>NC_092800.1:40652367-42051268 GCF_918797505.1 Bemisia tabaci | reverse complement strand
AATTGTAAAAACACGTTAAGCCGAACCAAAGCTGTGGCGATTGGAAGTCCGCTGATTAGAGAGAACTTGGTTTTAGAACAATCATCGGAAGGCTTCATCTGTCATGTCTCAGTCTTGAAATTTTCGAATTTTGGTGGAACTTTACTTTCAATTTTGGCAAAACAAGGAATGATGGATCCCATTCATAAGGTTAATTTTGTTTATTGAAAACCCATGCAGATTTCTTTTTTCCGATCTGACTTGACAAGATCACTTTCCTGAAGAATTTACTATTATACTTACAATTCAGTTTTTTTATGTACTTAAAGCTTTTATTTTCTTACACACCCCTGTATTACACTGATAGTGAATGCATGGCGTTCGTCAGTGAAAAAGATAATTCTGCCTCAAAATACACAATACTACTGCCGTGTTACTAAATGAATTTCTGAATAAACCACGACCAGGACATGCGCTAATGTTTCTCGAGTCTGATCTGAGAATGCATCTACCCTGCTCCTTTGCGTAACATTCGGCAGATTATTGAATAGTGTGAACGGAGACATATACGTATGTTTTTTTTGAACAGGGTGGGCATAACTTGAGGCGCATTGAAAAATTGGCGAACATATTGAGTCTGATGGTGACTTGATTTAAAAGAGCGTATTGGTATCTGTAAAAGGGTGTGGTGAGGGTAGGAAGGAGGGTTGGTTGGGAGTTGTAACCCGGAAGCACACCGGACCGCACGGAACCGGAGCTTGCAGCGCATAGATCATGTTAGTTGGTGTTGGTGTGGGAAACAAGCATAGTTGCCTAACTTTACCTCTCCCCTCCTCCCCCCCCCGTTTGGGCCTTGCAAGTAGTTATGCCCAGCGCGAGTAAAACTTTTTGAGGAAGTTGTCATATCTTTTAAAGACACGCTTAGAAGAGTAGACCTCTGGAAGACCTTTCAAACGCTGAGAAAGCTCACATCATCCAAGCATAAATAGGTTAATGTCCATGGTAAAACGACTTTCTTGCATGGGGAATCGGCCGGCAAAAATATTTCCCCTTGAACCAATATTAAATTGCTTGAATCCAGCATATTTATGCTTGAACTCCTTTTTGGATACTTTCTGCTTGATTTGAGAAAAAACCCCTTGGCGGCAAATTCAAGAATATATCTGCTAAAATAAAGTCCTTTTTTCCATTGTTCAGGAAGAATATTTTTGTGAAGTTTTTTTTAAAATATCGGTAGTGAATTTCTCGATCTTCAAACGCTTTTTACCATACCCATCGATCAAATAATCGCCGTAGGCTTAGTAAATGTTTGTGTCCTCGGTGGATAAAAAAGAATGTTAGTGATTACGAGATTCCTAAGGGCACATGAACCACTGGAAAGTTAGCCACCCGTAATACATCTGCAAGCATCTGGTCACGAATACCAGCTGTGAGATAGATAGTGTCAGAAATCTAGCGCTATAATTAATCGAATACATCATATCAAATCGAATTTTCAAATAAAAAACATTTTTCCCCTCAAAAAGTTCTCTGAAATTCTGCCCACCATATCCGAACAGTGAAACTTTTCTATACTTCAATCGACTCTACTAAACGCTGCTGATTCGAGAACCTGGCATCACCGCTGAAAACAGAGCATTTCATTCCGGGATCACTTCGGCAACTCGAGGTCACTCATGCGCCAAAAATTCGCGGTCCGGCGTAAATCAAAGCAACTGACTGCGCGATCTCAATGTTGAAAAATCCAACATAATTCCTGCGTTTTCCACGTTGCACTTACGTGGGAAATCTGTAATTTCATGCCCTGCATCACAACACCGCAGGGAGCTTCGCACCGGATGGAGCGAAGGGAGGTCCACTGAGAAGGGAGGGTAGGAGGCTCATAACTTGCCGGACTTTAACAAGTTTATGGACCGCTTTAAGCTAACAGATTATGAGGGAAAAACAGAGGATTTCATACATATCGTTGCATGAAAAGTGGCAATTTTCGCGAGTTCGGCAACACTGAGCGAATCGTGGATTGCACGGTGCAATTATAATAAAAAATGATGACTTTGTTTTACTCATTACTATGTATATCGTCACCTTCCGGCCAAAGTATCACAAGCGCAACGCGACGTTTAAAAATTTCTGCCGCCATTTTTTTTGTACTACCGATAAATTTCAGGGACATTTTCAAACAAATTCAACATCAATTTCTCCTGTGAAAAAATAAAATCGCGGCGGAAATTTTGAAACGTCGCATGGCTCTTGTGCTACTATGGCCGGAAAGTGACGATATATGGAGCACATCGTTAGTCTCAATGTAGAAAATTATCACCCTTCGAACCTTCACCTTGTAAGCTCCAATGATGATCCAAAAGTCACCACCGAAATTTTACAGCTCTTTAAACAAAGGAAAGCTCAAAAATGTAAGCTATTTTCTGACCTCCGACATAAAAAGCCATAGTTGCTGATCTTTGTATTGATTCAATTAACTATCTATGATGGGGCATTTACCCATAAAATTGAACATTGTCTGGTGACGGCAAACCGAAAACATGCCGTGAGGCAAAAACGTCGGATCTCAGCTAACGTTCGGTGTCTTGGAGCGTTCTGCACCCTTGCATTTTCTAAAGTTTCCAGCGATTCATTTAAATGTCAATATTCTGCAAAATTGCTTCGCAATATTCACGTTTTTTTACGTATATCTTGCGTACATAGAGACAAATTTCAACACAAAAGTTTGGTTAATACGGAAAATAAAACAAAAAATAACCTTAGCCTCTGGTTGACAATTTTAAGAGAAAATGCCAGCTAGTTTTCTTGAAGAAATTTCACAAATCACGAGTAGTGAATACCAACGTCCCGATCGGAGGAATGCATTTTCCCCAGTCTCTCCATTGTTTTATGACCTGCATTCACCGCAAACTTTACCAAAATGAACACATAATTGTGTTGGTTTGTGTTTCACTTCCTATATATTAACCAAACGTAACCCGAGAACACAAACATTTGTATCAGAGTAAAGAAATTCCCCGGGAAATTTTAAAATTCCCACAAATAATGACAGATAATGCACGAGTACTTCACGGTTTATTTGTCTTTATTTTTTTAATGTTTAATCTTTATATTTATGTCCAAATCTTCACAATCACTTCTGTTAGGAAGCCCTTTTTCAGGAACTGGCAATACGGTCGAGAGCATTGATTAATGGTAAAAAGAAGGAGCTGCGACTGGAGAATAAGACATTCCATTTTTTGTGCGGATTGGGAGCCTGTATTGTTGGGTGTCGAGGCGGATTTTCAATTAAAATTCATGGCCGCGCCTGCTGCCTAGCGAGTGTACGTGGAGCTCCACTGGGGAGGGCATCGCCTTCTTGTCAACTTAAAACCGCATATCTCCCCGGGTTTTTCAAAGGGAGTTACGCTGTTCTTCCCGCGGAGGGCCGATCGGCATTCGCGTTACAGGGGTTGGATGCGGCGGGTGTATCGGAATTATTAAGCGCGAGTCGTGGAGGGCGGGTTGCGGGACGGAAAAATGAAGGAGCGCTCAAGATGGAGAAACAACCGATGAGCCGAAGAGCAAGCTGCGTGGAATAACAAATACTCGAATCGCACTCGATGATTCCCTCTTGTTTTGAGCTTATACTGCCGTGCCAAGTAAAAACGCCGTATGGACCTTCAGGCGTTGCCGAATTTCCTTTGATAAAACGCGAATCTCCTTGAAACTTATGAATATTTTCCTCCCACTTTTTCAGATAATTTTGTTCGCAATTTCACCTAAAGATTCTGAAAATTTAAAGGAAAAATATTCGTGACTATCCTCAAAAATAAGCGTTTTATCGAAGGAAATTTGGCAACTCTCGAACGTTCACACGAAGTTCTTCCTTAGCACGGTAGCATAGGCGTGCCGATGGGCCGGCAGATAGCGCTTCCTTCACTCCAGGTTCCACGTGGTCTCAGGGTGGAGCTACTTTTCGTTCAGACAATTTGAGAAATCCAAAAATGATCATTTGAACGCCAAAATGTTTAGTTCGTGGATTTTATTAAACGTATGAGGAATGAAATTGCTTGAACTCTGCAAGAAATTAAATTTTAATATTATTAAAAATGATACCGTAGGAATCTTAAAATGTGGAACATCATCAAATTTTAAAACTTTTTAATAGAACTGCAGGCCAATTATTGAAAGTTTAAAGTAGCACGGTAGGTCATCAAACCGTAATATATCGCATGGTTTAGATAGAGCTATGCCTTGTCTTGTCGTATCGACATAGATTCAATAATCAAGTTGCAGGAGACCATGTGTACTCCCACTTTCTAGTGAGAGAAGAATTGAATCGATTTCTGTAAGACGACGGGCGTAAGTCCAAAAACTCACAAGCCCTGGCTTTAGTTGATCACCCAGGACACAAGGACTCATGAGTTTTCAAACTTACGCCCGTTTGACAAAAACTGATTCAATTACCATCTAACAAAATGCGCTCCGATTGGTCAATTCAGTTTTTTCCCTCTTCGACATCAAGGGAGGCACTAGGAATATTCCTTAGTTGTTTGTAGAGGCCACTCCTAAAAATCTTAATGATGAGACATTTTAAAATAATGCCACGTTTGAATCAATGAGAACGAAATCACACCAACTTGGTAACTCAGAAATGCTCCAGTTTCATTAAAGAGAGTCAGTTTTCTTAAAGGTAAGTGAAGTTAAGGCATCTGTTCCAACTTGGACCTTTAAAGTGTCCTCAAGTACTTGTTTTTCGGCACCAACAATCTTTTTCTTGCACTAACTTCTTCAACTACTGTGCAGTTTAGCGTGTGTCTTGATTATTTTCATTTTTTCGAGTTGTTGTGTTTTCGTTCTCACTGATTCATTTCTCATTGTATCTCATTCCTGTCTCATAATGACAACTTTTTTATTTTATGCATAGATGAAAATTTGAACAAAAACCAACCATTTCTGCTTTGTTTTTATTTATTTATCCATTTTCAATTTCGTTTGCGAGGAGGAGGGCTGATTAAGGCCTGTGCCGTTTTTTGTGCGCGCTCTTGATTTTCTGCAGGACAAAGCAGAAATTTGTTCGTTCTCTCACCTCCGCCTTGCCATCGTCTTGCAAGCTGCGAATATTGCCCCATTTGTTGGACGACTTCCACCGCGTTTTTATCTCGCGAAGGAAATGAAGCTTCAAAAAGGCGGCAAATGAGCCTCCATCAATGTTGCCACCTTTGAAGAAAAATATCAAGTCTGATTCTGTAAGTCAGTCGTAAAAAATCGCGTTTTTTTCGTCTTAAATGATAGTACACTGAAAAAAAAAATCTCGGTGTATTTACTAAGAAAAGGGTAAAATTACCAAAAATTCAGGGTTCTATTTGATCCCAGTTTTTTTCTTGGTACAATTACCATTTATGGAATTGGTAATTTTACCGAGATTTCTCGGTAAAATTACTTTTGAACTTTCTCGGTAATTTCACTGGACCTTGGCAAAAACGCCGATATTTTTTATCGACTGTGGTAGAATTACCGAGATAAAATGGCAAAGTTACCGGGAATTGATTACCAATAAAAGTGGTATTCTTAGCTGAAAAAAACAGTAAAAATACCGGTTTTTAGGTAAACTTACCAGTCTGTCTTGGTAAAATTACCAATAATTGGTAAAAAAAGTGAGATGGTAAAGGTACCAACGGACCATGGTAAAAACGCCCAGAATTATTTTTCAGTGTAGCAAAATCGTAGAATGAGGATTGAGGCTGTACGCCAAGTATCCTCAGCCGAGAATCCTATATGGTGAAAAATACGTCCCTCGGAAGCAAATCCACCGTATGTACTAGACGACATTAGCGTGGATCTCATCAACAAGTGCTAAAGGTCCGCGGCACTTAATCCCGAAGCTTCATACATAAATACATGATTTCGTAGCACGTGCAATAACTGCAACTACAGGAAAAATTGTCTTTGTCCAACAGAATATGTGTGATGATTGGCACGATTACATCCAACCTATCCAGCAACCTCCCAGCGAGACAATTCACTTAATAAAAGCAAAATTTTATTTAGCGTGAAGCATTATGCGTCATTGGCACAGCAAATGTTTCCGTGCGAAATACAAGTGTCGACACTATCGACACAAGCAACGATGACGAAAATGAAGAAAGTCTGCACCTATGCTAATGCAGTGCAGCACGAATTTTCCGCAATGATTAGTGCAGTCCAACTGAAAAGTTCCTCCCAGAAGATTTTCAATTTCAGACTCTGAATTGTGTTCATGCATTGGCAACGGAGCTTTGTTCGAAAGCACATTCTCGCCTGCCGTGATCCCCCATCCCACCCCCCTCCCCTACCGTCCCTCCTCTACCCACCGCGAAAAAAGTCAACGCACCAACAAAAATACAGTTTAAATTGTGCGGAGCTTTTTCTCCCCTCCCCTCCCCTCTCCCCTCCCTCCCTTCTAGTCATCAGATTCGTCCAACTTGTGTCTTTCCGTGCGTAAACTCTGGTTTTTGAGTGGAGGGATGTTCCAGTGAGTCCGACCTTTCAGATTCCTCACTTTATCGGCCCCTGGGCAAGTTTTAGGATGATGAGCGCATTTCAGTCCCTGAAGAAGAATTTAAAATGAAAATAAAACGAAAAAACTTTACACGTAATACCCTCAACAAAAACATTTTCCTACTATCAGGCAAATTGAATCCTGTCATTCGGAAACGGGCAGGGGTTGAAATCTTCCAATATTTGAATGTTAATGAAACAACAATCGAATATCAAACATTTCTCATCAGCCCTCGCGCACACTGAAAAAAAAGTGGAAGTGGGATTGACCATAATGGTATAGTAAAAAAAAATATGGTGATAAAAAGCCAAATAATGGTCGATTTAAGCATCTAGATGAAAGTGAGAATCATACTCGATATAAAAATTACCATACCCGGATTGTAAATATCAGTTAGGTGTGTCTGTCCATCGTTTAGGTATTTCTCACCATCAGCTGGGTATTTTTTACCATACGATGAGTTAAAAGTATGGAATAACATGGTAACACTTGCGTTTGATATCTGTAGGCATCTGTATGCGACTGGTCATGGTGTTGGTAGGTTAAATTTACCATACTGGTATAGTCAGCGTGGTGAGAGCTCCCGCTTGACTGCGCTGCGGTCTGTGGTCCGCCATTTTTCGTTTGTCTGTTTGTCAGTTATAAATTTATCACGTTGAGGGTCGGAGTCCGTGGCTGTGTTTTATTGATCCATATTAATCCATGTGAATCCACGCGTAATTTGCCCAAATTTGTGTTCGAATTGTCCCTAAAGCTACCGTCTTCTCTTCGAATCTATCTATATTGATCTGCCACATACATTTTCTGAGATTTTTTCGTTATTCGTATCGACCAATTTCTGGAGGTTAGGAGTTGCTACAATGAATCTGGCTTGCAAAGTGAAGGAATCCTGAAAATTTGAAAACCTTCGCAAAGTTGTTCTGCAATCCAGTGAATATCGGTTCTGTGTAAAGTCATTTCGAAAACATAAAAGTGCGGAAGTAATTTGAAAATAATCGACTAGAAGTGATTTTTGAATACTTCGTTCGTAGGTATATCTATATTCTTGTTAAAATTTTCGAAGCTCAACATACTCAGATGAAGAGACAAATGTGCGTGGGATTGATGTTTAACTGTAACTTTAAGCAAAATTTGGCAGCTTCTGCCCCACCGTGAACCGTGCGATTGGATTTTCATGTAGTGTCTTTTTGTGGGTATATTTTGAACTATCTATTTATTATATGCAATTAAATTTTCCGTGGATCTGATTTAGTCTGTAAATGATACCTTAACGCGAATAACAAGTATGGTTTTGGTATCATTTACTTGAAATCAGTGAAGCAATTATCTGCTATTTCTCGTTGAAACTGTCTTTAACTGCCATTGATTGTGTATGTAACGGAATTTCTAAAAGTAAGATGTAAGTAAAATATCCACGACTTTCATCAAAAGCATTTAATAATATAAGATGAGTGGATTTTAGAATCTACAAGGTTTGTCGCAGCATCTGGATGCTTGAAATTACCATACTAGTCAGTCGGGAACGCCACACTGGCACTGTGTCGCATAGTGTCAGCCGTATCGTGTTATTTACCATACCGGTATATTGGTAACTATGCTGCAGCTTCACTGTGTAAAAAATCAAGTAGACAGTATGGTAAATAACACCCAAACTCTGGTAAATCCCACCGATTATTTTTTTCAGTGCACATACGTTTTTATTCACTCGTGGAGTGAATAACAAATCCTTTGACCGAGAAACAGAGGCCTTTTTTGAATGAAAGGAGCAGATAATTTTAATCTGATTTTGTCCATTTTTAAAGTCTGTAAAATGTGGTGGGACTTATGACTCACAAAATATTTAAACTAATGTTAAGTAATGAGTTCAAAATTGAGTTGCTGTCGTCAACTATTCCTGAAATTCTGCTTTTATTTTTAAAAATCACCAATACATGAATTTTACAAAAATTTTGCTTCCAATTTTTTTTCACTTCAAACTTCAGTTATCTTGTCAGACATCACGCTTTAATTATAACGCTGCCAGTGTGAGAATCTTGCACGTGTAAATGCGTATAAAAACAAAATCATTTATTATTTTTAACAATAAGTAATAAATAAGAACTAGATAATTGTAAATTTGAAGCTGTGACATCTAATGAGATTATTTTGTCGACGGTTGAAAAATCGATCGATAACATAAGTACGTTAGCGTACATAGAAAATCAGATGGGAAATTCGATCATAAAATTTTTGAATGATGTAGATTATTGGCCTACGCTACATTCCTGCGAAGATCGGTCACTGCGGAGTTTTTAAAGGGTGATATTGTAATCATCTTCCGGCCAAAGTATCGCAAGCACCATGCGACTTTTAAAAATTATTATTTTACAGAATATATAGTTGGTTGAATTTGTTTGAAAATTTTACTGAATTTTATCGGCAGCATAAAAAAAATTCCGTAAAATTTTCGAATAGCTTCGTTGAAAAATTTCTCTTTAAAAAAATAAAATGACAGCAGGAATTTTAAACGTCGCATGGCGCTTGTGGTACTTTTGCCGAAAGGTGACGTTGTGACATAGCTGGCCGTGTTCATCTGTCGTCGTTTGTATTCTCGGTTTCTACGACCGAAACTTTTGGTTATCCGAACCGTGGACCTTGATGTTCCGCAAGTACTGAAATTCAGAGCTGGTTAACGAGGTTTTTTTTCCCGGGAAGAGCTGATGAGATTCCCGCGGACTAGTTTCACCCTCCTAGGTGCTTAACCCTTCCGCAGGGTCTCGAAGTAATAACTCCTTCCGTAATAATCTGCTCGCTGGAGAAGTCTTGAGCCCCGGTCGCGGGCGGTTGAAACGACGCCAAAAAATAAATTGATGAATAAATAAGCGGCGCATAATTGATAGTGGGTGCTCAAAGTCAGGAGCGACCCCACTTCACCCCGGCCCGCTTTCGCCGTGGGCTTAACTGGCAGTTTCCCGGGTCATTTACTCTCCGGAGGGGGAAACTGGGGGAGGAAAGGGGGGCTTATCGTCGGGCTCCCCGGAAAAACAAATCTTTTAACGGTCCTTTTGAGACCTGGAACGGCTCCTTAAATCGGGCACGACGGGATTTTGGGCTCCTTTCATACCGTTTCGATTCAAATTTAAATGGCTATAGCTGATCATGAACTACTCGGGTTGGGGACTCTTTTTTTGTCGTGAGATGATCCCTCCCTCCGTCTTCACTTTCTCCCCTGCTCGGGAAACTGTTTACGTTTACGAATTTTCCAGCGAGCGGTTTCGTTTTTTCCTGGAGTTGTCACAAGTGCATCTCAGCTGTCGCACCGAGGAGGGCGATCCTTTTTCAACCCCGCGATCGAATCTTTGAATGGAGAGTCGATCCAAAATTATGTTCTCGCATCAGTATTCTGCCGTGCTAAGGAAGAACGCCGTATGAGCCTTCAGGCGTTGCCAAATTTCCCCTGGCAAATCACTAATTTTTAGGAATTTTTTTGAATATTTTTCTACCAATTTCTCAGATAATTTTGTTTGTAATTTGATCTAAAACTTCTGAAAATTTTTAGGGAAAAATATTCAAAATTTTCCTCAAAAATGAAAATTTTATCGGAGGAAATTTGGCAACTCTCGAATATTCATACGGCGTTCTTCCTTAGCACGGCAGTATTGATGTAAGGAAGTTTTCATGAGAGGGAATTGAATAGTTTACCCTGAACTGTAAACCGATGCACATAGTTCAGGAATTTGACAGCCGGCTAGTTTCTGAAGTGATTTTGATTTCCCACGTGTGTTTGATCAAGTTTCCTGTAAACTATTTTTTTCTTTTCTTTTTTGAAGTCTTGGAGCATTTTATTTCTGACGACAACTCCAATTGATGCGATTGTTTTCTTGTGTGTTTCAGGTAAAGAAAAGAACATACTGTAAATCTTACTCATTACATTCCTACATGTGAGACTCGCTTCTGATCCAAAATCGTAAGTCTACCTACATTTCCATGTTAATCGTTACTTTGAGTTACTTTTTTTCGGTCACATATACCAAAAATAATTGGCTGGCCGACCAAATTTTTTTCGGCCGAAATCGAAGGTTACTCTAGACATCCGGGATGAAGGAACTGTCGTGTGGAACTAATGTACTATTAATTATTCTCATGCCACTCCGAGGTTGCAACTTGCGAGTATAGTTAGCGTATTGGTTGGTACGCCTAAATCGCACCAATGCGATCCAGACTTCGATCGTAAAACAACTCGCGCATGATTTTAAACGACGTTGCAAAGTTTCAGCTCAAACAATTGGTCAATGTAGATGTAGAGTTAAAACTAACCAAAAAATATAATCCCCCAATTTAGGTTCCTTCGTATTCTACTTACAAGGAATACACTAATTTGCACCCGTACTTACCCTATCGCAAAAACCGTGTGCAGATCTCAGATTTCGCCTGCAAAATCCAGCGTATGCAACCCGGCCTACCACGGAGTTCAAATAGTTGCATGTTGAGCTCGAACCCAACTCCTAGTGTTCCTCCATTGTTTTACGCTCTGCGCATCATTGCACATGATTTTAAACGACGTTGCAAATTTTCAGCTCAAACAATTGGTCAATGTAGAGGTAAAACTATAACCAAAAAATATAATCCCCAAATTTAGGTTCCTTTGTATTATACTTCCCATATTAACACAAACTGCTGGTTACTTGGATCGCGTTGAGCAGAAAGGAACCAAGTCACATCCGCTATTGCCAAATTTAATCGGGCATTTTAATTTTTGACATGAAAACGGTTGTGCAGATTTTGGTCTGAATGTCGGTTAATTTTCTGCATCGTACGAAGCAAAATTTTCAAAGGATCCAGGCAACCGTTTTCTTGTGGAAAATTAAATTGCCCAGTTAATTTTTGCAATAGCTGATGTGATTTGGTTCCTTTCTGCTAAACGTGATCTATTTTGAATGAGGAAATAGATGGATAATACCCTAAATCGATCGATCCGACAGCAGGGCAGGCGCGGCGTTTGGGGTCCTTTCCATCAATATGCATAACAGAGGCGTTATTTATGAGCTTGTAAGTTGGAAATATCGTCGGCTGTTCCCTGTTCGCTGTTCCTTGTTCTCAGTTGGCGGATCCTGCTTCTGTTTTTACTCCCGCCTCGACTCCAGAATCCAGATACCCACCAGGAGCCACGGGCTGAGTGCCTCTTATTTATGGTCACGGCAGGATCTAAGGGGATGGGAGTCGCACAACCCGTAATTTTTGCACATTCCGGTGTGGAATTCGTTTGAGCTTGAAGTTTGCGAGAAAAAAGTTTAGACTCTGAGTATCCCTGAGGCAATGACTCATAAAACTTGTAATCTGTATGAGCCACTACTACAGTTTTAAGAAAAAGTATAACTGAGAGATCCGTCTATATGAGATGTGGGACGTCTGAAAATTTCGCTTGTTTTTGAGGGTTTCCTATGTTTGTCCTATTGTCGTGAATTCAAACATGAGAACTTGGATTAATTTGTGTCTCATACCTCATATTAGCCGATACTTTAATTTTCGTTGTCATTTTTGTTGCTTTAACAAAGCAGACCAAATGCCCCCCCCCCCCCAAAAAAAAAATAAGAAAAATAAGGGAAATGATTTCAACTTTCTGAGTCTCCAGATTTTCATTTTTTGCCTGAGATATCTAACGAAGCTCATCGATTTCCATGAAGATCTCTACTCTACAGATATCTACAGCTAATAGCCTGCGGATGAGTTTGCGTACACGTGTTCGTATTTTGAATAGATAACTATTCACGCTCCCAGAAATGTTTGTTGCCCATGTGGAAAACTTGGGGGCGGCATTAAGTTTTTTTTACAGAAAGATTGTTGGTTGAATCTGTTTGAAAATTTCACTGAATTTCGTCGGCAGCAAAAGGAAAAGTCAGTGAAATTTTCGGACAGCCTCGTTGAAAAATTTCTCCGTAAAAAAATAAAATGGCGGCGGAAATTTGGAGACCTCGCACGGCGCTTGTGATAGTTTGGCCGGAAGGTGACGAAAATACCTCCCATAGTTATTCTTGATTTTTATCGTGCGAATTACATTTATTTTTCAAATTAGGGGCACTGGAAAAAAACACATTGGATCTAGAGTCCAGACTCCTGAAAACATCGACAAGAAAAAACACTCTTGATTCGATTGGATTTCTTGCTTGAATCTGATTGAATCAAGAGTATTTTTCTTGTCAACGTTTTCAAGAGTCTGGATTCTAGATTCAACGTGTTTTTTTTTTTCCAGTGAGGTATTACATTCTTCATTTCTCAGAGGAGTTATCCGCCTCGAGAATTTCGGATCCGAACTCGATTTCGAAAATGGTTGTTACTGATCTTTTTAGCACGATGACAGATTTTATCACTCATCAGCGCGCGGGTCCAGCGGATAGCGGCGTTGCGGCCCAGCTTCCACGCGGGGCGCCGGCGCCCGTTTTTTACCGGCGAAGCGCGCGTCTTCCCGGTTCCTGTCGCGTGGCGGTGGCGCGCCGCGCCGTCAGTTGCCGCCTGTCCGCTGCGTGGGACCCACGTCGCTCGCTGTTTCGTCGGCCCCCGAATTACGTCCCGCGTGTTCTCAAACGTGTTTCGTGTAACTTTAGTTCCATTCTCTTCCTCTACGTCTGTAGAATTTACGTTACCGTATCAGAACGTTTCTTACGTTCGCGTTAACGTTGAAGGAACAACACGTTCGTACCTCTCGTTTTAATCGTGTGGATAATTCATCTCGATAATTATTGTGAATGTGCCGTGGACTTCTAAGGTTGCAAAAGTGTAATCGTTGTGTATCTACAAATCGCGAACGCATTATCTGGATTCACCATTCGTTGAACCAGTTTGAATTCAGAAACAGTGCCCGTCTATTTATGCGAATTCTGGTACTGTTTGAATTTAGTTGCAGATTTTTAGAATTCCTGAGCGCTTTTCTATGTTTTCCAAAATGTTAGCGCAGTTTAATCGGTCAGTGTTTGCGTATTTGAATAGCTTTGAAAAGTGTAGTACTTTTGCTCTATAAAAAATCAATTTCTTTCAAATACCGCCCATCGGGAAAACAGCCCTCAAGCAATAGGAAACTTCAGTTTAGTTTTGGGACAGTTTTTGTTTTTAAGCTCTGAGCAGCGCGCATTTTGAAAATAACATCTAGTCAAAGAGCGCAGCATCAGTTTCTGTGAATCTGTTTTTTATATTTTCGGTTTAGCTAGAAAATTGATCTCGTCAATTTTCAGTGAGGGTATGAGTGTTTTAAACGTTCAATTCGAAGTGCTAGTTGGAAATTGAAGCGCACGTGTTGACAAATCAGTCAATCAACGGTTTAGAGAAAGGAAGGCGAAGACTTTTGGATTAAAAGAATAATCAGTATAATCGAGGTAAATTATTTGAATATAATTATTTTGGTCTAATATTTTCGGGGATCATATTTGAGGTGCAATCGTAAGATGACGATCCAGTAATTTACGTCGCTATCTCATTTTTTTCTAGATGTACCGAACAATGTCCTGGCCGAGCAATCGTTGTTCAAAGAAACTTTTCCAATTTTCACGGGCAAATCGAACATCGATACCCTACGTGCAAAACCGTGTACCTCCAGCGTGACATTTCAAAATTCCCGCTCCTATTTTATTTTTTCGAAGAAAAAACAATTCAAGTCTTTAGCTTGAAATTTATGCGGAATACTCTGCTAATATGGAAGAAAATTCGAGGAAGTTGTCGAGAAATTTAGTTGACTAGTTTTCCAATAAAATAATAAAATAACTAAGTATGACAGGAAGTTTGCAACGTTGCAAACAGAGATATGTGGTTTCGCATCATGACCATTTATATATTTTAGTCCGAAGAACACGTTTAGTTGCTTTCAAGTAATTTCCAGTGGTTCAGTTAGTTTTGCGAGTAAGATAATATTGGTATCCTCTATATACGTTTCCTAGAATCCAGTTGAATTCTGAGGGATTTTCATATGAGGAGTTTTTGAAGCTGATGACTCTCGACCAGGAAATCTGGAAAAACAAGGTTAGAATGCAAATTACGTGATTGAAAATAGCGTATGGGTGGAATACGAAGCCCCGATATCGAACATCATAACTTGGCTCTCTAGAAAGATGCGGCCGATAAATATAGAATGGTTTACGAGGAGGGTAGATTGAATATGATCGCAATGAATGTTGCTTATAAGGCCGTTGGCTTCAGATCAGATAACTTCAAGTCGTATTTTCATGTGAGTGACTTACGGTGCGGATCTATCCCGAAGCGAGGGAAGTTGTGAATCCGATCATTTGCAAGGCGTAAACTGCAATGCTCGAGATACATCCTTGTGCGTGGGTATGCTGTACCGTGAGAATTTCGAAACTGTATCAGAACTAAAATATGTTTTAAAGAATCAAAAACTTATTTTTGCTGGAACTTTAATTAGTTTTTGAAGTTATTTTAATTTATTGTAGCATATTTTGAATGTTGATCATAGGATCCATGTGTGATTTTCATCACTTCGTTAACCTTTTGAAGTTTTGAGACGTTACTTTTTGGTGCTGGGAAATTTAATTTATTTTTCTTAACATTTGAACCGCAATGAAGATGGAATGAAAATGGTGGATCCACCAAATTCTCTCGGGGAAAAAAAACACATTTTTTAGTTAAAAAAGGAAAGAAACAAGTGTCAGAAAATCAGTGAGAAAGTATTGACCGTTTCGTCTTTAATTTGATTATGACGCCGGTTTTCTGACTAATTTCTTCAGATATTTTTCGTAATGAAGCCTGGTCGGTAATGTCTGGTTTTTTATCTAAGTCTTGAACACAATACTTTACCAAATGAATTTTAACGGGTTTTGACGGACCAATGGGTTCACCGCAAAAGCGTACCGGTAAAATTTTGCGAGAAACATGATGATGCTATCAATGGACCACTAGACAAGGTACGAGTTTCAGCATTCTGATACATGTTACTTAACCAAAATTTTACGTAGAACATAATACGCACAACTAAAATGACCGAAATTAACTCCTTACGAAGATATTGAATGATTTTTGATGCGTGAATTCAAACCGCCCGCTCATGAAAACTCAATGCTCTGCGTGATTCACATCGCGCGCTAAACGTTATCATGACAGTCTCTGCGATATAAAAATCTGGCAACCTCAATCTTGACACTTTGGCTCAGCTATAGCAAATTGCTTATAGTTTGAACAACACATGGTGGGAAATGAACAGTGCTCGATTGAGAGGCTTGCTGAAACTGTTGTAGTGCGCGATTTGACTCACGTAGAGCTTTGAGTTTCTTGTGAGCGGGCAGTTCAAAATCCGCGTAACCAATGTGAAATAAAAAGGTTAATATCTTTGTTAGGAGTTGGTTTCAGTAATTTTCGTTGCGCGAATCGTGTTTTACGTGAAATTCTGGTTAAGAAACATGTGTCAGAATGCTTGAATTCGTGCCTTGTCTAGTGGTCCATTATATCTAAAATCGAATCTCAAGTCTAGCACATAATATTGCCCAGGCAATCAATTCAACATCCTCAGATCGTGAAATTAACAGCAGGGACCATTGTAACGAACGTCTCGGGGTCGTGGCACATTTCGTCGTTACCCATTCGAAAGAACGTAACTATATTATCAATGGCGACTTTTCTTTCGCAAATTGCATTCAAACCAAGAGCATCTCGTGCATTTCTAAATGAAAATTTCACCGATCGTCCTCAAAGCTCATGCTTAAATCAGGAAAATTCGAAACAAAAATTTCCCGGGTGCATTTTTGTAAAAAATCGCATCGTTTAAGTCAATTTTCTAACCTTGGAATGAAGTTACATTCCCTCGTTTGGGAGACGACGGTTTTTTAACAGCCTGGATTTTAATTCAACAGCCCGATTTTTCTCAGTGCATTTAATCAAAGAATAAGGTTGAAAACACCTCTTGGCTCACCTTATGCTTTTCAGTAGTAGGTATCCGATTCAGAGTTTATACACACAAGTATACTCTTTTTGCGCGAAAGTGGCGCTTGTAGCATTTCTCAGATGAGCCACTCATCGAAGAGAGCTCTGTATCGTGCGGAAGTTTATTCCTCGGGCTGAATTAGAAACGTGCCTGGAGGCCGGCAGCGTGCGCCCGGTGAAGCGGCAGAACGCTGCCTTACTAACGATAAGTAAGAACGCCGTATGAGCCTTCAGGAGTTGCAAAATGTCCTCTGACAAACCACGAATTCTTAGGAAAATTTATACATATTTTTTTCCAATTTTTTCAGAGAATCTCGTTCGTACTTTGGTTTGAAGAGGCCGTACAAGTATTACGTAACGCGCTGAAGGGGGAGGGCAGTTTGAGCCGGCGTTACGGTGCGTTTCAAGGGGAGGGGGGCCAAGCCCAGCACTGGAAAAAAACACATTGGATATAGAGTCCCAGACTCTTAAAAACATCGACAAGAAAATGTACTCTTGATTCAATCATAATCTAGCTTAAATCAAGAATCAAGCCTCTTAATTTAAGCGGATTCTGTTTTGATTCAAGCAAAAATCCGATTGAATCAAGAGTATTCTTTCTTGTCAATATTTTCAAGAGTCTGGACTCTAGATCCAATGTGTTTTTTTTCCAGTGAGCGTCAAATAACAAACCGAGGCGAGGGGGAACAAACTGAGAAAAAACGTGCACAAATTGCAAATCTCGCCCCTTTTACAAGCTGTTTTCTTAGCGTTTTTGGATTTTTTTTTAAATAGGGGAAGGAGGGGGAGGCCAAAGTAGCGTTTACGTAATGAAAAAGGGATTGTATAGAGCTGCGTTACAAGGGGAAGGGGAGTCAAAAATCGGAAAAGTGCGTTACGCACTACTTAAACGGTCCCTCAAGTGTCTGACGATTTCTAGGAACAATATTTAAAACTTTCTTAAAGAATAAATGGATTACATTTTGCAAAAAGGAACCAAGAGCATTCTAATGTTGTAAGGATAGTGCAACTTTACCTTCTTTGCATGAAATTACTGAAATTATGGAAAAAATTAAATTTATAAAGGTGATTTTCGTCTTGATTTTATAGTTGCAAGGATCAGTTTATACTTGCAAGCTAAAAAAAGTTGCACAATCTTGGCGACATGGGAATGCTCTTGGTTTTCTCTTGCAAAATGCAGTCCAAATATGTTCTAAGAGGAAATTTGGCAACATTCTATCGCTCTTACGTCGTTTTTGCTTAAGACGGGAGAACGGTAGCCGCTGGGAGGGCGCGACCCGGGACTCATCGCTACGATTAGAGATTTTTCACGGGGCAAAAAATACCCGAGCCAAGGTGGAACGGGGAACGGGCATTCCTCGGCCGAGCTCCCGGGCCCGGTGGCGCTGAGGCCCTCTCCCGGCCCGGCATTCCCTCCTCCTTATCTCGGATCGTAAACCGGGAAACCACCGTCGCTATATATGACGCCACGGCTCTACCGGATCCCGGCTACCCAGGTGCATCTGGAACACGCGTTCCTCAACCCGTTCCTGTTCCGTTTCTCAGCATTGGGTCATTCGTGTGTTCAGATCCTAATGAAAAGTTAACCGTTTCAGGCTCCGGGCTCCATTCTGCCGTGCTGAGGAAGAACGCCGTAAGAGCCTTCAGACGTTGCCAATTTTCCTTCAGATAAAACATGAATTCTCAGGTGAAATCCGTCAATAGTTTCCTTTGAATTTATGAGAGAATTTCATTCGCGACCAGATCTGAATTATCTGAAAATTTCAAGAGCGTTAATATCGCGTTACAAATCTGAGCGACGGACAGATGCCCGTAATAGACCCCACGTTCAATGAATACACTGATTTGCACCCGTACTTATCCTATCGCAAAAGCCGTGTGCAGATCTCAGATTTCGCCTGCAAAATTGAGCGTATGCCACCCGGCCTACCACGGAGTTCAAATAGTTGCATGTTGAGCTCGAACCCAACTCCTAGTGTTCCTCCATTGTTTTACACTCGGCGCATCATTCAAATGCCGAATTTAAATCATCTGAAAATTTAAAGAGCGTTAATATCGTGTTACAAATCTGAGCCACAGGATGTCCAGACAGATTACCGTTCGAGGAAAATACTAATTTGCACCTGTACTTACCCTATCGCAATAGCCGTGTGCAGATCTCTCATTTCGCCTGCAGAATTGAGCGTATGCAACCCGGCCCACCGCGGAGTTCAAATAGTTGCATGTTGAGCTCGAACCCAACTCCTAGTGTTCCTCCATTGTTTTACGCCCTGCGCATCATTCAAATGCTTAAGTTCATCTTTCGGAAAGGCATCTCAGTTGGTTTATATCACCTTATTTTTACGACTATCTTGTTTTTCAAAACATTTGATCAAGAATTTACAGCTTATGTACACATGAACGTTCCCTTTATAGATTCTGTTCTCTTTTTCAATACAGCAAGAGATGCACCCGAGCACTAGTCTGCCATGCTAATGAAGAACGCAGTATGAACATTCGAGAGTTGCCAAATTTCCTTCGGTAAAACATGTATTTTTGACGAAATTTATGCACATTTTTCATTGAAATTTTCAGATATTTTAGTGTAAATTGCGTACAAAATTGTCTGAAAATGTTGGAAAAAAACATTCAAAATTTTCCCAGTAAATTCGGTTTTTATCGAATGAAACTTGGCAACGCCTGAAGGCTCATACGGCGTTCTTCCTTAGCATGGCAGTATTCTTCGCAATACAATCGAATTCCCAGTATTTGTAACATGTGGATCTTCCAAATACTTCAACGAAACAAAAACCCCCACTTCGTCCTCCACGCGGTTGTTAGTCGTAAACTCTGGAGAAGTCACGTTTCATTTTCGGTAGCAGGGATCCCGAACTAGTTATTGACAGCCGAGGCCGAAGCAGCCCGGCATCATAAATTTGAGACGCGGAAGCGAGAAAAACTGCGGCGAATCGGAGCCGAATTACGAGGCGGCAATTAACGCAACACGCTTTGGCTTTTAGGAAGCGAGACAAAGGGCGGGTACGGCGGTTTGCGGGCCTCCGAATCGGAAGGCGTTTCTGCGGAACCGCTTTGTGGCGAGGCCGATGGTGCGGTGCTGGCTTATCTCCGGTTACAGTCAGGATCTGCGAGAACCTGGCCCAGCAATCTGAGCAGTAAAACGTGCACTCACTACTCAGTGTTGGTGAACTTCATGTGTGCATAACGTGTCCTACCCTACACTGAGAGAAAAAGTTCGGTCTTACAAATCGCAAGTGTAGTCTCTAAGATATCTGGGGATGCAGAAAGTCCTGCTGAACAAATGCGCATTTTACTACCACCAATGCGATCCAGGTTCGATCCTATGGCGGCGCTCACACCTGATTTATAATAAGGTTGCGATTTTTGAACCCAAAGATTTATAGTTACTGCAACCCAAAGAAAAACCAACCGAAAAATACCAACCGCACATTTAGGTTTTGTGTTTAACTTCCCATGTCAACATAAAATTTTGGCTGTTTTTTCTTCTGTTGTCAAAGTATTGTAAATGAAAAAAAAATCCCAAGTTTCACAAAAAGTTCGTGTATTTAAGGAAAAATTTGGAAGTGCCCGAATTTTCGTACGGTATATTGCCTTAGCACGGCAGAGATGATGTTAGGATGCATTTGACATAAAAAAAAAACAGTTTTTAAATTTTTCAAAAGTCAGGCCAAGGGAGTCGTTAAAACCTAGTTGTCAGAGGGTATTTAATTATTCCTGGCGGCACACAGTGGAACGAGTCAATCAGAGTGGTCGCAGGTCGGGCATGAAATTTTTGAATGAAACTGCAAATTTCGATGTTTAACTCGTCACATGTTAAATTTTAAGGGGTGCTTCCAGAAGAATATTTTACAAGGAAACCAATAGAACCACTTTTGAAATCTCAAAGTTTTATTTAAACGGAGTCATAAAGTTTTAAAGTTTCAAAATTTTGTCCGACCTCTCCGATTGACTCCATCCACTTTGCGGCACGGCTTTGGAGACACCCGCGCTGGTTGGTGGATGGACGAGGACGTTCGCTGACTCGTCGGAGTCGTTTATCCAGCTTAAGCGGCTTTCAGGAGTTTCAGGGGAATCCGCACCGGGCGGCGATTTTGCTCGAGAGGAGACGGATCTCTTATTAAGGCGCCGCGGGTTGACGTTCGCACCGATTCAAAAGCTGCGCGGCTCGTTGCTCGCTCGCTCGCTCGACGGGAGCCAGATCCTGGCCGCTAATTTTCCCGATGCAGGCGCGATGACGCCACTGTTTGTTTCAAGTTCATTCGAGCGCTCCTTCTGCCAGGCGCCCGCTTCAGAACTCATCCTTGCCGAATTGAACTGCATTTCCCGGTGAGGAACTACTATCCTGCCGTGATGGTGAAGAGAGCTGTAAGTGCAAAAATGAAGTTTTGAGAAAATGGGTCTAGAAGCTTCTGAGTGGAACATTTGGACGTATTTCTGTCAAACGGAACTAAGCGCCATCGGGGGCGGAAGGTAGAGGGGGGCTTGGATTGGCGGTGGAATCGGGCGTCGGGCTAATTCCGTCCTATACTCGCAATGCTTTTCCATGGCGCTTAGTTCCGTTTGACAGAACGCGCTATCCGGCATTCTAATTTCCTCAAAAAGAACTCAAATTGGCGCTTAGTTCCGTTTGACAGAAATACGTCCATTTATTAAAAGAAGCCTCCGTTCTTTGTCAAATCGCAACCAATCATTCGATGGACTCTTAGAAATCATTTGGGGGATTAAAACTCGTCCGATTTTATTTTAAAGTACATGAAAAATGTAAAATTCAGTTTCATGTTAGGTTAGCATTTGGCAAGACAGCCGTAAGTGCTATCTTCTGCGTGCTTTTGTGGTAGCGTGTTGGACACACAACAAAAACATTTTCAGGTTAGAAATCGGCAGATGAGGGCGGCATTCCTCTTGAAATCACTGTTTTCATTGGCTCTCATGCACCTACGGCTGTCTTGAAAAAAACTATGTCATTTTTTGTGCACTTACGGCTTTTTCATACGTCTCGTTGTCATTAAATTAGGATGAATTTTGCTGTTTTAGCTGTCTCAGTAATTTCATCTAAAAGAGTTTAGACGAATTTTGAAGAAAACTCGATTTTGAAAATTTTGCACTTACGGCTCTCTTCGCTATCACGGCAGTATCCCTGGCTCATCCAAGAAGCAACGTATGTGTCTTTAGTTTTCCTATGCAGATAGATGCTCGTGAGCGAGTCAGGAATGGACCGCGCTCAGCAGAAAGAAACCAAGCCACATCAGCTATTGCTAAATTTAACTGGCCAGATTCCTTTTTTACATGAAAACGGTTGTGCGGATTTTTATGCAAATTTCAGTGAAGTGTCTGCTTATTGTTAGCACGAAGCAAAATCCTGGAAATTTTCAAAGGAATCCGCAAAAATGTACTCTCGTCAAATATTAAAATGCCCAGTTAAATTTGGCAATGTCTGATTACTGGTTCATTTCTACTAAATACGGTCCAAATAATAGCTCCTTACGTATACCGTAAAATGTCAATCTAATCGGACGTATACCCGTTCAAAGGAACTAGAGACGGGAGATGGTTGAGAAAAATGGGATGTACTCTGAAAAGCTGCATAAGAAACAATGTAAAAATGGACGTGCGATTTCTTTTGTGGTAATGGAAAAGTTGGAATTTACATTATTTCAAACGGATCAAATCGCCAAAATTCGCGGCACTCATCAGCTGTGGGTACAAGAAAAGAGTGATGTGGACATGGTTCATGGGTTTCTCATGTTTTCACAAAAATCTCTCAAATTCCCAGTATTTTAAGAGTAAAAATCCATTAAAGTACAGAATGTCTTTGCATTTCCCGTCCTAAAATGCTCCTCATATTTCTTCAACGTCCGAGTTGTGAAAAGTATTCCTTTTATAAAGTGCTATATATTTTGAGCTAAATGTGCATTTAAAGACTAGAAGAAACCTATTTATCATTTTTCATCTTTGTATGAAGCAAATTTTTTCAGAGCATTCCCTCCCAAGTGATGAATTATATTTGGATTGCATTTTGCAAAAAGGAACCACTAGCATTGCAATGTTGCTAAGATTGTGCAACTTCTTTTGTCTTGGAGGAAAAACCCGACTATCTCTTAATAGTTTCTATTTTACTTGCTGAAACTGTAAATTTAAGACAAAAATTACCATCTAAATTTTATAGTTTTTCACAATTTCCGCAATTTTATTGTAAAGGATGAAGTTGCACAATCTTAGCATCATTGCAATGCTAGTGGCTCCTTTTTGCAAAATGCAATCCATTTTGTCTGCAGTTAGTAAAATAATCAGAATTTCAGTCCAAGTAAGAATATTTGACTATTTGCCGAGGCATTTAATCAAATTCCTGATTTGACATTTTGCCCGCGACATCTACATAACGAAGGAGTCTGTACAAATCGGCAACAAGATGCGAATCCTCGCGCGAATACAAAGCTTTCGGCAGGAGTTATCCCCAGGTGAAGAAGGCGAGAGAAGGGTGGAAGAGGGCGGAGAAGGGGCGAGAGGGAGGGATGCTATTTTGCAAAATTAACGAGCAATTAGAGTCCGCGAATAGAGGCGGGAAATTATCCATTTCTGAGACAGCCACTCGTCTCATTTCCAGATAAGGCACTGAGCCAGTAGACAAAATTCGTCGCTCCGTAAGGGCGTATCTCGATCTCTGCATGAGCCCCAGAAAGCATTGATTTATATGTAAAACAGGGCTCAAACGGAAATTGAGGTACATACTTTCGTCAGAGGGGCAACGAATTATGCCACTCGAAAAGGGGATAAATGATGGTTTGACTGTACCCATATAAAATAGCTCTGCTAAGTTTTGGCAATTGTCTGACAATGAGAGTAACAGTTAAGTTTGGGAAGGAATGCCCCAAAATTCTATCATTTTGGTTTTTTGGGGAGTCCATAATATTTGGTTTTTGGAGGGAATGTTTTACAAAAAAAAAAAAAAAAAAAAAAAAAAAAAAAAAAAAAAAAAAAAAAAAAATACCTGTAAAATTCAGATACCTAAAATGGTCGCTCATGTCCGCACCTCAAATTCCGGAAAAGGTTTTAAAAGTCAATTTTTTTGAAATCAAGATTTTTGTATCAAACACAGTAAAAAATGCATCAAATTCTTGCACGCTTTCTTAAAAAGAACGTAGTCTTCGTAGTCTAAACCTTGACTTTTCTTGTCCTCGCAAAGCTGTTGAATACAATGTTGCAACTCGAGACACGTATATAGTTTCGCAGTATCATCGATTGGATGCTGTGAAAAATATTTTCCTGTTATTTCTCCTCAGAAAAAGGCTTTTTTTGGTCATCAAAAACCCAATTAGGAGATAAACTTCGAGAAACCGTATCATTCGAAAATACTTTTTCCCCTTGAATACCTACTCGTTAATAAGGAGCAGCATACGTGGAGTAGCTACTTTTGTTATCAGGTTCTCGCACGTCGATCAAATGTTACACAACGACATCCTTGGACATTGACGAATTCGTCGTTTTTCTCACGAAAGAACGTAACTTCACTTCAATGTTGCCAAATTTCCCTTTGTGAATTGCATTTTACCAGAAAAATCTTGGACATTTCTATCTAAAAATTTCATTCCTTTTTCCTCCAATTTCATTCAAAAATCATTAAATTTTGGTCAAAAATTGTACAGATACACAGATACAGAGAATTGTATAGTGAAATAATTGTCGGAGTCAATTTGGCAACTTTGGATTGGAGTTAAGTTCCTCCGTTCGGGAGACGACGGATTCAGGAGCAAATGCTGCCGGCAAATTAATTTTACGGCGTTTTTTGCTCCAGCCCCCGGTTGAATGGATGGATGGATGTCATTGTGTTTTGATCTTATGCAAAGTAGGCGTCATAAAGAGGGCATCCGTCCCGAGGAGCGCCATTGGTTGACTTGCCATGGCTCTAACGGCATTCAACGGGTTTCGGTCTGTCATAAATATTCTAATATCGAATCGTTGATCGCATTTCGGGCCTATCCGCCCGAGGCGCCCGAGGAGTACCTCTCGACCTGAAATTTCAACCGGTCAAACCGAGCCAGCAAAGCTGCCTCGTAAAATTGATTCGTAAGGGTTCCGGGATATTGATGGAAGAGGACCTTTACGTATAGGATGAGCACTAAAGCGTCGTAAGATAGGTTTCCTATCAAGAGGTAATGCGGATCTTGTTGAACATGTTAAAAACTTCCTAAATCAACCAGGGCCGGATTGAGGGGGTGGCCACGTGGGCCGCGGCCCATGGCGGCAAATTTTGCACTTTTTTTTAAAAAAAATCGGATTTCGAGAAAAAATTACAAACGAGAAAAGGCGACAAAATCTCTCATTTTCTGAGAGTATTGTAATTTCTAATTTTGTCAGCTTTCAGTGATACAAGAGACAGCACCTTTAATTGGTCGAGTTAAGAGAGAAACCAAACACGCAATTTGGCCTGGAACGGCGCGGTGCAGAGAGCAATAATGACGAGGACTTGAGATGAAAAGGAGAAGTCCTCGGCGCGGAGGTTGGCATGTAATACATATTAGCGCCTACAAGACTGCACGAATACTTCACGCATTGCATCAAACACAGTGCGGTCACTGCGGTCAGCGTGAAACGCATAGCGCCTACAAGACTGTCGGAATACTTCACGCATAGCACCAAACAGAGTGCAGTTTGCGCGGCGCGGCGGCGGAAGTTAAAATCATTAAACTACATTCATGTGTATTCTTTCATAATTTGTTCGTTCATTTCTTATGAATAGAAGGCCTTGTCCACAGAGAGATATGTTTACGTAACTTACCTTTCGCGCAAAGTTCCGTGAACTTTTGCTAGTAGTGTTAACAGGGCTTTTGTAAAAAAATGTGTCCAACACGAGTAAACGCGTTTTCTGCATCTCTCTCCCGCTATTGATATTTCAAAACGAATGAGGAGGGGGCGGCAAAATACAGGCGGCCTATGGGCGGCAAGTAGGTAAATCCGGCCCTGAAATCAACTCACATACACAGAAAGAAAGATCAACACAAAAGTTTGGTTAATACGAGAAGTGAAACACAAAATATCCTTAGCCCTCGGCTGACAATTTCAAGAGAAAATGTCAGCTAGTTTTATCGAAGAAATTAAAAAAAACGAGTGGTGAATACCAACATCGCAATCGGAAGAATGCATTTTCTCAGACCCTCCACTGTTTCTCGCTCTAAAGTTTACCACCGCGAACTGTACCAAAATCACACACAATTCGTGTTGGTTTGTATTTCACTTCCTATGCTAACCAATAGTAACACAAATATTTTCATCAGTGTGTGGACGCAATTTAACAGAAAACGCATCAAGTTTGAATTGAGGAGAACAGTTGGGAAGTTTTACTCCTAATTGCAAAATGTAGTCCAATTATGTTTGGCGGCAAATTCAAGAACATCGTCACCTTCCGGCCAAAGTATCCCCAAGCGCCATGCGACGTTTAAAAATGTCCACCGCCATTTTAGTTTTTTACATAGACATTTTTCAACGAAACTGTCCGAAAATTTCACTGAATTTTCTTTATGCTGCCGATGAAATTCAGTGACATTTTCAAACAGATTCAGCCAACAATATCTCTGTAAAAAATAAGATGGCGGCGGAAATTTTGGAATTTTTTTTTTTTTTTTTTTATTAGTACTTTAAATAATAGTACATGGAAACACTTTAGATATATAAAAATATCTTTAAAAGCTAGACTTAATTGTTAACTGAAAATTAACTTAAAATTAAACACATTTTAACTGCGGAAATTTTGGAATGTCGCAAGGCGCTTGTGATACTGTACTATGGCCGGGAGGTGACGATTTCTACTAGAATCGAGTCACTTTTTTTCTTGTGTAGGTTAAGCTAGAATATGGATCAGACGAAGCGAGAAGAAATTCATCATAAAATAATTGATTCCGTCCCCTTCGGCACGCGATATTCAAATGCCTAATATTTGTACAAAATCACTCCGCTCTCGCGTTTGACCATTAATCATTCCTAATTGAAATATTTCCCCCGTCCGTTCTTTTTTTCTCCCGATTCCGTCGCCGATCGTGTGTGGGTTTTTGTCTTCTTTTTTCATGTCCCTTTCTCCTCGGTCCTCGCGCGGCAGCAATAACTACGCGAGATAATCATAACTTTTTTATTGTTTCATGACCTATGTGGCAAGACACGAGCTGGATCTAATCTTGAACGGACTCTTATGTAATTACAAAAATGCCGTCCGAGTAATTGGACGTATTTGCGCTAAAAGGAACTATGTGTATAGGGTTTAAGTGAGACATAGTTCCTTTTAACATGAATACGTCTAATTTTTCGTCATTAGCAAAATGTCACCGAGATTGCTCTGTTTCCTCGCAATTTGAAAGGTTCGCCTCGAGAATCAAAACCGAGAGTTGCTGAAATTATTAAATAAATCCTTTATGACAGGACGATATGTCGTGACATCATTCGTGAGGAAAAATAATGTTTTTAAATATTATTTCAACCGAAGAAGGTCACAGACCTGTCCTCGGAGTATAATGAGGAATTCGTATCATTTAGAGCGACTGTCAAGCGAAACATACTGTCGTGCTAAGGAAAAACGCCGTATGTGAATCTCCGGACGTCACCAAATTTCCTTTGATAAAGCGCGAATTTCTTGGTTAACTTACCTATGAATATTTTTCTTCCAATTTTTCAGATAATTATGTTCGAAATTTCACATAAAGTTCCTGAAAATGTAAAAGAAAAATATTCAAAACTTCCCTCAAGAGTAAACGTTTTATCGAGGAAATTTGGCAACTCTCGAAAACTTATACGGCGTTTTTTCTTAGCATGGTAGTTTACATGTCAGATATGGATTCTCCGCCAAGTGCGAGAGAACTGGTTCGCCGAGACTCCAATGAATTGAATTTTCCTTTCACTTGTGTACATTTGGGATTCTCTTTCGGAAATTTGTAATGACAAAGTTAAATCAGAAGAATATAGACTAAAAAGTCTACGTATGGTATGTAAAGACGGACTGAATCTAGCCAAGTCACATCTAGGTAGATTAGTAGGTTTGAAGTGTCTTTCTCCCGCTAAACTCATTGTCAGTGTGTACTGAACTGAAGTTCATTTTTTATTTATATATTTATTTTATGTGGCTTTGATTGTTTTGGCGGGAGATTTTGACGTCCCTACTTGTCGAGATTAAAAAATTTCATGACTCAGTTGCCTTGGAAATTGGACTACATTTTGCAATTTGGAACTATAAGTCCTAGCCCATCTGTTAAAAACTTTCATAAACATATATAGGGAAACCGATGGCACATATCGACGGTGAAAATCGGCAATCACATAACTCGGTTTGCGACGTCGCAGACTTCCTGTCATACTTTATTTTTTAAATGCAAAACTACTCAACGGCAATTCTTTAAAACTGTCATGATTTTTCTTCTCAATGCGAAAAAAATTCTGCAAAAACTTCAAGAAATAATATCAATTTGTTCTCCTTTAAAAAAAATGACGTAGAGGCGGAGATTTTCAGACACCGCAAACGAGTTATGTTATTGCCGACTTTCACCGTCGATATGTTCTTTTTAAACTATGAGCCGGATATTGTAGTTACAAATTGCAAAATGCGTTCCACTTTGTCTAGTCTTTCTCCGTTGAACTAGGATATTTTTCCTTATGAAATTAAGGGATCCATAATAAACCGAATAATATCTGTTAATATTCCTTTCAGTCATTTTGAGCTATCTAAAATGATACAAGTTTTCGATTTAATCAGATGATAGTAACATACCCCCCCCCCCCTCCATCCATATGAATTGCTTTTCGTTGCGGCCAAGTTTTATTATTAAAAATATTAAAGTTCGTTTTTATATTTTTTGAAATTATTCACCTAATCTCGCACAGAAACTTCAGTTTTATTCATTATGCAAAGTTTATGAACAAACCGTCTCTTAGATAACAATGCAAACTGTTTTACCATGATTAATGTTCATAAAAATCTTGTACGCAAGTTTGGTCGAAACTTACAGAATTTCCCATGCAAAATTCAGCTCATCCCTCCAACTAGAAGCACCAGGGGCATGGAGGGTGGGGGCTGGATCCGAGTAGCTGCGAATGATGAACTTACGCCGGGATCATTATTTTGCTGTCAGAATCGTGTCAAGCGTCGGAGACAGTGAGAATGACGAGCGGGGGCTTACCGCGACAATGGGAGAAAAATTAGGTCCATAAGTTACCGCGAAATGCATTACGCGCCACGTGGCCCTCACCCCCTCCACCCTTGCTCCCTCCACCCCCGCCCTTGATAGTCAAGTCAATTGTTGGCTACGGGCTCGAGCACAAAGTGCATACCCCTCCGAGAGGGAACATTCGGAAGGGGTGCTTTAACGCTGTTGTCACAATATTTCCGTAGAGTGCTCTTGAAAATCAACATAATGAAGTGCGCACCTATGCATATCTCGAGTAGAGCCTATTTCTATACGGTTTTTATTTTTCTCTTATTTTTTATTTTTTAGCATTAATGAGTAATGCCTGCAAGGCACGACGACGTAAAAACCGCGCGTACATAGTTTCACATTGCCCACGTACAAGCCATTCTCGCTGTTTAACATTCAATATTTTTCCCTTTAATTTTGTATTTGCTTTGTTTTAACTATACGCTTGCCGTAGTAACTAGTGTAATTTTTTACGAGGTTACTAATCAAATTCGCAATTGGACGTAGTTCTACCAAAGAGACCTATGTGGAAGTGAGAAATATGGGGTGTGCTCGTTAGTCTCTGGCCGTAAGAGTGAATGAGAATAATAAAGCGCCAGTGACGTCAGCGGCAATGAAAAAGCGGGGGTGAGACGTCGTCGTCGTCGTTGGAGCCCTTTAACTCATGAGCCCTGTCCACAAGGCTCTATTGCCCTGCCCGCGGCTCATGAGTTCCGCACTCAGTTGCACATAGGTCTGTTTGATAGAATGCAATATCCCGCTTTGCCAATTCTTCAAAAGGAACCACGCCCACTTTTACATTGCTTCTTATGCAGATTTCTAGAGCACACCCCACATTTCTCATCGCCACATAGGTCTGTTTGGTAGACATACGTCCAATTGTTTTTTTTCATAAAATTTTAAGAGACATAGATTTACATGAATATCACGGCTGTTACCACATCTCTAAATACGCAACAATTTAATTGAAATGTATCGATTAGTGAAAATCGAGTTCGTTTCTTAAAAGATATATATGCGACTCAGTTGTGATCCCCAGAAGAACAAAACAATGGTCAGTTTCGAACTTTAGAGAACTTCGTAAATCATGCTGGGCCTTTTGAGGGAAGCAGCTCCTGAGGGAGCGACTATCGAACACGATCCTAAGATTATCGAATGATCACATTCAGAGTCAAAGCGAACGCGGCCGTCACTTTTAGCATGGAAAAAATACACTGAAAAAAAATCTCGGTGTATTTACTGAGGAAAGGGTTAAATTACCAAGAATTCAGGGTTCTATTTGATCCCAGTTTTTTCTTGGTAAAATCACCATTTATGGAATTGGTAATTTTACCGAGAAATCTCGGTAAAATTGTTGAACTTTCTCGGTAATTTTACTGGACCTTGGTAAATACGCCAATATTTTTTATCGACTGTGGTAAAATTACCGGGATAAAATGGCAAAGTTACCGGGAATTGATTACCAATAAAAGTGGTATTCTTATCCGAAAAAACAGTAAAAATACCAGTTTTTAGGTACGTTTACCAGTCTGTCTTGGTAAAATTACCAATAATTGGTAAAAAAAGTGAGATGGTAAAGGTACCAACGGACCTTGGTAAAAATACCGAGAATTTTATTTTCAGTGTATACTTTAAAAACTTTCGACGACTAATAGATGATTGGCGGATCCCCCCCTCCCCCACCGAGAACTCGGCAACACGGAGCTAGCTTTTGCTGTGTGACACAATGCGTAGCCGCCCTCGCGAATACGCACCCCTTCCTCAGCCCCCCTCCCTACCCTCGTGTACACCTTGCGCATCCCCTGCTCAGTTAAACCGCAGCATGGGGGGAGGGGGGGTTGCGGGGGAATCGTGCGTTTTAATTCGCTAATATGTCAGCATGTCGGCGCGGTGCGATGCAATGGTGTTCCCGCCATTGTAATTGCATCCCAGTCGGTGCGGCGCGGCGTCTGCCTGCATTAATAATAATTAAACGCACATTATGCGAATTGGTTGGTGGGCGCAGAGGGCTTCTCCGCCCATTTGCGTTACTTCTCGCACGCTTTGCGATATATCGATTGATCCGTCTTATAAACCTATGGAAAAGGATCGATAAACTGGGTGTTCGCAACGAACACCTTAATAATCGATACTTTATCATAGCTTCAAATGGGGAAATATCGATAATCGATCATTCACGCCACGCCACTGCTTCTCGCCGGCTCTCATCTCTTGAATGTTGCATCGTAGACACCTTTAATATGCAATTGCGCGGCTTAGGAATCGAGGGAATCGGGAAAGGAACTTTGCAGAACTTTAACTTACGCTTTTACATGGAGGGGAAGACCCTTCCCCCTCTTATACCCCACCTGAAGTCTCCTGATGATTTTGTGTAAACTTATATTTATGAACCGCGTTAAACAGAAAGGAATCAAGCAACATGAGCAATCGACAAATTTAACTGGGCAAATTAGTTTTTTACATAAAATGACCGCGCAAATTTTTGTCCAAATTTTAATGAGTTTTCTGCATAGTTCAAAGCAAATTCCTTAAAATTTTCAAAAGAATCAGCACAAACGTTCTCTTCTAAAAAATTAAACCGTCCAGTTCAAAGACGATGACTGATGTGGCTCGGTTCCTTTCTGCTAAATGTGGTTCATTTAGAAGCAATCTATTTTTGATATTCCGCACCAACTATGTAGGCCAAATAATCGGGCGGTCAAAATATAAATTCGGAGATTATCTCAATTTTCCGCATAATTATGGTTGATTTTTTCCCTCTCTCCCTGCACGTAAGCTTTCTAATTTTTTTTCTACTATTGTGTTCTCCATAGATTCCCATAGACCATATATTCAAGTCTATGGTAGGCCCTTTCCTTTCTGTTATCACATATTGTGTGCCAGAAAAGCCTCAAATTGCATTCCAGAGAGGTTAAAATTTCTAGTTTCAACAAGGGAGCCCTCCCGAACCCCCTCTAGAAGGGAAGTTCACCATTATGTTCCCCCTCCCCGAGGAGGTGCACTTTAGGGGCCCGCACCACATACTTCACCTATGGGCCCAACAATCTTAAATTTAGCCGTGTGTTGAATAACAGCAAGAACGCCCAAAAATAGTGCATCTGTTCATGGTAAAAAGTGGTCAGTCCCACTGAGGCAAGTGGAAAAAATTTTAGGTAAACTTATCTATAATTCCCACGTAAGTAAATTTTGGGAGCAGAATAGCTACAGAAAGCGGGCAAGTTGGACGAAAAAATTAATGGGGTCGGGCGCTATCTTGTTGAGGGTGCCCGCGGGGAGATCACGGAAAAGGCCTACCACATCCACAGTAGGCACAAGAGTGGCTCAATTACACATCCGATTTTTTTTCGAATGTCATCGCGGCCTAGAAACCGGTTCCGAAGCGTCGTCGTTCACCCAGCATCACACAGCACCGGTCCTCTTTCTCCCATGTTGCCTGAAAGATGGATTCAATACTATGGCGATGGGAGCAAAACTCCGCTAGACGATTTCAACTTTCATTTTGTCGATATCAATGACTGACGTTCGCGATCAAATCACACATCAAGTAAGAGGTCATCTCGCTTTCTGATTGGTCAATGGTGTAATTCAGGCCCAGAGTATAACCTTTTCCGCTGTCTATGACTTCATACGAACATCTAAATTAAAAAGTTCCTCAAATTTTACGCAAAAACTTTCCTAATGTGTTTTAAATTTTTGTAGAAATATTTCAGTTTACCCCCGAAGATCTTAATTTTTTTTAAAAAAAAATGTCTTCAAATTCTACTCAATCTGTCACATCTTCGGACAGCGAGATTGGTGTTTTCCGCAATCCCATTGGGTCATCGATGACCTGCATTTTTCCACCTAATTCCTAATTACCACCGTTGGTATGAGGATATGTTTTCTTTTTAGTCAGCTCCGAACTTTTTTCTCCATATTCTTATTCTTCTTCCTCTCCGTTTTATTCAAAAATTGGAGTTCATTCTTTTTTACTCAAATTCGGCTAATCTAACATCTTTCAAATCATACATTTCATTTGCAAACTAATCGAGGCAACATTCACCAGCCATCATGAATCAAAATGAGCGTTGATGTCCATAAACAATTCAACTCCTGTCGCATAACCTGACCATTGATTGGACAGCTTATAGCTTTTTCCACAATTTATCTCTGTCGAGCAGTCATGTGCGTGGCAAGTTTGAACGAGAGACAAATGTTTATGTTTGATTCGTATTTTCATCCTGCGCTGTGAAACTTCAACCTGGCAACAGGGCCCTAAACGTTTCAAAAACCTCATTAATAAATTCCGAAACCGAAAAACCCCTTTCTTTCTCCATTTTCCCGAATCGTGTTCAGTAAATTAACATTCAAGCATTCGGCCGCCCCACCAATATTTTTACCGGCCGCGTAACCGAAGACCTCTAAGTAATTAATTAGGGGACACTAATTCCGCGAGAGCTTTTGAGACCTTTGCTGCTCGGCGCCTTTTAAATAATTTAGGGCTTCGGCTGTCGAAACCGAACGGCCTTTCATTTAAAAGAAAGCCTCTCCAAGTCGATGCAAACAAAGGGCCATAAATCTCAACCCAGAAACCACCAAACAGCGGGAAACAAAAATCAAAGTTTTCCGCGCGTGTATACAGCATCTCTCCAAGTTGAACGAACCCAGCGAGAAAGTAGATGCTACTATTGGTACTGATCCGGCCAAAATAATCTGTCTCTGTCTAGCTTAATTAGTCGTGATGGGGAAAATTGCTACGCTTGAACCTTGAAGGCTCAGAAAAAGGATGAAAATTAAATCAATTGGACGTATTTCTGCCAAACGGAACTACAGATGAGTGGAAAAGATGGGGTGTGCTCTAGAAGGCTGCTTAAGAAACAATGTAACAGTGGGAATTTGGAGAAATGTAAAAACGGCATTTTACATTCTGTCACATGGAACTATGTGCCAACTGAATGCGGTACTCATGAGCCATGGGCATTTGACAAGAGCAGTGTGGACAGGGCTCATGAGTTAAAGACTCAGACCCACGGATCGTCGTCTCCGTCGTCGCGCTGACGTCACCGGCGCTTTATGATTCCTATTCATTTTTACGGCTCTTGACCGATTAGCCCACCCCTTCTTTTCCACCTGTCTCTGGTTCCGTTCGGCAGAAATAGTCCAATTGTGAGAAGAGTAAGTATCTTTAGAACTTTTAGGTACGTTTATCACGTTGGTGAACGAAAATCTTCATTGAGATTTCACGTTGTTGAACGAAAATCCTCATTGAGAAAAATTTCTTTAAGTTAAAAATGAAAAATTTGAAAGCAAATGTTTATGGATCTGGGTTAAGCAAAGAATCAGGACTTTTAATCAGTTGAGAAGTTGTGCGTGGCACGTGTCCGGAGGAAAAAGGATCGTTTTGCTCACCTTGCACTTCAAAAAGGCCGCATATTCGTTAATATTATTCGTAAAGAGAGCTTGATTTTTTTACGGATCTTAGTATCTTTTCCTACCACAAAGATTCCACCATCCGGACCCGATTCTTTTACGAGCAAATGACCCGCATCTTCTTTCATCCCTGAGATGTGTCCGTTTTGATATTCGCCTCAGATCCTCGGGAAAAATCAGGCGAAGACTCGCCGCATGCGCCCACAGCCAATTTGCTACCCCTCCTATCCGTTAACTCACAATCGGTGAGTTTGACAACCTAACCAACTCGGATAGGTTATTTGGGGGGGGGGGGGGGAGGGGCAAAATGAGGAAACAGCTCGATAGCACAGTAAGTCTTACTCACGGCTCATGCATGTATGGAAGAGCGGTGACGGCTTTATCCGATGACTGATTGACAAGCGGAATAATTTACCCACTCCAGTAGCTGGAGCTAGAAGTCGGTGATCCAACTTCGGGGCCCGCCGTATAAGCCGTGACCACCAGCCTCATGCTTCCTCGGTAGCATCTACCACAGTGATGAGACTTGAGGTGCTAAAAATCAGTTTTAAAACAACTGGGGTTTTCATCGAAAAAAAGGGTGCTGATTTAACATTCTGGATTTTAAAAAGTGCAACAACTCACAAAACGCTGAATCAACCGCTACTGCAGTTACTGTAGCAATGTTAAGATGTAAAACTAGCTACTGCGACGGTTAATTCAGCGTTTTGCGAGTTGTCGCACACTTTTTTACATCCCGAATGTTAAATCAGCATCTTTTTTTTTCGGTTTAGTTCTTACAACCTTTTTTGGATTAATCCTATTTTATTTGCTCGGCTTTAATTTGTTTGTGGGTTAAAAATGAAACACAAGGTCTTTTTATACATTGATAGATCTCGTATGATATTTTAAGATTTATGGCCCTATAATAGATGGAGGGAGAATCTTCTTCTTTCCTCTCGTTTTTTTTCTCTCACGTTAGAGATTATTTTGCCTTTTTCTTTCTTTTTGAAATAAAATTACCGATTTTTTATAACTCTTCATTTTCAGAAAACCCTCGAGAAAAGTGATAGTTTTTCTGATAGGTGGACCCAAGGGGGCAATCGAAATTTTCATCAGCGACAATGAGACTCGTATTTTTCATCGAAAGTTTCGGTTATCTTGACCTAAGTACTGTCCTTATAACTGAAAACTTCGGTCACCCTGACCAATCTCTTCTGTGCCCCACGTGAACCAAAGTTCGATCCCCCAAAGTTTTTCCCTCCTTGGCTGATGGTAATGACTGATGATCAGCCCTTTTGATTAGGATCACCCACTTCGTTCACCTGACAACACCGGCGCGATGGATTTTCGGTCAGGTTGGCGTAGTCAATTAGACGCGTCAGCAGTATGGTCATATTTAGTCGAATTTTCAAATCCTAGCCGACCTTTCGACTGTTCGTCGGCCACACCTGACAACACACACGTTAGATATGCGTCGATTCTCGAGAATGCACGGTTGATGAGCCGCTGCGTTCACACACTCGGAGTGCGCTCGTAAACAGGCTTCGCGAGAACTAACCTTTCATCTATTGGCCCCACTGCCCAATCCACTCAGCATTTCTTAGCATCCTTACTCTCCTGTATCCACTTAAGAGCTTGATCAACGTCGACGTAAATTGGACCGATTTATACCAACTTCCTCCCATGTTGCCTAGTTTACTTGCGTTTTAATTTCTCATTATTGTAGAGAATTTGGCAACAGCGTTAAAATTTTCTTTGAATTTCCTTTAGATCACGAAAAGTTCACTTAAAAAAGTTCAACATAGTTCCTGGTCATCTCGACATACTCTCTTCATAGTTCCTGAGTCGTCCGACCATACTCTCTTCAACATATTTTAATGTGTTCACAGTGAAATTACTCTGCTATTCATCTCTTACCTCATATTATTGTTAAAGAAATTGTACATAACTTCTCCGCGAATGGATTACATTTAATAAACGTTTGAAAAAAAAAGAAAAAAAGTTAAAAGTGTACAACGTTTGCCGATTTGATGTTTTGGTTTGGTGAACTGAGGCTCCGGTTTTAACTTTTGGTCGACTGAGGTGGTCGAATCCTTTCGATTGGGGCCTCAACCGTCCGAAAGTTACCTAGGTTTGATCGTAATTTGATTTGATTCCTTTTACGCTCGCTCTTTGACTTATGTTTTCTATGACCAGTTTATTATGTTTGTTAATAGTTTCCTCTTTTCTGAAGTGCCTCTTTCTTATGTTTCAGGTGAGTTTCCTAATATTTATGGAATCAGATGGTACAGGGCGAAGACCAGTAAGTTTCAAAATCATTATTCACCATTCTTTTTTTCCTAGGATCTTGTGGCGATTTCGATGTGCAGTGCGGATGAAGGAGCCTCATAGATTCGTTTCTAATTATCGAATGGGATTTTAAGTAGTTGAGTGTCCTGACTTGAAGGAAGGTTGTTCAAATTCATGCAACAGACCCCTCAGGTTTTGACACCGCGGGAAATTTACTCGTCCTCCAATGAAACTGCACGGGGAAAAAGTATCAGAATCCCAACTATATTCCTAGCTGATTTTGGCGCCAGATCTTAGAGTAGTTGCACAAACTAGAGGTATGGTTAAGTCAGCTGAAACAGTGGTTTGGATCAACCATACCTCTAGCTGGTGCCCTCTTAACATAAGCGTGGTTAATTCAACTATACCGCGGGCTGGTGCCTTTACCACTTTTAGCTAGTGCAAGTACTCTTATGGTTGGCGCCAAAATTAGCTGGAAGAATAGTTGAGATTTTGCTACTCTTTTTTCTCAGCGTGTACCGCCATTACCGGGAATTAAACGTAGAATATATCAATTCCGATCAGACGCGCCGACTCATTTGGCGAACCTCGTCGTTTTCCGCCCTCTCTAGTCCTCGTCAGTAAGAATGGCTCACTTCGTGCTGCCATTTCCCGGAATTAATTCGAGTTCAAGAACTATTGCAATATCTCAGTATCTTCGGAATTTCCGGAGTATCCAGCTAGTTTTGAAATTTTCCCGGAATTTCAGGGTTTTTTCGTCAGTTTGACAGACTGTTTGATCAAATTTGATGACTGTCAGATCAAGTTTGACGACCTTCGGAACTATATTCTGGACGTATCTCGGAATATTTTTCCCGGAACTTTTGACAATACCAGGAATTTTCTCGGATATCGGCATTAATTCCGGGAACCCCGGAATCTTCGGCAAACTAAAATGGCAGCACTGGCGCTCAGTGATGAAGTCCAAAACGGAACTGCACATATTCACCCGTAGCTTCACACCTGCCGCGACTGGGGGTCGAGCGGAGGGGGGGGGGGGGGGGGGGGGGGGGTCCGAGGGGAGTGTCCCGTGTCCCGCGCGACTCCTGGGCGAGCCCGACGACAGCTCGTTATGACGTGAGAGCGTATCGCGAGCCCATTAAGAATTGAATTCGGCCGCGGTCGGGGCCGGGGCCGCATCGCTTTCAGTGGGGCCGGGGCCGCGGGCCCCGTGGGAACGGCGCGGCGGCCGCGGCCCTCGGACGGAGATGCGGCACGCACACACACACGCCGGCCGGGCCGGCGCGGTGCCGCACCGACCGCAGCCGCAGAGCATCCGGCCCGGGGGACCCAAATGACGGGGACGAATGCGGTCCAACAGATTAGCTCAACTTAATACTCAGCCCCGCCACCGCGCCACCGTCCCGGAGTCTGGAATTCAAATTATCAAGTCTTATTCCCCGAGCCGTGCTCTGTTGTCGTTTTCAACACATTCTCATAATTTTTTGGGGGTCTGAAGGTGGATTTGCCCCCCTATAAATCCCCCAAAAAATGCTATACTGAAGGAATTGACATAGGGAGATGGAGCTTTGTTTTGAAAAAAAAATCAATATATACCTGCGGTCCGATTATTGAGAGTTTAAAGCAGCCCGATAAGACATCGAATTGCGAGACATTTCATTGTTTAGATAGGGCTATGTCTTGTCGTGTCGGGCCGACAAAGTTTCAATAATCGGGCCGCAGAGCACATCAAAAAAGCACGTTCGCAAATTATTTTTTAGGTAAAGAAAATTTGGCAGGCGAGCAAAGAAGAAGAGAAGAAAATTGGAGTTGTCATTAATGACGAAATTGCATTTCCTTGAATTCAAGGGGGAAAAGTTTAATAAAAAGAAAATACTTTCACTCAAAAGGTATATTTCAACAAGCAACATTTCTTTACCTCAAAAAATTTTTTCTTCAAATCCAAGAAAATTTTGGTTCAATTGGAAACATACGTTTTTTTCAGCCATTTTTTCAGTGTATGACACCTAGAGAGAGATTTTCATCAATATCCCAAGCTCAGAATTTTTCCCGTCTGCATTTCCCACATCCATTCCCGTCAACATCTGAAATGTGTGCATGTTTTAGGCTTGGGGTGAAAAATTTCAAAATCTAGAATCACTGTTTCTAGGCGTGTCTCGGCCTCCTGAATGCATCCCCGAAAGTTTCAAAACATTTCGCGAAATTTCATGCGAATGAATTTCATGAAATTTTCCATGTCTGGGATGGTGACATTCACGCAAATCCACCACTTTCATCTGGTTGATCATCTGACACCAGCGCCGGCGGCTCCCTTGCCACCGATTCGCGTCTGCGCATCTCATTTGTTTTTCATATTTTCCGTTTGCGGTCACCTAATTGTTTTCCCGGGCTCCCCGCGCTTCGGCTCCAGTTTACGAGACACCCCAAGACGAAACCGAAAATAAAATCTCCGCCGCCGCGATTTGCCGGCCGCCTTTTTTCAATTAACTCTCCTTCGCGCCAGCAAATTACTGTCTCCAGCCTCCGACTCATCTGTACTTCTGTGCTGTAGAAAAACGACGTATGAACATTCGAGTGTTGCCATATTCGTCGCTCCCCTGACGTAAAGGTATAATCTCGAGTTCCGCATAACACCAGAAAGCATGATTTAAACTGGAAAAAAAACACATTGATCAGAGCCAGACTCTTAAATACATCGACAAGAAAAATCCTTGATTCAATCGAATTTTGCTTAAATAATTGCCAGCTTCTAATTTAATGGATTTCCTTCGATTAAGCTTAAATCTGGTTGAATCTAGAGCTTTAAAATTTCGCTGTCAATGTTTTCAAGACGTCTGGCGCTAAACCAATGTGTTTTTTTTTTATTTTTTTTTATTTTTTTTTTTTTTTTTTTTTTTTTTTTTTTTTTTCCAGGGACATGTATCCGGACAGCTTCGTGTGGACATCGAATACGCTCTTCATCAGAGGACGAAGATTCTCCTAGCAATAGTTTCAATTTTGAAACGTACACTCATGGCCTTGTGATCTTTTGGCCGGAAGGTGAAATGTTAAAATGGAATTTCATATTCAAATCCTCTGACAAATTGGGTAAATGAAAGATTCGCAAGTTTCATCATCATCGGAAAACATTGAATGTTGCTATTGGTCATATATATGTTAAGAAATGTGCGAAAAGTATAATTGCTTATTTTACAATAAAAAAATGACACGATTATTACGTCCACGATAAATGAACAAATTCAGTGTTGAGTTAGCATTTTTTTTTTCTTTTAAATCAAAATCGGCATGTTGATACTTGTTGCACATGTTTTAATAATAGTGTGAAAATGCTAAATCAACATTCAATTGTTTTCCGTGCAGAAAATTCTTACTTTGTCAGGAAGGAATTGGCAACCCCCGAATGTTCATACGGCGTTGTTTCTTAGCACGGCATACAGCGGCCGGGCTTTACCTCCATGCAAGCCGCATGCTTCGATTATAGTAATCGGACAGGCATTGCCGCTGTTTTCTGCGACAAACATGACGGCTCACAGAAGCAGCAACACGTTACATTCCAAGAATTTGTGAAAAAAGTACGCATTAGCGCTGCACTGTCACGCGAAGATTGCTGTGAAATCATTAATTGCCGAACAAATGTAAAGTCTAAGTCAGGGCCGGATTAAGGGGGTGGTCTCATGGGCCGCGGCCCATGGCGGCAAAATTTAGGGGGCGGCAAATTTTGCAATCTTTCTGAATGTAGGTATCCAAAAATGAGAGAAAAAGTCGGATTCAGTAATTTCTAATCTGAGATAAGTCGTAATTTCTTTTTCTCTGATGATACAAAGACAATACCTTGAATTTCGTCGAGTTAAGAGAGAAACCGAACACGCAATTTTGACCTGGAACGGAGCGGCGCGCGGAGGACTTGGCATGAAAACAGAGCCCATGCGCGCTGTCGGCATGTAAACTACCTATCAGCGCCTACGAGCCTGCATGAATACTTCACGCATTGCGTCAAACACACTGCGGTTAGCAGCAGTCGGCTTGAAACGCATAGCGCCTACAAGACTACATGAATACTTCACGCATTGCGCCAACAGTGTGGTCAGCAGCGGTCGGCGTGAAACGCATAGCGCCTACAAGACTGCATGAATACCTCACGCATTGCGCCAACACAGTGCGGTCGGCGCGGCGGTGGAAGTTAAAATTTTTAAGTACATTTATGTTGGTTCTTTCATAATTTTTCGTTCGTTTTTTATAATGGAAGGCCTTGTCCGAACAGGATGGGTTTACGGAACTGAACTTTTGTTAGTGCTGACAGGACTTTTACAAAAAATGTGCCCAACACGAGTAAACGCGTCTTATACACCCCTCCCCCACCGGCGCGTTCACTTGATGGTTTTTATAGATCGTATTCGACAGATCACACAGGTGACATTATATTGATATCGATTGGTTCAATATGAAACCACAGCCTCAGAAGTCAATTTAGAAATCTGTGGTAACGGGTCTTATGTGATCGAATTTTTATTCTCTCGAGTACCAAATGGCAATGAAAAGTGAAATTGTTAGGAATTTTCTCATTTTCAGCTTTTCCAAAATAAATCCTAAAATCTTTGTTCGAGGTTATGTTCTACTGTTTTGAACCAAACGATACATCGAACCACTGTCAAATACGATGAATGGATGTTTCAAAACAAATAAGAAAGGGGCGGAAAAATACAGGCGGCCCATGGGCGGCATGTAGGTAAATCCGGCTCTGGTCTAAGTACTCAAAGTCGAGTTTATTTAAAAAAAAAAATCTGCCTCACATTTACTTTTTTCGCATAACAAGTTTATTTTGTTTTCTACAAATTATTATCTAAGTTGCATATATCTTAGCAGCTTTCCAAAGTTGATACGTATTCACTGGCAAATAACTCCTCAAATTACCCAACGAGAATAAAGAAAAATGCACTCATTGTACCTCTGTACCTCCGGTCCAAACTTAGAGTATGGTAATTAAGAGTTACAGCAATAGATCAGGCATCATTATTCTAAAAAGAAACAACTTCTTTCGTTTCCAAGTTTAGGGTTGAAGTTGGCATCCGTAAATCTCATCAATCTTTCGCCGCGCTGCTTCCAGAGAAAATGATTCCCCCATTACCAAGTCTTAAATATGACCTGTTTGAAAATAACGAATAATCCGATAGGAAAAAGCTGGAGGCAGATGAAAGGTCGCCTCCATTCTTTGAATCATTAAATTTTCCAATGTTCCCGGGTTTTTTCAGGCTCCGATCCCTCTTCTGTTATTTTTCATTCCGTTTAATTGGAACCACCGAGCTTAAAAAAGGGTAAATAAATCTCATATCATCCAGTTTTTCTTGACTCTAATAATTTTTCCCTGTCCTATATTGTTGCCACTTTGTTTTGTTACTTTTCACAATTTTACAGTGACGACAAGTATGCCACGATTAAATTCAAATTTTGAGAGGATAGAATTTTGATTGAATTTTTTAGTGGTTTTCTACTACAAATAATGCAGAATTGGATTGCATTTTGCAAAAAGGAACCACTAGCATTGCAATGTTGCTAAGATTGTGCAACTTCTTTTGTCTTGGAGGAAAAACCCGCATTATCCATATAATAGTTTCTATTTTACTCGCTAAGAAAACTGTAAATTTACGACAAGAATTACCATCTAAATTTCATAGTTTTTCACGATTTCCGCAATTTTATTGCAAAAGATGAAGTTGCACAATCTTAGCATCATTGCAATGCTAGTGGTTCCTTTTTGCAAAATGCAATTAAATTTAACCCTCATAAGCTGATAAGGAATGATTATTTCATTTTACTTTTCTCTAATCTAACGCTCCTTTTGTATGACTATCGACGTTTACAAATTTCCGCTGCCATTTTATTTTTTTACCGAGATATTGTCCAGCAAAGCTATCCGAAAATTTCACTGAATTTTCCTCGGAATGCCGATAAAATTCAGTGAAATTTTCAAATAGATTCAACCAAATATTTCTCTGTAAAGTAATAAAATGGCGGCGAAAATTTTTTAAACGTCACATGGCGCTTGTGACATTTTTGCCGGATAGTGACGATATACAAATTTCCGGTTACTTTACAGTGTTTCTAGTGGGGTTTTTAGCCTGTTTTTTTCTAAACACGATAAATTTACCTGAAACGAGTTACAATCACCGAGTGATTTTTGATCACTAGAAAACCCGGTGATTCTATACTTCCATTCTCTGATTTCTTTAAACTCGTCGAAATCCCTCAAATTTTCGCAACTAAGTAGCTCTTTCTCAAAAAATAATAATTAAAAAAAATTATTCATGAAGTCTTGTCATTTCCTCAACTCGTACAAGAAACAGAAACAAAATTAAATAACAAAATGAAAGTCGAAGCTCTCGAAGTCAACCCAACGCGGCAGCTATAGACTCCGCATCTCATCGTTGCGTCACCCGCAAAATCCTTGTCAAACATCTGACGATGTCATCTTTACTTTTTCCGAGAAAAAACTAATTGAGACGGCTGCGGCTTTCCGATAAGAACTTTTTTGAACGGTGAAGGGGTAAAAAAAGATCCTGCGGGGAATTGGCTCGTCAGTAGGTACGTAACAGGGGAGAAAACTCAAACGGCAAGTTAATAGGATTAATTGGTATCAAGTGGTCGGAAATAGGAATCATGAGGATTCACAATTTTCTACCCACGACCTTTCGCCATTTTTCGCATCAATATCCTTCGCCATAAATTTAATGCTAATCTCGACATCTGATTCCTGCGATAAGGCAATTTGCAGAGAAATTTTTCGGATCCCAATTAAGTAATTCAACGAAAATTGATAAGTATCATCTGAACCGCGGTTATTTTATTCTTATTTTTGTAATTTATCATCCTAAAAATAGGATATTTTTCATGTCAGGTGAAGTTCTTGCTCTTAGAAAGACGTATTTTTGGACGTTTAATTGGACTACATCTTACAATGAGGAATCGCCATTTACATAGATGCAACTATGTACTATTAGTTTTCAAATTCATGTACGTAGAAGCTTTTATTGATCAGGCAAAAATCGTGGCGCTTTATGGTAACACGGAGTTCAATCAGATATGAATTTCGGATGGGCTGATACAAACCATAAGTAAGGGCATGCGTCATGACTTTTAAAGTTGTCATTTAACTTGAAATCCACACTGGGCCGTCATGAATCCTGCTAAAAATAACAGTGCTGAACAGTTTTGTACATGGAGGGCTCATCCGCCAAAATTTTAAACTTTCTCATTCCTTCCCCAATTTTTCCAACCCTGCCCGTGTGGTTTTTCTTATTACGAATGGTATGCTGAACAAAGGTTGAGTTCTCGAAAAGGAATATTAAAATTGTCGGAGAAATCAAGTTTTCTCATGTTTTCTCGAAACTTAACTTTTGGCGCGATTAAGCCTACCCTCAAATGAAGGGCTAGTAGGACAGGGCGCAGTAAGTAGTTTTTTCTTAAGAAATTAAGACATTAATGATTTCAAGTAAAACTATAGTCTTAGTGCATATTCTGTGAGGAATTCGCTCCCAAATTCCAATTCTTAAGCATCAAGAAGTCAGTTTGAACTTTCTTCCCCTCATATGGATCCGTGTAATTTCGAAACTTCAAACACGTATATCTGGAAATAGCAAAGGCTGCACGTATGCGCTCTGTCTCCCAAATTAACCGTTCAAGTACTAAAAATAGGAATAGTCGAAAATTTCCAATGACAACCATCACACCAAGAAAGTTTACATCTTAACATTCATAAATTAAGATATCACCTCAACCAGTTTACTCGTATGCACACGGAGAAAAAAAGACCAGTTAATTTAACGAAACTGTCTACTTGGAACTTTTCTACGTTAATTTAACACCGAAAAATAGTTGATCCAAATGGACAGGATACTTGATGTGAAGGGACGTCTCATTTGAATCAACTGGACTAGTCTCGTTGAATTTTTTCCAGTTATGCCAAATGGGAAAGCCCTGTTACCGTAACTGGAATTCCATGTTCCCTGGAGTGCTCAGAAGCTTGTAACGGTTTTGTGAGTGTTGAGAGTTCATTCTCCACACAGCAAAAGAAAAGACATGCATACGAAATTAAAAAGTATATCATAATTAATTAAGCTTCTTGCAATTAGTATGCTGGCATCTATCGGTAAATTCAACATCAACATTGCAGTGGCTTAACATTCCTTATTTCGTATGTGCGTGATATCGGATGCAATGGCGTAACTGTTAGGGTGTTAGGCTAGGAATCGGTAGTTTCCGGGTTCAATCCTCAGATATGTCCCAAAATTTAATGCGCGACGAACTGAGGCAATATATTCTGTATAGTTGTAAATCAAATTAGGAGACCATAATTTTGTGATTTTGAATGTATATTTTATTTAATAAATACTTGTATGCCCTCAAATTAGGGGCAGAGTCTCTGGAAGTTTTCCAGTGATACCAAGTAATTTTTCCCGTCATTTCAAGGATATTTTCCAGTTATTTCGAGGATAATTCCAGTTACTGCAAGGATTCTATCCGTTTAAAACAAGGAGAATTTCCAGTAACTTCAACTAGAAAAAATATAACTGGCTATTCCAGTTGATTCAAGTATCATTCCATTCCGGGAAATATTCATTGGAGTAGTCTCATTGGATCAAGTAGTTTTCTGGTTGATCTTACTAAAAAAATTTCTCAGTGCATGCATTTGCAGGTTCATTAAGTCGTTACCGCCTCTCAATATTCCCCGGCAAAGTTCGTCTGACTGTAACCTGTTTCACACAGTGCAACAGCGCATTTCGGTTTTCTCAAGGATGGAGAGTTAACATCGCAGCCTTATCTCCGCGAATAAACTCGATGCCTAAGGTAAGGTTCCCCAGGAAGCGAATCAATCCAGCGGATGCTTATCGACTTGACCTAGTCTCGTGCGAGGCGCGCGCGTTAACTTTTACGATGATAAAAGTTTACACTCAATCCGCACAAAATTCCAAAGGTTATGGGATTACTCGACGGGCCTCCTCGGCAATAGGTCACTCGAGATGAGCACTCGCTGATTGAGGTGGACTCGGCACTTGGAACGCAACCAAAGGCAAATCAGATTTGCGGAAGGGTCGTCGCGTCAAGCACCAATCAACATCTCATCATAAAAACTGTTGGATGCATGATAGTAAAATGTGCGTACTTGTCATAGTGCGTGCTTGATTGGAGCCGGAGTAATCCGCATTTTCCTTTTCGAGCTAAAAAATTGCCAGGACAATAATATCTTGACCCGGTTCTGAATGTCAGGCGGACGCTGTGTCCAGTGTAAAATTTACAAGCAAGAACGCATTTGCTTTGCCAACAAAGCATTCTTTTTAATGGTTCAGTTGCGCTATGGTCACAGAATTGTGTTTTGATGCTTGATTTTAGTGTATCAGATAAAAATATCAAGTTCTTTCCAAACAGCAACTTTCTACATTCAATATTGACCGAGATATCGCCCTTTGAAAAGTCGGGTTTTTGGCGTCATCAACCGCGGTAGTGACACCCTTGGTTTCTTCCACCTTGGTTTTATCAATCAGGGAGACATACATTAGCACTGGTTACTCTACGTGAAACGTGGATGAAAAACAAGGTGGAAGAAGCCACGGGTATGTCCCTACCGTGGTGGATAACGTCAAAAACTCGACTTTTCAAAGGGCGATATCTCGGTTCATATTCAATGTAGAGAGTTGCGGTTTGGACAGATCTTAATACTTCTAGCTAATCTACAAGAATCAAGCATCAACACGAAATTCTGTGACCAATGCAACTGACCCATTGAAATGGATTACTATGCCGTCCGCGGACGAAATGCTGTAAATCCAGCCATTATGGAAGATAAACCCTTGGTGATTTTTCTGCCATAGAATATTTTGTCTGAAGAACATTTAAAAAACAAGCAGTGAACTCCAACACAATGTGTTGATAAGGCGCGTCATTAACTCACACATATCAACCCCTTTAGTTTTCATTTACAGAGATTTCAAAATAGGCAAGTAGCACAACAAGAGAATTCATACGATTCAACTCTTCAACGACGCACTTTGACGAGACCTTGTATTGTGAATGTAGAAAGCCATTCGAACGAGTTTAAGTTTTTTGATCTGCCCCCAGCAATATCTTATCAGATTCTTAAAGAAAAGTGCTACGCAATAATTTAAGCGAAGAAAGAAAAAATTCTGTCGAACTCCTGGAAGATACAGTCGATTTAAAGGTCTTTTTGGGGCTAAAATATCCAAATCACCGGTACCTATTATAAATCCCGATATATTATTGAAAAGAAATTGACTCGATATAAATGCAATTGCATTAAATATGTCTTGATTTTGTTATTTTAAACGTATTTCCACGCAAAGAAGTTCAACCATGTCCATTCTTTATTCATTCATGAATTGAAAGTAAGCAATCTACATCCCGAAAATCTACCGATTTGCCGTAAAAAATTGCAGAAACTTGATATACCAGGTCGATGCACTCACTCGTTAAATTTACCGACCAATTTCGTGGGTGCAAATACATAAAAATCAATATGCTATAGTCATTTTGGGTGCATTTATTTTTCATGAAACAATAATAATTTCAATCCCGAAAAACCATCAATTTTCCGTATAAAATGGAAAAAATCGAGATGTGTCGACTCCCTGACGTGAAAATTACATTCTACGTGTAAAAATACTTACACATGGATATGCTGAACAGAAACCATGTGTGAACACAGTTAGGATACATAGCCCCAGAATACTTTTAAAGCGCCTTTACTTTCCAGAATCTTGACGGAATTTTTTTTTTGCTTAAACGACTCAAGAGACACTGTAGTTAAAAAATATTTAGAATTTTCGATTTTGACACAAAAAAAATGTTCGTTCAGGCACACCCTGTATTGTATGGAGTATTGCGCTGGTATTCAATCCTTGTCTTCAGATCAAAATTCTTACAAGGAAGCCCCTTGCAAGAGGCGAATTTTTTGTAATTTCTCCCAATTTTTTCTCCGTTATATAGTTGAATTGCTTGCCAAATTCTGAGGTCAATTATATTTAATTGTAATTTATACATTTCTTTTTTCCCCTTCATTTTATTTTTTGTATGGAGAAGTTTCGTTGATTTCTTCGGATTTCGAATACTGTAACTTCTCTTCTATTCGGCCGATTTTTATGGATGAGACCTCTTTCAATTCGTCTTTGAATGGAGAGTAAGGAAAAAATTGCTAAGTACTCGCGAAACAATTTTTTCGAAAATTTGATGGATCCCAGCGTGACGGTGAAATGGGTAATCGAGTGAAAGTAATTAGGTCTGACTGTGGCGAGGGCCGCGAGGGTCGCCTTTTGTTCTTCAGCTGGGAAGCGACGCGGCGAACCGAGCCAGGACCGGGACACTACCTGGGTTTTGTGCCTGCCTGTGCACTGTTTTGGCCTGATAGGGGAGTGAATTTCTGTATGGGCCACGGTTAGCACATGGGCTAATGAGTCTCGAGGCTCATCACAGATTGCACTTACCACTATCCTGCTGGCCCTGGCTATCAGAGCAAGGAGTACCAAATTTTGAAAAGGATAACAGGGGTATGGAGATCTGTCAAAGCAACGTTTTAAACAAAACGAAGAAGTGAAATTCTCATTCAACGAGTGCCGACCTGATCAGCCATCCTCGAATCAGTTCGCTTGCTTCTGCTTATATATGCATATTTTAAATCAGCGCGTCGCATTCTAAGGTTTTTTTAAGAAAAACCAAGTAACGTAGACTCTTGGTATTCATTACACATAAACTAGAGAGCCCCAGAATGAGAAACAACTTTAAATCATAATTATTGACGGATAAATAAACTTTTTACACGCTTTAGAAAATCTCAGAAGTTCGCGGTAGTCACTTTTCGGTAAGGAACTAAGGGACTCGGTTATTGTATCGAGTGGGGGGTCGAAACGATCGCAAAGGCGGTATACTACGTATACGCGCCAATATAGAATAGAGTTACAAATCCAAATGGCGAAATGCTTCCTCAAATATGATTGAGAATACCGCTTTTTGGAAGACGAATGACATTTTCTCATTGCTACCGTAGAAAAGAATAGACCCTTCATTGATCCTCCAGATCTTCCAAAGTGTGCTACGAACTGGCTTTCGCTACCAAACTGATGAAAAATTTTAAGGTAATCCTAGGGGAAGGAAATACTAGAAAAACAACGAAGCACTTCAAAAAGATTGAAACCCGAAGTGGAATTGTTTCATTAAAATCATTTTTACATGCAATTCTCAAATAATCAGAAATAATTATCGTAAAAATTTTACGGATGTCGCACATCCAAAAATTTTTTAGCGAAGTGACCTGATGATGATCGTAAACAAATCGAAATAGCTATCGTACAAGGCTAAAAATCAACGTGATCAGGGAAAACCAAGGTAAAATTATGACCATCGGATAAAGTTAAAATTATACCGCACTGCACCTCCCATCTTTCTTGTATGATAATGAATGAAAATAAGTAAGTGCAGTCATACATGTAATACAGCTGTGTGACCATAATGAAGCATATTCATTGTTTTTTTCTCTTTTTTTTAGTTGAAGATTTCTCTAAATCTTGACCAATAATTTGCGAGGAAGCTTTTAAGTTACAAGTTCCTTTATTGGCTCTAACAGATGTATCGCCTTTTTAGTAGCTTTCAGAGTATCATAGTTGCTTGAAACGGTTTTCAGTGGACAACTATTATAGCCAGGAGGATTGTTTTTACTACACTGAATCTGCATTAAGAAGTCAGTTTTAAATCAGTCGTTGATTTGTCATTGGCTCTCTGCCACCTATTTATGATTCCTCTTTTAGCCATGAGTATAAAAACCATAGATTGGCCGATCCAATGCTCCCCGTACCCCATAAGGAGAGAAACGTTGGGTTAGGACGAAAATAGATAAGTCTATGGTTCACGAAATAGATAGTCTGTGCTTTCATACGACTTCACTTTCTGCTCTTTGTAGACTGTTATCAAAAGAACAAACTATTTGAAAGTATGTGTCCAGCTGTGAAGTTGTAAAGTTAAGGCATCCTTTAGGTGAGTGTACGAGGAGAATTTAAACGTCAATCCTATTTCAAGCAATTCCCATGAAAAGAACTATTTGCATATTCGGAAGTTAGGACGAGAGTAGCTCCATCCCCTACTCGCCTATAAACGACCGATCCTACAACCACCACCAATCTTAGGTTTTTATATTTTGTTGCTTTTGGCTTTTTAAGAAGTACCAACTGAACCTGCTGGACAGCCTGGTTTCTCCCACCGCTTAGACCATCGAATTGTGCCTAATCCATACCTGAATCACATTAAGCAGAAATTAACCAAGTCACTTAACTGGGCAATTTAACTTTCTATGAGAGAACGTTTGTGCCGCGGACTCCTTCGAAAATTTTAGGGAATTCGCTTCGTACTATGCAGAAAATTCACCGACATTTGCACTAAAATCCGCGCAACCGTTTTCATGAAAAAAATTAAATTGCCTAATAAAATTGCTTGCTTCTTTTCTACTTAACGCAGTCCATGCGATGCTCAACGCAGATATTTTGAAACCTCAGTCGTTTTCCGAATTGCTGTTATAGATATACAGTTTTAATTGAGAAATGTCGGAGAATTTAAAATTCATAAATATTATTTATTCTCATAAAACTGGGCAATTCCAAAACTAGGGATCGAGCGCAGATGTTCTTAGTTCATAGAAATTGGAACACAACAGTACTTAATAGTATTCCATTTTCATCAGCGAGAACCCAGCCCGGTTCTTAGTTCCTCCGCAATCTAGTTTGGTTGCAAGTTCCAAACAATATCCGCATAGTATTATTCATAATATTGGAACTAATATTCTTAGTGCTTCCGTCGGTGCACACAACTGGAAAATTAATCTTATGGGGTTCCAGCATGTTTAAGCCAAATTTCTACGATTACATCCCACCCCCTCCCCCTGAATCGTGTCCTGATACATCCAAAGTTCGTCCGGACGTCCATGCCGCTCGGATCTACGATGACACGGCCAGCTTTTTACGATTATGGTCCACGCGTTCCATGTTCCTTCCAACAGAGAGCGCTGCTGCTCCCGAAAGCGGTCAGCTTTGTGTGGATTTACGATAATGTGCCTACCTCTCCCCCCCTTCCCGCACGGCCCAAGTGCTTCGCATTTGATATATAATTAAACCGAAGACCGGTGCCCCGTTCCGAGGATTTTATTGGTGTTTCGCCGATATTACGTTGATGCTTGGAGATGTTTACGAGGATAGGTACCACGGTTATTGGTGATTTGACCTCACCTTTTGTATTAGGACATTTTTGTGCTTTCCTCAGAGTTTCGGGTCCATGTAGTGGGGATATATCGAGGATTTAGAGCAAACTTTGAGCAAGTTTAGATAACGACGACAACTCACGTAGCACATATGTTAGATGATAAATATCATGGATGGTGAAGTCGTGTACTAAACATGTATCTCAGTTAGCTGAGTTTTAGGCTTTATATCGTGTTTTATTTTAGGTGGAAAACCACTCAACCTCACTTCTTTAAAATTGTGTAGAAAACATCATTCGCCGTTTTTCCATGAGCGATATATCCGTTCACATTTGACTTAGAAACTTGGCGCTTGAACAGAACTCATTAATTTTTGCTTATCTATAAGCTTTAACCATCAAAACACGATTCTGTGGCTAGTCCAATTGACCCATATAATGGGTTTCTATATAAGCTTTTATATGGGAGATATTTTCTCAGAGTAGTCATTATAAATGTAAATCTCACTGTAATAAATCCGATGAAAATAAAAGAAGAAACCAATATTTTTGCAAGATTCGCCTAACTTACCTTAATTGAAGTGCTGGGTACAAAAAGGGCATTTCTTGATTACGGTGTCCCAGGATCTCCTTTAAATTTTCATTCAATATAACTGAAGGAGATGCATGGAAATCGTTTTAATTGTAAATAAATTTTCTTAATGATTTTATAACGCTGAAAACTAAAAATTTCAGAAAATTCGCCCAATAGTTTTCTTTCTAAAATATCAATTGGTATCTGTTCATTTAGCCACGGCTCATTTAGCCACGTGGCAAACTGCAACAAAAATTGTTGCAAATTGCCACAAACTCTGGGTGCTGTGTGGCTAAATGAAACAAGAAAAATTAGTGTGGCTAAATGCAACAAAAGTTGTTGCAGTTAGCCACAGTCCTTGCAGTTAGCCCTAACAAATTCAGCGAAAAAAATTGTTATTAATCCTCCCATTCTTATTTTACTACAGTGTAAGTGATTTTATTGAAGATATGGAATAGATAAAAAGTATAAACAACCATTCGTATTGAAAACAATTTTTATTTTAATAATTTTACCATCCTCCACTAGTGAACAATGCAATACTGATTCTACTTTACGCTGAAATACATGAAAATCTACTAATAGGAAAGTATCCGGAGGAATTATTGACCACATGCGTCCAGGTCTCCTTCCTTAGATTAGGTCATTAGGTAAGGTAAGGTTATGTTAGGTTAGGTAAGGTTAAGTTAGGTTAGGTAAGGTTAGGTTAGATTAGGTTAGGTTAGGTTAGGTTAAGTTAGGTTAGGTTATGTTAAGTTAGGTTAGGTTAGGTAAGGTTAGGTTAGGTTAAGTTAGATTATATTATGTTAGGTTAGGTTAGGCTAGGTCAAGTTCGTTTCGATTAGGTCCGGTAACGCTGCAATGTAGATACTTGGTATTATCCTTTGGCCATGTGGCTAACTGCAACATATTTTGTTGCACTTTGCCACGTTTGCCACACTAATTTTTCTTGTTTCGTTTAGCCACATAGCACCAAAAATCTGTGGCAAGATGCAACATTTTTTGTTGCATTTTGCCACGTGGCTAAATGTGCCGTGGCTAAATGAAACGTAATCTAGAACCAGAAACACCGCAAGCAAGAAATGCCCTTTTTGCACCCAAAGCCTCAATAAAGCCGAATGATTTTAGTTGTTTAAGCATCAAGAGAGGCATGTGTGCGTGGTCTCACAAATTGGCAACATTGTTTATTACTTTTATTTACATCTATCATAGATAATCGATTCTTATTGAAACAGCCTGTATCGATTGTTTCGCATGCATTTAAATGGACTAAACCCAGTGTTGCCATCCTGCATGGCTCGCTGTTGCCGGTGGCAAGTCGACCTCGATCAGGTTGGCGAGGACGAAGGATTCGGGATTCCTCGGTAGGGTTTATAAATAAGTCAGGTGTAGGAACGCGCCGAGGGGACCGGGGGGATTAGTCGGATAAACAATTGACTATAAGCTTGGGAGGAAGGGGGGGGGGGGGGGGGCAAGGGCGGCTGTTTTTTCGAGGGAGTCAACCGGAAATAGGATTAGCCACGAGTCGCAGTCTACAAAGCGAGATGAAGCCGCAGCGGGCCGCGGGCCACGGGCGGATCGGGACTGGGGCAGGGGTCCAGGAGCCGCAACCCCAGACTCCCGCTTCAACACCTTGACTCGCCAGGTTGCCACTCGAAGGGATTTAGATTTTTAGGGTTCGTACACCTGCGTCATGCTTCAGGCTGAGAAACCAGGGAATTATATTAAATTGAAAATGATATAAAATTATGTAACACTAATGCGGAAGGCATAACGCCGAGGACGCGAAGCGCCTTGGAGCACCGTGGATCGAGTCAATGGAGATGTTGCATGTGTGAGGGATTTGCAATTTGACCATTGATTCTTATGTAAAAGTTCGCGAGAAACACGATGGTGCCCCTGGTTTTCTCTGAAATCATCTCCCAAGCTAAAAAAAAAGCTCTCAAGTTGAGGCCAAAATGGAGGGGATATCCCACCCTACCCTGAGAGTCCACCTCTACATCAAGACAAACTCTCCATGCAAAGATAGGGAGCAAATACATTAGCAAGGATGCCGTGTTCTCAGTTTTGGAGTCTCCACATAAAGTGGCAGCCCTGTCAATGTGTTTGCTCCCTATCTTTGCATGGATAGTTTGTTTTGATGTAGAGGTGGACTCTCAGGGTAGGGTGGGATATTCCCTCCATTTTGGCTTCAACTTGAGAGCTTTTTTTGAGCTTGGAAGTTGATTTCAGAGAAAACTAGTGGCACCACCGTGTTTTTCACAAACTTTTACATAAGGATCAACAGTCAAGTCGCAAATTCCTCACACATGCAACATCTCCATAGGAGAGGTCGGACAAAATTTGGAACTTTTAAACTCTTACAACTCCGTTTATACAAAGCTTTGAAGTTCTAAAAGTGGATTCATTGGTTTCCTCGTGAAATTGCCTTCTATAAGCACCCCTTGAAAGGTAAAATGTGACGAGATGAACATCAAAATTTGCAGTTTTAGTCGAAAATACCTTATCCGACCTCTCTACTTGACCCGTTCCACTGTGCGGAGGTTCGACCGCGAAGTGGTCATGGGACGTGACCTCCTAGTTCGTCGAAATCTTAAAATTCGGTTCCCTGAGTCAATTTTACCTACTATCTCACTGTAAATTTTTCGTTCATAGACTGTAGTCGCTTTTCTCGTGGATAGTCACATGTATCAGTTTAATCTGTTATTGGGACGGAAAAAAAGTTTCAGGGGTTATCCCCTAAAATTATGGTATGACCCCAATTTGTTGGATAATATGGACATTTTCAAATTAATTATGCTAGTACCGCAACTTTTGTTGGGGTAATACAGCAATATTTGGGTTAGTAACCTAATTTATCGGGGCACTACCGCAATTTATTGAGCTACCTACTACTACAATTAATTACAAATGTCCATATCATCCAAAACAACCCATCGCCCTTTTTTTCCTGTGTGTTATATTAAGGCTACAATACGTCATGGACTTTTTTTGTTAAGAACTTAAGAAAAATATGTAACTATTTAGTAAATATAATAACAAAATCGATTCGGCTTAGATTCAGTGTGATCGGACTGGGTGATAATGTTTGCTTATAGTCAGATTTGAGTCAATCATAGAAACGAGAGAAAATGATGGTGTGAGATTTATTTACCTTCTTAGTTTTTTTCCTTGATGCTTTCCTTGATCGAGCTTTTAGGGTGTGTCTGATATTGCAATGATTTCTGAACGCCCGAAAAAAATTCAAAGAGAATTTATCACCGTAGATGAAAGCGTAAGAATGTTATCGGCGGATAGCCACAATAGGCTTTTGACCTTGCTAGTAGACTTTATGAAAACGATGTGTCACTAAGGAGCGCTATTAAGAGATATTTAAGTGCTGTCCAGCCAGCTTCCCGAGTCTTATCCAGCGAGATCTCGGATTCTTCTTTCTCTCGACAATTTACGATTGTCTAATCTAGATAATCATCTGAAATATTTGGTTGAGTCTCCCTTTAACTTCGCAGGCCCTCATCCGGGAATAAAAATCCTTGTCTGGCGCCAGCTTGGAATGAGTGTGTAATTCGAAAAACAGTTACATGTACCGAGAGAAGCATTTATTTTTTGTTAATGACAAATTTCTAATCATAAAAATCACTGCATAGTTTCCAACTCTCTAGAGGATTTTTAATATCAATACTACTATACGGAAATCGAAGTAAGTTTTGTATGCTCTGAAGAAACACTGGAAACGAAGTCTCTTGGATCTAGAATCCAGACGCTTAAAAATTTGACAAGAAAAAATACTCTTGATTCAATAAGATTTTTCCAGGAATCGAAAGGAGACAGGGCCGGATTAAGGGGATGGCCACATGGGCCGCGACCCATGGCGGCAAATTTTGCAATTTTTTTTAATGCAGGTACAAAAAAATCGGATTCAGAAAAAAATACAAACAAGAAAAGGCGACAATATCTCTCATTTCCTGAAAGTTCATTAATTTCTATTTTTTTCGTATTTCGGTGATACAAAAGACTGGCACCTTGAATTAGTTAATTAGAGTTTAATAGAGTTAGGAGAGAAACCAAACACGTAATTTGGCCTAGAGCAGCGCGGCGCAAAGAGAAATGATGATGAGGACTTGAGATGAAAAGGAGAAGCCCTCGACGCGGCGGTCGGCATGTATCACATATTAGCGCCTACGAGACTGCATGAATACTTCACGCATTGCGTCAAACACAGTACGGTCAACAGCGGTCGGTGCGGCGTGAAACGCACAATGCCTACAAGACTACATGAATACTTCACGCATTGCGCCAAACACGGTGTGGTCAGCGCGGCACGGCGACGGAAGTTAAAATTATTAAACCACATTTATGTATGTTCTTTCTTAATTTTTTAGTCCATTTCTTACAAATGAAAGGCCTTGTCCCCACAGAGATAGGTTTATGGAACTGAACTTTCGCGCGAAGTTCCGTGAAAATTTGCTAGTAGTGTTGACAGGGCTTTCCCAAAAAATGTGTCCAACCCGAGTGAACGCGTCTTGCACCCTTCTCCCTCCGGCACGTTCACTTGATGGTTTTTATTGATGTTTTAAAATGCATTAGAAGAGGGCGGCAAGTAGGTAAATCCGGCCATGAAAGGATATCCGCCCTTATTAAGAGGCTTCGCTCTCAATTCAACCATAAATTGGTTTGAATGAAGAGTATTTTTTTTGTCAAATTGTTTAAGAGTCGGACTCTGGATCCAAGGAATTTTTTTTTCAGCAGGCTGATTGGTGAAATTGATAGACGAAAATATCGACAAAGAAGACGACAGGGATATGAAGGGATCCTATTGGTGGAAGCGGGTATTTTCCATATTTACCATGAAATTAATCAAAAATATTTTTCTCGGTGCACGCCTCTCTGCATCCCATTGCACTTCCTCCTATCGGTGGAAAAAGAACACTGAAAAAAAATTTTCGGCGTTTTTACCAAGGTCCGTTGGTACCTTTACCATCTCACTTTTTTTTACTAATTATTGGTAATTTTACCAAGGCAGACTGGTAAGCTTACCTAAAAACCGGTATTTTTACTGTTTTTTTAGGTAAGAATACCACTTTTATTGGTAGTCAATTCCCGGTAACTTTGCCATTTTATCTCGGTAATTCTACCACAGTCGATAAAAAATATTGGCGTTTTTACCAAGGTCCGGTAAAATTACCGAGAAAGTTCAATAATTTTACGGAGATTTCTCAGTAAAATTACCAATTTCATAAATGGTAATTTTACCAAGAAAAAACTGGGATCAAATAGAACCCTGAATTCTTGGTAATGTTACCCTTCTCTTAGTAAATACACCGAGATTTTTTTTTCCGTGAATCAGAGTAGAAACAGTTCAATATAAACGCGTTTTGAGCCTCAATAGCAATCTGGAATCCATTTGAGGTATTCCTTATCCGTGCGTCTCTCCGCGAACTGCAAAGCTCTCGAGAGGCAGCCAAATAATTGCCGGTATTGCGCATAATTAGACCGGAGGGGGTAGGGGGGTATTATGCTACTGCGAGAATGGGAAGTCGCGTTATTGCGAAGCGGAGGAGATGCACTAGTTGTTAGTCTGAAAACCAATAATGGGTATACATCACTTTCCGCGAAATAAGCTGCTGAAAAACGTGTCAGGTGGAAGCAGCTTCGATTTTTCACTTTTCAACCCTCCAATTTTACGCGTCAGAGCCGCCCCGGCGCGTTCGCTTATCCGTAGCATATATTTCCCACCGTTGCCAAGTTTTCGAAAAAAGCTGGTCAATCGAAATAGATAGGGAACAGGGTAGAAAGACTGGTTTTTATTCACTTTGTCGGGTAGTAGTGTTGGATTGTCAGTATAACTCAATTGTGGTCTCGAACTATGAAGAGGTGGTTTGCTTATATGATGGTCATTTCGGACATTTTATATCAGTCCGTCTTCATGTATACGTATACCTTCGCGAACTGTACACCTGAAGACGGACTTATAAAATGTCCGAAATGGCCATCGTATAAGCAAACCACCTCTACATAGTTCGGGACCGCAAAGTAAGTTACTGACAATCTAGGGTAGAAAATACTCCTAGATATTTATGAGTAGTCTAGTTCTGCATTTCTCTAACGGTTGACTCGTATTTTTGAGCTTATCCTGAGGGTTTTTTCCAAGGAAATTATATTTGCGAGGCAAAGAGCCGCCTTTGGAATTAAAAAGGGTTTGAAAATGGAGCGAAAAGGGAAAAGGGGAAAATGGTCTTTTAAGTGGTATCAATTGGACGTATTTCTGCCGAACGGAACTATGTGCATTAAGACATGAGCCCTGAGACCCATGAGTATTTATGCCTAACAGGGTTCACGTCATAATGCACATAGTTCCGTTTGGCAGAAATACGTCCAATTCATTGAGCGCTCACGCGGCGAGCAGCTGAAAAACTTTTTCCTTCTAAATTTTTAATTTTTGGTGACTTTCGGGGCGATTTATCTTGAAATTTGAACGATTTTTCCCCATAAAGCTAGTATTTTTAAGCAGTGTCGCAGCATCACCGTTTTTTGATAACTAAAGTCCACAGATTAGCCAAAAAGGATGATATCTCTCCATAATTCTAGGTCCAAACGCCTATCAAAATTTGTGAAAATCTTAAAACATCATGAAACATATTGAAATTGAATGCTTCATAGCGTGACGTTGTCTGAAATCTTGCACCCATGGAACACGCTTCCACACTACCGTACCGTACCCTACTGTTCCCCGAATCTGTTCCGCAGGCGACGCGTGCGTTTGTGTTAGTGCGGGCTTCTCATTCCGGGGTGGAGGGGGGGGGGGGGGGGGCGAACACAACACGGACTCATGAAGTGGTCCAGGATTGCACGATTCTGTAAACGTATTCGACAAGTGAAGGGAGCGTACATAGAATACAAATCCTCCATTTCTAGACTACTTGAATTATAATGCACCGGCCGGCTTCTTCGCTGCGTTGCCAAGTGGTACACGATTCGGGAATATCACTCCGAGGTTGGAGAAAAATAACCATCTAAATTGGCAGTCATTAGTGGACTTTCACACGTAGAAAATTAGTAAATTAAAAGGGATCCTCTCTTGGCCGCTGTGCGGCCGAACCCTTATAGATGGGTGATCTGCGCCCTAAGGGTCGCTTCTCGGCGAAAATAATTAAACTAGGATGACAACTTGACATTTTCGGAGTAAAAAAATTGTACTTTTGGTGAAGGAGTAAAAGTTGCGGTGACTAGATGATAAATCATTAAGAGATAAGCTTTGCATAGTTGCCCGCAACGTACCCAAATTTCAGGAATTTTCGACAAATTTTAAATTTTATTTGCCCCAAAAACGCGAAACCAACACGGAGAAAAAAAATTCGTGCGTGGGACCCGAAGTTTAGGTCACATGGATCTCTGAAGTTTTCGGATTGAGCATCTGAACACTTTAGGTCTAGCTGTCGAGGTTCGGATCACACATCTGAAACTTCAGTTCTCTCATCTGAAGTACTTCGGTTCTCGCATCCGCGAAAAACTTCGGTTCTCACACCTGAAGTAATTTAGATGTAAGAACTGAAGTTTCAGATGTGTGATCCGAACCTCGACAGCTAGACCTAAAGTGTTCAGATGCTCAATCCGAAAACTTCAGAGATCCATATGACCTAATCTTCGGGTCCCACGCACGAGGTTTTTCTCTCCGTGAATACCTCTGAAAAGCCGTGTATGGTCATCGATAATTCAACCCCTACTCTTTCTTTTGTTCAATGTTGACTCTTTTCGCTAAGTGCAATTTTATATGAAGTAGAAAAAACTAAAAGTGGAAAAGAGAAACTCCTTAAATTTTTTTTGGATAAAACTCAGGTATGAGAGGACTCGATTTTTCCTAGTGTAAATCGATACCTACAATATACGCATTCTCGAAACTGTTCATGGAGGTTGTTCACTCGCGTATTAAGACTCGTCATAATTTAAGCTGAATGCGCAGGCTATAAAATACTGATTTACACGCAGTCTGATTTGTCGATTTCCGATTGGCTGTTTCATGGAATGTAAAATTTGTAAAAATGAAGTGAGAAGCGGGATCAAAAGCCAAGTTTCGGAAAACCCATTCTTTCAACGGAAATTCTAAAAATTCTACTAAAAGTAACTAAACTAAAATTCCTTTTATAGAGCTAGAGAGATCTTTACCAGAAACTCCCTCTCTTAAAATCTCCATTGACGTTGGCCCAACCGAGCCTCAGAAACTCATCTTCGGAATAATGTTTCGGTAATCAAGTCAAAACCGCATTATCGCTTTGCTCACAGCCCTTTAATAATTATCTCTGACACAGCACGATGAGTTTCTCTCGGATTATCCTTTCAGTACATCATTACCCTCTTTGTTTACATAATTTTAAAAGGTGTTAACTCTCTTTAAACTCTGTATTAAGTCAGATTTTTCGTGTAAACAACTGCGTGGTAAGGAGCGGGGGAGTGCCCAACTTGGCACCGCGGCCTGTTGATTACCCGCGCATAATAGCTTATAATAAAAAGCAAACACTTCTGGGTTCTCGCACAGGACTGGGAAGGGGGGGAGGGGAGGGACTGGGAGGGGGAGGGGGGGGCATCCAACGGGAGCGCGTAATAAAGCTCCCGGACGGAGGAATGCGGTTTGGCTCTTTATTACGCCTTCAATGTTGTGTTTATGCAATATAAATGTCTTGACTGCGCTTCCGTGCCCCGTGCGCCCTGTCCGAGACGCCTCCCGCCAAATCCGCGGTCCGTAAGTAAAACCGCTTATACGCAACCGGAGGTTGCCAACTCTCCGAATTCGTGTTTTATCAGATCCTGATAAAACACGAATTTTCTGAGGAACATTGGAAAAAAAAATACTTTGGATCTAGAGTTCAGACTCTTGAAAACATTGACAAGAAAAAATACTCTTGATTCAATCAGATTTAAGCTTAAATCAAAAGGAAATCCGCTCAAATTAAGAGGCTTGGTTCTTTATTTAAGCAAAAATCCGATTGAATCAAGAGTATTTTTTCTTGTCGATGTTTTTAAGAGTCTGGACTCTAGATCCAATGTGTTTTTTTTTTTTTTTTTTTTTTTTTTTTCCAGTGAACTGTGAATTTCGACGTGTGGACAACGACCGCAATCCACACGTCCAGTGGCTTTCTTTGACGAAAAAAAAATGGCGTGAATAGATTGATCAACCTTCGATGTACACCGAATTTACACAAATCAGGCATTTAGAACTTCGCTTCATTTTTTCCATATTTTAACTTAAAAATGTCGTCTTTTCATCAACTATGGATTTAGACAATATTCGTTTTTTCTCACCCGTATTATTTTTAGGCTTGATTTTTCTTATGCTCTTTACCATTTTTTCTCCTGTTTTCTTCCATTTTTCCTTTATTTTTATTCTATTCCACCCCTTTTCTCCTTTTCCCTCCCTTTTTCGCCCCTGTTCCGACTATTTCTCTCTTTTAATCTTTTTTTTTTCACCTCTTCTCCTCTCTTACCTTTTATTCTCATTTTTTTCTTAATTGTACCGCGTCTAGTCAATCAGTTATAGCCAAATTTAACCGGGCAATTTATTTTTTTACAATAGAACGTTTTTACGGATTCTTTTGAACATTTTAAGGAATTCACCTCGTACCATGCAGAAAATTCACTGAAATTTGCACAAACATCCGCAATTCCGCACGACCGTTTTCATGTTAAAAATTAAATTGGCCATCTAAATAGGGCAATAAATGACGTGGCTCAGTTCCTTCCCGCTCAGCACAGTCCAATTGTATCTTTTTTTCACCCTTTTTCTCCGTATTTTCATCACTGGAAAAAAAGACACATTTGGATCTAGAGTCCAGACTCTTGAAAACATTGACAAGAAAATGGACTCTTGATTCCATCAGATTTAAGCTTAAATCAAAAGGAAATCGCTCAAATTAAGAGGTTTGGCTCTTGATTTAGGCTTAAATCTGATTGAATCAAGAGTATTTTTTCTTGTCGATGTTTTTAAGAGTCTAAACTTTAGATCCAATGTGTTTTTTTCCAGTGATTGCGCTTTAGGACCCCGCTCCCTATGAAATGCACCATTCGTAAAATTTAAAAAGAATCCCAACGATTCTTTCGAGAAATTAATATTTTATCAGGGAGGGGGAGGGGATTTGACAACACTCGGATGCCGTTACGGCGTTCTTCCTTAGGACGGGAGCACAGGAGGCTAGACAGCTGTTATTTTTCCGCTGTCAACCGGGTCGTTCGAGTGAGTTATCGCCCCAGGAAAACGCAGCCCCCCCCCCCCCCCCCCCCTGCGCCGACCCCTGACCCCGGAGCAATTTCATTTTTTTAATCCCAGGGCTCGGTTAAATCCTTCCGGGGTATCGGTGTTCAACCTCAAAGGGTTGCGCCGGATAAATAAGCTCATAAGTCTTGGGTTTTTTGCGAGGAGTCACCCGGGAAATCGCCTTTAACGCCCCCCCCCTCCCACCCCCCGTGAAAAGAAGGTGAGATTGGGAGAATGAATATCACGCGTGGAATCGGTGGTTTCTGTATTTCTACGTTCAGTGTGCTGAAAATCAGTTCCGCTAGAAGGAGAATCCCAATCAAAATGTTTTCCTAGCTGAAAAACTGAAAAAGAAACTTTAAATTAGAATACTACATTGGAAAAAAAAAACACATTGGATCTAGAGTCCAGACTTTTGAAAACATTGACAAGAAAAAATACTCTTGATTCAATCAGATTTAAGCTTAAATCAAAAGGAAATCCGCTCAAATTAAGAGGCTTGGTTCTTGATTTAAGCTAGATTCTGATTGAATCAAGAGTACGTTTTCTTGTCGATGTTTTTAAGAGTCTGGACTTACATCCAATGTGTTTTTTTTCCAGTGTATGAAGTAAATTATGGTTAACAAACTAAAACAGACGGTAAAAACTTGATCGGGATTTTTACTATTGGGATATTATTTAAGTATTTACCGCTAGGTGTTGTACAACACAGTTGATACGAATCTAAGGTCTAAACACAAGACATTTCTTGCAACTTCATCGAGTTTTCATCCCTCCACATATTTTTTCGAATGTAATTTTGAGAGGAAAAGTCAAAATTCTTCCAATGCTGAGCTTAGTCTAGGCTCAGAATACGACATTGATTTTTAGGATTTCAAAAAATTAGGTCTTGCTTTTGAGCTTCGAGTCTGACAAATTCTAAAAGACGGTAATTCCAAACGAATTCTCAGAATTATGTCTTATTGTCAGCCTCGAGGTACAAATTTTGCACTATTCTTTTCAGAGCTCCGACATCCATTTTATTTCCTCTCGTCTTTGTTCGATTCCCACCTCTCTCCATCCACGCTTGACGAGCGCGGAAACCTAGTCCTTTTTCAGCTCCACGTCAGTGCTTTTTTATCTTTTCGAGCTGCTTTAAAAATTTATTTTTCATTCTTGTGTACTCTCTTTTTTTCTTTGAACATGATTGATGCACCTGTAGCGCGAGGAAGTCCGCCGCCGATATTAAAGAACCCGCGTTCTTCCGTTAGTTTAGCTCCAATCAAGAAGGCAGCTCAAGGCGGCGACTCCATTCTTTGAGCAATTTAGCGACCAACCCGCGTTTCGGCAGTAAAGTGGAGCCGAAGAGAATACGTGGAAAATGAAGGAAATGAAAGAAAAGCCGCCACATCGAACTCAATTATTCGCTCCAATAAAGAAACCTTTGAGAAACACACAGTGGCGTAAAATTGGTCGTAAGCTTGCGTGGAAAAGGGTTCGGGGGCTCGACCTACTCCGGAGACACTTCTTGTCATGTGAAAGTAAGCACAACCCCCTTTGAGTTTATGAAAGGGAAAATAATTCTAAGGTCTAAAATATGTATTATTCGTGTGTGTAGAATAACCACGTTTGACCCCACAGAGTCGAATTCACAGTGCTCTAAATTACTTTACTGAGAAATACTACGATCAAAATCACCATATCAAAGGTGTTCCTTATCAACTCTTTCCTAATAGTCACCGCGTAACCGTTGCTAAAGGTATTCGCGTTTTCAATTATTTCAAAAGTATAGGTAAAATAATTGTCTCTTCTTGTTGGTGGTGAATATGCCACTTTTATTGGTTATGGCTACTATTAATTGGAAAAATTCAACCAGGATAAGCCTAACTCCATTCCACGTTGCCCATTGTCTTCTCACATAGTTTATTCTTTTTATAGTAACTCTGCAACGAAACGCTTTGAGACTTTTCGTGGATTTCTCTTAGAATTTACATGAGAAATAATATGCTATTCAGACATTGAAAGTACAAACTGTCCTCGCAGAGTTTGTTTCTTCTTCTTTTTCTATTTATTATGGTGAATCATTCAATCATATTTGTGCATGTGGTAACTTTGCATTCAAACAAACCTCTATACCTTATGCTAATCTATTGAATTCAACAATAAAATCTCATAACTTACTGAACTGGCGCACGATGTATAGTTAAATGTCAATAGTTTTATAGGAACAATAATAAGCAACTAACTAAATACCTTCATCGTATTATTTCATCACCTTATCGTCATCTCCCGGCCAAAGTATCACAAGCGCCATTCAACGTTTAAAAATTTCCGCCGCCACTTTATTTTTTCATGGAGAAAATGTTCAACAAAGCTGTGCGAAAATTTCACTGAATTTTCTGAATGCCGCCGATAAAATTCAGTGAAATTTTCAAACAGATTCAACTTACAATTTCTCCGTAAAGAACTGACACGGTAGCGGAAATTTCGAAACGTCGCATGGTGATTGTGATACTTGGGCCGGAAGGTGGCGTTATGTTTTTGTTTAAAGATCAAACGATTGCACGAGGAACTGGAGAATGTTTTTTTAGGAAAGTCGTTCCCGCGAGTATCTTCACGGCAACTCTAATCCGAAGTCTACTGTGCGCTGAAAAACTGTTACAGCAGTCGTTTGGACGCGGTTTTCCGAACGCTTTATTTTTCACGGGCTGTAATAAAAATCGGTGGATGCAGCGGGTCTCGAACTTCGCACTCGGGAAAATCGAGCTTTGTCGCAGTTACCGAACGGGTTAATGGTCTCAAAACGTCGAAAGTTCCGCTAACTGGCCTCCAAGTGCTGTAATGCGTTTTCGCAACTCCAGTCAATGCAGTTATCCACCCAGCAAATAGAGTTGAGTCTCTCGTCAAATTGTCGCATTTCGTGAGGGAAAGTGTCGTTTCCTCAGTTTCACGGGTCTCGCATTTTGTTTGAAAGCTTCTTATCCTCCATCTTGATCGAGATAATAGTCAATTTTTGTAACAGTTACTTTTGGTAACTTTGTAATATTGTTCGAACTATTCTCAAAGTTTATTTAAGTTGGATAAGAGCTTTACGAACCCTATTATCAAGAGCATTGTTAATCTTGAAATGTGATAACTTAATCTTTACGCACGTCAAGTTTTGAATCAACATTTTGTTTTTCCGAGGACCAACTTTTGGCAGTTCAGAAATGTTTCTTTGATTATTTGCCACTTTATAATCATACTGGTGCTCTTCAAATATTTTGGGCAGAAAATGAAGGCGGACACTTAAAATGCAAGTTGCTTTTACATGTAATTTGTCTATAAATTATATTAGAGTGTGTTCAATTCTATCCACCAAAATAAGTGGATATGCAAGTAAAACTTATTGATCGGAGCAACTTTTTTCTGATTATTAAGTAAAGAGTCCGCCTTTCTCTCGCAAATGCGAACGTTGTTTTGTAATTCTTTAGACTATATTTATTTTCCAATTTTACTCATTTTGAACAGCGCAATATGAAATTTTTATCCCAGAAAAGAGAGTGTGTGGCATGAAAGGCACACAGTTTTATAATGAATAACCGCTGAGCTTTTATAATGAAATAATGGAAGAATGTTTCTTTTTTTATCCTAAAGTCATAAAATTAATGTAATCTTCTCAAAATGAAGATAGTTTCTAAAATAATAACAGAAGACTCTGTAATTTCTAAAAAAAATTCATTCATGATCATTTAAATCTATCACAGTTTTCATCATTAAATTGATTTTCTTTCCATCGTCACACACTAATAATTTAGCCTCTGCCTTTTATATTTCTGGTCACGGATTTTTAAACATACATAATTTTCCTCATCAAAAATTTAAGGCATATTATGAGCGCGAAAAAGTTTCAAGCTTAATCCTTGTCTCTAATAATGTTACAAGACATTTTTTCTGTTCGGAAAAATTACATTCCTTCCTAAAGAATACCGTGTACTTCTCTCAGGATTGAAACACATTAGTTGCGTTTATCTAAATTTTGTAAAATAAATGCGAGTTTGACAAGTAAATATCATAAACCAAAATAGAAACAACGGCTCCCCAGTTTCTAACAAAGCTAATCGCGCAACCACACTACTGCACACTGCACTGCTTCCACACGGGCCTCATTCAATTAAGGTGATACCACTATTCGTGCTCTCGTGTAACCGCCGGTGGTATCGTTTCTAATTGAAGGCGGAATGTCACCGCCGCGATAATGCACGCAAACTATGCCGCGCTTCGTGAACGATTCGCTCTGACTTTAAGCGTTGGATACTTTCAGCTCGAAACTGGTTTGTAGTCGAAAGTGTTTAAAAATTTTAGACACACGCGTTTTCTGTCTTAACACGTTTCGATCAATCTGCCAATAATCTTCTTCCCTTTTTAGTAGTTATCCCGCAGAAATTAGAGATGAAAAATGCACGTAATGCACCTTAACTTCATATCAATTTGAAATTATTTCAATTGATAATATTGAGACTTCAAATCATATTTTTTCAAAGTTACGTTTTTTAAACTTTAATTTTAAAACCAAGAATTTTTTAACGCTTTTAGGTGTCTTTCCTTCCGACATTTTTTTTTTTAAAATAATTACCTCTGTGAAATTTCAAATTTAAGTTTTTTCGCTCTGAGGTCTCTATTTCTACGGATGGCAATACATTATTAATTGAAGTCAAGCCTCGATTTACCGTCAGGAAGGAGATGTCATCTTGATTTTATCCGAATCCTTCTGGAGAGATCTCTCAAGATCATACCGTGCCCACGTTATCTCAAGAGACACCCTGCAATATCAAGCGCCGCCTTGTTAAATTTCAAGTGTCCGAGGATCATTGACGACGCTCCCGATACTGAAAGAACCATCAACTAATTAAATCTGCCTTGCCAATTGAGTGCTTCTCTAGTCTTAAATCAATCAACTCGGACACAGATGACTGTTGAGTGTCAATTCAGGGGTCCGTCACACTAATTAAATCCCTCTCCTCACTCTGCTCCATCTTTTAGCCAATCAGCGCTTTGCCAGGTCACGGATGCACCCGCACTGCATCGATTGCCAAATTATCATGTAAATTGATTTCATTTCTCGTGTGCTATGGCCTGGGTCGTAATTTGACTTCAGTAAGCAAGAAAACCCCGTGTTTTTCTTATTTTTCGAAGAAAAAACTTCTTAGAGGTTTTTACTAGGATAATATAATCGCGGTGGATGATAACAAGATGCGCATATAGGTTGAAAAGGAATGGTTCAAACAACTGTGGGCCAGTGTAAGTGGTTAAAACTACCCAGAAATTTATGAATCGGAATCTTAACTTCAGAGTTATTGTAACTTCCACGTTTTCATGGCGTCCATTTTATCAAAACAAATCGGAACTATAACGGTTTGAAACTTTCAATTAAAAAAAAACTCAGCGTAAAGATAAAGGTTTCTCAGATTTTTTATAGCTCAAAATCTTTGGAAACCAATGCACCTTTACGCCCTCCCTTAGCCAAACCAAAATTTAGAAATAAGGTGAACTATGCCACTCGCAACTTAGTTGAGGATATTTAGGAAGGAAATATTAACAGATATGCTTAACACAGATCAAATGGAGGGTAGATCATACAGATGAACGTATGTATGCTAAAAGGAAATAAGTGAAGAGAGTTTTCATGCAACATAGTTCCTTTTAGCATAAATACATTCAAATGATATTTGTATTTCTGTCATTTCACCACCGTTAATCATAAGTACTCCTATCTTTTCAGGGGGTGATTCCTAGACTTCCCATTAAAATTTGAGGAGAACAGTAGCGCGTTGTTCTAATCATACTCTAATTTATACTTTTAGTTTTAGCTTGATTTATATTTTTAATGTATACTTCACTTATTGCCTATCAAATCTGTAAGTTGAATTTCTTAGTGAATATTGGCAAACATGGAAGTGTCTCCAGTGAGACTAGACGGGGCTTGACCGGGTGCTAATTCGATTTGCCGGCCGATGTGGATGTGGTTATCAAGTCTGTATCGCGGCAGGGAGACATTGTCCCTCGCCCTCCCCCATTCGAAGAGGGGTGTGCAGGGAGTTCCGATCGACATTCGCCCGAGTCACGGTGTCATTGACGTGAGCATCCAAGCAATAATTTCCCTTACGTTATCAACGTCCCCTTCACTTGTCTCCACTCTTCAGAGAGCCAGGGCTCCATTCGTTTCGTTGTCCATGGATAAAATAATCCTTGAAAAATAATTCGCGTATATCTCTCTTCTCTTGTTTTATTAATTTATCATTTATTTTTTTCAAGCACTGGAAAAAAACACATTGGATATAGAGTCCAGACTCTTGAAAACATTGACAAGAAAAAATACTCTTGATTCAATCGGATTTTTGCTTGAATCAAAACGAAATCCGCTTAAATTAAGAGGCTTGGTTCTTGATTTAAGCTAGATTCTCATTGAATCAAGAGTACTTTTTCTTGTCGATGTTTTTAAGAGTCTGGACTCTAGATTCAATGTGTTTTTTTTCCAGTGAGTATTTCATTTGGCGTCACATTTTATGTCAAATCTATTATTTCGTCGTTTCCTGGACGAAGAAAAGTAACGCCATCCCAAGGTTGCAAAATTGATTAAAACAATTCAATTTTTTTCAAGAATGTACTCGTTCAATTTTCGTCCAAAGGTTTTCTTAATGCATTTTATTGCTGAATTTGGCTGGCTAAGCTGTATAGAACATCGTAATTGATTGAAAAATCGAGCTACAAGCCAAAATAAAGCAATTATCATATTTTGTCGGAACGTTTGCGTTGTTTCTTGTAATTTTTATATATTTTCTCATCTACGTGTAGTTTGAAATATTGCGCTTGTTTTATTTTGGCTTGTAGCTCGATTTTTTAATCAATTACGATGCTTTTATTAATCTTGCATGAGCTCAGAGGAAAATCGGTGAAGTTTTCAGTTAGAAATACCCAAGTTTTTCTTGGTAAAATTCAATCTGCGAGAAGACATTCGGCAACATTGAAATGCAGTTACGTCTCTTTGGCGAAAAAGGCGAGACGCAACCTCATTCTCAAAAAATAAGGCTCACCCTAGTGACCTCATTTGATAAGAAAGACTTGCTCTTAAGACCAGAATTCGAGACAAGTAATTTCCCCTGAGTGGACGTTTTGGCGTCATATCACCATCGTGACAGGTTTCCGGCATAGAAACTTTCCACTCGGAATCCTGCCACTGTGGGATCTCGCCCCAGCATCACCCCCACGGAAAGTCCGAGTTGCTTAATTCGTCGCTCTGTTGGCCAAACAGCGCATCTACATTTTGCGGTGGTCCTTTTCGTCAATACAACTTTTCGCTGCTCAGGACTCAGGCGGGAATGGGGTCCGATCCGAGGGTCGAAGAATTTATCTAATGATGGATTTTCCTCGCACTGAGACAACGCGGCGCCGTGTTGGGCATTTGAAATGAAGGTAGTTTGAGGTGGCTCGAAAGCTATGACTCGGCCGTAAATTCAAGCCCAAATAAACTGTTATTAAACTCCAAGACGAAGGGACCGGGCCTCCAACTTGGGACCTGGTCTTCCATCATCGGATTCCCTTGTCGAAAGCTCCCGTGCACTGTTGCGTTCTCTCTCGGAGCAATCCGTTTTGCTTAGTGTTTCTTTTGTGCCGAGTTGTGTGGCACCTGATGAAGCATTCACTTTATTGAGTGATCAAAATCAGCGAACATTGTAATAAAATGTCCGAAAGGTAGTAGCACTGAATAGATTGGTATTTGGAGTGTAGCCGAGTGATAGAAATAATGTAAAATTTTCTTTAAAAAACTTACATTTTATTAACAAACTTAGACCGAAGCTTTTCGAAGCAAACGCTTCATCGTCAGGGTCACAAAATCGATATCACATAGGCCATAATTTAATTTCAAACAAGGTAACAGATTTCATTGATGGTAACAATTGATAACAAAATTGTTAATAAATGTAAGTTTTTTAAAGAAAATTTTACATAATTTCTAGCACTCGGCTACACTCCAAATACCAATTTATTGAGTGAATCAATATGGCAGAGGCTGATAGTCAAATCAGGCATTTAAACTGATTATTTTCCAAATCACGTAAGCGCCAAAATTGCAAATGCGAGAAAAACGAGATAACCAGTTTTATTGGCATTGTTGACAATCTTTGAATTCTATAAAAGTGTATGTACTTTTAGAAGGCTATTTTTAATCAGACATGATTGATTATACCAGAGAAAACAGGATAAACAACCCCTCTACCACCAAAGTAGAGATTGGCGCTTGCGTTATTTAGAAAATAATCGGTTCATTTGGCCAAATACCTAGGCAAGCAGAGAAATTCTGAAGACCTACCAATTCCTGCATGATTTCAAAAAGAAGGAATACATTTCTGAATTTTTCAGCATTTAAAGGGAACGAAAAGTGATAAAAAAATTGATTTGTCGTGATCAGTGACAAAATAAATGGCGGCAGCGGCACGGCTCGTTTTCGATGACAAGTTTTTATTCAGGTTATTTAAATTTCGAGCACCAGACGAGGGAGGTAATTCCGATTCCAAAAATGGTCATGGTGCAACGTATGACAAAATTATGACCACCCACTCGGCGAGTCGTGAAAAAAGTTTTTTTAATTCACTAGATTTGCTGTAACTTCAATTACTGATCATTTTCTACGTCGTTCTTTCCCATCAAACGCTCTTAAAGACGGTACTTCGCGAAAATCGAACAATCTTGAGACGGATTTTGACCTAATGCCAAAAATTCTGGAAAAAGCATGATACAATCGAACTTTTGACGTAAGAATATTACCCACTCATTTGGACAATTTTCTACCAAAATATCAGGAAATATCTTAGTGCAACAACCTAAAATAGAATAATTGCTATCAGATGCCCATAGGCATTCAAGAGAAGGGAATTCAGTTTTGAAAGCTTGAAATTAATCTTGGTTATGGCCCCAAATTAATATAATGGTTTTTTGCTCAAGACATTTTCATAGAAAAACCAAGCATTACTTTTTGCTAATCGTAATCATCAATACTTCTCTCCTATCGACGCATATGTTGCAAAAACCGTGTTAGTGCCTGCGGTCTGAGTAAGAATCGTAATTTCAGCTAAAAATAGCATCGAAACCGCAGAGGTTTAATGTTTTCCCAGGCAAAATAGATCATCCGCTTTATTTTCCAGGAAATTGGGATTCTCTCCAATATCTGTAGGATTCACGTATATGAATTCCAAAAGTTTCATGTAGCAGCATCATTTAAAAGCGCTTTATTACTGCGATGCCATTCTAAAGCACGATAAAATGAGCCTCTACCTTTATGGTTTACGTTTGCCATACGAATCTCCAATCGTGTTATCTTTATAACTTCAATTATGAAGGCATTGTCCTTCAAAGTAGAGCTTTTGGAATTTTGAATTGAAGGAAAAATTATTTTGCTCGAGGAATAAAAACAATTGTCATAGAAGCATGTAGTAAGATGTCTTGGCACCAAATTATCAATCAATTCTACTTTATCTGACGGACATTTTTGACGAGAATTTTCTCATTAATTTCAACACTGTTGTAGGATTTAGTAAAATTGACTTTCTTTGTGTTTTGGTGTAAAAAAAAGGAAGACAATATGCACTCAAGCAACTGTATGAATAACCAAGGGTTTCAGATATTTTCCTCCTTTCTTTCAAAGGACAAAAAAAAAACGGAGGAAGAGTGATTTTTGGTTCAAAACATTAAAATCGTCAATTGGAGAATTTTTGTTTTCTTTTGTCATTTCGATGATTGAAGTCTAGAAAAAGGGAAGCGCTGTAGTAAACTTTTCATTAGCAAATGGACAAAATTTGAAAAAAATACGTCGTAAATCTCGTATTAGCAATCTTAACGAGTATTAGTCGTTCAATCTGTGGTTGAATCAATATTCATCCCCACGCAGCTCTCTCATTTATGATTGAATATTTCATTGAAATATCATCAAAGCGTCTTTTAATGGTTTTGCAATGTTTCCAAACCGTGCGTCAGTTTAGCAAGGTCTTAATCATTCGATTAAATCTTATGAGCCTAAAACTTAGATTGCGCGTATTGTTCGATTCAACTGCTTATTTTATTTTTTAAGTTTACATCGATTTTAATTTTTTTTTTAAAAAATATTCCTTCCTACAAATAGTTTTCTCGTTACCTAAGACTTTTTTGTGAAATTTGGATGCAATTTATCCCTGAAGGCGAAAAAAGTCAGAAATAGTCAGAAAGATTGGCGATAGTCAGATAGGCGACATAGTCGGAATCGAACAACGAAAAAAAAATTTGCTGAAGTAACATCCCTTATGTTAAAAATAAGTGCGACAACTCTTGAATGTTGTTGTGAACACTCTGGCTGTTACAGTAACATCCGAGCTACGTTAAATTAACAACCGTAGTGTTCATGTCAATATTCAAGAATTGTCCCACATATTTTTAACATCCGGGATGTTACTTTGGCAAAATTTTTTTTCGGTGCAGCAAATGCACCCACGGTTCTCGCAAAGTGGAACATCTGATCATGTCGCCCCTGCTCTTCAGAACCTTAGCCCAGTTTTATCAAAGCCCGTTTTTCTCTCTTTTTTCCAGCCTGAGCGCATTCTACAGGTGAGTTTTCTCTGCGATTTTTCCGACGGCGCAGTGCGTTCGAGACGGCGAGCGTACAACAGCGGATGCAACATTTAAGCCTGGACAGCTTTCGGGGCGAAATCCTCCCGAATGATACTCTTTTATATGATTCAATTAACCGAGCCGTCTTCAGCCCCCTCCGCGCGCGTTCACCCTCCCGCCCCGCTCGCCGAGAACGTGTTCAGGAGGCCGAAATTAGCGGCTCCTCGTTTGTCTTCATTCCGCCCCCCCTCCCCCCCCCAAGCGCTCGGCGACGCTATTTCTCTTTCGCTCATATTCCGCCCTGTCGCGGGGAGACGGGTTCGCCTTAATTGATTGGCTTTAAATTCCGCGGAATTATCGCCCGGCACAATGAAAGCCCCCCCGTCAACGTGTTGCATTTCGGCTTCCAGATCTATTATCTGTAATCTATCGCCTACTTTCTAGACGGCGTACGTGCGAAATCTAACTTTTAATCGAACATTCTAACACCTTCAACACCTACGTCCTACGTCCCTTGCACTGTAGAAATGATTTTTTTCATCACTGATAAAATAGGTCGGTCGTATGTACCAAAGTTCGGTGCTCCATATTGTCCCAACAAATTCGGTTCGTCAAACTGAATTTCCGGTTCATGAGAATAAGGAGCTGAGAGAACGGACGCAAATTGTTTGACAGAGCGGTTTTCATCGGGTTCTGTAGTTCTTAAAGAATACGTTGCAAACAGTTTAACTCTTTTCGTGTCGATAGTGCCTAGGTTTAGGAACAATATACCTCACATATCTGAAAAAATGCAGAACAATCAATTAAATTAATTTGCATTTTGAATTCTTGCACCAGCTTTGAATAATAAGAAATCTAGTTCCAATGTATATCGGCAGCAAAACTGCGAGACTGCGTATCTCGCTCGCATTTTTCAAAATCTTCTTTTCCGTTTTATTCCAGCAAACGAGAACGAAGTAAAATGGATGCATTTTTTTCTGCATATTCCTCTCACAGAGAAAAAAAAGATCAGATAGGTGTTCAAGAAGTAAATTTGAGAATTTTTCGATTTTTATAATTATCAAAGTTGATTCCTTTTCCATATTCATAAATTTATGAAGCAGTTGAGGAAGTCTGCAACGTCGCAAACCGAGATAAGCGTTCTTGCAGTTTCATCATCGATGTAAAAATCATTAACGATTCAACTTACGCCTAGGCATTTTAACCCTCAGCATACATATTACCGCCTACAAGACTACATGAATACTTCACCCATTGCGCCAAACACAGTGCGGTCAGGAGCGGTTGGCGGGGAACGTATAGCGCCTACAAGACTGCAGGAATACTTCACGCATTGCGCCAATCACAGTGCGATCAACGTGGCGCAGCGGTGGAAGTTAAAATTATTAAAACACATCTATGTTTGTTCTTTCATAATTTTTTGGTTCATTCCATATAAATAGAGGACCTTGTCCACATAGAGATAGGTTTACGGAACTTAACTTTCGCGCAAAGTTCCGTGAAATTTTGCTAGTAGTGTTGACAGGGCTTTCGCCAAAAATGTATCCAACACGAGTAAGTAAACGTGTCTTATGCACCCCTCCCCATCTGGCACGTTCACTTAATGGTTTTTATTGATGTTTCAAAACGAATGAGAAGGGTGCGGCAAGTACTTAAATCCGGCCCTGCCTCTTTAGAGCACTAAAACTCGTTCAGCTGAAAACCGAAAATCGATACTTTTGACCCCAAATCGGTTCTCCGGTTGTACCGAACGATTCAGGTTTCTATCTCTAGCGGCGTTTCATCGGACACGACGACATATAAATTCATCAGACACCTTGCTAACCTGCCAAAGCGTGTCAGGTCGTCGATCAGGCGCTGGTCATGTCCGTCCGTCCGGGCCCCGGACAAAAGCAGCTTATTACTCGGCCGGAAACGCGAAAGTCGCACGGCCACGGGACTGGGCTATAATTTGAGCCCGGGCGGAATATTGGCGCAAGATTGGCGTCCAACACCGGAGCGGCTCGTCAATAACTCAATGATCGTTTCGCTGCTCGCGCCCCTGATGTTCCCGCGCCGTGATATATGCGCCACGCGAGGTATTTCCGCTCCAAACCCAACAACCTCCTCGACGCACCGTAAGCGTGCACCGACGTCCATGTGTACATCGAAAAAAATGTGAGTTGATTCAAAATTCTGAGTGTAAAAAAAATACACCGGAAAAAAAAAAACATTGGATCTAAAGTCCAGACTCTTGAAAACATTGACAAGAATTTTTTTTTTTTTTTATTTTTTATTTTTTTTATTCAATTTGTACATAGCAATTACACTTGAAATTTTCAGACCAGATAGGTCTTTATAAAATTTTACATTAACTTATACCTAATAAAGTATAATACACACCAACTTTTAGAGTTAATAACAGAAATATTGAGAGGGATAAAATTACAAAAGAGATAAAGATTAGATAACTGAAACAAAGTTAAGAAAATAGGGACATCAAGGTGAGAGCTAACTATTGAAAGAAAGAATTTTACGAAAGTTTCGAAGAGATTGTAAGAAATGAAAATTAAAAATAATTAACTTGAATGTTAAAAGAAAAAGGGAGAAAACAACAAGAAAAAATACTCTTGATTCAATCAGATGTGGACGGAGTTGAACAGAAAGGAAACCAAGCCACATCGGAATCGAACCGAGAAAAGGAGTTTTAAAGTTTGGCTCCTGAATAAGACCCAATGTAAAAGATAAACTTCAAGTTCAATTTCTGCAAAATTTGCTCCAACAAAAACTTTACATTTTTTGCGATGGATAGTAGAGCAGTGGTTGAGTTCAAAACCACTCATAATTCAATTTTTTCCAAAATGTGGGTTGGTTCCTTTCTGCTCAACTCAGTCCATTTGAGCTTATATCAAAAGGAAATCCGCTCAAATTAAGAGGCTTGGTTCTTGATTTAAGCAAAATCCGATTGAATCAAGAGTATTTTTTCTTGTCGACGTTCTTGAGAGTCTGGACTCTAGATCCAATGTGTTTTTTTTCCAGTGTATGCGAAAACTTATAAAATACTGAATTAACCGCTACAGCAGTTACTTCAGCAATGCCAAGATGTAAAACCAACTGCTGCGGTTGGCAATTCAGCATTTTTTAAGTTCTCGCACACTTTTTTTACATCCAGAATACTATATCAACTTAACTCTTTTTCGGTGTACACACCGCAGACTATAAAAGTCAGTAGTAATTAGTAATCCGTAGGCATTTTGATAATTTCTCAGGCAATGCGCCCAACGAAGGTCAGTTGCGGTTTTCATGGAATCGTGTTTTTTTAATGATTCCAGATTATAAGACAGTAAAATATAGTAAGAAGATCTGTCCAAATAACAAAGAAATACGATTCGACTAACGATCTGTCCAATATTAACGAGGATATTGCTCTTCGTGATTTGATAATTAAATAATTGTAATATAATGGTTAATTATAGTTGAAATTATAGAAATAGCAAGTAATATTGTCATATTAGTGAATTTAGAATTCAAGTTGTTAACCTCAATCACTTGTACTTCCACTACTATATTTCTACTTGCAACGATGCCTTATAGCAACAAGTGATTAACGATGGCTGCTTGATGGGTATACAACTTGCATATGAAAGAAATTGAAGGCGCACTGGATTTCTTCATACGCACACAGCAAAGTACTTTGCGAACAACTTGCAACGGAAACGTTCCGTATGTTACCTTATTCTCGTCACGAGTCATCCTTCTCTTCATTCACTGGACGGCAACTTTCATCCCTTGTGTTGGCTGTTGACCTTTCTTCTAGATAGTTGTTGAGCCACGGGGTATGTAATCTGCCGTAAAGTTTACTTAGCCCTAGATAGCTTCCTGAACGCAATTGGCGACACTTTCTTACACATCCACCTAGTAGGTAGGTGAACAGTTATGATGAGACCCCTCAAGTATGAGCCGCCACCATTGCCAAAATACCAGTGGAGGGTCCCTCCTTGTTTCTGGTCCATAGCTTGTCTCCGGCCCCTGGGTAACCAATGCATGTTTCGCAGGTGCCGTGTCATTCTGGAAATAGGTTTGGTTTTGAATAATAATCCCTCCTATATTCACTTGCGTAGCGGACTGAAAACTGATGGACAAAACGACAGACAAAGACGGCGTAGGAAGTATGATGCGATTCTATTGGTTAAAATGGTTGGTTCCTATATAGACTACAGGAGAAAATGATGGATGAACCAAAGGGCCTCTCGTAGGTTGCCGTTAGTTAGTCTACAATCTACATTTTTTGTCCAGTGCACCACCCGCTTCCAACAATAGGATCCCTCCATATTCCTTTCATCTTTTATGTCTAAAGCTTTGTCCATTAATTGGAAAAATTAGCCCCGCTGATACGTGACTGCCAAGCACAGTGGATCGAGTCAGTTGGAGAGGTCGGGCATGAAATTTTTGACTAAAATTGCAAATTTTGATATTTATTTTGACACATTTGGAATTTTAAGGGGTGATCCTAGTAGAAAATTTCACGAAGAAACCAATGGAACCACTTCCAGAACCTCAAAGTTCTGTATAAACGGAGTTAAAAGCGTTTCAAGTTTCCAAATTTTGTCCGAACTCACCTATTGACCGGATCCACCGTGCTACGTAGCGAGTCAACCAGAGCCCTTATTTCTTTGGTGTAAGGTGGATGCCGTACTTATCCTCGTGTCAAGGTCAACCTCGTAGTTCCACGTTCTCATAGACGAATCCAGTTCCTTAAAAATCTGTCAAGCGTGCGGCGACCGCAAAGGCCCGTTCCCTCTGGCAGGCCGGAACCGTTCATTTGTCATATTAGCACGCCATTACAGGACGCCTGCTCGTAAAGAACAACGCGACTTACCGCGTGCTCGACCCGTCCGCCATCGGCCGCGACGTTGCAACGTCGCCCGCAAACTCCGGAACTTCTTTGGGACGGTTGGGAACTTGGACGCTAGATGGCAGCATGGGTCATAGATATCCAGTTGCGGCCGATCGGGAAACCGGTACGGGCTATTTACGATCGGCGACGACAAATTTCCCGGAAATTAATGGCGCGGCGGTCCAATCTTCGCGGGCTGATTTAAATTGCCGTTATTTGTATGTCCTCACTCGAGTTGCCTCTCTCAGAGTTATTGCCGTCTCGGTAGGAATCCAGGGAAAGGTTGGCTGTGTCCCGGGGAAAAATTCATGTTGCAAAATGAAGAGAGGAAATTATTGGTGCGTTCGTGTAACTTTCCCTGAACATCGAAAGCTCCACGCGACCTGTTAAAGTATTTTATGCGGTGCGATTTGCAGATACCCCGTTCATTGGCCTCTTATTGAGTCTTGACGTCATGTAGAAATCTCTATTCCCGAGGCATTACCATTCAATCCTGTGGGCAGCCCTAGGAGGACCAGGGTGTCCTATCCCTCTCGAAATCTCGAATCGAAATTCAGAACTATTGCAATTTTTCGGAATCTTCGGAATTTCCGAAATATCCAGATATTTTTAGAGTTTTCTCGGAATTTCAGGGGTTTTCGTCAATTTGACCGATTATTTGATCAAATTTGATGATTGTTTGATCGAATTAGACGACCTTCACATCTAAATTCCGGACGTATATTAGAATTTTTCTCTGGAACTTTGGACAGTATCGGAATTTTTTTCAGAACTCTTGTAAATCGGTATTAATACCGGGAACCCTGGAACCTTTGGCGACATAAAATGGCAGCATTGCAAGAATCGTTCTTCAGTCCGAGGGGTTAGAGAAAAAATGGTAAACTTGCATTTTGCACCCTTAGTCGCCCTCTTAGTGCTAGGTCAGTTCGTTGTTGGGGCTCAACATGGCAAAGGGAAACAGAGGCGGATCTAGCAGTTTGGAAACACCGGATTCCCTCCATTTAAACGTATGTTAAATAATCGATTTTTGTCGGAGCACCTGGCCCCTCCAAGAATCGATACATTTCCATAGGTTTAAATGGAGAAAAACAAAGTTGCCGATTTGCTGAATCCGATAATGATGGGAAAAATGCGAGGGGGCGTGGGGCACGGCCTGCGGAGTGGATAGATAAGTGGAAGGTGCGAGTTAATTTATTCGGCGGTCGCGTTAGTATTTGCATCTGGGCTCCATTAATACCTGTCGCTTGTCGCCTTGACTCCTCGCTCCACCTGTCAAACGCGCTCTGTTTATCGATAATCAGCTCCTCGCGATCGCTCTTTAGCGCGTCTCGTCTGCCTCTTCACACTTCGCCGTCCGACGCCGCCGAAGTGAATCCAGAGAAAAGTTTGCAACATTGAGATGATTCGTGCAAGGTTCTCGGTAAGGTCGAACTGGCATGCAACGATTGAGCCAAAAATCGTGGCAGATTTTGACTTTTTAGCCATTAAAGTATAATGAGAAGAGTATCATTTCCCATGGAAGTAAAAGTCTAGCGATTGAAGAGTAGACCCGGAAATATCTCAAGAGCATCCGAAATGGACATTCGGTGGAGATCTGGGGGATTTCGCGAAGAGAGCGTTCGTGATGAACACTAAAAAAAAAATTCCGGCCGTGGAAGCTGTCTTTACCGGCTATATAGACATACTGTCCGTGTTCTGGGCTCAGAGGCCGAAAGTTCCGGGTATAGCACCCGGAGCAGTCACAAAGCTACGGCTTCAGCACCAGCACATGGATCTCTGAAGATTTCGGATCACGTATCTAAAAACTTGAGGTCCAGTTGCCGAAGTTTACGTCAGACGTCTGAATTACTTCGATAGATACCGAAGGGTTTGGGTCACACATCTGAAGTACTCCGGTACCTACATACCGAAACGCCTCGATGTCTGACCTGAACTTCGGCAGCTCGACCTCAAGTTTTCGAATGCGTGATCAGAAAACTTCAGAGATCCATATGACCTCAACTTCGGGTCCCGTGCACGAAGTTATTTTTCTCCGTGCAGGACTTTTGGCCTCCCAGCCTGCTGTCTATATAGCCCGTAACTCTTTTTTCGGTGCACGGAGAAAAAAACTTCGTGCGTGGGACCCGAAGCTTAGGACGTATGGATCTGTGAAGTTTTCGGATTGAGTATCCGAACTCTTAAGGTCCAGCTGCTGAGGTTTGGATCACAGATCTGAAACTTCAGATCTTACATCTGAAGTACTTCGGTTTTCACGTCCGAAAAACTTCGTTTTTGACATCCGAAAAGTTCGGTTCTCATCTGAAGCACTTTAGATGTAAGAATTGAAGTTTTAGGTGTATGATCCGAACCTCGACAGCTAGACCTTAAGTGTTCAGATGCTCAATCCGAAAACTTCAGAGATCCATATGACCTAAACTTCGGTTCCCACGCACGAGGTTTTTTTCTCCGTGTGTATTGAATATTCACGGTTTGAGAAAGAGTTTTTAAAAATTCTCCCCGAAAGTTACGGAATGGAATGATCGGCAACCTTGGAGCAAGGCCATGAATGGATGGACCCTAAGGAATACGGAGGGGAGGGGGCGGCTAGGGAGGGGCCACGGGGCAAGTAGGAGCAGAAATTGAGATAAAAAATGAAGTTGATTAATCGTCTTGGACGGGTGTTAGGGCATGGGCATGCGGCGACTCCGCTACTTCTCGCCAACGTCGTGTAAATTGCTGCAGATATTAGCTAAAGGATTAATTATCCCGTCGTTTTCTCGGACGCGACTTAAATAAAAAAGGATTAAATAAAAAGTCAGAAAAAAGAGAGAAAATCTAGGAGTTCGCTCGAGCGGCACTTAACAGGACTAATCGAAAGTTTATTCTATGAACACACTGAAAAATAATTCACGGGCTGTATAGGCATATCGTGACCGTCTGTTCCGGGTTCAGAGGCCGAAAGTTCCGGGTACTCGAGCCGTAACTTCGATTTTTCCGGGTGCTACGCCCGGAACTTACGGCCTCTGAGCCCGGAACAGACGGTCATGGTATGTCTAATGTCTACGTAGCCCGCAAGTACGGCTTCTTCAGCCTGATTTTTTTTTTTTTCAGTGAACACATTTTTCGTGATATGATAGATGCGCAAAATTCAAAGCTACACAGTAAGTAAGATCGACATGTGTTAATATGGGACAAAGAATACAAAGTAACCTACACGCACGGTTGAAATTTGTTTTGGTTTGTTTTTAGTTAAACTGATTCTGGCTAAATCCGTTCCTCTTACGTACAAAAAAAGAATTCCAAAAATATCTTTTTCCAATCCCCTGAAACGTGTAATAATCTTCATACATTCTCTGAGAAAAAGATTCCATATTCATTACGAGTGTACCTACTTCCATGTGTTGCCAGGTATTTTTGTGTCGATTGCAGATTTTATTACAGCTGTTAAGTTTAAATTGACTCCAATTTAATGAATGTTTCATTTTTGTGTTCCAGGTAAATCACGAGAACAGTTAACCCTGATGTTCGAAAATATTTTTGTACAACCTGGGGGTGAGGTATACATTTCTTTTAAACTTTAAAAATGTCTTCAAAAATTGTTCTCATGTACGTGTCGTATTCAAAAACACTAAAACATGTTAAAAAATGATGTCCTCAGGCTTTACTTTACATTTTTTTTTCCTAGGCGGATCGTATATAAGTAATAAAATTTGTCCTTAAAATATCAGAGAAAATTGTCAAACTTTTAACTATCGTGTAATTATGAGTGAGAAAAATGTGTAATGTTGAGCTGAATATCTGCAATTCAAAACATATCTCTCATACTAGCTCAGAAATTCTGGTAATTTCCGCGAGCATTTCACGTGAAGCGTCCCGATCCTAAACACTACTCTGCGCTTTGATGCAGTTAGTTTAGTAGCAAGAGCACGAGTCAAAACCAACATTCCCACCGAAGGCCGAAAACGGTATCTTCCCGGAAAACCATGCGCATGTAGCGCGTGCATGTTGGCAGCACGGCATGTCTCGGGCAGGCATGTGAGAAAACCGGAAAGTCGGAAAGCTGCGCCGAGGGCCTTTGCGTTGGGGGCTTGGAAGGGGGGGGGGGAGGGGGGCGGACGGGCCGAGATTGAGGCTGTCATATTTCCGCGCCAGTTTCCGAGTCCCGGGTTAGCCTCACATCGTCGCTCCTCTGACGAAAGGGCGCATCTCAGTGTCCAAAAGAGCCCTGTTTCACGTATAAATCCATGTTATCTGAGGACCATGCAGAAATCGAGTTGCGCCTTTACGTCAGAGGAGCGACAACATGCCCGCCACTCAGCCTTGCGTGCAGTACCCCGAGCTCGCCAGGTCCAGTCTCTGCGGGAAAACGACGTATGTGCAGCCTGACGTTGCCAGATTTCCTTGATAATTTATCAGGGTTTTTAATTAGATGTTTTTACATACAAAATTTTATCCAAGATTTTATCAAGAGAGATCCGAAACCATAGTTGTGAAACCATTCATAGTCGTTCCTGTAAGTGGATCATTTGGATGTATTTCTTCCATGTGCATTAAGACATGAGCCCTGAGGCCCATAAAAATTTATGCATAACAGGGCTCACGTCATAATGCACTTACTTATGTTCGGCAGAAATCCGCCCGTTTCCATCAGAAGCCCCTTTCGATTTAAAGGAGATTAAAGGTAGCCCTAATGATAGCATCACAAGAAAGACAATTTTTTTAGAAATTCGCAAAAAATTGAACAACATAGTTTTGAATATGGAACCTGGCATGGGATAACAATGACTTGCCCCCGGCAAAAATTTTCAACGCAATACTGTTTAATTTTACTGGAAATTCTGAAATTTTTCCTTTTTATGGCTCTGCATTGAAGGCCTCTTCAAGCCACCCTCAGTCACATTGTATACAACGTCTAGCCCAGAGACGGATACAGTAATTTGGCAACACCGAATTTCCTCCATTTAAACGTATGTAAAATAATCGATTCTTGTCGGAGCACCTGGCCCCTGTAAGAATCGATACATTTCCATTGGTTTAAATGGGGAAAAACAATGTTGCTAACTTGCTGGATCCGCTAATGGTCAAACCATCCAATGGGAAGGAGGTGATAAAGGAATGACTACAAAAACTATCCTTAATGTTTTCGATGTTCATTCTGTAAAATTCACACATTTTTCCCGGGAAAAAATATTTTTTGGAAGAAATCTGTCTACATTGGGATGTCCACACGCCGTTTTTCCATGCCTCGTTGGTCTGGTCGGAGCTGGGGCTGGAATGTTGTGGAAGCTCGGCTGCACTCTCGGCCAGTGGCGTGGCGTGAATTGCAATATATCGATTGTTATGCCATTTAAACCTATGGAAAAAGATCGATTATCAGGGCGTTCGCAGCGAACACCTTAGTAATCGATTCTTTACCATAGCTTCAAATGGCGATATATCGATAATCGATCCTTCACGCCACGCCACTGCTCTCGGCGTGCATGGACGATGCCCCGTTGCACAGTGGGGACCACCGCACCCTTACAACAAGATCAAAAAAAGAAGAAAAAACCAAGCGGAAATAAAAATGTCAGAAGTACTAGGTCAAATGATCGTTTCTCCAGTGCACGCAACCCGCAGTGTTCTCAAAGTCCGCGGAGTCCATCGACCGGCAAACTTATAATTAAGGTAATTCTTCAGCACGAGGAAGAACGATTCGGAAGTTGATGGATTAATATGTTATTTGGATTTTAGGGGACGTTTTTTAAAAATTTCCGAGCATTACATTATGAGGATTGCATTTTGCAAAAAGGAACCACTAGCATTGCAATGTTGCTAAGATTGTGCAACTTCTTTTGTCCTGGAGGAAAACCCTGATTATCCATTAATAGTTTCTATTTCACTCGCTAAAAACTGTGAATTTAAGACAAAAATTACCATCTAAATTTCATAGTTTTTCACGATTTCCGCAATTTTATTGCAAAGGATGAAGTTGCAAAATCTTAGCATCATTGCAATGCCAGTGGTTCCTTTTTGCAAAATACAATCCATATGGTCGTTAGTCATGTATTTGTATACAAAAAAAGACCGTTTTTGTAAAAACTCCAGAAGTATGTCCCGAGTGAAAATCACAAATGAGGCGATCGGAGTACAAGGCGCATAAGTGCAATGTTCGCTATTTCCAGAATTCGTGTTTAAAGTTTCGAAATTACGTGGACCCTAATGGCGGGAAGAAAGTTCTAACTGACTTTTCGATGCGTAAGAATGGGAATTTGGGAGCGAATTTTTTACAGAATATGCTTCAAAACTAGTTGTACTTGAAATCATTAGTATCTCAATTTTTTTCAAAAACTGCACTTTTGTGCCTTGTCTTCTGAGCCCCTCAAATAGTTTTGTCTTTTGATTTGATATGTTCCTTTGAATACGTACCTAAAGCTCTGCAGTATGAAGCGAAACTCGAAATTTTTTAAGAAATGTCCTTAAAATTTACAGATTATCAATTAATTGAAAGACTATAGAATCGTTCTCCAAAATGTCAAAGGCTCACCTGAATACACTGATTTAGTGGCTAAGCCATTCGACGGAATCACCATTAATTTGTAATTGAAAAGCTCCTTGATTTCACTGATTAGACCTCCTCGAAAAGTCACTGAACATCCTTTATTTTAGTTTAGGAAAGCTGCCGTGGATTCTGAAGCCGAATTCAGAAACATTCAACGCGCTCGAAATATGTTCTCAGCTCCACGGGGAATTTTGATGAGCTGGGCTCTGAACCTTGTCTAACAGCCCATTAAAATACTCTAGAATACTTGCTATCCGAATTGCCATGTGGCGTCACCCAATGTGCGAGATGCCACGTCATCTAAGCACATCTTCACATTCTTAGCCAAACCACTGCCTGCATACCTTTCCCCTCCTTCCACCCGTTACCATCCTCTGCCTTCTCATGACGCTCGTATCCCGGGGGCAGAAAATGTTTATATCCTCAGCAAGCTCTTCCGCAATGTGCTTGAGATTTGAGTGCTGCTTTTTTGAGAAGTGAGCTGCCGTGACATCAGACGGTGAGGAGTGGAACGAGTCGTGACATTTCCGACATTCTGATCTCCGTGTCTTTCGTCTAACCTTCACACATTTGCAAGACAATTTTCTTGGGTCCTTCTTAAGCAAGGATTATGAGACTACGAACATCCTGCTGTGAATTGAAGGATTGCGTTCATGGTTAATATCGGGATATTTGGATATCCCTAACCGCCATCAGTCTAATACAGTAATTTGATGTTGCGAAATGTCCTCTCGATTTTTTTTGATTTTTTATTACACATTTGAAATTCTTTTTTTTTTTAAAAAAAAAAAAGAAAAAAAAATATTTTCAATTCCCAGAGGATGTCTGCAGGCGCAGATTTGGCGCAATAATGCTAAGTTCTATGGTGAAATCTATAAAACCCTACCAGAAACTTTTCAATATCAGGTGGGCTTATCCTGGTTTATTGTGCCCCATTTTTAACACTAGCATTTTTTACATTATTTTTTGTATGAAAATACGTGAATTTTGAAGAATCGGAAAAATATATATTTTATTATACTTTAACTATACGTGAAATTTCTGGAGGATAGCATCTCACCTTTGGTGCAAAAGCAACGGCTAACCTGACAAAGTTCGCACACTGAAAATAAACAATTCGGTGACACAATCACGAATCACAGCGTCTCTGCCTCGGTGTCGAATAAAATCATCCATTTTCCTGACGTCGGACAGCAATCGCCGAATGTAATTCCAATATCTTTAGAATTAGTTGAAAAAGCTCAACTTTCGTACATTATCAGCTGTCAAATGATGACTTCTAGAAATTGATTTATTTTATTTAAATAAATAAATAACTTATGATAAGAGGATTAAATTGTGAAAAGAATAAGTTTACAAAAATGCCTCATTAAAGAACTTCGGTCGTAACGTCGCGTCACTTCTTCACGGCTGAAGTGACAGAAGACCATCATTTTGCCTATCTGAGTCATTGAAGGGTCGTTGCAGATACTTCCATGACTGGAGTAATTCTCCACCGGGGAGGGGCAGTCGGATAAAAAGTTAGACACGCTCGAGTAGATACGGAGAAAGCTTCGGTTTGGGTGGTTGGGATGGAGGCGCGAAGGCAAATTCTGGGAGCTTAATCTGATAATGAGTTGTTTGGAAACTGGGACGATAATTGGAGAAGGGCAACTCCAGATAAGCAAAAGGGATCCCGACGTTTCCGCAAAGTTGCCCCGGCTACCGCAGTCAAGTTCGTGTACCGACGCTGCAATATTTGCTATTAAGATGGGGAATTGTTTAAAAATCACAGAATAAAGGCATAGTAAGAAAAAGAGAGAAATGAAAATGAGAGAAATCTTCGTAAAAAGGATACTTCGATTTTGTATGCACTGAAAAAAAATTCTCGGCGTTTTTACCAAGGTCCGTTGGTACCTTTAACATCTCACTTGCTTTACCAATTATTGGTAATTTTACCAAGACAGACTGGTAAGCTTACCTTTGAACCGGTATTTTTACTGTTTTTTTCAGGTAAGAATACCACTTTTATTGGTAATCTATTCCCGGTAACTTTGCCATTTTATCTCGGTAATTCTACCACAGTCGATAAAAATATTGGCATTTTTACCAAGGTCCAGTAAAATTACCGAGAAAGTTCAATAATTTTACCGAGATTTCTCGGTAAAATTAACAATTCTATGAATGATAATATTACCAAGAAAAAACTGGGATCAAATAGAACCCTGAATTCTTGGTAATCTTACCCATTTCTTAATAAATTCAGTGTTTTTGCTATTAAGATGGGGAATCGTTTAAAAATCACAAAATAAAGGCATATTAAGAAAAAGAGAGAAATGAAAATGAGAGAAATCTTCGTAAAAAGGATACTTCGATTTTGTATGTACCGATGGTCAAAGTATGGAACTACGTATCTCCGTTTCTGACGTTGAAGACTTCCAATCATGCTTTATTTTTCGGAAAACTGTGGTTAAAATAATTTATTGAAAACGCTTCTCCTTTGATAAATTGATACATATTTTTTCCCCATCAATTTAAATGAGAATAATCAATGCAGATTGTGCAAACATTTCAAAATCATAAGTTAAAAAACGCTGACTATGCGAGTATAAATATTAAAGCCGAACAGAGCGGAGCGGCGTGCTGCCAGCGGGAGAGGCTCACTGGCGCCTACAAACCTAAGTGGATACTTCACGCATTGCACAATGCTTGAAGTATCCACTTAGGTTTGCAGGCGCCAATGCGCGGTTCGCGCTGGCCGCCCGCCCGCCGTGCGGCGGCGCCTGGAGCAACTATTTCACAACAGAGGTGTTACACAGTATCATAAGAAATTGAACGTATTAAAGATGACAGGCATCCTTTAAAAGTACAGATCTTTCCTCGCAAAATAAATCAAGATACTTATCGTACATAGGAAAAATCTAAGAGCCTTTAGAGCTGAGGCAAATATAGAGGTTTATCCGGTTCAGGTATAACAAGGTGGGAATTTCTTGAAAGATAATTAAGTCCTGTTACACCAAAGAGGTGTAGAGAGTTTTAGTGAATTTTGTCTCATGGAATTGACGCTCCCCATTTTTACCTAAAACTCTCAACTATATATTATTCTCCGTTGGACCAAACAGACAAAACAAAAAAACAAGCAAACCCTCATTCTTCCAAGACATTACATATTTTCATCCAAAAACGTCGTGAGCAATTGTCGTTTGTATTTACATGTGGGCCAATTAACTTTGGGTCTCAACTGGCACGTGGGCCAAAACCCCCGTGCCGAAAAAACGCGTGGACGTAAATTACAGGAAAAAACAGGTAAGCGGACAAAAAGTCGTTGACGAAATGTCCTATAATCGATTTAAAGAAACTCCAGATAATCCCAAAAAATTCTGAATCCGTCATAAAAACCATGAGTTCATGAAGGAATTGCCTTTGATCCGGAAGAAACTTGAACCTGAAAATTGCTTGTTGAATTTTTCCACACGTTTACTCTTGGAATATTTTCAAAATGGAAAAAAAAATTCAAAACGTTTACCACTTAATCCAATTTTCATTGGTTTTGACTCGTTTTTCCCGGACGAAGAAATTTAACTCCATTCCAAGGTCGCAAAATTGACTCAAACAATTCAATTCTTCGCAAGAACGGTCATGCGCAATTTTAGCACAAATATTGTTTGACTTCTGCGAAACAGAGCTTCGGTCCACCGTTCAAATTTAGGGAACGCCGTAAATAATGCTTGAATATCACAAGCCGAATCATATCTCAGCCTACATTAGGAGATTTTCCATCGTCAGGGCTGTGAGTGAAAACTTTTCTCTGCAGTGCAGCATCGCGGCTTTTCATGCTCCTTTGACTCGAGTTACACCTTATCACCGGTGGGCGGCGAATGACTCGCCTGCACCACTGCACTGATCCCATTTCAAAAGCCTCAAAGCTTAAGAGAGAAACTGATATAATACTTGGCATGCATTATGAAGAGAAGTCAGTGAGGAAATTCAGCCCTCTCGGGGCTTTTGCCAGCATTTTCAGTGAAAAGGGATGAACTCTTTCGAAGAATGTTAAAGTGGACTTCAGCTTTTTCCATTGCATTCTGGATAAGATTTTTGTATAGTTGCACTTGTATATTTTGAATTTTAGCCCGAACAAATATAAATGGAATAAAATATAAGTATGGAAACATTGAACATGATAGTACCGCAACCTCAACTTTAAACTTAGTTGATTTTAGCGTCAGTTATAAGAGTAATTGATTTAAATGATCAGCCAGAGGCATAGTTGATCTAACCACACTTTCGGCTGACTCAACCATACCTCTGGCTACACTGAGAAAAAATTATGATTATAACTACCATATTAGTGGTGTTCAATATGAACACTTAATTACCAGTTCCCATAACCAATAATAGAGATATTTTCACCATTAAATGGTAATTTTAATACCGCGTACATGTAAAATTACGATTGGTCCAGTAAAAATATCACTATTATTGATTATGGCCACTACTAATTAAGAGTGCATATTGAACACCACTAATATGGTAATTATAACCATAGTTTTTTCTCAGTGTAGTCAGGGCCCAATTTACCTACTTGCTGCCCATGGGCCGCCCGTATTTTGCCGTATCCTTCTCATTCGTATTGAAACATCAATGAAAACCATCAAGTGATCGTGCCAGCGGGGGAGGGGTGCATAAGACGCGTTTACTCGTGTTGAACACATGTTTTGGGAATGCCCTGTCAACACAACTAGCAAAAGTTAGGTTTCGTAAACCTATCTCTGCGTGGACAAGACCTTTCATTCATAAGAAATGAACAAAAATATTATGAAAGAACAAACATGAATGTGGTTTAATGATTTTAACTTCCGCCGTCGCGCCGCGCAGACCGCACCGTGTTTGGCGCAATGCGTGAAGCATTCACGCAGTCTTGTAGGCGCTATCCGTTTCACGCTGACCGCAATGACCGCATATTGTGTTTGATGCAATGCGTGAAGTATTCGTGCAGTCTTGTAGGCGCTAATATGTGTTGCATGCCGATCGCCGCGCCGAGGGCTTCTTCTTTCATCTTAAGTCCTCGTCATCATTGCTCTCTGCGCCGCGCCGTTCCAGGCCAAATTGCGTGTTTGGTTTCTCTCTTAACTCGACTAATTAAAGGTGCTGTCTCTTGTATCACTGAAAGACGACAAAATTAAAAATTACTATACTCTCAGGAAATGAGAGATTTTGTCGCCTTTTCGCGTTTGTAATTTTTTTTCTGTAAATCCGATATTTTTTTATACCTACATTTAAAAAAATTGCAAAATTTGCCGCCCCCTAGATTTGCCGCCATGGGCCGCGGCCCATGTGGCCACCCCCTTAATCGGGCCCTGAATGTACTGCAACTACTCTAGGTAACTAAAACCAAAATCAGCTAGGGGCACAGTTGAGATTGTGATTATTTTTTTGCGTGGAACCTGAAATGCCGCAGTCACTAGTTTTATCTTGAAAACATGTTTACACAGAAAATCCAACTCTAAAGTCTTAAAATATAGTCAGAAGCATTGACCCGCATTTTAAATCAATATCGATCAATGGTAAATGCGAAGACCATACTGGTGAATTCATTTTAAGAATTAACAGATTCCTTTTCTGGTGATTTCATCGTCAGATCATCAAAACTACCGTCAAGCTGAAAAATTGTACAACATAACGCAAAATCTAACTTCAACAGTCATTTTCCTCAGCAAAGTGGAAATTAGGTTGTCAAAAAGTCTGCCGAGATTTCTTCCAGAAGAAGAAACTGCGGGGGCGGTCGGGGGTCGGGGTTGCTTTTACCTTTTACAAATGAGTTTTGAATGGGATCGCGGAGCAAATAACTGTTTGCCTGCAACCGACTCTCACCTCCACCACCACCACCGCAGCGACGATACGGGTGAAAAATGTACCCGCGACCTCCCCGACAGTGATAAATGTGGTCAGGATCGTAATCGCTCTACGTGCATTTTACGCTGCTAGATTGAATGAAGCTGCTCGCAAGCGTTTCCGTTTGCTTTTTACTGTCTCTATCAAGCTTCATCCCTCCGGTCCATCACCGCGTTTTCTCATCCTCCGTGAGCTTTGCTTTGCTTTCTAAGCTCGGTAAATAATGCACACTGGAAAAAAAAAAAACACATTGGATCTAGAGTCTAGACTCTTGAAAACATTTAACGAAGAGGACTCTTGATTCAATCAGATTTAAGCTGAAATCAAAAGGAAATCCGCTCAAATTAAGAGGCTTGGTTCTTGATTGAAGCTCAGATCTGATTGAATCAAGAGTATTTTTTCTTGTCGGTGTTTTTAAGAGTATAGACTCTAGATCCAATGTGTTTTTTTTTCCAGTGCAGGGTGTCTACTGTACGGAAAAAGTACGGTTACACTGGAAAAAAACACATTGGATCTAGAGTCCAGACTCTTAAGAACATCGACAGGAAAAAAGACTCTTGATTCAATCGGATTTTTGTTTAAATTAAGAACCGTGTCTCATATTTTGAGCGAATTTCCTTTTGATTGAAGCAAAAATCTGATTAAATCAAGAGTACTTTTTCTTGTCAATGTTGTCAAGAGTCTGGACTCAAGATCGAATGTGTTTTTTTTTCCGGTGCACACTGAAAAAGCACGGATTTCGGAAGCAGTGGCGTGGCGTGGATTGCGATGTATCGATTGTTATGTCATTTAAGCCCATGGCGAAGAATCGATTATATTAATATCTTCAGTGCGAACACCCTGTTTATCAATCATTTTCCATCGGTTTAAATGACCGATCAATCGATTTATCGCAAAGCACGCCACGCCACTGTTCGGAAGGTCGGTATGGAAGTACGGAAAAGGTACGGATCTCCGTTAAAAGGTACGAAAATTCGAGATTTTCGTGATGAACTTTAAAATGTAGCCTTGGGAGTAAGCGATTTCCATTTATTGAGTTCCCGGTTCGATTCCTCATGTTTTTTCGGTTTATTCCTTTGTCATTCCATCATTCATTTTTCCCAATCCGAATACAGTTAAAAATGCGTGTGAGGTGAGGAAAAAGCAAGGATTTTTAAGAATTGCCAGAAAAATGAATTTTTGGGAAAGTAAGGAAAAAGCAAGGAATATGTACTGAAGGAGTGAGGAATTTGAACTACAGAGTACTAATAGACACCTTGTTATGCGAATGGACTGGAAAAAAAAAAAAAAATGGTAGAATTGCCATCCCTTCACGCTGTATTTCACACAGCGTCAATTCAGATTCAGAGTCAATTCTGCCAGAAGAAAGGTGAACGTTACTACATATACTGGTACAGGTAACCATTCCTTTGGTAGAATCGACTTTGAATTCAGTGTGAAATACAGCGTGAAGGAATGGTAAATTCTACCAATGTTTTTTTTCAGTGTGGGATATTCCTACCTATGCAGGTTTAGGAAGAGTGTTCCAGGAAGAGTTTTAGTGCATTTCGCACACCCAGCCAGTGTTCGTCAGTAATTTGTCAAAAACATGTTTCATATTTTTCACAACTCGGAAAATTTTCAATATTTCATATTTTTCATTTGAACCCTGCCTCGACGAGCTCGAATGTTCGTACTGAGCGCGCACAAGAGCGAGCGGGTCGCGATCAAGGTTGTAAATGCTGAGCGCATTCGCTGCCTCGCGTCTAAAAATCACGGATGCTCAGCGCGATTAAATAGAACATCCGTCTTTTTTCAAGCGAAGATTCACTCGCAGAGGGATTCAAATTTAGCGAGTCTCATAATCAAACCACCCCCCTCCCACCCGCCCGCCTCCCCATCGTCCGTCCGCGCGCGGACGGGGATTAAAACGGGCGGCGCGGCGGATGACAGCAGTGCGGTGCGGGTTGCCGACGCAAAGAAATCAGGAGTCAGGACGGGCGAACCTCAGTCCGCAAAAACAACGTATTTATGTGGGGTTTCCGTTTGAGTTACTCTGTTTTTGCAGGGCAGTCGCGGTGAAGTCGGGGTAATCCTGTAAATCGGCCCCGCGACGGGAAACTGGTGAACCGGCCCCGTAATTGAAAACCAAGCACTACTTCCCAACCCCTTCGCCCCCTCCCCCCCCCCCGCAACCACCCGCCCGCGGAATTAGTAGCTCAAGCGTCAAAACCCTGCCACCAAGATCCCCCGTTGCCTACCGTTGTAGAGATATTCAAGGTTCTTTGGACTGGTTGTGAGTCGAGCGCGTACAAAACGAATCGCATCGATTTCAAAACAGAGATTTGGTTTCGAATGTCCACCCTCCGCATGACTCTAAAAATAATGACATTATAGTCTGTGTTTGGGGCACCAAAATGTTTTTAAGGGCTTTGAATTTTCGGCAGGGCTTAAGATACCAGCTGAGCTCAAAATTTCTTATCGCTGATGTTTTTTTTTTTGTTTCTCCTATTATTAATGAGACTTTCATTCTTTCTACGGATTGAGTTTATTAGGAAAATTTTAGAATGATCTCATCCTCAGTCTCATTATTTAGCTCAAATTTATATCAAATTGAATGAAAGTTACAAATGTATCATAAAATGATTGAATTCCATCACGCCCTGCCGTAGGAATTTCAGAATAATGATAGTGATAAGCCAGGCGATTTACGATTACGATATTAGCGGCTGTCCACCGAATTTTGCTTAGCACTCCGAAAAGTAGGTTCTATATGTATCATGGGGGACATAAAACCCCTTCTCCCCACATCCAGAAGGGTTCCTAATGTGTAGATGCTGACACTTTAGAATTCCCAAAAATGCTGCCCTAATATAGTCTATTGCCTAATAGCAAAGCCGGTCATATTGATGAGTCCGTGTAAAACAATTCTAGTTTCAATGAATTTTATTATATCATGAAAATAATGAAATATAAAGCCCGTTAAACGAATTAAAGATAGCATAGAAGAAAACTCGGTTGTCATGAGTTCTTAAGGTAAGATCCTTAGTATCATTACTTTTTTAATAGCTCGGCGCAGGGGCAATCCAGTTATTAGATAACTCCGATGAGTTCAGACGCCTCAAAAGGACCAATCCTTGGGAACTGGCCACCCTCCAGATCTGATCCAACAGTTATAGTTCCTTTTTTCTGATTGAAATGTATAAGTAAATTGCGAATTACTCTGTCGTCCGTATGCTCAGCCTTATTTATAATTTATTGATTCATCGACATTGTGTGTAATATTTGAGTAAATATTCACACTGGACTGTTAAAAAAGAGAGAAAAAAAAGAACTCGGCTCAGAGAATAGTCGGATTTTTCTTCCAGCATGGCAAACGCGAGGGAGCGACAGTCGGCAATAATGCGGGGCTGGCGAAGCGTTCTGCGTTTTGCCTACGCACTCATCTGAGGGCGCCTTGACGCTCATGAATGTTTACGACACTGACTTCTCGCTGAGCGCCGACTGCGGGGTCCGGAGTGTCTTCTCTTCTCGCGCCCTCGCTCGATTACTTCCCTTTCATTTCCCTCTGATTTTCTCAAACTCTTGATTCTTGTCTCGCAACTTCTAATCTCGGCCCTTGACGTTGTCTTACGCTCACCGAGGCGCCGCGGAACGTTGAACACTCACAGCTTTTTGATTTCATTCCATTTTTAAGAGGAAATCGTTGAGGAATCACCATTCTCATCAGTGATCCGATGTCTATGAATTTATCCCTAGATCTAGGGATTTTCCGGAATTTCTAGGGATCTAGGGATGTTTCAGAAAATCTAGGGATTTTTTTGATGAGGTGGAGTAAGCAAAAATCGACTTTTTAACCTCGATTCTAGCTTCGACCATCGAAAATATTTTTTCATCTAATTTTGTAGGCCTTTTTGGCAACACTATTTTCCCCGTAAATAAGCCGGAAATTAAAACGATTGCGTCACTCGATGTACTTGACATTCAACTGCATTCAACAGTAAAAAAACAATAATAATAAGAACTCAACTAATATTCTTTCATTTCATTGGTCTGGCGATTAGCACTGCTTTCAGAGAGCGGCAAAATTCAAACGAGCCAATCAGATTTAAATATTGCAAATATCGATACGTCGAATGGCGTCATGATTCTACGTTAAAAATGGCGGTTTTTGCAAAATCTAGGGATTTTTTGGGGATATTTGAGCAAATCTTGGGATTTAGGGATTTTTAGCGAAATCTAGGGATTCAATATCAGAGCACTGTGGTCTCATATGTGGCTAATTTATAATAACCACATGTATAATTTTTATTCATGTGTAATCAGGTGACTTTAACTAGAACCTGCCTAACTACATTTCACCTTGCCTAATTTAATCTCAAGCTTTACTTTTTATTGGATAACCAAACGATGCTCCGTGTAGGTTTCTGGATCATAAAAAAATATGCCCACATTTTAAGACGAATTTTGATTACTTTTTTCGCCGGAAAGTAAAAAAATGACAACTTGTAATGCATTTGAGGCGATTTTGGTGGAAAGCGTCTAACTCTTATTGGTCAGATCTTCAGTCATGAGGTAATGGGATGCCATTGAACCGATGAAGACAACTCAATGTTTAAAATTAATGTGGAAGAATCAAAAAATCTAAATGATTATTAAAATCGAATCATGGTCTCTTGGTATAAATCTAATTTAAGTAGCAAGGTCCAAGATGGTAGGAAAGTGCTGGGTCCACACTACTCTATGCAGGGAAAAAAATAGCCAAAAAAAGAGCCCAGATGAATGGTGTATCCAAATTTTTTAGATTGTCAGTCTAAACCCACTTTCTTCATCCAGAAACAACCGAAAATCTTACGGTTTCTTGTTGCATGTGCTCACGATTTCCATCCTCTCCTGTCTCATATTTTTTCGGGTATTTTACCTCTGTACTGCCGTGCTAAGGAAAAACGCCGTATGAACATTCGAGAGTTGCCAAATTTTCCTTGATGAAATATGTATTTTCGAGAACATTCATGCATTAGATTCAATTGAGTACAAGACTGTCTGAAAATTTTGGGAAATAATATTCGCGATTTTCCCGCTAAATTCGGTTTTTATCGGAGGAAACTTGGCAACGCCTGAAGGTTTATACGACGTTTTTCCTTAGCACGGCGCGGCGGTGTAGAGCACTCGATACACGACGTCTGTGCCTCTAGCAAGAAGCTGAAAAGATATACTCAAACAGTTGTCAAAGATGTTTCACCGTGGACATCTTGTTGTACTGTTGCACACCGCTAACGGCTGAAAAGAAGATGAGTTAGTCCGCTCAATCCGCGGGGAAAACAGCGCAACAGGGACAAAAACGACCGAGCCAACGTTCATCGAGCGAGTGGTGCATCTTTCTTTCGCCCAAGTTAATTCTCCGGTTTGAAGATAATTACCGTTGTGTCGCGTTTGAATCCTCTTCCAAGAGAGCGCAAAGCAAACCCCCCCCCCCCCCCCCCACCGGTCCATCCTCAGCCCGCGACAGACGGCGTTGTCACCTTCCTCGAGATTTTCATGTTTTATCCCAATTTCTATGTGGGATAAGGGATGACTCGCTTAAAACTGGCAAGTGGCACCCGCATGAACGCTTAAAAACACGCTTAACCTGCTCTATTTTTCCAAGCTCGGTCGCCCGTTCCTTACACATCCCTGGAGGAGGTAGACATCCGAAGCGACAGTTGTCAAGTCGTGTGACGTCATCAGGGACCACTCTACGTATCTCTGACGTTCAGGCGTCAAGTTGGAAGGATCAAAAAGTCCCACCTTGGTTTCAGGATAATCCATACCTTAAGCTCGGTTTTTCCTCCTCTACGCATCGAACGTTTCTTATGAGAAAGTCCTTTAAATCAGAGGGGAGTATAGCCATCATGACATGAGCCCTGTCTTGCATATATTCTTATGAATCTCAGGGCTCATACCGTAATGGATATAGTACCTTTTCATTCAAATGTATCCAAATACAAAAGGGCACCGTGTATATGCCCCTAAGTGTGCGCTTATGAACTTAGTGCGCTGTGTAGTATCCGTGGAGCAGGAGTAGTTGGATCCAGGGGGTATCATTTACATGTTCGCTTGCTTATTTTGTATAAAAGAGAGGTCCCGAGGTCCCTGTCCACTTTCTGTGTATGGACAGGTACGAGCGAGTCACGCTTGTTGCGGAGCTCATAATTAAAGGGGGAAAAATTTCAGTTGACATCCTCGACCGATTTTGTGATTTCAAGATCATTCGAGGGATTTATCTCAAAATCGGTTTTTTATTTATTTTTGGCCAGGGATTTATTTTTCATTTTATTTTTTTCCTTTCGAGTTTTATCTCACGAGTGATTAAAAAATTTTACAGAATTTTTTTAACTGAATTTTAAACCCTTTTTTCCTCACGAAACAACAAGAAAATAAAATATGAATCGGGGAAATCATGATTAATCATCTACTCAGCCATTTGACAAAATTCCAGAGCTAACTGTTCCTCTGCGATTCAAACCGAGAGGCAAATATCCGGCTGCTCGAGAGAACAAAAATTCTCGTCAAATACGTGTCCTTTGTGTCTCTCGTTGAGCGCCCAGTGCAAAACTCGAACAGTTGTTCCGTCTCCCCTTCGAGCTCTGAGCGTCGCACAGTGGATTGAGTCAATAGGAAAGGTCGGACAAAATTTGGAAACTTTCAACGTTTATAACTCCGTTTATGCAAAATGTTTAGGTTCTTAAAGTGCTTTAATTGGTTTCCTCGTAAAAATTTCTTCCAAAATCACTCCTCAAAGTTCAAAATGTGACGAAGTAAACATCAAAATTAGCAGTTTTAGTCAAAAATTTCATGACCGACCTCTCTGATTGAGTCGATCCACTGTGCGTCGTAGAAAGGGAAAAGTGGCGGTCACATGAGAAGTAGCGTCATGTCAAAGGAAGAAAGTCGTATGAACATTCGAATGTTGCTACATTTCTCTCGATGAAGTTTGCAGTTCAAGAAAGCTTATGAAAACTTTTTTTTGTGTGTGTGAGGGTGTGTGTGTGTGGAAATCTTAGAGAAATGTAATCTCAATTTTATAAAGCGTATGTGACAACATGAAGAGAAAATATTAATGGAGTTTCTTAAAAATTAATATTACTGGTCACGAGAAAAGAGGCCTTAGTCCTTTTGGTGAAACGATCTTATTTTTGAAAGTCGTATGAACATTCGAATGTTGCTACATTTCTCTCGATGATGTTTGCAGTTCAAGGAAGCTTATGAAAACTTTTTTTGTGTGTGAGGGTGTGTGTGTGTGTGGAAATCTTAGAGAAATGTAATCTCAATTTTATAAAGCGTATGTGACAACATGAAGGGAAAATATTAATGGAGTTTCTTAAAAATTAATATTACTGGTCACGAGAAAAGAGGCCTTAGTCCTTTTGGTAAAACGATCTTATTTTTGAACATCTATGAAAATCTCTTAGAGTGTCTTGAAGAATAAATTGTGAGCTCTGTATTTCATTTTTGCACCAAATGAGGGCGAAAAGTTGCACTGTGATCTAGTCATGCATTTAGAAAAACTAATGGATGATCAAGAAAAGTTCCGAATGAATTTTTTATTGATGGTCACCGGTCGCTGGTCGCTGCATCTAATGATAATGGTATATTTTAACAGAAAATTTTAATTTTACCAACAGTTGGTAAAAAGGCTTAATTAGATTAACAGTTTTGGTTGCCAGTTTTTGAGAGTTCACACGAAACACAACTACTTCGATCTCTATGTCCACTAATTTTCCTGAATGTGCTTTTAACATGGCAGAGTTCCAAAAAGCTTTATTCCAAACCAAGATTTTTCACTAAAATAATTTGAAGCCCTCGTAGCTCCGGTTTTGCTTTCATATTGCTAGAACACGTTTACCCCAAAATTTTCGGAAACGACTCCTTTATGCTATCTGGTATCATAGGTTTTTGTACACGAAAATGCCTTATCCAACGAACGGATAACAAATGTTTTATCTGCGGAAATTTGTAAACATAGGAAACGCTCTTACGACGTTCTTCCTAAGCTCAGCATAGAAGTTTTGAAAGCCCGCGAAGCGGCGGGGACTTTTCAAGCTGTCGCGCTTTTAACGGCGCGACGCGCGCTCGGAGCTTTCGGAGGGTCCGAGGAACCGCGCAACTTGCGACAACTTTCGTCGCAACTTCCCCATTCATCGTCTCGCGTATTGTTACCGTATTTTTGTCATACTTCAAAGCTCCCTCCCCACTCGTTTTCGTTTTCTTTTTTTTTATTAAAAATGAGATCCTTCTCATTCTTCTGCTCCCCGCTCCTCGCGGATGGATGGGTGGCGCGTGCCGTCTGGCTCCGGACGAGCGCACTGGGTGAAGGCTGAAGGATCGACTTTGCTTGGTTTAAAGTTTCGAACTTTCGCTGAGGAAGGCAATCACACAGATTCTTCGGAAAGACAAAATAATAATCAGAGCTGTTTTTTTTTTTACTAAAACAATACTAGAAAAAAATGTAATACAAAAAAAAAAAAAAAAAAAAAACTTTTAATAACTGATTTTTTATAATTATCTTTAGCAAGTATTTTTTGGGGAGAGGAGGGGGGGGGGAGAAAATGCCATCTGAAGAAAATTTATTTTTTTCGCAAAGATTTTAGAGATATAACAAAATATTTACTCATTAAAAAAGATATAATCTCAATATGAAAAGCTTTGATTTATATGATGATACTTTTTCGTTAAAAACAAAGAACTAAACACGGAAACAAATCACGAGGAAGTTATCTCGGAAATTTTGTAGTGACTTCTAAAATTAGCTCTTGTTTACAAAAAATCGGTAAAATAACCAGAAATGAAATAGATCTGCCTGTGATTTTTCATCAATTGAAAAGCTGGCAATTTTGCTACTTTTCCCTCCAAGTGCCTCCACAAGAATATCAGGAAAACTACCTAAGTTTGTATGAAAAAGTATACAATTGAAAAACGGAATATTTCTGACGAATTGGCGCCAAACAATCTTAAACGAACATGGATTAGCGCTTGCGTTTGTCTCCACACAAAATCATTTACTCGAGGCAAAAGGTCAAAGAAGACATTTTTTTCAGTGTGATTGTCTCTGAAGTACAGCAATGTGCTGAGAACGGGAAATCTTGGGGGAAATCGTGCGCGTTTAGTTGTGTAAATTTATTATTTTCATTGCTTCCCTGTCATGTCGAAATTTCCATCAGTCGGTATGAATGGGCGTCTATTTTTGCTGTGGACCTGGCGAATTTCGAGTTGACGCAGCGGATTCGGACGTGTTGGGAGTATGCAAATGATTCAATAAAATTGGAGTTTCATGAAAGGTGTGCGGCCGGGACACAGCTATACGGGGCCCGTGACAACATTGACAGCTGATGCCTGTCCCACGACAATCCTGTGGCCTGCGGGCTTGCCATCGTTGTCGTGCTTTCAGAAAATAATATCTAATCGTACTATATTTTGAAATAAAAAAAGGGGGGGGGGGTGGGCGAGACATAAAGGTGACCGTGTTTAGCAGAAAGGAACGAAGCCACATCAGCTAATGCCCAATTTAACTGGGCAATTCAATGTTAACAAGAGAACGTTTGTGCGGATTCCTTTGAAAATTTCAAAGAATTTGCTTTGTACTACACGGAGAAAAAAAAAAAAAAAACACAGTTTTTCCACGGTTATTCGGTAGTAATGTCACACGGGATTCCACTGTAGTAGAACCATGGATTTTGGTAAGATTATTGATGAGCATAGTAGCATAACCATGCTCACAGTAATATATTACGGTGAACACAGTAAGATCACCGTGCTTATCATTACAGTCATCAAAATTCACGGTTCTACTACCGTAGAATCCCATGTGACATTACTACCGTGGTAACGGTCGAAAAACCGTATTTATTTCTCGGTGTAAGCAGAAAGTTCACTGAAAGCGCAAAAATCTGCAAGAACTTTTTCATGTAAAAAATTAAATTTGGCAGTAGCTGATGTGGCTTGGTTCCTTTCTACTTAACGCGGTCCAAATAAAGTCTTTCCAGGGGTGCAAAAAGTTCCGAAATGCGACCGTGTTTCTCGATTTGAGTTTTCTGCCTTGTGCTAAAATTTGCGATTTGCATCAGGTTCGACACAAAAAACTCATCTAATTTCCAGGAAATCGTTTTGAAGCTATGGCTTTGCCTCCTATTCCAAGCTTCGTACGTTTTCAAATTTGCCTCGTATGTTCACCGCGAAATCTGTCATTTTTGCCTTCCTGCATTTCTCTGCGATGTGAGACTTGACTTAGAACAAATCCTTTCCATCTCGGGAGCGCTCTAGTATTCTAGAACACATTCAGGGGTACTGGCTACTGGCATCATATCGTGTCAAAGAGTGTACAGTATTTAAAATTTAATTTCTTTTTCCGAAAAAACAAGACAAACAAGAAAAGAACGAAGTCATTTTATGCGCATTTTCTAAGATTTATTGAAGTTGTATAATCCTCCTCCAAGCATATTTTGATCCCCTCCAAGATTCGGTTGAATGACGGCCCTCTCGGTTATATTTTGTCCAGTTTGAACAATTGAATTACAGCTTGTGTGTATTGACTGATCTATCTCCTTGTCTTGTCAACGCTACAACTTTACAGTTTGACGGTAACAACACATTGTATTAGCCGATGAATTTATGATCCCAAATCGGTTTAGTTTTTTGCATAATAATGAAAATCCATCGAAGCGTCTCAAAATTGCCTAAAATGATGCATAAATGATGCATTTTCGTACGGATGAACTACGAAAAAAAAAAATGGATCGTATTCAGCGGAGAGGAATCAACGCAATTACAGTGTTTCCAAAATTCTGCAACTTCTTTTTTGCCTGGAAAAATATACTAAATGTATGCAGGTACAGTGATAAAACTTAAACGATCTTAAATTAAATTACGTAAAAAAACTTGTAAAAATTAGTTATTAGTAAATTAGTAATTTTTTGGCAGTAATTTTTGCTATTCCAGGCATCCTTCGTAGATGAAGATGCACAATTTTTACAACACCGTATTCACGTTGGTTCATTTCTAGGGAATTCGATCAAAATATTTATTGACAAAATCTGTCTAAATTCGGTTAAAGGGGCAAAGAGAATTCTCCATCTTCCCCCAGATTATTCGCTCAGTCATTCATACAAATATGAATTTATTTTGGCAATTTCAAGCCGTCGGAATGGACCCTCGCCCTTGGCAGAAAACGATTCAATCGAAATTACAACAGTTTTTTTCGAATAATCTTCCGAGAAAATAACGACTGCCATTCTGCCATGCTAAGGGAGAACGCCGTATGAACATTCGACAGTGGCCAAATTTCCTTCAGTAAAATGTTTATTTTTGAGGAAAGTTATGAATATTTTTCCTTGAAAATTTCGGAAACTTTAGATGAAATTGCGAAAAAAATTGTTCAAAAAAGTAGAAGGAAATTTTTTACAAGTTTACCAGAGAATTCGTGTTTTATAAATGGAAATTTGGTGACACCTAATGGTTCATAGGGCATTTTTCCTCAGCACGGCGGAATTCGAACGGCACCTTTATTGGCAGCGTCGCGTGGAGTGCCCGGTGGCGAATGTACAGTTCATGATTTATTCAATGAATGTGTATTAAAACACTATTAGCACCATCCTTCGCCCCTCATTTTCCGAGTGGCGAATTTAATTGTGCAATCAAAAAGCGCCGGATCTTTTGCTCACCCTCCCTCCCCCCCCCCCCCGGTCCGCGGTCGTTACGTGTATTTGTGACGCGGTCCACTAGAGACGAGTACTCATGTTGCATTTAAATTGGACGTATTTCTACCAAACGAAACTATGTGAATCAAGACATGAGCCCTGGAACCCATAAGCATATGTGCATAACAGGGCTCACGTCATAATGCGCATAGTTCCGTTTGATAGAAATACGTCCAATTGCGTCGAGAAGCATTGCCGAACCAACCCTATACTGCCGTGCTAAGGAAAAGCACCGTATGAGCATTCGAGAGTTGCCAAATTTCCTTCGATAAAATGCTGATTTTTTAGGAAAGCTATGAATATTTCTCCTCGAAATTGTCAGGAACTTTAGGTGAAATTGCGACGAAAATTATCGAAAAATTGGAAGAAAAATGTTTACTTATTTTCCCTAAAATTCGTGATTTATCAGAAGAAATTTGGCAACGTCTTGAAGGCTCATACGTCGTTTTTCCTTAGCACGGCAGAGCAGTGAAATCCAAAGCCCGATAAACTCCTTTAATTCTCTTCGTTGAAATTAAGTTATGCTTACGCTTACGATGAAGTGGCGAGGCGTGAATGGTCGATTATCGATATTTCCTCATTTGAAGCTATGGCAAATGATCGATTATGAAGGTGTTCATCTCGAGCATCCTGTCTATCGATCCTTTTCCATAGGTTTAAATGGCAGATCAATCGATGTATCGCAAGCACGCCACGCCATTGTTACGATGAATCCTCAAAGTTTGCGCAATTTATGCCGGGCACGATCTGTTCAATTAAGCTAATGGAATATTCAGTCCTTAGAAGAAGATATATTGGACGTATTTCTGCCAAACGGAACTTTGTGCATTATGACATGAGCCCTACCATGCGTACATTCTTGTGGGTTTCAGGACTCATGTCTTAATGCAGATAGTTCCGTTTGGCAGTAATACGTCCTATGAGTTCCCTGATACATCTTTTAGAAATGAGTGTGTAGAAAATTATCTTCTGAAATCTGAAAATCAAATATTTGTCGTTTTTTTCCCATAAAACCCCTTTTCCAAGGGTCCACACCGAGAAAAAAACCTCGTGTGTTGGACCCGAAGTTTAGGTCATATGGATCTCTGAAGTTTTCGGATTGAGCATCTGAACACTTTAGGTCTAGCTGTCGAGGTTCGGATCACACATCTGAAACTTCAGTCCTTACATCTGAAGTACTTCAGGTGTGAGAACCGAAGTTTTTTGGGTGTGAGAACCGAAGTTTTTCGGATGTGAAAACCGGAGTCCTTCAGATGTGTGATCCAAACCTCGACAGTTAGACCTAAAGTGTTCAGATGCTCAATCCGGAAACTTCAGAGATCCACATGACCTAAACTTTGGGTCCCACGCACGAAGTTTTTTTCTCTTTGCAATATTCACATGGTTAGATTTGCAGCTCTCTTCCTTTGCAACTATTCATTCATAACGCCTTGAATTACAATTTTATTTGTGATTTCCGTCGCCTTGGAAATTATAAAAAAAAATAATTATCTCTCGAAAACAGTTCTTATTATTCATCTTAAAAGTTCTTGATGCGACAGTGAACTTTGTCTTCAAGTTGTGCCCGTGACGACCTCCTCTATTCAGAGCGCGACCTGAGAGCCAGACAATCTTTGTCCCCCTTTTTTTCAGAGCTTTCCGTACAATGCTCGTTCACGATAATTGGCGCAGTTTATTAAAACGATACAAGATTTAATCATGGCGACCCTGGCTCGGAAATTCGTTTCAATGAAAAAAGCACCCAAGAAAAGCGTTTTTTCATTGAGGAAGAAAATAAAAAGAAAGATGAGACAAGGAAGAATTGACGCACAGCGCGCTTGAATTTTATTTCTTTGGCTAAGAAAAGTTGCAAAATATCTTGGATTTTCATCGATGATTTTTTGCGGTTCTGAAGTAGAATGCACTTCGGAATCACTCCGACAAACTTAACAGAGCTCACTGCCGATATCACGATACTTATACTGTATACTCGCTGCTTTGCGCGAAAAAGTAAATTATGTGGCTTGGAACATGCAGCGACGAGGCAGCAACGGTGGTTGAAAAATCAAAAAGAGACAAAGTAATTTTGCAAACTATTTACATTTTTTATTTCTTAATTATTTTTCTTTTTTCTCATTAAAAATTCATCACTATTAAGTGTGTTTAAAGCACCATTATCTACGAAACCTATAAATTTTTTATTTAAATAAACGATTTTTGAGATGAATACTGAAATTTTAATAAAATTAAAAAATCGATCTGTTGCAGTTGAAAGTAATGCTCCATTTAGCAAAATTTGATCCAAGTTCGAGTATTCTAGGTAAAACTTCTCCCTCCTATAGGATATTCCCCTCTGATATTCCTCTTTTTATGAAACAAAAATCAGCTCAGATCATCGTTCCTGAAAGAATGCATTACAATTACTCATCTTTTGCTGCTGAAAATGAGTAAAATTGCCTCAATCTGTTCTTAGAACTAGCTCGGAACATTTCGGAAAGACACGTCAGTTAAAGGTTCATGTCTCCATGCACATCTTAAATTACTGTCATATTGAGAAGAAATCATGTCAAAATATAAAACTACGCATCAAGCCGATTTACCTACTTATCGGTGTTTTCCTGCCCACTGTACAGAGGGGAAAAAAGGAGGTGAGGCGAGAGGCTCGCCGTTTAACACCTCAGCTTTTCCGGAAAATTGCAATTTCAGATTATTGCGTCTTTTGATTCATCGTCTTCCCTCTTATCTTTTTTCTCATTTAACTTTTTCGACTACCCACCCGTTTCCCGGTCTTAAGTTAAAAAAAGAGGTCGTTAAATGTTTACGGCTCTTCTTCTTTTTTAATAAAAGGAAGATATCGTTTTAAAATGTCATCTACGTCTGGCGCGACGTTGAGTGAAATCTTTACCTGACTGTAGTGTTTTGATGCGGTATTAGGTTACCCCGCGTTTGCTTTTCGCCGTCGCATTTTCATTTTTCCTGGCAGGAAAAGTGACATGATTTAAGAACAGGCATTCTTGAAATTGCCGCTAAGGAGATCTCCTCTTGATTCAATGAGAACTCTCCTTAAGGCTTTGTATAAAGGAGAGAACATGCATATATATCCACAAAACAATCCTGTTAAAGAATCCTTGACGGCAAATTCAAGAATGTTTATGCTTAAATCAAATCACTTTTTTGAGCTCACTTGCTGAATAAAGTTTAGAATGTTGTGATTTTGACAGAATTAATATTCGACCAATTCAGTCACTATAGTTGACTAATGAGACTATCAACTTGTCTCGATTTCAAGCAACGAAAAATGCATCTCGACTGGAATGTTTCATAAAAATGTTTTCAGTATGTCATTAATGTTTTACTTTTTTTATATTTTCAAAGCAAAGTTTCTGACATTTCTGCAATCGAATCAGTTTCTTAGTTGCACTTGTAGCCGAAGCACTATTTTTATGATTCATCATAATCTCTCAATTTTAAAATATGTTTTTATCTTTTTATGTTACAGGTGAGTTCCTTTGAATGAAAATCAGTTTAAAGACTAACAATCGGTAAGTTTAAGAAAATGGACATTTGAGTGTTTTTCATCGTCCCTTTAAATCGGCCAGTATAGTACGGAATGAAATTTATCCAAATTTTTGTATCTTTAATAACAGTTGAAAAAGGAAACTGCATGAAGTTCAAGTAATTTCGCGACACACAGAAATAGAATTCATGCTGCAGCCTCTTATTACTTCTTAGCACGCGGTGCTACGAAATTTTTGGGTAAGGATTACTGTATTCTTTGACCACCACTGAATATATTTTGTTGAATATCACGATGTTCCGGCCAAAGATTCCTGTGCTAAATCTGTAATTGAATCAAGTTTAATGCTTTTGTAAAGCTCCAATATTTTGAAATAAAACAAACCGCAATCGGTCTCTCTTTTTTCTATAAAAACAGGTTCGCAGATAAATTGCTTGGCTCATTACACTGTGTTAATGCTCGTACACCATCCAGTATTCCAGTGCTCCTACATCCCGAAACTAGTACCGAATTCCGGACTTTTTTTAGATTTTTCTGAATTTTTCCCGGAACTTTTGAAAAAATCTATAGAGAATCCTGGAACTTTTGCCGGTCATGGAGTGGGAGAAATTGGAACAAAAAAGTTCCGAATCCCGGAACTTTTGACGGACATGGGATGAGAGCACTGACACAATCAAAATGCAAATTAGAAGGGCATTGTTGTAGTGGTCTCAACTTTATCCGCTCGTTTAATCCGAAAATTCACGTCGAATTCCCTTCACCAAAATCTGCCGAATTAGCGACCCAGCCACACATGGGGTCTACATCTACAACCTGCAAGAGCTCAGATAACCTATCCTAATGAGTCAGCAGCCACTCACCCATTACTCCCGATCGGGCTGACCCCTTCAATCTACTCTGACCCTCCCGCGTTTCGCAAAAGAGCCGCATGTGTAATTCGGTACGAACTACAGTTAGCATGTTTTCTTACGCGTTCTGAGATTCACTCCAGAATATGCGTCCTGCTTCTCTCGCGCCAAACAGCGAATCCTTCGTGAATTTGTGATACCTCCAGTCCAATCAATTAGCATACGGCTCAACATCGAGCTTTCGTCGAGTCACCGGAAATCCACCGTCCACCGTGTCCTTCCGTTTCCGGTGACCGCTGCAAGCTTGTACCTGTGGTGGAGCGGGGAGGGGGTTGGGACGTCGACTACGTGACGTAATCTGGTCGAGCTCGCATTAAGTATTCCTTGCACCCCGTGACGGGAGCAAATGCTGCTACAATTGGGGTAATTAGGACAGGTGCGTGGTGGGGTAATGGGTGAAAGATGGCTTCAGGTATGTTCTCACGAGGATTAGACGGAGCTGACACCGTCCCAAGTTGCCCTGGTGACGAGATGACGATCAACTTGTCGTTAGGAACCTCGATTTTGGACGGGTTTCGGACCGCGCTCATGTAAATGATGGCAAAAAAACTGAGTTGTTTATGCTTGGGATTCCTTTAGAGACGGATAGTTATTGACGGACCGGGACCATTCTGGTCCGGGCCCAATATAGTGGCCTTTTCCGTCTCGCAGAGCCAAGTGCCTCAGGAAAAATGATCAAGCTGTTGAAAGAAGATTGCAAAGACATTGCGATCATCAAAGAAGACGATATTTACCACGATCGTTCGTCTAAGAGAGCCTCAATTTTATACTGTACTTTTTTTAAAAAAATATTAAAACAATACAGCCTATGAGATATGGATGGAAATCGCTCCGAAAAAAGTTCTTTATCACAAATTCACAAAGGTTACGTACACTTTTTGTCAAAATTTCGGAATAATTCTTCCGTTTTGATCCAAGTTTTACTTTCATAGTAAATAAATTATGTTGCCATAACAACAAAATGTTTGGAGTTCTAGAGATAGAGTGTTTTGTTGTGAGCACTAAAAATCTGAAATCGCTTCTGAGTTTCAGTATTGCATCCCCCTGTGAAGTATTGAAATTCCTATGTTTAATGAGCCAACATTGTAGTTTCATTGAATGCACTGACGTCTAAATTCTGGTCGTATAGTCTCCCATTAGTACCGTATGGTCAGAATTAATTGCCAGATAATCATAGGACTTCGTCAATTCATTGAAATTGATATCTCTTGATCTGACCTTAGAGCACTTTTTTCCATGAACATTGTCAGCTAAAAATGCTACAGACGAATAAAACAAATCGTTGCTCTTATAATTCTCTAAGTGGATTCGAGGTCCCACTCACTTTTCTAGTCGGATGTTACTTTTGTGGTAGCAAATAGTTCGGTCAAGATAACGATGCTGTATTGTCACTAGGACCAAACTAGTGCACTGAAACAAAAATCTCGATGTATTTACTAAGAAGAGGGTCAAATTACCAAGAATTCAGGGTTCTATTTGATCCCAGTTTTTTCTTGGTAAAATTACCATTTATGGAATTGGTAATTTTACCGAGAAATCTCGGTAAAATTATTGACTTTCTCGGTAATTTTACTGGACCCCGGTAAAAACGCCAATATTTTTTATCGACTGTGGTAGAATTACCGAGATAAAATGGCAAAGTTAACCGAGAATTGATTACCAATAAAAGTGGTATTCTACCTGAAAGAAACAGTAAAAATGCCGGTTTTTAGGTAAGCTTACCAGTCTGTCTTGGTAAAATTACCAATAATTGGTAAAAAAAGTGAGATGGTAAAGGTACCAGCGGACCTTGGTAAAAACGCCGAGAATTTTTTTTCAGTGTAATTACACCAAAACTATCATTTTAACTACGACTAAATATCTAGGTCTAATCCACCATGATTGTACAAATTTTTGCTCGGTGCATCCCTCGAACTATCACGGGAACAAAATGAAAACTCTTATAGACGCAACATCCAAAATGCGAGGAACAACTTTCGCAGGGGGCGGGGGAGGGGGGCAAGGACAGAGCCGCAGCTGAAGAAGGTGAGACTCGTCTAATGGAAAAGTGCTCAAATGGGGGGTTGGGGGAACGGGGTGGTTCAGAGTGGGGCCATGAAGAAGATAGGGGGAGGGGGTTGAAAACTGGGAATTAAATGCAGCGTCATGAGCCGGGATCGATATCCAAATTAAAATAGAAATTCTCGACTCGGGGCCGGAGCCGGACCCGTTTCGGTGTCGAAACGGGGAGACGGTAGTTAGGTGCATTCCTCCTCGACGAGGCCCTCGTGTTCCCGCCACGTAATATACTGTTATTCGACTCGCATTCAAATTCACCCTCGCGGTCCGCGGGGTGCGGAGTGCGGCGTGTCGCAATTGCTGGAATTACCCTCCAGGCCCTGATGCCAGGTCCTCGGCGTGAGTCATCCACTTGTACGTGCTACCAGAGATGGAAAATTGCATGAAATTTCATACATGGGTGAAATTTCATGGGTGAAATTTCACGAAAGGAGGGGTATCGATAAGTGGGCCCACCCTGAATTTCCTCAACTCTACGATTTTTTTGATCACTAAAGGTCTGTATTTTACGAAATACACCAAAAGTTGGTCATTTTCGGTCTCTTTAAGGGTCTAATACTGGCCCAGATGTGAGTCTGGAGGCTAATTTTGGCAAAAAAGCAGGTTATCGGTACATTTACGGTCGAATGCCATAAAATAGGGATCTTCCGCTTAAACCGTCTTTCAGACCCATTTTAAGGCCGGTATCAGATATAAAAAGAGACTAAAAATGACCAAATCATGGTGCATCTTGTAAAATATGGAGATCAATAAACAAAAAACGTAGTATTGAGGAAATTCAACTTGAGTGGGCCCAAAAACGACCTTTGTCAATACCCCCCCCCCCCTCTTTTTGAAACATTTGGGGATACATTTAGGAGGCCACGAAACGCCTGGAAACGGTGATTCTATATTTTGGAAATTTTCACTCCAAGCCTGAAACATTTACACGTGGCAAATGCTTTCGTTCGGTTTAGAGGTCAGGTTAGGATTTTTCACTCTAAACTCCTATTTGTGCCCCCCCCCCTTTTTGTGTACAGCACCTCGATAGGGTATCATAATACTGCCGTATCAACAGGAAGACCATTTGAAACGCTTTCGGATCTCTAGAGGTTCAATTATTAATTATGAAAAAATCGATAAATTTCCAATTTTGTGAAATTTATTCGAGCCTTTTGAAATTTCATGAAATTTCACTTTCCTTCTCTGCCTGCTGTCCACTCTGCTTCCGGAAGTCATCTTCCCGGTCCCTTGGGGTAGAATGGCAAAATTTCATGGAAAGTTAGCATTAAAAAATGTATCGTCGAGTTCGACGCTCCGCAAAATTGCTCTAAATTTAGAGATGTAAAAACTCCAGATGCAGACAAAAAAACACCATGTATACAAAAACAAACGGGGCAAATTTTGGATGAAAAATTGCGACTTTACGGAGATTTTTCGTCTTAAAGTTTCGATAAATTTGGGCAGTTTTCAGTGGGAAGTAAAGCAATTCTGGGCCCTTTCCTTCCCCAGCTTTTTATTTTAAGGAACTCATTTTTCAGCGTGTAACGAACTATATTCACCACTTAAAATCTATCACGTGGGATTTGTGCCCCTAAGAGTACAGCAGGCTGACTTTGAAAATTGCCAGGCACACGCAGACATTAAAATGACGTTTGCCGTGGAAGAGAGATTTGCAAAAAAAATTCTGAATCAAAATTTCATTCTTTTTGAATCAGTTAGCACGGAGCTAATAACATCATTTGCAGAAAATGGTAAAAAACAAACACTTCATAACTACTTAAGTTTAGTCCACTGTCTCTTGTCTTTTGCCCATTCAGTACATGCAACTTGTCTTTAGCACTCGGTTGAACTGTATCCCTTGTCAATGTGAAATGTGGCAATTTGCAGTAATGTAAGAGTGAAAGGTCCGGAGGGAAATCGAAGAAGTTCTCTCAAGTTGTTTCGAAACATAACGGTTCAGAAGGGTTACATCTCCCTGCAGTATTACCAGTATCAATATGGTAACAAGTAACGACAATTATTACGTATTTTGCAGCATGCGTGCGTCTCGCAGCGCAGCAGTTCTTACAGGAAGATGTGAACTTTTCACCATTTCCGTTAGGTATAAACTTGATATTTCATGAAGCAATTTGGAAATTGAACCCACATTAGCGAAATGAAGCTTTTTCAACCCTCATTTTGCCCCCTCTGAATGCATTTACGAAAGTCTGGATAAATTTCTCGTTCCGCACATCCCAGCGTTTACAAACAACGATCCTGCATTGTTATAACATGTTTAGAAGGAAACTAATTTTTCATGAAGCTTGAATATAATTTGGCTATAGTTACAGTACGATCATGTACACTAATCGCCTAAAGTTTCCAATGGTGAATTGATTTCAATGGCGAGAGCTCTGTGAGTCCTTCAAAATCAGGGTGTCTATTAGTCCGGAACTTTCAGAAAGTCCGGAAATTGTTCTGATGTTTTAAAGGCGGTCCGGAAGTACTGAAAAAGAGCGGAAATTCAGTAAAAAGGCCCGGAATTTTTACCTTCATAACACGCGCGTTTTTTAGTAAGGCCTAGAGAAAGTATGCAATCTCATGTGCGTTGATTCTTAGGATAGTATTTGCCTGAAAGATCGCGATTGTGCAGTCGATTAATCTTCTAGGCGCCAATGAAATTTCGTGTCTACGCCATTTTTGTCACCATTCGAGTGAGAATTTCATGTTTTCGAAATTTTTCGAATTTTTTCAAATTCAGGTACTGCGAAAGTACTAAATTTTTCTGTTGAGAAGGTACTGAATATCATAGAAAACACTAAGAAAAATGTGCTTGGTTTCCATCAAGAATTTTTTTTATCTTGATTTAAGCTGAATTTTTCTTGATACATGAAAAATAAAGCTTTGGTTTAGCAAAACAGTAATTGGATTACATTTTGCAATAAGGAACCACTATTTCTGACTCTTCCATAAAACCACCGTTCTGCACAGGGAAACCAATGGCATATACTTTGTTTCTAAAATGAGCCAGAAATAGTGGTTCCTTTTTGCAAAATGTGGTCCAATTTATGTGAAGCAGCAAATCCTTACTTGAAGAAAAAATGCTTCTTGGCGGCTTTAAGATTCTTTTTTCTTGAGTGTGTCTCGAAAAAGTACTGACCTTTGGCAAGCCTATTTTAGTACATACTCTGGAAATTATCAACGCCGAAACTCGTAGACTACCAGTAGTCAGATCGGCGCAGCGGCTCCAGTCGTGGGTCATTTGCGTTGGCATTTTGCATCCGACCGAATTGAAGGCGCCACGAGCCGCGCGACGCCAGACACGCGTCGACTCGTGCACCGTGCACGGCTGGCAGCTTCGACGGAGACGAGCCCCCTTCCCTCCCCCTCTACTCCCCCCCCCCCCCCCCGGCGCTAAGTCGATCAAAGTTTGCAACTCGTACCTAAGGAGAAGGGTGATTTCTTTGTGCCACGACCCCTGCCCCCCCCCCCCGTCACCCCGGGGGAGCTCCTCCATCCATCATCCGTGGCGGACACTGTCACGTCGCAAGCTGAGCCAGGGTTGTCAAGTGGGAGGAGGGAAATTCCCGCGGGGAAAATGGGAATTCCCTGATTCAGCCATACTGGATTTATGGATTATTAATTAATAATGGATATGGGTAAGTTGGCTCTTAGAACGACCCTATACATATGGTATGTAGGACGTAGAAAACGCAGAAAACATGCACAGGATTGATTATAGGAGATGAATACTCTTTGGAAAAATCAGGGAATTTCTTTGAAAGTCAGTATTGAATGCAGGGATTTTACTTACTGAGATCAGCCATTTTGTTTATAAATTCGCCAAATCTTGTTGGGCACTACAGAATAACCCAAAGTACAGAAAAAAATTACTAGATTTGCTTTCATCTCCGAAGAAACGGAGAATCCGATAAGCTGAAAGAGGTGGTTTTTCGTGATTTAATTTCAGAAACAAAGAAAGACAGGGTGATATGAGGTGGTAAGACGATCAACGAATTCCAGACACGTTGATAAAAAGCCATGTCAACGAATCGAAGCATCGCACCGTATTGAAAGATTTTGAATTCAGATAATTTTTATTTTTGGTTTAATATGAAACATCGTAGAAAACAAAAATGTGAAATTTTACAGTGAAGCTTTTCATGGGCTCAATGTAGTTCTAAAATCATACCTCACGTAATATGAAGGCATTCAGTAAAATACCGTCGATATTTAAATAAAATTATACAATTTTCATTCAGTTGGTCAAAGTTTGCTTTTCTTTGATGTTTCTGCAACCTTTCTCAAAATTCAAATCGTATTCGAAACCTGTTCTTATCGTTGGTCAACTCTTATCATGTGAAATTCTTTAACATTTTCGACCCTTTCGACGAGACACCTTAGTTCAATTTTGGAACCAAGTAGTTGCTTGATTGATCTCTGAACTATATTTAAGCCCTGAGTCAGTTACAGAGCAAAATCACGTATTTGATTCCGTACATCGTTCATTAAAGCCTCACGGAAATTAAGAGGTAGGCACCGTGAAAAATCCGTAAAAAACCGGCAACCACGTTGCTTTGAATGAAGTTAAACAAAGCGGTACTCTAAAGGACAAATCTGGAGTGGAAACAGAATTATAAGTTGAACCAAAATCCCTCCCCGCCTCCGCAATACGGACCGAACAGGGATAGCCGAGTTTCGCATTATCCCTGTGCGGTGCAGTGGCGCCCGGTGCCGCGCCCCCCCCCCCTTCTCCCCCACCCACATCTAATGTCATTTAAAAACGCTGAAGAGGATGTTAACCTTAAACCCGCACAACGAAAATTTGTAGTATCCTCCTGAAATGATCGTCGAGTCCCTGGCATCGCGCCCACAAGTTCACTGCTGTTATACTTGCAGTGTCGTCCTCCGTTCCACCAGGGCAAGCGGAATTTAGTTCTCATTGACCGTTGCCCCCACAATAAACCTATCGTTTTTTGATCGAAATATGCCGTTTTTAGTGCTCTTTTATGGTGTCTTAAGCAGTGATTTTAGAGGAGGATACCCACGTTTAGAGCAGGACGGCGAAAAATGATCACTTTTTCGTGGAAAATGCAATTTTGAAAAAAACACCGAGTTAGCACTTTTTCGAAATAAGCGCTTCAATTTTTCTGCGCTAATTTTTGATAGGCCACTGATTTTTTCATAACTTGACTCTCAAAATTGATATAAGCTTTTGAATTTAGGTACGTAATAGAAGTGCATAATGTTAGAGAAGGAGTTTATCTCATTTTTGTGGCGGATTCCGTTCAGAGATGGAATCTCCTATTCTTCACAATGCAAATTCACCATACCCTGAACATTCATAACTTTTTATTTACAACTTTGGAGTCGTTTTCTCTATCAATCGGTGCGTAACCATCATTAGATGATATCTTCAGTATCTGAACTTAACTTTTGCCTATAAAAAAGTATCAAAAGTTGCGCAAGTGTAACCTCTAGCGTTGACCTCCGAATCAACTTTTGCCTCATCCAATTACACTGCTCATGAGCAGGGTGTCGGTCTCCGAATTGTATGGACGTATTTCTGTCAAACGGAACTAAGCGCCATAGGGGGAGGAAGGTAGAGGGGGGCTTGGATTGGCGGCGGAATCGGGTGTCGGGCTCATTTCGTCCTATACTCGCTTTTCCATGGCGCTTAGTTCCGTTTGACAGAACGCACTATCCGGCATTCTAAACTCCTCAAAAGGAACTCATATTGGCGCTTAGTTCCCATTTAACAGAAAAACGTCCATATTGTCTTGGCGCTATACCACGGAGATACCACTCAGCTGAAATCGCTTTCTCCAAAATTTTTTCCCCGCATCATCACAGAGAGGCAGAGGGGGTCAGCGGTGTGGCGTGCTTTGCGATTTATCGATCGATCGCCATTTAAACCTATGGAAAAGGATCGATAAGCAGGGTGTTCGCAACAAACACCTTAACAATCGATTCTTCACCATAGCCTCAAATGGGGCAAATATCGATAATCGATCATTCACGCTTCGCCACTGGTCGCGGCATCCGCATCGCGGTCGCCAATGGAAAAATCATCCCTCGAGGAGGAGGAGGGGGGTGGGGGGTTGGGGGGTGCGAGGGCAGGTGGCGAAATGAACCGATGAATGCTCAATAAATAAAAGTCGGCCAAAGTCAGTGGTAGAGGGGGTAGGTGGGTGGTTATTGGAACATTGAAACATCGGAGCACTCGGATTATTCTTTCGCGAGCAATTAATCAGAGACCGAGGATGAGTTGAGGGACTCGTGATTGAGTTGCAGTGCGGGCTCCCGACCCGCCGCCGCACACTGGAGCGAGTCAAAACGAGAAGGCGCGGACGAAATCTGGAAACTTTAAACGCTTACAACTAGGTTGCTACAAAATTTTGAGGATTTAAAAGTAGCTCCATTGGTTTCCTCGTGAAATGAAGATGTTGCATGTGTGAGGAATTTGCGATTTGACTGTTGATTCTTATGTAAAAGTTCGCGAGAAACACGATAGTGCCACTGGTTTCGTCTGAAATTAACTCATTAGCTCAAAAAGAGCCCTCAAGTTGAAGTCAAAATGGAGGGGATATCCCACCTTACCCTAAGAGTCCATGTCTACATCAAGACAGACTCTCTGTGCAAAGATTAGGGAGCAAATACATTAGCAGTGATGCCGTGTTTTCAGTTTTGGAGTCCCCAAATAAAGTGGCAGCCCTGTCAATGTATTTGCTCTCTACCTTTGCATGGAGAGTTTGTCTTGATGTAGACGTGGACTCATGATGTATAAGTTCGCGAGAAACACGATGGTGCCACTGGTTTTCTCTGAAATCAACTCCAAAGCTCAAACAAAGCTCTCAAGTTGAGGCCAAAATGGAGGGGATATCCCACGCTATCCTGAGAGTCCACCTCTACATTAAAACAAACTTTCCATGCTAAGATAGGGAGCAAATACATTGACAGGGCTGCCACTTTATTTGGAGACTCCACAACTGAAAACATGGCAACCCTACTAATGTATTTGCTCCCTATCTTTCATGGTGAGTTTGTCTTGTTATATAGGTGGACTCTCAGGGTAGGGTGGGATATCCCCTCCATTTTAGCCTCAACTTGAGAGCTTTTTTTGAGCTTGGGAGTTGATTTCAGAGAAAGCCGCAGTAGCACCATCGAGTTTCTCGCGAACAATTACATAAGAATCAACAGTCAAATCGCTAATTCCTCATACACATGCAACATCTCCATTTTCTTCTGCAAGCACCCCTTGAAATTAAAAATGTGACGAATTAAACATAAAAATTTGCTGTTTTAGTCAAAATTTTCATGACCGACCTCTCTGATTGACTCGATCCACTGTGCGCCGGCGCCGCGGGCAAAAGAAAAAGTCGACTCTGCTCTCGGTGGGATCGTTTTTGCATGGTTTGAGCGAAATGCCCCTTTCCCCTCGAAATCACGCCGATGAAATTTTCAATTGGTGCAATGCAAATTAATACCTGGGGGCTCTTCCTACAATGCGTAGAGGTAATAACTGACTTTTTTACCACCCTCCCCCCCGCAACGAATCCGTAACGAAGGTCCAAACCCTTTAAGAAGGGGCGCAAAACTCTCCTTGACCCTCCTCTCAAAATATGATTATCACCGATAAACCCCGCAGTTTTTCCCTTCATTTTTTATCGGTAAACAACATGAACGGTGGGAAAAATAGAAGAAAGACAAAATTAACAGCCCGAGCATGTTTTGATTACGAAATTCAGAACCACTATTATAATTGCAAAAAACACATTATATTTTCCAGTAGTACATATTTCTTTTTCATCAGTTTAAAAGGGAATAATCAATGCAGAGAGTGCAAACATTTCAAAATCATGAGTTGAAAAACGCTGACTCCGCGAGTTTAAATATTAGAGCCTAACACAGAGCGGAGCGGCGTGTTAGCAGCGCAGAACGCGCACTGGCGCCTACAAACCTAACGGGATACTTCACGCATTGCACAACGCGTGAAGTATCCCGTTGGGTGTGTAGGCGCCTATGGTTGCCTGCCGCGCCGCAACGCTTTAAGCAACTATTTCGCGTCAGAGGCGTTGCACAGTATCCTACAAGATTGAAGGCGCACGATATAACTATTTAAAGAGGACTTTCAATTTTGACAGCATCTGTTACTGAAAAATGTTTAATTTGGCATTGGAGCGTTTCCTAGGCACCCGCTTTGGTTTTCATCTTATCATATCCGTACAGTGTACACATGAAAATATGTTTTTATCTGCTCTTAGAGTCTTGATTCATGGATGAAATGTTTTTAAGAATGAAGGTAGTAGTAGTACACACTTATTTTTGAGGTGGTTCCTGTCATTTAAATGAGAAGAAAAAAATGTGGACATAACATGTCCATAATTTGGACAATTTTGGACATATTCATGGTTGGACATTAAGTCATGTGGACTTAATAAAGACTGAACTTAACGTTTAGTGGACATAAATATCGGTGGCCATTTATTTAATGGACGGAAGGTAGGTGGACACAAAGTCCTGGAAGCAAGCACGATGATGAATACAACGTGTCCTTAATTATTTTATCAGTGATGTATTGCGAGTTTTAAAGAGCCTTGTTAAAAATGGGTCGAAATTCGCCCCTTTTTAGGCCCTCGATTTTGCAAACGGGAATTGTGCCAAATTGTTGCATATGATGCCCTAAGTCTCTGGTAAAAATTTCAGCTTGAGTTGAAAACTGGTTTCGGAGATACGGGGGGGTGAAGTGGGGGAGTTGAGCGGCTGGCTTGCGCTATTTCCGCGGTTGTTCCTCGCCGAATCTTCGTTTCGATGTCATCCAATACATGTTTTTCTATGTAATTTTTTGCGTACTTTCCATTTCTGGCCTTAAAAATTACTTAAAACCACTTTTCAAGCCGCTAGGGGGTGAAAATAGGGGTTGAACGGCCAGCGGCGCGCTCTTTCCTTGGCTGTTCCTCGCCAAATCTTCGTTTTGATGTCACCCATCACATGTTTTTCTATGTAATTTTTTGCGTACTTTCCGTTTCTGACCTTAAAAATTACTTACAACCACTTTTTAAGGCGCTAGGGGGTGAAAGTGGAGGTTGAGCGGTTGGCGGCGCGCTCTTTCCGCGGTTGTTCCTCGCCAAATCTTCGTTCCGATGTCATCCAATACATGTTTTCTTATGTAATTTTTCGCGTACTTTCCATTTCTGGCCTTAAAAATTACTTAAAACCACTTTTCAAGGGGCCATGAATTTTTTCCGCAATTTTTTTTTTTTTTTTTTTTTTTTTTTTTTTTTTTTTTTTTTTGAGTTCTTTTAATTGATTTCGTATTATTCCCTAAGATCTATTCGTGCCGTATATTTTCACGTTTTCTCAGTGTACCTCACACGTCGCACGAGAAAATATATACGCATGATTTCATCCGAACATAAATGTTTACACGCCAAAATGACATGGCAAAAATGGGGAAAAATCTGAGCTATGCCCCGGGCAGTACATTAATCTGATTAATAAAAAATCTGTCCTTTCATTCGATACTTATTCATTTAAAAGCAGCCATTACCAACCTACACGCCGTATTTAAGGATATTATGACGACAGATACATTTACACGTTCACGCTGAAAGACCAATCGTCACCCTAATTAAGTCAAGGGAAGTATGAAAAATTAAGAGCTATGGCAAGTTATCGATATAAAAATGTGCCTCCCCCCTCCTCACGAAAGCTTTAAAGCTTTACTTGATGATTCTGCCATTATTCTACCATCTACCTTCTACGAACGCTCGTCTTTGCATATCATTTGGGCGTGTAAACATTAATGTTTGGATGAAATCATGCGTATACATTTTCTCGTGCGACGTGTGAGGTACACTGAGAAAACGTGAAAATATACGGCACGAATAGATCTTAGGGAATAATACGAAATCAATTAAAAGAACTCAAAAAAAAAAAAAAAAAAAAAAAAAAAAAAAAAAAAAAAAAAATTGCGGAAAAAATTCATGGCCCCTTGAAAAGTGGTTTTAAGTAATTTTTAAGGCCAGAAATGGAAAGTACGCGAAAAATTACATAAGAAAACATGTATTGGATGACATCGGAACGAAGATTTGGCGAGGAACAACCGCGGAAAGAGCGCGCCGCCAACCGCTCAACCTCCACTTTCACCCCCTAGCGCCTTAAAAAGGGGTTGTAAGTAATTTTTAAGGTCAGAAACGGAAAGTACGCAAAAAATTACATAGAAAAACATGTGATGGGTGACATCAAAACGAAGATTTGGCGAGGAACAGCCAAGGAAAGAGCGCGCCGCTGGCCGTTCAACCCCTATTTTCACCCCCTAGCGGCTTGAAAAGTGGTTTTAAGTAATTTTTAAGGCCAGAAATGGAAAGTACGCAAAAAATTACATAGAAAAACATGTATTGGATGACATCGAAACGAAGATTCGGCGAGGAACAACCGCGGAAATAGCGCAAGCCAGCCGCTCAACTCCCCCACTTCACCCCCCCGTATCTCCGAAACCAGTTTTCAACTCAAGCTGAAATTTTTACCAGAGACTTAGGGCATCATATGCAACAATTTGGCACAATTCCCGTTTGCAAAATCGAGGGCCTAAAAAGGGGCGAATTTCGACCCATTTTTAACAAGGCTCTTTGATCGTGTTCCCCACGAAGACTCGCACGGAGACACTGTGCGGTTCATCGAAAGCATCAGCCAAACTTAAAGGGAATTGATAGGGAGAATAAAAGTAAAACGCGAATGTAACCGGTGCTAAAACAATTGAGTTGAGCTGAATTTATAGGCACTCTATCGCATCTGCACCCCTTTGCCGGCATGTTCCCGAAACCCCCTCTTACTAATAAAAATGACTACCGTAAAATACTTTTATCGACCATTTCGTCCCAGAATGTTCATAGTTTAGTACTCGAGTAGCGTTGGCTATTAAAGCCGGACTTGAAAAACGCGTAAAAAATTGTTCAAATTTGTAAGTGAGGAAATTCTTTTTATTATTTTCCGTGAAATTTACGTTTTAAAAAAAGGCTATAAGAAAATATGAGCATCAAAATCTTGTAAAATTCTGAAAATCTCTCTTATTGATGATAAATAAAAAGTAAATCGGAAAATATGCTATAAAATCAAAACTTTTTAAAATGTCAAAATTCACTTAAATAAAATTATAAAATGTTTGTGAAAATGCTATGTGGCACTTTACGTAAAGAAAAAAAAACGGGAAAGGTTTCCTGAGTCAGACATTTTTTTTGAGGATTTTCTTATTTGAAATTTACTCGTTCTTTAACTTGTCTTTCAGGCAATGCTATTAGGGTATCCTTAAACCATTTTTTCTACAGCGGAATAAAAAAGTATGTAAATTTTGAACGGCTTTGCAGGAGAGTGCAGGCCGTTCCTTCAAGGCGTTTACAACGGAGCGCTTAAATTGCTCATTCGGTAAGTTTGCCAAATCGCCTTCAATGTCTTGCTCATGCAACCCGCACATCCACTGAGTACGAATAGTTGTATGCGGCGTTATGCTAAAAGCCGTGTCGCGTTGCGTCTAGGCCATCGACCAGAGTAAACTGGGGTCATAATTGGAATATTTGGACGTATTTATGCGAAAAGGAACTATATGCATAGGGTTTGTGAGAGGCATGGTTCCTTTTGGTATAAATACGTTTATTTATAGACGGTGCATGGTTTAAACTACAGATTATTACCCGTCAACAGCTGGAAAATCATTTATATAGGCTACATGGAAAATTACAACCAAACTGTTGTTGTTTCACTACCGAGTTAGGTCTATTCCTAGCATGATTCGTTGCTCCTGTGACGTGAAGACGCGTCTCGATTTCCACGTGAGTCGCAAAGAACATGGATTTTAACGGACAAAATACTGAAAAAAAAAAATCCCGGTGTATTTACTGAGAAAAGGGTAAAATTACCAAGAATTCAGGGTTCTATTTGATCCCAGTTTTATCTTGGTAAAACTACCATTTATGGAATTGGTAATTTAACCGAGAAATCTCGGTAAAATTATTGAACTTTCTCGGTAATTTTACTGGACCTTGGTAAAAACGCCAATATTTTTTAATGACTGTGATAGAATTACTGAGAAAAAATAGCAAAGTTACCGGGAATTGATTACCAATATAAGTGGTATTCTTACCTAAAAAAGCAGTAAAAATGCCGGTTTTTAGGTAAGTTTACCAGTCTGTCTTGGTAAAATTACCAATAATTGGTTAAAAAAAGTGAGATGGTAAAGGTACCAACGGACCTTGGTAAAAACGCCGAGAATTTTTTTTCAATGAAGGGCTCACGTAGAAATCGAGATACGTCTTTACGTCAGTGAATCGACGAAATATTAATCCGGACAAAAAATGAGGCTTTGGAGGAGTCGCAGAGTTGATAAGAAAGCTAAAGAAAGTCAGGTTTTGTCGCTCTGGTCCCACGAATCCATTCCTCAAATTTCCGCAAGGCATCTGCCTAAGCCGAAATCTAAAACGCCCCATAAAAAGTGATAGACCCCCGGCGACCGGCACCAGAATTACCCAGGTCCCGGATCTCGGCCCGCACGGTGAACCGTCGGGAAAGTGCGTGGAAATCCCTCGGGACTGTTAAACTAATATCCGGCCCCAGATTGAACCGGACAAGGGACATCTTGATCCCGCGTCGCCACAACCCTTCCCTGTTCGATAGATCGAACCTCGCGAGTGAAGTATCCTGCCATGCTAAGGAGAAACGCCGTATGAACATTCGAGGGTTGCCACATTCCTCCAAATAAAACAGGTATTTTTAAGGAAAGTTACGCATATTTTTCCGTGAAATTTTCGGATATGGTAGATTAAGTCGCGAACAAAATTACCTGAACATTTCAAAAAAAAAATATTCGAAATTTGTCCAGTAAATTCGGTTTTTAGTGAAGGAAGTCTTGCAACGTCTTAAGGCTCATACGTCGTTTTTCCTTAGCACGGCAATATCTACGAATTACGTCTCGATGTTCGATCTCATAACCTGTAAAAATATCAATACCGTGTTTTATAACTTCTCCGGCCCTTAAATCGAATTTCAGCCCACGTGGGAACAGGAAGGGGGGGCGGGGGTCACATTTTCCTGTCTCATTACGCTTCGAACGGGGATTGGGCTTTTAATAGGGTTATCTTGGTCGGGAGCTTTTGTCTCTGCAAGTGGTTCAGGATCTAATCATATTTTACGGCGTCCGGCCCTGAGAACGCGCTTCGAGTCCGCCCGCGTTATTTTAGCGGCGGTTTCGGGGCCGGCGATAAGCGGAAAGCGCTCGCGGTATTTTGTGTTTAGTGTCTCCACGTTTCGGGTATTTGGCCGAGGAAGCCGGGGCGTAATTGTCCTTTCCGAATTTTGAACGTGGTGGAGCGTTGACGATTTAATTTGTGTCAAAGGGGTAATGACACGTTAACATATTGTTTCGTATGCACAGCGCTGGGTTTTCGGTGAAACAGAATCCCGCGAATTTTGCTGAAAACCCGAGGATTCCACGAATTTGTATGGGAACAGAATCCCATCATGGGAATGAATCGGTGGACAATACACTGGAAGAAAAAACACATTGGATCTAGAGAGTCCAGACTCTTGAAAACATTGACAAGAAAAAATACTCTTGATTCAATTAGATTTTTACTTGGATCAAAAGGAATTCCGCTCAAATTAAGAGGCTTGGTTCTTGATTAAAAGCTTAAATCTGATTGAATTAAGAGTATTTCTTCTTGTCGATGTTTTTTAGTGTTTGGGCTCTAGATCCAATGTGTTTTTTTTTTCCAGTGAACATAGCCAGGATCACACAATTTGACAGTTTTTCAAGAGATTCGGTGGACAATACACTGGAAAAAAACACATTTGATCTAGAGTCCAGACTCTTGAAAACATTGACAAGAAAAAATAGTCTTGATTCAATTAGATTTTTACTTGGATCAAAAGAAAATCCGCTCAAATTAAGAGGCTTGGTTCTTGATTTAAGCAAAATCCGATTGAATCAAGAGTATTTTTTCTTGTCGATGTTTTTAAGAGTCTGGACTCTAGATCCAATGTGTTTTTTTTCCAGTGTAAGGTATGAAGTTAAGCATTGTGATATATGTTTCCTAACCAAAATTTCACGTAAAACACGATGCGCGCAACGTAAATAAATAAAATTCACTCCTAAAACAAAGATATTTAATGTTTCTTTTGATGCGTGAATTCAAACCTTCTGCTCGCAAAAACTCAATGGTCCACGTGAATCAAATCGTACACTAAACGTAACCGTAAGACCCTCTGCGATACGGAAATCTGGCAATCTTAATCTTGACGCTTTGGCTCAGCTACAGCAAATTGTTTATGGTTTGACAACGCAGGGTGGGAAATGAACAGTTCTCGGTTGAGGAGCCTATACCATAATGCTAAACCTCCCTTTTTGTCTGATGGTCCATTCTTAGAGTTATATATTGGGTGAATTTCACTTCAAGTCGTCAGCGTTTCAAATTTTAGAGTTGAAGGGTCTTCCATTCCGAAATTTTTTCTGGCGCTTCGGATGGAATTAGCTGACCGGTGCAGCTTGCGATGAGGAACAAAGCAAACGATCACCCTGCTGGTTTCACGATTGACGGGATTAGATGAAAGGTCCAGCGTCCAGCAAAGTCGAGTATTAATTGATCTATTGGAAAACAGTTGTAAGCATCACTATAAAGTACAGAATTTTCAAAATTACATCCAGACCCAGCGGATTACAAACTGCCTGTCCAGTGGTGTGGCGTGATTTTCGATGTATCGATTGTTATGCCATTTAAACGTATGGAAAAGGATCGATAGACAGGGTATTCGAAGTGAACACCTTAATAATCGATTCTTCACTACAGGTTTAAATGACATAACAATCGATATATCGCAAGGCACGCCACGCCACTGTGCCTGTCCAATGCTTGGCAACTCTGTTTTTCTTCCGTTCGCTTAACGTTTCAATTATGCGATGCAATCATTTGTTTATTCAATAACCGACTTTGATCTCTGGAGAATATGTTCCAATACAGACAGTCGGATATAGCATTCGGAAAAAAATTGTTTCGATCGGGCTTTGATTAATGGTTCGGTGCGATTCAAACTTTGAAATGAGTTACTGAAAATGTGGGTTATAGCAAAACTAGAAGAATCGGTCATAGGACATTTCGTCAACGATTTTTTGTCCGCGCACCTGTTTTTTCCAGTAATTTACGTCCACGCGTTTTTTCGGCACGGGAGTTTTGGGTCCACTTGCGAGTTGAGACCCAAAGTTAATTGGCCCACATGTAAATACAAACGACAATAATTGCTCACGACGTTTTTGGATGAAAATATATAATGTCTTGGAAGAATGAGGGTTTGCTTGTTTCTTTGTTTTGTCTGTTTGGTCCAACGGAGAATAATACATAGTTGAGAGTTTTGGTAAAAATGGGAGAGCGTCAATTCCATGAGACAAAATTCTCTGAAACTCTCTACACCTCTTTGGTGAAACAGGACTTAATTACCTTTCAAGAAATTCCCACCTTGTTATACCTGAACCGGATGAACTTCTATATTTGCCTCAGCTGAAGGCTCTTAGATTTTTCTTGTGTACGATAAGTATCTTGATTTATTTTGCGAGGAAAAATCTGTACTTTTAAAGGATGCCTGTCACTCTTAATACGTTCAATTTCTTATAATACTGTGGAACACCTCTGTTGTGAAATAGTTGCTTCAGGCGCCGCCGCACGGCGGGCGTTTTTGGCAGATTCTGCCACTTTGGCTTTTTGAATTTTAAAAATCTGAGTTAAGATTCAAGTTACTCGTCAAAAATATCCCCTAACACCATGTTTCATAAAAATTGATCGAACAGGAGCTCAATGCTGAAGGATCGACGGGACTATAAACAGTGGTGAACGGTAACAGTCAATTTTCATACGTTAGTGCGCCTTCAATTACATTTGATACTGTGCAATACTTTCGTGGTGGAAAAGTTGCATTGGCGCCTACAAACCTAAGTGGATACTTCAAGCATTGTGCAATGCGTGAAGTATCCACTTAGGTTTGCAGGCGCCAGCGAGCCTCTCGCGCTGGCAGCACGCCGCTCCGCTCTTTTAGGCTTTTATATATAGCGTTTTTAACTCATGATTTTTAAATGTTAGGACACTCTGCATTGATTATTCTCATTTAAATTGATGGTAAAAAAATGTATATCAATTTATCAAAGGAGAATAATGATATAATGTGTGTTTTTTAAATATTGGTGGTTCCGTGTCAAATTTAACGATTTCCATAGTTCTTTAGTTTTTTCTTTTACATTTTGTGCTTTTATCGTGCTGCAGCGAGGTGTACGCGCAACGAAACGCTCAAAATTTGACTCTAAAAGATCGATGTACAAATGGGTTAAAACCAAAGATTGCGAACAAAATTTTATGAAAAACTGGAGGAAAAATAGTCATATGTTCACCAGGAAGTTCGTGTTTTATCAAAGGATATTTGGCAACGCTTGAAGGTTCATACGCCGTTTTTCTCTAGCACGGCTGTATACGTATCCGCTCTTCTGCATAGGGGACGACGATTTATGAACGACCCCTTGAAATTATCGTCCCTCAACATGCGGCATCGCGGGAGGGTACCGAAGTCTGAATCCCAGTGGCGTGGCGTACTTTGCGATACATCGATTGTTATGCCATTTAAACCTATTGAAAAGGATCGATAAACAGGGTGTCCGCAGCAAACACCTTAATAATCGATTCTTTACCATAGGTTTAAATGGCATAACAATCGATACATCGCAATTCACGCCACGCCACTGTACCGAAGTCTAAATCCGGCTCTGCCCCCGTTCTCCAGTACAATGTTACGAACACAAGCGAGGGCATTAGGATGCTTTAACGGAGTAACAAGATTGAAAATCCGACGGAACCCCCGCTCGGGGTGGCCGCGGGGCCCGCTTAATGATTTCTCTTTACGACGGATATTAGCTCGGTACTGTCAATTGGACGTACTTCTATCAAACGGAACTATGTGCACTAAGACATGAGCCCTGAGACCCATAAGAATACGTGCATAACAGGGCTCGCGTCATAATGCACATAGTTCCGTTTGACAGAAATACGTCCAATTGGCCATCGGGCGGGTGTATAGGCCCGCCGCACAGTGGATCGAGTCAAATAGAGAGGTCGGTCATGACATTTCTGATTAAAACTGCAAATTTTGGAGTTCATTTCGTCACAATTTACATTTCAAGGGGTGTCTCAAGAAGAAAATTTCACGAGGAAACCAATGGAACCACTTTAAGAACCTCAAAATTTTGTATAATCGGAGTTATAAGCGTTTAAAGTTTCCCAATTTTGTCCGACCTCTCCTATTGACTCGATCCATTGTGCGCCGTGTGTTTACTCAAAAGGCAGTGGAACGGACGGTGTCGGCACGCTCAAGCACCTTGTCAATGGCCGCCTCCGGCGCGTCGTCAACCGATGAAAGTTATCGCTCGGATTACGATTACGACCGTGAAACTTAAAGTTCCTCGTCTTGCCCTAGATTTACGGGTCGCAACTCCAGCGCGGGATGGGGACGAAATTTTTAACGGCCCCAACTGAAATTGAAATACTCGGGATGACATTCATTGATGACTGTCGTGTCATCGTTAAAGCAGATGCTGGGATAATGTAGGATAAAAGGAGGTTAATACCGGGAAAATTGGTTCTAATGACCGAATTCCTGGTTTTTAAGAAATATTATGGATCGATAATCATACTTGCGTTTTTATAAGGATCCGAACTTGAAGAATGATCGGTAATGTAGCATCGCGTCCATGATATTGGACTCCATGCTCAGCTATATAATGTTCGGTTGCTCATCACGTCCAAGATCTTGGACTCTATGCTCACTTTAATTAGGGATAATTTTTTCGAAAAATCGAAATGAGCATAGCGTCCAAAATTGTGGGACGCAGGTATTCTCTGACAATAATCGAGCATGGGGTCCAAAAATGTATTGAGACAATATTTGTGAAATAAATACGAAAAAAAGTGTTCTAGAAAAAATTGTACATTGCTTAGGATAGGTTAGGTTAGGTTAGGTTAGGTTAGGTTAGGTTAGGTTAGGTTAGGTTAGATTAGATTTGATAAGCGAAGTATACGATTTTCTATCATGATGAACTTTAAAACTAAGAGAGGTCTACTTGCTTTTGGACTCCATGCTCAAGCAAAAAAGTGAGAAGTTTAGCGATGAGCATGGAGTCCAAGATCTTGGACGAGATGAGCAGGCAAGTATATCAAGGGTGAGCATGGAGTCCAATATCTTGGACGTGATCCTACATAATCGAATGATCTTAGAAGTTTGTAAAGTTCGGGTCTGTATAAAAAAGTAAGTATTATTATCGCCGATTATGCAATCCGATAAAGTGGTGAGAAATTGTCCCTCGATTGTTCGAAATTCAAGGGAACGATCTATTTTTCGAAAGATTCGAGGTTTTGATTTTAAGAAATAGCTCAAACTGGTGGAAGTCTGTTTAAAAATAGGTAGTTATAGGACTTTTTTGTACGTAGGGTAGGTTTCTTCAACGCTAAGCTCTTAAGTTCTAAGTCTGAAGTTTTTAAGTAACAGTTGGCAATCATTCATGACGAAATTGACTTTAAGTACATAAAAGATGCTTTAAAATTGTGAAAATTTTTGAGGAGGTTGGAGCCCCGCACCCCTTTCGAAGTGTCTGGATCCATGCACCCATGACTTCACAGACAAGTCAAACCACCCCCGACCCACGTAACGGGACTATCCAAAATTATTTTCCGCGGCCACCGATGAGCGGCCCACGCGGCAACGGGGCACCATTCACCGAGGTTTAATTAAAGTGGCACAGTCTTCTTTGCCAGCCGCTTGATTCACTACTGCAACTACAAAGAGTTGCCGCTGCCGCGTAACCGTGGGGGGGGGGGGGGGGGGGGGAGGTTGCATCGGAACCGTCCTGAAAAGGCCCCGCGAAAAAGGGATGGTCGAGATTTGATCGGGTAGCTCGCGTTTTGCAACTCAGCCCTCCCCCCACCCTCACCCGGCCACTCTTTCTCGCAGCCCTTTATCCGTAGGCCTGGTGTTACGATGCATTGCATGCTCAAGGCACAGTACTGCTATGCCAAGGAAGAACGCCGTATGAACATTTGAGAGGTGCCAAATTTCCCAGGGTAAAGCATGTATTTTAGAGGATGATTGTACCGCGTTTAGCAGGAAGGAATCAAAGCCACGTCCGCTATTTCAAAATTTATCCGAGCAATTCCATTCTTCACAAGAGAACGTCTGTGCGGATATTTTTGACAATTTGAAGGAATTTTTTTCGCACTATGCAGGAAATTCACTGAAAATTCCACAAAAATCCGCACAGGCGTTTTCTTGTAAAAATTAAACTGCCTGATTAAATTTAGCAATAGCTGATGTGGCTTGGTTCCCTTCTGCTTGGCGCGGTCTAATAGAGAATGTGCAGGTGTCTGAAGTTTGATGAATTTCGTGTTTAAGTGGAAAGTACTGAATGAACTGAATACGAGGATACCCGTGGTTCACGCATTGAACAATTATTGGAGAAGATATGACAAAATGATCTAATCTGCTATAATACTTGTGTTTAAATGGGAAATTCCGCCAGATGACGTCACTAGACGGTGCATTTTCTCACTTTTAAATCTGTTTTTATACTATTTCCCATATCAGAAAAAAATTATAAAAAATACTGTGAAATCGGTTCCTTAGGCACTTTCAGACGAAGCAATAAAAAAAATTACATGCAAATTCTCCAATTATGCATATTTTGTCTCGAAATTCTCAAATATTCTAGATAATTTCTAAAATAATCGTCTGAAAAATTTGAAGAAAAAAATTTGCTGTGTATAATTTTCCCGGGGATTCCAGTTTTTATCGAGGGAAATTTGGCAACGTCTGAAGGCTCACACGGCGTTCTTCCTTAGCGTAGCAGAGTACTTCTCCGATGAAGCTCCACGTCGGAATTCCAGTTGCTTAGTTTGAATTTTATCCGCGAGCCCTCGCTTCCTTCTGCGAATCCCACACAGTAGATTCGCTTTCAGCCGCCCCCGCCCCCTCACCCCTCCTTCTCCTCCCCTCCCCCCGCACGCCGAACGGTGTGCAGGCTTTGTGGAATTAACGGATTCGGCCTCAAAGAGTATCTGCAGTTTCATCCGGTCGCTGCTAACTTTGAATTACCTCTTTTTTTGTGTTCTCCTTGGTTTATGTGATTTCCTCTTTTAATTTTACGAAGTTTCGATCTCCACGGATAGGTTTCTATATGTACTTTTCAGTATAGATTTGTGGCCTATTTGACTGAATTGAAGGCGAATATATTAATCTCAATATCTAGAAACGATACGCACAATCCGAATGTAGTGATATGAATTAATACTTTCCGCATAGATAAGTAGGACGTATTTATGCTAAAAGGAACTATACGCATAGGGTTTTCGTGAGACATAGTTCCTCTTGGCATAAATACGTTCAGTACTCGTGCCTTCCGATAGGTTTGTCGCCTACCCGGCAAAATTTAAGGAAAAATTAATAGGGAAACATCCGCAATAAGTTAGTGTGACATAAACTACAAAAACCCTCAAAAACATTTTCGGGCAAAAAATCCGGTCGAGGAAATTGACGTGTTACATCTTATTAACCAAAAACATTCCCTTTCACCCCTCCAAGAAGGTTGATAAAACTAAGTAAGTAACTATGAGATGACAAAAACCTCTCTTAAATTCTCAGGGTCCACCAAGGCCACATATGTCCAAAAACTTACTCCTTATGGTTTAAAAAAAAGAAACAAAAAATAATCCCTCAACAATAAGAAAATTTAAAAAAAACCGATTTTGTGGTTCACAGATATGTACATAAATCCTTCGAATGAACTTGAAATCAAAAAATCGGTCGAGAAAATTTAAATGAATTTTCTCCTTCAATTATGAGTTCCGCAACAAGCACGACTCGCTTGAAGCTTTCCATACACGAGCCGCAAGAAACTAATTTCTTCTTTCTTACCTACTGAATGTGAGGAGAGCGGGAACATTTACTTTTTCCTTCATTTATACAGGATGCAACAAGCATGACTCTTGCGTTTGCAGAAACCCTTTCATTAAGGAGATCGCGAGAGCCTTTACCGCGTTCATTTCCAAAAGGGATTACTCCAGAATTTCACATTTTAATAATTTAAACGATTCATCTGTTCTTCTCTTCTCTCCTTCTGTCCATTGACAGAAATACAAAATTTTTCCGACTCACTGACGCGACCGGCTCGATGCTCTCAGTGAAACGGTGCCTTTTTATCCCTGACGCCAGCTTCAGTTTTACCAGTGGACCCATTTTACCACATAGGTACATTTCAGACTCTTTCGATTAACTTCGCTGAATCTAAATCATGGTTGCTTTTACTGTAAGCTTACCATATGATTTGGATGGTGAGAAGGCTAAAAGTTTTCGTTTACTTTTCCTTTTTTTCATTTTCACGAAATGGGTCCCATTTGACAAGAGGAGTTATTTAAAAAAATTGAATTAAGTTTCGATATAAGAAAACTCACACCCATGCTGTGATTTAAGTGTTATTCTTTTTTTTTTTTTTTTTTTTTTTTTTTTTTTTTTTTTTTATATACTTTAGAGGTAATCCACACTTGTTTACGCATCGAGCCGGTCGCGTCAGTGAGTCGGAAAAATTTTGTATTTCTGTCAATGGACAGAAGGAGAGAAGAGAAGAACAGATGAATCGTTTAAATTATTAAAATGTGAAATTCTGGAGTAATCCCTTTTGGAAATGAACGCGGTAAAGGCTCTCGCGATCTCCTTAATGAAAGGGTTTCTGCAAACGCAAGAGTCATGCTTGTTGCATCCTGTATAAATGAAGGAAAAAGTAAATGTTCCCGCTCTCCTCACATTCAGTAGGTAAGAAAGAAGAAATTAGTTTCTTGCGGCTCGTGTATGGAAAGCTTCAAGCGAGTCGTGCTTGTTGCGGAACTCATAATTGAAGGAGAAAATTCATTTAAATTTTCTCGACCGATTTTTTGATTTCAAGTTCATTCGAAGGATTTATGTACATATCTGTGAACCACAAAATCGGTTTTTTTTAAATTTTCTTATTGTTGAGGGATTATTTTTTGTTTCTTTTTTTAAACCATAAGGAGTAAGTTTTTGGACATATGTGGCCTTGGTGGACCCTGAGAATTTAAGAGAGGTTTTTGTCATCTCATAGTTACTTACTTAGTTTTATCAACCTTCTTGGAGGGGTGAAAGGGAATGTTTTTGGTTAATAAGATGTAACACGTCAATTTCCTCGACCGGATTTTTTGCCCGAAAATGTTTTTGAGGGTTTTTGTAGTTTATATCAGCTCGTTTTTGAATGGAGAAAGGTGTGGCCATAAAATATTAAGTAGGTACTATTGGCTATTTGAAAATCCTGAATGAATGGAAAGTAAACAACATCTGCTAAAGCACTAACACATTCAGCGGAAATTTTAATAGCACCCACTGACTTGTGATCAGTCTGGAAATAGGTAGTTGAAAGTAGTGGGGCTACCTAAGGTAGTCAAATGTATCTGTACCTATTGGAAAGGCTCACAGGAAAAGGGTGACAGGGGAGGGGGAGGGGTTAAATAGCTATAGAGTTGTCATTTACCTGCGTGAGAAAATTAATGGAAAAAGAGTATAACTTATTGTCATAGGCATTACACTGTAAGCTTATTCCAAGTTATAAAATAATTTTGCTCATTTGTTTCAACTACGCACATCATCCCTCTTAAGCGCACCTATGTTTGTATTAATGCTAGCGGCAAGTTTTTCGATACTGAATTTCATCACTCAGCAACCTATCATATGATTATGGAAATTCATGAGAGCGTTGCCTTATAAATCATAGGTACTCCGTATGGAATGATGAATTATTCATGAAACAACCAGTGAATGAAGTAGTAGAGCACAAATTTTACCAAAATGAGGCTATTTGGTGTGGCATGACTTTAAACTAGCTAGGTATTTTCATGACTTTTGGGATTATTATTCTTTAGAGCATCCAAACATCCAAACTTTGTTCCTACAAACTCTAGGTGCACCATACTCTAAGGAGCATTGTAAAAGAAAAATTGTCGATGATTGCAATGAAATGAGAAATATTTTCATCTCCCCCGAATACTTAATTTCTCTTTGAAAATTTGGCAACAGGCATACTTATCGCATAAGATGATCTTCCTAACTTGAGGGTGCCAGCAGCCTGATTGTTGAAAATTTGTGTTTGAAAGGTAGACACAGATGACATTGGTTAAAAGGTGGAGCGTTATTGATCAACTATGTCTTATCGCAGCTTTATTGTGCCTTTGTCTGGTGGAATGGACAACATACTGTCAGAAACTTAAGAGATGCCTTTAGCTTGTCTAGGGTTCCACCCATCAGAGGCACGACAAAACAGCGACAAGACATAGCGCCGACCAATCACGTACTGCCTTTTGACCTATGTCATCTATGTCTACCCGAGAAACACACAATTTCGACAATCAGGCTGCAGGTTCTGACAATGAATACCTATTAAGAGAATTTCTCACTGACCTTATTAAGTATCGGCCATTGCAAAAAAATACCTGCGCATGCAATGAAATAGCTTACCTTTCTCTTGGATTAATTTCGAATAATATCGCTTCACCATAAAATTTGTCAAATCATATACTTGCCCACATAGGTAGTGCCTTAAGTTATTTTAAAAAATGCAAAAGCCACGGAGAAAGTATTTGGTCGTAATACAGGCATTTTAAGGATAAAATATTGAAAAATTTACCTCTTAGTTTCCTTGAGTTTTCAAGGTTCACTGACAGACATCAACCGAAACGGCAATCTCTTGATAAGAGCATTTAGTTAATATATGTAAGGTGATATGCGAGCTTTCCATTTCTTCTCATAAATGATACCAATTGATCTAATCACATTCAGCCTTGGACGATTAGCGGTGCAGAAACTAGGTAGGTCAATACTGAACTCCGCACACCTGATATTTTACGTGCACTGTTTCACTGGAGTAATTACATGCTGGGAGCTGAGCTTAGAAAGCACTCGCTAGGTCAAAATGGAATAATACTTCAGTAACACATCTATCTAGCAATAAGTATAAATAGCAATAAGTGGGTGCAAACATAACCTTATGACTCGATGTAAACAAACACTCAATACGTGAATGACACAGAGCGTGCACAGAGGCTCCCTCTAGCAAACTGGTCCTCATTTAAAACAGAGAACTGAGATTAAATATCCATTAAAAGGGTGGAGATTATCCCCTTACATAAGCAGCAAGAAAGAGGGGCGGCGATTTAAACAAAGCTTTCCATTCCGATTTAGGTGGGTATATCCTCTCACTTACTGGGGCTGATGCGATCAGGCAAGGCTCATAGACAAAGTAAGGATCATGAAGACATACTTCTGGCTGGATAAAAAGATAATTGTTAATATAATTGTACTCAGCCTTGATTGACACAATCGCACTTATTCCAATGGAACTGGGTAGGAACTGGCACCTACGTATATTACTACTGTAGTCCTCTTGACAGATAAGCAATTTATTCTGTTACGCTTTTGTATGGAGGAAGAATGGGCGCACCCATTTCACACGGTAATCGATGCAAGAAAATGAAGCCTTCATTGTGTTTTCATCATCAACTTATGAAATTATGAGAATAATACGAGTACATACCTTTCATTAAAGACCTTGTTACTATTGTTGGGCAAAATGATGTTTCTAACAACTCCTGACGCAAAATCAAAGAGACTCGGAAGAAACCAATTTGAGCAAATGCTCACAGTCAAAGATCTTTGATTGTGTGACATTAAGTTGATCTATGATTGAACTGTTCCGAAAAGGGATGGAATTGTGCCTCACATACTCAGGTTCGCAAGCCACGCGTAACAAGAACGGTAGAAGAGATAGGAGGATTCCAAGATAAATCATGAAGGAAACATGTTCTTAATGTAAATAACATACACTTCAGAGAAACATAATCACTCCAGAGCACATAGGTTGATGGCAAGATGTAGAGCGAATAAATTTCGGTCGAAGTTCAGTGACAGTCGCATGTGAAGGCCGAGGCTCATATTCCAGTAATTTTTAGACTTTAGTCACGAGCATGCATTCTGTGATGTAAATGCTGCTTCCTCTTTAGAGTTTGGCACAATTTCGGTGTAATTTCGTTAACGTAATTTACCTGAATTACATCTATCGCTTAGGTCAGGTACTGACATAAACATGACGACATAACCTCACTTAAAAATTTGTCACATATTCGTTCAATAAAATAAAGATACCACTTGAACATTTCAAGAGAAACTAAGGTAATAGTATATCGGGCTCCAGTAGAACACGTGAGACGTAATAATATGATATGTAAATATAGTAGTTAGCATCTACAAAGAATTAAACTCTTATCCAAGTTAGGTATAAAATCTATTCACAACTAGTTGGAGGCTGGTAACGACCGACCAGGGGATTTCATTTCGTTCCCGAAACTCGAGCTGAACTGGCAGAACTGAACGGAATCAAAAAAACAAACAACAACAAAACACAAAAAAACAAACAAAACAACAATAGCATTGAACCACTAGTGAACCACTACCGGTTTTTCTCTAAATTCAAAAGATACAGCTAAAATTGTGAAAGATATTAGCTGATGCTGAATTATCCGTGCGATGAAGCCCTATTAAATGTGGTAGAAATGAAATCCTCATATCCTCAACCTTGATCCTTTGTAGGTTTCACTGGAATCGGCCAACGTGTAAGCGAGAAATCTGCTGTGAAAGGTGGTCTTGACGGGGAGGTCGGCAGTCAGTTTAGTCGTTTTTACGTAATTTCTCTTCTAAAACATTTGGAATGTTAAAATAAAGTCAAAAGCGGCACACACGGTAACATGGCGATTCTTTAGGTACCCACTTTTATGGGTCTAAGGTTTACCGTTATCGCGGAGTTTGAGTGACTTTCTCAGGACCCTGGATTCTTGAAATTCAAATTTCCCGGCAAAGTAAAAAGTAAAATTTTCCTTGTTTTGGGTCATTAAGTGCTTATAAGTTTTTGAAAACTCAATGGATCTTAATGAAACCCTTAAACGCCATCCGGCTAACTTAGCTGCGTCCATAGACACCAAGATCGTTGGAATCCGTGCCGCCGTTTGCTCTGAATTCCATTTTATATCGAATCAATTTTCAGATTAAGGGAGTTGCCTGTGACTAAGAGTGTCGGCCACCCGTTTGTTATCGGGACTTTAGTAGGACGTCATTTTCCTCGACCGGGGGTGGCTACCGCCACTCTTGATATCTACGTGGGCACAATTGGACTGCATTTTGCAATTTGAGCCTATAAATTCTGGCTCACTTGAAAAAACACGTATGTGCATGGGGAGTCTAATGGCATGCACATACGTTGTTTTTTTACCGGGCTAGAATTTACAGTTCCAAATTGCAAAATGTAGTCCAGTTGAAGACTGGACACGAGGATACACTTTCTTAATTATATTTTAATTGAGAAGATGAACAATTATCGGAGAAGATGTAACGAAATAATCTAATCTGCTAGAATACATGTGTCTAAATGGGTAATACCGCCAGAAGACTAAGTGGTGGATTTTCTCACTTTTATATCTATGTTCACCCTATTTCCAATATTAACAAAAAACAATTATACAAAATACTGCAACATCAGCGCTTTAAGCACGTTCAGAAGAAACAATAAAAAGCTTCTTTTAAAAATTTCGCAACCCACTTGCGGTAAAATTTTTAATGGAGACACGTATTGGAGCTTAGAGCATCGGCAACGAATTCACTGCTGACTGCAGGAATCGACGAAAGCACGTGAGTTTTATCTTCTGCGCTTTGTGAGTTTTAACCACACAAGTGAAGGATCTCGAACCGCACAATTAGTTCGACCAATTAGACGTGTTTGCAGCCCTAGGAATCGAAGAAAGCACGTAAAGTTACATCTTCTGCGCTTTGTGAATTTTAACCACACAAGTGAGGGATCATCTCGAACCGCACTATTAGTTCGACCGATTAGACGTGTTTGTAGCCCTAGGAATCGAAGAAAGCACGTAAAGTTACATCTTCTGCGCTTTATGAATTTTTAACCACACAAGTGAAGGATCTCGAACCGCACAATTAGTTCGACCGATTAGACGTGTTTGCAGCCCTAGGAATTGACGAAAGCACGTAAAGTTACATCTTCTGCGCTTTGTGAGTTTTAACCACACAAGTGAAGGATCTCGAACCGCACAATGAGTTCGACCGAATAGACGTGTTTGCAGCCCTAGGAATCGAAGAAAGCACGTAAAGTTACATCTTCTGCGCTTTGTGAGTTTTAACCACACAAGTGAAGGATCTCGAACCGCACAATTAGTTCGACCGAATAGACGTGTTTGCAGCCCTAGGAATCGACGAAAGCACGTAAAGTTACATCTTCTGCGCTTTGTGAGTTTTAACCACACAAGTGAAGGATCTCGAACCGCACAATTAGTTCGACCGAATAGACGTGTTTGCAGCCCTAGGAATCGAAGAAAGCACGTAAAGTTACATCTTCTGCGCTTTGTGAGTTTTAACCACACAAGTGAAGGATCTCGAACCGCACAATTAGTTCGACCGAATAGACGTGTTTGCAGCCCTAGGAATCGAAGAAAGCACGTAAAGTTACATCTTCTGCGCTTTGTGAGTTTTAACCACACAAGTGAAGGATCTCGAACCGCACAATGAGTTCGACCGAATAGACGTGTTTGCAGCCCTAGGAATCGACAGAAAGCACGTAAAGTTACATCTTCTGCGCTTTGTGAGTTTTAACCACACAAGTGAAGGATCTCGAACCGCACAATGAGTTCGACCGAATAGCCGTGTTTGCAGCCCTGATGATGAATTTTGTGTAGATGTTCGCTGCCGACTGATGATTGAGCTTTAAGCTCCGAACCGCGCCTCCATTAAACATTTCACCGCAAATGAGTAACGAAATTTTTAGAAATGTTTTTTTATCATAATTGACTCGTGGCGATTCCTCCCTACGAAGTTTCAATAGATAGTTTCCGTGCAAATCCTCCACACAAGGAATTCATCTGAGGCACGACGAAATGCAAATCACGGCGCACTGAAAAAAAAATCTCGGTGTTTTATTTACCAAGAAAAGGGTAAAATTACCAAGAATTCAGGGTTCTATTTGATCCCAGTTTTTTCTTGGTAAAATTACCATTTATGGAATTGGTAATTTTACCGAGAAATCTCTGTATAATTATTGACTTTCTCGGTAATTTTACTGGACCCCAGTAAAAATGCCAATATTTTTTATCGACTGTGGTAGAATAACCGAGATAAAATGGCAAAGTTACCGGGAATTGATTACCGATAAAAGTGGTATTCTCACCTGCAAAAACAGTAAAAATACCGGTTTTTAGGTAACTTTACCAGTCTGTCTCGGTAAAATTACCAATAATTGGTAAAAAAGTGAGATGGTGAAGGTACCAACGGACCTTGGTAAAAACGCCGAGAATTTTTTTTCAGTGCGGTAACAGAAATCATCGACGGATCACCAGACGGCAACAAGGTGGAGATCCCCTGGTCCCCTCGATTCATCGCTGACTAATGAGTCGTCAGTATGGATGTTGTCTTATCAGTAAGAACCACCGCTGTTCCCGTTGTTTGCTCGTCCCACCCCCGGCCCGGCGTCTTGTCACGGGGAAGTTTTTCAAATTTCATAAACTTGAAGAGGGTGCGCCCCCTCCCCTCGTCGGCTTCATTATCCTTTGTGCCGGGGAGTATCCGCGGAGGACGTGTTTCATCTTTCGACTTTTTCCCCCTCCGCGATAAACGCAGGGGTATGAGTTATCTCCGCCGAGGTTGCTAGATTATGCGGTAGAATGTGTATATTTAACATGGGTGCAAACGGGGGAAAATGCTGATTTCTAGCACTATTTGGCAGCTGTGCCCCTCTTACACCGTGTAATCCCCCGGGTATTCGCGACTCATCTTCGAACAATCATAAACATGGGGATTAGGTTGTTTCTCTCCTCGCGCTCGACAAGACGTGGACCACCAGACAACTAGACATCAAGAATGACAATACGTGATCCCTCGTTAAAATTTTAGAGTTAGCGATAGAAAGAGCAGAGTATATCAGTCGGATTAAAAATTTCCAAATTCATATCATCAGTGAGAAAATTGCATTTTCCAGGGTTGCCGACGGTCATGGAAATCGGGAACATCAGGGAAAGTTAGGGAATTTGTGTTGATCAAGAAATGTCAGGGAAAGTCAAGGAGTTCGTGGGAAAATTCAGGGAATTTCTGATACATCTACTAATCACTAAAAATTCCACTGGTCTTGCAACTTTTTAACCTTTCTGGTCATTTTTAAGGCTTTCCTCTTCTCCTAACCAGCCACTGAATGCTTTTCTCCATAATTGGATCTCCAAATAAGTAGATTTTGCCAAAAATTTAGGAAAAGTCAGCGTAACTCCATTCCGAGAATGTAAAATTGATTCAAACACTCCAATTTTTTACAGGAATGCACCCACACGATTTTTGTTCAGAGTTTTCCTGATTTTTGTACGAGATCAGCTACAAAATCAGTGACATTTTTAATCAAAACTGTCATTTTTAAGTCACAACAGTCAAGTTCATGCCCTCTTTTTTGGTGTATTGTGAGTTAATTTTAGAGAATTCCATCGTTCTCTATAGTTGACCACTTTCTCTATTTCACTAAATTATTTCTACCATGAGTTGATTTTATAGAGTTTCATCGTATTTGATAGTTTACGACCTTCTCTATCATACCAAATGTTTCATTAATCTTCTCAGAATTTTCAAAAGTTTAGCCTTTAATAAAAATTACAAACAGCATTCATGGTGTATGCGAAAACTGATAACAATGCATTCGTATACATCTCAAGTTCGAGCCAGAGGCAAACCTTGCCTTAAAGTTGTTACCCTAAAGTCTTGGGATTCAATTCATTAATGGCGGAGAATCTGAGCAGCACACTTTGCACCCTCTACGCGCCCTCTATTGGCGAAGAGGGCACAGTTTTATGACCCACCTCTTCGCTCCCCGACTGCAAAGAACCCTTAGGCCGTTTACTACCCTCGTACGCGTGTGCCACCCTCGACAGTACCTGCTCCGACCCCCTTTCTCCACTCTCTCTCCTCTCCGTATTATATTTATGTTTTATTTACTCATTACTTTAAATTGACAGTGCTAAACCCCCTATACTGTTTCCGTTTAGCAATGGCACAGCGCCTTCAAATCCACGTGACGCAACAATATGTTCCGAGCTTCATTCAAGACGGCCCTCTCGGGATTTTTATACACATTTGTAAGTCTGTGTCCCTCGAGGCAAACTTCGGACCCTCCGCATCTTAGTGTATTCTATTCTTTTCACATAAAACTCCAGAACTACGGGTCCACTTGAAAAATGATTTCTTGATTTCCTTTCACAATCCAAAGCAAATTACACCGTAAATTAAATTAGAAAGCCCACCGGTGCGGCGTTGTGATAACTTATTGTGAAACTTTATTGTGAAACCTCGGAGACTAATGTTTTGAAATTTGAATTACGGAATTTTTCCTCATTTTCTAACGCAATCTTTTAATTTGTTCCAGGTAAGAAACGTCCCATGTTAATCAGCCATTTCGGTGTGGAGGTTAGTGCACGAATATTCCCTGGAAATACGCTAAGCTTAAGGTTATGAAGGTAAGGTATATAGTTTGTTGGTTGGGGGCTCTCTCAATTTTTATCGTTTCACGGAAAAATTAGCCGTTTTAAGGCAGAACGTCACAAACATCTCGGCAAAATGTTGCCAATAACGCTCAAATGATGCGGGAGTTATTATGATGGACAGACACCTAGCTGAAAATCGTTTTTCCTCTGGGAATGATGTAATTTAAGTAACTTGAATGCAAATCCAACCCATATAATGAAGTTTACCCAGAAATTATTGATTTAAAAATTTATATTTCTTATATATGTTTGAGGCACGAAGCGCCTTTGGGGTTTGGGCCGCAGATCCTTAATCTTTCACACTGAAAAAAAAGTTATACGGGCTGTATAGACATACCGTCCGTTACGGGCTGTATAGACATTACGTTGGAGTTTTTTAGCCAACGTGCGTTAAATTCAGCACAAAGAAGATATCTCACTACAGAGGAAAAAAGCTCAAACACAAGCACAATTTTCCCTCAAAGAGATACGCTGTTTGGTGCAACACTAGGTACACTTGGTAGCAGAAAAGGTAGCAGGCTGGGCTGCACTGATGATTGGCCCAACAAGGCCAAAACGCGTATATAGTTGCCTTCCTGAATGGTTGTTACTAGTGTTGCAACAAACAGCGTATCTCTTTGAGGGAAAATTGTGCTTGTGTGTAAGCTTTTTTCCTCTGTAGTGAGGTATCAGCTTTATGCTGAATTTAACGCTCGTTTGGCTAAAAAAAACTCCAACAAACCGTCTTACAACCCATGCGTCCACCGCAATCAGTTGGTGCTGTATAGACATCATATCGTCCGTATATAGACATACCCTCCGTTCCGGGCTCAGAGGCCAAAAGTTCCGGATGATGGACCCATAGCTTCGATTTCTCCGGCCGCTACACCCAGAACTTTCGGCCTCTAAACCCGGAACGCGGACCTAATGTGTATATAGTTCGTAAGTGCGGCTTCCACGGCTGGAGTTTTTTATCAGTGCAACAAAGGATATGTTCGGGAATGAGGAATAAGTGAGATTTTTTACAGCGAGGCAGAAATAGACATCCCGAGTTTACGGTAAATTCAAACCCTCTCCAAGTTTCTCGGGGTGAATTTTTTACATAAAACGGTGTCTTTCAAAGCCGGTGTCTGTGCTCGGGCTGGTGTCCCATCAGTGGCGTGGCGTGAATGATCGATTATCGATATCTCGCCATTTGAAGCTATGGTAAAGAATCGATTACTAAGGTGTTCGCTGCGAACACCCTGATAATCGATCTTTTTTCATAGGTTTGAGTAGCGTATCAATCGATATATCGCAATGCACGCCGCGCCACTGTGTCCCATCCGTGGGGCTGAAACCCCGGACGAGGTTGAATAGGCACCGGGAGAGAAGAATGAATCGCAAAACGAGGAGGCCGAAGCTCCCAGCGACGAGGGCCCTTCTGCCTTTGAGCAAAAGATAAGCAAGTTCCCAACTTCTCCCGCGAAACCGCAGCCTCGATTAAACCCTCCTTTTCCCACCCCCGCCCCAACTCAAACAACTCCCGGGCAATTATCGGCCCGAAGGTTTCCACCGTGAAATTTCGTCCGGTTTTGTTTGAAATTCCGGCACTTATTTTTTGAAAGTTTCCGCGTTATTAGCGCGACTGCCTCCATTATCCCCCGTTCGGCGAGGCCCGGCTCCAACTTAGATCGCCCGTGGCTGTCATTTCCCGCGCCGTATTTTACGGGTTCGTCTAGGTGCACGGATTTCGCGGAGGGAAAATCCAGGGTGTTTCCTACTCGCTCGACGGGAAAGTTGTGGTTAAAAAGGAGGGCAGCCCTAAGAAAAAAGGAGGAGAATAATGAGTATCTTAAACTGTGAGACGGGGAGGACTACGGAAAGACGTAAATGACAGAAAATGTTAAAATGAAAAACATTGGGCCCGGGGCGTTATACCAACCAAATCTTCGTAGACGAGTGAAAATTCGAAACATCTCTGAAAGTTTCTATGATTACGAAAATTATCCCGGGAACGGTTGAAGTTAACCATTGAGGACGGAGAAAAATCTATCGTTTTATTTTATTGTATCTTTCATTTGAAGAATTCAGCGTCGGAAATTTCGTCTCGTAATTACTTTATTCGTGCTCGAGTCCCCTTCGATGATTCAAACCAGCAGGCCGATTATTGAAACTGATAGACAAAGCTGCAGACAAAGAAGACATAGGGAGTATAGAGCGATCCTATTGGGTGAAATGGGTGGCCTCTATAGACTAACAGAGAAAATGATGGACTAGCCATAGGGTCTCTCGTGAGTTGCCTTCAGTTAGTGTATTTCCTACCTCATTTGTCCATTGCAACCACCCGCTTCCACCAATAGGATCCCTTCAAATCCCTTTTGTCTCCTTTGTCTATAGCTTTGTCTATCAATTTCAATAATCGGCTTGCAGGAAGCTTTGAAGGTTAATTAAACTTGTAAAATATCAATAAGAGCGACCGGCATGTTTTTACTTATTGTGTTACGCTATTCGAGTACTATTAGGTGGGCAAAATAGGCATAATATTCGTGCATTACCGTTACGGATTGCATACTCCATCATTTGAAGGCGTTTTGTGATACAGACGGTATACGTAAAAGTTAGTTAGTTATTTTATTTATGGACATTCAGCATCCTAGGCTATTAACGTCTTTACAAAGAATTTGGAAGATGGGTGTATATACAAAAATTTAGATTTTTAAATTAAGGGAGGCAAAGAGTTTCAAAAGGGTCTCGATTGGGAGTGCCGAGTACACATTCACGGATTAGCAAGACAATCCGTAGAAATTACTGCGTCTCAATACAATCTTCTCTCGATCACGCGCTGAGGAAACTGCAGTAAACGTATACGCTTTACAAACGTGCCTGCTCGGAGAAACGGAACTTCCCGAATCAATCAAGAAACTTACATCCCCTCCCGACGCTCACTCACCGGAGTCCATTCTTATAAACCTTGAGACATTCTGCTCATAAGCGGGACAAACGAACCCATCATTTTAATGTGCTCGGACTCTGGCTGGGTCCTGAAATGGGGAGGGATGGGAGGCGAGGCGGGTAGGGGGTAAAATGAAGGGGCAGCTCGGACGGACTCATTTAGGGGCGCGTGGATCGAATGATAAGGGATGATAGCCGCGGTGTCGCGTCGGTGTGCCGCACAGTGAATCAAGTCAATTAGAGAGTTCGGACATGAAATTTTTAACTAAAACTGCACATTTTCATGTTCAATTCGTATAATTGTAAAGTTCAAGGGGTGCCTTTTAAAGAAATTTTTGAACTTTTTGGCTTTGTTTTCCCCGTAAAATGGTGTGGACTCAGCACCACCTTACCACCTAGTGAAGAACTCGGTTCCTCTTCCTTTATCTCGGTCCAATTTCGTGATAAAACATTCGATTGATAAAATATTATTTATCAAATGGACCACTATGGGCCATTCGTACCGTGTCTAGACACGGTACGAATTGAAGCATTCAGATACAAGTTTCTTAATCAGAATTTTACGTAGAACATGATTCGCGCAACGAAAATTACTGAAACACACGCCTAACGGAGATATTAACGTTTTTATTTCACATTGGTTACGAGGAATTTGAACTGCCCGCTCACAAGAAACTCAAAGCTCTACGTGAGTCAAATCGCGCACTACAGCGGTTTCAGCAAGCTTCTCAATCGAGCATTGTTCATTCCCCACCATGTGTTTTTCAAACTATAAGTAATTTGCTATAACTGAGCTAAAGCGTCAAGATTGAGGTTGCCAGATTTTTTTTTATCGCAGAGACGTTTAGCGCGCGATGTGAATCACGTAGAGCATTGAGTTTTCATGAGCGGGTGGTTTCAATTCACGCACCAAGAATCATTAAATATCTTCGGAAGGAGTTGATTTCGGTAATTTTCGTTGTATGCGCGTCGTATTCTACGTGAAATTTTGGTGAAGAAACATGTATCAGAATGCTGAAATTCGTACCTTGTCTAGTGATCCATTGTGGACTCGGTGAGATTCGGTTTGATTACGACTTGGAAAACTGCAGCGCGTGCAGCGAGGGAGTAGAGCGGTCTCCCGAGTTGGGTGTTAATGAATTTCGTTTCCCCACGGGAGATTTATGAGCCATTAGCCATCGTCACCCTCCAGTCGCGATTTTTGAAAACCCCCCTCCCCCGCCGCGCCTCCTCTCGCCCCTCCGGACTCCGGGGGTGGGAAACCCCCCGCTTCGTATATAAATTTATCGTCACGCACCTGTTGTGTCGCAATGTCACCCCCTGCAAATATAAATAGAACACTGCCACCGCCCACCCTCACGCGCTGGGAAAACGTTTTTCTTCTGTCTGTCATGAACGGTGTTGCCGAATATGAAAACTTGATTCGAAAAATTTCCATTGAAATTTACTCTACAGAATTGTCAGTGCTCTTGGATATTTCAACAAAGACTCATAGAGCGCATATTCTCGAAATCTAGTTTCCTTCAAAATCCCACTGATTTAATTTGGCTAAGGTAATTCGATGGACGCCATATTTTGTGTCAGAACGATGTTGGTTCTATCATCTATTGGTTCCGTTTTTTTAGCTGCTCGTCATTTTTCTCGAATTTTGAGATCGCAATTCTGTTGTTAGGAGACTGAAGAATTCACTTACCAATTTTGACAAACAATTTCAACGTAATCAAGGCGTGGTTATTTTAGAGGAAACAATCGCATTCGATACTGATATCAAAACTGCACTCGAATGCAATGTTTTTCCTCTAAAAAAACCACGCCTTCACAATATTGAATTTGTTTGTCAAAATTGGTGAGTGAATTCTTCAGTTTCCTGACAACAGAATTGCGATCCCGAAATTCGAGGAAAATGACGAGTAGATGAAAAAACGGAACCAATTGATGCGAACGCGATGTATCTTACGTCGTTCTGACACAAACTATATAGCGTCCGTCAAATTACCTTAGAAAAACACCTTATTGGTACATATAGAAGTGCTTTGCGAGTTCATGCCTCGCGCCATCGCGCCTTCAATTTTGCAGATACAACACGGTCATCCATCAAGCACGAATAGTGGTATCTCTGCGCCGTCATCAACGTGCATCCTCCTCTTGTTCTATTTCCATATTGTGTTGGTTCCGTTCGTCTTATTTGTAGTTGTGCTTCAAAGGCTAGTTGTGAGCAACACAGCCAATGATAGGAAATAATTCATCGAGCCTCGTTTTTCAACTTTCCTCTCAAATTTGAGCGACCCCTCACTAGCAGCATAGAGCAGAACGTTGTGATTTCACGTCTCGCGCTATCGCGCCTTCAATTTTGAGGATGCAACGCGGACATCCATAAAGCACGAATAGTTGTATCTCTACGCCGTCACCAACGCGCGTCCTTTCTGTCATATCATTGACACGGGTTGAGAGGAATCTTATATTTGAAAATTGAGAAAATTTAAGCTTAAGTTTGCTTAAAATATGCTATGATGTGTATCAAATCAATAATCATTTGAAAAAAAAAGTGGAAAACATGTTCAAATGTCTCTCAAGGTCTTTTAAGGGCGCATCTCGGAAAATTGGTATTTTGGCGAGAGTTCTGTCGTGTCAGGGAAGTTTTTTTTCTTTTTATTTTTGACTACTATCGCTAGAAACTCCGAGCCGAGTCACATTGACCCGACTTTCTCTTCTGGAAAATTACACATGGACGTATTTATGCTAAAAAGAAGTATGTCACACGCAGACCCTATGCACATAGTTCCTCTTGGCATAAATACGGCCGTATGGCTAATGAGGAGAAATTAGTATTATGCCACTCAAAAGGTGAACATTTTCAAAAAAGTATTTCTTACAGCCCCCCCCCCCAAAAAAAAACAGCAAAATACTCAAGTAATATTTCAAAAACTATCAGAAGTCAATGTATTCAATTACGAGTCAATTTAACCCGACTTGGGATTTTGCGTATAATAGAAGTCTAGTGCATGTGAGGGCTATGCAATTGTTTTGCGATAATCGGCAACACGGATTAGGATAAATTAATCGGTACATTATTTAATCTAGAGGAACGAAGTTGATAGTTGAACCCGGCGCGGTGAAGTTTGCTGTCATCACCCCACGGGCGACCAGATACCGGTGAACCGAAAACTTCACCCATTAAATCATCCACCCTAAGTAGCCCGTGCATCCGTTGATCCCGTAGTAGGCACGATCATGGCTGGTGCCGTTGAATGAAAAGTTTTAAGTTATTTAGAAATATGGATGAATTAGAATCAACCGCAAATCTCTGATGAAGAAGTGGATGAGACCATTTTCAAACCGCATGATTTAAGAATCTTTTGATGGAAATTGTTAACCCACTGTAGAGAAGCTTTCTGTTTTTACTTTTTATTTTTTTAATCAAGGTTTTTTTTTTGTTTTTTAATGGTACGAGCAATGTAGTTCTTTTTTTAAAAAAGGGTCGGCGAAATAATCAGTTGCTAATTTACACCGGAAAATAAAGGATGCTCATGTTACATTCTAGAGATAAAAAAGTGTGCGACAACTCACAAAATGCTGTAATAACCGCCACAGCAGTTAGTTTTACATCTTGACATTGCTAAAGTAACTGCTGTAGCGGTTATTTCAGCGTTTTGTGAGTTGTCGCACACTTTTTAACATCCAGAATGTTAAATCAGCATCCTTTTTTCTTCGGTGTACTCGTAAATTTGTATTGATCCATCCCCCTTAGTTTATAACAGCCAACAGTTTCAACTCGTAGACCCTAAGATGTCTTAACTCTTCATTTCAAATGAACTATTATCAAGAACAGCTAAGGCACTAAAATTTCATGTTGAAATCAGCACTACATAGAAGGTTCGTAACGAAATTAGGGCCCGTACAGCGAGTAAATTGCGCTTACAGAACCGCAGCAAGTGTCGGAAAAAACCAACCAAACCGCAGATTCTCTTAGATTTGCAATGCACATTCTCACCGCTGGAAATACATCCATGTCACCATCCTAATCCTAATACTCGCTTCGTGTGACTTTTATTCCTTCAGCAATTGAACGTATTTCTATCAAACGAAACTATGTGCATTATGACGTGAGCCCTGTCAAGCATGTATTCTTATGGGTCTCAGGGCTCATGTCTTAATGCACATAGTTCCGTTTGACAGAAATACGTCCAATTCACACTGACGAATACGATGTTATCCCAGATTACAAAACCACATTTCAGTCCTCGCAATCCAACGCGCGCGCAGCGTCAGTTGCGATATATCGATTGATCTGCCATTTAAACCAGTGAAAAAGGATCGATATTCAGGGTGTTTGCAACGAACATCTTGATAATCGATTCTTTACCGTAGCTTCAAATGGAGAAATATCGATCATTCTGCCGCCGCGTGCCCTCCTTTTCTCGAGGGAACGATCGGGAGATAATATCCCGACGGTCCAAAAATGAAACCAGGAGGAAAAATCCCTCGGGGGGGGGGGGGGGGAGGCGGCAAGGATGAAAGGGGCAAGAGACGAGTCAGTTTGAGAGATGAGGTGTCAGTTTATCACTGGATCAGCGTATCAGTGTATCAGCTCCGAGTTCACTATTCCACTTTGACTTGACTCGGGAAATGGAGCTGTGATGCTGTGCTGTGACGCGGTGGGAAGATTTGAAGAGAGCAATCCATCATGGCCCTGGCTCCGAGCGCGCACCGCCGCACACTGGGCCGGGTTAATAGGAGAAGACTGACAAAATCGGAAACTTTGAAAGCTTATATTTTGAAAATATATATATGAAAAAAATAGAGGTTCCGATGGTTTTTTTGTGAAATTTCCTCACAGAAATAGCCCTAGAAATTGAATTTGTGACGAAGTAAAGATAAAGTTTGATATTTTAACCAAAAATGTCATGTCCAATCTCATTACTAAGCTCGATCCACTGTGCGTCGCCGTGCCGCTGTCTTGTCGCGGTTTATCACCGAGCGACATCTTCCCAAGTTGCTGGCTTTTTCTTAACCTTCTCGTCGCCAGGATCGCGTTGATATGCCTGGCTTGATACCTGAAAAAAAATTATGAAGGTAAATAATGTGCGAAAAGATGAAAAAATAAGTTAATTTGGTGATGAGGCAGTAGAGTAGAGACAAAGAAAGACCCTCCATTTAGTATCTTGGCACTTGGTGGAAGCTTTTACTTTCGGGACTCCAACATTCAACTGTTGACCTACCTACTAGGCGGATGCTTAACAACGTGTTGAGTACTTCGTTTTACAGACAATCTGATGTTTGGTAAACTTGTTTGGTTTATGACGTCATCCAAAGCTCATCATCCACCTGATGGAGATGACTGCATGCTGCTCCCATATAATTTGCCGAAATTAGGAAGTGTAGAATCCTCGAAAGTAGAAGTTTCCACCCGTCGCCAACAGGCAGGGAGTAGAGGCTACTTCTGTGTGTCTACATGAGTCATAGCCCCTATTTTCAGCAGAAAAACCTTAAGGGCGAATATGAATATCTGAGGAGCCTTTTCGATTGGCTACCCAAGGCTAACATAATGATGTTTTAGGCTGTATGGACCAACGAAGAAGGTGCGAATTATATACATTTATTAATCGAATACATTTCCTCGAAAATAATGCATTCGTTTGACTCTCAAAAATTGCGCTTTATAAGCTTTTTTACACTAATGTGACAGTTATACTATAAAATATGTGCAGAAGAAGTGCAGAGTAAACAAAAACGTGGATATCCATCGTTCAAATCTTCCCACGGACGGATTCACAAAATTTTGCAGATGCTTATAAAGTTGTCCGTGTGTCACATAGCTCTTTTTTATGTAAATGAATCGGTATCATCTCTCGATTGGCCAACAACGCAACCATTCTCACAAATTCACAGCGGCACGCAATATCAGAACCAGCGATCGATCGAAACCTGTCGATACAAATATACCCTTTTGTGATTCGCCGAAATCGAACTCGTTCTTCGATTCATCGTGATTATTCCCATACCAGGAGCAGTTCTATCGGAATCGGTGAGGGATAAAAATCAGTCAACCTTAAAATGTTCCTTTGCGACGCTTCAAAAGGAGGAAAGAAAAGAGAGACCCCGCAAAGCTCTTCCGTAAAAGCTTGGTTTTTCCCGTTGAAGTTTCCAAGTTTGGCTTAAGTGCACATTGATAAAGGCAATGAATGTTACTAGACACACGAATTGTATTTTATGCGACATTGGGACTAAACCGAGCTAAATACGAAGAAAATACAAAATTTCAGATGCGATATTTGAGTGAGAGATAAAACTGTCCATGTAACCTAATTCTTTCATAATCTTCTAACGAAATTTGCTCCCTTCTGCCGTATAGCCAGAAATTTTCCCGAAAAAAAAATTAAACCATTTAAATACTTTTTAGTAAAACCCCCTCCTCCCCCCTCCTCTCTGAGAAATTTTCCACCTCAGATTTCGTCAACCACGGAAAATTTTTGGTTTCTCAGAATGGTTTTGGGTTGCCTATTAATGCATACCTTACAAAATTAGGGGGTAATAAACTTTTGAAATTTACTCTTTCACCCTTACAGAAATTAAAAACATGCAGTGAGGAGAGGGGAAGGGGGCTGTTTTGCAAAATACATGAACTTGTCCGTACCGAGTCTAAGGAAATTCAGTCGTTTAAGTGGTGCGTTGAGGTCTTAAACTTACCTCGACTGCGCGTAATTATTATCCGATTAATTAGTGTAATCTATTGCGTCGGGACATTGAGGGAGCAGAAAGCTTTTAGTCTCGCATCAGATAGTCCTCCGCGCCCCTTCTAAGTAATCGTCTTATTGCGTGTCCTCCGTCATTCTCTCGTCTCTTGTCTTTTCGGTCGCAAATTAAATGCCCGGTAGCCTGCCTTTCGCTCCTGCTTTGGCTGGTTTGCAAATCGTGGGGCCTGCGAAAGGGCATGCGCTGATTCTCAGGAACTTCTCTGGTGTTGAAGGTGAATCTATCGTAGGAATAAGCAAGCATCGATTCATCGAACAAATTTTGCGCATATCCCGGTTCTACCCATTCAGCCAAATATTTTCAAAAAATCTATTTTTCAAACCTGAACTAAACCTGAAATTTTCCAAAACTGAAATTCAACCGTTTCATTTGACTAACCGAAAGTATCCATGCGAGTTGCGGTACGTCCAGTTTTATCACAGGTTTTAAAAAATATATTATTTGGAATGGAATAACTAAAATGAGTTGCTCGGTATAATAGATCATTTTATTACAAACTTATAGTCCTATCGGTATTGGAGCAATTTTATTTTTATTTTTATTCTTTGTGTTTTGATCTTGTGTGCTTTTGGCGAAGGTTCACACACAAGTTGTGTCATCAACAAATGCTCCAGGTTAATTGACTCGTTCTCGAAACATTTTAACTGCTATACAACTGTCATGCTTATAAGGAAAAACGCCGTATGAATATTTGAGAGTTGCCAAATTTTCTCCGATAAAACGTAAATATTTAAGGAGACAAGCTATGAATATTTCCTCTTGAAAGTTTCAGAATATTCAGATCTGATTGTAAACGAAGATCTCTGAAAATTTGGAGGTAAGTATTCACATATTTTCCGGAAATATTTGCACATTATCAACATATTTTTGGCAACGTCTAAAAGCTCATAGGCGCTTTTTTCTAGCACAGCAGTAACACATACAAGAGCACCATCGCAACGGTGCAACCGATTCACAGTGGATTGAGTCAAAGAGAGAGGTCAGCCAAATTTGGAAACTTTAAAAGCTCACAACTCCGTTCATACAAAACTTGAGGCTCCATTGATTTCCTCGTAAAATTTTCTTTCAGAAACACCCCACTTAAAATCCAAAATGTGACGAATTAAACATCAAAATTTACAATTTTACTTAAAAATTTCATGTCCGGCCTCTCTAATTGACTCGATCCACTGTGCGACCGGTCCATTGTATGCGGACATAAACGGGGTCGCGGAACAAGACAAAAGGGACACGAACCCTCCCCCCCCCCCCCTCGTTTTAGGAGGAGGAGAGAACTTAATCGTGAGGGTTGATTTACAGCGGATCTGGAGTTGATGAAAACAAGTCGCCGACATGGTCCAGGTGGTGGCACTGACCATCCGTTGTCATGTCGGTCAAAGAGGCTCGGTGGACCGCGAAAGGAACGCGGAATCGAACCGATATTCGGCGACAAGGCACGGTAGGATCCCGTCTGGCCCAGTTCCAAAAGTTCCGTGTCGGACGTCCGGTGCGGTCGCTGATACGGGCGGGAAACCGATCGTAGTTCGACCGAGTTTTACGGTAGGACCGTATCTGCATTCCCGCACAACCTGGGCTGTCGCGAGGGTAAATTGCCACCCACGCAAACAGCGGATTCTACTGCTGCCCCTCCTCCTCTCCCCCTCACGGGTTAGTATGGAAAATCAGAGTTGCTATTAAGGTATTGCTTTACAGACTGATGAGTAAAATTACGACGATTTTTTTTTAGATTGAGGATTGGAATATTTAAATTTCAAAAAGGACTTGAATGGTTTAGAAGATGCAGAAAAGTGAAAATCGGAAGAAAAAGAAAGAACTGGAGGGAAAAAATAGATATGCCCAATAAGAGAGGAAGGGGTGAAAACAGGGACAAGTTTACAGACAAAACTGTCAGAAAAAATTAAGGGATGCCAAAAGATTCTACAGAATAACTATTTATAAAACGATTATTCCTCTCGTTTTGTCTCCATATTGCGATGAGCGTCAGATTTAATATTTATAGAACATGGTGATTTTGATAAGGAAAACTGAGAACTCTTGTCTTACAACCCTCTTTCTCAGAAATTTCCTCAAAATAGAAAAAAAATATTCAATATTGCTCATTTTGTGTGTGCATCGGTCAGTCGATCGAAAAATTCGCGGAATGCTTGTTACTTTCGTCCGGCTAAAGTTTTGAAAGCTGAGACACTTTTCCCCCCAAGACTTGTCGATTTCGAAAATTCGAACCCGTAAAAAGTCTCATTGGAGAGAACTGAACTTGGTCAGTTCTGTTTGTGACTTACAAAAGAAACAAAGTATTAAGCTTTCAGCCGATTCAGTGGAAGCGAAACTACGTAAATTCAGCCCATACTTAACAATAAAACACTGTGGAAGAACATTACATGTTTTCGGCTAAAAGCTCAATACTTGGTTTCTTTCAGTTATGAGTAGCCAGAAACCTAATACTTTTGTCGATTACCTCGAGTTAATTTTGTCAATTACCATAACTCATTTTGCCACACTGAGAAAAAATAAACTGGTAAAATTACCAATTCTCCCAAAGAAATTACCGAAAGTTCTGAATCCTTACTATACACCGCAAAAGTACCAGAGAACGATTAAACATTTTGAAAATTACCCTTAAGGTGATTCGATGGACGCCATATTTTGTGTCAGAACGGCATGCGATATATCGCATCAATTGGTTCAATTTTTTCAGCTTCTCGTCATTTTTCTCCAATTTTGAGATCGCAATTCTGTTGTCAGGAGACTAAAGCACTCACTTACCAATTTTAACAAAGAAATTCAACGTAATAAAGGCATGGTTTTTTCAGAGAGAAAATATCGCATTCGATACTGATATCGAAACTGCACTCAAATGCGATATTTTCTCTCTGAAAAAACCATGCCTTTATTACGTTGAATTTCTTTGTTAAAATTGGTGAGTGAGTGCTTTAGTCTCCTGACAACAGAATTGCTATCTCAAAATTGGAGAAATATGACGAGCAGCTGAAAAAATGGAACCAATTGATGCGATATATCGCATGCCGTTCTGACACAAAATATGGCGTCCATCGAATCACCTTAACACGGCAAAATTTGCGAGAATCCCTGGTCGCCTTCAATTTCTCGGAAAATTGATCCATTTTACCGTTTCTTCTCGTTTCCTTCCTGCCACTAGGTGCATTTTATAGGAATTCCCCGCCTGCTTCCATCTCCGACCACGATAGCATCTCATTTTCATTCCGGGTCCCCCAACATTTTTTACATACGACATCCACCGCTACTCCTCTTCACTACACGCACGTGCCCCCTCTTATCCCCCCCTCCCCTCACTGCATAGGAATCACGCTAGTCATACGGAGGGAGGGGGGGTGAGTGAGATGGAACCGTGACAGCCCCCCTCCCCCCCGCACAGAAGTCCCTCTCCGAATCGGCTGTTAATAAAAGTGTCACGTCGAACGCACTCGCAAGTCGCGGATTTCATCGCGAGGGGGGAGGGGGGGTTGGGGATCTGATAGGGATACGACTGACGGCTCTGTATTGTGACAGCTGACTGTAGACAGCCGTCCTAATCCGAGCTTTTCGTGTTACCCTCTGAAGCTCGTTTTCTGATTTCGTGCCGTTTCCATGATAGCAGCCAGACGTCGGAGGAGCTCTTATGCTCTGCTAGATCGCATGAAAATGAGAAGACTACGCAGTGATCTAAAATGCTGAATATTTAATACAATAATTCTGTTTCTGAATGAGCGGACGCCGAGCAGATGTTGGTTTGTGTGATTATTAACCGACTCACCGAGTGACTAATTATTTATGCCGAAACTTTAAGACGCTTCTTGAAAGCTGTGTGAATAGGTGATTTACCACTGCGGAAAGTACAGAATACGTACAGACCTTTTGTCTTATTTCCTTTTATCGTTTTTATCTCTTTGAAGGAAAACTGTACTTGTGAGTGAGATTTTTCCCTCTGTAGTGAGATATCAGCTTTATGCTGAATTTTTAACGAACATTGGCTAAAAAACTACAACATACCGAATTCCAACAAACTTTACAAAAACTTCAAAATCAAAAGTTGGAAACCGCTGACACGGCAAGTTTGAATAATCGCATCCAACACAGTGCGGCTGGCGCCCATGGCGCGGCGCGAAAAGCATAGTAGCGCCTTGTAAGACTGCAGGATACTTCAAGCATTGCGCGTACATCACGGTGCAGTCGCGCAGTGGTCTGTCGGTGATTTTCCCGGCCGCTTCGAGGAACCAGTCCGCTTCTGATCTTGATTGCAGGAGTTCAGAACTTTGGACGATGATTACTTTTTTTTGTTGATGAACCCGTTGCGGTAGACCCGTGCGTCCACCGCAATCAGTTTGTGTTTTGTCTTATTTGGCTACAGTTTTGTCCACCAATTGGAAGTATTCCTACCAAACAGACCTATGTGGAGGTGAGAAATATGGGGTGTGCTCGTTAGTTCTCTGGCCGTAAGAGTGATGGGATATAAGCGCCAGTGACGTCAGCAGCAATGATAGTGCGCACTCGAGCGAGGGGAATCGTCAGGGCGCTTTAACTCATGAGCGCTGTCCGAACGCTCTCTTGCCATGCCGCGCTCATGAGTCCGCATTTAGTTGGCACATAGGTCTGTTGATAGAATGTCAAATCCGCTTTTTCTCAAGTTTCAAGCCCACTTTACATTGCGTTCTTATGCAGCTTCGACGAGCACACCCCATATTTCTCACCTCCACAGGTCTGTTGGTAGAATACGTCCAATTTCAACAATCAGCCAACCGTATAAGGAACGACTGTAAATGCGACCTATAAAGGTCTTTTTCCCCGTGTCAGGTCATGCATATACAGGGTCCTTATTTGGCAACGACATGACAAGCGCCGAGCCGCAAAATCCACACCCGCGGAGGCTGTAACGCACTTGGGCTCCCATGACCGCGGCGCGGTAAGCTCCCACCCTGACTCCGGATAGCCGTCACCGCATTATCAGATTTCCCCGGCTTTTCCACCCCTCGGAACCCACCCTTTCGCACCTGCAGCCCCCTCTCCTCCCCCCCCGACGTTTTCCCTCCGATCCTATCGCTGGGGCGTTTTTCACCGTGACGTTTCCACCACCTTCGCTTGCCAGATCTTGAGAACGGATCTAACGGCTTTTCGCCTGAAATTTAGCACGCGTTTCACGGGGGCTTTGTACGCAAAGGGAGGGGGTTCTGTGAGAGACGCATTTTTTATGTATGCGCTGTTCTAACTCCTCCTATCGAAAAAGGAGGGAAAATGGTTTGCGTAATCATCATTTGGAACGCGTTAAGCAGATTGGAACCAGTGGCGTGGCGTGAACTGCGATATATCGGTTGTTATACCATTTAAACCTATGGAAAAGGATCGATAAACAGGGTGTTCGCAGCGAACACCTTCATAATCGATTCTTTACTATGGGTTTAAATGGTATAACAATCGATACATCGCAATTCACGCCACGCCACTGATTGGAACCAAGCCACATCAGCTATTTGATTGGGCAAATAAATTTTTGACATGAAAACGATCGTGCGGATTTTCGTGCAAATTTCAGTGGATTTTCTGCTTGGTGCGAAGCAAATTCCTTAAATACTTAAAAAAAGTACGCTTAAACTTCCTCTCGTAACAAATTACAGTACTCAGTTAAATTTTGCAATAGCTGATGTGGCTTGGTTCCTTTCTGCTTAACGCGGATTATTTAACTGATAACTTTGACATCATTATTGCAAGTTCTTTGGCCCTTCAGATTTTCACTTTCTAGTCTGAGTAATTGGACCGTATTCAGTAGAAAGGAACCAAGCCACACCAGTGATTGCAAAATTTAACTGAACACTTTAATGTTTTACTAGAGAACGCGTGTGCAGATTCCTTTGAAAATGTTAAGCAATTTGATTCAACCTATGCAGAAAATTCGCTGAAATTTTCACAAATATCCGCACAACCTTTTTCATGTAAGGAATTTAATTGCCCAGGTAAATTTGGTAACTGCTGATGTGGCTTGGTTCCTTTCTGCTTAATGCGGTTCAATTCTTAGAGATCCATCGTGTATATTTTCATGATTTTTAGTCTATTGGAAGAATCTGTAGAACCTCGCTTCAAATTTTAGTATCACGAGCCAACGAATTAGGGTTGCTCCATTCTCCATCTTTCTTCTTTATCCGTCGTCATGTCTACCAATATCAGTAATCAACCCGCCGCTTTTGCCACAAAGTCTAAAAATTCAGGAAAATTTGAAACTTTTGAAAAAACTCCACGCTATTAACCGTTTCATTTCAGAGAAAGAACTCAAATCAAAAGAAAAGTGACATCAGGCTAATATCATGATAGAAATCCGAATCCTGGTTTCATGAATGAACGCGAATCATATGAAAGACGAAGAGCAGACCGCATAATCTACACGAAGCTCTCGAGCAGCGTTTTTCCGGAGAAGCGAGGCGCCTGTTTAATGAACGCGATCTCATTGTGAGGCCCAAATCCACTCGGAGCCCGAAAGTTCAAAGCCCGGCATCTCTTCTGAGCTGTTAAGTTCCATTATCAAAGAGCGGGAAGTCCTTGTCCCTTTGCGTGCGACACATTAGCTCTCGCCGGGGATCCACTCGCGTTTTCGTTATCATTTTTCCTCGTTTTCCCTCCGAAATCCCCGCCGAAATTGATTTAAAACTTCGCTCCTTTCGCTGCGCGCGCTGCGACTTCGAACCCCGAGCCGATCCGCCGCACCGTGGTTCGAGTCAGTGTGAGAGATCGCGACATGATTTAAAAACTTTAAAAGCTCGTATCTTTATTAATATGAAATGTTGATGTTTTAATAGTAGTTTCATTGGTTTTCTCGTAAAATTCTCTATGTGAAGCACCCCTAAAAATTAAAATTGTGACGAAATAAACGTAAAATTTTCAAATTTTCGTGAGAAATTTCATGTCTGATTTCTTTCACAAATTGTTCCACTGTGCGCCGGGCTGGAGAACGGGGGGTTCTCGGCTCGAGCTGACGTTGGTGCTGGGTGTATTTCACACTGCGAGTTAATGAGATTATACTTTCTTATATTACGCCACCACCCTTTCTATTAGGGATGGAAAGCCAACTGACCACCCCGCTTTTGTAGAGGGATAACCACATACACTTTAAGCGGGCTTCTATCCAAGTACACAAAGAAAAAAATCTCGTGCGTGGGACCCGAAGTTTAGGTCATATGGATCTCTGAAGTTTTCGGATTGAGCATCTAAACACTTAAGGTCCAGCTGCTGAGGTTTGGATCACACATCTGAAACTTCATTTCTTACATCTCAAGTACTTCAGCTGTGAGAATCGAAGTTTTTCTGTGTGAAAACCGAAGTACTTCAGATGTAAGAACTGAAGTTTCAGATGTGTGATCCAAACTCAGCAGCTGGACCTTAAGTGTTCAGATGCTCAATCCGAAAACTTCAGAGATCCATATGACCTAAACTTCGGGTCCCACGCATGAATAGTTTTTTTCTCCGTGTACGAAGTTGTATCCGTTTTATGCGAATTGTATTCGTATACCAACTAATGAAATAATGGTGCACGTAACAAAGATGTAATTCATAAAAATGCCCATGTTTGGTCCATCCCAGATAAAGAACACGGAAAAAATGAAAGTGCTAATTTGACAATGTTGTAGATAAAAAGTGTTCGACATGTTTCAATGTAGATTTTACAATAAAAAATTGCTCATTTAACTACCTTCGTGGTTAAATTATCTTTATTTTGTTGTAAAATGTACCTTTGAAACTTGCCGTGCATATTTTTCAAAAATTTACATAATTGATCAATCAGCAATCAATTTTTTTCCGTGTACACGTAATGAAGATGTAATTTATAAAAGTGTCCATGTTGGTCCAATCCCAGCTATGAAAATGTCATAACATTAAAGTTCTACAAAATTTTGATTGTAAATAGAAAATTGTTCGGCATTCCCAACTAAAAAAATTCACTTAATTTTTTTTAATGGCATGCAAAAAACAGAAAAAATTTAAACATAATCAATTGACACTTTCAATTGTTTGTCTGATTACCTAAAAAAAAGAAAAGAAAATACATATATTGAGATGTGTGCAATTTTGCAACCTACACATATTTTGAACTTCATCAACCAGTCTCGTTGTGCAATGTCATTTGTAACGGTAGATTGGTGAAAACATTTTCTTAATTTTTTCCTATTTCTGAGACCGGGTTGTTAAAATAGTCGTCAGTCTTAGGAAACAAATCATTTCGCCAGGTAAATTGTCAATTACCACGTCATAAAAAAGCTCATAAGTGACGTAAATGCTCCATGACCACGGGTAAAATTACTTGAACGAGGACTTTGCAAAATGAGGCAGGAAAGGTTACTAGAGGAACTCGTTTCTTAATAAAATTAAGTTTATTAGTCGTAACTTAGACGCGCTTACATTGCATCACGGGGCACTTCAGAGCGTTGACCTTGCACAATTCCGCGTCAACTCGAGAAGAATGAGTTTCCCTCAATCGTCCCGTTGTTTTGATGGCTAAACTCCAAAACCACGTATCATGATTGCGACGTTTCCGAATTTCCGTGAATGTTTCATAATAGATGGAAAAATTTCGACGCTGCATATTGAAATATTGCCTCGATTTTTCTGTTCCGTGGCATGGCTATTTTGTAAAAATGTCACCTTTACGATCTATTTCTTTCGTCACCTGGGGCTGAGGTAATAAGCGTGGGATTGGCCAACATGCCATTTGGACGCACTTCTGTCAAACGGAACTATGGGCATAACGACGTGAGCCCTGTTATGCATGTATTCTTATGGGTCTCAGGGCTCATGTCTTAATTTCGGATTTGTCGGATGTCGGATTTTGTTTGGCAGAAATACGTCCATTTGAAACTTGGTTTTAAAAAAAAATTGAAATTTTGCAATCGAGATTAGTAGAGATTCGTATTTTGGTATAGATTCGTAGTTTTGGTATTCGGCCATTGAAACTTTTTTATCAGGAAATTGTGATGGAGGAATGAATTTTTCGTCAAGAAAACGGGGAACATTGCCTCCGAATCGCTCCCACGTGCTGGTTTCACGAGCTCTCTGAATTCTGTTATGTTGAGGAAAAAGGCCGTATCCATATCTCGCTCAATTTCTTTTAATATAATACAACTTTTATTCAACAAACTTACGAATTTTTCCCTTCAAATTCCTCACGTAATTTTACTCGTATTTTAATCCTACATATCTAAGAATGCTCAGGAGGAATATTCAAAATTTTTCAAAACAAAAAAATAAAATAAATAAGTATCTGATAAAAAGGTAAATTAGTCAACATCGAAAATTCTTACGGCGGTTTTTTTCTTACCAATGCACCACTCTCCATACCCATCGACCGAGATGTCTGACCTGTGCCTCGAGTTTAATTTTATTTACCCATTTTATAGGTCGATTTAATTTTCAATTCCTAGTTACAGGCGCAATAAAACGCTACCACTCGGACATCGCTGTGCGGCCGGCCATCGGCAGGGTTGTCGGATGTTTTAAATTGCACATCCTTTTCAGGTTAATAACTGCACTTGAAAAACTTCGGTTAGTGACGGAAAACTTCCAAGATTTGTAGTCATGCCGTTGCTCATCGAACAAACGTAGTTTCTGGTGTTGCCTCGAATCAACCCGACTGCAATTGGAAAGCGAGGTGGAAAACGGCATGGCCAAGTAAGGTTATGCCGTTTTTTTCTGCGGAACTCACCCCGTTCACTCATCTGGTACACGTCTCTTTTAAGTATGATTCAAATCGTCTGAAAGCATTATTTTGTTTTGCAACATAAAGGAATAACAACGAAACCAACGATCAGAAACAATTGACATCATACTTGAGAGACACTTGCTAGGTCGAATGAATACTTAAAATAACAACTTACAATAATACTTAAAAAACTTATAATAATAGCACACATACCCTAGTGACGGCATATATACCTTACTATGGTTCAAAAACCGAGAATCAATCGTTCATTTACGACCACTAGTGGTGTTCCATACAAACCACTAATTGGTTCACTGGAAAAGAAAGCACATTGGATCTAGAGTGCAGACTCCTAAAAACATCGACAAGAAAAAATGCTTCTTGATTCAATCGGATTTTTGCTTAAATCAAAAGGAAATCCGCTCAAATTAAGAGGCTTGGTTCTTGATTTAAGCAACAAATCCGGTTGAATCAAGAGTATTTTTTCTTGTCGATGTTTTTAAGAGTCTGGACTCTCGATCCAATTGTGTTTTTTTTCCATGTGTGTTATATAAAGCCATAGATTTTTCTCCGTGCGGGTTTTTTTTTATTATCCTCTGTTTTTTTGCAGCCTCTCCCTAAATTAAGTTGTTATTTCATACTTTCAAGCTATCAAGCTATCGACGGAAAAATAAGTTCCGCTGAGGCGAATAAACCATCGAGCGAAACGGTAAAAGAAGATACCATGTGGTGGGAGAGGGGGGGGGGGGGGCTAGTATCTCGGGCAAATCGATATTGATTGCCCGTATGTCATTGCCGGGATGCGAGTAGGATGTATCCGCGTGACAAATTGGGGCGGAACGGAGGTGCGACGTCTCGTTGTTGGATGGCGGGAAAACGGTACCCCCTCCCCCTCCCCGATCCCCGTGTAACGTGATTGAAGGCGCGAATCGAACGGCCTATTCAAAGGCGGGGGTGTAATGGATGCCCGCTCACTGCCAAGGTAAACTCGTTCCAGGATCAGATTGAGAATTTTCCGAGTCCGGGTGTAAAATTCTAGAGGCAGCAGAGTCCCAGACAAACTCACGTATCGTCGCACAATGGGTGGTTTCAGGACATTTTATCAACGATTTTTTGTCCGCGCACCTTTTTTGTCCAGTAGTTTACGCCCACACGTAAAATAAGCAACAGTGATTTGGCCCAAGCGTTATATTTTAGTCGGTATGTAAAATTATATTGACAATATGGAAATAAGAAATTGAGAGAGAGGGAGGTGTTGTAATGGTTGCTCATTTTCTAAATGAACTGTTATTACTTTCTCTTTTTGAATCATCTTTTTTAATTGTCATTGGTGAATATTTGGTTTTATTTCTATCCTTAAAATATTCGATGTACAATATACCTTATATATGTGTAGGTATTTTTTTTATTTTTGTAATTTTTTCTTTAAGAAATTAATACTTCATTTTGAAAACATTCATATTTTAAAACGTGGCAAATACTTGTAAAACCTTTTCAAGCGACATTAATCTCAATGAGCCGCAGTTGTGCCGACAGAAACTGCAAAAATGAATAAAGAGGAAAAAAAACCAAGAAGCACGCAATTTTTAGTTTAACCCATTTGTACATCGATCTTTTAGAGTCAAATACGTGAAATTTTGAGCGTTTGGTTGCGCGTACACCTCGCTGCAGCACAATAAAAGCACAAAATGTAAAAGAAAAAATTAAAGTGCTTTGGAAATCATTGAATTTGACGCGGAACCACCAATATTTAAAAAGCACACATTATATTATTATTCTTTTTTGATAAATTCATACATATTTTTTCCCATCAATTTAAATGAGAATAATCAATGCAGAGTGTGCAAACATTTCAAAATCATGAGTTAAAAAACGCTGACTGTGCGAGTATAAACAGGTATTAAAGCCTAACAGAGCGGAGCGGCGTGCTGCCAGCGCGAGAGGCTCACTGGCGCCAACAAACCTAAGTGGATACTTCACGCATTGCACAATGCTTGAAGTATCCACTTAGGTTTGTAGGCGCCAGTGAGCCTCTCGCGCTGGCCGCCCGCCCGCCGAGCGGCTGCGCCTGAAGCAACTATTTCACAACAGAGGTGTTGCACAGTATTATACGATATTTGAACGTACTAAGAATGACAGGCATTAAATCACGATGAACGCATCGGCAAATTCTAACATGCACCCCTACCTTCACAATCTTCGCAAGAAATTTTGCGTTTTTTTTAGCTTCCTGCTTTAGAAATGAGTCTACGGCACCGGTGAACATTTTGTCATAGGAGACCTCGGAGGATCCCTTTCACAGGAAAACTAAGGTAGCAAAATGATAGCTCTCTCATGATTATTCTGTGATAATGCCTGATGAAATTTACTGTAGCTTTTCCTGAAAAACCAGCGTGTTCTTGAACTCCCGCGTTTTTTAATTCCTGATTTGCGTATCGGCCGGGATGTCGAAAGCCCTGACATGTGACATCAAGGCTCGAAATCGAGCATGGGAATTCTGGTAAACAGATATGAGGACCTATCAGAAGTTGATCGGCATACCGTTCGAATGAAAGTTGAGTGACGAAAAAAAGCGAATAAACACAATCCCCATTTTTACGATTTTCCTCAAACAACTTCCGAGCGATTCTATGGTCCCGCTCCCCTGCTCCCTATTTTCCCTCAAACTAATTTTGCCGCTATTGTTCTCATCCACCCGCACCAAACTCACATTGCCGTATCTCTATAAAAAAAATTTGACCCGAAAAATCGATTTTAGAAAAGCCCCATCTCTGATTCTCATGTCGATGAATTATGAAACGAAGCTTCCGTTTGAGAAAAAAACATCATGGAAGCTCGTGGACGAAACAGGCTACATTCTTTTAGATATTAAGCAGTGGTGTGGCGTGCTTGGTGATTTATCGATTTATCTGCCATTTAAACCATGGAACAGGATCGATGCACAGGCTGTTTACTGGAAAAAAGTCACTTGGAACTTGAGTCCAGACTCTTGAAAACATTGACAAGAAAAAATACTCTTGATTCAATCGGGGTATTCGCTTGAATCAAAAGGAAATCCGCTTAAATTAAGAGGCTTGGTTCTTGATTTAATCAAGAGTACGTATTTTATCTTGTCAATGTTTTTATGAGTTTAGACTCTAGATCCAAGCGACTTTTTTCCCGGTGCTCGTAACGAATGCTTTAATAATCGAAAACGTACGCGTTAATTCATATCATTTCGCTCAACTCCAATTTAAGGTTCATCAGCTTTTCGTCCCAATTAATGTGCCCGATTTTTAAAGTAATGTGATGAGAAATTCTATCGAACCGGAGGTTTTTTCCGGGACAATCTTTTTCTCGACATGTAAGCACGTTTTCCCCCGTAGCCTTTTATTTTCGTAAAAAGGAAAATAGTTAGCGTGTGAAGGTTCACACAAAGTTTCTCGTCAGCATGGTAGTATTCTGCCGTAAAAGCGAAGAGAGCCGTAAGTGCAAAAATGAAGTTTTGACAAAACGGGCTCAGAAGCGTTTGACCGGGAAAATTGTATCGCTTGAAGCCTCCGTTCTTTGTCAAATTACCGTCAAATTGTGTTAATTGCGTGGAACTCTTGAAAAGCGTTTGGATGATTAAAAATCGATCGATTTCATTTCAAATACATAAGAGGGGGATTATTAATTTTCATGTAAGGCTAGTGTCGGCAAGACAGCTGTAAATGCTATCCTCTACGTACTTTCGCGGTTGCATTTTGGACAGCAGCAAACATATTTCCAGGTTTAAATTTGGCAGAAGGGAGCGGCACTGTGAAAAGAGATTAAACGAATTTTGAAGGAAACTCGATTTCAAAAATTTGACACTTATCGCTCTCTGCACTATCACGGCAGTGTTGATTCCCGATTTTGGTAATTCTATTCAACTGATTTTCAGCTCAGCGACACTTATCCTTCGAAGTGGCAGCTGCGCGAGGAGCTCACGCGCATAAATCCAACCCAGACGTTACCGGTCGGGGGGGGGGGGGGGGGGGGGGGGGGGTTCGGATGAAGTTGGATGGTGCATCAGTTCACAACAGATTGAGAGTGCCGTTCCCTATGCAAATTCGCCGCTGCACTAAACGCCACCGCCGTTAACCCCCCAACCCCACCCCCAACCGCGCAGCCCGAAAAAACTCAACAGAGATTGAAATAGTTCGAAAAATAGGAAGCGGATCCGATAAAAACGACAAGCACGGTGGTTTGCGAAAAAAACAGTTTAAGTTCGACTGTATGTAACAGATACGACCGGCGGACTCTGTTTTTTATCAGTTCCGAAAGCGATAAACCAAAACAGTGGCACGATCGGTAGCTGTGTTTTCGTGATAAATTTTCGTCTCCTTTATTTCAGCATCAATATATGATGTGAATGAATATTTTCGATTGGATGCGAATCGTTACGAGAAATGGTATATGTCGCTTGGGTTTTTATGAAACACAATCGTCCAAATTTTTCCTCATTGAGTGGAAGAAATATTAAGTGTTCCCCCATACTGCTACACAGAGTTGCCAGGAAAAAGAAGATAAATATACCTTGACCATTCATCGATCTTTTCTTGAAATTTTTGGGGTTGTTCCCAATCGCTCACCCCTCTCCCCAGTGCAGCTTAATGCATTCAATTTAAACTCTGTCCGTATTTTCTCTGGGTGCTGATTCCTAAAATTAATAGACAAAGCTATAGACAAAGAAGACGTAGGGAGTATGGAGTGATCCAATTGGTTGAAAAGGGGGCCTCTCATAGACTAAGGTAGAAATAATGAACCAACTGTAGGGTCTCTTGAGAGTTGCTGTTAATAATTCTATATTACTTACCTCCTCTGTTTATTCCAACCACCCATTTCAACCAAAAGGATCGCCTCAGTTTTTTCTCGTTTTTTCTGAGGAACTCACCCGGTAGATGGTGTCTCTCGTCAGCGGGCTGTTTGTTGGAATTGACAGACAATACGACAGAGAAAGAAGACATTGGGAGTATGGAGCAATCCTATTGGTTGAAACGAGTGCTTCTCATAGACTAAGCAGGGGGAAAATTATGAACTACCTGTAGGGAGGTTTCTTGGGTTGCCGTTAGTCAGTCCATTACTTACCTTCTTTTATTTGTCCATTCTAGACAATATGATCGCTTCAGTTTTCCTCTGTCTCCTACGTCTATCGCTTTGTCTATCAATTTCAATAACCAGCGGGGCGATTATTGAAATTGATGGACAAAGCGATAGACAAAGAAGACATGGAGAGTATGGAGCGATCTTATTGGTTGACATGGTTGGTTCTTCTAGACTAAGGAAGAAAATGATGGACTAAAATGTCGGGTCTTTAGTGGGTTGCCGTTAGTTAGTCCATTACCTACCTCCTATGTCCATTGCCACCACCTATCTCCACCAATAGGATCCCTAAAAATCCCTTTTGTCGTCTTTGTCTGTAGCTTTGTCTATAAATTTCAATAATCGGCCCGCAGACCGCAGGTTTGTCCACAACTGCGGCCCGTCCGTTCCCAACATCCCCTCCGACGGGCGGAAAAACTCGGAAAATGTCGGAGCCTTTGAAAAGGCGGCCTAATTGATGCACTCGAGAGCCGGACACCGCCCGCGAAAGGCGGGAAACGCAGCTCGACATTTCGTGCGAACGAGGCCAAGAGTCACTTTACGGGCCATTAAAACGGTTACACCGCCCCCCTCCCCGCCTGAATTTTGTTGCAAACTTCGCTAAGTTTTTCACCTCCGACGCCAAGTCTCCGAACAGACCACTTCGAATCCACGCGGAAAGGAAGAATTCGGAGGGAGCTTTGGAAGCTGCGTTTACTCGCGGTGCTTTGCGAACTTTTCTCGTCACCTCCGACGACGACGCTCGGCTTCCGAGTCACTTCCGCACTCGCTCTTCGCAGAAGCGAATGATCCGCTTCACCACTCACCCAAGCTACAAAGAGATGGATTTGTAGCCGAGCCATCTTCCACATTACGTGCCGTAAAGGAGGTTTCGTTCCTCTTATGAGACCAAGAGAATTTTTCAAGGAAAGAATGAGCCACTAGATAGGGTCAGAAATTTAGCACCACAATACACGGACCGCCTTAAGGTGATTCGATGGACACCATATTTTGTGTCAGAACGGCATGCGATATATCGCATCAATTGGTTCCATTTTTCAGCTACTCGTCATTTTTCTCCAATTTGGAGACCGCAATTCTGTTGTCAGGAGACTAAAGCACTCACTTACCAATTTCAACAAAGAAATTCAACGTAATACAAGCGTTTTTTTTTAGAGAGAAAATATCGTATTCGAGTGCAGTCTCGACATCAGTATCGAATGCGATGTTTTCTCACGGCACGCCTTTAATACGTTGAATTTCTTTGTTAAAATTGGTAAATGAGTGCTTTAGTCTCCTGACAACAGAATCGCGATCTCAAAATTTGAGAAAAATGAAGAGTAGCTGAAAAAATGGAACCAATTAATGCGATTTAAAGGAGGTTTCGTTCCTCTTATGAGACCAAGATAATTTTTGAAGGAAAAAATGAGCCACTAGATAGGGTCAGAAATTTGGCACCACAATACACGGACCGCCTTAAGCAGAAAGGAATCAAGCTACATCAGCTATTGTAAAATTTAATCGTGCAATTTAATTTTTTAAAAGAGAACGTTTGTGCGGATTCCCTTGAAAATGTAAGGAATTTGCCTCCTATTATGCAGAGAATTCAATGGATTTTTCACAAAAATCCCCACAACCGTTTTTGTGGTAAGAATTAAATTGCCCGATTTTTGGCAATAGCTAATGGGGCCTGGTTCCTTTCTGCTTAACGCGGTCCATTTCCTACTTGGATCGCATTTAACAAAAAGGAACCAGTGCAATTGGATTACGTTTTGCAAAAAAGTACCACTATTTCTGACCCATTTTAGAGACAACATACAGCCATTGGTTTCCCTATACAGATATGTACTTTTATGGGAGAGCCAAAGCTAGTGGTTTCTGGTTGCAAAATGTAATCCAATTATGATGTTGTACAAATGTTGCCTCTCGCTATTAAAAAACGGCACATACATACACAAATGTTGCCTCTTCATAATTATCGGAAAAATCTCTTAAAATAGAAAATATTTGTTGCATTCCTCCCAAAAAATTGTAATTTTAAAGGAAATAACTAATCGTGTAAATTTTAATACTGTACTTACATTGAGTATTTTTAAAAGGAAAGAAGAACCTGCGCGATTTTGAAAACACTGTAATCGCGCTGGTTCCTTTTTGCTAAATGCGATCCTCTTCATGTACGATAAAACTGTTTTTCGCGGAATGCGCTCTCCCGAAGCTGAGAAATAAGGTCAGATTTGTTGCGGAGGAAGTGCCCAAGGGGTGGAATCCCCTCTCGAACTAAATATCCTTCGAGAGGGATTAAAGAGATGCACCCAGAAGGGACGTCGAGAGCCGAACGAATTCCCGCCGCTTAAAAATAATTCAGCATTAATCGAAACAACGATCCGGAGTGAATTCCGACGAAACGCCCCCGGAAAATCCTCGCCCTCGTCGTGTTTTGAAAATAATTTTGTTTGCGTGGAAATTACAAAGCACTGAAAAGCGGCTCACGAACACCGTTGCATGTTGCTTCAGAGGGTATTATATCATGGGGTGGAAACGATCGAATAATTAGATGAAAATGGCAACCGCGCTCGTGAATTGCTCTGAAATATCCGTGACGTCAAGCTCCGGGCCGAATTCCGCGGATTCCCACTCCGGCCCAAAATCATGAAATTCGTCCGGAATTTTTCCCAATTTCCGCGGAATAATTCCGGGCAAAAAATAGCAGTTCTGCCGTGCTAAGGAAAAACGCCGTATGAGCCTTTAGGCGTTGCCTAATTTCCTTTGATAAAATACGGATTTATTGAGAAAGTTGTGAATATTTTTCTATCAATTTTTCTGATAATTTAGTTCGCAATTTAATCGAAAATATCTTCGCTTCTAATTCTCTTCCAATTCGCTAATTCTAATGATGAACTCGAATCGAAGTTGGATTAATCGTTCGTAAACGATACATCAAACCGGTGAGATTGTATCGATATCGATTGGTTCAACTTGTGAACATAGTTTCAAAAGTGAACTGACTAATCTGAAGGAACTGGTTTCTCGTGATAGGTTTTTGATTCTTATGAGTATACGAGTAAAATGGTGATTTAAAGTGAAATTGTTGAATTTTTTTTCATTTTCAGCTTTTACTACTTAAATCCTAACATGTTTGTCAGAAATGTGTCATAAATTTCAAAATATCTAGTAATTAGCTTCATAAAAATTAGATATATTATTTGTAAAAGAGAGTTAAGTTAGATAAATTAATACCATCTATGTCTAATTATTTTGAACTAAACGCTCCATCGAAGCACTGTCGAGTACAATCTATGCGAAACGGTGTCATTGAACTCTCGATAGTAAAGGTCGAAAAACGGGTATTTCAATTTGTGACGCTGCAGTTTTCTTGTTACACTCAATTTTGAGATGGACTGCTATTTTGGAATGGAGAAGCATAGGAATGCGTAATGATTCTTGGAATTTTCACTCAATGTTTCTCATTTTGTACCGAATATTCTGTAAAATTGAAGTTGAATAATGCGCAATGATGTCGTATAAATTTCTATCAGGAAAGGTCGAAAAACACCTATCTGCGTCGTTACAGACAGAGAAGAATCGAGCAGCTTTGAGAGACACAAGCGACGGCCCTAAACTGGCAGGAGTAGCACGAAAACAAATTGGGCAACGCCAAGTTACTTACTTGTTTTGTGTCTCGAACGCAAACCGTTTTTTTCCATATTATATTTTTGGGATGGAATGTTATTTTGGAATTGAGAATATGGAAGTAAACATAATATACTTGAGTTTTCAATCATTTTTTCTTACCATATACCAAATATTATGTGAAAATTTTGAAGGAAAAAAAACTCTCACTCATTTTCTTTAAAAGCGTAAAACGACTGCCAAGATTTTAAAAAGGCGTACTGTGTGTACGTATTTTTTATATCAACCATCGATAAGCGATTTCTTTCACAAATTTTCATTTTGTGGGAGCTCGAATGAGGTTGCGGTGTCAAGTTGGAAAACTTTTCAATTTCTTTGAAACCACCCTTCCTTCCTCTGAATAGAATTTCCGAATTCGTTTGAGGTGTCAAATCTTGTCATCCTCGCCAGTCCAACCGTTGAATAATTAAAAAGTTCCTTCAATATTCCTCGGCGTTGTCAAAATGTCAACTTTTGTCATTTGTCTAGCCGGTTTTAGGCCCTAAACGTTACCGCCAAAAATCAAGTTTACATACAATGGGAAAATGTCTCTGCATGGTCGCATTTGCACGTCTGTCAAAATTGATCATCAAGTTTATTCCAGAAGATTCATAGTTCTACCTCATACATTGTTTAAGTATGCTAAGTATATTACTTCAAAATTTTACACTCTCAATGTTGTCGAGAGTTAATTTTTTTTCTGTTTTTAAGTATATTGCCACATTTCCTTTTAGATCAGCTACTTATGTCTTCCAATTTTGGTTTGTTCTAGGTGAGTGTTAGCTGTAGCGCAGAAAAACTAATGCATGCATTCCGATCGCTGTACCTGGTAATTAATTTTTTAATTAGTATTAGAATTTAAAATATGTTTATTTTCTCTTGAAAATTGGATTTTCTTTAGTTTTCAAAATGCTCAAGCGAGATAAAAAGCTAAGAAGACAAAGAAAGTATCGTTTTATATCCCGAAATGACTCTTCATTAGGACGGATTTATTTATAATTTATTTTACATATTATATTCTTTAATTTCTCTCTGAATGTATTACTAATTTTCACAGATAATGGAGATTTTGCATGTGTGAGAAATTTGCGATTTGACCATTGATTCATATGTAAAAGTTCGCGAGAAACACGATGGTGCCACTGGTTCTCTCTGAAATCAACTCCCAAGCTCAAAAAAAGCTCTCAAGTTGAAGCCAAAATAGAGGGGATATCCCACCCTACCCTGAGAGTCCACAGTCCACGTCTTCATCAAAGCAAATTCTCCATGCAAAGATAGGGAGCGATTACATTGACCGGGCTGCCACTTTATTTGGGAACTCTAAAACTGAAAACACGGCAACCCTGCTAATTTATTTGCTCCGTATCTTTGCAAGGAGAGTTTTTCTTGATGTAGACGTGGACTCTCAGGGTAGGGTGGGATATCCCCTCCATTTTGGCCTTAACTTGAGAGCTTTTTTTGAGCTTGGGAGTTGATTTCAGAGAAAACCAGTGGCACTATCGTGTTTCTCGCAAACTATTACATAAGAATCAACAATCAAATCGCAAATTCCTCACACATGCAAAATCTCCATCGTAGGTACCAATTTTGAGCGGATTATCGTTGGCCGATATCATCACCTTCCGTCCAAAATATCACAAGAGTTTAAAAATTTCTGCCGTCATTTTATTTGTTACAGAGAAGTTTTTCAACAAAGCTGTGCGAAAATTTCGCCGAAGTTTCCTTGTGCTGTCGATTAAATTCGGTGAAATTTTCAAAAAGCTTCAAGCAACAATTTCTCTGTAAAAAAATAAAATGGCGGCGGAAATTTGGACACGTCGCATGGCGCTTTTGATACTTCGGCCAGTGGGTGTCGATACGTTGCTCTTGAGACAAGCGAGAGAAAATAATTGCCTCTTCTCCGAACTCGGTCCATTTATACTTCTCTAATTTATGAAGGAGCATGCTTGAAATAACGCGGCTTTGCACGATGCCTGTAAAACATTTGTCAACAAGTTTGCGGAACTTGCTTGGCGGAGGAGATCGTTAAATACATGCCAAAATTTCAGATCCGGATCCGGGCGTTCATCCTTTGACTACGTAACTACGAGAAGTTGGTCGGCTCGAAACCATGCATGTCTGCGCCAGTTAGCGCGCGCACTCGGAGCGTAAGGCAAACTTGGGGTTGAAACTGTGCAAAGCTCATTATCCGAAAACTCATGTATGCTCTCCGTAGCCTTGTTTAATCGTCTGTCATTCGCTAAAGTTTCCCCAGACGTACACATGCTTTTATCGCAACAATTTACTCACGCGATGCGTTTTTGACGCACATGGGGAATCACTACTCCTCAAAATTCAGGAATATTTACCTGTCTCCGGGTTTTTTCTTTTTCTCCTCCTCCATCTCCTCAATCTCCTCGATCTTCTTCATCTGATTCTACTGATCGGCTACAAAGCTCGGGAACCGATCGCAACAGAGTCGAGTTGGGTTTAGTTAGGTCACGCAACTAAACTAACTTCCGGGCAAAGCTGGAGGTATCACTCGAATTGAAGGCGCCCCAATCCTTTTTGTCCTTCGTCTTCCTCTTCTTCCTCTTGTTGTTGTTGTTGTTGTTGTTGTTGTTGTTGTTGTTGTTGTTGTTGTTGTTGTTGTTGTTGTTGTTGTTGTTGTTGTTGTTGTTGTTGTTGTTGTTGTTGTTGTTGTTGTTGTTGTTGTTGTTGTTGTTGTTGTTGTTGTTGTTGTTGTTGTTGTTGTTGTTGTTGTTGTTGTTGTTGTTGTTGTTGTTGTTCTTCTTCTTCTTCTTCTTCTTCTTCTTCTTCTTCTTCTTCTTCTTCCTCTTTATTATCCTGAAATTATAGAAAAAGTGTGCATCGACACAAAAGACAAAAGAGACATACCCTTTGTTTCGGGCTCAGGGCAGTGGCGTGGCGTGCTTTACGATATATCGATTGTTGTGCCATTTAAACCTATGGAAAAGGATCGATAAGCAGGGTGTTCGCAGCGAACACCGTAATAATAATCGATTCTTTACCATAGGTTTAAATGGCAGAACAATCGATACATCGCAATTCACGCCACGCCACTGGCTCAGGGATCGAGAGTTCCCGGTGCTGGAGCTAAAACGTCGACTGCTCCGGGATCAGTGGCCGGAGCAACGGGTGCTGCACTCGGAATTTAGCTCTTACGGCCTCTTAGCTCGAAACGGATGATACGTCTGTATTAGCCCGTAAGTACGGCTTTCACAACTGGAGTTTTTTCTCAATGTGTCACATAATAGCTGAGCATTCCTTCCAAGTCATGAAAAACTGAAATTGCGCACGTATGAAACAAATTAGCGCACCTTTGTGTTTATCCGGCTATATCTCAAACATCCAATAAAGTTAGTTGTAGCTAACGAAAGACAAAACTTGTGACCCGCGCATGCAGTCCAACGCTGCCCTCGTAAGGAAAAACGTCGTATGAGTCTTCAGGCGTTGCCAAATTACCATCAACAAATCACGACTTTTCGGGAACGTTTATGAGTATTTCTCTTCCGATTTTCCGGATGATTTCGTGCGAGATTTGATCTAAAAAGCTTGAAATTTTCAAGGAAGGATATTCATAACTTTCATGAAAAAGAAATATTCTCTGATGCAAAATTTGGCAACAATGGAATGCTCATATTGCGTTTTTATTTAGTCTTGTAGAATACTGCGCCTCTCCTTGGCCTCGCGTATGAGAGTCAAGACAACACCCCCTCATGGAGTCACAAATGGGAATAAAGATTACACAAATTGAACGTTTTTCGCAATCTTTGATCGGCCCATACTCAAATTTCTTTCTCCGTTCCTTCTCTCATTCCGTTTGTTCCTTGCCGAACCCGTAATTCCCTGGTCCATTCCAGATTATAATCTTCGCAATCGGTGAACATGTAATCTTTATTCCCGTTTGTGACACTGTGAAGGCCGAAAATACGGGAACCAATCAGAAATGGATTCACATTGACGTGACTCTCAGTATAAAGGGACTCTAGCCTCGCGGTCACAGCGACGAGCTCAGTGTGCGGAGCAGAATTCGGAGCGAGTCGCGCAGTTTGCCTAATTGCAAGGGAGAAGGCGCCAACAGCTGACAAGAGCATCCCGGCGAATCTGAGGCTGACAGCCGGCGCTGCCAAGTACGATCCCAAAAGACATCCCCCTCGCGGAGCTTCCGCCGGAAATTAATATTAATACGACGGCTTGGTCTCGTGTGATGAGTAAGTGCCCAACTAAGTCCGGGCTGAGCCGTCAGAAGCGGGGACGCGCGCAGTTCCAATTGCCGTGTGGCGCTGGCACTTTGAGACAGTCCCAGACGCCTCGCCGCCTCACCGCGGGAAGGCACTCGACTTTGAGGGTCTTCAAGTGAAAACTTGAGTTCGGAGGCGGCGGGCTATGAATCTTTCACGTTCGTTGTCATAAATCAAACGTGACCATCCCCGAAGGAAAATGTTTGAACTCTGGTGAAGGAGAGCAACATTTTCATCAGAACAATTTTTGTTGAGTTTGGTAGAAAAATCGGATTTCGCAGTTTTGACAGAAGGGGTTGCGAGTGTTTTAGCTCATTTTTGTACCAACAGATGGCACAATGAGTCAATATAGTTTATAAAGAAAAAGCAACTACTTGGTATCACTGTCATTTTGTTATCACTTTTCCAAAAGAGTTCCCAAACCTAGCCAACCAATTGGGCCGCGTTAAGCAGAAAGGAACCAAACCACGTCAGCTATTGCCAAATTCAATCAGGCAATTTAGTTTTTTACATGGAAACGGTTGTGCGGATTTTTCTGCAAATTAGGTATGTGAATTTTCTGCATAGTCCGAAGCAAATTTTACAACATTTTCAAAGGAATACGTACAAACAATCTCTCGTAAAAAAATAAACCTCCCAATTTTAGGCAATAGCTAATGTGGGTTGGTTCCTTTTTGCTGAACACTGTCTCAATATAACATTGAAATCTTAAAAACCTCTCATTGGAGTCCAATTTGATTACATTTTGCAATAAGGAACCAGTATTTCTGCAATGGCTTATTTTTTAAACAACATATATGCCATCGGTTTCCCTATGCAGAAATGCGCTTTTATGGAAGAATCAGAGATAGTAGTTTTTGCAAAATGTAATCAAAATGACATTCCAATGCACTCTGCTGGTGACATATTAAAATTTCAAATAGCTATTCCGCAAAACCCAACTTTCTCAACATTGAAATGCAGTTATGCCCTTTTGACTAAAAAGCGACGAGCGCCCGGTATTTCCACCGATCAATAGATCGTTTTCGATACATCAAATAGGTGAGATTGTATCGATATCGATTGATTCAACATGTAAACATAGCCTCAAAAGTCTATCGAGTAATCTGAGGAAACGGGATTTTTCTGATAGATTTTTTATTCTTATGAGTACTAAATGGCATTGCAAAGTGAAACAGTTAGGAATTTTCTCATTTTCAGCTTTTCCGACTGAAATCCTGAAAGTTTTGTTTGAGGTTTTGCTCTATTGTTTTGAACCAAACAATACCGTCACCTTCCAGGCAAAGTATCACAAGCGCCATGCGACGTTTAAAAATTTCCGCCGCCATTTTATCTTTTTACTGAGAAATTGTTGGTTGAATCTGTTCGAAAATTTCACTAAATTTTATCGGCAGCACAAAGAAAATTCGGTGTAATTTTCGGACAGGTTCGTTGAACAATTTCTGTGTAAAAAAATATAATGGCGGCGGAAATTTTTAAACGTCGCATGGCGCTTGTGATACTTTGCCTGCGGAAGGTGACGATATATCGAACCACTTTCGAAAACGATCTATTGCGGGGATAACGGGGAGTTGCCCGTCCGAGCAGACAACCGCGGTGAGAACCCGCGCCAAGCGAGGGAAGTAGAGCTCCTCATGAAATATTAAACGGTTCATTATTAAGTTTTCCTGCCCTGGCTCCCCCCCCCCCTCCCGCCTCGTTGCGGGGCTTAAGTAGAAGATTTGAGGAAGTTTCGGCCCAACTTTTTTTTATTGAATTTTTTCCACGGTCGTATCATCAATAACTTGTCCATGCCAGCGAGGCATTAGGCGAAGCTCATGATTTCTCCCCCGCCCCGGCCGAGCTTTCCCCGCCACAATGCCTTTTTTGACGCGTTAACAAAACCAAAGTTCACCCCTCCCCCGAAAGCTCCCCGCCCAACCCGAGACTAAGCCCCTTGATTTTCATCCGAGATTTAGTCATTTTCAACCGCTGTCTCTTTTTTAAGCGATTTTGCATTTTGATCTCGAGCGGGTTATGGAAGCTTTCCAGCGCAACTGAAAAATGAGTCCTTGCATTCTGGAGGAATTTTAGATTCACCCCTCCACTCTAACGCAGAATTTCGCCAGAAACAATATTCCTAGTTTTTCCTAAATCAACTTCCAAGCTCAATGGAAGCTCTGGAAGGTAGGAGGGAGAGGTATGCCATATGAGTGAGTACTTTTTAATAAATGGACCTCTAGATAAGGTACGAATTTCAGCATTCTGATACATGTTTCTTCATCAAAATTTTACGAAAAACACGATGCACACAACGAAAATTACCGAAACCAACTCTTTACGAAGATATTTAATGATTCTTGATGCGTGAATTCAAACCACCCGCTCATGAAAACTCAATGCTCTACGTGATTCACATATCGCGCGCTAAACGTGACAAAAATCATGACAGTCTCTGCGATATAAAAATCTGGCAACCTCAATTTTGACGCTTTGGCTCAGCTATAGCAAATTGCTTATAGTGTGAGAAAAACACGGTGAGAAATGAACATTGTTCGATTGAGAATCTTGCTGAAATCGTTGTAGTGGGCGATTTTACTCACGTAGAGCTTTGAGTTTCTTGTGAGCGGGCAGTTCAAATTCCTCGTAACCATTGTGAAATAAAAACGTTAATATCTCTGTTAGGAATTGGTTTCAGTAATTTTCGTTTTGTGGATCGTTTTCTACGTGAAACTCTGGTTAAGAAACATGTATCAGATCGCCTAAATTCGTATCTTGTCTAGTGGTCCATTGCGGAAGCAAGAAGGGCACATGTCCTCCTACTGTTCCCAAACTCAGTAAACGATTCTCTCTCCACAGTTAAGAATCGATGAAATAGATGAAATAACTAAAATTAGTAACAACAAGGTGGTGAAATGGTGCTGGGTCCACACCATTTCGCTTGGAAAGCAAAGCCGATAATTTCAATTAGAGTCAAAATTCCAATATTCCATGCAAGCTGCCTGAGCTGTACATTCTCCTTCCCTCAGTCTTGTACTGGTACTCTTTAGAGCTCAAATTTTTGAGCTTCTTGTCTTTGTTTTCCCCGCAGAATGGTGTGGACCCAGCACCATTTCACCACCTTGTTACATTTTCTCATTAGTAACAACTGCGGCTCCTCAAAAATATGTTTATACCCTCAGTCCCTCAGGGTATAATACAGCCTTGAAGCGTTGCCAGATTCCTCTCAATAAAATCTAATTTACTGGAAGGTTTTCGAATGCTCCGCTTCAAACTATTCAAACGATTTCGTTCGATATTTGATCTACTTAAAATACCTGAAACTTTCAAGAAAAAATATGAGTAACTTTCCTAAAAAACACATGATTAATCCGGGGAAATTTGGCAACTCTCGAATGTTCATACGGCGTTTTTCCCTAGCACGGCAGACTAACCCTATGAACGCCACTTTTTTTTAGCACCAATTAAACACCAAGTCCTGCCAGTGTACTCTCCAGTCTCTGGAATGTCGTTTGCCTGAAAACTTAAATGACGTCATTAACATCGCAAAAAATAACTGCCAATCAAAGCCGGGCAACACCTCCCTCGTGTCACGGATGTGAGCATGAAAAAAAGGCAGGCTGGACACCCTCCGGTCCAGGATAAGATGACGTGTTGTCCGCGTCCGTCCGTGAGACGTGCGTGAAAAGTTGTTCCGTTGCGATTTCCAAGTCGCTCGATCTTCCGAGCTGACAGCCGGAGCTCTGTTGGCGACGCCTGCAAACTACAAACTCCTCGTTAGCCATTAATTACGCGCGAAGCCCGCCGAACACGCATTAATCCGTGTATTAACAGTCTAGTTACCATCAGCGATTGAAACATCTGATTTCATGTCGGCGGTCGATGCGACGGAAGTGTTTGAGAAGTAGTCCGACCGGACCAGGAGTGCCATCCTGGAGGACCCGCGAACTGTCAAAACGAGTACTTCGTTGCATAGAGGATGCAGCTTTGAAAAATGAAACTACTACCACTAATACATGAAATAATTTTCAAAATTTTCAAAAACACTGTCATGCGATAACGAAGAGGTGCGAAAAGTGCACTATTATTTATGGCTCATTTTAGAATCAATATATGGACGGAGTTAAACAGAAAGGAACCAAGCCACATCGGGATCGAGCCGAGAAAAAGAGGCTTAATTTAAGCTCCTGCATAAGACTCAATGTAAAAGTTAAACTTCAAGTTCAATTTCTGCAAAATTTGCTCCAACAAAAACTTTGAATTTTTGGCGATAGATAGTAGAGCAATGGCTGAGTTCAAAACCACTCATAACTCAATTATTTCCAAAATGTGGGTTGGTTCCTTTCTGCTTAACTCAGTCCATATGTCCTATTGGTTCCCTTATGCAGAAAGGTGCTTCCATGAAGAGCCAGAGACAGTGGTTCCTTATTTTGCGAAATGTAATCCAAGTGTCGCTGAGGTGAAAATCAGTCGAATTAAATTCCCAAATTCGGGAATTAATACTGCCGTTATAGCGAAGAGAGCCAGTAAGGGTCAAATTTTCGAAATCGATTCTCCTTCAAAATTCGTCTAATCTCTTTTAGATGAAATCACTGAAATAGCTAAAACTGCACAATTCATCTTAATTGTATCAAAACGAGACATGTAAGAAAGTCGTAAGTGCGCAAAAAATTATGTAGTTTCAGGCAAGACAGCAGTAAGTGACATTATTCCTCCAGAGAGCCAATGAAAACAGTGCCTTCAAGGACAGTGCCGCTCTCTTTTGCCAATCTCTAGCCTGAAAATGTGTTGTGTGTCCAAAACGTAACCACGAAAGTATGCAGAAGATAGCACTTACAACTGTGTTGCCTAACAATAGTCTAGCATGAAAATGAAAAATACCCTTTTTATGTAATTGAAATAAAATCCATTTTAATAATAGAAACGATTGCTAGGAGTCTTTTGCACTGAAAAAAAACTCTCGGCGTTTTTACCAAGGTCCGGTGGTACCTTTATCATCTAACTTTTTTTACCAATTATTGGTAATTTAACCAAGACAGACTGGTGAGCTTACCTAAACACCGGTAGTTTTACTGTTTTTTTCGGGTACGAATACCACTTTTATTGGTAATCAATTCCCAGTAACTTTGCCATTTTATCTCGGTAATTCTACCACAGTCGATAAAAAATATTGGCGTTTTTACCAAGGTCCAGTAAAATTACCGAGAAAGTTCAATAATTTTACAGAGATTTCTCGGTAAAATTACCAATTCCATAAATGGTAATTTTACCAAGAAAAATTGGGATCAAATAGAACCCTGAATTCTTGGTAAGTTTACTCTTTTCTTAGTAAATACACCGAGATTTTTTTTTCAGTGCGGACGATTAGTGGCAATTTGAGAAAGAACGGAGACTGCTTTCAATAAAATTTTCCGGTCAGACGCTTCGAAGCCAGTTTTCTCAAAACTTCTCCTCGCAATAGCCCTGTGTCCACTCGTCAAAATGGCGTCAAAATGGAAGCTCAAAGTTAATCGATAAATACGATTTGTTCGCGATTGTTGATCAAAAAAGAGTCACGCCGCTCTTTTTTGAGTTGCAACACTCATCAATCGCTTCAAGTCCCGACTTAGAGCCATTTATCGTTGAAATCGATTCACTTTGAGCTTCCATTTTGATGCCATTTTGACGAGTGGAGACAGCACTCATCACGGCCGCACTGTTCCATAGTGTCCACATCTGAAGAGACACAATTCACATTTTCTTTCCTACCCGAGCCTTTGTCAGAGGCGTCTCGTCGCGAAAGCGTAAGTCCGGATCCACTTAGAGGATCCACTCCTTCAACTTTTGACTTGGTCTCGTAGAGCTTCATTATCGCAGTTGGCGCCGGTCGCCCGGAGGAGCGGGACCCAGCTTTTGTAACAGCGTTGCTCGCTGCTCGGCGAAAAGATAAGCTTCGTCATTACTGCGGAGTAATTGTATTACACTTGAGTATTTAAATCTGGGTATTCTGGTTAATGGCCTCGCTGAGTCTAATGTTCATCCTAATTAAGCGCCCAGAAGCAGCGACAGATGCTTCCGCCTTTTCGCCCCCCCCCCCACTTCCCCCACTACCCCCACCCCCACCCCCACCCGCCCCTAGTCATCGCCTCTTAATTTCCTCCCGAGTTCCAGCACAAGTCGATTAAAAGGTTTCACTTCTGACGAGCGAGAGAACGCGACTGAGTTTTCCGAAAATTTCAGCGCGACGAAGAACATGGTATGACTCTGAAATTAATGACTCGCTGCGAGAACATAAACGGGGGGTTCAGAACATGAACGTCTTAAGTGACACTCTGTGGATTGCGAGACGATCCGGCGAAAAGTTAGAGCGGAACACGGGCTTAGTTCCCGAGAGGTAGTTAAGTTGATGTCTCGAGACTTGAACTTAAATTAGGGTGTCTAATTTTTTGCATGCATTATACCCGGACCGGTTTTATTCAGTTAAAATAGAGAGCAGTTTGAACAAATTAAGAATAATAATGACTCAAACGTAAGTATTTTAGAATGAATCGTTAAACTTTTACCGGATATTTTTTTTAATACGTTTGAAAAAAAATCGAATTTCTCGAAAAATTGTTCTTAGGCCTCAGGTAAATCATGACGCAAGTTTTGAAAACTCATTTTATGCATATTACGCAAATTCAAAGAGAAAAGTAGGAAAAATAACAGAAACTATACATTTTTTATTTTAATTCGATCTCAATCCCGACCTAAATTCTAATGCGATACTTCATATATATTTCTTGTGCGTAAAAAAGTTCTCTAAATTATCTCTGTCTATGTTATTATGTGTTTCATTCAATTATCGTCAGTCAAATCATAATCTGATTATGAGTGGCTGGTTCCGGAATAAAATCAGCGCAGCTATGATGCTGTTGCGGTTGCGTGTCATCAGCTTTGAAGGCGTTTTATTCACGTTAGCAAGTTCAGAACTTGCTTGTCTTTAGTCTGTGACTTGCCGATACGGACAAAATAATAAACGCTGTACCAAGGAATAACGCCGCAAAAACATTCAATTGTTGCAGAATTTCTCAAAAGTAAATATTATTGAAAAAAGTTAAGAATATTGTTCTTTTAAATTTTCAGGTATTTTAGACTAAATCACGGAAAGGAGTCTCTGATCAGTTGGAAAACAAAGGACCCCAAGTTTTTCTAAAACTTCGTATTTTCTAAAATGAAATTTTGCAACTTCTGTAGGCTCATACGACGTTTTTCCTTAGCACGGCATCATAATACTCGGTCGAGGCTACCTTGAATCAGATACGGTGAATGATTCCATCAAAATTCATGATCACAATAGCCGCTCTTGAAAAAAGAGTCAAGACCAAAATTAATGGAGGGCAGGGGAGGGGATATTCGGGTAGTAGATGATGATCTCGAATGGTTAGGTCAAAGGATTGTTTATATCGAATTAGTATGGGTTTTTTTTCTAACTCTCCTTTTTTCCGTCGTCTCTAATCTGATAAGACCACTATAGGCGGCGCGGCGGCGGGTCCAATCCTCTGCGTCAGTGGTGCGGCGTGGCGCGCTGTGCGATAAATCGATTGATCTTTCATTTAAAACCGTTGAAAAGGATCGATAAGCAGGGTGTTCGCAACAACCGCCTTAACAATCGATTCTTCACCATAGCTTCAATTGGTGAAATATCCATAATCGATCGTTCACGCCACGCCACTGCTCTGCGTGCCGCTCGCTGGAACCAACCAGAAGCCGAGGCTTTGAGCCAAGACAGATACCGACCTCAGTCAACCAGACGCTGGTTTCCACGGTTTCAAACGCGATGGTCTCGGTGTTGCCGGTTGACAAATCAGTGACAATTGATTAAAAAAAATGGCTACGTGACGTCATTAGCTGCACTGGCAATGTCTGATTCATCGGATCAGACAATTTTTTTTAAAATTTTGTTCAGCACGTTAGGAAGCTGAAAATAAATTTGCTACTTCTCTGTACAGACTTTCATCAACTAGAAAGTTGGATTTAGATTATGGTAACGCCTCAATGTCGATAATAGTGCCGACTTATACCTCCGGCTTTCTAACCCCCTCTAGTGATAAGCAGAGCGGATTTGCAATCGATATATCACAAAGCACGCCACGCCACTGAATTTCCCGGTCGATCTTCCAAAAAAAAAAAAATAAATAAAAAAAAAAAAAAACAAAACAGGCAACGCGAGCTACTTGTTCCGCGCTTTGTTTTTTCATCAAAGCGTGCCGTGATCCCTCAAATTATCCAGTCCTTTTCATGTTCATGTATTAATTTACTCGTATCTACCGCCGTCCTTCCTAGCTGCAGCCCCCTCCGAAATCGTCTTGTTACCGGTTCTATTTCCACTACGAAATTCCTCTCGAGTTCGTCAGGGTCTCCTCAGGCCACACACGGCTCTGCCTCATTACGTAGTTACATAGCAATGGTATTTGATCACAGTGTTCCGTTTTTTACCTGCAGGTAGAGGTCAGATGTTTCAATGGTTTCAAGAAGTCCTCAAGTCTTAAAAATTAAGAAATTGTCTATTAAAACAGTTTAAATCCATCTACAAGTATTAAACACGAAGACAATGAACAGAAAAATCACTCGAAAAACCCTGAAAACAGAGGTTACTTAAAAAATTCATGAATAGGATACTTTAATGTACATTAATTGCGTGATTTCGTCACCTTTAGGCCAATGTATCACAATCGCCATGCGACGTTCAAAAATTTCCGCCTTCATTTCATTTTTTTACAGAGAAATTATCGGTTGAATCTGCTCGAAAATTTCACCGAATTTTTTCGGCAGCACAAAGAAAATTCAATGAAATTTTCGGACAGCTTCGTTGAACAATTTCTCTGTAAAAAAATTAAATGGTGGCGGAAATTTTGAAATGTCGCATGGCCTCTTGATACTTTGGCTGGAAGATGACGATACATTGCGTGATTTGTCGCTATCGTTTTGTTTTTCTTTACGGATGGAGCGAAGGTTTCCGAAAAGGCGACACATAGAATTTTGAGGACGTCCCAACATGAGTGCAGGGAATTGCTCCTTTACCCATGCATTTCGGAGGAATATCTGTCGAAAATGATGAGAAATGTATGTCACTGATGAGTAACATGTAGCTAAAATATTAGAAGAATGGCTGAAATTGTCGTTTTAATGACATAAGAGCGTATCGCCATTTTCACGAAAATCCTTACATGTATGGAGTTATATGTATGGACAGCAGGGACCATGTAAGTATGTAACTACGCCCTGTCGTCAGAAAAGCGACGGAATATGGCAACACGTGACTAAAACCGATTTTAAGGAGACAGTTTGTGGCTCAAGAGCCGAACGATTTATGTGTTGAAGTAAGCGTGCGGAACAATGTATTATTCATAAGAGCCGATCGAAGAAAGTTAAAGTGGAGAAAATGGCAGATGAGCATCTTACATCTCATTTTGGGTCCAATATCTTTGAATCGTTTTGTCTAAAACCAACTTTTCCGCTCTCAAGAAGCTATCAAAATCAAGACCTTCAGGGTAGGAAAATGCATGGTAATTGATTTGATCCACTTTTTTCATTCAATTAAATGTCTATATATGCAATAATAGGGCTGAATAATTCGTGCATGGTTACTACAAAGTACACTTCCGTCAGATATTACCCTCTTCTCACTTTAGTTCCCATAAAAGAGCATATTTAACCTTAGTGCGCAAAAAGTTACCTGCTTCATTTGCTTGTTCGTTGCGCGTTATTTCAAATAAGAATCATCTTAGACCTGATTTTGAAATAAAGATGAAAGTTAGAGCTTCCGCCTCGAGACGCGAGTCGAAATTTTATTCATGTAGATAAACTTCAAAATAACTTCAAAATTCAATATACTTCAATGTGATCGTTTCAACTTCAATTTTTTCCTCAAAATCAAAGAAAATTCATTAAATCTCTTTATTCGTGATACCCCTTTTTAAAATCTATCTCTGCTATGAGAATTTTTTTAGCTACTTACAGAGATGAGACCACGTATATTCAACTTGAAGAGTTCCTTAATCTCGGAAAGTGAACTAAGGTATAATAAGGAACAAGTTCATGTTTTCAACTATATCTTACCGTGGTTACACCCTTTTGCTCATGTTTAAATTCAATTTATTAACTCTTTATCAACTCCCAGCTTTCCACCAGATCGGAACCATGAAGCACTTTTATTGGGGCGTCTACAAGTCAACCGTGCGCCGATATTGGTGGAGTGAATAATTACTCCGAAAGTTTCAATCCGCTTTCGCCGCATAATAAACAGAATACAATAGAGCAAAACTTGCACCGGAATCCCGCTCTGGAAAGCTATAATCGCGTAACCCTTATGAGATTCATGTTCGGATACGCGGTTTATTTTAACACTGCATAAGACTGAGCCTGTAACCATCGCCGCTAGAAGAGTTCCCTTATTCCGTTTTCCCGACTTGAAGAATAATATCCGCGCAAAACAAGAGCTTTCCTTGCAGAAAATCTATTCAAATAAATGAGTACTTTCAGAGTGGACTTTAAGCTTGATCCGAGAAGCGAGGAAAAAGTAGGGCATTGAACTCGTAATTTTAAACTTACAACTATTCTTTGAGCTTCTTATTACAGAAATGAACCGCAGCAAACCGACTTGTTTGTTGGATTATGTTGTTAGGGACGGAAAATGAATGTTGGTGAATTTTTCCAACCGGATTTTTTTTAAGACGGAAAAAAGCAGAAATACATGGACAAAGAGATACCAGAAAATTAAAATCAAACTAGAATTAATCATGAACTAAAAGTGCATGAAAGTTACTGTTTATTGCCAGCCAGGTCTCCCCTCCCACTCCCTCTCTCCCCGTCTCAAAAAGTGTCCCTTGAATAGTTCTGCTGCTCATTTTTTTCATCTCTTACGGAAATAGATATTTCAAAAATGAATTATTCTTATGCTGCATAACGTTTCAATTAAAAACACATACATAGATAATGGGGAAAAAGAAAAAAAAATCAATCTGAAATTTTAAAATCTACTCAAAGCGTAGCACACTTCAACTCTCAATATATGAAAAACTAATTTTTCGATATGCCCGGTGCGGGAGTATTATTTGTGGAGTACTCAATTTGACTTTCATATCACTTCACTTTTTACAGAAAATGTTTCCCATAAAAATTGAGTAAATACACTAAAAAGTGCTACTCGGCAACGAAGGAAATAAATTATATTAATGTCCCATAGTATTGAACGTTAAGGTCAGAATAAATGGCAATTGATTCCATGCACCAAAAGTGAAAGAGCTCACAATCACCAATCGGCGCACAGGGGCCTCAGTCGTGAAACTTCAGGAATTGGAAAAGTTCTTTAGAAGTCCAATTCATATCCAGTCCAATGGTCCGGCTTTCCATTCCTAAATGCCCATAACACTGTCGTGATAGCAAAGAGAGCAGTAAGTGCAAAAATGAAGTTTTGAGAAAACTAGCTCAGAAGCGTCGGAGCAGAAAATTTTATTGAAAGAAGCGTCCTTTTTTTGTCAATTTGCCACTAATCATCCGAAAGACTCCTAGAAATCGTTTGGATGATTAAAAATCGACTGATATTATTTTCATTACATAAAAAGGGTACTTTTCATTTTCATGTCAGGCTAGTGTTAGGCAAGACAGCCGTGCATGCTTTTGTGGTTGCATTTTGGACACACAACAAACACATTTTCAGGTCAGAAATGCGAAAGGCGGCACTTTACTTGGAAGCACTGTTTTCATTGGCTCTCCGGAGGAATAATGCCACTTACTGCTGTCTTGCCTGAAACTACGCCACTTTTTGTGCACTTGCGGCTTTCTCATATGCCTCGTTTTTTACAATTACGACGAATTTTACTGTTTTAGCTATTTCAGTGATTTTATCTAAAAGAGGTTAGACGAATTTTGAAGGAAACTCGATTTAAAAAATTTGATATTTTCTGCTCTCTTCGCTATCACTACAGAATAGGTCTGAACGGCGAAGTGAAGGGGGTTTCCCCAGTTATTTTTGAGATCAAAAACTTATTTTCTTAGTAATTTTTGTATAAATTATTGGTCCTCGAGTGCTGGAAAATGGATCAGTGTAAGTCGAACAGAGGCGATCGATCTGACGACACAGCATACGGCAAGCGGGACGCGATGCGGCGCGCGGGATTGAGTCGTAAATCAAACATTATCCAGATCACGCGCTTCGAATCGAAGGCAGAATCATAATAACTGCCACTGATTGAAGATCCGTCCACCGTAATTTCGCTCATACGCTGCTCCTACTCGGGAAACCCGGTGGCTGATCTAGCACCCCCCCCCCCCCCCGCTGCTTGTACCCCTTTCAGCCAATGGGCATTCGGGAAAGAATGATCAGGAATGGCCAGGGCTACGTATCCATTACCGCATTCTTGAGATGAAGCCTCGCGTTTTTTGAGGTGAGATTCTACAGTCGCATTAAAAAAATACGTAACGAATTTTTTCGTTTTTTAGCCTCCTTCTCGGGGCTTTCGTAACTTACAATACAATCTGAGCATTACTGGATCACATTTTGCAAAGGACTACTCCGGCATCCATAAAGCACCATTCTGCATAGGGAAGCCAATGACATATATGTATGTTGTTTCTAAAATGAGCCAGAAACAGTGGCTCTTTATTGCAAAATGTGGCCCAACTCTTCTCCATAGTAAACTCAATGGGTTCAATAACGATCCAACAATCAACTTTACGACTTTTTCCCCACTTTTTATGAAATATTTTCTTCACATGCGCAACCCATCTTCTGTTCATGCCCGAATTGGTAGATTTTTAGATTTGGTATGCAACCCTCAAAATATACGCGAAAAGAATCTTTCTGGCTTTGAAAATAAATTCACTGTCTCTTTGAAATTGATATTAATTTAGACTTTAAGGTCTAGTCTTTTTTATCATCAAATATTTGCTCGACTTTAAAATGGTTGATCACTTTGACTCTAATTTCAATTGAAATTAAAAGGAACAACAAGAAGTAGGCATTTAATGTTTTTTGTTTCCCATACCCAATTTCACTCATTGACATTCTGCTTTTTTCTTTCAATAGTCTATGAATTTCTCTCGGTGAATTCCTTATTTGAAACAGTAGCCAGCTACAAAGTTTTCCATTAAGTGCTCTCTGGCTTCAAAGGTTGCCTCGTATCTGGAAATTTTCAAGCGTATAAATTCACGAGTTTCCAGAAAATTTTACCCTCAGAAATCTTGCAACATACAAGGACCTATTGCTCTTACAACGTTTCATCATTAGCACGGAAGTATAACAGTTTTGAGTGGGATTGAAAGAAATTCATCACAAATTTAAAAGCATCATCGACCCAAACTCATTGCGCGAGGAGAGTCAAGAATGGACCCATTCACAATTGCTGGGACATCCTCTGTAAAACGACGTGCTTGCATCGATGTTTCCATTGAGAAACTCGTCTTGCAGTACAGTTTGCGGTCACAATACGCCATCAAGGTACCCGATTCCAGTTCATTCTCCAGGCGCGATGATGGTTGAGGACCTCAAATTTACGATTTTTCCGGGAAAAATCTTGTTCAGAAATGCTCGTAATTATGGGTGACTGCACACAAAAGCACAATGATCGAATAAACGCCATTGAAGTTTAAAGTGCGATACTTTACTCAGCACGGTGCCAAGCTTGCGTTACCTTTTACATCAAAACGAAACGCGGATTATGAATCTAACTGTTCTCTGTATCGACAAGAGATTGTGTAACGGATTCTTTCAGGGATATGATTTTTAACGCGGATTGTATAATACACAGAATTTTTGCTGTGTATTTGGTGCTTTTTGCAGCGGCAAATGCCTTTTAAGGACCTATTTCCTAAGTTATGTCGCTGACTTTCATTCGAGTCTGGCAGTAATTGAATCAGTAAGAACGAAAACACACCAACTCGGTACTCTAAAATGCTTAATTGTCATCTAGGACAATCAGTTTTCACTCAAGTCATAGAAATTAGCGCATCTGCTCCAACTTGGACTTCGTAAATTGTCCTTAAGCACTTGTCTCTCGGCACTGAACATATTTGTTTTAGACTAGCTTCTTCACCTACCGTGCAGTTTAATGTGTCTCTTGATTATTTTCATCTTTTTGAGTTGGTGCGTTTTCGTTCTCACTGATTCAATTGTCTTTTTTTATGCGAATTTGAGGGCTCACTTAAACCCTCCTTGTAATCTCGCAGTGCGTAAACCAAAGAGAGTCTCCTATAGAGACCCAGATACACCTGCAAGTTACACGCGCTTGTTGAAAGTGAAACACAAGAGGCAACGAGGATTTCGATAGCTCCACGTCGAGCGATCGAAATCCTGGTTTCCTATTGGTGTTTCACCACCAACAAGCGCGTGTAATTCGCGGGTGTATCTGCCGCTTAAGGAAAGGAGCTGTTTAAGGAACGACTATAATCCCACCCTAGCTAGGTTTTGTTCCCTGACTCTCTAAATGAAGGAATCCCACATTACGCTGAAAAAAAAATCTCGGTGTATTTACTGAGAAAAGGGTCAAATTACCAAAAATTCAGGGTTCTATTTGATCCCAGTTTTTTCTTGGTAAAATTACCATTCATGGAATTGGTAATTTTACCGAGGAATCTCGATGAAATTATTGAACTTTCTCGGTAATTTTACTGGACCTTGGTAAAAACGCCAATATTTTTTATCGACTGTGGTAGAATTACCGAGATAAAATGGCAAAGTTACCGGGAATTGATTACCAATAAAAGTGGTATTCTTACCTGAAAAAAAAACCAGTAAAAATACCGATTTTTAGGTAAGCTTACTAGTCAGTCTTGGTAAAATTACCAATAATTGGTAAAAAAAAGTGAGATGATAAAGGTACCAAAAGACTAAGGTAAAAACGCCGAGAATTTTTTTTCAGTGTAGGGAACTCTGCTTTGAATTCAATGACTGTCCCATTCTTGACGGGTGTGTTGGACGACATGACGTGGCAATCACCAATCGCAGTCGGTCGCGCGAATTAATTCGCACCTGACTCGGATGCGCTGGGAGGCTGCGGCGAGGTGCACAGTGGTAGGAATCCGGGGCGATGAGGAAAACATGACAGGTTATCGCATTCGTGCTCACGGTCCCGTTTTGCTTGCACTTCGCGTTCGCCGAGCCTGACACAGGACATGAGTGCATTCCCAGCCGCGCTCAGTGCTCGCTCTGTGCTCGCTTTCACGTAACTAGTTAAATTGAAGTATGTGCATATTCAGCGGAATAATCACGTATTCCATATTTTCAATCGGAACGAGCCCAACAGAAACGCAACTACCACTAAGTCGCATTAAGTATGAACTGAGGAAAACTGGGGTGAAGTTGCCTTCATCCATAAAACTCAATTTCAAAAATAAAGTTGAAAGAGTACTTTCACATTCAAAGTATTTTTCACGGCTATAAATAGACGTATTTCTGCCAAATGGAACTATGTGCATTATGACGTGAGCCCTGTCATGCATATACTCTTATGGGTCTCAGGGCCCATGTCATAATGCAAATCGACGGTGTAAGTCGGCAAACACATAACTCGTTTGCGGTGTCTGAAAATCTCCGCCTCTATGTTATTTTTTTAAAGGAGAACAAATTGACATCATTCCGTGGTTTTTTTGCAGAATTTTCTTTGCACAGAGAAGAATAATCACGGCAGTTTTAAAGAATTGCCGTTGAGTAGTTTTCTGTTTAGAAAATAAAGTATGACAGGAAGTCTGCGACGTCGCAAACCGAGTTATGTGATTGCCAACTTGCACCGTCGAAATAGTTCCGTTTGGCAGAAATACGTACAAATCAGAGTATCTTCATAGGAAGAGAATGGACATCTCACTCCATTTGCTCATTGAGGCATAAGAAACCAAAAATGGTGGATCTGCATGTGTTATAGTTTTCAAGGATCGGAGAGAAGTCATTGAAAACCGTTGATGTTGACGTTAAATGTGCCGCCCTGAGAGGGGGAGAGAGAGGGGGGGGAGGAGAGAGAGAGAGAAAAGGAATTATGACATCATCGTAAAACTTAACGCTTACGTGGAGCACATTAAAAAAGTAGCCTCTCACTTCAGGGAAAAGGCTTTTTTACGCTGTGTCAGTTCGCCTTCGATTTTTAATGTAGGCAACACGAGCTCGTAAGTGGTCGAATAGTGGTATCGTCACGAAATGGCATGCTCACGCAGAAAACATTGAAGAAATAAAAACCTTACGAGCAAAGGTTACTTTAACGCTCGATCAGTTTTGCCTTCAGTTTGGAGGGTATGCAACACAGGCTCCTACGTGATCGAATAGTGGTATCCTCTACAAAATAGAGGCTGGCGGTCGTCGTGATTCTGCCAGCGAATTTGTTACAGACATGATATCTTCCGTTCGAATCGCGTCAACTCGTTAAGTCTCTTTTTTCACGTGGTTATGGAGGTTCTTCTGGAGTTTACGATATTGCCTCAAAAATATCCAGGTATCACATCGCGCTGCATTCCGTCAGATATTCTACATATTTCTACATAAGATGTGTCCCGGGACACATTTTTAAAAAAAAAAAAAAAAAAAAACTCATAAAGCACGTTCCGAGTGAATATTGCAAACAGTTTTGCCGTTCTATTTCCGGTTTTTACTTGGGACGTTCCTATAAAACTATTTCGCAGTTAAATATACTACAGCGTGATGTATTGCTCGGAGTATTCTCAAGAAATTTCCTAAAATCCAAAAATTATCAGTTGATCGATATTGTCAACTCATCCATGGAGTGCTGCATAAAGAACCTCCTTAAACAACGTTCTGATAGATTTTACGGTTTTTCTCATAGCACTTTTCTCAGAGAAACATCTGCGAGCTTTCCTAGTACGTGGCATCCATGCCGCGACGCAAGAGCAGATAAATTGTCAAAGGACGTGCGTCTAGTTTTACCGCAACTCACCGCGGTGCCCTGGCGAGAACGGCCATCGTGCCCCAGTGTAAAAAATGGAGCGTGGTATCGTTGCTCCTCTGACTAAAAAGCCGTATCTCACTTTCTACGTGAGCCTTGGAAAGCATGGAGTTATATGGACCACAGGGCTTGCATAGAAATTAAGATACGCCGTTACGTCGTCAGAGGAGTGCGGTATTGTGACGAGCCTGGAAGAAGCAAGTGACGCTACGGGCTCGTATTCCAGTAACGCTCGAAAGTGTGACTTAAATGAATGCCCTCCATTTCTCATCGGGCACACTCCTGTCGTGATAGCGAAGATAGCAGTAAGTGCATTCCTGTATGAGACATGGTTAGCACATGTTTTTATGTGTCTCGAGGTTTATCCTGGCATACATGTACTGCTCTCTTCGCTATGTCTTCGAGACTTACGCCTCTACCCGCACCACCGGAATTCTGACAATGTTCCATCCCAGCTGTATTTTCAAGATGAGCTTTGAAGCATCAAGTCATATTATCGGTCTCTGCTACCAAATTACAGCAGCTGCTTGTAATTTTGGAAATGTGTTTACTTTTGATCCAATGCAACTATATCGAAATCAATTTCAAAATGCTGCAATGAAAAATAAACCAATTATTTTCCAAATCACGTTAGGCGCCTAAATTGCGAATGCAAAAAAAAAAAAAAAAAAACACGTTTTATTTGCTTTGTTTACAATCTTGAAATTCCAAAAAATGTATTTTGTTTTAGAGGGCTAATTATTTTGAAATTAGACATAATGAATTATACCAGAGAAAACAAAGAGAAACAACCCCTCTACCACCAAAATAGAGATTTGGCTCTTACGTATTTTGGAAAGTAATCGGTTCAAATGAGACTAGTTCCCCTTAAAGTTTTGCTACAAGCAGACTGTACTAGCATGCAGTATGCATGCGCTTAATGATGAAGTGGAGCCGTTTGCAGGAAAATGGCGTTATCTGTGAACCGATGAGCTAAACATAAGTCGGGGCTATCAGAAGGCTGAAAGCAAGTCGGTGGGAATTTCATTTGCAGATTCAATTCTCTGGTAAATCATCATTAGTTCTTGAGATAAAGTAGTTTCATCCATACTGTGCGAACATTCCTCTTGAATAGGCAGAGGACTAGGAATCTAAGAGAGCTTTTCCGGCTATCATCTGCTTTCCCGGGAAATTTGGACGGAAAAATACACAAGGACGCATGCACCCTCTCATGAATATGATCATCACTCGTTTTTGAAACGCCACCCGGAACTTTCCTTGTAATTTCCGGAAACTTTGTCCTCCTATTGATACTTGATTTACCCCTGAAACTCCGATGCCTACACGTCACTTCAGAAATGGTTCGCATTTCTACCCTGGCGTTAAAGTCTCTCCCGCACACGCGATCAGCTGCTGAATTTCGAGTGAACATTGTCATCAGCTTGTAAGCTGTCAAAACCAGATGATGATCGAAACCTTTGTCTATTCCGACACGAGACCCCAGAATTCCCTCCATTTGAATACCCGTGTCACGGTGTCATAATGTAACGTGGTTTTAATGGCCCATGCAGCCCGCGGTTCTTCGTTTCCTCTCTCTCGCCGCTCAAAAAATGTAACCGTGGGCGTTTATTAAAAGCAAGTCGATGTCTCTGCCGACAGTCTTTTTAGGATAGCACGGTGCGTGAAAAAATGAGGAATCATTTCTATAGACTGTATAAATTAGTAACTTTCGTCAGCTCGTTTAAAAAGTTGTGTATGCTCGTTTTTCAAAACATGGTGCACATTTTTTTGGAATCTCCACCTCTGAGGTAGAGGCCTTCGAATTCATATCGTTTGAACACTAAACGATTTCTGTCCAAAAAAAGCACCTGTAGGCTTTACCGAGAGAAAATTCCTGACAAAAAGCCCATAATTATAACTCGCAGATTTGTGGGTTGGTCATTGAAATTGATAGACAAAGCTATAGACGAAGAATATAAAGGGGAATTGGAGCTGTTCAATTGGTGGAGACTTGTAACTGCAATGGAATCAGGAAGTGTTATAGACTAACCAACGCCCATGAGGGGCCCTATCATTCAATATTTTTCGCCCCTATTGTATGCATAAAACAACCAACCGTCCCAACCAATAGGATTGCTCCATTTTCCCTCTGTCTTCTTCGCCAGTCACTTTCAATAACCAGCGCAGGTTGTTCATTCGGAGCTTTTTTCCGATTATAATGGGTCATTCACGATGGTCACAGAATCGTGTTTTGGCACCTGATTTTTGTAGATCAGCTAAAAATAATAAGATCTGTCCAAGCAGCAACAGTTTACGTTCAATATTAACCGAGAGATGGCGCTTTGAAAAATTCGGTTTATGACGTCACCCACCACGGTAGTGACACCCTCGGTTTCTTCCACCTCGCTCTCATCCAAGTTTCAGTTGAGTATTCAGTGCAAATGTGTATCTCACTGGCTGATGAAAGCAAGGTGAGAGAAACCAAGGGTTTCACACTCGTGGTGGATGACGTCATGAACTGAATTTCTCAAAGCGCGATATCTCAGTTAAGGTGATTCGATGGACGCCGTATTTTGTGTCAGAACGGCATGCGATACATCGCATCAATTGGTTCCATTTTTTCAGCTACTCGTCATTTTTCTCAAATTTTGAGATCGCAATTTTGTTGTCAGGAGACTAAAGCACTCACTTACCAATTTTAACAAAGAAATTCAACGTAATAAAGGCGTGGTTTTTTTAGAGAGAAAACATCGCATTCGATACTGAGTATCGAAACTACACTCGAATGCGATATTTTCTCTCTAAAAAAACCACGCCTTTATGACGTTGAATTTCTTTGTTAAAATTGGTAAGTGAGTGCTTTAGTCTCCTGACAACAGAATTGCGATCTCAAAATTGGAGAAAAACGACGAGTAGCTGAAAAAATAGAACCAATTGATGCGATATATCGCATGCCGTTCTGACACAAAATATGGCGTCCATCGAATCACCTTAATATCGAACGCAGAGAGTTTCTGTTTGGGCAGCTCTTATTATTTCAAGCTAATCTACGAACCACGATTTTGTGACCAGCGCAACCGACCCATTCTGGGCCATTGGATCTGACAACGTTCCTCACACATCTCGAGACGTCCAGAGCTCCACAGCACGAACGTCAGAGACAGTCGCGCGGCTGCGGAGGCCGACAGAAACAGAACTCCTCTCTCGAAACAGTCAAAGATGACAAGTTGACAGACGAAGATAGAGATAAACGCTAAGTGTTTTATTTTAACTGATGAATCATTTCGTGAGACGAGCGCGTCATGCTTCTCGGCTTTTAAGCCAGCGCCGTCGAACCTATTTTCTCACCTTTAACCTGCTGCGAGATGGGAACACCTCACGGAAAAATGCCTCGTTGGTGCATACAAAAAGCTCTGCTCGTGTAATTTTTTTTTTTTTTTTTTTTTTTTTTTTTTTTTTTTTTTTTTTAATAAAACGCGTGGAATAACGTGCGTTAATGTGTTAATTGCACGCGTCACGAGTCATGCAAATAAAAATAGTATATTGGAGTTATTTTTAGCCAACGTGCGTTAAAAATTCAGCGTAAAGCTGAAAATCTCAATACAGAGGGAAAAAGCTCATATGAGCGCAATTTTCCCTCAAAGAGATATCGACGGTGAAACTACCAAACCACGTATCTCGGTTGCGACGTCGCAGACTTCCTGTCATACTTTATTTTTAAATGAATAACTACTTGACGTCCACTCTTGAAAATTTCTGTGATTTTTCCTCTTCGTGCGGAAAATATTCTATGAAAATTTCAAGGAATGATATTGATTTGGTCTACTTCAAAACAATAAAATGTGAGCGGAGATTTTTAAACACCGCAAACGAGATACGTGGTTTGGTAGTTTCACCGTCGATATGCTGTTTGGTGCAACACCAGATAAGACCATTCAGAGAGGCACCTGCAGACGCGTTTCGGCCTTGTTGGGCCAATCCTCAGTGCAGTGCAATCCTGATTGGTCGTAACTAGTGTTGCACCAAACAGCGTATCTCTTTGAGGGAAAATTGTGCTCATATGAGCTTTTTCCCTCTGTATTGAGATTTTCAGCTTTATGCTGAATTGTAAAAGCACGTTGGCTAAAAAAAACTCCAACATACTGTGTTATTATTACACCCAAATTGTCAATTGATCGTGCGATTTTTTACAACATTACATACGAACTGTTTGGCTCTCTGTCTTCCTTTGTTTCGAATGTGGAACACGCAATTGCACAGTTACTTTTAGTAGACCCCGTAAATACCGTATACCCGTAAATGGAACTTCCAACACTCATAGTTCCCTTTCAAGCTCTAAATCTTCCTTAAAACTTGATGGTGCCTCGAACAAAACAATGTCCATATTTGACGGATCAAGGCTCTCTGAACCAAGAGTTGCGAGAAAACTTAGATACTTGATTATAGGCGGTGAGTCAGGATTGGTATACCACTTAGTGCGTGATTTAAAGCATCATATCAAGACCTAGCTCCGATGTCATAAAAGAGTAACTACACTTTAAGATGAGATGTGTCTTTCATATGATTCCATACTCCCTACGGCTCAAGAGCGAGAGAGAGTTACGCTGTTTTGTTAGCGAATCGACGAAGGTAGGAATCTCGGCGCATAGTGCCCAATTAATTCTTATAATTCAATTAAAGCTTGCCAACCCTCCGGTTGAGAACCGAACGTGCCGTTGTTGGTGCTACTTGGATTCCAAAGGAGGCAAGGTACAGCTTTTATGTTTTTATACTTTTATGCGTTTATTCTTTTACCTGCATGAGAGAAAGAAGATTTCCCAAATCATATACTCTGTTGCTGGCGTGGAAGCTCGGCTGTAATGTGCAATGAAATTGGTATTGCTCACTCTTAGATTGGACAGTCTAGGCAGTAACTGTGAGAAATGTCTCTGAAGAGAGTAATTTTTTCCCATTTTCGAACTATTGAGGTTCAAACATATCTAAAAAATGGATATAAAAATCTAATTGGACTTATTTTGGAGGTGTAGATTTGGAGAATTGGTGGCGCATGGTAAGTTCATGACCTGAAAACCGTTCACAGGAAGAAAGGAGATTGTGCCAAAAAAGTCTAAACCGGGGTTTTAAGTTACTTACAGTAAAATTGCACAGACATTTTGGCGTAAAGAAGGTCTAGAAGGTCAAATCAAATTAGAGTCTGGACGCTTTGACGTTCGTAGTTTGTGACGTATAATCTTGAGGAAAAACTATTTATTTTCGGATTAAATTATCGACTCAATTCCTAGTTTTGGATGATGGTGTTTTCCATGACAAACCTAACTTCAAATTTCTCAACTCAACTTGACAACAGTTATTTCTCTGACAATATTTTTTAGCGCACTGAGATCCTTCTTCCCGATGACAGCTACATACAGAGAAACCGCGCCTCAAAAGCGATAGGTTTTATTAAATATTTTACGCCCTTATAAAAATATGCATAACTGGAATCTGGAAAATGAAAATCGAAATCTAACTTCCTATTTTGAAGATTACTTTGATTGACGCTTTCGGCCACCGTGTGCATAGTAATGAATTTTCGTCCACAATCTACACGCAGGCTCATAAGAGGTTAAAAAATTACCGTTGAGTCTCATATTTACTCCAATTTTTTTCAAAGGTCAACATTTATCATTCAAAACAGTTGTCGAGCAAAAATTTAAATTATTTAACTGCAAAAGCAACTCTAGTCCTTCATGATCGGAATCTCAATCTTTTCAAAAAAAAAAACATTCCTGATCACTTTCCTCTTTCCTTGCCTTTCAATTACTTCTCTTCTTTTAAAGTTCTAAGAACACGGCTATCAACCCGCTCTATTTTTCCCCTTTTTGTCTCTAAAATTGTTCAAATCAACTCGGGCAGATTTCGAAGGCAAAACTGGTTCACGGATACTCTGTGCTATTTTCACGCTGGAACACTTAATTTCCCAGATGCATTTCGCCTGATTTATTGGTTAGCGCAATACACCCTCTTCGACAGTTGCAGCAAACAAGTCTATCGCCGAGAGAGAGGAAAAAAAAAATAGAAAAAATAAGCGAAAAGAGAGCATGCGTCAAAGGATCAGCCCCCATAAATCCTCGACCGACGGAATAGTTCAAAATCAAGACGCACATGCTGCCCGCTGAAGAAGAATGCCGTATGTACACTCGAGAGTTGCCAAATTACCTTTGATAAAAGATGTATTTTTGATGACATTCATGCACATTTTCCCTTGAAATTTTCAGATGTTTCAGATTAAAGTACGTACAAAATTGTCTGAAATTTTCGGGAAAAAATATTCACAAATTTCCCAGTAATTTCGGGTTTTTACAGAGGGAAATTTGGCAACGACAGAGGGCTCATACGGCGTTCTTTCTTGGCACTTCAGCATGGTGAATCGGATGGAAACGGGCAAAAAGGAACCAAGCGAATGGATGTATTTGAAGAAAGCACTTATCTGAATAGGATTATTGATAGCGGGTAAGTCGTTTTTGAGGTGAACCGAAACGTTTAGTCCGTTCCGTCGAACCGAGTCTCGGACGCGGGAATTCAATTCATTACCCGAAACAATAAAATAAATTATCGCGGCGAGCCCATCCAATTTATTTTCCAAACAAAGCGATGGACGCGCGACGCCGGCCGGGAATGCACCGCAGTGGCGGGCGGCTTCGGTTCGGCTCGCGGAGAAAATAAATCGCCTTCGCCGCCAAATCAAGGTGGAGGATGTTAAATTTGCATCAAACAACCCCCGCCACCTTCCTCTACGTAATACTCCGATGGGCTCAGAATGCAATCTTGTTTACTTCTGGGCTTTCCGGAGGCATATTCAGCAAAAATTTTGGCCTTAAGAACCCTGGAACAACGATCTAGCAGTGCTGCTACTTTATTTTACCGAAGATCGGGGTTTCCGGAATTAATACCGATCTCTCTAAGTTCCGAGAAAAATACCGATTTTTAGCTCCGGGGAAAATTTAGAAACATGCCCGGATTTAGTTCCGAGGATCGTCCAATTTGATCTAAAAAAAAATTGTCAAATTTTATTAAATACTCGGTGACAGAAAACTCCGAAATTCCCAGAGAAATCTCGAATATAACTAAAAATACCGGGAAAAGTTCCAATTATTTGAGAAGTTCCGAAATTCAGAATTATTTCCGGGAAATAGCAACTCGGAACTAAAGATAAGGTGATCAGGATCACAGGGACAAGAAACCCTTCACTGATATCTTCGAAATGGTGAAAGATTTTACTTTCGGGAATTCAAAATTCAACTGTTGACCTACCCACTAGGTCGATGGTTAACAACGTGTTGACTGTTGCTCCTTTATAATTGTCCATAAAGAAGTGTTGAATCTCCGAAAGTAAGAAGCTTCGACCTGTCGCCAAGAGGCCAGTGAAGGCAGCAATATGAAGACTTTAACCAATTCCACTCGCGGAAATTCGCCTACGGATTGTGGAAAGATAGCCTTTAAAGGCCTGGATACACGCTCAAATTTCCATCAATTTCCGATCAAATGGTGACTGATGCGCACCATCTACCATCAAATTTTTGCGGTCTGCAAAAATTTGACCGCCATTTTTGTCATCATTTTGATCGGAAATTGACGGAAATTCGAGCGTGTATCCAGGCCTTAAAACAACTCTTGTCTTGACTGCGGTTGAAGCCAGGAACCCATTCCCCGGTTTAGCATTTCATTTTCCGGATGTAATATGATGGGAACGCAACCAAGCAACTAACAGACAACCACGCTGTCGGAAGAGTAGGACATCCCGCTAATCCCGTCTAAAGAGGTTGTAAGCCGCTCGAATCCTCGCGTAATCAGTCATCAGACGCGCGGCTAATCGACGCGGATTCAACGAGTGAGTGGCCGACTGCGAGGCCGATGAGTGGTGAGCATGGATGCATCAACCGATGGCATCAGGATAGCAGTGGACATCATCTCGAGTGGACGAGGCAGGATTCATGGGAACCACCGGATGAGTGACTTGTTTTACAAATATGACTCTGCCACCGCATCTCGGCGCGATGCCGCGATGCCGGATGAACCCTTGCCAAATAATTGGATTGCATTTTGCAAAAAGGAACCACTAGCATTGCAATGTTGCTAAGATTGTGCAACTTCTTTTGTCTTGGAGGAATAACCCGACTATCCACTAATAGTTTCTATTTTACTCGCTAAAAACTGTGAATTTAAGACAAAAATTACCATCTAAATTTCATAGTTTTTCACGATTTTCGCAATTTTATTGCAAAGGACGAAGTTGCACAATCTTAGCATCATTGCAATGCTAGTGGTTCCTTTTTGCAAAATTCAATCAAATTGATCGGTGGGGTTTTTGGCCTTAAGGGTGATCCAAAAACCCCGCATTATACCTATGAACCTCAGGGCACTTTTCTCTCTACAGAGAGGCCTGCCTAAACTCTATTTGGGTCTCAAAAGTCGTTTCTTTTGGCGTAGAACTGACCAAATATCAAGTCTCTATCTAAATTTTTTCAAAAGTTACAAAGGTATGGTGCTGGTGGTGCGGGACTTTTGGATCACCATGTATAATAATTTGTAATTTGTACTTTTTTCCTTTATTTTTTCTGCTGGTTTTATGGCTTCATGTCTAGAACCTTCAGCTAACTTTCGACTATGTTTATTGTCCGTAGACATCGATGGATTTAGGCACATCCATGCTCCAGGCTTTTCAAATTTTTAGGGATAAGGGCCGAGTGGAATCTATTTTAGCAGATCTACTCTTCAATTTCGTGAAAATTAGACGCCACCACCGGGATTCGAACCCGGGACCTATTGAACTAGAGTCAGACTCGCTGACCACTATGCCGACCTGGCCGGCAAGTAATATGTACTTTAAAACCTAATTGTGTTGACACCTGATGGAATCGATTGAACTACCGCTCAAGGTAGTACTGCCGTGTTAGGGAAAAACGCCGTATGAACATTTGAGTGTTGTTAAATTTCCTCTCAAAAATATCTATTTTTGAAGAAAGTTATGAGTATTATCCCTTGAAATTTACGGAAACTCTGTATCAAATTACAACCAAAATTCTGGAAAATAGCCCACACTGGAAAAAAGTCGCTTGGATCCAGAGTCCAGACTCTTAAAACCATTGACAAAAAAAAATACTCTTCGGACTTTTTGCTTGAATCAACAGGAAATCCGCCTAAATCAAGAGGAAAAATCGGATTAAATCAGGAGTATTTTTCTTGTCAATTTTATTAAGAGTCTGGACTCTAGATCCAAGCGACTTTTTTTCCAGTGCACGGAGGAGTATTAAAAAAATTGCTCCAACATTCGTGGTTCGTCGAGGGAGTTTTAGCAACGTCCAAAAGCTCCTATGGCGTTCTTCCCTAGTAGAGTACGAAGTCGTTCGTAGGCTCTATTTTTCGTGTAGAATATTTTTCACCACATTAGAAATGCATGGCTCCTATTACTTTTGAAAGAACCTTAATTTCGAATTATTGCTGTAGACGCTCATCCGGAACATGAGACCCCCGGATCGACGGCGTGCAGGGCTCTCTCATGCAGAACACCCGTCCGGAGTCCCATACTGCCACGCTAAGCAAGAACGCCGTATGAGCGTTCGAGAGTTGCCAAATTTCCTCGAATAGGACATGTATTTGTGAGGAAAGTTTTGCATAGTTTTCCTCGAAAGTTTCAGATATTTTAGCTTAAATCGCGATCAAAATTCTCTGAAATTTTTTTAAAAAAAAATAATCACAATTTTCTCAGTAAATCTAACTTTTATTGAAGACTAGTATTTAAGACAGTTTAAATTTCACTAGAATAAAGGGCTAGTAGAACAGAAAACACAAAAGCTTGAATAAAACAGACAAAAAATTTAAAAAAATAAAATAAACTGAACCAAAAATATATAAAAACCACAATTTCGTAAGAGAATTATAAATAAGTGACCCGAAATTTACATGTATTAATTGGACTAATCTTTTTAGTTGCCATAATAATCCAATTCGTCAAAAAAAAAATTAGGTTAGTAAGTCTATATGGGTTTGAATACTCTATCTGGCATTGACATTTTGTTGATATTGTTGATATATGGCAACATCTGAAGGCTCTTACGACGTTTTCCCTTATCGCGGCAGCATGCACACCTGCAATCGGAGTGTGTGACTTCCCAAGACACATCAGAATCGTCGGGAAGGCGAAACTAATCTTGCGGTAAAGCGAAGCGCTTTAATGGAGCCAACTTTAATTGGATCAAACCAATTCAATTTCCCACCGCGCGCGGTCCGAGGGGGGGGGGGGGGGGGGGGGGTTCGACTCATTGAGAGCCGTCGCCCGGGCGGGATGCGGGAGTCCATTGAGCTGGAGAGTCAATACGTCGCCTCCCTGACATAAGGGCGTAACTAAACTCTTCTATGAACCCTGTCCCCCATTCAGTTCAATGCTCTCCGGGGCTCATCTCAAATCGTAGCTACGCCCTTATGCCAGCCAAGCGTCAAATAGAGGCGTCGAGGATGCGAAGCAAGTGCAAGCAGCGACACGACCGTGTGCGTGTGTGAGTGGGGCCCTGCGAGAGTGTGTGCGTGCGAGAAGGGGCGCATTCATCTATTGAAAAGGCCAGCTTTGAGAATTGTAGCGACAAACGCACCATCCGACTCGGACTATTTTTTTGCCGTCCGTTGCCAAATTTGGCAACCTGGATTCCTTGCTGGAGCCTGGGATTAGCTGCACTGGTAAAAATACAGGGTGATCTAGGGTTGAACAGCCAGATTGCAGGAACGTGTTCTATGGGTCTAAATAAAACTTTTTTGTTCAATACAGTTTTTTTCCAAAAGTGCCTTCAGTCGGAGTTATGGCCCCCCTAAATTTCGGAAAGTAAATAGTTTTTCCTGAATTTTGGCAACGGTTGTGAACCAAATCACATGAAAATTTGAACTTCCTCGTATTTTTATGCCCTGAATTCATAGATGATCTACAAAAATGGAAATCTCACTTTAAAGAGGGGTTTGGGGTGTTTCGGCTCCTGCAGTCTGGCCGTTTAACCCTGATGGATCACCCTGTATGGGAAGTGAAACACAACCAAACACAGGGCCAGATTTACCTACTTGCCGCCCATGGGCCGCCTGTATTTTGCCGCCCCCTTCCCATTCGTTTTGAAACATCAATAAAAATCATCAGGTGAACATGCCAGCGGGGGTGGGGTGCATAAGACGCGTTTACTCGTGTTGGAAACGTTTTTTGGGAAAGCCCTGTCAACACTTCTAGAAAAAATTCACCAAACTTTGCGCGAACGATAAGTTTCGTAAACCTGTCTCTGCGTGGACAAGGCCTTCCATTCATAAGAAATAAACGAAAAAATTATGAAAGAACAAATATAAATGTGGTTTAATGATTTTAACTTCCTCCGCCGCGCTGCGCAGACCGCACCGTGTTTGGAGCAATGCGTGAAGTATTCCGACAGTTTTGTAGGCGCTTAGTTTCACCACGCCGACGACCGCTGCTGAACGCACTGTGTTTGACGCGATGCGTGAAGTATTCACGCAGTCTTGTAGGCGCTATGCGTTCCACGCTGACCGCACTGTGTTTGGCGCAATGCGTGAAGTATTCGTGCATTCTTGTAGGCGCTATCCGTTTCACGCTGACCGCAGTGACCGCACTGTGTTCGATGCAATGCGTGATATAAAGTATTCGTGCAGTCTTGTAGGAATGTAGGCGCTAATATGTGTTACATGCCGACCGCCGCGCCGAGGGCTTCTCCTTTTCATCTCAAGTCCTCGTCATCATTTCTCTCTCAATCGCGCCGTTCCTGGCCAAATTGCGTGTTTGGTCTCTTTCTCAACACGATTAATTAAAGGTGCTGTCTCTTGTATCACCGAAAGACGACAAAATTAGAAATTACTATACTCTCAGGAAATGAGAGATTTTGTTTGTAATTTTTTTCTAATCCGATTTTTTTTTATACCTACATTCAAAAAAATTGCAAAATTTGCCGCCTCCTAGATTTGCCGCCATGGGCCGCGGCCCATGTGGCCACCCCCTAAATCTAGCCCTGACCAAACACCAATTTTGTGTTGATTTGGGTAAATTTTGCCGTGAATTGTGTGCAGAATACAACGGAGAGCCTCGATGGAGAACCCCGGAATCGACCGAAAGCTTAGATAATTTTGTGTTTTCCTTCCCGGATTAACCAAAATTTGGTGTTGAAATTTTCTCTCTATGTACAATACATCGCTCTACAATGCTAATATCTTTAAATAGGCTCTCCATTTTTCCTAGGCTTTGTATTAAAAAAATTCTACAGTAAACTTGTTCATTTTTCCACAAAACTGAACAATCTCAATCGTGCACTGGGAAAAAAAAACACATTGGATCTAGGTCCAGACTCTTAAAAACATCGACAAGAAAAAATACTCTTGATTCAATCAGATTTAAGCTTAAATCAAGAACCAAGCCTCTTAAGAGCAAATTTCCTTTTGATTCAAGCTTAAATTTGATTGAATCAAGAGTCCTTTTTCTTCTGTTCAGATCATTTTTCAAGAGTCTGGACTCTAGATCCAATGTGTTTTTTTTTTCCAGTGTATTACAAGCCTCTCTTTGACCGATGACATCTTAGTTACTTTCTTGAAGGAAGCATGATCATTGCTGCAAACGAAGCGACAACATGGAATGAATCTGGAGTGGTTTTGGCGCAGTGCTCGGCGCAAGCGTGAAGAATCCCATCTTTTCATGTGTAATTGTGATTGATCTTCAGTTGTCGAGCCAACTCATTATGTGAAGGGTGAAGGGAGGAAGGTGCAAGACGAGTAATTCTTCTCATGCACCTTACCAGCCGACACTCATTCTGTGTGTATTTCATACGCGTTTTGTGCCTGCGTGGATACCACGGGGAACACTCTGAGGTTCCAACTCACGATTCTGATGTTGATGAGCCTAGACTCGGGTATGACGCCGGGAAAAGTAACGGAGTTTTCGCGGCTAGCGGGAATTTTTCCTGTCGCTCTTTTTGTTGCTACTTTTTGCCTTTACAATCTAGCCGAAATATGATCATCATTCGATCTTAAGATGCACCGTCTTGGATGGATATGGGTCTGTTCAAGTATTGGGTAACGCACTTTTTCCAATTTTTTGACTCACCTTCCCCCCCCCCCCGTAACGCACACGCAACGCAGCCCTATACGCATCCTTCTGAATTACGTAACGCTGGCCTGACCTTCTCCCCTAATTTTAAAAAAAGGCAGGATTTTCAATTTTTTCCCCGGCTCGGATTTGTTACGTAACGCTGGGCTTGACCGCCCCTCCCCCCTGTAATGCACCCGTAACGCAGCCCTACATCCGCCTCCTCTTTTAAATTACGCTAATAACGCTTAATAACGCTGGCCTAACCATCTCCCCCAATTTAAAAAAAAAGGCATAGGATTTTCAATTTCTCGCGCGTTTTTTCGAAGTTTTCAGTTTTCCCCCGGCTCGGATGTGTTACATCACGCTGGCTTTGACCGCCCCAACCCCCAGTAACGCCCTGTAATGCTAGCTAAAACTCCCCTGCCCTCCCCCCTAAGTGCGTTACGCAATACTTGAACGGCCCCTACAATTGCAAAAAAAAACAACTACATCCAAGTAGCCATTCACCTTTCTAGCTGATTTTGACGAGTACCCAACAGCATCCATCTTGTGGTCCAAATGCCTAAAGAATTCTCCTGCACCACCGATATCCGAAACACTCCCCTGGACCATTTCCTGAAAGCCAGATAACGGGGTTCGGGGATAGGTTGCTGCACTTGTGGGGTGTGTGAGCCCGCTTTCCGTGGGTGGTCAAGGCGCGGAGATGCCTCTGAAGGAGGTTTCAGTAGCGCATTACGCGGTCGCAAATCCCGTTAGCATCATCGGAACTGTTTAAGGCACGCTTGGATGTTATTAGCGCTCTCTCCCCCTCCCCCACCCCGGATGATCTTTGCTCCACTCTCCTCATAATTAATGATCCACAATTTTCCACCGTGATACGGACGTGGGAGGCACCGCCGACTGGAGCTCGCATACGACTCAGGAGCGCCTTCCTCTGTGGTAGGCTCGCACGGCGCATTTGTGTCCGTTGTCAGGGCTTCACTGGGTCAGAAGAGAAGCTTACAGTACTATGAGGGCTGGATCAGGAAACGTAATTGAATTAACCTTTCAAATACAGGGTGTCCAGAAGTTGACGCACTTAAATATCAAAATCGATTTTTCGGCTCCAAATATGACTTTTTCCATACACATATCACGGAGAACAAAACTTCGTGCGCTGGACCCGAAGTTTAGGTCAACTATGGACCTCTGAAGTTTTCGGACTGAGCATCTCAACACTTTAGATCTAGCTGTCGAGGTTCGGATCACACATCTGAAACTTCAGTTCTTACATCTGAAGTACTTCGGTTTTCACATCCGAAAAACTTCGGTTCTCACAAGAGCTGAAGTTTCAGATGTGTGATCCAAACCTCGACAGCTAGATTTAAGTGTTCAGATGCTTAATCTGGAAACTTCAGAGACCCATATGACCTAAACTTCACGTCCCCCGCACGAGGTTTTTTTCTCCGTGTATGCCTGAAAACGCTTCATAAGTGAGCTATGCGCTACCGTTTCTACGCGCTATGCTTCCGCACAGTCATTGTAGTGAAAATTGCCTGCCCAGCAAGGAGCTTCAAAAATCTGAAACTTTTTCAAAGTTCTGTTGCGTCGATATGACATATTTCTGGAAATTTCAAACAGCACTACCGCCGTTTGATTTTTTGCGTTCTTTCACGTGCCGTAATCCGTTTTTCCAAGTATCATCAACCAAAAAAGTTATCGCGATTTTAAAATTCGGGAGCGCTCGTAATGTCGTTTCCTGAAGACGTACACCCTTGAAAGCACAAAACATGAACAGTATGCCAAAAAAATACCCGTCCTCACGAAGTTTCAACCACTTACAACAAAATAACGAGGAGTTACATCAATTTGAGAGAGAAAAAATGACAACTTCGGAAGCGAACAGCTCACCCATGAAGAGTTTTTGGGCATATGTATATCGGTAAAAAAATCATTTTTGAGCCGAAAACTGAAAGTTAAGTACGCTAACTCCCGGACGCCGGAAATAATTGTACATCGATAAAATTTCAGAGCATTGAAATGTTTATAAAATGGCTTTATCGTGGCAGGATCAACAATAAGAAAGAGAGAAAGAAATATAGAAAAGGAAATTTCGATTCATCGGCGTTGCACTTGCGATGATGAGCACTTCGGGGGCGAGCCGCGCGATTCGAGACGCGAAGTCACCTTGAACTTGCCATGACCCCGACTACTGATTTTTAATGAGGCACCAATGGGACCGGGGTGAGGCGAGGGGGAGGGGGCAGGACTACAAATTGCAGCTCTTCCCTGGGCGTCCCGCCGTTCGGGCACCAGCGCAAAATGCATCTCAATGCCTAATGTGCAGTTTGATTGTTTTGATTATCCTGCAATTTGCAAGTTCCTCACCCCACCCAACCCTCCTCGCCCGGCGAGTTCTCGGTAACTCCTGGAATTGCTGCTCACTCCATACGAGAAGAGGGTACTGCCGTGCTTAGGAAAAACGCAGTATGAGCCTTCAAACGTTGCCAAATTTCCTGCGACAAATCGCAAATTTTCAGGGAAGTTTGGGAATATTTCTCTTCTGATTTTACGGAGGATTTCGTTTGCAATTTGATCTAAAAAGTCTGAAAATTTCAAGGCAAAATATGCGTAACTTTTCTAAAATATTAATATTTTGTCGGGAGAAATTTTGTGACAGCAGAATACTCATACGGCGTTCCTTCTTAGCACAGCAGGGGAGGAGGAAGCTCTCAGGGATACAGAAAATATAATGTGGATGGTTTTGCACGAAGAGGAATCATGTGTGTCCCTCGCGATAGGTACTCTTCGTTGATTTTGGTCGCAGCACATAACTTTATAGTGCCAATTCAAAAATCCATTTTTCTCAAATGTTCATCGTTGGCTTTTAAGCGCTCAGCCAATGCAATGGGGAGCGCTTTTTGATTTCGATCTGCCAATAGAATTTTAGTATATTATTGGCAATGCGTTCAAATGGCGCACCGGCTCAACAACAAGATATAGTCGGACATGGAGAACTCACATATGGACGTGTTTTATGCCAAAAGGAACTATGTGCACAGGGTTTGCGTGAGACACAGTTCCTTTTAGCATAAATACGTCCATATTTAGAACAGATTCATCTATTATACCTTTACGTAATGCTTCTGGTATCAAAGAGCGGAGGACGATAATCATTTTTCTATAATTTATTTGTTTAACGGTAGTGTTGTTTTCTCAAAATTCATAGTTGGAAGTTTCGTGAGACAAGTTTTTTCACTCAACGTTCCTCATACTCTTCGGAGAGCTTAAACACGCGCCTACATAGAAAGCAGCTGAGCGCTTCCCAAATACGAACATATTAGAGCTTTCCCTCTTTTTTTCATTTTTTCATAAAAATTATCGTGAACAAACACTTTCATACAATACAATTTTCTGATAAAACATCTCCATCACGGGAAATGTACACTGGGAAAAAAAAACACATTGGATCTAGAGTCCAGACTCTTGAAAATACTGACAAGAAAAAGGACTCTTGATTCAATCGGATTTAAGCTTAAATCAAAAGGAAATAAGGAATTAAGAGGTTTGGTGCTTGATTTAAGCTTAAATCTGATTGAATCAAGAGTATTAATTTTTTCTTGTCGATGTTTTTAAGAGTCTGGACTCTAGATCCAATGTGTTTTTTTCCACCAGTGTACAGAACGCCTGACCGTTTGGAGACTTTGCCTAAACTGAATCAATAATATCAATTTTTCCCACTCAGTTCAAAAAAGTTTTGGTGAAAATATCCTGTTATTAAAAAAAACCAGTTGGCATCGTCATAATTCTCGGAACTTCCGCCGCAAAAATCTTGATTAGCGGGCCACGGAATAATTAACACTCGATGACGCGGCTTGCATTTCATTCAACACCAAGTTTTCAAGTCTCTAAAACTTTCGGTGCGCTGATTTTTCTCGGCTCGAGTGTTGAACGTCAACATCGTGCTTCGGTTATGATTAATCAAGGGAAACTTTGAACAAATTTCATCAAGAGCTCTTCGTCATTGCGTTGTATAATTAAGGCACACCGTGGCTGTGGTTCGATTTTATCGCTCTGATCAAAGGTTCCACCGTCTTAACCGACAGAACTTCCGGGTAACTTTAAGTTCAACTCTCACTTGTGTTAATCTATGCGTCCGGTGAAACAAAGTATATCACGAGTCTTATTACTAAGCCTGCAATGAGAAGATTAAGATTTCAATGTCATATTTGGACCGTGTTTAGCGGAAAGGAACAAGCCACATCAGCCACTGTAAAATTTAATTGTGCAATTTAATTTTTTACGAGGGAACGTTTGGGCGGATTCTTTCAAAAGTTTTAAGGAATTTGCTTCGTGCTATGCAGAAAATTCACTGAAATTTGAGCAAAAATCCGCACAACTGTTTTAGTGCGTAAAAACTTAAATTTTCCCATCTTTGGGAATACAGCTAATGTGGCTTGGTCCCTTTCTGCTCAGCGTTGAACTTAACCTTCATACTGCCTAAAAGGTCAGCATCACAAAAATTGAACGAGTTAATGCGATTCCAATGAAATTTATCGTGAAAGAAAGAACACCATGTAACTATTTTAGGTAGGATTTTGACGTGCATCACATTACATATCGTATGCAAGAGTTTGCGCGTTTCGTTTTTGCGCGTGTAAGAGTTGATTCCAGCTCAATCATTCAAACGGCACCATAAACAACATTTTTCATTAATTAATCTTCTTTGCCAACTCTAGTTTATTACTTTCGATGCGTTTTGCTAATTTGTCCTAATCGTTTTCTCTTTTTTTTCGTGTTACAGGTCAGTTGCTTGCTACAGTCTGATAAAAGTGGTAAACAAACGAAGTCAATCAGGTTAACTAACATACAGTTTTCTTTTTTACCTAGTTGAATACCTTATAATAACTCAATAAAAGTAATACACAAAAATAGACCGAATGATTTGTTTAGGTCAAATGGATCTCTGAAGTTTTCGGATTGAGCATCTGAACACTTTAGGTCTAGCTGTCGAGGTTCGGATCACACATCTGACACTTCAGTTCTTACATCTGAAGTACTTCAGATGTGAGAACTGAAGTTTTTCGGATGTGAAAACCTAAGTACTTCAGATGTAAGAACTGAAGTTTCAGATGTGTGATCCAAACCTCAGCAGCTGGACCCAAAGTGTTCAGATACTCAATCCGAAAACTTCAGAGATCCATATGACCTAAACTTCGGGTCCCACGCACGAAGTTTTTTTCTCCGTGTATAAAGATAGTTTTCACAGCACTCTTTGGCGTTCTGCGAAGCCGAATCTTCGCACGGTCGACCACAGTCAGGAAGTCGAGTTCGAGTCCTCAGTCTAGCATCACTCAATCTTTTGTGCGGACCTCCTCAGCTATTCTCTTACTGGGCGTCCCCCAGGAGGAACCAAAAGAAGTGTCTTCTTTGGCAGCCTTTCCTCCGTCAACTACTTAGCATTAAGCCTCACTGCGGGCCGACAATTAAAATTGATAGACAAGGCGATAGAAAAAAAAGACATAGGGAGTATGGAGCTATCCTATTGGTTGATATGGGTGGCTCCTATAAACTAATGCCGCAATCACACGCTGAATTTATCAGCTGAATGTGGAAGTCAACAGTCATCGCCCAACGGCTGAAATTTCGGTAATTCGAGTTATTTTCATCCAGATGTGTGTCAAATCTATTTAAATAGCTCAGGTAAATTCAACATTAGTCCGATGGTTGCTGAGAATCATTGCTGAATTTTGCGCGTCGCGCGCAAAATTCAGGCATCGGGCCGATGACTTCCACATTCAGCTCCCACATTCAGCGTGTGACTGCGGCATATAGGGAGAAAATGATGGACTAACTATCGCTTCCATCAATGGGATCCCTCCATATCTCTTTTGTCTTTTTTGTCTCTAGCTTTGTCTATCAATTTCAATAATCGGCCATTGGATTAATCCGAATAATCGGATTACAATGCAAACACATATTGTGCCTCCTGAGGGAAGGAACTATTATTTAAGGATAGACCATGAATACGGCCCTGAGCCTCTCTAAGCGTGTCATGCATCACCACTAAATAGGTGGATAGCTTTACACGAGTGGCATTCCGAGCCGCGAGGGGCGGGACCGGGCGGCAAGGCAAATTGCATATCCTCCAGGGACTTGCTGGTCGCTGCACTCGCACGAGAGCGAGAGGAATTCGCTGCCGGTGAGTGGTGAGACGGGCTCGAGTGCCGATTGCACCATGCACCGTGCGCCCTGCATGCGCTCCACCAGGAATGTGCGCGTCCATTGCGCAAGTCCAAAGGCAGCGCGCGCGGCAAGACTGGCAAGTTCATTTGCTCCCGACTCCGAGAGCAGATGGCAGAAGAGGTCCCTCTCTACCATAGAGAAAAAAAGGAGGTGCTTGCATTTCGGGCATCTTGGAATTTTTTTGATGACGCAGGTCGGTACAGCGATTTGTATCATCGATTTTCTTGGAAATGGTGTAGTTTAAAATGCATTCCATGTACAGTGTATGAAACTATATCATGAGTTGATTTTAGCAAAAAAATCGGACGTTATGGTCCGTCTTTCATACTTCGAATTTCGGATTTTGCTAACCAGGTTGTACCTACCTACGTCACAGGGTACACAATCCTCAAGATGCAAGCACCTCCTTTTCTTTCTCTATGCCTCTCTACTGCCGTGATAGCGAAGAGAGCAGTAAGTGCAAAACTGAAATTTTGAGAAAACGAACTCAAAAGCGTCTGAGCGGTAAATTTCATTGAACGAAGCCTCTCTTCCTTGTCAAATTCTCACTCATCATTCGAAAGAGAAATCGTTTGGATGATTAAAAACAGACCGATTTTATTTCAATTGCATGGAAAGGGTATTTTTTATTTTCATGTTAGGCTAGTTTTAGGCAAGAGATCCGTAAGTGCTATCTTCTGCATACTCTAATGGTTATTACAGGTTAGAATTCGGCAAAAAAGGTGGCTTTTTACTTGAAATCACTGTTTTCATTGGCGCTCTGGAGGAATAATGTCACGTACTGCTGTCTTGCCTAAAACTACGTCATTTTTTGCGCACTAATTAGGTGTGCCTACTTCTATTCTCCTTCATTTTCCTTTCCCGAATCCTCTTGATCTTACTCACTGGAAAAAAAAAACACATTGGATCTAGATTCCAGACTCTTGAAAACATTGACAAGAAAAAGCATTCTTGATTCAATCACATTTAAGCTTAAATCAAAAGGAAATCCGCTCAAATTACGAGGCTTGGTTCTTGATTTTAAGCTTAAATCTGACTGAATCACGAGTATTATTTCTTGTCGATGTTTTTAAGAGTCTGGACTCTAGGTCCCATGTGTTTTTTTTTTTTTTTCCAGTGATTTTTACGCTACGCTGGAAAATGCAACTCTTTCGATCTTTCAAAATAGGGGTTTGGATCGAAGCCCCCCTCCCCTCATAGCCCTAAGGATGCCGTGGAACTGATAACACATTGAGCGAGGCTTCCTCTGTTTTACAATCAATGCCGGGAAAAAGACAATGGAGCACGGTCAATGCTTACCACACTCGTGACGTCGAGTTTTGACGTCGTATCACACGTCATATCTTCTTGAGCCGAAGAATTCAAAGGCGGAAAGTTCTTTTTTCCTCCCCCTGCCCTCTTCAACCACCATACTCGAGGAGTTACTCTTCATTAGCGATGAATTTTAACGTCAAATCTCAAAGCCCCGTTGAAAGCGAGCTCACTTCAAAGCAGATCTCGCGCTGTTTCCGAGTTGTCAAATTTCTGAATTTTCGTGGGGTTGTCCAACCGTATTTTCCGAGGAAAACCCTTTTTCCAATTTTTCAGCCCAACCAAGCAAACGATTTTTTCTCTAAAATCCCCTCACGCATTAAGATTGCCTTTCCCATGGATGGCTGAAAATGTAATTATGATCGTGAAAAGGACCATTGAGGGGCTCGGAGGACAAGGCGCATTATGTATGGTTTTTGATATCTCGAGAAATACGTGTTTGAAGTCTCGGAATTTCACGGATTCTTATGGCGGAAAGAAAGTTCAAACTGACTCTTTTGATGCTTAAAAATTGGAATTGTGGATTGAATTTCTCACAGAATATGCATTAAGACTATGTTTACTTGAAATCATTAATATCTCCACTTTTTCAAAAACTGCACTTTATGCGCCTTGTCCTCCAAGCCCCTTATTTACCCCGTAATTCATGCAAAGAGTTTCATTTCTCCACGTTTTTAAGAATATTTTTCAAATATGAATCACTAGACAATGTTTGAGCTAGAAAAAAGTCACATGTTTCCTCCTCAAAATCTTACTCAGAGAACGGTTCACGGAAATTCCGAAATAAAACTCTGGAAGAAAATTTGAACGAGTAATTTTAATTCAGTTCAAAATAAAGTTAGATCATACTAATGACGCCATCTGCATTTTTGCCATTTCAGTAATGTGAATTGTAAACACTGATTTTGCGTTCAAAATTTCATTCCCAGATTGTCCGTTGTGAGGTTTGATTTTCTCGTGAAATTTTAACGAGGCTACATGTCGCGTCGTGCTTTAATTCATATCTTGCCTTGAGTAGCCTATACCTATATTCCTTCAAGTTTTTTGATTGATGATAAAGTCAAACGAAGTCGTCCTCGTAAGACTATTCATTGCTTGGCTGACACGAGGGCTTAACTACACTTCACGACGAGCCCTGTCGTCCATACGGCTCAATAATTTTCACGGCTCATATCGCTGTGCAGTTATCTGCCGTACTAAAGAAAAACGCCGTATGAAATATCAGGCGTTGCAAGATTTCTTTTGATAAAACACGAATTTCCTGGCGAACTTGTGAATATTTTTCTTCGAATTTTTCAGGTAATTTTGTTTGCGTTTTCACCTGAAGTTCCTGAAAATTTCGGAGGAAAAATGTGCATAACTTACCTCAAAAATAAACGTTTTATCGAAGGAATATTGGCAACTCTCGAATGTTCATACGGCGTTCTTCCTTTCAGCACGGCATTCATGCCCTCACTGGAAAAAAAAAACACATTGGATCTAGAATCCAGACTCTTGAAAACATTGACAAGAAAAAATACTCTTGGTTCAATCGGATTTTTGCTTGAATCAAAACGAAGTCCGCTTAAATTCAGAGGCTTGGTTCTTGATTTAAATTAAGAGAAAACACTAAGAAGTGGCCCGAACTGTATGTAACAAGGTGGAGAGATAGTGCTGGGTCCACACCATTTCGCGGGGAAATCAAAGCCCCTCAGTTTCGTACTGGTGCGCATTAAGAGTTCAACAAATTAATTTTGACTCTAATTTTAATTTTTGGAACATCTTGACTTTGTTTTCCCTGCGAAATGGTGTGGACCCAGCACTATTTTTCCACCTTGTTCTTGATTTAAGCTATATTCTGATTAAATCAAGAGTACTTTTTCTTGTCGATGTTTTCAAGAGTCGGACTCTAGATCCAATGTGTTTTTTTTCCAGTGCTCGTGTCAGCCGAGCAACGAATTCCCAATCGATTACATCATACCCACGTGGTATCAAAGGCTGTATCAAAGGACGGATGCAACGTGGCATCGGCGGGGCTTCTTGTTGGTGGATCAAAGCGAATCCGGAAAAAAAGGCTCTGAATAATTAAGGGGGCATCCGTCTCCGTCCTTCTCTTCCTCCCGCATCCGTTCAAAGGAGCACTCCTACACTTGTTTGATTCCCTGCATAATGAATTCCCCAGATCACGATCCCGGGGTGAATTTCTATATTTTTGTATTTTTCCGCCTCCACTCGTCTTGACTTATTTCTCTGTTTTCCTCTGATTTATTAATTTACTGTCATGGGGATCATCTCAACCTCTGAAGGGCTTCCTCGGTAACTCTGGAAGATCCGTTGAAATTAAGGGTGCCTAATACTACCGTGCTGAGGAAAAACGCCGTATGAACCTTCAGGCGTTGCCAAATTTCCTCTGGTAAATCACTAATATTCAGGAACATTTTTGAATATTTTTCTGCCAATTTCTCAGATAATTTTGTTTGTAAGTTGACCAAAAGTTCCTGAAAATTTCAAGGAAAAATGTTCATAGCTTCCCCCAAAAATAAACATTTCATCGACGGAAATTTGGCAACTCTCGAATGTTCATTCGGCGTTCTTCCTTAGGACGGGAGAATAGGCTTGCCTCAAAGCCACACCGAATTAATAACTCAGAACCATCTCGAGTATCATTTGAGGTGGATTTATACGAGTGGTTTGTTTTTAAGTGTGTTTCCCTTGATATTCTGCTTTCGTTCAAAGCTCTGCACAAATTCTAAGGATTTCATGGAACCAAAATATTTGGAAACTTCTGAAGTAAGATCCTACCTCTAGGTAACAAGCATCACGCGTAACAACAAACACATTGGATCGTAGAGTCCAGACTCTAAAAAATCGACAGAAAAGTACATGATTCATCTGGATCTCGTTAAATCAAGAACGTAGCTCTAATTGAGAGGATTTTGATTTGATTCAAGCAAAAATCCATCGAATCAAGAGTACTTTTTCTTGTCAATGTTTCAAGAGTCTGACCCTAGACCAATGTGTTTTTTTTTTTATTTTTTTTTTTTATTCAAGCGAGGCCTATTATCCCCCAAAGTTGTTAGATCTCTTTTCCTAAACGCGCTCTCGATTAATATTTACGTAGCGACTGCTTACCTCATCCGATCGCAACGTCCTTACAAGCAGGGCGGGGCCTCTAAAAAAAATTTGTCCGGGTACGAAGACAAGGGTGTCGGGAGGCAAAGGTCCCGCGTTTTAATTAAGTCGTAAGCCCGGACCCCGGACCGGTTGGTCAGCCGGTGACCCGTGACCTTTTTCCGAACAAGATGCTCCGAGCACGTATGCTCGTATGGGCATTACCCGCGCCTTCGACCTCCTTTCACTTTCACCGATCCGCGGGGGGCAACCGCGTTGTATGAACAAGGGGGGTGAAGGGGGGCTCGGTTCGGCACCTGTTGGTTGCAAGCTTAAGCTCCCACCAGGCTGCACCGGGTGTTTTCCCATGCTTACTTCGCAGAATACTGCCGCGCTAAGGAAGAACGCCGTATTAACCTTCAGGCGTTGCTAAATTTCCTTTGATAAAACACGAATTTCCCGGTAAACTTATGAATCTTTTCATTCCGATTTTTCAGATAATGGAGATGTTGCATGTGTGAGGAATTTGCGATTTGACTGTTGATTCTTATGTAATTGTTCGCGAGAAACACGATGGTGCTACTGGTTTTCTCTGAACTCAACTCCCAAGCTCAAAAAAAGCTCTCAAGTTGAGGCCAAAACTGGAGGGGATATCCCACGCTATCCTGAGAGTCCACCTCTACATCAGTGCAAACTCTCTATGCAAAGATAGGGAGCAAATACATTGACAGGGCTGCCACTTTATTTGGGGACTCCAAAACTGAAAACACGGCGACCCTGCTAATGTATTTCCTTGCTATCTTTGCATGGAGAGTTTGTTTTGATGTAGAGGTGGACTCTCAGGGTAGCGTGGGATATCCTCTCCATTTTGGCCTCAACTTGAGAGCTTTTTTTGAGCTTGGGAGTTGAGTTCAGAGAAAACAAGTGGCACCATCGTGTTTCTCGCGAAGTCTTACATGAGAATCAACAGTCAAATCGCAAATTCCTCACATATGCAACATCTCCATTTAGTTAGCAATTTTACCTGAAGACTCTGAAAATTTCAAGGAAAAATATTCATAACTTTCCTCAAAAATAAACATTTTACTGAAGGATATTTGGCAACTCCCGAATGTTTATACGGCGTTCTTCTATAGCACGGCAGAATAAGTGAATGAACGCATTCGAAGAAGCTGCACGCTCGTCGGAAGGAACGTCCGATTTGTGCGGACGCCCTTTCTCCGGAAACGGCCGGACATATTTTTTGCGCCCGAGATTTATGGCCCGAGTGTGGCCGCATGTTACGAAACGTGGATTGCGGAGTAAGCGATCGGGCTCCGTCCTCAAGCTCTTCTCCGCCGTGCTAAGCAAAAACGTCGTATGAACCTTCAGACGTTGCCAAATATCCATTGATATAACACAAATTTCCTGGTAAACATATGAATATTTTTCTTCCAATGTTTCATATAATTTTGTTCGCAATTTCACCTGAAGTTCCTAAAAATTTCGAGGAAAAATATTCATAACTTGCCTCAAAAATAAACATTTTATGGAAGGAAATTTGGCAACTCTCGAATGTTCATAAGACCTTTTTCCTCAGTATGAGAGTTCTCTCGGTTGAAGCTTCCCTGAGGATGGCTTATTTCTTGAGAGTCGGGAATGTTATGCTCAGCACTTTTTCTTCAAAGCCACACTGAGAAGGAAACATTAGTCATATGAACCGAATGTACGGTGTTCAATATCGGCCGTGTCATTCGGTTCATGTGACTACTCTCTCTGTTCTGGGAACCGTATCCTCGGTTCATACAACCGAGCATTCAAACCGAACAGAACAAACGCGAACAAAAACGCGAAACGCGCATTGGCGCCTACAAACCTAAGTGGATACTTCAAGCATTGTGCAATGAGTGAAGTATCCACTTAGGTTTGTAGGCGCCAGTGAGCCTCTCGCGCTGGCAGCACGCCGCTCCGCTCCGTTAGGCTTTCATACTATTTATACTCGCATAGTCAGCGTTTTTTAACTCATGATTTTGAAATTGTTGCACACTCTGCATTGATTATTCTCATTTAAATTGATGGGGAAAAAATATGTATCCATTTATCAAAGGAGATTAATAACATAATGTGTGTTTTTTAAATATTGGTGGTTCCGTGTCAAATTTAATGATTTCCATAGCACTTTAATTTTTTCCTTTACATTTAGTGCTTTTATTGTGCTGCAGCGAGGTGTTCGCGCAACCAAACGCTCACAATTTGACGTATTTGACTCTAAAAGATCGATGTACAAATGGGTTGAAACCAATGATTGCGTGTTTTTTGGTTTTTTTTTTCCTTTTTTATTCATTTTCTCCAGTTTCTGTCGGCACAACTATGCGGCTTATTGAGATTAATGTCGCTTGGAAAAGGTTTTATAAATATTTGTCACGTTTTGTAACAACTAATTGTAAGTTTTCATACATAGGAATTTCTCCATATTTTAATAAAAATGTTTGAATTAACCTGACACGAAGCCGTGACACCTCCGTTTTGTGAATCATTGTATTATCTAAGATTTATATCACTGTTTGAATAAAGCATTTTCACACCACAGACATCATCATATTGATTTCGAGGCTTTGAAAGTCGAAAGCTCTCTCATCCAAGAGGTGAAAATGATGTAGGCACCGCACAATTTTTTCCACCAGAGATTACTGGAGCATCGATTGCGAAGCATACGCTCGATACATAACAATCAGTAGCTAGACCACAACCCGCAAAAACGGATCCGATAGCACACGAACAAAATGAGAAGCACAATGAAAAACCACAAACCAAATAATTTATTTCTGACAAAGAATAAATCATTCGGTCGCGTTATATATGTAGTCTCTATGAAGCCGAGACTTTCACGTTTCGAAGCGAGATTCAACATCTTCCATAGTTTTACCTCAAGTCACTGTCCGGATGAAGGAAACTGTCCAAAATATAAAGGAAGCTAAAATCAGGTTACACAATGATCAAGTCTTTGCACTGGAAAAAAGTAGCTTGAAACAAATCAAAATCAGCTTGAAGCAAACTGGAAAAAATCTTAAATTTGCCGCCAAGAAACGTATAGCTTGAAATAAGCATGGCCGTGTTGCTTGAAATTAGCTACCCGGCGGAATCTTAATTATTTTTCGTTTAATGCTCGAATCCAATACTAAATACTGAAAGTTTTATTAATTTTTCATAAAATTCCGTAACGTAGGGATTTAACGTTACTGATTCTTCGACATGGATCGTGTTGAAGTCGTCGTGCGTTGCCGCGGGTTTTGTTCTCGGTTTGCAGCATGGTGTTCGAAATAAAACCTGGTTTAATGACAAAAATACAGATGACGTCATTTGTACATCTTAACTTCCATTTGACGTGCGGTTTATATGCGTTATTTAAGCTTCAGAAGAGGATCAGCCTATCAGCCTCTCGGACCAACAATTTTTGGAAATCGATCGTTTTAAATACCCAGGGAGCTTAGCACCCTAATATCGTTCTAAGCAACACGATGGTCCCGGCGCCGCTGACATTAGGCATTAACTAACTCTGCGGAGCAAAGCAGGCGATTTTTCTATTTTAAAGTGAACTAAGAGAAGAGGGAGAATAGCAGGAAAGTGAGAAATAAGTCATTACTCTACTTATATAACCGGGGAGTGGTTTAATTTTCCGGGAAATGTCGCGGTCACAGCAGTATGGAGGGTCAACAATATTTACTCGACCTTTGCATGACGCTGAGAGCGGAGATGAGGCAAATTACTTCGCAGCCTGGCCGATCGTTAAACAATAATTAGGATTCCAACCTCTTTGAGGGCCCTTAATTTTGTCCGTAATTACGGCGGCCGTGATCCCGCTGAGAGACGGCTCGTTTCACTCCTCCTCGTTCACTTAACAAAAAATCAGACCTAGAATCTCAAAATTTATGCATAAACCTTCGACTTTATCATCTTAACAAAACCTTGGATTATGTTTTTAGGTGTATTATGAGGAATAACATACTAAAATTGCCCCGTCAGGTAATTTTGCGCTCCTAGACAAGTTGAAAAATAAGTTGAAAACTTTTTTTTCCAGTGATGGTCCAATCAGACCCGAAACGCGTCTGCAGTTGCCCTCCTGAATGGTCGAAACTAGTGTTGCACTAAACAGCACATCTCTTCGAGGAAAAAGTGTGCTTATAAGAGCTTTTTTCCTCTGTATTGAGCTTTTCAGCTTTATGCTGATTATTAATGGAAAGAAACACTAACCAAAAAATATTACTTTGGTTACTTTGTGTTGTATTAAACTTACTATCACAAAATGTCGTTTGCGTTTTCTTACCGGATAGATTTTTAATTTATACCTAATCCAGCGGCCGATGAGTGGCGTGGGAAGAAAAAACCTAAAACATCGTTTCCTCTTTTATAATTGAATGTGACTTGGTTTCTTTCTAAAAATCTCATTTTCCTACTGAGTCTTTCCAGTATCCTCTTCAATATTCCCACCCACACTGGTTCAAAATCAGTGTAAAAATCGAAGCACAACCCAGAGACCCAGTCCCGAAGTGTTTCGATGTTATCGGCGCAAAGAAGAGACCGCAACGCTGCCATGGCAAGGAAAAACGTCGTACGAGCATTCGAGTGTTGCCAAATTTCCTCTCAGAAAATATCCATCCTGGAAGAAAGTTGTGCATACTTTTCCTTGAAATTTTTAGACTTTTTAGATCAAATTTCAAGCAAAATCTTCCGAAAAATCGGAGGAGAAATATTCACGAATTTTCCTGAAATTTCGTCGGTTTTCGAAGGAAATATGGCAACATCTGATGGCTCATACGGGGTTCTCACTTAGCACGGCAGAGCTGTCGGCGGCCCCTCCTTTGCCTCGCGGATTCTCACGGTTTTTCGCGGAAAAATTCGCGGCGCGCAAAATTTGCAAAGCGGAACTAATGACGGATTATTCTATTACGAGCGATGGAGGCGGTACCGGGCGCTCGTCAGAACCATCACGCCCATCGCCTTGGCCCACCTTAACGGCGGCCGATTAAAAACTTGGCCGGCCCCCATGTTCACACGTTGAAATTCGCGCCAACCAGCGGCGATGCGGCCTCGAACTCGTCAATAATCAATAGTGCCATCGCAAACCTGTATAGACTTCATTTTGCAATGAGGAACCACTGTTTCTCAATTATTTAAGAAACATTGTATGTACTACTAAATAATGTAATTTGTGATATCGTTCAAAAACTAGGCTTGGATGGATACCCTATTTTAGAATAATTATTTATTGAAGTACACTGGGAAAAAAAACACATTGGGATCTAGAGTCCAGACTCTTGAAAACATTGACAAGAAAAAGGAATCTTGATTCAATCAGATTTAAGCTTAAATCAAAAGGAAATCCGCTCAAATTAAGAGGCTTGGTTCTTCATTTAAGCTAAATCTGATTGAATCAAGAGTATTTTCTCTTGTCGATGTTTTTAAGAGTCTGGACTCTAGATCCAATGTGTTTTTTTTCCAGTGTATTGGAAGGAAGATCTTCGAACTTAAAAAATGAGGCGGTAATTCAATCCTATTTCAGAATAATTATTCATTAAAGCATAATAAAGAAATATTTTCAAACTTAAAACATTTGGCGGTGGTCCGAGCCTACTAGAGAAATCTGCTCTATTAAAACACAACACATACACAAAGAAAAAATGATCAGTACTCTTGCACTGCTCATAGTAGGTTCTAGGGCCTATTTGCTTTTCTATAGTCGTAGTTACAATGTAATTCTCGCGGTACCATGTAATTCAGTCCCGATAACAATGTGCACCTGGATAACATTTTATCACTGAAACCGGAAGGTTTGTTATCACGATAGTAATACTGCATTTACGACTTTAAAAGTAAGTAGGACATGCAATCTAAGATTACTTTTGCTCCGTGCAGGCCATACACTGAGAAAAAGAAATATTCTGGAGATATTCTTTTGACTTACAGCGTCGTCTCTTGTCGAAAAAATCTGGTTTTTTGAGCTAAAGAACTGTTGTTTTTATCTTTTTTTAAAATTAACAACGATTATTCAACTTAAAAAAAACCAAATGTCGAGAAGAAATGATACTTTAAGGCAAAATAATATCTCAAGAATTTTAATTTTTCAGTGATGTGTCTACGACCACTTCTTTTGCTTTTTCCCTCTAACCATATAGTATTAGATGTCCAAATCAATGTCTGTTAATCCCGTTGGAAGCACAAGCATCATCATTAGTATATTTCAGTAAATGGCCAGCACTGTTTTAAAAGTTACTTAGTGTGCGGTCCGGCGCTATGAGAACATCGAACCGCGAGGCGTTCGGTTCGGTGAGAGGCACCGTCTACGTTCTTATCCTTGCGTTCGAGTCACCGCGAATCCAGTTCATAAATCCACGCAGTTCTGCTCCTCTTCGCAATCTGCGACTTCTGCTAATTACACATGCACTTTGATGCCGTGAGTAATGTTCCTCCGTTTCACCTTTTCATTGGCGCCGTCACCCGTCGCCCATCGCTAGGAGGCCTCGTCTCAAAAATTTGCGGAATCCTGGAAACTTCTATTGTCGGTTGACGCTCCTTGCATATTTTGTCGCTGCCGATGGGGCTGAGTTTCGAGAATCAATACGCAAACCGTCACCCACTGAAAACAAATACTCGGCGTTTTTACCAAGGTCCGTTGGTACCTTTACCATCTCATTATTTTTACCAATTATAGGTAATTTTACCAAGACTGACTGGTAAGCTTACCTAAAAATCGGTATTTTTACTGTTTTTTTCAGGTAAGAATACCACTTTTATTGGTAATCAATTCCCGGTAACTGTGCCTTTTTATCTCGGTGATTCTACCACAGTCGATAAAAAATATTGGCGTTTTTACCAAGGTCCAGTAAACTTACCGAGATTTCTCGGTAAAATTACCAATTCCATAAATGGTAATTTTACCAAGAAAAAACTTGGATCAGATAGAACCCTAAAGTCTTGGTAATTTTACCCTTTTCTTAGTAAATACACCGAGATTTTTTTTTTAGTACCGTGCGTAGAATCAACAGCTTAGGCTCGATCCTCTTATCCGACAGGGTGAGATAATTTTGGTTTTGCGTAGGCTCGACCAGGAAAATCTATCTTTGATGCATCCACAAAAGAGAGAAGCCCCTGGTTGTATTCAGGAGGTCAGTTTTACGTGCAATGTGTCAGTTGCGCTGGTTACAGAACTGTGCCTTGATGCTTGATCTTTGTAGATTAGCTAGAAATAACAAGATCTCTCGAAACAGCAACTCTCAATACGTTCAATATTAATAGAGTTATTGCGCTTTGAGAAGTTCGCTCCATGAGTTCATCCACCGCGGTAGTGACACCCGTGGTTTCTTCCACCTTATGCTTTCATCCAAGTTTCGGTTGGGTGTATCTGTACCTCCTAGTTTTCCATGATACTGTATAGACATCCTGCAGAATGACAATTGAAATTGATAGACTAGGCGATGGACAAATAAAACAAACTGAAAAAAGAGCGATCCTATTGGTGGAAACGGGTGGTTGTAATGGACAATGGAGGTAATAGACAGAGTAACTAACGGCAACCTGCGAGAGACACCGTCGTTTTTTTTATCATTTCCCACTTAGTCCATGAGAACCAACCGTTCTAACCAATAGGATAGCTCCCTCTTCCCTTTGCCTTCTGTGTCTATAGTATTGTCTATTAATTTCAATAATCAGCCCAGTATAATTAGAGGCATAATCAAGCCTAACTTTCCAGATGCATTTTACCAGAGCCTTCCACGGAAGCCGTATGACTTCACAGGTGGCGTATAAATGCCCATGCCCCAACTCTCTCCATCCACGACCGACGACCGTGCTGCGGTGCTAAGTAAAAATACCGTATGGGCATTCTAATGTTGCCAAATTTCCTCTCATATAATATTTATCTTAGAAGAAAGTCATGAATATTTTGCCTTGCAATTTCCAGACTTTTTAGATCAAATTACGAGCAAAGTCCTTTGTAAAATCAGAGGAGGAAGATTCACAAATTTTCCCGAGAATTCGTGATTTGTCAGAGGAAATTCGGCAACGCTTGAAGGTTCGTACGGCGTTCTTCCTAAGCTTGGCAGCGTGCTCCAGGTATCGAAACGAGGAAAGTGCAACGGTCGCCGTGAGCTTTCCGCAATAATTCGCTAGATGGCGTTGCCGGCGATGTTCCGCCGGGACGATTCCCGTGGAGCGTGTGCAAATTATCGATCTCGGAGTTAATCGGGCGGTTATCGAAGCGATCAGCCCGGGGGCTTCCGGCGCCCGTTCGGGAGCAGGAGGAGGACAGCAGCGCCGACGCCGCGCCGGACGCGCATGCGCAGAGCAAAGAGTTAAGAGCTCCAGATGATGAAGATAAAATGAATATCGAAACGAGCCTCGCGTAGTCGCGTCCAAGCTGTTTGTCTCTTCTTCTCCCGGCGACGTTGTCAAATTTAGACATGGTGATTTTTGGAGTCTCTGTAAAAATGCTGGATATTGGTCCATGCTCAAAGTTTCAAATATCCTACACGGAGAAAAAAACTTCGTGCGTGGGACCCGAAGTTTAGGTCATATGGATCCCTGAAGTTTTCGGATTGAGCATCTGAACACTTATTAGGTCTAGCTGTCGAGGTTCGGATCACACATCTGAAACTTCAGTTCTTACATCTGAAGTACTTCGGGTTTCACATCCGAAAAACTTCGGTTCTCACACCTGAAGTACTTCAGATGTAAGGACTGAAGTTTTTGATGTGTGATCCAAACCTCGATAGATAAACCTAAAGTATTCAGATGCTCAATCCGGAAACTTCAGAGATCCATATGACCTAAACTTCGGGTCCCATGCACGAAGTTTTTTTCTCCGTGTAAGCACGTAGAAAAATTCAGTGGAGCTTTATTAGAGATAAATGTGACAGGATCTCATTTAAAAAAAAATGTTGTATGTACCAAAGTTCGAACAAGCATGCCAAACGTTCGGTTACCCGAGTCGAAAGTTCAGCTTGACGAATCGAATAGAAATGGTACATACAACCGAACTTTTTTTGTACCTTCCTGCCAAAGTATCACAAGCTCCATTGACGTTTAAAAAGTTCCGCCGTTAATTGCTTTTTTTACAGAGAAATTTTTGGTTGAATATTTTTGAAAATTTCACTGAGTTTTATCGACAGCACAAAAAAATTCAGTGAAAGTTTCGAACAACTTTGCTGAACAATAATGTCTCTGTGAAAAATAAAATGGCGCCGGAAATTTCTAAACGTCACATGACGGTTGTGATACTTTAGTCAGAAGGTGGCGATATAGTATTTTCGATCGCAGAAATTCACCTTTCTTCCGGAACCATACAAAAAATACGTTTAAGGCTTCAATCCGACAACAGTGACATTAATGCGCTTGCACTGTTTGTCGGAGAGCGAAGTGTTTTAATTAATCGGCCGTCAATATGACAACGTTAATGCAGTTAATAGCACACCTGACTCATGCTCACCTGGTGCGGAATCAGCGCGGCCTGCACAGCCGCAGCCGCAGTAAAACGTAATCTTGAATGCACTCGCCAGGCAGCGCTGCCGTCGCGGTAGAACTTTCAACCCCGGATCGGCCGAAAAATGCGGAATTTTCATCACGAATCGTCAACACTGCGCCTGGACTAGGGCCTCCCGCGACCTGTCCCGGTTTATGACGCACTTGCACGGTGTTGTCATTTTTCTGGAAAAAAGTATCGAAAAGTGCAGGATTCCGAGGTAAGAAAAGCTACGATAACCGGGAGGATCAGTGAAAAGTTGAGGAACTGATATCAGATTTACGATGAAGTCAGGAGATTTCGACCGTAGTCGGGAAAGACTGAAGGATTTCATTTTTTCTTTTTTTCCGGAGTGTCGTAGCAAAAACATCTGCGAACTGGTCATTAACATTGATAGACAAAGCCATATATATAGATGACTGAGGGAAAATGCAGATATCCTATCGATTGACATGGGTTATTGTTATAGAATGAGGCTAAGGGGTAAAATGATGAACTAACCAAGGCCTCTGATGGGTTGCTGTCATTTAGTCTATTACATGGATCTTTTGTCCAATGCAACCACCCGCCACCAATAGGATCGCCCTATTTTCGCTTTGTCTCCTTTATCTATCTCTTAGTCTATCAATTTCCATAATCAACCCGCTAGTGCTGATTATCATGGGTTTGTCATTTATCAAGCTTCGAACTGTCAGGGAAAAGTCAATGGATTTCGGTTACTTGTATACCGATCAGATATAATATAACCAACACAAAAGTTAGCTCAATCCCATTCAAGCACAACGTGCATTTATCGTCTTGTCTTACTATGAGTTATGAATTATTTATCTTTATTCTTTGCGGGTAAAGACGTGAGTCACATCGAATTAGCAATACAAAGTCTTGGAGCGATTTTCACAAGTTGACTGGTTTTAAAAGTGTATTTATTTATTTATTTATTTATTTTTGTCTTCTTTCACAACTATTTGCTACTTTTGATCAAATTTGATTTGTTCATATATTTCCCTTTTTCTTGTTTCAGGTAAGCACCAATCACTTTTGCCACAATTACACAAACTTGTCACGTAACAGGCTGTAGACACAGGAGATAATACGTGGTATGTTTTCTTTTTTAAAATTAAATTTCTTATCTGCATCAAGTATAGAATATGCTATTTTTATCATTTTGTAAATCGAAATCGGAAGTTGATCGTCCACTTTTGCGCAAGAAAAATAGGAATCCTTCAATTTACGCAGCCTCTTCTAACCCTCGATGCTTGCAACGACTTCATACTTAACTTTTTCGGAGTAAATGCATCTTATATACCTACCAGTGGCGTGGCGTGTTCTGCGATAAATCGATTGATCTACCTCTTTAACCTATGAAAAAGGATTGATAAACAAGGTGCTCGCAACGACCACCTTAATAATCAATTTTCTACCGTAGCTGCAAATGGGAGAAATATCAATAATCGGTCATTCATGCCTTGCCACTATTCTTTACTTTATGTGACTCTTAATCCTCAGGAATCCACACCGAAAAAAAAAGGATACTGATTTAAAATTCTGGATGTAAAAAAAGTGTGCGACAGCTCCACAAAACGCTGAGTTAGTTTTACATCTTGGCATTGCTAAAAGTAACTGATGTAGCAGTGAATCCAGCGTTTTGTGAGTCATCGCACACTCTTGAACATCCGGAATGTTAAATCAGTATCCTTTTTTTGTGTGTAAAATCAAAATCAGTCATACCCCTTTGACAATTATTACGTATAAGTTTTGTTATGCAATTATAATTGCTGTCCAACTCATGCTCTTCCCTGCTCACACGTTCGAAATCTCGACAGATTATCTTTATCGACTCGTCGCCGTGCACTTGCAGTTCGCGTGTCAACAATAGCAGACCCGAAATCCGCATTCTCTCACAGCCTTAATTGCTTTATTGTGGATTAATAACAGCCGAGTGGAGCGTTTTAATAATCACCGAGCTTTTTCTGAAATGGCACCGAGATAAACACTTAATTATAGGGAGACACGGCCGGACACGTCGAGCGCGGGGCAGGGGTGTGCTGGCAAAACGGTTGTACAATTAAAGACGCTCGTAGAATATTTGATACGATTACGCGCAAGTTGGATCCGAGTTGCCGGACAAAAACACTCAGGCTCGCTCGCAATAAAACCAGAGACAAGAGAATGAATGAATAATCGTGGAAAACGGCGCCGCGCAGTAGGAAAGCTATAATCGAAATCATATCTGAAAAAGTTGAACAAACACAAAATCTTCACTGGAAAACAAAGTCGAGACTCTTAAAAACATTGGCAAGAAAAAATGCTCTTGATTCAATTGGATTTTTGCTTAAATTAAGAACCAAGCATCTTAATTCAAGCGGATTTCCTTTTAATTCAAGCAAAAATCTGATTGAATCAAAAGAATTTTTTCTTGTCATTATTTTCAAGAGTCTTGACTCTAGATCCAAGCGACTTTTTTCCAGTGTTCAAATTTGATAAGTAAAAACCAAAATTTTTTTCTAAAATTAAAATCAGCCTCATATTTCATGGTCCTGAAACCATTTTCTTTTACACTAAAATTTTGTCATGAAATTAAACCCTTTTCTTCGTAAATCATTTTAAGTCAAATAACTTGGCAAGATGGAGTGTTGTTTGTTAGTTAACTGCTTATAGAAGTTGCTACTGACAATTTTATTAAAAAAAATTATGAGCAGAAATCGTGACAAGGTCCAGAAGAGTCAATAAAACGACTTTAGACGTTAGATAGCATTTTCGTTGAAATCTCAGCATCTGATTTTTCAGCTCACGTTGACCAAACTTGCCTTGCTGAAACTATTGCCCCAGAACTGAAAATGCTTTTTTTTTTGCGTATGTGGTCACATAGCAGTATGATTCAAAGCAAAAGCGTCATAACTAACATTATTTTGTGAAATTGGATCATGCGCATTCTCAACATACCTAGAGGTAACTTTTTTGTGTAAAAGGTGGTGATATCTACGGCCAGACACGAAGATCAACATTTTAAAAATTGCGAATCTCTGAAGCGAAGGAACCGTCGAGCAGTTAGTCTAGAACGGAAAAAGTTGTAGCAAAAACCTTTTTGTATATAGAGAAAAAAAACTTCAGTGCTTATGAAATTTCAAAGTTTTCAGTAAAGATAACTGAAGTTTTTAAACCCGGGAACCGAACTTTAGTTCAGTCAACCGAAGTTTTTAATAGTCATACCAGGAGTCATATTCTTTATGTGGTTGTTTAAGATTAATCTCAATTCCCATAACTGAACACTTCAGTTACATTCTCACTGAAATGTTTTATGTTCCATACGAACTAAAGTTCAGCCCTTGTAACTGTTATTTTCTTTTTATGGTCCAAACCCTCATATCATGAATTGATTTAAGTCAAGAGACCTTCACGGGGCAAGAGGAGTTTCATGTGAGTATAAAAATAAATGAATCATAATTGAAAGCCCCTTTTTCCGCCGGTGAAGCCACTGTGCGTGCTCAGCGCTGCGAGGGAACGCATAAAAATGTTGAGCACTTGTCGTTTCGTTAAGAAGAAGAAAAGAGTTTCTCATGCGCGGCGAAAGTCGCGTCACGACGCACACCGTTCCGAGGGGCAGGGGGGGGGGGCTGTCATTAAGGGGGAAAAATTAAAAACAATACGGTGTACGGCGGGCGAGGGGGGTGGGGTGAGCGTTGTTTTTCAGCGGCGGAGCGGTGATATAATTCCATTACGCGGCGAGCATGGCTGCGGGGCTGCGCGGAGTGCGAGGCTCGAGTCATGAGCATAATTGTAAGAAAGTTGAATGAGTGACTCGGACCGAACATCATCGAGAGTGTCGCTGTCGTTTAGAGTGCAGCTCAGGCCTCCGGTGCATCTCGCGCCTTTCCAAGGTGATGGTGGTCATGGTAAACTTAGCATTCTGCACTGTGATCAGCACGGAGAAAAAAAATCCGTGCGTGGGACCTGAAGTTTAGGTCATATAGATCTCTGAAGTTTTCGGATTGAGCATCTGAACTTTTTAGGTCTAGCTGTCGAGGTTCGGATCACACATCTGAAACTTCAGTTCTTACATCTGAAGTACTTCGGATGTGAGAACCGAAGTTTTTCGGATGTGAAAACCGGAGTACTTCAGATGTAAGAACTGAAGTTTCAGATGTGTGATTTAAACTTCAGCAGCTGGACCTATAAAGTGTTCAGATGCTCAATCAGAAAACTTCAGAGATCCATATGACCTAAACTTCGGGTCCCACGCACGAAGTTTTTTTCTCCGTGAGAGATGGAAAATTTCATGAAATTTATCCGCTTGAAATTTCATGCGTGAAAATTCATGAGCTTTTTTTGAACCATCGTACGTAAGATTCCATTAGACTCCAACAAAAGTTTGATCGGATCCAGAGGTCCTTAGCCTAGGAACTCTCATGTTTGATTCCTTAAGCTCCACAGCACATTGTTGATCAAGAGAGACCTCTCATTGCTCTGTTTAAGGGCACATAGGGTATATGGAAAAAGCATGATAATTCGGAATTGAAATAAATGTGTCACTCCAAGAAAATCCTCAGGAGCCTTCAGACATTGCCAAATTTCATCAGATAAAACACGAATTTCCTGGTGAACTTATGAAAATGTTTCTTCCAATTCTTCGGATAAGTATTTTCGCAATTTCTCCTAAGGTTTCTGAAAGTATCAAGGGAAAATATTCATATTTTTTCGCAAGAAGTAAAATTGTATGAAAGGAAGTTTGGAAACTTTCGAATGTTCACATGGCGTTTTTCCTTAGCACGGCACGGTAGCATACGACGTTCTTCCTTAGCACGACAGCATAGCACACCATTCTGCCGTTCTAAGGAAGAACGCCGTATGAACATTCGAAAGTTGCCACATTTCCTTCACTAAAATGTGTATTTTTGGGGGAAGATATGAATATTTTTCCTTGAAATTTTCAGGAACTTCAGGAGAAATTGCGAACAATATATTATCTGAAAAAATGGAAGGATAATATTCATAAGTGTACCAGGAAATTCGTGTTTTATCAAAGGAAATGTGGCAACGCCTAAAGGTTCATACGGCGTTCTTCCTTAGCACGGCAGCATTGATAGCTTCATAGCCTCTTTTCGCAAGAGTGAGCCGTCGCCGTCATCATCATCGAAATCGGGGAGCGATCAATCAGCCATAACTCACTTTCTTTTCGTCCACCCGGGATCGGGACCCGGGTCGCTGCGAGTCGTTGGCGACGGACAATAACTCCATCGGCGCGGACGTTGTAATTATCCTCCGGCCCCGATCCGCGAGCCACGTCTCCGTCTCAATCGACCCGAGTGCTCAACACTGTGCTCGGGTATTGTTAGACCTATCTTAATGGTTATTAACTTACATTAACTCCACAAAGCAATCGCCTCTTTCCGACTTACGAATTTACGATCCTCTAACTTTTGCATCGGTATTGTTCCCGCTGCCATGCCCTGTTGCCGACGCACAGAGGATTGAGTCAATTAGAGAGGTTGAACATGAATTTTTTGGCTAAGACTGCAAATTTTGATGTTTATTTCGTGACAATTTCAAGGGGTACTTCTAGAAGAAAATTTCCTGGGAAACCCAATGGAACCACTTTCAGAACCTCAAAGTTTTGTATAAACATGATTTATAAGCGTTTAAAGTTTCCAAATTTTGTTCGATCTCTCCAATTAACAGGTTCCAGTGTGCAGCGTTTGAGGGATGTTACCTGCTCGGCGAAAATTGTTCTCATCAGTGTCGATTCGCCTTCAATTTGAATGATTAGGCGACGGATTAGGTATCTGCAGAGTTGAATGTGCTGTATCCTCAGAGATTCGTCGTCTTGTCTCGCATTTTCTGAGCTTAATTGCTTGAGCTTTCATGCTTGAAAGCTCGGAATGTAAATAGACTCTCCTTCAATTTGAATGATTAGGCAACGAGATTATCCGCAGAGTTGACCGTGCCCAAATAAAAGGACCCCATTAAAATTCAGGGGAAAAACAACACCGAGAAAAAGGTAAAGTTGATTTAACATTCTGGATGTAAAAAAAGTTTGCGAGAACTGATAAAATGCTAAATTACCTGTCAACGCAGTTAGTTTTACATCCTGGAGTTGCTAAAGTAACTGTTGTAGTGGGTGATTCAGCATTTTTAAGTTCTCGCCCACTTTTTTCAGTGAAATCAACTTCAGTTTTTTCTCGGTGAGGACTTTTTAAAATCCAAGGAACTGGTGTTTCGATAGACTTATTTTGTTACAAGTCTGAGGGAAATTGGATTGAGAAATTTTTGCCGAGACAGCCAGAACCGACATGACATCAAGGTTGAGCCTTGGCTCGGTCAGCTCGGCGGTGCGCGTGTCGGGGAGTTTAGGAAGCACGTGGCCGACGTGCTTCAAAACTTTCATCCTGGAGACGGAAGATGGTCAGTGCGAGTGAAAATTGCAGCTTTTGAGATAAGCATCTCAATCGCTTCATCCCAGGGAAGGAGCACGAGTTCTCCAACTCGGAGAAAAGGGCGAACGGGCTAAACGCTGGATGGAAGGAACAATATTCTACCGGCTCATCATAAAGCTTCCAACTTTCAGAATAAATGGGAACTTCGTGCAGATAGAATCGGGGTGGAATTAGAGCCAACTGGTGAACAGTAAATAATCCACGTCCCATTCCAGTGATACTGTCCAAATTATTTCTTCAATGAGGTAGTGGCGAGGACTTTTCCCAGGGATATAGTATAGTTTTTTTCTGCGCAAAATTTTGTGGATAAACCAAAGAGTCATGGCCGGATTCAACTACTTGCCGCCCATGGGCCGCCTGTATTTTGCCGCCCCCTTCTCATTAGTTTTGAAACTCGATAAAAACCATCAAATGAACGTGTCAGCGCGGGAGGGGTGCATAAGACGCATTTACTTACGTTGAACACATTTTTTGGGAAAGCCCTGTCAACACTACCAGCAAAAGTTCACGGAACTTTGCGCGAAAGTTAAGTTCCGTAAACCTATCTCTGTGTGGACAAGGCCTTCCATTCATAAGAAATGAACGAAAAAATTATGAAAGAACAAACGTAAATGTGGATCAATGATTTTAACTTCCGCCGCCGCGCCGCGCAGACCGCACCGCGTTTGGCGCAATGAGTGAAGTATTCCGATAGTCGTGTAGGCGCTATGCGTTTCACGCCGACCGCTGCTGAACGCACTGAGTTGGACGCAACGCGTGAAGTATTCACGCAGTCTTGTAGGCGCTATCCGTTTCACGCTGACCGCAATGACCGCACTGTGCTTGATGCAATGCGTGAAGCATTCGTGCAGTCTTGTAGGCGTTAATATGTGTTACATGCCGATCGCCGCGCCGAGGGCTTTTCCTTTTCGTCTTAAGTCCTCGTTATCATATCTGTCTAAGTCGCGCCGTTCCAGGCCAAATTGCGTGTTTGGTCTCTCTCTAACTCGACTTATTGAAGGTGCTGTCTCTTGTATCACTAAGAGACAGCAAATTAGAAATTACCATACTCTCAGGAAATGAGAGATTTTGTCGCCTTTTCTCGTTTTTATTTTTGTTTTTATAAATCCGATATTCTTATACCTACACTTTAAAAAATTGCAAATTTATGCCGCCCCTTAGATTTGCCGCGGCCCATGTGGCCACCCCCTTAATCCGGCCCTGCAAAAAGCTCCTTAAAAAAAGTTTAGAAAACAAAATCATTTCTAAGAGGGGAAAAATTTGATCAAAATCCGGCCAATCAAGTCGCGTTAACGTATAGCAAGGCGATACCTGAAGATGAAATCAGCTATTTAGCAATCGCCTCATAAACACTGGTAAAAAGTCGCTTGGATCTAGAGTCCCTACTCTTAAAAACATTGTCAAGAAAAAATACGCATAATTCAATGGGATTATTCCTTGAATCGAAGAGCCAAGCCTCTCGATTGAAGTGGATTTCCTCCCAATTCAAGTAAAAATTCTGTTGAATCAAGAGTATTTTGTCTTGTCAATGTTTTCAAGAGTCTGGACTCTAGATCCAAGCGACTTTATTTTTCAGTGATTGATTTTTTTTTTTTTTTTTTTTTTTTTTTTTTGTGGCGGGAAATTCGAGGAGACGAGAGTTCTCGACCGACGTAAAATGGGATGCTGAGCACCAAGGTGGAAAGCGGCGACTTGACTTTATCTTCACGCAGGCTTATAAGTGGAATGAGGGCTCCCTGAGGTATAGTAAGTTCGTGCTGGTCGCTGCGTTTGTGTTTTCCATAGATACCTGTCACTGATTTACGAGTTGTAATTTGTCAGTGGAGCAACGATTTGGTCTCCTAATCGCCGAACAGGACAACCTATAAATGGGCTTCCTGCTAACTCCCATTAGAAGGCTCCCCCTCCACCCCCCTCACACGGATACAGATATGCGCGCAACCGATCAGAACGGAAAATTTAAACCATTCTCTCACCAGTTTCTTGCTGATGGAGCGGGAAACTGATAGTGGTAAAATTCTTTGAGAAAAAGGTCGCACTGGAAAAACAACCACATTGGATCTTGAGTCCAGACTCTTAAAAACATCGACAAGAAAAAATACTCATGATTGAATCGGGTTTTTGCTTAAATCAAGAACCAAGCCTCTTAATTTGAGCGGATTTCCTTTTGATTTAAGCTTAAATCTGATTGAATCAAGAGTATTTTTTCTCGTCAATGTTTTCAAGAGTCTGGACTCTAGATTCAATGTGTTCTTTTTTTCAGTGCGATAAAATTACACATTTTTCTGAAAGTTACCGATCTCGGTAAATTCCTGCATGTGTTGCCAGGAAATTTACCAAATTTCACCAGTGCTGTTATCTCTTTCGGTAAAATAAAAATTGTGTGATCTCATTGGCAGTAATTTCAAAATGATCCCTGAGATTTCACCAGTTTCTTCCCCTTTGAGTAAATACAATTTTCACCAGATTTTGTTGATGATGGCAAAACACAGCAAGTAAATGAGAGATCGTTAAGTAGGAAAACTTCTTTTTGGAGAGCGTCCAAATGAGTAAAGTTGTCGTCCTTGTCGAGAATTTTGATTTATTGAGTGGAAAATGATGAGAATAAAGCATTTAGATGAAAAAAGCCTTGAAAGAAAAAAACACCTGGAATCTGTTTGAAAAAAGTTTTGAGGAGGAAGAAATTATTTTACGAATATGAAGAAATGATTATTTTGGTCCGCCTCCCGGTATTTTCCCAGTGTTTACAACATTGTAAGGTTCTTAGCTCTGTTTCATAAAATGCAGCTCCAAGTTTTTGAGGCTCCGTTGAAAGCAAAGAGACTAAGCCGTAATGCGTCATTTCAAATGGAATCGCTGCGCTTTTTCGCCAGTTCCAGGCCCTTCGCCTTGAAATGAATTCTATCAAACTATTCCCATTTCCCTAAGATCGATACTTTCACGATTCGCAAAGCTGCCACAACAACGAGCACCCCTCTTCTCTTTTTCCAAGCAGAGCGCGCGTACCCCCTCCCCCACCTTTTGAACGATTTACGAGAGTAGTTCGCCCAAACTCTAATGTAAGCCGGCTCGACTGAATTTTCTCAAGTTTGTCCGCCTTGCTTCGTTTTTCGTTGCACCTATAGCGATCGAGGAACATTCGTCCCGGGAGTAGGCAATCTAGTAGTGCAGATTTTGGAATCGAAAATAAATGAGGGGTCTAGAAATAAACGAGGGAAATTTCCAATGCCCTGTCTAAAAATTGGACTATTTCTTCCAAACGGAACTATGTGCATTAAGACATGAGCCCTGAGAGCCTGAGACCCATAAGGATATGTACATAACAGGGCTCACGTCATAATGCACATAGTTCCGATTGATAGAAATAATCCAATTGTCCGATCATCATGATTGAATCGTGTCCTGCGAAAACCGCTGATGTCCATTTTTTCAGCTTTCAGTTTTTTTATGTTGATAATGTTGAAATTATGATAATAAAAAGTTTTTTTATGTTAAATTGAGAAGTTTTCTAGAGTTGATACAATCATGGAAGTGGTTCCAATACTTGTTTTGGGATCAGGATAACCCTAAATCAAGTATTATCACCACTTTCATGGCTGCATTTAATAACTCTAGAAAAGTACTATCATCCCAAAGAAAACTCAAGATTGGAAAAATGAATATTAGCGGTTTTCGCCTGACTCGATTCAATTTCAATATTGAAAGAAGGGGAAAACCTCAGGACGTTCCGGTTGTTCCACACACTGGAAAAAAAAACACATTGGATCTAGAGTCCAGACTCTTAAAACATTGACAAGGAAAAGGACTCTTGATTCAATCAGATTTAAGCTTAAATCAAAAGGAAATCCGCTCAAATTAAGGGGCTTGGTTCTTGATTCAAGCTTAAATCTAATTGAATCAAGAGTAATTTTTCATGTCCATGTTTTTAAGAGTCTCGACTCTAGATCCAATGTGTTTTTTTTCCCCATTGTTGAGATTTTTCAGTTTTGTGGGAAAATAAACAGTTTTACTGTATAATTTTTTTAATACAAAGCACAGAAATCAATATGATTGCACAATTTTTGGACAGGGCAATGGAGATTGCCACTTTTGGATCTAGATGCCTCAAATTCTGAAATCTAGACAACCTGGATCTTTCACTGTAATAGTAGATGAACCCATAATGCGAGGACTATAGTTTTCTGCTAGTTTGGACTCTAAAGTACTCTGTCACGCAAGCACTAAGTCAATGTGTGGCTAATGCAGTTAACGCATCGCGGCCGAGTGAATAATTGGGCGCCTCAGCGTGACAGCGTCCGTGCTTCGTGGTTGGGGCGCGTTAAGTCGCCCAATGATTTCATTAGAAGCGCTAGTTAAACGCTTTTCCGCTCATGTTGATTTTCCGCCGTTTTCCCGCCCGGCGAACCATGCCTGAATGAAATTCGCCGGCGAATACTCAGAATACTGATTGTTTTACACTTTGACACCCCCTCCCTCTTCTCCTCCGGACCGTATTCATTGCCTACCATGAACAGTCCAGCTCCTCCCCCAGGAAATGTACAATGTTTGCATCGTAGTTGAGGAAATATTACAGAGAAAACTTCGTCTTAAAATTAGAAAAAAGAAAAATTGTACCAACTTAGTGTGACATTTGTGGAAAATCTATGCATTATTCGGACTACATTTTGCAAGAGGAAACTTCTATACTTTTTTGCTCATTTTAGAAATCACTTTCATGACAGTAGAAGACCCTATAACCTTATAAAGATGATAATTCCTAGTTGCAAAATGGACCGCATTGAGTAGAAAGGAACCGTGTCACGTCAGCTATTGCCAAATTTAAGTGGGCTATTAAATTTTTACATGAAAACATAAGAGTCCAGATTTTTGTGCTTTCAGAGAATTTTTTGCATAGTGCGAGGCAAATTCTATAACATTTTCAAAGGAATCCACACAAACGTTTTCTTGGAAAAAATTGTCTGGTTAATTTTAGCAATAGCTGATATGGCATGGTTCCTTTCTGCTGAACGCGGTCCAATGTAGTCCTATTTTAAATGTTCATGAATTTTCCATTATTTCAGTTATTTTTCATGAGCCCCACTCCTCCCAAAATGTTTTGATGGTCCCTCAAAAGCCTCTGAGAGTCATTGATTTTTCCTATCAGATCTCCTTAATGAATGCTTGAAGGCTCTTAGTTGGAACTCCTTTAAAATTACTTGAAAATCACTAAGTTTCGTTGTAAATATCGCTTCAAACGATGTTTTATTAAACTAAAATTTTCACAGGTTTACGATGAAAATTTTTCTGAAGTGAATGGACACCTCTAAACCGCTTCTTTATCACTGTAAAATAATTACAAGCAGATATTTCATTCACAGCTGTAACTTTCTTTTCCTACCTATTTCTGCGAACTAGAAGTATCATTACGATAAATTCTCATTATGTCTTAAGATTAGCGCAGCGCAGAAGTAGAACGCTAATTAATCATACCGTCACCTTTTTTGCGCGATTTCATTAGCAGATCCATATTAGCGAACAAATTTAATTTTACGACTTTCAAAGCACTGGGATGGCATGGATACCTCCTTTCCTTCATTGTTGTCATGATTCGGCAATAGCACGAAATTCGCATCTGTTGTTCATTCTAGAGGATTGCGACCCTGTTTACAGGAATAAAAAATTTAGAGTTATAGTTGTTTTCAACTGTTGCACTTACGGTTATTTACCGCATTCTGTCCTTTTTTAAAGCTTGAATACATATCATCCATACATAGAGAGAAAAATTTTAAAAAAAAAAGTTCGGTTAGTAAGGGAAGTAAAACACAAAATAACCCTAGCCTTCGGTTCACAGTTTCAAGAGAAAATTCCAGCTAGTTTTCCTGAAGAAATTTAATAAAAAGACGAGTGGTGAATACCAACGTCCCAATCGGAGGAATGCATTCTTCCTGTCCTTCCAATGTTTTCTGCGCTAAATTCATCGCAAACTGCACCAAAATCAACACAAAAGTGTTGGTTTGTGCTTCACCTAATCAAAAGTAACACAAGAACACAAATATTTTTATCAGTGTAACATTCGATGGTTCCGCATCAGTACGGATCCGTCCAAAGATGACGTCTGTATCCGTCGTTCTACCGTTGATCCATAGATGCAACGTGGCCGTGCGCTGTGGCCTAATAGAGAGAGAGCAATCAACAGTTAAGGAGATTTCGCGTCTCGGCGGCTGGTCAGCGATCAGCAATCAGGAAAGAGCGTTGCGGCGTGCGAGCCTTTGTTTAATATTTAAAGCCACGCGCTCGCAATTAAAATTAACGCGTGTTATAGCTGTTTGCACGCTCTGCCGGATCGGCCAACTCATGTTGCGCGAATTGCTTTGCCGACTGCCGCGCTCCACATGGTCGGATCAACTTTGTCGTTTTGGTCGGTTCAACGGGATGGTGCCGACTCCTTTAAGACGCGCTATCGGAAGAAAGACAAAAACTTATGCTTTTTAATTGGAGGCTCCAATGGGCTGATGGTTGAAATTTATAGACAAAGCTATAGACGAGAGCGATTCTATGGTTGAAATTCGTGGTTCTTATAGACTAAGGGGGTAAATTCTGGACTATCTATAGGGTATCTCCTTTGTCCATTGGAACCACCCGCTTACACCAATAGGATCCCTCCATATCCCTTGTGTCTCTTTGTCTACAGCTCTATCTATCAATTTTAATAGTCAGGCCGCAGAGGACTGATTTTTGAAATTGGTAGACAAAAGTATAGACACAGAAGACAAAAGGTATATGGAGGGATCCTATTGGTGGAAACGGATGGTTCCAATGTACAAAAGAGGTAGGTAATAGGCTAACTAACGGCAGCCCACGAGAGACGCCTACAGTTAGTCCATCGTTTTCGCCCTTTTTTATGGGTACCATCCGTTGCAACCAATAAGATTGCTCCGGAATTCCTATGTCCCCTTTGTCGATAGGTTTGTCTATCAATTTCAACAATCAGGCCGCAGTACATAAATCGAAGTGATGTTTTTGGAAAATTGAGCCAGGGCCATTTTTTGCATCATTGTGAGGCGGTCATAAAAAAAAAAGGTTTGTCGATTTCAGTCATTTCATCAAAACAAAGAGATCAGACGAATTTTAAAGGAAACTCGATTTTAAAAATTCGACCGCTTCTCGGCTCTCTTCGCTATCGCGGCAGAACAGTTCTCTACCAGTCAGAGCCCTTGCACCTTTCACTTATGTGTTTACAGCATGGAAGAACACAGCATGATTTCCTCGATGAATAATTCCGTATTTTCTATTTCGATAAATTCCTGCTTCGTTGGTGCACGTATTTATCACATCCCTACGTGCTCACTGCAGGCTTGCACCTCCCACCGCTCAGTCTCAGTCGAACGCCGCAATCAGAAGCCGGCGCTGCGGTCGCTTTTGTTTTTGATCGAGCGAATTTTCGCTCCAAGGCCCACCGGATGGACCATTGTTCCGCGGTTACCGCCGATATCATCTTCTGCGGAAATTCATTCCGTGTAAATGCCTCTGATTGCCAGCTTCTGATCCGATTTTCTGCTCTACCTGATCTTTACGCCTTTAAGCTGTGTAAAATAGTAATTTAAAATGGAATAAAATATCAAGTCCATTTCACATGAATGTAAGCGGATCTTTTGTCGATAATCTACCGTTTGTTGCCTTTTAAAATATGATGCCAGCAACCAAAAATTGATTTCAATTTTTCAAAGGCTTGCAAACTGCACGCTGACACATCACTCAGGCAAATTGCTTGGCAGATGTTTAATGGCGAATTAACAAGTCATTCTTTTGAGTCAATTTGCAAACCGCTACGTGCACATAAAAAAACCGTAACATTAAAAAACTGACGAACATGTTCTATTAACTGCTGATTACGCTGTACCTTGCGTTGAATCTTCCTATTTTGATAATCTATATAAATAAAACTGTAAGGGTTGATACCTTGTGATCCCTAATTCTAAGGAGCCACGGCGCGGATGTCCATGATTTCTGTTGTAAGCGAAAGCTGTTAATGTCTAGGTGATACCGAAAATCCGGAACTTTCAATATCTGGTCTTGATAGTTTTTTTAGAGCGGAGTGAGCCATTGTCGGGGGTCTGGGAGGCGGACCCCCTAGCTGGGTGCGGAGGCGAGGGAAGCGAACTGAAGCAGCTAGTATGTGATAAACCTATAATAAATAATTTCAATCATCCAAATATTCGGTTTCTTTGGATTAGCATTTCTAGTGTACGATTTTGGTTCTGAGCGCCTTCAATTCCCCCTGATACGCTGCGCATTGTCACGCAGTTAGTTTAGTTGCCTCTTCAGCCCAAACCCAACTAAGAACACAGACTGGTGTACGATTTTGGTTCTGAGCGCCTTCAATTCCCCCTGATACGCCACGCATTGTCACGCAGTTAGTTTAGTTGCCTCTTCAGCTCAAACCCAACTAAGAACAGAAAAGTCGAAAAAAGTTCATTCTAAGAGCTTATCAGAGAAAAAACTAGCCAGAGAAAACTGCAGAAAACTACCTGACGTCTTCTCTTGAAATCGTCAACCGAAGGCTAGGGTTATTTTGCGTTTTTCTTCGCGTACTATCCAAACTTTTTTGTTGAAATTTCTTTCTGTGCACCACTTGGCCATTTGATTCATAGTTTTTTTCTCTGTGCGCCATCATCGAAATTTGCAATTCAGTTCAACTTGGACCAGAAATCTGGGCTTCAAGTGTCACCGCATAAAACTTGCCCTCCTTTTCGAAACACGGAAAAAAATGAATTTCTGATATAACGATTCAATTGTAAAAAAATATGTCCGACATGTTTCAAATGCACATTTTAAAATGGCGGATAGCTATTTTAAAAACGAGGTTGGCTAAATTACCATTTCTTATTGTAAAATCTACATTGAAACATGTCGGACACTTTTTATAACTACAGAATTTGTCGTTTCCAGCACGAAGGAACGTAACTCCATTCCAAGGTTGCCAAATTGACTCGAACAATTAATTTATTTTACAAAAATGTACCTGTGCAATTTTCATCCAAAATTAGTCTGTTTTTTGCTTGGAATCTAGAGAAAAATTAGGGAAATTTTCATTCAGAAATGCCCAAAATTCTCTTGATTAATAGGCAATTTGCGAGGGGAAATTTGGCAACATTGAAATGGAGTTACGTTCTTTCGACTAGGAGACGACGAATTGTCAAATCGGGAATTTCATTTTTTCCGTGAAGTTCGCATTACATTTTCCGCGGGACCCAATTTCGGCAACTGTGCGCCTTTAGCGGGAGGCAAAAGGCATTCAAAAGCGCAGGCACGTTTCCGGACGAAGTGGCACAATATTGTGACTGGAGACATTGTTCCGATTCTTCCATTTCCTCACCTCCGCTTTCCCCGCCCCCGCGCTCACGAACTCCTCGGTATCTATTCACGAGAAGGATAGGATTGTTTGTCATCCCGACAAAATGCCTTGTTTATCGTTGACGTCGTCGCCTGCCATCGCTGAGTGCCGACAACCTGTTAAGCTCACAACTCCGAAAATCCTCAGGTCCGACTGTCTTTTTCAGAAAGCGCGTATCTCTATCAGGTCTGTAGTCAAAATGCGTGGTTTTCGCTCAACAGGGCTCGCTGTGTCGCATTTTGTAGGAAAGGAATGGTGCATTTGTTGCATTTTTGTTATCTACTGATCTAGAACTACTCTAATAGTTACTTTCATAATAATGATTATATTTTCAAGATCATTATATAGGATTTTTATGTTCTACATTGCAACTCACAGAATATTTAAAAAATCAATTATAAGTATTAGAAATTTCAGTTCAAAAAACATGAAAGTGTTGAATTTGCTGCCGTCACCCCCCGGCCAAAGTATCACAAGCACCATGCGACTTTTAAACATTTCGTCACATTGATTTCAACTGCGGTGTCTGATTAAAGCCCCGTAGGATTCAGAAGTCTGCAGATTTCTGATCATAAGAATCTGCGAACGTTTTGCAAAGTTTCCATGCAAATAAGAATCTCATCTAAAGATTCAAAAGTAGCCGAATTTTTGCTGCCGATCCTTAACCTAAGACTTTTGTTCTTTCATAAAAACAACAAAAAAAATGATTAAAATATAAAAAATGAAAACTTTTACAAAAATAATAAAGATTCCAACCAAATTGTTATATTTAATCACCAAAAATGTATCAAATATATGATACTGAGTATTGGTATTATTTGTTTTAATAGCCGAATTTTATAAAAGTATGATAGTGAAGTTATTAATATAGCCTACGAGTTTTAAAACATTTCAATCAAAAAACTATTTAGCATTATTCAGTTTATAAAAATGCCTATGAAAAATGGCAAGAAAACTATAACCACTGAGAACGGTTCAGCAGAAGAAATGTTCTCAAAGCACTAGCGGCCAATGAACTCATATTTTGTAGTCGGAGCCAAAAAAAATAAAGGTTTCCAATGAAATTCGGCAGCGTTATAATAGCCGCCATAGTCCTTAATTTTCACCTGTCTTTGTTGAGTTCGCTCTCCTGGTCACTCAGAAGTCGAGGAGAAAAAATAAAAGAGCAGTGGAGAAAATTGAAATGTTGGGGTTGCGGAGGAGCCCGTTCGGCACGGAGCTCCCCCCCCCCTCCCCACCCTCCTTTCAAGGCCCCTCATCCTCCTCCTCCCGCCTGAAGCAGGGATGAAGGGAGACCGCGGGAGAGGGGGTTTACAACCGCGGCAAGTGCATAGGTTGTGGCGGCATGGAGAGCGAACAGGTACAAAATCTACCTGTCCGCACAGTGGTGCACAATAATTGCAAGCACCAACGGTGAAAGAATCTGATCAGAATTCAGGTTCAGAGCTGATTGAATTCGGTAGACGAATCGCTAAGTTATCGGTGCCCGAGAAATCTTCATAATGGACCACTAGACAAGGTACGAATTCAAGCATTCTGATACATATTTTTTAACCAAAATTTCACGTAAAACACGATGCGCACAACAAAAATTACCGAAATCAACTCCTTACAATGATATTAAATGATTCCTGATGCGTGAATTCAAACCACCCGCTCATTAAAACTCAATGATCTACGTGATTCACATCGCGCGCTGAACATTATCATGACAGTCTTTGCGATATAAAAATCTGGTAACCTCAATTTTGACGCTTGGGCTCAGCTAAAGCAAATTGCTTATAATTTGAACAACACATGGTGGGTTATGAACAGTGATCGATTGAGAGGCTAGCTGAAACTGTTGTGGGGCGCGATTTGACTCACGTGGAGCTTTGAGTTTCTTGTGAGCGGGCAGTTCAAAATCCGCGTAACCAATGTGAAATAAAAAGGTTAATATCTTCATCAGGAGCTGGTTTCAGTAATTTTCGTTGCGCGAATCAAGTTCTACGTGAAATTCTGGTTAAGAAACATGTATCAGATTGCTTAAATTCGTACCTTGTCTAGTGGTCCATTTTATCGTTCTCCCTAATTTTGCTGCGTTGCGGTAACTTTTTCTCTCTATAGCTGTACTTGATAATTTCACGATGTTCGTTGATACAATGGGTCAGTTCTACCGTGCCAAGGAAGAACGCCGTATGAACTTTCGAGGGTTTCAAAATTTCCTCGATTAAACACGTACTTTTGACGCAATTTAAGCATATTTTCCCTTGACATTTTCGATACTTTAGATTAAATTGCGCACAAAATTGTCTGACAATTTTGGGAAAAAATATTTACAATTTCCCCCGTAAATTCTGATTTTCTCGGAGGAAATTTAGCAACGTCTGAAGGCTCATGCGGCGTTCTTTCTTAGCGCGGCAGAGATGCGCTGGTCACAAACCACAAAACACTAATTTCCACCAGTACCCTATCGCGAGAGCCGTGGGCAGATCTAGATTTCGCCCGTAAAATCGAACGTATGCAACCCGACCCACCGCGGAGTTAAAATAGTTGCATGTTCGGCTCGAAACTAACTTCGAGTGTTCCTCCATTGTTTTACGCTCCACGCATCATTCAAATGCCAAGTTCATCTTTCGGAAAGGCATCTCAATTGGTTCATATATATCACCATATTCATATATTTTGTGCTGTATTCCACCGTTTAATGGATCAGTTGCACCGCTCACGAATCGTGTTTTAATTCTATATTCTTGTGGATCAGCTAAAAATGATAAGATCCGTCTCAAAAGAAACTTTCCACTTTCAATATGAACCAAGATATCGCGCTTTGAAAAATTCTGTTCATGACGTCATCCACCGCAGTAGTGGCACCGCGATTTCTTCCACCCTGCTTTCATCTGTCAGGAAGACACACATTTTCACTGGTCACTCAACGTGAAACTCGGAAAGAAGCAAGGTGGAGGAAACTGAGGGTGTCACTATATACCGCGGTAAATGACGATATAAACCGAATTTTTCAAAGCGCGATATCTTGGTTAATATTGAACGTAGAAAATTGTGAAGACAGATCTTATTATATTTACATATCTACGAGAATCAAACATCAAAACACGATTCTGAGACCAGCGCAACTGGCCAATTAATTTTAATTTTACTATAATTTTGGCCCTCTGTGAGTCTGAAGGGCCCACGGGTCTAAAGCGCTGTATGAACATTTGATAGTTGCCAAATTTCCTTCAATTAAATGTTTATTTTTGAGGAAAAATATGAATATTTCTCTTCGAAGTTTTCAGGAACTTTAGGTAAAATTAAAAACAAAATTATGTAAAAAAATTGTAAGAAAAAAATGTTTAAGTTTACCAGGAAATTTGCGTTTTATCGGAGGAAATTTGGCATTGCCTGAGGGTTCATACGGCGTTCTTGCTTAGGACAGGAGCGTGGCCAGGCAGGAGGACGAGGGGTGCGGAGGGCAGTGCTCCTTTTTAAGGGTCAATTATGTTGCTGAGTACTCGGGCTATGATTACTTCAAGGCTGCTTGTAGCTCGGAGCATTTGTCATTTTTACGCCGGCTTTTCGTGCGCCCGCCCTACGTCCGCCGCTCAACAGTCAACACTCGAACGCCACCGGGACCCGCGTTGACCGTTGCCGTCTCGGACGAGCCCGACGTGGCTCGAGAGCCGAGGCGGGAATCTTGGTCGCTCGGATCGGACAGCGGTCCCTGCTAACACCGTGTTTCGTGCTCTTGAACACGGTGTTTTCCTTCCAGTAGGTTCGCCGCCCCGGCCGCTCCACGCCCCGCAGTGACGCGCGGTGGTCCCCAACTCGGAGGATTCCGGACTGAGGGCTGATTGTTGAAATTGATAGACAAAACTATAGACAAAGAGGACGTAAGGTGTATGGAGTGATCCTATTGGTGGAAGCGGATGGTTGGAATAGACGAAGGAGATAGATAATAGACTAACTAACGGCAACCAATGGGAGACCCTACGGTAAGTCTATTATTTTCTCCCTCAGTCACTATATAGAATCGTTTCATACTCCCTAGGTCTTCCTTGTCTATCGCTTTGTCTATCAATTTCAACAATCAGTCCGCTGCGGGCTCATTTTTGAAATTGATAGGCAAAGCGGTAGACAAAGGGAGCATAGAGCGATCCTATTGATTGAAATGGGTGGTTCCTGTAGACAAAGGGAGAAAATGATGGACTAATTGTAGGTTCTCTCGCGGGTCGCCGTTAGTCAGTCTATTACCTACTTCCTTCATGTCTATAATCACCTGCTTCCACCAATAAGATCCCTCCTTATCCCTTTTGATTCCTTTGTCTATAGCTTTGTCTACCATTTTCAAAAATCAGCCCACCGGATTTCTTCAGACGGGGTTGAAGATGGGCCAATAGTTAATCGAACACCTCCTTTTTTTCTCTATGGGTAAGTTGTCTATTGCTCCCTTATAATTGTCCATAAGGAAGTGTTGAGGCCAGAAAGTAAAAGTTCCACCATTGCCAAGATACCAGCGAGCTGATTGTTGAAGTTGATAGACAAAGCTATAGACAAAGAAGACAAAAGGAATTTGAAGGGATCCTATGGGAATGAGTGGTTGCAATGGACAAAAGAGGTAGGTAATAGACTAACGAGAGGCAACCCTCAAGAGACCTTCCAGTTAGTCCATCAATTTCTCCCTTAATCTATCGGAACCGTCCATTTCAACGGATAGGATCGCTCCATACTTCATAAGCCTTCTTTGTCTATAGCTTTATCTATCAATTTCAATAATCAGCCCGCAGTGGAGGGTCTCTTGTCTCTGCTTTTAGGGCCCAAAAAGGTAGCCAACCCATTCATTCCAATTGTCAAGAATAGCAAGCGCGTTGAATTACCATCATTGCGATCCAGTTTCGATCATCTCTTTTTAAACGGTGCTTGCATTTTTCCTGAAAACGATTTTGTTCCTACCGGAGCCCCACTGTGAGACCTCGGCCCGCGCCCCATTGGTGCCTACCCGCTCCGAGGGGCCCGCAGCGGCCGTTGCGTTGCGTGTCTTCGGCGCGGCGCGGCGAGCGGTGTCTCGGTATCGGCGAGTCAGTTTCTCCGGCCGAGCGCAACAGGTAGGTCGTACCTGTCGTTCGCGGACTGGGTCTACCTGTCGCCGCGATCCCCTCGCGATACCTGCACCCGTTCCGTCCCACCCCTCCCTCAGGATTACTCGAAATTCAATGCTTTTTCACACTTTTACCGCGTCTGTGTTTGAGCGCGCCTCTCCGGTGGATACCTGCCTTTGTGGAATTTCTGTGTGTTACCCGGGTTTGATGTCTATCGTCGTGCGTTAGACCTTGGATGGAATTTTTGGAAACCAGGCGACAGCCTATTGATTAATACAATTTTCGAATTTTTGGGAATATTTTTGCCTCCTTTAGCGAGGAGTCTGTCGATTGCTCGTGCTTATGCTTGCCAAGCTCGTCAATTCATACATTTTTTGTGCTGTGAAAAATCGAAGTAAGCGCCGGTTTTAAAGTGTACTTTAAAGTTTACTCAATGCGATACAACCCTGGTGCATCAATTTTTGGAGACCACTGATTCAGCGCCCGTGGATCAACGAAATTTTCGTTGCATTAAAAAGGAGAATATCCTTGCATTGTTTTTTAAATGTTAGTGTGCAATCGCCGGTAACAATGTTTGATACGTCGAGCAATTTACGCTGGTGTCATTAATTTTGGACTGTCCACTACTTTCTGAAGACCTCATTTTTGCCCTTGAGGAGTTTTTTCCTTTCATTTTTGTCTGTTGTGCGTTCAATGTCCTCTAGAGTTTAAAATTCTTGCGTTTAATTTTCTCTAAAAAGATTCAAATGCTGAATTTTTAGTTCGTCGGATTGGCGGGTTACTTAATATATAATTCACTCAAACCGAATCTTTCACGATTTAAGTGCCGATCGCATGTGAGTAATAGATTACAACTTCGGAGCAAGTGATCGACCATCAAATTCGCGCCTCTGAGACGATTAGTTTCAACGTAAACTAGTTATAATATATATTTGCGCGTGAACAAACCTTGAAGGACTAATAATCCAGGCGAGAAAATAATTTTAGCCCGCCTAAGTCACCAGGCACAATAATTTTTATATCTACCCTGTCCTCCCTTCAGTGGCAGTGCAATTCGCGTCCTCTAGCGATTACTCTGTCATTTCAGTCAGATATCATTGAAACTCTGGAGGCCGTGCTTTTTCAACCTAAAATCCTACTCCAAACTAATAGCTCAGTGAGAGTTGAATCATCAGAATCCCAACTACTAATAATATTGATTTTTTTTTAAAAAAAACTGATGATATGCTACGCTTTTAGCTAGATATATCGCTGAGGCCCTTTAAAACCATAAACTCGTTCTGATACACTTCGAAATCCGACAGAAACGCCTACAATAAACAAATATCTCTTCTCGAAGATCCCAGGAATCGTTCCAACAGCATTTTTTCGTGAAGTTTGTGTTGTCCATCCGGAATAAAGTGTGTGTTCCTCGGCGAATCCCAGTGATGGGATTTTCCACGACCAGTGTTGAGTGTTGAGTGTTGAGTGTTGCGTCAAGATTGCGTTGAGCTCGGTCGCGATGCTCCAGGAGTTCACGATGGCGACGGCCCGCTCGCGGCCGTCCATCGAGAAGGGGAGCAGCAACATCCTGATGTGTCGCCAGTGGTGGAAGGTCTGTTGGATCTACGGCGACCAGGAGAAGTACTACCGGCAGCTGTACGCCCGGCGACCCAGCAATCAGGGCGCCTTCTCGCCGCCCACCTCGCAGCCCAGCGCTGTCCTCGCTGTCCACCAGCAGGAGCTCACCCTCAAGGAATCAGAGTAAGTTGTCAAGTTTTTGACACAAAGCCACTAAACAACAACAAAAAAAAAATATTTACAAGCCGCCCACAGTGGATCAAGTCAATTTGAGAGGTCGGACAAGAAATTTTTGACTAAAACTGCACACTTCGATTTTCATTTTGTTACATTTTCAATTTCAAGGGGTGCCTCTGGAAGTAAATTTTACGAAACATTTTTGGAACATTTTGGAACATTTTTAGAATTTCAAAGTTTTGTATTAACGGAGTTATAAGCGTTTTAAAGTTTCCAAATTTTGTCCGACCTCTCCCATTGACTCGATCCACTGTGCGGCCTGTAGTAAAGAAATGGACTGTGTTTCTCGGAAAAGAACAACTGATGCTGCCGAATTCAAAAGAAACATTTATCTCTTCTTCTATGCTGCTATGCTAAGGAAGAACGCCGTATGAACATCCAAGAGTTGCCAAGTTTCCCCGGATGAAGCATGTATTTCTGAGGAAAGGTATGCATATTTTTCCAGGATATTTTCAGATATTTTGGGTTAAATTGCCAACGAAATCGTCTGAAAACTTTAAGGGAAAAACTCCACATTTTTCCCGGAAAATTTGTTTTTTCGTAAAGGAAATATGGCAATTTCTGAAGGCTCGTATGACGTTCTTCCTTGACACGGCAGTATGAGAGAGCTGAGAGCGGTTGTGCCTATCATCCACTTTGATAAAAGGTTGCCTACGGAAGTTCGAGACCAGGTCCTTTGCGGTAGAAAAGTAAAAGTGCTGAAAGAACTCTGGCAAGGTAATAAGTGGCATTAAAGGTGTCGCACCATGACGTTAAAATGACTGCTAAATAAAAATATACTTTAGCACGATGATTTATTGATTTCACGATGAAATTAGACCCACGAATCATGAGTCATTCTCATAAAAATATGGGAAAGTACCCAGTTAACTTTCAGTTCGCACCATTTCAGAATACGAACATCATCGTCGTGAAGGTGGTAAAAGGTATTTTTTTTCAATTTTTGGACAGACCGGTCAATTGAAATAAAGAACGAGAAAATAAAACAGTGTATTCTTGCTCAGTTCGTCTTATCGGTCCTTGGTGGAATTAAGATCCAATAAAAAGCAATCGAGAATTTCTCTTTAAAAATGTTTATATAAAGTTAAATCAATAAAGTGGCAAGTGTAAGTTTAATAATAAAAAAAACTAAACCGCGGCTCATTGCATACGTATTAAATTATCTTTAAAAAGGCGCAGACTCTTTTACGTATATTTTTATTTTTTTGAAGGACGTCAGTCAGAATAATTTACACCTTCCACACGGATTATGAACTACTTACTTTTTTCGGACGTTTGGCCACTAAATGCAGCGAGTGGCGTAAACAATTTTGAACGAAAGTGCAGTCATGCATAAATCCCTCATATGGAGGACAAACAGACCCCAGGCGGAGTCAAGTTACCGAAATGGCCATACTTCCTCTCCGCTAGTGGCAGTCGTTTAAATTCGTATAAATCCGAAAATTACAAATTCCACGTCTCTCATCACTCCAGTTTCCTTTTCGGCCGTATTAGACCACACTTTCATAAACCACTGTCACTGTCTGCACTTTTATTATGCCCGCACGAGGCCGTTTGCTTTGCCAAGAACTTGAAGGGGCATCAAACTCCTTTGACGGTATCGATTCGCAAGATCAAGTTTAGCGAGGTAGCCAAAAGACTCCTCGCTCGATTCGTATCCTTAAACTTGAAAACGGACGTCCGAGTACGGATTTTGTTGACGTCTTTACGGTCGAGGCTGATGTCGGTCGAGAGAGATTCATGCAGCATGCACCGTGTCAGCTGATTATGGGACCAAAATGTTGGCAGGCTGGCTCGATTCTCTTGGTATACTCACTTGCAACGAAGTTGAAGTTATAAAAAAACGCACTTCATTGAACAATGTATGTGTATAATAAAAATTAAGGGTTTATTTACAGAAAGGCTGATCGCGAAATTTATTGATCGAAGTTTGTCGTGTCCTTTTCAGCTGGTCAGTAAAAAGCAGAATCTCTCTATGTCCAAAGAAAATAATTTCTCTCTAATCTATTTGACAAGAAAATTGATGTTTTAATTTTCATGATCACCTCAATTGAATTTATGCCTAAAGACTGAACTTGGTAGGTAAAATCCGATTTTTTTTGTACTGTTGATCCAGAAATTGTTCCATTTCGTAACATCACATGCATTTCTCCTGCAAGTGCACATACACATTTTGTAGTTCTGAAATGTACTGATAGCGCCAAAATATATTGAGACTCAAAAGATTATAATCATATTGCATGCTAACATTAATAAAATTATTTTTCCCCAACTCCGCGCTCAATCCAATGGTTGTTACTTATGGTACGATGGGCATGTTCAAACAGACGCGGTCTAGATAACTAAGCATTTCGCGGTGTTACAATTACCCACAGGAACGCAACTTCTATACTTAGTATTAGTAGAACAGACACAACATGCGGAACAGAAGTTCAGTGGCGTCAACAAATGCTAAAATTGCGACTAAAAACGCTAGCAAGGTGGACAATTAGAAAGTTTTCCTCAAGAGTCATCATCATATTATAAAATTGCACACTTATGAAAAGTTAAAGAGACTTTCATTTCTTCTGCCGGGGCAGTTTTTCTTAGCAGAGAGTGAAATAATCCTCTCATGGTGGTTAAACTAAATTGAGATTTTTTATAAACTTTCATGAAATCTCTTAATTGGAAGCTTCTTATATAATTAAGCGTCAATTGAAAATTTTTACAGTCGGCAATTCGGCAAACTGTTGATTTGTCAGGTTGGAAGTGCGATACAGGTAATTGATGGCTGGGGACTTAAACGATAGGTAAGAAAAGTAGAGACATTTAAAATGGTAATGGTCAGGTCGCAAGTGCGATACAGGTAATTGATGGCTGGGGACTTAAACGATAGGTAAGAAAAATAGAGACATTTAAAATGATAATAGTGGGCTAAAAAATCTCAAATATAAAATGTAGAGGGACCAAATCTGCTGCTTATTAAATCAACGCATGCGTTTTCTCCGGAGACAAAATCCAACTAATAAAGTATACTTTATCTCTAATATATTTCATAAGTTTAAGGGAGGTAAAGTGCATCAATATGATTCAAAGAACACAAAACACTTTTCCCTCCTCGAAGACATTTATTTCTGCACTGGGAATATTTGCATCTGAGTGTATAAATTGAAGAATAAATAAAAAAAATTGAATAATATGAGCTCAAAAGAATAGGAAACAGGGGTGGGGAGAAAATCCTTTTCGATCAATAACCAATGTAATGTTTGAGTTTACGAGCCATGGTGGACATAAAGTTTTGAATTTATCAGAAATGACGCCACTATGACACGTGTCATAAAATTCATCCTGCGCGATCGTCGGGTCAAATTTCAATTCGACCACCCACGGCAAATTGATCGTGCCACAATTACGTCACATTTATTAAATTTTCGAGGCGATAACACAAAAAAGGAAAGTCGAGCGAGCAGTTTCAGATTTCAGAATGACAACGGACCCATTTTTACCACGTGAAAATTTTAATTCTTACCTAACGCTTAGTATAAATGATCGCGCCCAAACCCAACTCATGGACTTTAATTGGACCGCGTTAAGCAGAAAGGAACCAACTAACATCAGCTATTGCCAAATTTAATTGGGAAATTTAATTTTTTACATAAAAAAGGTTGTGCGGATTTTTCAGGGAATTTTCTCCATAGTAGGAAGCAAATTCTTTGAAATTTTCACAGTAATCCGCCCAAACAATCTTTCTTAAAATATTAAATTTTTCGCAAATTTTCTCGTTGATAAAATGGCAGATGGCTCTTTTGACTTGACATTGCAATTTTTATTATGTCTAGAGGTCTATTTGGACCGCGTTAAGCCGAAAGGAACTAAGCAACATTAGCTATTGCCAACTTTAACCAGGCAATTTATTTTTTTACGAGAGAACGTTTGCATGGATTCCTTTGAAAATGTCGAGGAATTTGCATCTCACTATACAGAAAATTCACTGGAATTTGCACACACATCTGCACAGCCGTTTTCATGTAAAAAATTAACTGCCCAGTTAAATTTGGCAATATCTGATGTGGCTTAGTTCCTTTTTGCTTAACGCGATCCGATTGGCAAACGCTTTAAATGAGCTTTCAATATACTGTATTCTTATATGATTCAGAGCTCACGTTGAATTTTAATCCGAATAGCGCGGGATTTTATTTCCATTAAAATACTGACGCCTCGTGGAATAAACAGCTGGGTATCGAGGAGTGGCGCTTCATCAAGGTTCATAAAGAACTGAAAATTTCAAGGAATTTGCATCTCAGTATGCAGAGAATTCACTGAAATTTCCACACAAATCGCTGCGCAACCGTTTTCATGTAAAAATTAATTGCCCAGTGAAATTTGGCAATAGCTGATGTGACTTGGTTCCTTTCTGCCTAACACGGTCCAATCGATAAACGCTTTGGATGAGCTTTCAATATGCTATATTCTTATATGATTCAGAGCTCACGTTGAATTTTAATCCGAATAGCGCGGGATTATATCCCCATTAAAATATTATCGCAAAAAATTCTCCCTCGTAAACAAATAAATGGCTCAGTTAAATTTGGCAACAGCTGATGTGACTTGGTTCCTTTCTGCCTTACACGGTCCAATTGATAAACGCTTTGGATGAGCTTTCAATATGCTATATTCTTATATGATTCAGAGCTCACGTTGAATTTTAATCCGAATAGGCGCGGGATTTTATTCCCATTAAAATACTGACGCCTCGTGGAATAAACAGCTGGGTATCGAGGAGTGGCGCTTCATCAAGGTTCATAAAAAACTGAGTTTATGGGAAAGTGCAGCGGAAAGAAGGTCGTGGTCGTGAGTGGCTCCGGTTCATTTTCTCTCGAGGCGGCTAATTTTTTCCGGCGAAATTTTTATTGTGAAGGGAGTCCCGCTTGCAGGCTGTTCATACGTTTGATCAACGATAATGAAGGACTTTAATGCAAGTAGAATTCTTCGAACTGCAGCACGTTCGGAACATTATTTTGACGATAATGCGCAACAGCGTTTGCTTTCTCGTAAATAATTGTTTTAGAAAAAAAAGCGATGCGCCTAAATAAGCCAAAGATTATCCACAGAGACCCAAATCACTGAAAAAAAGGATCTTAAATTTTTCGCCAAGAAATATTTTTTCTTGAACCAAGAATTGCTTAATATGAACTAATTTTCTGTTGGACCCAAGCATTATATTTTTCTTGTAATAAGATAAATTCAGCCTAAATCAAGATGAAAAAATGTTTTGTCGGCAAATTAACGAATCATCATGCTTGAGCGAAGCACATATTTTTCAGTGATAAAAACTTAATCCCAAAAAATATCTTACAACTGGACTACATTTTGCAATTTGGAGCTACAAAATCTAGCCCGGTCTGAAAACAACGCATGTACCGTTAGTTTCCCTATGCATATAAGTGTTTTTCCAGAAGAGCCAAAATTTATAGCTCCAAATTGCAAAGTACAGTCCAATTAGTCGCAAGTCTAAAGTTGGAGAGGAAATGGGTTTTCCAATTCGAAAAATTAATAAAAGTAATCTAAAAACTTAGCAAAATTTTGACACGAAGCAAAAATATGGGCTATCTTTTTCGAGTAGAGCAAGGGACTAAGGTAATTCCTCACGACGTGACCCTAACTTCCATAAGCTATTTTTTGGCCTAAGCATTTATTGTAAAGCAAAGCAACGGCGTCATTGTGATTCCGCCGTAATATTTAGTACGGACAGGTGCGTTAATCGAAAAACGCCGCTGCATACAAAGCTCTACTGACCCGTATTTTTAAGGGCACTCCCGCTACTATGAAAGGATCTCCATCTTACGGAATTGAATTCTCTCAACGCGGACAGACTGTCGCAATTAGTTCGCCGGGCTTCGTTCGCGAGGAAGAGTCGTCTTATTTACTCACCCACCCGGACGGCGGGGCGCCCCGGCGCACAAAGGAGCCCGCCAATGGGAAGGCTCGGACATGACCTCGGAACTTTAACAGCTTATACAAAACCCTGAATACAAAACTTGTACAATGCACAGAGGCAATAACTGACGCATCAGTCAATAGATTCAGGTCGTGATTATATGGATCAATCAGCCTAGGTAACGTCTTTTATCTGCGTGCATTACGCAAAGACTCTCACCATAGAGGGAAAATACTCGTTACAAGTATAATCTTACCTTTGGAGTTATGCTGTTTAGTACAATACTAGTTACGACCAATCAAAAAGCAACTACGCGTTGCTAATTCACCTCAGTTGATTGATCTATATGAACGCAACTTGTGTCTGAAACTTAGTAGCTGAAGATATAGCTTCTGGTTTTCGCGTAAAATTCCCTTCCGGAATATCCATTGAAGTAGCGTGACGACATAAATATGGAAATTCGCTGTTTTAGTCAAGAAGGATGGGTTTCGATAAGGATCATTTTCGGGCCCAACCTACCTGAATTTCCTCAGCTCTACAATTTTTTTCTCACTGAAGGTCTAAATTTTACAAAATGCATTTTGATTTGGCTATTTCTGGTCTCTTTTCAGGTCTAATGCTGACCTAAACATGGGTCCGAAGGCCGGTTTTGGCGAAAAATGCGGATTTTTCGGAATTCGGCCGCAAACCCGGAAAACTCATACGTATTTTTAGGTAAAAAATCAAGGATGGACAAAAACAGCCCTCATCGATACCCCTCCTTTATTTCCTCTTCAGACCCAGTTTTAGGCCAGTGTTAGACCTAGAAAGAAGCTGAAAATGGCCAGGTCATCATTCATTCCGTAAATTCTGTCCACCTCCAAGGAACGAAAAATCGTAGAGATTGAAAAATTCAGGGTGGATCCAAAAATGTCCCTCGTCATCCTAACCTCCACCTCTTCTGCCTTTATATGTGTCCTTAATGGACCTCTTCTTTCATGTCCATTGTCCAGTACTCTCAGGGCCTAGATCTACTGTACGACGGGGCCTCGTTAAGCGGCGCAAGTGCGTGCGAGTGCGTAGCGCGATGGGCGCGCGTATATTTATGCGGCCGGGAGACTGGTCGACTGGTGGACTGGTCCATCGCGGAGCAAAGGCAAAGGCAAAGGCCGGACCGAGCCCGCGTCCGCCTCCCCGCTCTAATCGAGCGCCAGATGAATAACTTATTCGAAATAGGTGCATCCTTGGCGTTGGCTCCGTTTTCATATTTCCGAGACGACGCGGAGCGTCCCATCGCGCGCCCCGCATAAATATGCTCTCGTTTCGCCGAGTCGTTGCCATGATCAGGATCAAATCTTTATTTTTGTCGGTATGGGATGCAACGACATCCGACAGGATGTCTGCCATCAGTAAAATCTAGAGAAACCGGAAAATATCAGGAAGTTATCGGGAAAAATCAGGAACACTGGGGAAAAAAAAACACATTGGATCTAGAGTCCAGACTCTTGAAAACATTGACAAGGAGAAGGACTCTTGATTCAAGCAGATTTAAGCACGGAAAAAAAAGGCCTGCTACCCGAGCGGACTAGTCCGTACCGGTTGCAGGAAAGTTCCTGTGAATATAGCGCTATAGAGGGTTACCGGGGTTGACGACTGTAATAGTACCTGTGAATTTGATGGTCACTATGCCGGAGTGGACAACTGCGAATGTCTCGCTACGCCGACCGTCCTACTCATTCACCACTCCAGAGAGGTCCGCTGTGAATACCGGAACTCCCGGTCGTTCATGCGGGCTTATTCGTTCGTTAGATCAGACCAAGACGAATTTTGTAGCAGAGCTAGACTGATGTAATCACAGTACCGAATTTCTTTTTCTTCCCCCCCCCTTCTCAGCCCTGCTGCTCCAGGGATCCTCAGGTTTTCCCTGTGCATTAGACCAGTTATTATTCGTTGAGAAAACTCTTGTTCCTATATAGGAATAAGAGTTTATTAGTTCTTCAGGTTCGCATCCGTTTTAGCAATTTCGTACTTCCCGTTCATGCGCAGTTCATGATGTAAGTCAGAAACCCAAAAAAGTCCCGCAATCAAGATCTGGTGCTCCTGTATCAGTTTCTGTTTGATTTTGATAGTTTTTCCGAAAGATGAGAGTTTTTTAAAAGAGCTGTCAGGCGTCAAAGCTGTTCAAAAGCTCAAAGATGTGTGTGTTTATCAGTCATTGAACACCGTCATGAATTTTCTACCAATTTTCAAAATTCGTCACCCTTTAGTTACTTATTAACTAAATAAATAAATAAGCAAAAAATGGGGGGAAATAATTGTTTCATGTAACACATTTGCTTTGAAGTTAACGTGCATCACGCGTTTGTCGATGTCAGTATTTTCTCTCTTTGGATTTCAGCCTTTCAATAAATCAGTGGGACTTAATAGTTGCGTTACTAATGTCGTGAATGTGTAATGAAATGCCAGTATTCTTAAAAATTCAAATTGCGAATTTTATCATTGATTGATTTCTAAATGAGTGACCAAATAACAAATATACAAGCATTATAAAACCATCGATTCCATTAAAAATGAATGAATGCAAATAAAAATTGAATATTAGTTACATTAAATTCCTCACTGTTGTCCAGCTATGCGTAACTCAAATGGTAAATATTCTCGCGTTGTACTTGATATATGTATAAAGTAGGTGTGCACTTGTTTGCAGGTGTGATGGGGCAAAAACAATAAAGATCCAAGATACGAAAAATTGAATGATTCTGTGAAGCAAAATGTGAGAAATGAAATAAGAAAGATAAAAATGTGAGTAATAATGTATGAGTGACGAATTCTGAAAATCTAGAATATTCGAGGGCCTAAAATGGCCTAATAAACACACTCACCTTGACAATACACTTAATCCTTAACTGCCTACAGCTCTCGTAGAATCGTCTCAGATTTCTTCAAATACATCAATATCGTACACAAAAACAAAACAGAAAATAACACAGTGTTAACACAGATATTAATATTCCAACTGAAACTTGGAAAGCAGTTAAAACGGTCAGAACGGTTGGAAGTCAAACACCAATATGGCGCGCGGTGGTAAGTGGACAAAGACCACGCCAACGGTAATTAGTTGGCCGGACAGACATGCGGAAATGCGGACCAACGCGGGGTTGAGCCCTGATCCTTCTGTGCCGACGGGGGTCGATGCGTCCGGTATCCACGGGGTGGACTTTCCCCGTTCGTTGGCGCCGACCAGCCGCTCGTCATTACTGAAGTTACGGTATTCATCTCAGACCCGAACAGCCGGGTTCCACAGGCGACCTGAGTACGGGGTTGACAACCAGGAGTCACCTGGGTCTTTATCAGACAGTCGTTCCTCAAGCTCGTACCTCAAATTCACCGAGCAGGTCCGCTCACGTAGCGGACCACTTTTTTTTCCGTGAGCTTAAATCAAAAGGAAATCCGCTAAAATTAAGAGGCTTGGTTCTTGATTTAAATTTAAATCTGATTGAATCAAGAGTATTTTTTCTTGTCGATGTTTTTAAGAGTCTGGATTCTAGATCCAATTTGTTTTTTTTTCAGTGCACAAACGGGAATAAAGATTACATTTTCAACAATTGCAAAGATTATATTCCGGGCTCAGAGGCCGAAAGTTCCGGGCGTAGCACCCGGAGCAATCGGAACTACGGCTTCAGCACCCGGAACTCTCTCCTCTGAGCCCGGAACGGGAGGTATGTCTACATGGTCCGTAACTTTTATTTCAGAGCATCAAACAGGGTGTCCCCCACCGGTAAAATCTGGAAAATCCAGAAAATATCAGGAAGTTCGACATTATCGGGAAAAATCAGGAACCTAATAGGAAAATCGCGCATTGACGAGAAAATTCCCTATGGGTTAAGCATTTTGCAACTACCTGCAGTTTAGTGTTGAAAAGTAGAACATTTTTTAATCAATTTCTCAAATTTGTTAATTCATAGAATCAAACGAACAAAACGAGTCTCCATGCTAAAAATCAGGAAATTTCATTATAAGATCAGAAAAAGTGAGGAAAATATCACAATTATCCAAAATGTATTCTCTACATATAAATAGACATCCTGTCAAAGCGTATTTTGTTCACGACTAAGAGCCAAATCAGGGTCTTCCAAATGCGTAAATGCGAGTTTTCAGTAATATTTTAAAAATAGAACAACAGTCTGTCCAGAGTCATCAGGAGGTTTTTATCTCCCCTTGATTGAATCATTTATTCATTGAAGGACGTAAGCAACAAAGTTTCATGAGCCTAGGAAGCCACGATAAATAAAGGACCATGGATCTCTAATTTTTGCGCTTGAGCCCTTTAGTAAATAAACGATTCAATTAAGCCCGAAGAAAGGATATTTATAAGAAAAATTATATTTTTCTGGCAAATTCTTTTATCGAAAGTTTTATCCCTTGTTTTGAAGACTGGCAGGGACGAGCCATGTTCATATTCTTTCATGTTCGTTTACATGTTCATTTCTTTTTTGCTTTAACCAATTTTTAAGCATTCAAATATATTTCCCAGCACAATCAGGCACCATTGGTGGGGCCTCCCCCGGCAAGACGCATGCGCATACCAGCGCGGCGACCGGACGTCGAGCGTTCGTTGGGCCAATGGGCAGAACCGTTGCCGCGAACCTGTGTCTGTAACCTTGTAGCCGTCCAACGGTTCTCCTCTTGACAGGTTTCACATCGGGGGCAGCCCCAAGTGGAGGAGTAATTGCCCCCTCCCCCCTCCGATCTCTTGCCCTAGGGGCTGTTGCATGGGGTAACAAGTTGGGCTTTATTACACAAGATGAGACCCCAGGGAGTGCTGCGCTGCAAGTCCAAGAATCCCTAAGTTCCGCAATTCGGATAGCCAACTGACTAAACTCATATAACTTCATTCATAGTGTGGTGATCTATCGTTTTGCAGACGAAATGTGAGCTATTTTGCAACGTTGCAATATTTACAGTCAGAAAAAAGTACTGTCACTAGTTATTGGTGGTTTCTGATTGAACATGTCTTATCGAAAGCTGTGACAAGCTTCGCAGATATCCGTGGACATGAGGCCCGAATGTCTTTACGGTGTTTCTTACAGTGTAATTTTGCTGTGCTAAGGAAGAACACCGTATGGACCACCAGATGTTGACACATTTTTTTCTTGAAGAATCACGAATTTTCGAGGAAAATTTGTTAATATTTTTCTTGTGATTTTTCAGAGAATTTTGCTCGTGATTTGATCTAAAGTGTACGAAAATTACAAGGGAATATGAACTTCATTTTGCAATAAGGAACTATAATTTTTGGCTCATCCAAAAAAAAAAAAAAAACACTTGTAAGCATAGAAAACCAATGGTACATACGTTGTTTTTAAACTGGGCCAGAATGTATAGTTCCTAATTGCAAAATGTAGTCCAAACATCCATAACTGAAAATAGATATTTTCCGGGAGGAAATTTGGCAACATTCGAATACTCATACGGCGTTTTTCCTTAACATGCAGAGGCACCTATATATTTGGTGCATTTTGGCGAAACGGTCATATTTATGCTAAAATGAACTGTGTCCCCCGCAAACCTTATGCACACAGTTCCTTTTAGCATAAATAAATCCAAAGAAGGTCCATACGCAATTTTTATTCAGCTCACCATACATAACTCTGTAGTAGATCAATCACCCGTAACTTATACCATATGAACTTTTACATCAAATCTAACTTGTAGAATATGAGGCAACAGCAGCATATGTCTCCGATTACATTGCGGGCGGTAAGCCGTTCGACCCGTACGTGGACCGACCGCAAGTAATCGGCAATTAATCCAACCGTTTCGTCCCGCGCATAATTGAGGCTGCGCGAACCACGAGGGAATGGGGCTGCTCCTGCGGTCTCCACATATAGTCGCCCCTCTGACGTAAAGGGGTTTCTCCATTTCAGCGTGAGTCCTGTTTTACATATAAAGCCATGCTTTCTGGGGCTCACGTGGAGATCGAGATACGCCTTTACGTTAGAGGAGCGACGATTGGACACGTGGACAAATGCAGAGAAAGTGTTTCTTCGTTCCCGCGGATCCGCAATTAAAATCGCGGATCCGCGCTCAGAAAATCCGAGCATATAAAATTAATGTTGAGATTAAAGGAGCTTCAAAGAGATCGCCTAGGTACTACGTGATGCAGTATTCCTTGGAGTCCTGATGGGTCACTGGACAAGGTATAAGTTAGGGGGGATTTTATATTATCCCTTCGAAATATGGAGGAGATTTACACAACGTAAATTTCAGAAATCAAATAAATGAGATATATTAATTTTTTTAAAGTATTTTCAGCACACTGAAAAAAAACACATTAGATCTAGAGTCCAGACTCTCAAAAACATCGACAAGAAAAAATATTCTTGATTCAATCGGATTTTTGCTTAAATCAAGAACCATGTCTCTTAATTTGAGCGGATTTCCTTTTGATTCAAGCTATAATCTGATTGAATCAAGAGTATTTCTTCTTGTCAATGTTTTCAAGAGTCTGGACTCTAGATCCAATGTGTTTTTTTTTTCAGTGATGGGTCACTGGACACGGTATAAGTTAGGGGGTTTTCCCTTCGAAATATGGAGAAGAAGATTCACACATCGAAAGCTTCAGAAATCAAATAAACGAGATATATTAATTTTTTAAAGTAGTTTTAATGCCTACAAATCGAATGTAAATGAAACCACAAAAATAACATCATTTTTATTCCTGCCATTGAACTAATAGTGTTAATTAATTCGTGCGTTGTTAATAATTATCTTTCCTCAAGAGTTGATTTTCAAACTTTTCGTCACGTGATTCGTTTTCTTTTGAAATTTTGCAGAAAACATATATCATGTCAATTGATTCATGCCTTATATGTATGGAGGTCTTTGTACATGTTCTAGTAATTTTCTACCAATTTTATAAAAATAAATAAGGTGTTTTTTCCTAAACAAATAAAATATCATGAATCGCAATAATTTTAACTGGTTTCTTTGTTTGTTTCAGGTAAGTTTCACTTGACGACCTACTTCGAATACTCCTCTCAACTTCTCGTGAGTTAGATTTTTTTTGTCGTGTTAAGTTTGGCAATCCAATATTTTGATTCACAAGCTTGCTGTTCCAATTGTTTAACGTTTAACACAACCGTTCAAGTAAAAACTATCTAAAACAACAAAAAATAGCAGATAAGATTTTCTTAAATGGTGAAATTCCCATGATTAAAATTCTGTCTTATGTTTTCAGTACTGTAGGTATGAAAAGATGATTAATTTTAGCGTCTACGAATAGCGGATGTGCGTTAAGCATATTCAAAAGTTGAAGGCGTTTCTGCTTTTCAAAAACCAGACTGAGTTTGTAGTAGCCCCTTGATGCAACTATTCGTGATCCACGGATGTGCGTGTTGCATGTTCAAAATTGAAGGCGTTTCTGCTTTTCAAAAACCAGACTGAGTTTGTAGTGGCCCCTTGATGCAACTATTCGTGATCCACGGATGTGCGTGTTGCATGTTCAAAATTGAAGGCGTTTCCGCTTTTCAAAAACCAGACTGAGTTTATAGTAGCCCCTTGATGCAACTATTCGTGATCCACGGATGAGCGTGTTGCATGTTCAAAATTGAAGGCACTTTTGCTTCCCTCACTTCTTCAGAGATGCACGGGACTCGTCAGTGTTACCACTCCTCTAGTAACGTCAGAGTATGAGGCCAGCAGCCTGATTGTTGAAATTTATGTCGGCACGACAAGAATCGAAAATCGATATATTACACGGCGCAGATAGGGCTATGTCTTGTCTTATCGTGCCGACATAGCCAGTTAAAGGTTCAACAATCCGGCTGCTGAGTAGGTAAGGCCAATAATCGAATCGGTCATTCCGAAAAAGACTTCAGTGCCAGCAATGAAAATACAAGAAACATATGAAACTGTTTTCAAGGATTGCATTTTGCAAGATCTAATCAAGATTATTCCAATGTCACTATGATTGTGCAACTTTTTTATCTTGCAAACGTAAACTGTTTATCTAAACAAGTTTTATCTATACTTCTAAGAAACTTTAAATTTAAGATGAAAATTACCTATGTAATTTTATTATTTACATGATTGCAGTGTTTCTACTCCAAAGAATTCAAGTTGTGCAATTGTAGCAACATTGGAATGCTCTCGGTTCCTTTTCTTGCAAAATGCAATCTAAATAGTCATAGAGATCCAACGAAAATTTCAGCTCTACTATTAAAATTGGCTCATTTTTGGTACATGCATGCTGCCCACGCTGTTGATATCAATCTTGCTGAATTTTCTGTTTGAAAGTCACAAATTAAAATGTGGGTAACGGCCTCTTAGTAAAATCAACCCATTACAGCTCTCCAAAGAGAAGAGAATAGCTAGGAACTGCAATCCTAATACAAGTGTGCACCTCTATCCGACAAAATCTAACTGTGGGCTGATTGTTGATACTGATAGACAAAGCTATAGCAAAAGGGATTTGGAGGGATCTTATTGGTGGAAGTGGATGGTTGCAATGGACATAGGATGTTGATGATAGGATGATACTATAAGTAACGGCAGCCCACAAGAGACACTATAGTCAGAGTCCATAATTTTCTCCCTTAGTCTATAGAAACCAACCATTTCAACCAAAATGATTGCTCCGTACTTCCTATGTTCTCTTTGTCTACAGCTTTTTCTATCAATTTCAAAAATCATTCCGCTGGGATCGGCAGGAATATAACCCGGATATCGGGAGAAGTCGCCCGCCTATCTCTAAACCACATGAAAAATATGTGTTCGAGCAGAATAATCTTAGGTCCAGAGGTACTTTCGGTTACTCGGCCGAGTGTATAAACCTTCGTAAGGTTCTACGCCCCCACTCAGAGTGATATTTAGTGGGACCGGGACGGGTCAAGTTGCCAAATTGCACGATGAAATGTTTGAGTTTGAAATTCAGTCATGGGGAAGAAGGCTGATTTCAAGCACAATCTTGCAACGCGGAGAGGGGGAGGGCGGAATCTCAACAGCACCGAAAGTTGATTTATATCATCTTTCATTTATTTTGACCCCATGACGCAACCGTGATGAACCGAACGGAACTTGGGAAAGGTACCGACCTGGGGGAGGGGCAAAAGTCAGGTGGGCACATATCCAAGTCGATTTAGGTAATGTACTCAATGCGAGATCGTTTCGAAAGGGCTAGGACTGAACCATCACTGTTTTATGAAAGATTACGGAGTACCCGTAAAGAGTTTTACTAGGTATTAAAGTCAGTGAAATCATTGTCGTCAATTGATCATGAATTGAGAAAAAAACTTTAATGCCGCACAAAGCATCGAGTTAATCAGAGAGGTCGGACATAAAATGTTTGATGTTTGCAAATTTTGACGTTTATTTCGTTAAATTTTAAATTTTAAGGGGTGCCTGTGGTAGAAAGTTTCACGAAGAAGCCAATGAAACCACTTTTTGAACCTAAAATTTTTGTATAAACGGAGTTATAAGCTCCTAAAGTTTCAAAATTTTGTCCGACCTCTCGCATCGACTCGATCCACCGTGTGCCGGTTATTCTGTGATGGAATTCCATGTCTTTAATTAACAAGAACTTCAAAACATTGAATTAAAAGTAATGTGGAACACAGGTACGATTTAGGTTCTTTATACTTTTTGACACTTGGATTAATCTGCCGTGAATGCTTCTTGTATTTATGATTAACGCATAAAAATGGGCGGCTTCCTCCTTGTAAAATTCAATTCCGATTTCTCTCCAATTATCGACCCATAACTTTGCCTTAAAGCGAAAGCACTCGGTGGCTGTCAATACTTTGAGAGGAGATCGATCGAGGCTCGTTAGTCATGCACTTAAGGGACGGCAGAATTTGCAAGTGAATGCCACACACGATTCTACAGGATGTTCCTTAAGTAAAAGCACCATACTTGAAAAACACCGTAGACGGAAAGACACAGATCAGATATTTTTATAGCAAAAGTGGATCTTTTCGGGGGTGATAAGTAGTGCAGTGGTGAGACGTGAATGATCGATTATCGATTTTTCCCCATTTGAAGCTGTGATAAAGAATCGATTATTCAGGTGTTCGTTGCGAACACATTGTTTATCGATATTTTTCAGGGTTTAAACTGCAGGTCAATCGATTTATCGCAAAATCCGCCACGGCACGCCACTGGTGATGAGGTAGGAATTGAAATAATTTAATATTTGAGTATCATGGGCACAATAATATACTAGTGAAAGTATACTTATTTGGGTGTTAAAAATGACCTTTGTATGGAAAACTTCAAAAATCAAACCTTAAGTCAGTTTAAAATAGGATACAAAGTATGAAAATTTTGCACTTTAATGAGCAAAAACCACCATAAAAACAAATTATCTGGAAACCGGCACCCGATTCTTGTTAAAAACTTTTAAAAAACTTTTTAAAAATGTTGTAAATTTTTTTAAAAACCGCACCATAACAAAAAAAAAAGAGTAATACGTCAAATCAAAGCATCATTAACGAGATTTTGCCGTGCAATGATGGGTGATATTAGGAAAGCTACTTAAAAAAAAAAAAAAAAAAAAAAAAAAAAAAAAAAAAAAAAAAAACAACCATTACAGCTCGTTCTAGCATGTTTAAGCGCCCGAATGTTTCATTTGAGAAATGATCAATTCAATTTTTCTCCTTTCAGAAAAAACGCAGAATTTTTTTTGACCTTTTTCAGTCCAATCAACAGTTTAAATGTCAACATTAGGCAATATAAAAATGACACGAACTTTTTTCTCGGTCAAACTTTTTTCCCCGGCAAAACTCTGCGATTATAAATATCCTGTGCAAAAGCGGGTACGCGGGCTGCAAATATACCGCCGTGCAAATTAGTGGGTGACGTTTACAAATTGCTGTTATTAAAACCCTCACCCCCCCCCCTCCCCCGGCCCATGAGCACTGACTTCGAATCTCGTTTGGTGCGAGGACCGCGCCCTCTATCACTGTCGTATTAAGTTCGTTTCGCTTATCCACGTTTGTGGGAGCTCTCGCTCTACGAATCCACCGCGGGCAGATTTTTAATCAGTCAACGGGAGATTGGATTGCAATTCCGCGCGAGTAGACGCGTTTCTGCTCAACTACCTCAAGCGTGAGACACCTCACCTAATTTTCAAGTATAGGTTTTTTATTGGCGTGCAGGAGCTGTTTACGATAGCTCGCAGCCCTTCAAAAAATCTCCTCCGTTTATCTATATAAAAAAAGTCGTATGCTTTCCCAAACCCCGAGTGCGGACATAGTTTCTTGGCGTAAAATGCAGTTCATTCGTGTGAATTTAAAAAAAAAAAAAAAATCATAAAAATTATAAAAATGTATGGAAACTTGTACCAAACAGCACTGAAAAAAAACACATTGGATCTAGAGTCCAGACTCTTGAAAACATTGCCAAGAAAAAATACGCTTGACTCAATCGAATTTTTGCTTGAATCAAAACGAAATCCGCTTAAATTAAAAGAGGCTTGGTTCTTAAATTAAGCTAAATTCTGATTGAATCAAGAGCACTTTTTCTTGTCGATGTTTTTAAGAGTCTGGACTCTAGATCCAATGTTTTTTTTTCAGTGAGAAAAGAAAATTTATACCTGCAAAAATTCGCAGGAATTCTTCATTGCCAGTTTTTTTTTGTAATTTCGTATGACTTCAAATTTGCTCTTATCTGAGGAGGGGGCTTCCTTTCTTCGGAAGGCAAAAGAGGTTTACGAATGTATGAGACTGTTCCTATACTTCTCCTTCATACTCTTCAATGAGGCACTGGATGCGAAAAGGGCACTTCTCGATTGCGGTGTTTCAGAGTCTCCGTTGCTAATTAATCCCTTGGAGGAGAACTTAATGGGTGATTTTTCCAGAATTCTTTCCACAGAGAATTCTGGAATCATAAGGAATATTCTGTAAAATTTTTAGTGAAATGGATGCATTCACTTTCTTTACAATGAATAAGATATTAGAGGAGACTCTGAAACACTGCATCCGAGAAGTGCCCTTTTCGCGTCCAGTGCCTCAGAGGGGCTTGGAGGACAATGCACATAGGTGCAGTTTTTGAAAAAATTGAGATATTAATGATTTCAAGTAAAACTATATTCTTAATCCATGTTCTGTGACAAATTCGCTCCCAAATTTCAATTTTTAAGCATTAAAAAGTCAGTTCAAACTTTCACTCCACCATACGGATCCATGTAATTTCGAATGTTCAAACCCTTACTTCACGAAGTAGCAAAAACTACATTTATGCACCTTGTCCTCCAAGCCCCTCAATAATACTCAACAACATACCCTTTTGATTTTGTCACACGGAAGTTCACCAAGGCATTTCGATCCATTCATCCTTCCGTCTGTAAGAGCGGATCTTGAACCCTGTGTTCTAAAGAAATGCTTCCGTCGCGTGTTAGCATCCGATTCTATCAGAACCCTTCCTCTATTAGGTGCGGATTAAAATAAAGCAACATCATCGTACTTTATGATCTAAATTGGATCGAGGATTCCTCCGAGTTGTAAGGTTTCCCTCCGCGAGTCGCAGCGCAACTCGGCACCCGACAGATCTCGTCACGATATCACCGGGCCCGCATCTTATGGGAAAAAATATACGTTTACTCCTTTTTAATGTTATCGGCGCGACGCTAATGTTTACCTATATTTTTCGGAGCGCAGGGCGGGGATAGCCGCATGCATACGGGTTCGGAAATTAAAATAAATTTGTATTCAAAGAGGCACTAAATATTCATGACTGAAACGCTGTTCAGCATTGGCTGTTTATTGGAATTTAATGGTATGTAAATCACCCTGTGTACGTACCGGTTATGTTATGTTAGGTTATGTATGCATTTGGAGCGAAGCGCTGGGGCATTCGCGGGGGAATATGCCACCTGCCCCGTTAGATCTCGACCAGCGTTCGCTAGCCTCGGAATTTGTCGAAGCGCATGCGAAAGCTCAATATTTTTGAAGCGATGTGTGTAAACGGACCGCGGTGTTCGCCGGTTTACTTGGCATGGCAGTTTATTTACGGTAATTGCGCTTTGATCAGGGGCTTAAATTGAAACGTGCCAAGTGAGACATCTCATTAAAGGCCCGTTATCGTGGATTTAATACGAGTTTTGCAGTTTGATGTCGGGAAAAATTGGAACTTCGGAATTAACGCTGCCCTGAAACAGGAACAGCGAACTTTCTTGTTGGAGAAATGGTGGATGGCGTTTTGGCTTGATACCGCAATTTTTACCATGTCTAGAGGTCTATTTGGACCGCGTTACGCAGAACGGAACCAAGCCACATCAGCCACAGCCGAATCCAACTGGGCAATTTAATTTTTTACAGGAGTACGCTTGTGGGAATTCCTTTAATAAGTATAAAAAATTTGCTTCGCACTATGCAGAAAGTTCACTAAAATTTGCACAAAAATCAACAAATCGTTTTCATGTAAAAAATTTAATTTCCCAATTAAATTTGGCAGTAGCTGATGTGGCTTTGTTCATTTCTGCTTAACATGGCCCATTTAAAGTCAATGATGTAATGGGCTACTGGACGAGATTTGAACGAGAAAGAAATGTCATATGTTTTCTTCTTAAAATCTCACGTAGGTAACCAAACACACACAATGGAAAGTTTAGTTGAACGACATTTTAACGAGTAAATTCAACAGGGGGGCTAAATTCCTCGAATAACGTCATTAGTATTTTTTCATAAAATCAATGTGAATCGTAAACGTTTGGATCTTGTTAAGGAATTGATTCCCAGATTTCTCTACCATTTTTTCCCCGTGAAATTTTTAGAAAGATGAGAAATAACAAGTTACGAGTTCTTTAATTCATGCAATGTGCCGAGGTTCATAGCTGAAGCGTTTATCCGATTCATGAATTTTCATTCATCCGATCATGGACCAAATGGACCACATTTTGCAATAAAGAACCACGATTTCTGGCTCATTTTAGAAACAACATAAATGTTATTGGATTCCGTATGCATGATAGGTGCTTTTATGGAAGAGCCAGAGATAGTGGTTCCTTGTTGCAAAATGTAATCCAAATCATCTAAGAGTTTATTGCAAACATTACAACATAGGCACGGATGCATCGCAAGTTTGTCGCTGTTGACAACGTCTAATTGCAACTTGTGCATGGTGTAAGAGATATTGCAAAACACATGCATACAATAATACACCGAACGAGCCCTACACATGATAGTCTCTAAGAAAGAAGATTCTCCTAGGCGATGACAAGAGGTAGGAGTCCCTCAGGAACGAGGAGTTAGGAGCAAAATCGCTGCTGACAAAATCACGATGGCAGAACGGCCATACTGAGGAAGAACGTCGGATGAGCGTTCGGACGTTGTCAAATATCATGGTTAAAAAATGCGTTTTCTGATAAACTTGTGTTATATGAAACTTCACCCCCTCCCCCACTTTATGAAAAGTTTTAACCCCGCTTTATTCTCAGCTCTAGTCCAGGTAGGTAGCTAAATCGTCATCTCTTCTTTGAGTACTTTACCATTAGAATTACAATTTCCGGTTCTTAAAGATTCAAAGTGAAGAGAAAGAGAAGAAGAAGAAGAAAAAGAATCTAAACCGTATTAGCTTAACTACACCAGACGTTGTCGAATTTCTTTTCATGTGACATTTGTTCCACTGAATTTTTAACAACATTCTGACTTTGAATTTTGTTAGTACATTCTTCTTCTCCAATCCAGAAGAAATTCATGGACATTTGCATGACGATGTGTCGTTTAGTCCCTGGTCAAAAAACATAAACAAAATCTCAGAGGATATTAAACAACACCTCTCTTGCAGAGGTGATAGCAAAGGGAGTTGAGACTTCTCCTCTCTCATCAGAGTCCGACAATCTGCTTAGCTGAGGGCAATGCAGTCAGACTAATTTTGCTGCGGGCTGATAGTTGGAATTGATAGACAAAGCTATAGATAAAGAAGACATAATGAGTGGTCAATTTGAGTGGTTCTTAAAGACTAAGGGGGTAAATGATGGACTTACTAAAGAGTCTCTCGCCGTTAGTTAGTCTACTTGATGAAAAACATGAGAAAAGCTAGATAGCCAGAAATGAAAACCTTCCAGGCCTTTCTTTCCTTAAACAAAGAAGGGAATATTTGAACTGAAATACGCAGAAAGGAACCAACCCACATTTTGGGAAAAATTGAGTTATGAGTGGTTTTGAACGCAACCACTGCTCTACTATCTATCGCCAAAAATTCAATATTGGGAATATTTGAACTGAAATAAGCAGAAAGGAACCAACCCACATTTTGGGAAAAATTGAGTTATGAGTAGTTTTGAACTCAACCACTGCTCTACTATCTATCGCCAAAAATTCTAATTTGTTGGAGCAACTTTTGCAGAATTGAACTTGAAGTTATCTTATACATTGATCTTATGCAGGAGCCAACTTTAAACCTCTTTTCTCGGTTCGATCCCGATGTGACTTGGTTCCTTTCTGTTTAACTCCGTCCATTTCCATTTTCTCTCTGCTAACAAAGAAGGGAATATTTGAACTGAAATAAGCAGAAAGGAACCAACCCACATTTTGGGAAAAATTGAGTTATGAGTAGTTTTGAACTCAACCACTGCTCTACTATCTATCGCCAAAAATTCAAAGTTTTTGTTGGAGCAACTTTTGCAGAAATTGAACTTGAAGTTTATCTTACACATTGAGTCTTATGCAGGAGCCAAACTTTAAACCTCTTTTTCTCGGTTCGATCCCGATGTGACTTGGTTCCTTTCTGTTTAACTCCGTCCATTTCCATTTTCTCTCTGCTCGTTAAGGGAACTTTGACAACATTCAAAGGGTCATAAGACGTTCTTCTTGAGCACGGCTGAGGACGAGAAGGGGAAGGGGATCAGTCCTGTTGAGATCGGGATGGCAATCGCATTGGCGTGGGAATCCAAGCTCCGGAGCCGGTGACAGAAGTCGAAAATGGCGGGGGGCAGGGCGGGGGCCCGAGTGCAAGGTGCAGATTAGCGAGAGTGCTGCTCCCAGCTTATCGGCGTTGGTGATCGTCGTGCTCCGGCCGGTGCGGACGCTGGACCATGACGATCCGCGGCCGCACAGTAGATCCAGTCAACTACAGAGGTCGGGCGTGAAGTTTTTGACTATAACTGATAAATTTGGTGTTCAATACGTCACATTTTAAATTTTAAGGTAGGCTTAATGAAGAAAATTTCACGGGGAAACCAATAGAACCATTTTTTGAACCTGGAAGTTTCGTATAAACGGAGTTATAAGCTTTTAAAGTTCAAAAATTTTGTCCGACTACTCCCATGGGTCGGATATGATATCTCTGAGTAAAACTGCACATTTTAATGTTTATTTCGTCTCATATTAAATTTTAAGCGGTGATTTTAGAGGAAAATTTCACGGGGAAATCAATGGGACTATTTTTTGAACCTCAAAGCTTCGTATAAACGGAGTTATAAGCTTTTAAAGGCAAAACATTTTGCCCAACTTTTCCCATAGGACGGACATGCTGATGGTTAGTTGGTCTTATTTCTTAATCTAAATCTTAAGGAGTGTTGAAAGAAGAAAATTTCATAGAGCAACCTATGGAACCACTTTTAAAATCTCTAAGTTTTGAATTAACGGAGTTATAAGCTTTTAAAGTTTCCAAATTGTGTTCGACCTCTCCCATAGGTTGGACATGCTATTATTGACTAAAACTGCATATTCCGATGTTTAATTCGTCGCATCGTAAATTTCAAGGGATGCTTCTGGAAGTAAATTTAACGAGGAAACCAATGGAGCCATTTTTAGAACCCCAAAGTTCTGTATAAAGAGTAATAAGCGTTTAAAGTTTCCAAATTTTGTCCGACTTCCCCAATTGGTCGGATACGACATCTTTGAGTAAAACTACGTATTTTGATGTTTATTTCGTCACATTTTAAATTGCAAGGAGTGCTTGCAGGAGAAAATTTCACGAGGAAATCAATGAAACCACTTTTAAAAGGTCAAAGTTTTAATTTAAAGGAGTTGTAAGCTTGTAAAGTTGAAAAATGTTGTCCATCCTCTCCTATTGACCCGATCCACTGTGGGGCGCGGGGCCCGAGGGACGAGCACCACCACCATCCGGCCCTGAGGACCACGAGTACCATCCGGGCCGAAGGACCATGAGTACCATCCGGACCACGGAGGATCGTCGTTGTTCCCACTCCTAATAAAGTTGTCCCGCGCGGTGTGGCACGGCCGTGGCGGCGCGATGTCCATCCCGCCGCGATATCATCGACTCCGACCGGGACCGCGTTCGCGAGACAAAAAGCGTCTCTCCGGGTGTCGCCGCCGCCCCCCCCCCGCCCCCTCCCCCTCCCCCTCGGCTGCCGAGTGTCTGCGGACCGCGTTGATTGTGATTAATCGCTACACTCGTCGCCCTCGCTCCGCATTGCCACGTTATCGCTGATTCTGTCGCAGGGATCTGCGGTTGCCTCATCGATCGACCAATCGAGAGTCGAACGATCGATTATGTGCAGGATGCCACAGTCAGGGAATGCCGGGAAATCCGGGAAATGACAGGGAATTTAAAAAGTCAGGGGAATTCTGCGAACGTAATGCTGCAATCACACGCTGAATATAACAGCTGAATGTGGAAGTCAACAGTCATCGCCCAACGGCTGAAATTTCGCAAATTCGAGTTATTTTCATCCAGATGTGTGTCAAATCTATTCTTAGCTCAGACAAATCCAACATTAGTCCGATTGTTGCCGAGAATCGTAGCTGAATTTTGCGCGCCACGCGCAAAATTCAAGCATCGGACCGATGACTTACACATTCAGCGTGTGGTTGCGGCATCAGGGAAATTGACGAAAATGTCAAGGCAAACCTGAGAATGTCTGGGAAAATCGTTAAGTCACCTTTATATGCTTTCTCGAGTGGTTTGACGTTTTGAACAAAAAAAAATTTCCCGGAAAAATATTCGAACTACGTGTTTTTAACAATCTGGCATCTGTTCGGTTGTCAGGGAAATTCACTAAAATGTGTCAAGGGAATGTGAGGGAATGTTGACAAGTCAGGAAAAACCCTGGAATGTCAGGGAAAATGGCGAAAATGTCAGGGCAAACCTGAGAGTGTCTGGTAAAACGTTAAGTCATCTTTGTTTGCTGTCTCGAGCGTGTTCGACGTTTTGAACAACGAATTTTGCCTGAAAAATATTTCTAACTACGTATCTTTAACAATCTGGCATTTGGTCAGTTGCCTGGGAAATTCACCAAAATGTGTCGGGAGAATCAGGGAATTTAATATTCTAAATTCTGTGGCAATCCGATTATGAAGATAATCGCGTTGACATCGATTGAGAAGAATCTAAAGGCAAGAATGTGAATCATGAATTTTTTAGCCAATTTTGTTTTTGGAAGTTGCGTCGACCTCAGTTCCGCGAAGCATGCAGATAAATTCGCTCAATTATGGTCGTTTATAATGGATTGAAAATATGCGATTTTTTAATCTATCGGAACTGAAGAAACAGGAGAGATTCGATGTGTCGATTAATCGAAATCGTAATTGCTAATCGTCTACCCCTATCGCGGATAGTGAACGACCTGCGACGTGCTCGTAGTTTATTCCAGCTTGATAGAGACCTTCACGACAGCTCGAGTAGCTGCTGTCGTAATTTTCACACTCCTCCCAGCTTCCTTCACGGAGTATTAGGTTCAAGCCAAGCCTTTCGATCCTAGTGAAAACGAACGTCTCTAGATACACGCGCACGGTTATCTGGACTGTTGATCGTTTTCCAGATTCAAACGTAGGGTTATCAGTCTGGACTGCTGATCGTACTTAACATGGGCTAGACAAGAATGAACAACTAGGATAATCAGAAACGTGGTATACATTCAAAGCCATTATTCAATTGCACACACCCACCTCAGATCACGATGGTTTAGGTTCAATTAAGTTATGTCAAATTACACGGAAAAAAAGGTATCACAAGCCCAACTGTACCTCTGGCTGATTTTGGCGCCAGAAATTAGAGTGGTTGCACAAGCCAGAGGTTTGGTTATATCAGCTGAAAGTGTGGTTGGATTAACTATACCGCTGGCTGGTGCCTTTACACTTCTAGCTAGCGCAGCTACACTTTATGACAGGCGTGAAGTATTCATGCAGTCTTGTAGGCGCTATGCGTTTCACGCCGACCGCTGCTGACCACACTGTTTAACGCAATGCGTGAAGTATTCATGTAGTCTTGTAGGCGCTATGCGTTTCATGCCGACCGCCGCGCCGCTCCGTTTCAGGCCAAATTGCGTGTTTGCTTTCTCTCTTAACTCGACTAATTAGAGGTGTTGTCTCTTGTATCATCGAAATACGACAAAATTAGAAATTACTGTGGAACATTACCAGGAAATGGGAGATTTTGTCGCCTTTTCTCGTTTTTAATTTGAATTAAAATGAATTAATTTAATTTTTAAATGAATCCGATTTTTCTCTCTCTTTTTTTGATACCTACATTCAAAAAGATTGCAAAATTTTCCGCCCCCTACTTTTTGCCGCCATGGGCCGCGGCCCATGTGGCCACCCCCTTAATCCGGTTCTGTTTAGAAGTCACTGGCAAACATTAAAAAATGTTTGAGCTTCATCTAGACTTTGAAAAAGACGCGCATAACAGTGCGAAGATAGTTTTTCCAGCGCGTGTTAATTTTAGGGTGACCCAGCAATCCCCGATGAGCAATAAGACAGTAAAATATTTCCCTCTAATTCCTCTTTTATTATTCAATCATCAGCGTGGTATTGCCAAATCGTGCCAAAAATCAAGTTTTGCTACTGAGTTTGTGCGGAAATGCCAATCCAGGTTTTTGTGTGGAAATGTCAAAATCAGAAATTTTGCGCGGAAACGTCAACCCACCTTCCAAAGAGGGTTGCTTGGGTGGAAACATACCAATTTTTTTGTACGTGGATTATGAGATGCACGCTTCAATTATCGGTGTCGTATTGCCAAATCGTGCCAAAAATCAAGTTTTGCCAGCTGATTTTGTGCGGAAATGCCAATCCAGGTTTTTGTGTGGAAATGTCAAAATCAGAAATTTCGCGCGGAAACGTCAACCCACTTTCCGAAGAGGGTTGCTTGGGTGGAGACGTAGCACGTCGTCGTGCGTGGACGAGTTCCGCGAGGAGAGCAGACCCGTCTGAACCTAAACGGTCCGCACTATCGGTGCTTCCCTCAAAGTACTACGTGCTTGTTAGCTGCGCGGGGCGGCGCGGCGGTGCTGTATCGGCCGGGAAAACGACGACGTTTCACACGAGTAGCGCACGTTTACACGTTTCCATCTGGACCGAGGATCTGCCGCGGACAAGACGTCGTTTCGCCCGGCAAAAGAACGTAACTTCACGTCTGAAATGAGTCCTGTCGTCAGTACAACTCGATTCTTACCAGGGTTCACCTGGAACTGGAATTACGCCTCCTCTGTGTGTGGAGAACGGAGTGGCTGATTGTGACTCACGTGTCACGTCTTCACCCTCCACGCTCCTCCTTCACATGTTGTCCAATTTCGTTCGATGAACTCCGCGAGTTTCCAGAAAAACGCAAGTTTTTCTTTTCGTTTCTTTACTATCTAATTTGCTTTTAAGCGTGAGTAAGGCTTGCTTTTTGAAATCACTCGGATGTACCATACGCGAAAAAAAAAACCTCGTGCGTGGGACCCGAAGTTTAGGTCATGTGGATCTCTGAAGTTTTCGAATTGAGCATCCTAACACTTAAGGTCCAGCTGCTGAGGTTTGGATTACACATCTGAAACTTCTGTTCTTACGTCTGAAGTACTTCGATTTTCACATCCGAAGAACTTCGGTTCTCACATCCGAAAAACTTCGGTTCTCACATCTGAAGTACTGAAGAACTGAAGAACTGAAGTTTCAGATGTGTGATCCGAACCTCAACAGCTAGACCTTAAGTGTTCTGATGCTCAATCTGAAAACTTCAGAGATCCATACGACCTAAACTGCGGGTCCCACGCACGAGGTTTTTTTTTCCGTGTAGTACAGCACACCGATCAACCAATTCTATTCAACGGGCCGTCCAAATATGTTTTTCCTCGGACCCGTTATGCTGTCAAGCCCTGATAGTCTTCTACCAAAAAAACCAAATGAACTGCTGATTGGAAATCCTTGAAAAAGTTTTTCCTGTCGAAACCGTATTATTTCGTTTGACAGAGACAAACAGTCAATATTCAACCTAGAAAGTTGATGCTTGGAAGAAACTATATAGGTACGTGGAGCGCCGATCTGAGTGTGGGCTGCGTAGTGACCAGGGGGCTGCGCCAGCTTTTAATGCGTATTTATCTGGTGTGAAGACAAATCCGCGCGGCAACTAAAGGGTAGGCCCTGATTGGTCCTCGGAGCTCGGGGACGGCTGTGCGGTGCATTGGCGCGTAACCGGTTGCTATCGGTCGATGATCGGTGTATCTCGCGCTCACCTTAGTTGCCTGATTGGTAAAGAAAGAAAAATCAATTTTTCAGACGCACAAGTTACTAGAGTCCCTTTATACTGAGAGTGAAGACAATACGAATCTATTTCTGATAGGTTCCCGTATTTTAGACCTCCACAGTGTCGCACTGGAAAAAAAACACATTCGATCCAGAGTCCAGACTCTTGAAAACATTGACAAGGAAAAATACTCTTGATTCAATCAGATTTAAGCTTAAATCAAAAGGAAATCCGCTCAAATTAAGAGGCTTGGTTTTTGATTTCAGCAAAAATCCGATTGAATCAAGAGTATTTTTTCTTGTCGATGTTTTTAAGAGTCTGGACTCTAGATCCAATGTGTTTTTTTTTTTTAGTGCACAAACGGGAATAAAGATTACATTTTCAACGATTGCAAAGATTATAAACTGGAATAGACCGGGGAATTGGGGGCACGGCAAGGAACAAACAGAATGGAGAAGGAACGGAGTTAGGAATTCGGAAATGAGTTGATCAAAGATTACGAAAAACGTTCAATTTGTGTAATCTTTACTCCCGTATGTGACATCCATGAGCCGCGTTGTCTTAACTCTTAGTTATTTTGAATATAATTTAACTTTTAAATTGTAAAAATTGAACAGTTCCAGCACTAAATTCACAGAATGTTTTTTAAAACGCCGTAAATCCTTTATCATCAGAGCATATCATTATTTCGTGTCGCTCCCGACCCCTACCGGCAACAGGGTAAGCCATGCGCATGCGCACCGCGTCGCATGGCACAAGGGGCAGTTCGCGCATGCGCGGTCCGGTAAAAGCACGGCTTATCTTTAATGAAACGTGTATCGGCGAGTAAAATTTTATAATTCCAATTTATCTTACTTATCGCCCGTAGGACCGACGGACCGGCCGTGGAGGGGGGGGGGGGTGCGAGTGGAAGAGTAAAAATTATTGCAGGCCACAATTAGAGCGAGCAGGGGCACCGGTGCGACGATCGTTGACTGGTGAGGAGCTGGTAGTTGTTGGTCGTTGCCATTGTTGGACAACGAGCGAAGAGAACGGGGAACACATAGCCTCGCGCGTGATCCTACCTACCGTTAGTATCACCGGTGATGCTATTTCTGAACATAACTTGGATAGATAAAGCTCATCATGCAGCTGAAACAGTTCGGTGACATGCTCTTGAAAATTCCATTGAAACCTTGAAAAGTCCTCAAATTTTACAAAGCGATGGACAATCATGGAAATGTCACGGAATTTTGTCGTTAAACTTTGGAATTGTACGCTGCAATCGTATTTTTGAAATTTCTCGTAGCGTTTGTGTGGAAGCAGCGCTATTAGTTACAAAATAGAAGATCTGCATTATATAGTGCAGGATATTTGCACTTTTCAAAGTTTAAAAGTTATTTTAGGTATTAAACACTGATTTTTGTCTAAAAGTAGTTGATGAGCAGTTTGTGGAGAATTCCATTCACCATTCCAGACCCAGTTTGATAAAACTGTTAAGCTGCTATGCAACCAAGCTGCCAACGAGTGCTAACTCAACAGTGAGAAACCGTATTTCTTTAAACACTTAAAAAAAAGGCTGCTTGTTCATTTAAACATTATGTTCCGATGGCAGGATTTTAAATGATAGAAATTGGCCTGGTAGGTCGCGCTAGGCCAGACCGTAGAAAAAATCGAAAGTTTTGGGAATCGAGGAGCTTAAAAAGATGAGATTTTTCCTTTGCCTACGAAATGGCGAGGGACGCGCAGATTTTAAACTCCAAGCTATAATGACGAGCAGGCGGAGCATATGGTGTCGTGCAATCACAATGAAATTGTCTCAATTGCTGGCGCCTTAAAATTTCAGGCATCAATGGAGGGATTCAGCGCATGAATGGTTGCGTCAGTAACCAGCGGGACATCAAATAGTAGCAGTGAGACGTGTGATTCTTACAGGAATAAAACACTTTCGACTCACACGAAAGGTCAACATTTGCGTTAGGTCAAAGAATGTCAGTGCGTCTTACTCAATGAAGCATTTCAGAGATCTGCGCAGGATAAAAGTATGCGCAGTGCTATTACTTTCGCATCGCCACCTGCTGTTTCCATTTTAGGGCAGGTACATTTCACTATTGATTCCGCTTCCAGGCACAGCCCAAGTAATATTCTTGTTCGGAGAAGATCATTTCGTAAAGAGTTTAAGCAAAATCCTGCATTAATTTATACCTTAAAATGAAATTCATAAGTAGAAATTTTGAACGGAATGACTCCTGCTCCATATTTTCTATGTTTCTTTGTCTATCGCTTTGTCTATCAATTTCAACAATCAGCCCGTAGATTCCTCTATTTCGTCTGTATCTTGTATGCCTCTAGACTGAAACAGGGCCGATCACCATGATATTCAGAATAATACACGGAGAAAAAAACTTCGTGCGTGGGACCAAAGTTTAGGTCATATGGATCTCTAAAGCTTTCGGATTGAGCATCCGAACACTTAAGGTCCAGCTGCTGAGGTTTGGAGCACACATCTGAAACTTCAGTTCTTACATCTGAAGTACTTCAGATGTGAGAACCGAAGTTTTTCGGATGTGAGAACCAAAGTTTTTCGGATGTGTGATCGAAACCTCAGCAGCTGGACCCAAAGTATTCAGATGCTCCATCTGAAAGCTTCAGAGATCCATATGACCTAAACTTCGGGTCCCACGCACGAGGTTTCTTTCTCCGTGTAGATAAGCGCGCTTTTGTACCATGTATTTTTTTTTCTCTCTCTCTCTCCCATTTATCTATATCATTTTATGGATATGATTAGAACATCCCAAAAAACGAGTGGGAACACGTTAAATAGATGCATGTAGGGTGCAAAATTGAGGGCGTGAACGTGAAATGCTCCGCTTTATGCTGCTAGTAAGGAGTCGCTCGAATTTGGGAGAGAAATCAAAAGACGAGACCGAATTACGTTTACCTGTCTTAGGATGTGTTGTTCACTTAGCCCTAACAGCACCATTACAAATAAGACAAACGGAAACAAACACAATGTAGAAATAGAGCAAAGGAAAGGACGCGCGTTGATGACGGCGCAGAGATACAACTATTCGTACTCGACGGATGTCCGGGTTGCGTCTGCCAAATTGAAGGCGCGATGGCGCGAGGCGTGACTGGCAATGCTCCCCTCTATGCTGCTGATGAGCCCTCGCTGAAATTCGGAGAAAAAAGTTAAAAAACGAAGTCGCGTTACGTCTTTCCTATCCTCGGATGTGTTATTGCTTACGTCGCCCTTGAAGAACCACTACAAATAAGGCAAACGGAAACAAAACAGAACATAGAAGTAAAGGAAAGTAAAGGACGAGTGCTGCTTACGGCGCGGCGCAGAGATACAACTATTCGTACTCGACGGATGTACATGTTGCGTCTGCAAAATTGAAGGCGAGATGGCACGAATACTTGCTCCATCCTATTCCACGAGGTTTCGCTCGGATTCGGGGAAAAAGTTAAAAAACAAGGCTCGAATATGTCTACTCTACACGGAGAAAAAACCTCGTGCGTGGGACCCGAAGTTTAGGTCATATGGTCTCTGAAGTTTTCAGCTTGAGCATCGGAACACTTTAGGTCTAGCTGTCGAGGTTCAGATCACACATCTGAAACTTAAGTTTTTACATCTGAAGTACTTTGGTTTTCACATCCGAAAAACTTCGGTTCTCATATCTGAAGTACTTCAGATGTAAGAACTGAAGTTTCAGATGTGTGATCCGAACCTCGACAGCTAGATCTAAAGTGTACAGATGCTCAATCTGAAACCTTCAGAGATCCATATAACCTAAACTTCGAGTCCCACGCACGAGGTTTTTTTCTCCGTGTAGATAAGCGCGCTTTCCAATTTTTTGAATTGCAACCCGAGAAAAAATGGATCGTTCAAGCTCATTCAGGATCGTTCGATTTTCAATGATCCTGAATGAGTTTGAATGATTCTTCAATGAGCATCAATGATCCCGAATGAGCTTGAATGCGCTGACTCGTTGGATCATTCAACTTGAATGATCCGGATCGTTCAAGTCGAACGATCCGGATCTTTGACCCAATGCGCTTGAATACGCTGGCCCATTGGATCATTCAACTTGAATGTGCCAACTTGTTGGATCGTTCAATTTGAATGTGCCGACTTGTTGGATCGTTCAACTTGTATGATCAGGATCATTCAATTTGAATGATTCAATTAATCGGCTTATTCAAACTCATTGGGCCAATGATCAGGCTTATCGTAGCTGAATCATTAAGAGCATTAAAATTGAACGGCCCAACATGCTAGCTCATTCAAGCTTATTAGGTCAACGATCCAGATTATTAAAGTTGAATAAGCCACTACTATGCCAGCGTCTGATTGGGTCACTTGGATAATTTTTACCTCCCACTATTCTACATTAATATAATTGCTATGTAACTTTAATAAATACTCAATCGGGTCAAACTCTGGGACCTACCACAATGATATGATCACTTCAGCAGATTCGGATATTCAAGTATCGGTCTGATGAGAATCTATTATAAAGAAATTGTAAGAAGTATAGACGCAAATGCACATGGGTAGCCATTTTCACTTCGCAGTTTTTCTTCGACAGAAAAATGAAGGAATAAGGGAAAAGTTCAAAAACACTGACTCGCCAGAAATTTCATCCAATTCCTCTTGAAGTAAGCTCATCATCCGCTCTATTAGAGTAACAGTGTGAATGTACCTTCAATAAAAGTAGTTTGAAGGTGAAAATATTTTTGCTACAAACTATCTCCCACATGCTGTCAAGAATTCAAACCACAAAACAGTCATGATGGGAGAGGCTCGTAGCTTTGCCGCCGAGTTGCAAAGCTGCTCTGCCGTGCTAAGAAAGAACGCCATATTAGCCTTCAGACGTTGCTAAGTTTCCTCCGATAAAAACCAAATTTACTGGGAAAATTGCGAATATTACTTTCCAAAATTTTTAGACAATTTTGTACGCAATTTAATCTAAAATATCTGAACTTTTCTAGAAAAAAAAATACATGAATATTTTCAAAAATACATGTTTTATCAAGGGAAATTTGGCAACTCTCGGATGTTCATCCGGCGTTCTTCCTTAGCACGGCAGTGCTGCAGGGATACTTTCCATCGACAACTGAAGAATTTAACTAGAAAGAAACATATAAAAATAACAGCATAACCAAAAAAAATGTTGAATTGAGGAATAAACCGCGCGTTTAGAATTGCATGAGCGATGTCGCTGTTACTCTGATTTAAAAGAAAGATACCAGCAAAAATTACATTGGGATACAGGGGTATAAAATTGGCTTTGCCTCTGAAATAATTAATTTACCTTAGATTGTGCTTTGAAGTGATACAAGGCAGTAGGTAATTACAAATTTGTGCTTGAGTGTTTGTTCAAATGAAGTGTCATCGATGGAGAAAATTTTATTGAAGTAAAATTGTGTCCTCGGACCATAAAGCAGTGCATTTGATGACTGGAGCACAACTCACAGGTATAAGGTAACATCATACTGATAACTTGTTAAACGGTCAAGGGAAAAAACAATAAATAGAATTTAAAGCGACATAGAAGAGAAATTACAGAACAGAGGATTTCAATTTTCGAGGAAAGTAGGGCCTCTCTCTCACTAGCCTTTCTGAAAATTCTTAAGATTAGCCTTATGACAGTAAAAAAAATGAGCCTTACATGATAATATAAAAAAAAGAGACGAGAAATTGACATAATCATAGCAATCCTTAAGACAGGAGGATGGGAAAATATTTCAGCAATGTGGCAACGCCGTTACTTCCCCGCCTCCCGCCACTCGTTTGCTGCGTGAAGAAAACAAAGGAAGATGACCGTTGAGCCAAGGAAGATGGAAATTCCACCCCCGAACCTGTAACGGCCGAGGGGTCGCGGTATTCGCCACTTGGTCTGATCAGTTTTGCTCAGGTTTTGCTGCCTGCGTATCATTAGCGTGTCGCCGCTCAGATTTTTCGTCTGTGTTGCTTTAAATTCTATGTATTTATTGTTTTTTCGCTGGACTGTTTAACAAGTTATCAGTATAAACTTACCTCATACCTGTGAGTTGTGCTCCAGCCATCAAATGCACTGCTTTGTGTTCCGAGGACACAATTTTACCTCAATATTTTCTCCATCGATAACGCTTCATTTGAACAAACACGCAAGCACAAAATTGTAAGTACTATTGCCTTATTTCACTTCAAAGCACAATCTAAGGTAAATTAATTATTTCAGAGACAAAGTCAATTTTATACCCCTATATCCCAATGTAATTTTTGCTTGTTTCTTTCTTTTAAATCAGAGTAAAACAGCGACATCGCTTATGCAATTCTAAACGCGCGGTTAATTCTTCAATTCAACATTTTTCTGGTTATGCTGTTAATTTAATATGTTCCATTTTAGTTAAATTTTTCAGTGGTCGATGGAAAGAATCCCCGCAGCAGCTCTGCAACTCGGCGGCAAAGCTACGAGCCTCTCCCACAATGACTGTTGTGTGGTTTGAATTCTTGACAGCGTGTGGGAGATGGTTTGTAGCAAAAATTTTCACCTTCAAACTACTTTTATTATAGTACCTACATTCACACTGTTGCTGTAATAGGGCGGAGGATGAGCTTACTTCAGGAGGAATTGGATAAACTTCTGGTGAGTCTGTGTTTTTCTAACTTTTCCTATCATCATATGTTTTTTTGGTTTTTTCCCCTTCATTTTCCTGTTGAAAAAAAAACTGCAAAGTGAGAATGGATATCCATGTACTTTTGCTTCTATACTATTTACAATCTTTTTATGATAGATTCTCATCAGACCGAGACCTTGACTCACTGGAAATCAACGATCAGGAGAATTCAAGCTGGCTGGGATTCAACGATCAGGATCATTCAAGCTAGTTGGGATTCAACGATCAGGATCATTCAAGCTCGTTGAAATTCAACGATCAGGATCATTCAAGCTAGTTGAAATTCAACGATCAGGATCATTCAAACTCGTTGGAATTCAATGATCAGGATCATTCAAGCTCATTGGAATCCAATGATCCGGATCATTCAAGCTCATTGAAATCCAATGATCCGGATCATTCAAGCTCGTTCAAATCCAATGATCCGGATCATTGAAGCTCATTCAAATCCAATGATCCGGATCATTCAAGCTCGTTGAAATCCAATGATCCGGATCATTCAAGCTCGTTGAAATCCAATGATCCGGATCATTCAAGCTCGTTCAAATCCAATGATCCGGATCATTCAAGCTCGTTCAAATCCAATGATCCGGATCATTGAAGCTCATTCAAATCCAATGATCCGGATCATTCTAGCTCGTTGAGATCCAATGATCAGGATCATTCAAGCTCATTGAAATTCAATGATCAGGATCATTCAAGCTCATTCGGGCGCATTAAAATTCAATGATCAAGTGAACGATCTGGATCATTCAAATTTGAATGAGCTGACGAAAAACTCATTCAAATTGAATGATCCGGATCGTTCATTTTTCAATGAGCTTGAATGATCCATTTTTTCTCGGGAACCCAGCTGTTTTCCTATTTCTGCCTAGCGTCCATTGTGCGGTTTGGCCGCGTCCCCCTAAAAATATTAGACGGACTGAGACCATTTACCGGAGTTTGGCCCAGATCAGTCCTCAGCGAGGACGTAGACAAGGCGGTCGGAGGGCACGGATCAGCCGGGATGACCAGCGGCAGCGGTCGAGGGCGGCTGACTTATCATAAGCGCGGATAATGGATCCGAGCCTGGCCGCAGTGAACCCGTCGGCCCACAGTCGAGTCGTTTCTCATCTAATGAGCGCGCCTTGTTCACTTGCCGCCCGCGCCCCCTCCCCCCTCTCCCTCCTGACGCTCCCCCCCTCACGATACCTCCCTCCCGGGGGGGGGGGGGGGCACTTGCTTGACACCTGTTCACGGTGTTCGCGCTCCGAGTTCCCAGCTTCCAAAGGTTAAACACTTGCGACTCCCCCCTGGCCCTGCCCGCCTACCGCCCCGCTGCTCCCGTCCGCCGCTTAGCGATGCCATCGATTGGGAAAAATGACGAGGTTAAGGTTCTCAAATCGATCAAGCGACGGGAACTGTGCAAGTTACACGGAAAAAAATTGCTGATTCAACAATTCAATTGCTGAAAACAGTGAGTGCAATGTTTCAACGCGGATTTTACAACAAAAAAATGCTACTTTAACCACATTGTGAACTAATTCAACCACGGGGGTGGTTAAAGTAGCATTTTTTTACAAACTGATTGCGGTAGACGCACTCAACGACAGAATGTTGGAGTTTTAACGCACGTTGGCAAAAAAACTCTAACATTCTAGCATTTTTTGTTGTAAAATCTGCGTTGAAACATCGCACTCCCTGTTTTTAGCAATTGAATTGTTGAATCAGCATTTTTTCCGTGGAGTACATTTTTGGTCAAATATTGGTGGTGAAAGCCTTTAAAAAAAGGAACCACCGCACTGGAAAGAAAATCGCCTGGATCTAGAGTCCAGACTCTTGATGACAATGACAAGAAAAAATACTCTTGACTCAATCGAATTTTACTTGAATCAAAAGGAACTCCGCTTAATTTAAGAGGCTGGGTTCTTGATTTAAGTAAAAATCCGATTGAATCAAGAGTACTTTTCCTTGTCATTGTTTTTAAGAGTCTGGACTCTAGATCCAAGCGGTTTTTTTTTCCAGCGGGGGATGTGCCAGGGATGAAAAACGTTTGGAAATGTTAGGGACCTTCGCAAGGAATCTTTGTGGAGCCGCAAATACCGTTGCGTTTGCTTTGTGCGCACATATATTTTCGAAATTAGTAAAATTTGGCAGTTTGCGTTGACTTGGTTTTAAAATATGATAAAAATATAAAATAATTTATATTTCCCCGAAAAGTCTTGAGAAATATATCAATGGCCAAACGCCGAAACCACGTGTTTCCGTTTATGACGTTGCAGACTCCCTGTCATACTTCATTGTCTCCTTGGAATAATACCTTAATTTTTAGATTTTTCTTCTTCGTTAGCAGAATATTTGGTAAAATTTCAAACTATGAAGTTTGTTTTTTTCATCCTCAAAAAATAAAATAGGAGTGGTCATTTTGGAACAGTGCATTGGAGCTATGTGGTTTCGCACTTTAGCCATCGATCGAAAAAAAATCTACGACAAAATGATGTGAAAACTCGAGTTTTCGTCAGGAAATAATTCTGTACTAATTAGGGAAATGTTGGACTGTTGGACGGTGAAAAAAATATAATTTTAGTACACCAGTTTGATAATTAGGGGTAATAGATTGCCCCTATACCGTTCTTTAAACCGCCACACTATGTTTATCGTTGCTTATTTTACTTTATACTTGTAACAATTAATTAATATTGACAAATTGTTTTATTCTGTTGCAGGTAAGTTCAAATCAAATGATCCATTATTCATTTTGTTGGTGCCTGACCTGACATGACGGAATTTATTCAATCGTTTCTGTAAGTGAGTGATTCTAAAGTAAAGTACTTAAAATGGGGGAAAAATTGTGGATTTTATGGTTAAATTCATGTTACTGCAAAATTATTTAAATATTTTCGTCCCAATATGCTACTCAGGACGGCAAAATGGGAAGAAGGGGGGGGGGGGTAGGTTGTCCTCAGGCGGGGTTTGGAGAACAATTGAATGAGGAAGAAAAATTTCCCAGCGTGTTTTGTGCCCGGTAACGAACGGCGGCGATGTTCGCTTTTCTTACTCAGCGTTTAAGTCTCCGAAAATTTGCGCATTAAAGAAAGCGTTAGTGCTGAAAGATACGACGACTAAGTTGACGCGGTGATCCTACTTGAATTCCTTCTTCCCTTTTCTTCTCTTTCATTATAAAATCGCATAAAATCAGCGGAAAAATCAGCAAAATTTCAGTCAGAGATATCCAAAATTCTCTCGGCAAAAATTCAGTCTGCGCCAGGTAATTTAGCAACACAGAAATGCAGTTACGTTCCTCCATGCGGGAAACGACAATATAAGTCCAGCGGACCGATTATTGAAACTGATAGATAAAGCGATAGACAAAGACGACAAAAGGGATTTGGAGGGATCCTATTGGTGGAAACGGGTTGTTGCAATGGGCAAAGGAGGTAGGTAATCGACTAAGTAACGGCAACCCACGAGAAACCCGACAGTTAGTCTATCATTTTCCCCCTTAGTCGATGAGAACCACCCATTTCAACCAATAGAATTGCTTTATACCCCCTATGTCATCTTTGTCTATAGCTTTGTCTATCAGTTTCAATAATCGCCCCGCAGTTAGGGAAATAAGGAAAACCAATTTTTTTACGAGGTTTAGCTAACATCAAGTATACGGCATTCCTTTTTTTAGAGAGCTGACGAAAGAACGAGTATACATAAAAATCGTTTTTCATTGATTCGTAGCCAATGACAAACTTGCGTCAGGGAAATATTCGACTCCCGATCTGAACTGCATCGACTCGGCGGCTGGCCGCGCTCCAACCCGATTTGAATACGGCGAGCTTTCGAGCCGAAGCTTGACGAGCAAGTTCGGGAAGGCGTGCACGCGCTCAGCGACCGGCGACGATCGGCGTGGTGTGTGGGAAGTCGCGAGACAAGTCGCGCTCGGATTGACACTGACCCGCCGCGCCACGCCGCGCGCCGGCCGTGATTTTATGAATGAACACCCCCCCCCCCCTCTACCCACCCCCCGACGCCCCGCCCCGCGCGACTCCCCTACGCTCGCCTCCATTCACAATTTCCCGGCAGAAAAATCGGCAGGAAACCATAAACATCCCTCCCCCCCCCCCCGGCCTTCGCCTTTGCTCTTTCTCCTCGCTGCACCCTGCTTGCCGCTACTTGGGAAAATATCGATGACTAAGTCGAAAAATGCGTTCAGCAGAGGTTGCGATTCTCTGCTCAGGGTTTATTTTTCTTCAAGTAAACGACACGGAAAGAAATCTGTGGCTTTATAAAACGATTAGCGGATCATATCGAACACCGCTTATAGTCGTAAATGAACTAAAGATTCTCGGTCTGTGAACCATACTGCACTGGAAAAAAAACCACAATGGATCTAGAGTTCAGACTGTTAGAAACATCGACGAGAAAAAATACTCTTGATTCAATCGGATTTAAGCTTTAATCAAGAACCCAGCCTCTTAATTTGAGCGGATTTCCTTTTGATTTAAGCTTAAATCTGATTAAATCAAGAGTATTTTTTCTTATCAATGTTTTCAAGAATCTGGACTCTAGATCCAATTTGTTTTTTTTTCCAGTGTGAGGTATCTTGTACTATAATAAGGTATATACCATCATGAAGGTGTATCAACGGTGTAAACCGGCAATCACATAACTCGGTTTGCGACGTCGCAGACTTCCTGTCATACTTCATTTTTTAAACGGAAAACTACTCAACGGCAATTCTTTAAAACTGCCGTGATTTTTATCCTCTGTGCGAAGAAAATTCTGTAAAAACTTCAAGAATAGATCCCGAGATGTTTTCCTTTAAAAAATAATATAGAGACGATGATTTTCAGACACCGCTAACGAGATATGTGATTGCAGACTTACGCCGTCGATATGTCCTTTTGTTATATGTTGCCTTTACTACTATTAGTGTGTTCCATATTAACCACTAATTGGCCCATACGCTATAGCTTTTTCTCAGTGTAACGGACATTGTTCTTGGGATTTTCTGTGAGTCTGTTACGCTTATTCACAGACACATTATTTCAAAAAAATACTTTGGTGTGTTTTATTTTTTATTTTTTTAAAAAAATAATAATTGAAAAGTTTTCAACGTTGCCCATTGTATACATATTTTTATAAATATTTCTCGAAATAGCAAAAACTGCACGTATTAGCCTTGCCCTCCAAGCCCCTCAATAATTGGAAGTCGGTTATTTTCTAGTATAATTTCTGCCGTAAAAAATGTAGAAATAAAGTGCTCTTTTGCCCGGCGTCGATTCTGATCACCATAGGAGGTCGGGTCCAGACAAGGTCAAAGATGCGTCTCATCATGCAAACTACAAAATCTCGAGCCTAATTGTAACGAGGACGATCGGTAAGAAGAAAAAAATTCATAAATAAAAGCTAAAGGGTGCCCGTTGCGTGTGGGATCGGTGCCGAGCAATTTGCACGAGAACCAGGGGATAAATCTCGTCAAAGCATAGGCTGTGATATTCAATGCTGCCGTGCTAAGGAAGAACGCCGTATGAGCCGTCAGAAGGTGCCAAGTTTCTAACGATAAAAACCGAAATTACTGGTAAAATTGTGAATATTATTCTCCAAAATCTTCAGACATTTTTGTAAGTAATTTAATCTAAAATATCTGAAAACAAGGAAAAATACACTGGAAAAAAAGCCGATCTGGAGCAAGAGTCCAGACTCTTGAAAACATTGACAAGAAAAAATACTCTTGATTCAATCAGATTTTAGCTTAAATCAAGAACCAAGCCTATTAATTTGAGCGGATTTCCTTTTGACATGTATTTTTACCTAAATCAACCTGACGTAACATGTATTTTTGACAACATTCATGCATACACTGGAAAAAAACACATTGTATCTAGAATCCAGACTCTTGAAAACATCGACAAGAAAAATTACTCTTGATTCAATCAGATTTAAGCTTAAATCAAGAACCAAGCCTCTTAATTTGAGCGGATTTCCTTTTGATTTAAGCTTAAATCTGATTGAATCAAGAGTATTTTTTCTTGTCGATGTTTTTAAGAGTCTGGACTCTAGATCCAATGTGTTTTTTTCCCCCAGTGATGTTGTCAAAAAACCCGTGTTATATCGAGAGAAATTCGACAACTCTCGAATGTTCATACGGCGTTCTTCCTCAACACGGCAGAATAGCCCTGCAATGCACCAACCGACAATATAGTCGTGCAGGCGTGCTCTACTCAATGTAGATAGAACCACCTAACTCCTCTGGAAATTAAACGTAGATCCGATGTTTTTGTTCCTGTCCAGCCGGCCTCACCCGAGGGGGTACACTCGTGTCGTCTGGTGTCGCACCGGCTGAAATCGAAGCACTCGCACCACTCGTCATGCAATTTTTATTCCCTCTCGTTATCCCGATCCTCATTATTCGCGCTGTCTCGTTGAAATGCGCCGCAGAGGCCGGCCGCACACCCCGCATTCGGAATTCATTTTATCAATAATGAAATTTAAAAACGTTCAGTGATGTTTCCCTCCGGTAAAACTAGCACGGAAAAAAGAGGTAGGGGTCAAGTCCCAACTTAAAGTCTTCCCAATTAATCGTGGCAGTGCCCCAATAAAATGGGTCATTACAAATGTGTACGACGCAGCCCGAGACAATGGTAACATGAAAAAAACAAGAGAGAAAAACGGGAAACACGAAACAAGGCTAAAAATACAACACTGGGGAAAAAAAAAAAAAACACATTGGATCTAATTGTCCAGACTCTTGAAAACATTGACAAGAAAAAATACTCTTGATTCAATCGGAATTTTGCTTGAATCAAAACGAAATCCGCTTAAATTAAGAGGCTTGGTCCTTGATTTAAGCTAGATTCTGATTGAATCAAGAGTACTTTTTCTTGTTGATGTTTTTAATAGTCTGGTCTCTAGATCCAATGTGTTCCCCTCCCCCCCCCCCCCCCAGTGAACCTTAAAAACCGGAGACATCAAATGGACGTATTACTGCAAAACGAAACTATGTGCTTCATGACGTGAGCCCTTTTCTGCATATATTCTTATGGATCTCAGGGCTCATGTCTTAACAGTGGTGTGGCGTGCTTCGAGATATATCGATATTTCTCCAATTGAGGCTATAGTAAAGAATTGATAATTATTAAGGTGTTCGTTGCGAACACCCTTATAATCGATCCTTTTTCATGGGTTTAAATGTTAGATCAATCGATGTATCGCAAAGCACGCCACATCACCGTTAAGACATGAGCCTTGAGATCCATAAGAATTTATGCATAGAAGGGCTCACGTCATGATGCACATAGTTTCGTTTGGGAGAAATACGTCCAAATTAGGTTACTATACATACAGGGTGTCTCACGAAAAACGAGCCACCTTGAATATCTGCCGAACGCATCGGAATTTCGAAAAACGGTAAAAGACGTGTTCGTTTATATCGAGGGGGACACCTTTTGGCGTATTCGACATTTTCCCAAACCGCGGGAGGGGCGCGGGGCGGGGGGTGCCCCACCCGTAAGTCGAACTTTTCAAATGGCACCCCTACTTTTTTATTTCAGAAATCAATTCTACGCAAAAAAACAAGCCACCCTGTCCAAACCGAATGTAAATCGGACAATTTTTCAGTGATTGACAGAGTTTGGAACATTTTTTTCATGCTTTTTTCAAAAATTTCCCACGCCCAATGGAATTGCTGTATCAAACCAAACTCTCCACCAAAAAAATTCTTAAACATTGCACTTTCGATAAAAAAATAAAAAAAATCTGCGGCACTCGAAATCTGGAGCACGCGGAGCCCTTCTTTGCGACACTAAAATTCGTTATACCGAACATTTCCGAGGGGCGCTCATCGGGAGGGAGTAGTAAGTTTTAGACAAGAATTATTAATCTTTTTTCTGAAGCATAAGAAACCGTGTCCATGAAGAAGCAGATAAGTAGAAAAACAAATGGATTAGCTTTTTTTTTGGGGGGGGGGGGTCAATGACCTGAGCCGGACCTTGATACTTCTGAGGACGCTATTTTTCCGCGGTGCGTTGTTTTTCTACTTAACTGCTTCTTCATGGACACGGTTTCTTATGCTTCAGAAAAAAGATTAATAATTCTTGTCTAAAACTTACTACTCCCTCCCGATGAGCGCCCCTCGGAAATGTTCGGTATAACGAATTTTAGTGTCGCAAAGAAGGGCTCCGCGTGCTCCAGATTTCGAGTGCCGCAGATTTTTTTTATTTTTTTATCGAAAGTGCAATGTTTAAGAATTTTTTTGGTGGAGAGTTTGGTTTGATACAGCAATTCCATTGGGCGTGGGAAATTTTTGAAAAAAGCATGAAAAAAATGTTCCAAACTCTGTCAATCACTGAAAAATTGTCCGATTTACATTCGGTTTGGACAGGGTGGCTTGTTTTTTTGCGTAGAATTGATTTCTGAAATAAAAAAGTAGGGGTGCCATTTGAAAAGTTCGACTTACGGGTGGGGCACCCCCCGCCCCGCGCCCCTCCCGCGGTTTGGGAAAATGTCGAATACGCCAAAAGGTGTCCCCCTCGATATAAACGAACACGTCTTTTACCGTTTTTCGAAATTCCGATGCGTTCGGCAGATATTCAAGGTGGCTCGTTTTTCGTGAGACACCCTGTATAATGTTGCGGTGCTGCTCCAACTTGAGATGCGAGTGACGTGAAGTAAGAGAAAAATATTTTTCTGTCTCAAGTGGGTATCTCATTTGTGCACTTCTCATTTTGATTTTGTGCTGCTCCGATTGTGCTAATACGTAAGCAATGTGTAGCAAACAAAATATACATGCAAATAATTTTATCTAAAAAATGGGATTTTTTTTTTTTTTTTTTTTTTTTATGAAAGCTTCCAGTATAGCACCCCATTCAACTGCGAATGATACTTCAACCTGTGCGATCTTAATATAGCGATACAAATTATTAGCGTCGTTTCTTTCGCCAATGCTAAATCATCGGACCCCCACAAGTGATTTTTTGTCCCTAGAAAATTGAGGCGTACCACCGTGCGTCGAACCTCGTGTGTTCTGCACGTATCAATTTTATATTGAGCCACTACCAGCTGCCGCTGCGCCATGCCGAGATCTGTAATTGAGCAGACGTTCCCTGGCCTTTTTATCACATCCCAATGGAATTCGCGTGAATTTTCGCTTTCCATTTTTTATTTCTTGCATCAGTATCTGATTAAATGCGAGCACATTCAATCAGAATGGCTACAGAGAAACTCCTCAAAACACTCCCGAGACAGTGAGGTTTGTCTCTACTCTGCATAGCTACTATTGTGAGAGTGCTATTATACTACGGCGCAGAGATACAACTATTCGTGCATGATGGATGTCCATGTTGCGTCCGAATAATTGAAGGCGCGATGGCTTGAGGCGTGAACTCGCAATCCTCCGTTCTAAGCTAACAATGAGGTGTCGCTCAGATTTGAGAGAAAAGTTAATAAGACGAGGCCTGCTTACGTCTCTTTTATCTTCGGCCGTGTTCCGTACGTAGTTTTTGAAGCATCACTACAAAAAAATAAACGGAACCAACACAACATGGAAATAGAACAAGAAGAAGGATCCGCGTTGATGACGGCGCAGAGATACAACTATTCGTGCTTGATAAATGTCCTTGTTGCGTCCGAAAAATTGAAGGCGCGATGGCGCGAGACGTGAACTCGCAATGCTTTGCTCTTTTTTTTCTATTGAGGTGTCGCTGGAAGAGTTTAAGAACAAGGCCCAAATACGTCTCTCCTATCCTCGGCTGTGTTGAAAATCGATTTTTTTCTTCTCCTCTTTTCAGTTTGACGTATAAATAGTTGTTTACGATACATTTGTAGACCTATCTGAAGCTTGGGCATCTACGGGTTACCATCTTTCCCTGAGCCCATGTCTCTCCTCAATTGGGGATGGTTGCCAATCCCCCATTTTTCTCTAATTGAGGGTTGTTTTCTTACCACTATATTCCGTCGCTTCTCTTACTAAAAATCATATCTTTATTCGCACATGAGTCACGAAAAGCATATCACTATAAGAAGAACAGGGCTCACGTTGAAATGAGATACGTCCTTGCATCAGAAGAGTATGACTACATGTCCAATTTTAGAGACCCCGTATTCTACCGTCAATTTTCTGCACGAATTTAGACGATTTCATGAATAAGCCAGAAATTGCGTCTCTGTATTGAAAAAAATGTAGCCAAAATGGCCCATATCCTAAAGCCACTTTCCATGCCTATTACTGCTGGTCGAAGGAGGTCAATTTTTTCGCTATAAGGAACCACTATCCCTGATTTAACATAAAAGCACCTTCCTTCAAAGGGGAAAGTAACTGCACATACGTTAAACCGCACCTACATAGAAGCAATGAAGCAAAATGAAGTCCAGTTAGAAACCTTATGGACCAATAAGTTCAAACCGCAAATTCAACAACCTTCCAAGATTTATTTTGATAGTCTCATCGAAGTTCAAGCCCGGACAACTGAACGTTGGCGGGTTTATTTCGGCCTGAAAGTGGGGCAGGAGTTAATGGTTTTTGAAAGCGAAGTGCTGGAATCGGGAATCTGTCGGGCGAGAGAAAAATCTATGTAGAAGGAGGTTCGACCAGAGCTGCATGCTCAATGCAACGGCTAGCGCGGTGCTTCAACCTGCCCGGGCAACGATTTCATTTCGTAATTACAACGTGAATCTTGATTGACTCGGCTCACCGAAGCTCTGGACCAGCTTCAAACAGAACCAATTCCGGTCGCCGCAGTGGGGTCTGCACGAGTTGGGTATCGTTGCCACTTTAGTTTTAAGTTTAGGATTAATCATATTGTAAATATTCTAATTTCTTGACCAGAAGGGGAATAAACTTGAAGTAAAAAATAAATATCCGAATATTGGCTTTTGACCACCCCTTTGATTTATTGAAAAATGTTTGTATGTTTAGTACACTCCATGAAATCGCGAATACATGCTAAGAAATTGGCGAATCATTGAATCAGTGGCGATTTTGGAAGTTGGCAACTTGTTTTTACTCCATTTAAATCCATTAAAAATATGGATTTTAGGTGAGCCAAGCTGCCTTACCAAGAATCGATTGTTTTACATACATTCAGATGGAGGAAAAACCGCGTTGCCAACTTTCAAGAATTGCCACTACTTTGAATGCGAGAGAACGAAGAACAAAATTTAAATATATACGGAACACGAAAGTTATTAGTCCAGAAGACCAAAATTTTAGGTCCTAGGACCAAGTCATTAATTGGGAAGTCATGTGTGAGGAACGAGAATGCACTGGAATCTAAAGGAATGAGGAAATGCAACTCCTAGGATTCACGCCTTTTTAACGCAAATGAAAGTTTCCCGCGGAACGGAATATTTCATCCGGGTATTACGGGAACGCTCCCAAGAATATTTCAGGGAGTCCCGTGAAATTTTTTTCATTGAAGACTGCACTCAATTTGTTTTAGGTGACAGAAATCAAAACTGTTCATTTGCGTACATCATGCCGTTTCTTCATGTACGGTAATTTCGAAACTTATCTCCACATATTACAACAGCAATCCGTTATTACCTTCTTTTCGCTTGCAAACTTTTTTCCCGGCGTCTCTTCATCATAAGTCGCGTTACGGGATTTTCATCCAACTAAAAATAAGTGATTCTAGCAGTCAGGCAACAGTGCGGCCTGTGGCAGGGCTTGGCGTCCCTTCTGCCACATTCCGCGACTAATCACACTCTTCGCTTAACCCAATTTTGTAGGTGCTTAATTATTTTTTCAAAGCCAGGCATCATCGCGCGGTAATTTAAACCGCGGCGCTATCGGGTCGGGGAGGGAGAAATTATGAATGCGTAGACCGTAAAGACATGAATTAGGTCCAGTTACGAGCGTGTAGCTTGTCATCAGGTCCGCTGAAGTTGCAGACGCCGGCCACAAAACTCGCTCAGTTTCCGTCGGGAGGAGTGGCGAAAGTAGGCGAATTCTTTCGATCAGCGAAGACGAGACGCGGTGGTCATCAGATTCATCAGATCTGATCATTGGAACCTGTTCACCCAATCATTTCGAGGTTGTTTGCATTGAACCTAGGGCGCTCCGAATTGTATTTGATCGGTGAACATTGGGCTGAGATCGGGCATACATGAGGATAATTGGACTACATTCTGCGATTCGGAACTATGATTTCTGGCTTATCTGTAAAAACACGTATGTGCATATGTGCATAAGGAAACTGACGGTACATACGTTGTTTCTAAACTGAGCCAGAAATTATAGTTCTTAATTGCAAAATGTAGTCCAATGAAGCTCGAGGATCCGGCAGAGTTTGCGTCTCAAATATGACGAGCTCCCTAGTAGCATGATTCACTTTCCCCTTCCTAACAAACGTATAAGGAATTAATACCGGTTATATAATCACCATTTTAACTAAAGTTTATATATCGTGTATATAAGTTTTATATAAAATGCCCATGAAGATAAATATTCATATTTTCAGAAGATAACGTTTATATAAAATTTATATAATTGAGGAAGGGTTTTTATAAATTTTCTTTATACGCATAGTATCCTTTTGCTTAATTTGCTTATTATAACTGTTATATAAATGACCTGAATGACTTTAACGTAAACCTATCTCATTTTCATGAATGATGATGATGATCTCATTTCAATGAACACCCTCGACTCTCAGACTGCGTGGGATAGGTATTATTAGAGGTACTAATGGCTCCGAGACGAGTTAAAAGGGGATATCTCGGCACACAATCCGAGGAGCCCTGTTACCTCAGTTGGTAGCGTGTCTGGCTCATAACCCTGCCCAGTTAGACAGCAATATTTTAAAAATATTGAAATTTAATATATTTTTAAAATGTTTTTCATGTATTTTTAAAATATTTTCAAAAGTACTTTTGAAATACAATCAATGAATATTTTTAAAACATTTTAAAAATATATTAAAAATATAAAAAATTAAAATTTTTAAAATAATATTTTATAATATTTTTAAGTATATCATAATTATTTTTGTTAATATTTTAAAAATATTATTAAATATTATTTTAAAAATTTTGATTTTTTTTAAAATGTTTAAATTAATATTATAAAAATTTAAAAGAAAAAAGGAAATGATAATAATAATAAATAAATAACATAAATACATCGACATAAATTCAAACTAGAAAAAGGCCCAAATAATTAAAACTGGAAAAAGACGCAATTATAAAGTTAAAAAATAGAGAGAGAGAGAGAGTTAAAAAAATGAGAGTTAAAAAAAATAGAGAGAGTTAGAAAAAATGATAGTTAAAAATCATGATGGTTAAAAAAAAGAGAGAGCTAAAAAAATGAGAGAGAGTTAAAAAAAATGAAAATGAAAAAATTACATCATGAAATAAAAAACAATAAATAAATAAATAATAAATAATAAAGTCTGGTAAAATATCATAAGAATCCGTCAATAAACAAACATATTACGGACTCAGAGGCCTGCGATAGTTAAGAGATTGAATTTCGGGGCCCATTCATATCAAGCCTGGCTGGTCTGGTGGTAAAGTACTTGACTTCGGATTGCAACTCCATCCCGAAGCGTGGGTTCTAATCCCGACTAGGACGGCGCGGATTTAAGGTAAGTTACAACTCTACGATGATCCACCACCTGGTAGTAACGCATATGAAAACTTGCACACTTCATAACTAGAGTGCGCTACCAGCCAGGAAGAATAATGAAAATTCATTTTATACACTCTTTGAATTTGGTTATATAACTTTTATACTAAGGGTTACATAATAAAATAAGTTTTTTAGTAAACTTTTAACTAAAAAACTTTACATCCATTACATAAACTATGAATATTCTTTAGCTTGTGGTTATTTACGGTTTATACTTTTAAAAACAAATTTTTTATATAACTCTGCTACTAGGGTGCCGCAACTGGGAAGCAAATCAAATTAAAAAAAAAAAAAAAAAAAAAAAAAAATAAGCTCAACAAGTACCTTACATTTTCCTGCTAAAAATACGAGTATACTGAAATTATTCGGGTTTCAAATATGAGATTTGCGTTCATATTTTACACCGAATGCTCTGGAGAAAGAAATGTTAACTTTTTTCTCTTTTCAATTAATGTAACTAGGCTCCTCTGTGTTTAATGCAGCCTATATTCATTCGTATGAAGGTTTTTGGAAGGAGCCCTAGCTCCCTTTGTTGGAACAAAGGCTTTATTTGTCTTTAATCAAGTATACTGAATGAGAGGACTCTTTCGGCCGAACGGTAAGGTTCGGCAAAATTTAAAAGAAGCTCGGAGAAATACAAAGTAAGATGTAAAAATGGTAAATTCTCCCCCTTGGAGACGAGCAAGACAACTGACGAGTCAATTTCCTTCATGTATACCGCCAAGCTAAGGTAGAACGCCGTATGAGCTTTCAGATGTTGCCAAATTTCTCCTCATAAAATATTTGATTTTGACAATAAGAGTTATGAATCTTTTTCCTTGAAATTTCAAGATACTATTCATTAAATCCCAAGTGCAATTTTCCTAAAAATTGGAAGTAAAATATTCTTAAATTCCTCCTAAAATTCGTAATTCATCAAAGGAAATTTGGCAACGTATGAGGGCTGTTACGGCGTTCTTCTTCAGCGCGGCGGTGTAGTAGGTATGCAGTGACCGCAATGCACGCAATCGCGATCCTTGAGTGAAAAATGAAAATTGGCGCGCTGTGCGATTGCGAACGCGCAGGTGACCTTTTCTTTGCCTCCATTCCGGCCTCCGCACCCTGGGTGCAATCCGACGTTTTGTAGATCCTTCTCGAGCTTGACTGAGTGCAAAGTGTATGGATTGCAGAACTGCTAAGATCGATCCGATAGTCGATCAATTAATAGAGACGAGTTACGAAATAAAAACTCCTTTGAAATAGTAATTATTTATTGAAAAATGTGGTCAGTTGATCTGAGTTAAAGTAAACGTGCTCATAACCCGCATATTGGAATTAATTTCCGACCTTCCTATAGCGTGTAGCACTACACGGAAAAAAACCTTGTGCGTGGGACTCGAAGTTTAGGTCATATGGATCTCTGAAGTTTTCGGATTGAGCTACTGAACACTTTAGATCTAGCTGTGGAGGTTCGGATCACACATCTGAAACTTCAGTTCTTACATCTGAAGTACTTCAGATGTGAGAACCGAAGTTTTTCAGATGTGCGAACCGAAGTTTTTCGGATGTGAGAACCGAAGTACTTCAGATGTAAGAACTGAAGTTTCAGATGTGTGATCCAAACCTCAGCAGCTGGACCTAAAGTGTTCAGATGCTCAATCCGAAAACTCCAGGGATCCATATGACCTAAACTTCAGGTCCACCGCACAAAGTTTTTTTCTCCGTGTATCACTATCTGCGTGAAATTTTGTCGATACGATATAATGGCTTGCTGCATTAATCCTCTTGTTTAAAGGCCCACCGAAGAGTAAAAGTACGAAACATTTCGCACCGAAAGATACCATTTGTTCCGCGATTGTTGCACGAGAATGAAATTAGTCGCTTGCATATACATTTTGTCTCTATCGTCTCATCATAGCAACTTAGCTCAGGAGCAGATCGTGGTTCATATCGAGTTTAATGGTCTTCTGCAGAAGGGTCCGATTTTCGGCCGTCAAATTGTTCTTCCTTGCCTACCGTGTGATGAAATTCGCAGTCATGCTGCGAAAATAAATGCCTCGCGACACCTATCCTCTGCTTCCCCGTCACACTAGATGCCACATTGCTGGTTTGGGAGGGGGAGGGGCATTCCAAAGTAGCATCAATCACATGTGGATCTTGGAACGGCACTGAACCATGTTGCCCCATTTCTGACGCATATCGTCTCACCTTCATCTTTCCTTTCATCATAACAAGTCAACTAAGAGAGAAAAATCAACACCAAAGTTTAGTTATGTTCGGCGAAAAACAAAATGACCCTATAGCCATCAGCTGACGATCTCAAGGGATAATGTCAGCTAGTTTTCTTGAAGAAATTTAATTGAAAACGAATGGTGAATACCGAAGTCCCAATCCGAGGAATGCATTTTCCCAATCGGAGGGATGCATTTTCCCTATTGGAGGAATGCATTTTCCCGATCGCTCAATTGTATTCTGCGCTAAATTCACCGCAAACTTTACTAAAATCAACACAGAATTTGTGTTGGTTTGTGTTTCACTTCCTATATTAACCAAAAGTAACACAAGAACACAAATATCCTTATCAGTGCAGATATTTTCCAAAGCTTAGTAAGTGCTACTCGTAATTTTTACCAGCATTGGGAAAAAAACACATTGGATATAGAGTCTAAGCTCTTAAAAACATCGACAAGAAAAAATACTCTTGATTTAATCCGATTTAAGCTTAAATCAAGAACCAAGCCTCTTAATTTGAGCAGATTTCCTTTGACTTAAGCTTGAATCTGATTGAATCAAAAGTCCTTTTTCTTGTCAATGTTTTCAAGAGTCTGAACTCTCGATCCGATGTGTTTTTTTTCCAGTGAGGATTCAGAGACTCTCCAGAAAAACACGATTGAAAACCTTTATCATAACAAGTCCCAGACAATATCCGAAGTCACCGCAAATCAGAGTCAGCTCTCATATTTTGTCTCGAGCTTTTCCCGTGCCGTAGCCTAATGGACCATTTGAGATGGTTACAAGTGCGGCAATGCGGATGGAGGAATATTGCAAATCGTAGTGCACTCGCTCGGGGCGGGTCTGTCTTCGGAGCAGAAAACCGCGATGCCATGGCAGTGCCCGCGGTGGTCGAGCCGAGCAGGAAGCGAGGATGATCTATTATCGATTTTTCCTTATTTGAAGCTATGGTAGAGAATCGATTATTTTGGGTATTCGCTGCGAACACCCTGTTCATCGATCCTGTTCCGTAAGTTTAAATGGCAGACCAATCGATATATCGCAAAGCACGCCACACCACTGGTGGTGGTCGAGCCAGCTGACCGGACAGGAAGCGCGGATGGTGACACGTAGCCAATTTATGGACCGTGGCTCAAACTCGCGTGAAAAGCGGCAGTTGCCGGCCGGCTTGTCGGACCAAGGAATGGCAAAATCTTAAGACTAGGATTGACGACTTCGTCAACTTGAGGGATTCGCAGGTGCTGAGGGTGCCCTGCTGAGAAAGTTGGCATTTTACTCGAGACGTCTCAGATTGAAATAACTTTGCAAACTTTTGCCAGAGCAAAAATAAGAATTACCTTTTAAGGTAAATGTCTCAAAAACCACGATGAACGCATTGGCAAAGTCTAAAATGCACTCCTAACTTGACAATCTGCGTAAGAAATTTAAGTTTTTCTTTAGATTCCCGCTTCAAAAACCATACTATGACACAGGCGAACATTTCGTAAGGGGAGGCGTTCCATCCAACCCTTGGGTACTGAGGTGCTACGCAATATTCAACATAGTAGACGTCAACTCAACAAAACACACGTGATGAGACGATATTTTGTCAACCAGCGTGTTTATATTTACATGTATTTACAAAAAATAGTCGTAGTTTGTCTGAAGTTATGAATTTTGCAAGGTTGCGACTTGCAAGTGGCTACGTATTTGATTATCACCATCACCATCCAGGTTTGACCCTGGCGGCCCCTATCTGACTTTTGATGATGTTGCAATTTCAATCCAAAGATATTGTCAACGTAAGCTGAACATTGGGCCAATGTAACCGGCAGATTTTGTCGAAGAAAATCTAACCAAAAATATAAACCGCACGTTTAGGTCACTTCACGTTCTACTTCCCATATCAACACAAAATGCCGGTTACTTCTTCTCAGCGTGTGCTTGCCATTTCTATAAGGTAGAGTCCCTTTATACCCATAGTTAAGACAACTCGATTATCAGCTGACTGGCAGCCGGCCTCGGCTGGCCATGGAGGCCGAAACGAGTGCACCCAAACGAACGATATTGAGGGATAAGGATCAGGAATCCTGCGATGTCTGTCACACAAAAACAACAACATCAACAAATTGATCAATTAAAAAGAAAATGGGATTGGTTTGTGAATAATTTCTTAATCTCATTTTCATTTTGGACCGATGGAAATAACAATTTACTCTTGATAAACCACATATTAGGTAATATTTTCATTATTCTTGTTCACATTCGAGGTACCGCCATCTTGGTGCACTCGTTTCGGCCTCCATGAGCGAGAACCAATCAGAATTGGATTTTTTTTTAGGCCACTTTCAGCCCAACCCTGGCCCAACCAAAAGTGAGTTGTCTTAACTCTGGGTATAAAGGGACTCTACTATAAGGGACGCAATGGCAACGACGAGGCTGCGCGCCTGCGCAGTTCTCAGAGCAAGCGAGAATCGAATGTGCGCAGAATCAGTTACGCATACCGACGCGACGCGAGCCGTCGAATCGGAATCGAAACTGGTTTACGCTACGGACACGCATCATAACCGTCATAAGGACGACCGAGACCTTCCGCGGAACGGTATGCTCAATTGAAGCTCCGCGGAGCTGTGGGGGGGGGGGGACATATCATGGTCGTGAGAAGTCAAAAACGCGGTAATTGCGCCCATTGTGAGGCGACGGGGTATTTTGCCCGAAATATGAACGATGGACGCGAATGTGGCCGGAACGTGTCAGATTGTTGGTCCGTCGACGTGACTCCATGATTGACACCTTGGCAGGGCCGAATCATGATACTCCATTTGCGGCCGTGCTCAGGAAAAACGCCTTATGGACACTCGGACATGCCAAATTTCCCTCGATAACTTTTTTTGATTTTGAGGAAAGTTACCAAAATCTTCCCTTGAACTTTCACAGAGGTAATAAATTTAATTGCTCAGGTATAAGATTCTTCGGAAAGTTTAGGGAAAAATCTTCGATAAAACTTCAGAAATGTGATGTTAAAATGGAAGAGAAAGGAAATGCCTCGACGCTCACATGTTGTTTTTCTTCGGCATAGCAGTTGGGGTCATCGTACCGGCATGCGGCAGATATCGTGTTCCAAAATTTTTGACTCCTAATATCTTCATTGTTCTCTCCAAAACGCGGACTGGTTTTTTCGACCCGTTTCTATGTCATCTTTCCCATCGCACGTGGACACTGGACAGAATGACGCTCTAGCGAGCGGATATACGCTGAGAAATTCAGATATTTCAAGAAATATATTGAACCAAAGACTTTAAGTTTTACACAATGGAGCTTTTTGCCACTTATTTTCATCTCACGTGAAGAATTTTCTATGTTTTTGTCACATTAAACGTTATTTGCCGTCATAATCCTCATGAAAATATGGACTTTTCAACTCATTTAAACGCATTAATCAATGACCATGACGAAAAAAGCTGTTTTTTTAATAAAAACTAGAAAAAAATCTTCACGTAATATGAAAATAAGGCTCGCTGGCCCTCTCCAGTGATATGAGTAGCTTACGCAAAATTCAAAAGTCATTGCTCCCACTAATTTTGAAAACGTCTCGAAGTAATCAATTTTTAAGAAAAGTGTTTTTAAACCTTGAGCGTATACTAACAATTTAACTAAAACGACACTACATTCAAAATATGTCTTAAATCTTCCTTGATATAACACATCCCTCATAGAGCTTTCGTCTTTCATTTTCAGAGTGTACCACTGAAAAAAAAGTTTGCTCAATGAACCGAACGTTTGGTGTTCCATATCATCCCAAGTATCCGGTTTGTCAAACTGAGCTTTCGGTTCATATGACTGAACTTTGTGCGTCAGTTCGTTTTACCGTTGAAGTTCGATTTGACGAATCGAAACTTTGGTTTGACGAACCGAATTATTTGGGATGATATGGGACACCGAACTTTGGTTCATCCGACCGAGCTTTTTTTCAGTGATACAGCTATCCGTGGCTGAGCGAATGAACTTTCCGATTAAGCTCTCAACTTGGCAGAGGAGGATCGGGCGGTGGGCGGGAAGGCGGGTGCGGGGAACTGTTGCTGCTTTGATTTATACAAGGCGGTCGGGTCACCAGCGGGCGAATTGATAGAGTGATTGTATGTGTATTTGAGAGTGTACTAATTGTGTTCTAATTGATAAGACGCCTCCGCGTGGTGCCGAGCTCAGGAAAAACGACGTATACACATTCGACTGTTGCCAAATTTCCTCCAATGAAATGTTTATATTAAACGAGAGTTAAAAATATTTTCTCTTGATATTATCAGATGATTTAAATCTGGTCGCCAATAAAATTCTCTGAAAAATTAGAGGGAAAATATTTATAGATTTTCCTGAAAATTCGTATTCTAGCGAAGGAAATTTGGCAACGTTTTGCGGTTCATATGGTGTTCTTTCTCAGCTGGGCAGCGTTGGCATTGGCACTCCGTCTTGGTTCGGCAGCTGGCGTCGGCTCGCTCCTAACGCCCTCGCACATGCAACCCGCATGTCGTGTGCCCGCCACTTCAGGGCGTATTTAAATTTCAATGTGAGCCCTGTTCTCCGTATGACTGTATGATTTCCGGAACTTGCGTTGAATTTAAGATATGCCGTTGCGTCAGAGAGCCAACGTTATGAAACCGCACGCCCTCGTTTTACATTTTAAAACATTTCCAGCAGATGATCGTCAGAGATCCATGTAGTATAATCCTTGTTTCTTTCCAATTGAACTGATGTGAGCCAAGAATCTATACATGTTGGGAGCCCCGCTCTATCAATCGTAGGAATGTAATCAGGCTTGTCGAAATTTGGAAACGGGCAAAAGCCCCCTTTTTCGCCCAATGATGATCGATCGATGTGCAACCTGCTGGACCTATTAATTGGACTGAGTTCGTTAGAAAAAAACCAACCCACGCTAAGTTGAAATTGAATAAAATGGGTGTGAAATTTTGTTTCCGCATAAGACTCCATGGAAAAAATAAACTTTAACCCCTCTCTTCACGAACTAATTTCTTTTTTTCGTCTTTCAGTTTTTGGCAAGAGAAAATATACGGCTAGTAGAACTCAAAAACATTCTTCTTTCGATTTTTTTAGAAAATGTGGGTTGGTTCTTTTCTGACACATTTGGTCTCATCCACCCTATGATGTCTGATCGAAATCTGAGTCAGCACTCTTCTGCTGGGCAAATGTTTGCAAAATTAGGATTTTTCTATTGCTTTTATGGCTTAAATATATTCCTTTCGGGCTTACAGCAAACTAAATATGTATTAATCGCTTTTCCAGTGCACTAGGGCGCTCTGCGACGCCTAACCACTACAGAAATAGGTCTGTCACGGTTCATGGTAGAGCTCTTCCGGAAGCCGACGTCGCCCCATTGGACCTATGTTCTGAGCGATTTTTATGCCGTTTGTAATCACTGGCACAGCTTTTTTTCTCAATATACGCTTTGAAAAAATCAGCTAGATTCAACAATTTCATAAAGCAACTTTTGAAAAAAATAAAAAAATAAATTTAAAATCTGGCAGCGACTTAAAAAACGGCACAAAGCGGTCGTGTCCGTTCACGCCGTGTTCCACCCACGCTCTCACCGCCACCGCAGAGGACCATGCAGCGTCCAACACTTGCGGACACGGATTTTTCTGTTGTCATCGATGTCCTCCTTGTCGTTACGGCCAGCTAAGCTGTATTTATATCCGAGACAAAATATTAAGAGACTCGGCCGGCCTCGGTTTACTGGGTCAGAAATCGTTTCGGGGCGTTGACATATCTATTCATCCTTCGTCCTAGCTCTTAGAATAAGTTTCGATTGATCTGCCATTTAAACATGTGAAAAAGGATTGATAAACAGGATGTTTGCAACGAAAACCTCATATTCGATTCTTTGCCACAGCTTCAAACGTGGAAAAATCGATAATCGATCGTGCATGCCGCGCCACTGATTCCCTTGTCAGTTTCTACTTACACCGCGGAAATACCCTGGTAAAAATTGGCAGTAGAATCTGTGTTCCAAAATACCATAGACCTATAGCCGGCTGTAAGATTTTCAACAGCTTCTATAGCCGGCTACACAATTTCTTATAGCCTTTTATAGCCGATGGCGACTAAGCAACAGCCAAGCGATAAAGTGTATGCTAAACGTTACTAATTACGGATGTTAGCACTTGGTGAGTTTTTGGAATACTGCTCTCTTTTTGGGCCGTAGTATCTTGATTTATTTTGTGAGGAAAGCTCCGTACTTTTGATGGATGCCTGCCATTACTAATATATTAGAGCGCCTTCAGTTTCGTATGATACTGTGCAATACCTCTGGTGTGAAATAGTTGCTTCAAGCGCCGTGGCAGGCGGGCAGCCAGCGCGAAACACGCATTGGCGCCTACAAACCTAACAGGGATACTTCACGCGTTGCGCAATGCGTGAAGTATCCCTGTTAGGTTTGTAGGCGCCAGTGCGTCGCCGCTCCGCTTTGTGTTAGGCTCTAATATTTAATCTGGCGGAGTCAGCGTTATTCAACTCATGATTTTGAAATGTTTGCACATCCTGTATGGATTATTCTCATTTTAATTGATGAAAAAAAATACGTACTAAAGGAAAATATAATGTGTGTTTTGTAAATATTAAGGTGGTTCCGTATCAAACTTAATGATTTCCAAAGCACACGAATTTCTACACAATTTCTTATAGTATTTTATAATCGATGGTGAAAAAGCAACAGCCAGGCGATAAAAAGTAAAGCCCGGCGATAGGAACTATAGCCCGGCTGCATAATGTTTTATCGCTTCGTACAGCCCGGCCGTATGATTTTCTCCGCATTCTACAGCCAGCTATATGATTTTCTGTAGCCCTCTTTAGCCGGCTATAAGAATTCCTATGGTATTTTGAAACGCAGCTCTTATCGCCAATTTTTACCAAGATAAATACTTGTCATGTCAATATCACCAATTATTTAAGACGTGCCAATGAAAGTAATGTTCTTCAATCTAGAAATTATTGATTGATCGATCATTTTTATCGAATCGTTTTCGAAAATACTATAGAATCACCGTGAAAGGATTACAATGGCTAAATTTGCAATTTCACATATTTATTGGAGGCTTTCACCAGCTACGACCATTTTTATTTTTCGAACAAATTCAACCAGAATATTTCTTTGAAATTTTTCTAATAAATATGTATGGTCAAGTGAAAAAATTCTCAGAAAATGTCATGAAAACTTTCGGTTAGGTTTTTTTCATCCATTTGAAACCATTAAATCTCAACGAACATTTGAAGCTTCATAATGATTGGACACTTACGGATTTTTTTAACTTTGACCGTCGATTTATAGCTTTAAACCTAACAATTATAGACCATATGTACAAATTATTTTATTCCCTAAAATCAATAAACGGAATATACTTTGCAATGAGGAACCACTACCTCTGGCTCATCTGTAAAAACATTCGCCGGTATGAGGAAACTAATGGGGCATACGTTGTTTCTAAAACGAGCAAGAAATAATAGTTCCTTACTTCTAAATGTAATCCAAACATACCTCACCAAACATCCATCTTGCGCCCAAGGCGTGGAGTGGAAGCCTTTACAAATATTTATAAAATGGCACAAGTTATAAACCAACAAACACGAATAATTTCAACCGCATAAGGAACATAATTTTAAACAGCTTAAACGGAGGACGGAGCGAAAAAATATGGAAAGAAACACGCTACTGGAAAATGGACACATTTCTGCCGAACGGAACTATGTGCATTAAGACATGAGCCCTGATACTCATAAGAATATATGCATAGCAGGGCCCACGCCATAACGCACATACTTCTGTTTGGCAGAAATACGTCCATATCATCTGGAGCACGCTCATCTTGATCCCTATCTACATATGCGCAATCTCCGATCTCACTCGTTTTTCGGTGGATGTTCGGTTTGAGCAACAGGCGATTAACATTTTTATTGTGAACCGAGCAATTTGTACGAGACAAAAGGGGAAAGGGGCAAATTCGCTTCTCACCGGCTCGAGGAACAGGAAACGCGATTGCAAACCCGCCCCGAAACCAGATTCCCGTTGTATCGCGTAACAGGAGAAAGAACGAATAAATCGAAAATTTGGCATCAGCGCGAGGAAGGAGGAAAAAAGCCTCCGCGAGCGGCGGCAAATTGGCGAAATTTGAATATTTTTCTGATCCGCGGTTGAGATTGCACGGAAACAAGCGGGGTAATTTCGTTGCTCCTCAAAAGAAACACCGTAACCTCATTTTAACGTGACTCCTAGAGAATATGTAGTACTACGGACGACTGGTTTAATCGAAATGGGCACTTACGCGGTTTTACGAGCGGAGTGAGGGTTTCGAGCCTACCCCGGCCGTAATGACGATAAGTATAGCTCTGATATTCAAATGGACCGGACCCCATAAATCAGGTTCGACTGCTCCCGATCGGGCCCCGGCAAAAAATACATAATGCCGACATCGAACTAATTATTGATATTACCGCATAATAGAGGTTTAATTGGCCCGACGCCCGGCAGCTTTCGGTGGTTGCTGAGCTTCGGCCGCCGGGTTTCGGTGTTTGTTGAGCTGCGAGTGGTGGACGGTGCGCCGCCGCGCTTAGCACCATTGTACGGGTAATGGCCGTCGATTAATGACACTTGACTCGGGGCCTCGATTAGCTCGGTGAGTGTCTATGGTGATGCACGCAACTTGGCAACACTTGTGACAGTTTTCCTCCATTTAAATGTATGTGAAACAATCGATTCTTTGAAAGGTAACCTTCCTTAGAATCGAAATTTATATCGGTGGTAAAAACTCGATAGAAGAGCAAATTCCGATCCAACCAGACAATTTGACCGAGGCGGATCCAAAAATTTGGCAACACCGGATTGCCTCCATTTAAACCTGTGCCAATTAATCGATTCTTGTAGGAGCACCTGGCCCCTCCAAGAATCGATAACAGTGGCGTGGCGTGAATTGCGATTTATCGATTGTTATGCCATTAAAACCTATGGAAAAGGATCGATAAATAGGGTGTTCGCAGCGAACACCTTAATAATCGATTCTTTACCATAGGTTTAAATGGCACAACAATCGATACATCGCAATTCACGCCACGCCACTGATCGATAAATGTCCATAGGTTTGAATGGAGAAAAGACAATGTTGCCAATTTGATGACTGTTGGTCACCATGCAGCATTTAAAACAGAGGGACACCATTCATAATTTTTTGCCACACAGAATGTTTTCACAAAGTTTTCATTTTTCGAGCACCCTGTTTATCGATCCTTTTCCATAGGTTTAAATGGCAGGTCAATCGATATATCGCAAAACATGCCACGCCACTGACACAACACATTTTAAAAAAATTATTTTTTACCATGCACTGGAAAAAAAAAATACATTGGATCTAGAGTCCAGACTCTTGAAAACATCGACAAGAAAAAGGACTCTTGATTCAATCAGATTTAAGCTTAAACCTGTTGTTTTTTTTTTCCAGTGTGGGATAAAAAGTACCAAAAAATGGACGAGATGAAACCTAGGAGCCTGAACATCATGTTCGTTTTCTTTCTTTATATTCTTCTCCTTTTTCTTCCTCTATTGTTTCCTATCAGTTTCCGTTTTTCTTCCTTTTCTCCCATTTTTTCTTCTCTTTCTATTTATCTACTTTAGTCCTCTTAATATTATCATCATTTCTCTTTTCGTATTCCTCTGCATATTCTTCGGTTTATTTGCCTGCTTATTCTTTGTCTCATATTTTGTTTCCTCGTGTTTTTTTCCTCTTCTTGACTATATCTCTCCTCCTTTTTGGCCTTTTCCCTTCCCATTTGTTCCTCGTTATATTTTTTTCTTCTATTTTTCTTGATTTTCTACTGCTCCTTTTTCTCCCTCTCATTACTATCGTTTCCTTTTCCGTCTTCTTTCTTGTTTTATTTTCCTTTTTTTCCAGTGTACCATGACAAGTGTTTCTTCGATTAATCGAAAAGGTCGCAGCCTTTACCACGTACGTCGTTCCCGCGAAGATAGCATTCACCATTTGATGCCGGCCGATGGATATCTGTTTTCATAGCTAATGATCGGTTCCGACGAGGCGAAAGAACTTGGGAGTCCTGTCGGATGGGTAACAGGATAGAAGCTGTGTAACTTCGAAACCCATTCAATGGGGAGCCAGCACTAATAATAACATGCTCGTCGACTTGAGTACACAAACATTAGGCGTGGCAGGCAGATCGCTCTTTGGATCTCAACTCAATAGAACTCAGTCAGGGCGATCGTATAGGCGGGAAAACGTACCTGTTAAATAGGAACGGATTTTTATTCATCACTATCACAACATCGTCGGCTTTAAACTCACGATCTATGTATATTTGTAACAAGGAATGAATACTCGCGGACTGGGTGAATACTAGTGAGCCATTAGCCCTCCCTCCCTTCTCTGAATTTTTAAGGAAGAACAACGTAAGAACACTCGGGTGCTACCAAATTTCTTCAGATAAAGTACATAATTGAATCAGCGAGTTCGAAAACACACCAACTCGGAAAAAAAAATTGTTCAGGAAACACCTAAAACTGCGCAGCGGGCGAAGAAGTTAGTTTGAGAAAAACCTTTTTGGTGCCAAAGGGCAAGTACTTAGAGACTTTGTAAAGCACCTAGTTGAAATTCATACACCATGTTTGATGACAGAGAATTAAGCGTTTAAAAATTTCCGAGTTGGTGTGTTTTCGTTCTCACCGACTTTCAGATACTGATTTTTCATAGCCTGCCCTGAAATTTTATTTTTTTCAACCTGAATAACGCTTGAATATTTATATAACTTGTTGGTATAAGGTATACTGAACTGAAAAAAGAAAACATCAAAATCGCATGGTCACCCGTATCCCTTGAAATGGCCAAAAATCGGTATTTCCAATAAAATACTTCGATTTTTCCCTTCTCCCGTCGCTGTTTCGAGCGCTTTCGATTGCAATTTCCTTTTGCGTGCAGATGCTTCTATCCATAAGTGTTACTAAACCGTAAAAAAGTAAAATCGAAAAATAAACCCGAGTTGGTGTGTTTTCGAACTCACAGATTCAATTATCTGGGGAACTTGGGAGGTTGTTTTTTCATAATTTTTCACAGAATGTACTGATAATGCGTCAGTTATGTCGGTAAAATGAGCCGTATCTTTCGATAATTTGAACCTTTAGCTTAGCAAGGTAGTGTACACCACGGCTTGTGTGATGAAAAATGTGGAAATCTTGGTTTCAGCAATCATGTGATACACAAATTCGCACCGCTTGCTCGACTTAAAACACACTGACGACTTTCCTTAATTAAATATGTACTTTTGATGACATTCACGCACATTATTCCTTGAAATTTTCAGATATTTTAGTTCAAATTGCGCACAAAGTTGTCTGAAAATTTAGGATAAAAATATTCACAAATTTCCCAGTAATTGCGGTTTTTATTGAAGGAAACTTACCAACGTCTGAAGGTCACACGGCGTTCTTCCTTAGCACGGCAGAACAGTAGTAAACGGAGGAAATAATTTTCGGAATTCGAATGGAATAGCGTAGCCGTTCTTTCATGCTGATCAAGATATCGGCAGGCGCCTCATGAGGCCGCCTGTCACCGGGCCCTCCTCGTTCCTGTCGTCCGATGAGTATCTCAACGACCGGGAACGGATCTGTCCAGCGCGCAGAGAGGGAAAGCGCCGTAAAAAGGCCGACGACGCTGTTCAAAAGGACGTATATATGCTAAAAAGGACTATGTCTCACGCAAATCCTATGCACATAGTTCCTTTTAGCGTAAATAAGTCCAAGTGCTGCGACGGCGAAAAGAGCGACGATTAACTTTTTAACGACTCCCATAAAACGCACCGTCCAATCGCCCCAATCAGAGGCGACAGGAGAAAACGCCAACTTGGCACAAGTTGCACCGCCAATTATATTGTAATGACGATTTGCCACCGGGAGCAAGGATTTGTCGGATTTTCGCACATGCTCGAGGGTAATTATTAAAAAAGGTTTCTTAGTATATTAAGGGCTATTTACCCTCTGAATTGTTTAGCCAATTACTTATTTACTACACTGATTTACCTTCAAAGTTCAAAGCTTACTCTATAATATAATTTTTTTTTTTGTCACCGCGAGGAAGGATTTCGCACATGCTCAAGTGTAATTGAATGGAGAATTGAAGGCTATTTACCCTCTGAATTGTTTAGCCAATTACTTATTTACTACACCGATTCATCTTCAAAGCTTACTCTATAATATAATTTTTTTTTGTCACCGCGAGGAAGGATTTCGCACATGCTCAAGTGTAATTGAATAGAGGGTTAAAAAATTTCTCTCAGTGTATGAAGGGCTATTTACCCTCTGAATCGTTTATCCAATTACTTATTTTCACTACGCCGATTATATCTTGCTCTATCATAGACAATTTTAAGAACAACGCGTTGCGCATAAGGCTTGAGGCGCGAAGCGCTTTAAGGGATCGGACCGCAAGCGGTATGGGGGCATAGCTCTTCAAGATGAACCTCAAAAAATTCGGAGATCTCTCGCTGAAGACAGTTTGTAATCCGATTAAGCTTTTGATAGATTTTCCCCGACAGATTTTTGGAAAGAAGAATCAGATCTTTTCCTTGTTGGGAGTAATTTTCTTAAAATGATGAGTCATGTGAACGATTGAATTTAAACACTTTCATATGAATGATCTTCTTAGATTCTAAACTTATCACCCTAAAATTCCCTTGAACATTTTTTGTTTTCGGCAATTTATGGAAGTTGATGACAGCAACAAAATTTCAAAAATACGCAACTAAGGATTATTCGGACGTCCGAAATAATACCCATTCTTATAGTGCAATATAGTGTGTTTCGCCAAGTGCGATACGAAATATTCACATGAAAAGGAACTTTGGCTGCAAATGGTATCTTTTCTTCCTATCAGTACACACTTCAAAGAAAAAAGAAAGAAAGAAATGGAGGCATCTAGTGTGGGATTTGAAAATATTTCCTCTTAGAATATTATTAGAATATTATATGTATTGACGAGATTTTAGTTCAATCTCAAAAATGATACACACATTTTTTGCTCCTAGAATATTTGGCCAAAAGGCATTACTCTACAATCTTACCAAAATTCGGAAGTTTTGTGCGATCTCCTTCTTTTACTGTTGAGTATGCCTGTAATTTTTTTCTCGCTGAACCCGGAACACCCTATATATTGTGGTAATGTGTCATCATAAGAATAACAATCTCGGCGCAGGATTTGACTGAGGTTTGTGTGTCCTGACAATACGGAGGTGTGTGTGATTGATGCGACATCCAGGAAATTGGCGAAGAGCTTACGGCGGATCCATAAATGTGACGCGGATTACGTTTTATGGAGCCCAGCGCGGCTCCGTCGATCATAAAATTATGAAATTGACGTGAAATATTTGTTGGAATCTCAATCGCGTGTCGTCGAGTCGTTGCTTTTCCCTTCGCGTCGAAAACGTGCCAAACTTACAGCAAAAACTCCTTATTTAATCTCAGTATGAATATGATACTACGTCATAATACGTTATGAAGTGGAATATGAAATCTGATGTCAGAATCCAAGGAGCTTCTTTTGTGAACTTCCATTGGTGCGTATAGATGGAGGAATTGCAAAATCGTTTGTGGTGTTTCAAAGCCTCCACTCTCGTTTTATTTCATTGACACTTCAGTCGATAACCGTTATTTATTTTTAAGTTACATCTAAATATCTTATTTCTGTACAGAAGTTGATATGTTTAATAAATAAAAAAAAAAAAAAAAAAATTCATTGACAGACATTAAACCAATTCCATCACATGAAATTTTCACAGAATATCCCTCTCATGGAAAATGGAAACAAAGGAAATTTTCAAGAAATGACGTTGAATACTTTTCTATGTAAATAAATTATGACGGCAGGAAGTCTGTTGTGTCGCAAGCCGAGCTTTGCAGTTTCAACATCGATATTGTTTGATTGTGCACCCCTCTATCATCTAATTTTCCTATCTTCCATATGCACACTCTGTAGCTCTCTCTAGCTTTGTAGACCCTTTTAAAGTGAACATCGATCATTGGTATCAACAAGTTTCCCTAAAGTATACATGACACAAGTGAATCATTTACCACCTCCTAGACTTTCAAAGCACGCACATTACAGACCTGTACGTTACCCATCACGTTTTCTGATGTGTTGAGTAAAAACGCCATATGAGCATACGAATGGTGCCAAATTTCCTCTCAAAAAATATCAAATTTTCGGAAAAAGTTGTAAATATTTTTCCTTGAAATTATTGGATTGTGTGAATCAAATTACAGACAACATTCTCTGAAAAATCGGAGAGAAAATACTCACAAATTTTCCTAAAAATTTGTTATTTGTCGCAGGAAATTTAACAACACCTGATGGCTCTTACGGCGTTCTTGCTTAGCATGACAGTTTTATGATCTGCAAAACGCCCCAGACCGTTCACTGTGTAGACCCCTGTTGGAAGTACCCCGGCAATAAGATGGGTAATCATGCCGAAGTAGAATGGCGCGTTGAGGAGAGACTGCATAACGTTCAATACTGCCGTTCGTAGGAAAAACGACGCATAAACCTTCATATGTTGCCAAATTTCTTCTCGTAAAATACAAATTTTCAGGAAAACTTATGAACATTTTCCGTGCAACATCTCAGAGAATTTTCCCTAAACTGTAAGCTTAAGTATCCGGAAATTTTAAGTAGAGATGTTCATTGACTATTTAAAAAATTAACATTTTAAGTGGTGAAATTTGGCACCTCTCGGATGTTCATACGGCGTTTTTCCGTAGCGAGGTGCAACGGAGCCGAAAGCCTAGTGGACATTGCTTTTCAATTCCTTGAGGTTACTCTCGAGACGGGGGGTGATCGCCGCGTTGCCAAACCGAACGGCGTGTTTCCCGCGTGTTTACCGTTTGTCTTACACGGTTCGAAGCGGCGCGCAACGGTGCGCTCAGGAGCCGGGTCTTGAGAGCAATACAAATACGATGATGCGCCACTGTAACTCCCAAGACGTCATCGATCGGGAAATTGCCGGCTCCGAGACGGGGACGCACAGTGGATGAGAAAACCGCCGGGGAATATTATCGTGGCTAAGAGAAAATCTAAAACGCCTTCAAATTTTTGGGTATGCAACGTGGCTATCCATTGAGTTCGAATAGTTGCATCCATCAGCCGTTGCCTTCACGCACAGACGCTATGTTGTAATTTCGTTAGGAATTCAACTGTATAAATCGATCTTTCTTATTGGTAGAATTGAAAAAGGTAAATTTAATCGCGAATTACGTTTACTACGCGTTCATTGCCACCAGAAAATACAAATACGATGTTGCGCCACTGCAACTCCCAAGACGTCATCGATCGGGAAATTGCCGGCTCCGAGACGGGGACGCACAGTGGATGAGAAAACTGCCGGGGAATATTATCGTGGCTCAGAGAAAATCCAAAACGCCTTCAAATTTTTGGGTATGCAACGTGGCTATCCATAGAGTTCGAATAGTTGCATCCATCAGCCGTTGCCTTCACGCATAAACGTTATAATGTAGTTTCGTTAGAAATGCAACTGTATAAATAGATCTATTCTTCCAAATGAAAATCCAAAACGCCTTCAAATTTTTGGGTATGCAACATGGCTGTCCTTAGAGTTCGAATAGTTGCATCCATCAGCCGTTGCCTTCACGCACAGACGCTATATTGTAATTTCGTTAGAAACTTAACTTTATAAATCGATCTTTCTTATTGGTAGAATTGAAAAAGGTAAATTCAATCGCGAATCACGTTTACTACGCGTTCATTGCCACCAGAAAATACAAATACGATGATGCGCCCAAGACGTCATCGATCGGGAAATTGCCGGCTCCGAGACGGGGACGCACAGTGGATGAGAAAACTGCCGGGAATATGATCGTGGCTCAGAGAAAATCCAAAACGCCTTCAAATTTTTGGGTATGCAACGTGGCTATCCGTAGAGTTCGAATAGTTGCTACCATCAGCCGTTGCCTTCACGCACAGACGCTATGTTGTAATTTCGTTAGGAATTCAACTGTATAAATCGATCTTTCTTATTGGTAGAATTGAAAAAGGTAAATTTAATCGCGAATTACGTTTACTACGCGTTCATTGCCACCAGAAAATACAAATACGATGATGCGCCCACGACGTCATCGATCGGGAAATTGCCGGCTCCGAGACGGGGACGCACAGTGGATGAGAAAACTGCCGGGGAATATTATCGTGGCTCTGAGAAAATCCAAAACGCCTTCAAATTTTTGGGTATGCAACGTGGCTATCCGTAGAGTTCGAATAGTTGCATCCATCAGCCGTTGCCTTCACGCGCAGACGCTATTGAAGTTTCATCAGGAATAAAACTATATAAATCGATGTATTCTTATTGGTAGAATTGTAAAAGATAATTTCAATCACGAATCACGTTTACTACGCTTTCGTTACCACCAAAAAAACAAGGAAATTCATTGCACGTTCCATTTGCTCCACACATTCAGAACGGTTGTAAATTAAGAAGAAATAGATGCAAATAACCGTTTGAGTACTAAAAGATGTCGAATGAACTGCGACTTAAATGTAATAGAGAGCGTTTCCAGTAAAAATCACAAATTTCATACCTCTAATTGAACCTCTGGACAAAAATGTATTGCATTAAAAAAATTCCTCAGAGGCTGAGGTGCCTTTTTCCCGTAAAAGGTGCTTTGCCAATAAACTTGACGAACAAATCGTTTGAAAACAAGAAGGCGTGCGATGAAAACTTCTGGATAAAATGTCTATGAATCAAAAGTCGATTTTTTAATGTAGATAAGGGAGGAAGTTGAAGCGTGAGTAACCTTGACGTCCGGTAACATAGTTGGGTCGTGTTAAGCAGAAAGGAATCAAGCCTCATCATCAGCTAATGCCAAATTTAATTGGGCGATTCAATTTTTTACATGAAAACGGTTTTGCCGATTTTTGTGCACATTTCAGTGAATTTTCTGCATAGTACGAAGCAAATTTCTTTAACTTTTCAAAGGAGTCCATGCAAACGCTCTCTTTTAAAAAATTAAATTTCCTCGTTAAATTTGGCAATATCTGATGTGGCTTGGTTCTTTTCTGCTAAACGCGGTCCATTTTGCCTTAAGCAAATTTCATTTTTCATTGATGTACATCAGTAAATCTCATTAGGAAGTACCAAAGTTCAAATCGGCCATTTGAGCTTTATGATAAACTCTTAGAGTTCACGAAGTCATCATCTTTGTCTTATAGTGCGATACCGTCAATGTACAAATATGAAAAAAGTCTTGTTAAGAGTGGGCAGCTCCGCAAACTCAAGCGTATTAAGTGCCCTTTTTTCTTAATTAGCACTCTAAATTTCAAGACGTAGGAGAAACAAAGAAGAACCCTCTGAGGGCTTCGTCAAGACGAAAGATTAAAAAGTTTCTCAAAAGCGCAAGCTGTAAGCAATAAAGAGAAACAAATCCCACTCACCTTATCTGATCCTGTTCAACATGCTGACCTATCTAATTCCGAACAATACCTTTTTACGCGAAAAAAATAATGCCCCCTTCTTTCGAAGATCAACTTATTGCTGGTTCTCATTCGCATCATTTTAAATTACCTACTGGCTGAAAGCTTGACGGTAAGGAGAGCTGAATCAATAAATCACCAAAAAGTACGGTGTTTGACATAAAACGAAGGTGATGGTATGGTGATGATCTGGAAAATATCCCAAATAAAGAGGCTGGTTGGCGCGGGAAGATCAAAAAGGCGAAAATTTTGTACATAAAATAAGTGATTAGGCGTGAATTTCAGACCATACCGCAAAAGTAGTGACTTTTCAGTCTTTTTCAGCAAGAAAAAACTTCTTCGTTACCTTCCAGCCTAAGTATCACAAGCGCCATAGAACATTTCAACATTTCCGTCGCCATTTTATTTTTTTACCGAGAAATTGTTGGTTGAATCTGTTGAAAAATTTCACGGAGTTTTATCGGAAGCACAAAGAAAATTCAGTGAAATTTTCGGACAGCTTCGTTGAGCAATTTCTCTGTAAGAAAAAGCAATGGCGGCGGAAATTTTGAAATGTCGCATGGCAAGTTATGGCAATTATAGAAATTGTTGGTTGAATCTGTTGAAAATTTCACTGAGTTTTATCGGAAGCACAAAGAAAATTCAGTAAAATTTTCGGACAGCTTCGTTGAGCAATTTCTCTGTAAGAAAAAGCAATGGCGGCGGAAATTTTGAAATGTCGCGTGGCGCTTGTGATACTTTGGCCAGGGGGTGACGATTTGATGAACGTAATTCAATCTTTTAAATAGTCGTAGAACTCGAAAATCGTGCATATCTAACTGTGAACTTTAAAATAAAGCACTCGATACTGAGCAGCTACCTCGTTCGCGGATCATCGAATAAGGACCAGCTAACGGGGCCTAACCCAAAAGCGTACGTGCTTGGTTTGCTATGGACTTCCGCTAAAGTTCCGCTAGAGTCGAGTCCACCTTTGCGGTTTTCACTCTTTTCCCCGATGAACTTTAAGGCCTCTTTGCACGGAGCCGCAGCACACCACACCACACGGTATCTGCACCGCATCGATTGGTTACCGTTTCGCCAGGCCCGATGAGCAATGAGTTGGTGAGTAGGTGGTCTCACCGTGGTCGGATTCAATGATGCCGGTTTTAAGAACACGTTCGATTTACACGAGTGTCACGCAGAGACAGGCTTCAAGTGGGATAAAAAGTACCAAAAAATGGACGAGATGAAACCTAAGAGCCTGAACATCATGTTCATTTTCTTTCTTTATATTCTTCTCCTTTTTCTTCCTCTATTGTTTCCTATCAGTTTCCGTTTTTTTTTTCCTTTTCTCCCATTTTTTTCTTCTCTTTCTATGTATCTACTTCAGTCCTCTTAATATTATCATCGTTTCTCTTTCCCTCTCTTTTCTTAATTCCTCTGCATATTCTTCGGTTTTTTTGCCTGCTTATTCTTTGTCTCATATTTTGTTTCCTCGTGCTTTTTTCCTCTTCTTGACTTTATCTCTCCTCCTTTTTGGCCTTCCCCTTTGTTCCTCGTTATATTTCTTTCTTCTATTTTTCTTGATTTTCTACTGCTCCTTTTTCTCCCTCTCATTACTATCGTTTCCTTCTCCGTCTTCTCTATTGTTTTATTTTCCTATTTTTCCTTTCTGCACTTCAACGTGGACCTTACTATCATATTTTAGGAAATTTCAATTTCCTTATTTTGTTTTCCTGCCACTCTTCACCTTCCTCTTCCTGTTCTCTTTCATCTCCTTCTTCTTCTTACCTCCCTTTTTCCTAATATTATTCTTATTTCTTTTTAAGTTCTTTACCGCCTTGCCACCTAAAGCATATTAATCAGTCAGACAAATATGAACAGGGGGGGGGGGGGGAGCTCCCCTCACTTCTAGCCCTCATGACACTCAACAGTCTACAGTAACGAGAGCTATTTTTCGTGATATTTGGCATCCTCTGAGGGATCGCGGTCGGAAGTCCGATGTGGCCGAGGATACCGAGACGCCCTGTCAGTGAACGTTGCCAAATTTGGCCCAAATCCATGGATAGTTGTGCCATACTTTACAGGACACATGCGTTCCTCTGGAAAATTGGCTTCGCAGTGTAAAGTCGTGTTCGCAGCCCGTATTTCATTAACCGCTCGCGTTTCTGATGGGATTGTTCAGTGGCGTGGCTTTTTTGCGGTATATCGATAGGTCAGCCGTTGAAACCTATGGGAAAGGATCGATAAACAGGGAGTTCGCAACGAATACCTTAATAATCTATCTTTTACCATAGCTTCAAACGGGGAAATATCGATAATCGATCATTCAGGCCTCGATTGTTGCCGACGAAGGTAAAACGTTCAATATAACACTCATTGAATTCGAAAGTCTTACACTATAATGTAAAATCATAAGTGTAGCGCGCAACGTCTGAGCACTTGAGCAGCCTTCCACCCCCTCCACTCCGCTTTTTAACTTTAACATTTTACTATATTGTTTTTAGCTGATTTTATAAAGTTGCTTTATTTTTTATTTCTACCATGCACTAGAAAAAAAAACACATTGGATCTAGAGTCCAAACTCTTAAAAACATAGACAAGAAAAAATACTCATGATTCAATCGGATTTTCGCTTAAATCAAGAACCAAGCCTGTTAATTTGAGCGGATTTCTTTTGATGCAAGCAAAAATCTGATTGAATCTGGAGTATTTTTTCTTGTCAATGTTTTCAAGAGTCTGGACTCAAGATCCAATGTGTTTTTTTCCAGTGTGTATTTTTTTTTCCTCTCTCCCAAGTATCTACATGATTTTATGGACATGATGAGAACACCTCAAAATACGATTGGAAACACGTTAAATAGATGCATGCAGGGTGCAAAATTGAGGGCGCGATGATTGGAGGCGTTAACGTGAAATACTCCGCTTAATGCTGCTAGTAAGGAATCGCTCGAATTTGGGAGAGAAATTAAAAGACGAGACCGGATTACGTTTACCTGTCTTTGGATGTGTTGCTCACTTAGCCCTACCAGCACCATCACAAATAAGACAAACGGAAACAAACACAATGTAGAAATAGAGCAAAGGAAAGGCCGCGCGTTGATGACGGCGCAGAGATACAACTATTCGTACTCGACGGATGTCCGCGTTGCGTCTGCCAAATTGAAGGCGCGATGGCGCGAAGCGTGACTCGCAATGCTCTGCTACAGTCTGCTACTGAGCCCTCGCTAAAATTCGGAGAAAAAAGTTAAAAAGCAAAGTCTCGTTACGTCTTTCCTATCCTCGGATGTGTTATTGCTTACGTCGCCTTTGAAGAACCACTACAAATAAGGCAACGGAAAAAAAACAGAACATAGAAGTAAAGGAAAGTAAAGGACGAGTGTTGCTCAAGGCGCAGAGATACAACTATTCGTACTCGACGGATGTCCGTGTTGCGTCTGCAAAATTGAAGGCGAGATGGCAGGAATGCTTCGCTCTGTCCTACCCACGAGGTTTCGCTCGGATTCGGGAAAAAAGTTAAAAACAAGGCTCGAATAAGTCCATTCTATCTTAGATTTAATTTGCCCAATCTGACGTCCGCTTCTTTTTTTACCATGTATCTGCATACGTACATGTATACAAAGTTCGTCCATACAACCCGCGGGCCACGTAATCGTAGCATGCTTTTGATCAATTTGACGTATTTCTGTTAGACGGAACTATGTGCATTATGACGTGAGCCCTGTTATGCATATATTCTTATGGGTCTCAGGGCTCATGTCATAATGCACATAGTTCCGTTTGATAGAAATACGTCCAATTGAGCCCGGTTTGGGCATCTAAATGCTGGACATGCATCGAGCTAGAGTCCCTTTATACTGAGAGTCAAGACAATTTGAATCCATTTCTGATTGGTTCCCGTATTTTAGGCCTCCACAGTGTCACAAACGGGAATAAAGATTACATTTTCACCAATTGCAAAGATTATAATCTGGAATGGACCAGGGAATTACGGGTTCGGCAAGGAACAAACGGAATAAGAGGAGGAACGGAGAAAGGCATCTGAGAATGGGCCGATCAAAGATTACGAAAAACGTTCAATTTCTGTAATCTTTATTCCCGTTTGTGACATCCATGAGCCGAATTGTCTTGACTCTCAGTATAAAGGGACTCTACATCGAGCCATTGATTTCCATAATTTTTCCGCCATATGCCGATCTTCAAATGTCTTTAAATTTGAAACTAGAGCCTGGTCTTTCATCGCTGCGAAGTGGCGGCCCCCTTCGGCGACTGGGGTGCAAAGCCTCCAGGGGGGATCCTCCTGCATGTAACATAATAAATCACGTTGACCTTATAATGGCAGCACTGAGTTGCTATCATCTCCGTGTAGTGCAGCACGGCACAACCGCGTCGGGCGAGGCAAGGGCAGGGTCGCATCACGCACGCATCGCTGCGCTTTTCTAATCGAACTGTACAGTCGGGGGGGGGGGGGGGGGGTGGAGTAGGGGGCCGAGCTTAAACGGGCGGATAATCAGCTGTTTAACCGTTTACCCGCCCGACCCCCGATTAGAGCCCCCCATCCCCTCGTAGCCCGTTCCCTGTTCCTAGTCGGCGTTGCTAGGTCTTATTAGATGGGGATTTTTAGGACGCTCCTAGGATCAGAGTCCAGTTTCAGGATATTGAAGTGATACAGACGTATTCATGGTGAAAGTCGGAAAATAAATTCTTTCGATCGCGTCGCAGAACCATTGGTGGGTCCAGAAATTTGGCAACATTGTTTTTCCCCATTTAAACCCTTGAAAATATATCGATTCTTGGACGAGTCAGGTGCTCCGACAAGAATCGATTATTTAATATAGATTTAAATGGAGGAAAATTGTTTGCCGAATTGCTGGATATATACCTCTACGCAGAACTATTATTGCTTTTGATTTATTCTGTGAGGGAATGAACCTTGTTTTTTAAGATCAAAATGATTTTCCTCCATTTTATACAAAGCGGAAGTGTTAAAAAATATGTGTATCACTGCCTCAACAAAAGAATAGAGTCCATGAACTGGGTTCATGGGTAGGTTTAAAAGTTCAACAAAAAACTGAAAAAATTATACTTCCAGATTAGCCTACAATAATCGCTTTGGTTGGAACCAACTGAACGTTCTTGCGTTAATTCTGCGTTGAACCCCTCAAATTTTCACGATCTATCCTCAAATGCGGCAACTTTCCTGCAGGACTGAACCCGGTCCCTACTCCCCCCCCCCATTTCACGGCGGGAAAAAGCGGCTTTTACATGAACCGAGCGACGCGATGAAGCCCAGGACCGGAAACCGGGATGATCCACGGTGCACGCACGGGCGCAGCTACATTGTTGCCGCACTCCCCCAGGAAACCCCGTAATTTCCAAAGAGGAAATAGCTCTTTCGGTGGTTGATGGCAACAGGGCGCCGGGTCGCAGCTCGGATTACGACGAGGAGGACTACGTGAATTAATTCGAATGAGTAGTGAGTTGAGTAGCTTTGGCCCGTAATGAGGATGGTCTTACTCCAGCCGGGAGGAAATTGGAAATGATTAACGGTTGATTAATCCTGCTCCAGTTTCACGGCGGGAGGCACGGCCGAGTGCATGCGTGGAGGTGAGCCCCATTTAACATGCATCGTCTGATTAGAGTCGGGTTCGCCACCAGAAGACAACCACTTCGCTTTGATTTCCCTCCGTCAGGAGAGCCAGCTCAGGTGGGATCGTAGGCGAGCTATGAATGGAACTCCTGCCAGAGACTTCCGATTTAACTAACTAGTATAGTGCACGATGTAACTTCCACTGAGTGTGAACAGTTGGTAATGAAGTATCCAAGTGTTTTTCACATAGAGCGGAAAGTTTTCAGAGCGTATGTTGTCTTTGGTTCTAGCGCATTCAACCCTAACGTGAGCAAGACGATAAAAAGAGCAAAGTGGTTCATCTATCTGTATTATACGGATTGCATTTTGTAAAGAGGAACCAACAGAATGGAGATGTTGCATGCGTGAGGGATTTGCGATTTGACCATTAATTCTTTGGTAAAAGTTTGCGAGAAACACGATGGTGCCACTGATTTTCTCTGAAATCATCTCCCGAGCTCAAAAAAAGCTCTTAAAGTGAGGCCAAAATGGAGGGAATATCCCCTACCCTGAGAGTCCACCTTACATCAAAACAAACTCTCCATGCAAAGATAGGGAGCAAATAAAATAGCAGGGTTGCCGTGTTTTCAGTTTTGGAGTCCCCAAATAAAGTGGCAGCCCTGTCAATGTATTTGCTCCCTATCTTTGCATGAAGAGTTTATTTTGATGTAGAGGTGGACTCTCAAGGTAGAGTGGAATATCCCCTCATTTTGGCCTCACTTTGAGAGATTTTTTTGAGCTTGGGAGATGATTTCAGAGAAAACCAGTGGTACCATCGTGTTTCTCACGAACCTTTACATAAGAATCAATGGTCAAATCGCAAATCCCTCACACATGCAACATCTCCATTCCAATGTTGCTAAGATCGTGCAAATTTTTATATCCGGCAAATATAAGCTGATCCGTATAAACTAAGTCCGTAAATTCACCCTAATACTACAAAATTTTCACTCGCAAACAAACTCTGGTCTTTAAGTATTATTGGAAAACTGCACATCCGAAATAAAATTTCCGTTCATATTGATATTCTTGTTCTCAGTTGCTATAACTATTTGATTACATTTGTAGTGTTCATGAATTTTTTTCGAACATCAAATGGCAAAATTTATCTAATACGTTTTGTTTTTTTGTTTGTTTTAGGTAAGTGTGTCTCAAATTGAAGTCCAAAATTATATACACAAGCTGAGTTTTCAAGAGGCCAAGTTCGGTGAGAAATGAAGTTTCTTTTTGAATAGCATACTAATTTTATGACAAACTTACCTTGTATTTATTTTTGGCAACTAATATCAGGGGTTTGACCATAGATTTACATCAATAATGTTGAGTTGCTTGGAGCATGATTATGTTTAGTTGGTACAAGTCCATCAAAATATAGCGTAAAATGACCAAGATTTCAATGTTGAATGCGGAAAAGGACATGGTCATAGAAAATGCCTTCAATCTCAGGGTAGGCAAAATTGGGTACCGCAGAGTTCGAATAGTTATTTACTCCACATTTCTGTAAATTCATTAGTTCACCGATGCTGGAACATCGAAAGGTGAACGTGTGTTTGAAAACGCTCGTTGTCGAATTAAACTGCAGGCCTGAACTCGCCTCCTTGTAAGATCTACCATTAACGAGGCGAACTTTTAACGTCGATCTTGCAACGGGAGAGCGGTATTTAAGCTAGCAATGTGAGTGAGATTTGTGTTTGAATCAACTTCCAACTTTTCGACTAATTCCCCTTAATTGAAGGTTATACAGGTCAGAGATTAGGAACCCGGTAATAGCGCACTCCCCCCTCCTGTCTTCCTTTTCATGGGCGCGCCCGGCTTTCTCTCGTCTCTGAGAAAATCTTCGAGTATTTGGAGCATTGTCTTTGATCAGGATCTTTTCCTAAGCAGAAAAATAAAATCTTTGTAGTGAAAATGAAATACTGCGTATGGAGACTTGATGTTAAACGTGCCAATTAACTCTGCTCCACATCCGTTTTGAGACATAGACCGATTATGGAGGTGGGTGGAATCGACTGTAATCATGGTGTACCACCGTCATCTTAGTCTGAATTCCATTTTATGAACTCGTCACCCTCCGGCCAAAGTATCACAAACGCCATGAGACGTTTAAAAATTTCCGCCACCATTTCATTTTTTTACAGCGACAAAGTTCAACGAAGCTGTCCGAAAATTTCACTTAATTTTCTTTGTGCTGCCAATAAAATTCAGTGAAATTTTCAAACAGATTCGACCAACAAGTTCTCTGTAAATAAAATAAAATGGCGGCGGAAATTTTGAAACGTCGCATGGCGCTTGTGATACTTTGGCCGAAAGGTGACAGTGGATCGAGTCCATTAGAGAAGTCGGACATGAAATTTTTGACTAAAACTCCAAATTTTTATGTTTATTTCGTCACATTTTAAATTTCGAGGGATGATTCTAGAAGGAAATTTCACGTGGAGACAAATGGCACCACTTTTAGAACCTCAAAATTTTGTATAAATGGAGTTATAGTCGTTTAAAGTTTCCAAATTTTGTCGGATCTCTTCCATTGACTCGATCCACTGTGCTACGTTACGTTACGTAGCGTTACGGGTTGTATGACCAGCCACTTATCAGAACTTTCCGTCATCCGAACCAGCCGACCACGACATCATTTCGGATAATCTGAGGTTGAACGTACTTTTCACTGAAAAAAAAATCTCGGTGTATTTACTAAGAAAAGGGTAAAATTACCAAGAATTCAGGGTTCTATTTGATCCCAGTTTTTTCTTGGTAACATTACCATTTATGGAATTGGTAATACTACCGAGAAATCCTGGTAAAATTGTTGAACTTGCTGGGTAATTTTACTGAACCTTGGTAAAAACGCCAATATTTTTTATCGACTGTGGTAGAATTGCCGAGATAAAATGGCAAAGTTACTGGGAATTGATTACCAATAAAAGTGGTATTCTTACCTGGAAAAAACAGTAAAAATACCGGTTTTTAGGTGCCTATCAGTCTGTCTTGGGAAAATTACCAATATAATTGGTAAAAAAAGTGAGATGGTAAAGGTACCAACGGACCTTGGTAAAAACGCCGAGAATTTTTTTTTCAGTGTTATGTGAGGAATGTTATGAATTCGTATTATTATGAATGTAATATCTCTTCGGATTTTCACGAGACGGATTCGGGCGTGGCCGGGACCGGCGGACGGGCTACCGGGCGATCCGCGGACTTGCCAGGCTCGAAAATTAATTTAGGGAGCGCAACAATCAAGATGAGGTGGCTAATGGAGTGGAGCCGAGCCCGGAGCCCGCGACAAAGGAATTCGCCCGCCAGCAGCGCATCGCATCGCATCGGATCGTCGCCTCCCGTAATCCCGGCGCGGGATATGCACAGCGCGCCTCCAGCTACCAGCCAACTTTTTTACGACACGTCAAATTATTTATGGCACCCGATTGATAACGTGTTATTACGCCGAATGCGATGCACTTTATGGATGCTTCACGCGCCGCGCGTTGCCGGCTTGAGCCTCAGAGCCCGGGGACGCACATTCAGGGTCTCCTGAAAAAAAAAAAGAAAAAAAAAAAAAAAACAGTTCGGTCGTATGAGCCGAAGTTCGGTGTTATTCCACATCATCTCAACTAATTCGGTGTGTTAAACCAAATTTTCGGTTTGTCAAACCACATTTTCCGTTCGTTAAGCCGAATTTATGGTTTGTCAAACTGAACTTCAACGGTAAAGCGATTTGACGTACTAAGTTCGGTCATGTGAGCTAATGTTTGGTTACACGGACCGAAAGTTCAGTTTGACAAACCGAAAAATTGGGATGATACGGAACACCGAACGTTCGATTCATGCAGCAGACCTATTTTTTCAGTGTTGGAAAAACTAATGTTACACGATCTAACCGGGCCATCAATAAATCGTATTCGATTCATCAAACAGGTGAGATTGTATCGCTATCGATCGGTTCAACACGCAAACGTAGCCTCAAAAGTCAATGGAGTAATCTGAGGAAACGGGTTTCTTGTGGTAGGCTTTTGATACTCATGAGTACAAAATGGCAATGCATCGCGGGAAGCGCCTGCGAAACTAAGGGGATACTACGAGCATCGCGCAATGTCCACCCGATCTCTAGTTTCACTCTCGACTTGTGTATCGCGCCGAGTTCTGAGATGCTCCCGCCGAAAATGAGTGAGCCAGCACACATACACTACTTCATACATAGACATAGCAAAGGGTTGAAAAATCCGAGAAAATGTATGTTTGTTAAGCATTTTCTTGAGTATGTGCTTATTGATAAATGATGAGTCTGAAACAGTTCGTAAAGCGACTTCGTCAAACTATAGTCACTTTTTGCTGTACTAGTTTCTCCACACTTCGTCTATCATCAAACGAAATTACCCTGAAATTACTTTTACAATACGGTATCCCTACAGTACACGGTTCATAAAATTAGTTTTATTTGGACGCTTGGCAACGTGTATGCAATGTCGCTTTTGTCCCGGCGAGAGAAAAATGTCATAAATTTAGCCGTGTTTAACGAGCATTAATGCGAAGTAATGGCTCAAAACGCGCCGCTCTTATCAGTGACACGCTGAATGCCTTCCACGAAGCAGTTCAGGAATGTCTGCCCTAATTTTATCAGTACTTTCATTTATTTACTAATAAATAAATCCATTATGCAGCTAGCAAAATGCACGCATCGATCAGCGACTTTACAAATTGCGTTCCTCGTAATATATTTAAGTAACCGTTCTAGATTTATTACCAAAATTTTGCAAATTTCGAGTGATGGTTTTACATCTTATGTTCTGAAACCATATTTGCAATTTGCCTCTTGCGAACCATGAGAATTGCGCCTCCTGGAGATTTAGAGCTTGCTCTAAGTTCATGCAGAGAGGAACGTAGGAACCACATTACATCAGCCATTTTAAAATATGATCAGAGTATTTACTTTTTTCATCAAAGAACGGTATTGTTTATATTTTTTCGAATTTTTTAGGAGATTTCACCTGACATGAAATAAATTTCCTAATATTTACAAAAGAATCTGCACAACCGTTTTCCTATAAAAAATAAACTGCTCAAGCAATTAAGTTGTGCAATGTAACATGAAACTTGGTTCCATTCTGGTTATTGTGTTCCATTTTTGACTTCATGGAGGCTAATACCAGAATTGGATCAGAACGGAATTAGAAATTGGATTCACATGTCCGAACTGCCATGCTAAGAAAAAAAACGCCGTATGAGCATTCGAATGTTGCCAAACTTCCTCACATAAAATATTTATTTCTGAAAAAATTTATAAATATTTTTTCTTGACATTTTCAGACTTCTTAGATCAAAGTGTGAACGAAACTATCCGAAGAATCAGAGGATAAATGTTAATGTTGATCAAGGAATTTGCTAAAAATTCGTGATTTTTCCAGGGAAATTTTGCAACGCCTGATGGCTCATACGGCGTTTTTCCTCAGTAAGGCAGTGAGCCTCCCCTATAAAGCAGTGGCGTGCGGTCCGGATAAGCAAGGCAAGCACTGCTTGCCCAAAGATTTCAAACGAAAGAAGAAAATTACACCTATTTCATGTTGAACATTTAGCAAATATAATTTATAAAAGGTGTTCAGTAAGTAAATTGCATTAAAAACAGAAAAAGAGAGAGACAGAAATACGTGTAGAGCCACAGCAGTGGGAAAGCGGCAGGGCATGGAGGTGGCGCAGCGCGCTGCGCGGCCCGAACACGGGCCGACCCATGCGCTGGAGAATCGCTTGCGATCAGCTGAGCGGAGAGCCACTGCTCGGCGGCGGAATCAAGGCAGGCGGGGAGTGCGGTACGTTCCGAGTCCGAGCCCTTCGCTGCGCGATCGCAGCTCGCTTCTCTTGGCCATCTCATGGACCGTCACCGCAGCGCGCTGCTTCTGCCTCCGATGCGCTATATATCTTGTTCCCTCTTTCCGTCGCGGTTGTATTTGCTCCTCCGGAGCAAATGCCCTTAAATTCTATAAAATTTCGCTCTCTTGGATCTAATTGCTGATGAATTAGACAATTCTGAATCATGTTTTAAATGCAGAAAGCTAATATTTGGGGAAATTTAAGTACCTAACTCAAAAAATTCTTAAAGCAAAATTAGGAGTTAAGAGCATGGAGCCGTCCTCCAATGATCAAAAACATTCGAAACAAGTTGAGTAAACGAAATCATAAGTAAGAGAGAAAGAAATAAAGCCACAGTTTTTCAAGACGTTCCATCAGATTTCATCCGAAAAACAGAGCATATAGAGTAAAATTTTAAGAATTTTCTAGGGAGGCTAGGGGGAGGAGGAAGGGAAAGAGACTACGTTACCCCCCCCCCCCCCCCGGATGGCGAACGCTACAGCTTGCCCTGCCACTGAACCCACCGCACGCCACTGCTATAAAGATACTCTAAGCCTTGCACGGAGGGTGATTCGATTACGGTTCTGGATTCCTGGCGAACGAGTTGCATGCGCATGCATAATCGCGGTTATCCTGGAAGGTCACGGGGATAGGATAGGGCGGTGACCAGTGGCCGGGGGGGGGGGGGGGGGGGGGCTGGCGAAACGGCGGCACGTACCCGCAGCAAGTCCGTGCGGCTATTTACCGAATGTCGAGTCGCGGTCGTTGAAGGGTCCGCTACTCGCCGCGAGAGGCAGGACGCAGGACGCAAGACGCAAGACGCAAAGATCCAGCGCTAACGATTACATCAACTTGAACCCGTTCTCGGGGGCTCCGGATAAATCATAGGTCGTGTAACCTCCCGTCTAATTTGCTCGTCGCGGATTCGCTTATCTTTCGCTTCGCCGGTTGCCTCATCGCTTACAAAAATCGATGGCTAAAAGCGGAAAAGCCGTACTGCCGTGGTGCGGAAAAACGCCGTATGAACATCCGAGAGTTGCGAAATTTCCCCCCTGAAAATATAAATTTTTGAGACAGTTAATGAATATTTCCACTTGAAATTTTCTGATACCTTAGATTACGTTGCGAAGAAAATTCTCTGGAAAATTGGACGGAGAATTTTCACAAGTTTTCCTGAAAATTCTTATTTGACGAAATGAAATTTGGCGCACACACGAAGGTTCATACGGCGTTTCTCCTTGGCGTGGCAGCTTGCAGTCTTTCGCAGTGCCTTTACATATCCGATTATGATTAAATTGTTCACAGAGAAAACCAAATATCTCCGTGAAACGTTTATGAATATTTTCCTGTAAAAAATCCATGTTAAATTCCAAGGAAAGCGTTTGTCAGTTTTCCTATTGAAAATGATCCATATATGGACGTCAATTTGCCAAACGGAACTATGCGCATGAGGACAGTACGTCCATATGGAGTTGAACAACGTCACAATCGGTTCTTGTATTCCTCGAAGAATATAATAACGCATCTAACAACATAAGTTCAATAAACGGAGAAAATCCCAAATATTTTTTTTCTCTCGGATCTCGGCCACCAACACGGAGGTTTGAAGCTTTTTCATCGATTTGTTCATTTTTATTGCATTTTCCGATTGAAAATGACTCAGTTTTCAGTCAGAACGTTTCGAGTGATATCGTTATTTTCATCACGATGTTTATAATGCTTTTTATGATCTCCATTTACGACTAAAAGTTCAAGTCCGATTCACTCAGTGAATTGATACGATCTTTTTAAACCTATCGCTGTATTTTAGGCTTGTTTTCCGGGTTTTCACCTTGTTTTTCTCCTGTTACTCTAGTTCAGAGAGCCCTGAAAAAATGGGTGGCTTAAGTTTTCCACCACTAACCAGGCATCGTCGGATGAGCAGCTCGGCAGTTGCACCACGTATCCCTCTCTATTAGATGAATTGGAACGAATTTTATTTCCAGCGGCGGTCGAGCGGAGCGCTGGCTTAGTCGCTGATAAAATCTCGTGCTGACTTTCTATTAGCGAGCTTTGAGCTTGCTCCGGGCCGGGAAAACATTTTCCCGTGCGGGAAGCGGGAGCGGGCACTTTTCCGCAAATTCTAGTCGATTCTTCCCGCGTCCCGGCGCTGCGTCCCGTTGCGACGGCCGCGGGGCACCCGGGCGCTCACCGCGAGAGCGCGCGCCGAGCAAAAGTTGGGTTTCGCACGACTCGGCGATGTTTTTGCGCGACTTTGTGTGTTTGACTTGCCGTTGAAAGTTGTCTTCCGGCCCTTTCGGTCGCGGGAATGCCTGCCCGGATGATGGGGTTTACGCTTTAACGTCTCGCATCTCGGCGAGAGTTCAAGAGGAGCCCATAAATTAGCCAGCGCCTCTTCAATTCATTTTATAGCGGGGGCTAACAAACAAAACCGCTTAACTGAAAATTTTCAGGCATGAAATCAATTCTTATTCTTAATCTCTTCTTTTTTTAGGGAGGCACTGAAAAAAAAATCTCGGTGTATTTACTAAGAAAAGGGTAAAATTGCCAAGAATTCAGGGTTCTATTTGATCCCAGTTTTTTCTTGGTAAAATTACCATTTATGGAATTGGTAATTTTACCAAGAAATCTCGGTAAATTTATTGGACTTTCTCGGTAATTTTACTGGACCTTGGTAAAAACGCCAATATTTTTTATCGACTGTGGTAGAATTACCGAGATAAAATGGCAAAGTTACCGGGAATTGATTACCAATAAAAGTGGTATTCTTACCTGAATAAAACAGTAAAAATACCAGGTTTTAGGTAAGCTTACCAGTCTGTCTTGGTAAAATTACCAATAATTGGTAAAAAAAGTGAGATGGTAAAGGTACCAACGGACCTTGGTAAAAACGCCGAGAATTTTTTTTCAGTGGGAAAAACGTGATGACGTGATGTTTGACGTGGAGGAAAACCGAATGAGGCGCTCGAAGGAAAAGGCGCCTAAGTGCAGTTTTTGCTTTCCCAAGAAATGCGTGTTTGAAGTCTTGAAATTACATGGATCCTTATGGCTGAAAGAAAGTTCAAACTGACTTTTTGATGCTTAAAAATTGGAATCTGTAGCGAATTTTTGCCAGGATATGTATCAAGGTTGGTTTTATACTTGAAATCGTTAATAACTAATTTTTTTTTCAAAAACTGCACTTATGTGCCTTGTTTTCCAAGCCCCTCTGATGCCCTCACAAAAGAAGAGGGAAAAAAAACGAAAAAATTAGAAATAAATATATTTTTTGAGTCATGGCGCACGGTTTAAGGGACTTTTAGTGCATTCAACCATGAAATGAATGAAACTGAATAATGCAGGACAATCCAAATTGACGGCGAAGCTGCAGGAATACATACATTAATCGCATATTTGAGGGCTAACGAACAATTCTGCCTAACTGACGATTTTGGCTACTATGAGTTAGCGACTTTGCCGCATTCTGCAGTATAAAATACGCGAGTTGATGATTTTAGTTTTTTCCAATTTTTCTGGGAAGCGCTATAAAGGCACTGTAAAGTATGAAAAAATTGCAAATCGAACCTTAAAATTACGAAAATGGAGAAGTTTTTCCTTCGTTCTGCAAAATCGTCATTTTGTAGGTAGGCGACATTGCTCATCGGCCATCGATAGCTTTATTAGATATTCTTCCATGAATTTCGAATTTTAAATTTCTGAAATTCAGTCGTTCTAACAAAAAAAACATCGTAAAAAAACTCGTGTATGTAGCCCACTACATTTTAAATAATTGTAGGTAGGTACATTGTAGGTAGGCGATATTGTTCATCAGCCATCGATAGCTTTATTAGATATTTTTCCATGAATTTCGAATTTTAAATTTCTGATATTCAGTCGTTCTAACAAAAAAAAAATCGTAAAAAAACTCGTGTATGTAGCCCACTACATTTTAAATATGGATACAGTAAGCCCGAACTGTGGAAATTGATTTTATTAAACCTCCTGTATTTTTTTCTCCAAATTCATGTAGCTTGGCTCCCGTTTCCTAAACCTTGCCCAATTTTTTACTAAGAGTTTTACGTATATTAAGTCTTAAAAATTCTTAGTTTTTCGACGCTTGCTAAGTGCCTTTCAGACCATTTTCAATCACTACAAGAATCACACATGCCCTCACGAGAGGAGCACTGAAAAAAAAATCTCGGTGTATGTACCAAGAAAAGGGTAAAATTACCGAGAATTCAGGGTTCTATTTGATCCCAGTTTTTTCTTGGTAAAATTACCATTTATGGAATTGGTAATTTTACCGAGAAATCTCGGTAAAATTATTGACTTTCTCGGTGATTTTACTGATCCCCGGTAAAAACGCCAATAAGTTTTATCGACTGTGGTAGAATTACCGCGCGAGATAAAATGACAAAGTTACCGGGAATCGATTACCAATAAAAGTGGTATTCTTACCTGAAAAAAAAACAGTAAAAATACCGGTTTTTAGGTAAGCTTACAAGTCTGTCTCGGTAAAATTACCAATAATTGGTAAAAAAGTGAGATGGTAAAGGTACCAACGGACCTTGGTAAAAGCGCCGAGAATTTTTTTTCAGTGAGGCGTTTTAGCTCCGGCCTCCATATGATGAGACTTCTAACGCGTAATCAGCTGATCGTGAGTCGCGCTTCTCCATGGGGGGCCGCGAGAGGGGGGGGGGGGACGGAAGGGGCCAGGAAACGGGTGCTCCCGGTGAAAAGTTCAGATTCGTTAGCGGAGAAAGTGCGGGAGCCCCAGCTGCGTCCGGGCGCTGCTGCTGATTCCCGATCTCAAGGAATGCCTTGTTGACGTCGCGAGGACCAGGACAGGCATTCACACGGTATTGGCTAATCAAGGAGCTATTCTTCGCTATCGATCAGTTTCGGCGCGACGCACGCAGCTTCCGCCAATGCTGTCGTGCTAAGGAAAAACGCCGTGTGAACATTCGGATGTTGCCAAAGCTCCTTTCAGAAAATAATGTTTTTGAAGAAAGGTAAGAATATTTTTCCTTGAAATTTTTAGAATTTCTAGATCAAATTTCCAACGAAAGCCTTCGAAAACCCGGAAGAGAAACATTCAGGAATTTTCTCGAAAATGTTTGATTTGTCAAAGGAAATTTGGCAACGCCTAAAGGCTCATACGGCGTTTTTCCTTAGCGCGGCAGAGTTCCGTCCCTTTGCCACGTTGTCGTGCGCTTTACTCTGCAGGGGAGGAAGTTTGATAGAAATCGGGGCCTTCCCTGGTTGTTTCGCAACAATGTGATACCGAGGTTAGGGAGTAAAAAAAAATGCGGGTTAATTTGTCTTATCCACCAAGCTGATTACACTAATTTCCACGATTTTCCCAGCTTTTTGCTGGCAACAACCTCTAGGTAAGCCCCTTGTCCAAATTATTTATGTATGATCCAAAAAACCGACTTTTGGGACGCAAAGCGTGCTTTGGTTGGGCCGTGTAGCGACTATCTTCTATTGGTATTAAGCCTCCTATTTAGTAATCTTCTGTAGTATAGTATTGAATGGTATTGTATATATTTTGAAAGGGTGCAACAGCCAATTAAGATAAGTATGCGCGGAAAAAAAATTTGCTGATTCAACAATTCAATTGCTAAAAACAGTGAGTGCAATCTTTCAACGCAGATTTTACAACAAAAAAATGCTACTTTAACCACCCCAACGGTTAAATTAGTTTACAATGTGGTTAAAGTAGCATTTTGTTGTTGTAAAATCTGCGTTGAAACATTGCACTCACTGTTTTAAGCAATTGAATTGTTGAATCAGCAACTTTTTTTCCGTGTGGGTAAATTTCATCACGAAAGCAACCTTGAAACTTGGGAGGGGAGTCCAATTTGAGATTTCAAACGACCCATCTAAATCCGAAAAATTCACCTTACGAATCTGGCCCGTCATCAAGGTACCCACCCGTTTAATTACGCGTTAGACCCAAGAGTTCCTCCAATGCAGGAAGAACGGTGGGATAGCTCCATTATGTGAGCAAACTTAGAAGTTGATACTCCAATCAGCGGCTTGTACACAATGGGTCATCCTGTCCCTGTGCTGAAGAAAGGGCGCAACTCCTTTTTCAAGCGAGCCCTGAAAATTATGGAGTCGCGTGGACGGCAGGGCGCATTTCAAAGTGTACTTATGCCGCTTCATCGCATAGACTGCGGGCGTCTATTTCGGGACAAACGTAGTTTCACTCTCGAAAGTAAACTGAGCCCCATTAAATTTAACGCTGTATGATGGGATAGGTGATAGTATACCCGCCCCAGCTTCTCCCGTCCGTCGCACAGTGGAACGAACCAACAGGAAAGGTCGGACATGAAATCCTTGACTAAAATTTCAAATTTTTACGTTTATTTCGTCACAAATTCAATAACACAGGGTGTTCCTGAGAGGAAATTTCACGAAAAAACCAATGAAACTGCTTTCAATTTTTTTTGTTTCATATTTTCGAAAATATAAGCTTTCACAGTTTCCAGATTTTGTCAGACTTCCCCTGTTGACTCGGTCCCTTGTGCGTCGGAGAACGGACTTGACGCATCGCACTTTCGGTTATGGCGCAGGTGCCAAATTAGGGCAACATGCTGTTATACAGTTGGGTTATAGCTGATTGACAGGGTTCTTGTACAATCCGGCGGGTTTGCCCCTAAAATTGTTTAATTTCTCTTTTCTCGTTGTAAGAATCTTCATCATGTAAAGTCCACGTTTAATATCCCAACGGTCCGCTTGATTATGCTTGGCTTCGGCCTATTTTTTTCATTTTAAATACAGCAATCCTTCTTGAAACAATTCGTTGTTATTGTTTGCAATTCACTAAATCAACCAGTCACTTCAGTTCGGCATTTCACTACCACTTTGTTACATCGAGGATTCATAAGTCATGACACCAAGTGTCATATTTCAAGTTGAAAAAATACAATTCCAGGTCGAAGTGTTCGGTGCGTTTGATAAAAAAGTGTCATGTATTACCCATCAATCTCTTCAAAAAAATCTGGAGAATCGATATCTGAAACCACCGACACGTAAATTTTTCCTTGTTTTTGAGATATTTTCGATGAAAAATGACCCCCGTGTTCTTTTCTATGGAAGGCCCAGAAAGAGGGCACCAGGCGGATCAGCCAATCAGAGAAAAGTATACAGGGTGCCATCCATTCATATTCCGGATCTTGTTTTCGCTTTGGCAACGAAGTGATCTCCGAAGGAGCAGAATGGGTCAGTTGCGCTGATCACAGAATCGTGTTTTGATGCTTAATTCTTATAGATTAGCTAAAAATAATAAAATCTGTCCAAACCGCAACTTTCTACGTTCAGTATCAACCGAGATATCGCCTTTTGAAAAGTCGGGTTTTTGACGTCATCCTCCGCGGTAGTGACACCCTTGGTTTCTTCCACCCTGCTTTCATCCGAGTTTCACGTTGAACGGCCAGTGCAAATGTGCGTCACACCGACTGATAAAAGTAAGGTGGAAGAAACCAAGGGTGTCACTACGGCGGAGGATGACGTCCAAAGATTCGACTTTTCAAGGGGCGATATCTTGGTCAATATTGAACGTTGAATGTTGCTGTTTGGACAGATCTTATTATTTTTAGCTGGTATACAAGAATCAATCATTAAAACACGATTCTGTGACCAGCGCAACTGACTCATTCGGCCCGAGGTTTTGCCAAGGGCACAGCCTTGGGTTACCCCCCTCATTCCTCATGAAAACCACCCTTGTGCTTGTAGGATACATAACACCATATCTCGGTGCTCACAATCAAGGTCGGGCTAGAAGACACCACGGCAAGGGAGGGGGGCGGTTCGGAGGCATTGTGTCGGGTGTGGAGTGCGCTGCGCTGCTGAAAGGGAAGTGTCGGAAGTTCTCGTGGAAACGCAAACTTATAATTAATAATAAAACTATCCCGGGTTAGAGTCCCGGCGCGGGGCGGGGCGGGGTGGGTTGGCGCGCGGCGCTGGTGAGTGGTGACTTGGTGAGCCGATACAAGCGGGGCGGGAGGACGCGCAACAAAGGTGTGCTTTGTGTGCCGTGCTCGCCAACTACACCATCCACCGGCACCAGCCACCAGGCGCGGGCGTTTAAAACTAATTTCGTTAATTACGGATTTTCAAGGGGGTTCGCAGGTTCGCACTTTGCAGCCACTTGAGCACGCTCCGCAGCATAAATCTTGAGTTATTTCCTCGCGTGGTGTTGCCGGGTCGTTGCTTCCTTGAAAAAAATTCGCCCTGTGGCTTCATCGTCGAGAGAACCCAAGTCGGAGGGTAGGTTATGATTCGATCACACGGAAAAAACGAAATAGCTAATTTAACTATTTTGTAATTGAAAAAAGTGTTCGACATGTTTCAATGTAGATTTTACAATGAAAAAATGCTGAAATGACCGCTTCCGCGTGGTTAAATTAGCTTTCCTTATTGTAAAATGTACATTTGAAACATGTCGGACGTATTTTTTCAATACTTTAACTTATTGTTAAATCAGCAATCCATCTTTTCCATGTACATTGCATGAATAAAGGATGGTGGATTTAGATTGACTGTTAGACTGCAGGCTCGGACTATGGCCATTGGCAGATAGGTATACGCCTCCTTGGCGCGCCGAAATTGCGCCCCTCCACAGATAGCAGAGTACACTGAAAAAAAGTGGAAGTGGGATTGACCATAATGGTATAGTAAAAAAAAATATGGTGATAAAAAGCCAAATAATGGTCGATTTAAGCATCTAGATGAAAGTGAGAATCATACTCGATATAAAAATTACCATACCCGGATTGTAAATATCAGTTAGGTGTGTCTGTCCATCGTTTAGGTATTTCTCACCATCAGCTGGGTATTTTTTACCATACGATGAGTTAAAAGTATGGAATAACATGGTAACACTTGCGTTTGATATCTGTAGGCATCTGTATGCGACTGGTCATGGTGTTGGTAGGTTAAATTTACCATACTGGTATAGTCAGCGTGGTGAGAGCTCCCGCTTGACTGCGCTGCGGTCTGTGGTCCGCCATTTTTCGTTTGTCTGTTTGTCAGTTATAAATTTATCACGTTGAGGGTCGGAGTCCGTGGCTGTGTTTTATTGATCCATATTAATCCATGTGAATCCACGCGTAATTTGCCCAAATTTGTGTTCGAATTGTCCCTAAAGCTACCGTCTTCTCTTCGAATCTATCTATATTGATCTGCCACATACATTTTCTGAGATTTTTTCGTTATTCGTATCGACCAATTTCTGGAGGTTAGGAGTTGCTACAATGAATCTGGCTTGCAAAGTGAAGGAATCCTGAAAATTTGAAAACCTTCGCAAAGTTGTTCTGCAATCCAGTGAATATCGGTTCTGTGTAAAGTCATTTCGAAAACATAAAAGTGCGGAAGTAATTTGAAAATAATCGACTAGAAGTGATTTTTGAATACTTCGTTCGTAGGTATATCTATATTCTTGTTAAAATTTTCGAAGCTCAACATACTCAGATGAAGAGACAAATGTGCGTGGGATTGATGTTTAACTGTAACTTTAAGCAAAATTTGGCAGCTTCTGCCCCACCGTGAACCGTGCGATTGGATTTTCGTGTAGTGTCTTTTTGTGGGTATATTTTGAACTATCTATTTATTATATGCAATTAAATTTTCCGTGGATCTGATTTAGTCTGTAAATGATACCTTAACGCGAATAACAAGTATGGTTTTGGTATCATTTACTTGAAATCAGTGAAGCAATTACTGCTATTTCTCGTTGAAACTGTCTTTAACTGCCATTGATTGTGTATGTAACGGAATTTCTAAAAGTAAGATGTAAGTAAAATATCCACGACTTTCATCAAAAGCATTTAATAATATAAGATGAGTGGATTTTAGAATCTACAAGGTTTGTCGCAGCATCTGGATGCTTGAAATTACCATACTAGTCAGTCGGGAACGCCACACTGGCACTGTGTCGCATAGTGTCAGCCGTATCGTGTTATTTACCATACCGGTATATTGGTAACTATGCTGCAGCTTCACTGTGTAAAAAATCAAGTAGACAGTATGGTAAATAACACCCAAACTCTGGTAAATCCCACCGATTATTTTTTTCAGTGTAAGAAGAGAAACAAATTGCAAGCGAGAAAATAGGCGGAGAATTTCTCAAATGAACGGGAGAAAAGCGCACGTCCGTATTATAGTGGTGAATGGAGGTCCAGGAACTTCTCTCTGAGGCAGAAACACTTTTCTGTGAAATTTTCACTTTTTTGTTGACACACAGGCGCTTTATCATCCCCCTTCTTCATCCGCCATGTGTAACTCCCTTGGATGATATGCGGTCGGTTAGATTTTTAGACGTGCGCCCTTCATAGAGCGATTGAAAGACCTTTAAACACGTTTTTACCTCTTTTAAAAGACTATAGATTTGAACATACCACAGCAAATTTCGAGCAAAACCCGTAACTTATCTCAAATTTCTCAAATAAGAGACATCCAAACGCAATACAATTATTCGAGCACGATGGATGTCCACATTGCATATGAAAAATTTCAAGCGCGATGGTGTGAGTCGTGAGGCGTGAAATCGCAACGCTCTGCTCTATGCTTGTGAAATTCCGGAGAAAAGTTAAAAAACGAGGCCTGAATATGTCTTTCCTCTCTTCGGCTGTGTTACTTACGTAGCCCTTGAAGCACCTCTACGAATAAGACAAAGACAAACGGAAACAATCGCAATATGAAAATAGAGTGAGGAAAAGGATGCGCGCTGTCGACGGCGCAGAGATACAACTATTCGTACTCGACGGATGTCCGTGTTGCGTCTGCCAAGTTGAAGGCGCGATAGCGCGAGGCGTGAACTTGCAATGCTCCCCTCTATGCTGCTAGTGAAGCGTCGCGGCGTGCTAGTGACGACGGCGCAGAGATACAACTATTCGTACTTGATGGACGTCCGTGCTGCATCTGAGAAATTGAAGGCGCGATGACGCGAAGCGTAAACCCGCAATGCTCCGCTGTATGCTGCCTTTTCATATGATGTTTCCTCCGCAGGGGAAGGTGAAATGTAATTTACTTTGGCGGACCTCTCAGGATGGCAAATTAGACAGCAATGCTTACAATACCCGTACCCACAAACTTAGCAAATATATTCTTGGATTTAATATCAAAATATTTGTATTTACGGTCAATTTTTACTCTGTTCCAGGTAAGTTGGCCGTCCATATTAATTTATCTCTGAAAAGGCTCTGACCGCTTTGCATACTTGTTTTGATATTTTGGTGAGTACATTATGTTGCACCTATACCCGTAAGAAGACGTCAGCAATTTCTCAACTTTGGATATTATTTTCTGGTATGATATGCTCGGTTTTAAGCTGCATCCAATTACGCGAGTACTCATCATATTTAGTAAATTGAGCACAATCGTTGACTTAAGCTTAGGGACGCACTTTGATCCGAGTCAATGGCAGAAGTTGGACAAAATTACGACTTTCTGAAAGCTTATTTTTTCATGAATTTGAAACAAAAAAGTTTAAGGGTGGCTCCATTGGTTTTTCCGTGAAATTTTCTTTTCAGAAACACCCTCTGAAATTGAATTTGTGACAAGATGAACATAAAATTTGAAATTTTAGCCAAAAATTGCGTGTCCGACCTCTTCCATTAGTTCGTGCCAAAGTGGAACGCCTTGATCGGGAACTAAGTTCCTCATGTTTTTGTTTCATCAGCCGCGATTTGTGTCAAAAAATCAAAGAGGGTGGTTTGAGGAATCCTCTCTCTCCTAGTGTCAAAGTCTCAAAATAAACGAAACTGAGTCTAGGGAGTTCATTGAATCAATTTGGAACGTGCATAGAACCACTCAAGTCCATTGGCAACCTTACGTAGATCCGCGGTTATACTGTGAATTTTTTATGGTCGTAAGCCATTCTGAGCGACGTATAGGGCTCTAGAGATTTTATGCATGGGCTTGTTCCTCTGCAATTTTCTACAGCTGAGAAGACCCACACATTAAGGCACTTCTTGAAGTTGTCTTGGTTCTTTGGGTGCGTCAATGTGCAATTTTCCGCGCAGTCTGGCCTTGTTGTCGATTGGAACCGTATAATTAGAATAAGTAGCGTCTTTTATGACCATTTTTTGACCGATCCATTACCTTTCTCTTCCTTTCATCACTGGACCACCCGAGTAGGGTAAAAAAGAATTTATAAAAAAATTCTTTATCCGCAAAAATCCTTGCAACAGTACTTATTGCATATGATTTGTGCTTCTTCCAGTAAATCGAATGTACTGATAAAAATCTATAAAAAATTGACGATGAAAAACAAATCTTCGGTTGTGGATGCCGCACTTCTGGACTATACATACAGACATTGCGAACTCAGAGGGGAAAGTTCCTGATCTAACGCCTGTCCCTAGCACCCAGAACTTTAAGCCCCTGAGCTCGGAGCCCGTAACTTTTTTTCCAATATAGAGTTTATTCTAACCACAATTTCGTCAGAAACGATAACGGAGAAAACGATACATTTATAGCAAATTTCGCATTCATTTCAAGCGTTTTTTTTACTAATTGGACGTATTTCTGCCAAACGGAACTATGTGCATTAAGACCTGAGCCCAGAGACCCATAAGAATATATGCAAAGCAGGGCTCACGCCATAATTCACATGGTTCCGTTTGGCAGAAATACGTCCAATTGTATTGCCATTAGGCTATGGTAAACGTGATGACATTGCGCACATCACTAAGAGCAAAGCATACTTTATATGAAAACTACTTACATTTCAAATTTATACTCTGGACCTTTTCTTCTCTCGTAAGAACTGTATCCCATCCGCACTTTCGGCAATAATGTAGACCCGTTAATTTTGAATCACAGCAATCAAGATACTTTTTTTGAACTTTGAATATCGGAGTATTACAAATGTTTATATGCAAAATAACAGCCAAAGCTTAATTTTTCTCCAAGCTTAACTTATCGATCAATGAAGTTCGTTTAGTGCCAGGCTGATTTGCTGATTCGCTTCAAATCACAATGAAAAGTTGCGAGGAACACACTTCGATCAAGTCAAACGGTATCGCTCATTGGCGCGAGGGATCTCAGTTTGGTCCAGGTGTATCAAAAGGGTCGCCGCAAACGCCGTTGCTTCCCTGGTGGTCCCGTAAGAAAAGAAAATAGTCATAAATATCCCCTTATGAAGCTCAATAGGCAGTCCTTTCAGGGAGCACACCTTTTAGAGCGCCGGCTGAATTAATACCAATAAACTCGTTCTGCGTTCATGCTGCTCTCTGTGAGCAGAAAATGGAAGTTGAGCGAGGTTGCGGAGTAGGGCGCGCTTTTCGCGTTTTCCATGGAGACTGACGGGAAATCGGCGGGCTTTTGAGTGCGTTGCAACAAGGGTGACGATACTGCCTCACGTCTGGCATGGCTTAATAACACGCATTATACGACTCGCATTTGATTTGATGGAGGGTTTTGGAACGAATTACCGCCAACTATTACTTGTACCTTAGGTCAGCGACTTAGTCAAATTGAATGGTAAGAAGATGTGAACGTTCGCAGAATAAGAGACCTCAATACCGGAAAATTCAATATAAGGGTATTGATATTGATTCTTAGAGGAGTGATTCGCGAAATGATGACTGAAGAATGGTGGAAATGGTTTTCGACCAAAAATTGATCCCCGAATTTTTTATCGCTCACAGCGAAAATCGATCTTGCATTAAGGTCATCTTGTTTCAATTTTTTTGATCTGCCCTCTTAGATTCTCAAAAATCGCTAGGATGAAGATAGTGGTATTGGAATACGTTAATTTTTGAAAGGTTATTTATCACCTCAGATCATGTACACATCTGGTGAGAATTGACAGTATCACAGATTGCAATTTAAAAAAAAGAAGAACATGAGAAATTTTAAAAAAACAACACCTTTCAAAAAAGTAATTTACTTCTTAGGGGAGATGAGAACGAAGGTGCAAGAATTTGAAAGGTCGGTTGGGCACAGCGCAATACTTCAAAACATGACAGGGGTTTTGGTTGACTCTTTAAAAGTTGAACAAATAGAGAGGGATTTAAAACATGGGTAAACAAGGCTAAAGCATTAAAAAACACGAAGAGGCAGGACTGCCTTTTCGAGCTGTTATCAGCTCATTTTCAACCGCAAAAACACGAAAAATAAATTTTCCAAAATGTAGTTACGTGAAAACGGCTGGGGTCTGATCGCAGCTCAATTTTTTTATTTTTTTAAAAAAATTTATTTTTTCTGGTTTTTCAGCTGGAAATTAGCTGGTACCAGCTCAAAACGTCCTGCCTTTTAGTGTATTTTAATGTTCTGGCCTTTTTTACCCACGTTTTAAATCCCTACCTATTTGTTCGTTTATCCGGGCTATGTTTTTTTTTTTAGATTTATCGTTTAAAAGTTGAGTAATATACTAAGGAGAAACTATTTTTAATTTTAAATTTCGTCTCGAGTTGAACATAGAACAAGATGTGTCTTAATGTGACGAAGCTCTGAAAGCTCCCGCCGAAAAATGCGACTGGGAAGAAACTTTCCGGCGCAGCGCCCGATGATACGTTCCTTAAACTCGTTGTTTCTCGTTATCTAACTTCCTCCCTAACTTAATAAGTTATTCACAACAGCTGACTGCTCCCGCAAGTTCCGTCACTTCCGCCAGCGAAAATGCATCGCGACGACGAAAGTTTGATGACTTTTTCTCGCTTTTTTTCGGCCGATTCGAAAGTGAGCGCGGAACGAATCGCGCCGGACGTTCGGAAGGATTTCCATCAGCGCCAACTGTCAAACTTTCGATTCCTCCCGAGTTTACGTCGTAAAGAAGTTGGGCGGTATTGCAGTCGCTGGCAGCCGCGGCCCGCTGCGCGGGTTTTACGTCGGTAGTCGAATTATCTTTCAGAACTTTCGGGAACAATTCGATTTTGATGGCTAAACTTCAATACCAGGTAGCTCGATTCGTCGCTTTCGAGGAATAACGTAACTGCTTATCAATGTTGCAAAATTTCGACTGGTAACTTTTAATTTATTTGGGAACCCTCGAGCATTTTAAACTGAAAAGTTCATTGAAGACACGCAAAAATCAGACAAATTTTTGACGAAAAGCGCATCGGGCTGATTATTGAAATTAATAGGCAGAGCTTTAGACAAAGAAGACATACGGATTATAGAGTAATTATATCGGTTGAAATGGATGGCTCTTATACATTAAGGGAGAAAATTATGCACTAACTTTAGGATTTCTCGTGAGTTGCCTTTAGTTAGTCTATTACCTACCTCCCTTGTCAAATACAACCACTCGCTTCCACCTTTCAAAACTGCGATTCCTGCTCTATGTCCCTTTTGTCTTCTTTGTCTATGGCTTTGTCTAACAATTTCAATAATCGGTCCGCAGGTCTCTATTAAGTTTTACGAGGTAATGAAACCTCCGAACTTTTTATCTTCCTACTCAACTCATAATCCCTTTTTACGCGAAATGCTGCCCAGATATGCAACGCACCTCATGGAAGAGGACCATGAAGTGCATTGCGCGAAGAGAAATATTACAAAGTTTGATGTAGCCCCATTGAGGACAGTTTAAATGCTATCACGATGTTCTTCTCCAGCACAGCGACATAATCAACCAATTCCTGTGTGAGAAAAGGCTACTCCTCCAGGTCCTTCACACAGCTCGGTGAGCCAAACAGATCGAGTAGACGGAAACGGAACAATATTATGTGGTGCCCCTGACGTAAGGGCGTGATTCACTCGTCACAAGAACCCCAGAAAGCGAGGAGTTACATAGACAATAAGGCTCATCTTCAAGTATAGTTCTGTCGTAACGTCAAAATGACGACGATTTGTCCGAGCGTGGTTTGCGCGGTGTCAACACTCGACCATTGACTTATGATATTATGAATGGGCATCGAAATCGTGAATGGCAAGTGCTTGACCGTGGCCGAGACTCCAGGAGACCAGTAGCGTGGCGTGAATGATCGATTATCGATATTTCCTCATTTGAATCCGTGGCAAAGAATCGATTATTAAAGTGTTCGCTGCGAACTCTCTGTGTATCGATCCTTTCCCATAGGTTTAAATGGCATAACAATCGATAAATCGCAATTCACGCCACGCCTCTGCAGGAGACCACTCCATGCCCGCAAATTGGTCCCGACAGAACCACGGGGGAACGGTCTCTGGTGACGAGGATCGAAAGTTCCGCGCACGGACAAATAGTTTGTACGAATAAAGTCGCTGGGTACATGAATGGTCATAGACAGAACTTTGAGAGGTGATTTTAATGTCACTAAACTCAGAGGTTAGGGGAAAAAACTCTCCAACAATGAATGTGTTCGTGGAATCAGAGAGTGAACGGGAAACTATATGCTTTCTCACGATTCAATAACCACATTATAAATTCAAAGGTGTCGTTTGTCGAACACGGCAATGAGCAAATCAACGCCTCCAAGTCTGCCTAACGCGAAACTCCGCCGAGCTCAAACAAAAGAGGTGGCAAAATGACGTTGTTTTATTTCATCTTCACCTTATTTTTCAGCTGAAAGTCAACAAACGTGCCAAAGTGGACTTGGAGTCTCCCTCATAAAATGACGAGATGAGACCACGCATTAATCAGGGGTCAATGCTGCCGCCAAGGAAAAACGGTGTATGAACATTTGAGAACTGCCAAATTTCTTCCTATATGATGTGTATTTTCAAGGAAAGTTATGGACATTTTTCCCTGAAATTTTCAGGAACTTTAGATCGAAATACGAACAAGATTCCTTGGAAAATTGGAAGAAAAATATTCACAAGTTTTCCAGGGAATTCGTGTTTTATCAAAGACGATTTGGCAACGCCTGATGGTACATACGGCGTTATTCCTTAGCAGTTCCGGTAGTATTCCGGCAATATGGGACTGGAGGGCTCGCAACATAAGTATGTGGAGGGGTATAGAAGGAGCATAAGGCAAAATGAAATAGGCAGGGGATGAGGAGGACAAACATGAGAGTCATGACCTCAAAGCTCTGTGACAGTTGGAAAAGACATTTTGCACTACCCGTATCGTGGTTTTACCGGTATACGGCCCCATTCACGGCTTCAAATTTTTTAGGAAGGCTACGAATTGTTATGGAAGTCATATACAGGGTGTCCCAAAAGTCCCTTCCACCCCCTCTAAAATTTTACCTAATTAATATTTTGAAACGAAACTTTGGGGATGCTCATCGATCAATATAAGCTACTTTTGGGGCCCCCCAGAATTTTCGAAGCCCCCCGTGGGGAGGGGCTGCGGACCCCAACTTTTTTTTTTCAAATGGCAACCCCTATCTTGTGATACCTCATTCAAAAGAGCATAAAAAACTAAGAATTTTGGCGCAAACCGCAGATCAATACCTTAATTTTTGACCGAGTCATTATAGGTCAAAGGTCAAATTTGACCTATTTTTAAAAAAAACATAACTCCGGTTCAAATTATCGTAATGAAAAAAATAAAACGGGAATATTTACCACATTGTAAGCACTTTTAAGAAAAAATCACAGAAATTACTTCAAACTAATTTTAAGGGGGGTTTCGGACCCCCAAATACGCCAATTCAAGGGTCATTCAATTTTCCCGCGAAATAAGCCAATTTCCCCCAGATTTGCCTCCACATTAGTTCAGTAAGGTCGAAATCAGTTCAACATTACGTTGGCAAGTCCCCAAATTTCGGGAAAAGTTAAAAAAAAAAACCAAATTAAAGGTGATTAAATTTGACCGTTTAAATTTTTTTTTTAACTTTTCCCGAAATTTGGGGACTTGCTAACGTAATGTTGAACTGATTTTGACCTTACTGAACTAATGTGGAGGCAAATCTGGGGGAAATTGGCTTATTTCGCGGGAAAATTGAATGACCCTTGAATTGGCGTATTTGGGGGTCCGAAACCCCCCTTAAAATTAGTTTGAAGTAATTTCTGTGATTTTTTCTTAAAAGTGCTTACAATGTGGTAAATATTCCCGTTTTATTTTTTTCATTACGATACTTTGAACCGGAGTTATGATTTTTTAAAAATAGGTAAAATTTGACCTTTGACCTATCATAACTCGGTCAAAAATTAAGGTATTGATCTGCGGTTTGCGCCAAAATTCTTAGTTTTTTATGCTCTTTTGAATGAGGTATCACAAGATAGGGGTTGCCATTTGAAAAAAAAAAGTTGGGGTCCGCAGCCCCTCCCCACGGGGGGCTCCGAAGATTCTGAGGGGCCCCAAAAGTAGCTTATATTGATCGATGAACATCCCCAAAGTTTCGTTTTAAAATATTAATTAGGTAAAATTTTAGAGGGGGTGGAAGGGACTTTTGGGACACCCTGTAGATAATATTCAACGTCATTATGTTGATTCATTTTCCTCCTAAAAATTAAAGTACGCGGTGAAATATTTAAACGGTATGATTAGAATATGTGATTTTGAAGTTTAGTCATCGGAATAGAATCTTTTCTAAAAGCTGTAAAAGATAATCCAATAGCCAGCGTGAGACTTACGCGTCAGATTGGAGCTGCAATGAGTAAAATGGCGCTGGCATTCTTTACGACGTAAAACTTAAAGGCTTGGAGTGCATACAGGATGACCATAACATTTTTAAAAAAATCTGAGAAAAATCTGCGTAGTTTTCAGTGTTTTTGATTTTGGTCATTATCTAACATTTTACGTTGAATTCTCCGGAAGACTCTCTCTTCATTGATTTCTCCTCATTTGAAGTATCGGCATTCCCTTTCAATTTCATCAAATTCCTCATTTGGGGAAAAGTAATCCTTTACCCGTATCTGAGTTTATTTGGCTCTGCTGATGACTCTAGGTGGTTTTTCAGGTCCTAAACCTACACCATGCTTCAAAATCTAAACTTTGAAACCGCCACAATTCATCGTTCTCCAGATATAGGATCAAAACTACACTCCAAGGTTGCAAAATTTACTCAAGGAATTCATATTTTCTTACTGATAATTTTTTAGATACTGTCTAATCCATTTTATAGCTGACACCCTGTAGTACAAAATTAACGGTGGAACAAACAGAATGCAAGCACCGTGGAGTTGCAGCGTGCATCGCACGATGAGCGTTCGAGAGTATGACGACACGATCGTATATCAGACAAAACCGGCGCGTATCCAGTCATTCTGTGACCCGAATCCCTTTTGTTTTTTCGCATCGTACCCGTACTCACGCGAGTTTTTGAGTCGGGGCGACGGAGACAGAGGTAGGAAGGGGGCAATGGGCCCTGGTCTTCGAGTTACTGCAACTACAAAAGAAACCTGAAACAAGTGATTTTTCCTCTCCACTTGGTCTCTGTTCCGTCTCTAGCTGTGTACAGTCTGAAGTGCAGTCCGTAGTTCTCAACGTTTTTTTCCAGCTGTTTATTTCTGTTTGAGTGTGCGAGGATGTGTGTACGTGTTTCTTGTGTGTGTGCTCTGGCGTAAAGGTTTCGAATCATCCGTGAATTCAAACATTCTGCTGAGTTGGGGTAGCTTAAACTTTTACAAATTAAACATCCGTCGCACGGTGGAGCGAGTCGACCAGAGAGGTCGGACATCACATTTTGACTGGAACTGCAATTTTTGATGTTTATTTTGTCTTAATTAAATTCGAAGGGGTGCTGTTAGAAGAAAATTTCACGAGGAAACCAATGGGATCACTTTTAGAACCTCAATAAACGGAGTTATAAGCTTTTAAAGATTCCAAATTTTGTCTGACCTCTCCCATTGACTCGATCCATTGAGCGTCGCAGGTATGTTGGTACATGAGAAAAAGGGTTTATAGTGAGTACGTGGGCGCAAATTGTTTCGATGAGCAATTCTTCTGAAGTTGGGATAAAAAATCTGGATTCGAGTTTTTGACCAAAAACACCCGATCGTTTATCTGAAATGTAAGTTTCAACCTGTACTTGGATCAGTGGGTGCCAGAAAAGGTTTTCACATCATACTCCAACAATGGTAAGCTCCAAACTTGGAATACTAAAGCTCTTTACCGATTTTTCAATAGTACATTTATTGGACTGTAAACAGGGTGCCTAGCATTAGGATTTTCCCGATTTTCTCGATTCTATCAGGATTTGAGGAAAAATCGGTCGTAAAATCAGGATTTAAGAAAAATCGGCCGTCCGATCGGACTTTTTTATCGAGCTGTTTTTGTGAAGTTATATTGCCCTTGTGTGGAGTCAGGATTTGATCAGGATTTGGGAAAATTATGAAATCAGGTTTTAGCACTCAAAAATCAGGAAGAATCAGGATTTCATCAGGAAGTCCCAAAATGAAAAATAAACGTCAGCACCCTTGTAAATGTAAAACCTCAACCGGTATAGCTACAATGGTACGCTCCAAACTTGGAATATTTAAGCTCTTTACCAATTCTTCGATAGCACATTTATTGGACTGGGAACTTCAATCCGAATAACTCGTCGCTTGGCTGACATAAGGGCGTAACTACACATTGAGATGAGCCCGGAAAAGCATTGATTTATATGGACGACAGGGTCCATCGTCCAGTGCAGTTACGTCCTTAAGTCCGGAGGGCGACAAACTATGAACCGTAATTTTGGAGAATTTGAGTCTCTTTATGGCATATTTCATGCCAGAAATTTTGTAACATACTATTTTGAATATAGGAATCAGGAATTTAACTTTAAGAGTTTCGGTACAAAACTCAAATAATTCTGGTTTCCGATCAGACTCGACAAACATTCATTTCCCGTCAAATCGTCTGTGCAATCAATCGTCTATAATACTGTGCAACACCTCTGTTGTGAAAAAGTTGCTTTAGGCGCCGCCGCACGGCGGGCGGGCGGCCACCGCGAAACGCGCTTTGGCGCCTACAAATCTAAGTGGATACTTCAAGCATTGTCCGATGCGCGAAGTATCCTTTTAGGTTTGTAGGCGCCAGTGAGCCTCTCGCGCTGGCAGCACGCCACTCCGCTCTGTTCGGCTTTAATATTTATACTCGCATAGTCAGCGTTTTTTAACTCATGATTTGGAAATGTTTGCACACTCTGCATTGATTATTCTCATTTAAATTGATGGGAAAAAATATGTATCAATTTATCAAAGGAGAATAATAATATAATGTGTGTTTTTAAAATATTGGTGGTTCGGTGTCAAATTTAATGATTTCCAAAGCACTTTCATTTTTTCTTTAACATTTTGTGCTTTCATTGTGCTGCAACGAGGTGATCGCGCAACCAAGCGCTCAAAATTTGACGTATTTGACTCTAAAAGATCAATGTACAAATGGGTTAAAACTAAAGATTGCGTGCTTCTTGGTTTTTTCCCTCTTTTATTCATTTTTGCAGTTTCTGTCGGCACAACTGCGGCTCATTGAGATTAATGTCGCTTGGAAAAAGTTTTACAAATATTTGTCACGTTTTAAACATATAAGTGTTTTCAAAATGAAGTCATAATTTCGTAAAGAAAAAATGAAAAAAATAAGAAAAAAGTACCTATACATATAAGGCATATTGTACATAGAATATTTTAAGGATGGAAATAAAACCAAATATTCAACAATGACAATTTAAAAAGATAATTCAAAAGGAGAAAGTAATAACATTTCACTATTTAGAAAATGAGCAACCATAACAACACCTCTTTCTCTCTCAATTTCTCATTTTCATATTGTCAATATAATATTACATACCGACTAAAATATAACGCTTGGACCAAGTCACTGTTACTTATTTTACGTGTGGGCGTAAACTACTGGACAAAAAGGTGCGCGGACAAAAAATCGTTGACAAAATGTCCTGAAACCGAAGACCCCCACTTAAGTCCTTCCGAAGCTTCTTAAGCTAATCCATTCCAGAATCGAAGTAAAACGCATTGGAAAGTTAATTTTCCGAACCCGACAATCGCAATCGGAACAATGAAAATAACGCAGAGGCGCACTGCTGTACCAAGGAAAAACGCCGTATGAGCATTCGAATGTTGCCAAATTTCCTCCGATAAAACGTTTATTTGTTGGATAACTTATGAATATTGTTCATTGAAATTTTCAGACACTTTACACCAAATCCCGAGCAAGATTTTCTGAAAACTCGGAAGCATATTGTTCGTAAATTTTCCCGAAAATTCGTGATTTTTCGAAGGAAAATTTGTCAACGCCTGAAGGCTCATACGGCGTTCCACCTGAGCACGGGAGCGTAGGACGGCAGGAGTCGAATCGGCGGATTTCAATCTGAGGACCTGTTGTGCTTCCGCAATTTTCATTGTCCGCACGCCGCATTGCGCCACTCCAGGAGGGAGATTCCACCGGCATTCTGCCCCCCTAAGTCGGAACCGCGTAAATGCCTGGGGTTTCCCGGTGCGGTTAAGCGGTTTCCGGGCGGACGGGAGCATTCCAGATGGAGTCGGGCCGGGCGTCGCAGTGAATGCCAATGCCGGTGCCATTGCCCCAAGTGTATTTCCACTGTCTGTAATTAACTTTTATTTGATTCGCGCAGCCCGTTCCTGTCTCATCCCTGGTCCCGCTTCGATCGCCTCGCCCGGTGCTGTGCAGTTAACTTACGCACTTCGGTGCGGTGGCTCAGTGCCTCGCTCAGTGATCACCGATCGCGTCTTTGGCCAACTCCTTGGGAAATCCCAAGAACCCTTCTTATGTAGAGCACCTATACATCAGAGACAAGAGACCCTCCACTGACCTCTTGGTGACAGGTGGAAGCTTTTACTTTCGGGGATTCAACATTTCCCTAAAGTCTGGATATAGGGTCAAATTCCGAATCAATTCTGATCAAACTAGACCAGTTGATGACTGATGGTCACCATACAACAGTCCTCTTGATCAAAAGCCCTTTCTTTACGTGTCGAATTGGACCAACTGCCCAATCAAGTCCCTACTTTGAGCCACTTTGATCTTCCATTTTGAAAATTGGAGAAAGTGCTAAAATTGGACGCGCCGTCAAATTTTGATCGGAATGGAGTGCCACAATTGATCATTTCCTGCCGCACGAAACATTTCTGCTAAGATTGAAATTGATTGAGATTGAAAATTTTAAAATTAAGGAAAGTAATGATTTTAAGACTGATGACTCCTGACACTTTGATGGTAATTGGTTCGGGAAAATGATCATGTATCGAGACCTTTTTGGACAATTATAAGGGGGCAACAGTCATCACCTTTTTTTCAGCCGTTGACCTACCTACTATGTGGGTGATAACTTCGAGTGACGTCATGAGCCAAACAAGTTTTCCAAACTTTGGCTTGTCTGCAAAATGAAACTCCCAATACGTTCTTAACCATCGACCGAGTAGGTAGGGTAATACAGTTGAATTTTGAAACCCCGTAAGTAAAAGCTTCCACCATTGCCAATAAGATACAAGTAGTGAGTGTCTTGTTTCTGGAGAGTATGGACAATTGGACGCGTCGGTAGTTTTGAAATTGGATCATGGAGCTTTTCGGGTCCAATAGGGCTGCCAACCTATATATGAATTCAAATTATCCAGATTGATTCACTATCGCAATTCTTACGACGTGTTGATCTTATGTCCCGTTTTGATAAAATTAAGATGAATTTTGCTGTTTCAGCTATTTCAGTGATTTCATCTAAAGAGAACGGACGAATTTTTAAGAACAGTCGATTTTGAAAATTTGACACTGACTCCTCTCTTCGCTTTTACGGCAGCATTATCAGTCGGATCTGAACAGAGATAAAGCGCTCCCTAAAACTAATTTGAATATCATTCGAACGAGTATAGCTTAAATTTATTGCTTTCGTTCATTTTTTGACTAAATCACGATCTTCATATATTTTCTAGGTCAGTTTTTCGGTCTCCATGGAGATACGGTTCTTGACCTCTCTTGTACGGTTATTTCTTTGTCTCTGCGTGTTAGTTGTTGTGTTTCTATCTGTACGGTTTCCTCGTTTGAAATCAAGCCGCAAAATCATGGATGAATTTTCTGAGCCATTCGTTTTGGCAGAAGCTATCGAAACTATCATAAATATAGATGAAAGTATACCCGAGTTTTCTCGATTATCTTGGCGAAGTGAATTCGACTCTGACGTCGAGCGATGATTTACAAACAGAGAGCGGTCCACCGTGTAGACAATCACGATGCTTCGAAAATCCATTTCGACGACTAGATCAGCAAATATCGGTGCCAAGTCGAATTATTTTAGTGTCTATTCTGTTTTTCCCTTCGATAAGTTTTATAAAAAATTTTAGGTTTTTCTTTAAGGTTTTTTTTTTAAAAGTTTCCTTAAAATTTTTCTATTCTTAAAAACTGGAAGCGAATTCTTGGACGTATTTGCTCTTGCCCTTCCAATATTCCCTGCTTTGTCCTGTGAAAGTTAGGGGCGAATTTATAAATGCGAGTCCAATTTTTTAAGCGCTCAGCCGATAGGCGGCGCTTTTTGATTTCGATTTGCCACTAGAGCTCTAGTATAGTAGGGCGCTCAAGCGGTCAAATGGCGCACCAACTCATCGATGCACGGAACGTCATTTAGGAAAATTTATTTTTTGATTACCTCATAATAGCTCTGTGAATACGATTAAATGCAAATTAGCGTGAGAAATAAATAACAGTCCTAAAACTCTCTTCGCTATGCGGTTTATAGTTATTCTATAATTACTTTCGAAAGTTCAAGATGCGCGTTCTGATTTCCGAAAACTTTTCCACCGGTGATAACTTTATTCGGAGACCTTAGTAGAATTCGCTTACATCTAGGTTATGTGTCTTTGACTTATTTGTCTTTGGCTCTGGCGACGGTAGGTAGTTGTTACGCGTTTACGGTTTCCTTGGTAACCTTTGTTTGCTATCAGCTGATGTCGAGTAGTATGACTATAGGAAGCTCCAACCACGGCATTCTTCGAAAAAAGCGCGAAAACTTATAGATTTGAATTTTCAAATTTTAAGAAAAAAAAAAATTCTATTTAAGAAAGCTTTAATTTAGTTTCTGTAATTTAGTTTTTAATAAAAATTCTGAAATAAAGTAAATATATATTGGTTTAAAAGTTGAATATTTCTTCACTTCAGGCAGACCCTCAATGCTGAGCGCTTCTCTAATACCAACGTATTAGAGCTTTCCCGCTTGTTTTTCTTCTCCTATCTTATCCTTCGATAAATGTTGTTTTAGTCTGTTTCGGTTTGGTTTTTTCATTAATTTTTTATGGTTAGTCTCACATGCCCGGTTATGTCAACATTACGTGACAAAGATGTGTAAAATATGAATTCCACAGATTTTTCAGCGGTTATAATGTGCTTATAGATCTCAAAAAATAGCCAGGTAGATGTGTATATACAACATGCACAAAGAAATAGAAACATAAGGTGCCAGAAGATGAAGTAGAAGAGAGTAGGTTGTCACTAAGCTCATTGTAATGAAATAATTTCATTACAGTGAGCGTAGTGCTTGCTCTCTCTTCTACTTCATCGTTTGTCTCCCCATATTTTCATGAAATAAACTTCATTTGACCACATTAACTGCACTGGAAAAAAACACATTGGATCTAGAGTCCAGACTCTTGAAAACTTTGACAAGAAAAGATACTCTTGATTCAATCAGAATTTTGCTTAAATCAAACCAAGCTTCTTAATTTGAGCGGATTTGCCTTTGATTTAAGCAAAAATCTGATTGAATCAAGAGTATCTTTTCTTGTCAAAGTTTTCAAGAGTCTGGACTCTAGATCAAATGTTTTTTTTTTTTTTCAAGTGTAGCTTATACTTCTTCTTTCTTTTTTGTACGTAATGATTGTCAAGTTCATCTTCCAGTGTTCACATTAATGTGTTTTTCACACTAATTGAAAAATACGTAATTTTTTCACCGTAGAGAAGCAAATCAGTTTTCAAAACCATTCGATGATGGTTTGACAACAGTGGAACCAGTTATACGGTCAGCGCCGAAACAAACCTGGAGACCTAATCTTCGGAAAGTAGCTCCTTGGCTCGTTCATCATTTTGATATTATATATTTAAGGCTCCCCCCTCCCTCCACCGCCAGCCTCCACTCTTGGCCTCCTATCACACTGTTGAACCCACGCACCTCCGCTCAGTGGATCAATTTCACGTAAATATTGCAACGATTATTGACAAAATTGTATAAATTTCACAGTCGTTAAATTAATTGTAAATTAAGGCGAATCCACACACTGGAAGTTAACAAACATACACCCAGATAAGACAGAAATATTTAGCCAATATTTAAACAATATTGTTTGGATATTTATGCAAACATTGGGCCAGTATTGGTTAAATATTGAGCCAATGTTAAAAAAGTACACCATATTTCCTTCTGGCATAAATACTGTGCCAATACTTTAAAATACTGTGAAATACTGTGAAAATATTTTTATAATATTTTGGGTAAACATATGATTGTTAAAAAAATAATTTTGATTAAAATATCAAAATATTGTCAGTATTGTATAAATATTGCGACAATACTGCCAATATTTGCCCAATATTGTAAAAATATAATGTCTTATCTAGGGATAAATCGAACATGTTTTGCTTAGCCACCAGTTTCACTTTACATTACAGTGTTACTGGTTTCCCGTAGTAAGGAACGTAGCGATTACGCCTAGTTAGATATTTCAAGCCATTTTGTCCCAAATAATCTTTTTTAATAATCCTAAAAAAAACTGATAATATGCCAATCGAATACGATCGGTAGAACCAAACGGTTCATTTTGCGACAGCATACTTTCAGCTATATCCTTCATGGCAAGACGTCTTACCAATTTTCTGTGGCGAGACGTGAATGATCGATTATCGATATTTCCCCTTTTCAAGCAATGGTAAAAAAGCAATTAATAAGGTGTTCGCTGTGAACGCTCTGTTTATCGATCCTTTTTTATAGGTTTAAATGGCAGATCAATCGATACATCGCAAAGCATGCTACGCCACTGCCATTTATTTTAGTAGTGCTTGAGACCCAGTGGCAAAACGACACCATTGAAACTTATAGGCGAGCTCAAATGTTCTATCTTACGTTGCAAAAGGGAGATTAATTTTGTTGCCATTTTTAACGGCGTGGAATGGAAGCATGCGAAAAGTTAAAGTTGGTTCAGTACTGGAGTCATATAAAAATTCGGAAATTCCTGAGTCTTGGGAGGTTATTGTAGTGTTTTAAAAAAAAGATTTTTTCGGGGTAAAGCAGCTGAAATGTGCCGCGCGTAAGTGATCCATTATTTTCAACAAAAATTTAAGGTTGAACCAGTGATTAAGCAAAAAGTGTTGGAAACCTTGATGTTTGTTTATACTCCTGCGCTACAGATTCACTGGAAAAAAAAACATATTGGATCTACAGTCCAAACTCTTGAAAACATTGACAAGAAAAAGGACTCTTGCTTCAATCAGATTTTTGCTTAAATCAAAAGGAAATCCACTCAAATTAAGAGGCTTGGTTCTTGATTTAAGCTTAAATCCGATTGAATCAATAGTGTTTTATTTTTGTCGATGTATTTAAAGAGTCTGGACTCTAGATCCAATGTGTTTTTTTCCAGTGTACACGGAAAAAAATCTATGGCTTTGTAAACCTAAGAAAAACGATTATCGTGCTCCGCTCTTTGATATCAAAAGCGTTCGATAAAGGCATTAGTTTGAAATCGAGAACATACGACAAAAACGGAAAACAAGGCTTAAAATGACAAATAAAAAGTCCGAGACGTTCCGTTTGGATCTATTGTCCACTAGATCCAATGTGTTTTTTTTTTCCAGTGTTCACTTTTAGGATGGACCGTAGAAGAGGCTCGGTGAAAACTGTGCGACGGATGCCCAGATACGTCGGCGGGCGGCAAATCCAGAACCCAGTGTGCCTCGGGCGCTCTGGGGCATCATTCAAAAAAGAAAATTGCTTTTCGTCTGGCCCTGTCGGTTGTCGGTGCCGTGCCCCCGCAAACGCCACGCTCCCTCGAGTTTCTTCTAGTCTCCCTGCCCGTCGTTCCCTCACACAGCTCTCGATTCTCCCGACGAATTTTTTCCAACTGGATCACAAATCCATCCTCAGAGAGGAAAGGATAAATTCCGCGGTAATTTTATCGAGCCTACAGTGTCCCACGATCGGATAGATTCCGTGAAATGAAAAAAAGACTTCACTCTCCTTTTTTGTATTATTATATTACAATAATATTTGCTCTTGCACGAATAATGAAATACCCGGTTTCCTGTGGTCGGAAAATCCTAGAAAGTTAGGGAAAGGCCAAGAATTTTCGGCGCATAGGCGGATCTAGGCACTTAGAAAGGGGGAGGGGGGCAGGAAGGCAAAGGGAGCAAGGGGCATATGCTCCCTACGCCCCTCTTGGATCCGCCTTTGTTACGGTGACCTGAAAAAGTCAGGAAAGTCACAGGATAATTCAGGGAATGTTGCTGGCAGTGCTTAATAGAAGTCAACGCAATTTAAAGTAAAAAAAATTCAAGTGGAAATTTTGATTTAAGGTTCGACAAAATGAGGGAATTCAAAAATTTTAAAGGCAGAGGGAGCAAAATTTCTCTGGGGAAAGTCAGGAGTTGGAAAATGAAGAAATTTTGGAAACTTGGATAAACGCTTGAATCAAGCAGCTTTGTACTTGTTAAAGCGACTTTAAAATCAGCGACTTGATCAAATCAAGAATATTTCTGATTGGATCGAGTATTTTTTGTTCCCAGTGTTCCGTTTCTTGAGTTCCCCAAACCGTTCAAACTTTTCACGTTTTCTTTTCTGCATAAATATCCATCCATTTTATCAATTCAATGTCTCCAAAAAGTCCTTGATCATGAATTTATAAAGCTGTCTTGGAGTCTGTTTTCCGTCGGAAGTGAGAGCATGAGGTCTTGAGAAGGTGCGCTAACAGGAGAACAGTGCGTAAGAACCTTTACTTGCCACGACACGACAGGTGGCCCCAAAAGGGGGAGGGAGGGGGGGGGGTTGACAGCCGCGGCAGAGGTGGCGGTGGCAATAAAACATGGAAGGGCAGGAATGATAGGATCATAGAGCGCGTAAACGAGCGATCGACTTCGTGCTCGGGCACTAAACGCCGTAGGATTTGCATAAAAATCGGAAATAAAACCGGCCAAATCCCGAAAACACACCTCGTAAAATGGCTCTGATAACACGGCGCTGGTGTCAGGTCTCCACCGAAACTTACGTCTTCAGCGCCAAAAAGTCTCTTGCATCGATATATCAGATTTATTCTGGGAGCCAATTGGGTTTATGCACGGTTCCATCGCAAGTAACAATAACTGTTAAAAACGGAACAAAAAAAAACACCCTTGAGGAGCTCTTAAAGAACCTGTTCTGAATTACGGAACCCTTGATGTTCTATTTAACGTAGAAGTGCCACCTTGCTTTCCTTAATTTTTAGCACTTTGTTTTGATGGATTTTAACAAAAATGTACGTACGATTTTAGTTTTTTGTGTCGCATTTTTTGCACTTTGTTTTGTGTTAAAAATCAATACAAATAGTTCTTAAAATTTTACAGAAATTTAATTCCAATTATCTTATTTAAAACTTTTTTAACGCAAATGTCACATATATTTTACGTAAAAAAGAACAAAGAAATTTCCCAACTTTCATCTTAAATCTTTTTTTACGTCCTTAAGTTTAAATTTAAAGGTCAATGCCACTATGAATGCTCAGTAACTAAGGGGATGTCTCCAAATTAATTTATTGTAGGCTAAGGCTAAGTCTAGCCAACGGAAACCAAGAGATTTTTGTTGATGATGATAATGATGTTGTTGTTGCTGCTGGTAGTTTTTGTTTCCTTGTTTTTTTGGAGGGGATGGACAAGGAGTCTGCTTTGGTTGGCAGAATTGTTCTCCAATAACAATGTAAATCTGATTTGCTCTTGATTCATCTTCATAAATTATGTTTCACTCATGACTGGTGCACCACACTGAAAAACAAAAGTTACGGGCTCTATAGACATACCGTCCGTTCCGTGCTTAGAAGCCGAAAGTTCCGGGTGCTGGAGCCGTAGCCTCGACTGCTCCGGATCTACGCCTGAAACTTTCGGCCTCTGATCCCGGAACGCGGACGGTATGTCTATATAACCTGTAAATACGGCTTCCACGGTCTGAATTTTTTTTTTTTTCAGTGCAATATAATTGTCTCGTGAAATACTCGAATGTGAGCTTTGTGGATTCGCTCCAGTAAATTTGGCAAGGCTTGGAGTCGGCGATGGACAAACGGACGTATTTATGCGAAAAGGCGCTAAACGCCATTTCCAAACTTCTCAGTAAAGCAAGTTTGACTAAAACAATTGGCGTTTCCGTACTAATGGACCGATTTTGGTTTACTTTAGCTTGTTTGAAAGCTGAAGAGTTCCTCTAATTACGTACGTTGCCAAAATTAGGAAAAAATGCATATTAAGCGAGATATAGCGGATTTTTGCACGTAGGTCCATTTGATTTAATGCGCTAACCCGGATTCCGAATTAAATCAAAAGGCGCTATCTCCACTTGAATCACTTGATTGACGCGCGCGCGGCGAAGCTTGGTGGAAACTTGGTGAAATTTAGTACCGGGGGTATTTTTGGACGGGAAACTCGAATTTCGGGTCAAATTTTGAAAATTCAGAAATCCAAGATGGCGGACATGGCCTAAAATGCTATCTCGGCCCCTATCCAGCCGATCTTGGTGAAACTTGGTATCAGGGGGTATTTTCGGACGGGAAACTCGAATTTCGGGTCAAATTTTGAAAATTCAGAAATCCAAGATGGCGGACATGGCCTAAAATGCTATCTCGGCCCCTATCCAGCCGATCTTGGTGAAACTTGGTATCAGGGGGTATTTTCGGACGGGAAATTCGAATTTCAGGGTCAAATTTTGAAAATTCAGAAATCCAAGATGGCGGACATGGCCTAAAATGCTATCTCGGCCCCTATCCAGCCGATCTTGGTGAAACTTGGTATCAGGGGGTATTTTCGGACGGGAAACTCGAATTTCGGGTCAAATTTTGAAAATTCAGAAATCCAAGATGGCGGACATGGCCTAAAATGCTATCTCGGCCCCTGTCCAGCCGATCTTGGTGAAACTTGGTATCAGGGGGTATTTTCGCATGGGAAACTCGAATTTCGGGTCAAATTTTGAAAATTCAGAAATCCAAGATGGCGGACATGGCCTAAAATGCTATCTCGGCCCCTATCCAGCTGATCTTGGTGAAACTTGGTATCAGGGGGTATTTTCGGACGGGAAACTCGAATTTCGGGTCAAATTTTGAAAATTCAGAAATCCAAGATGGCGGACATGGCCTAAAATGCTATCTCGGCTCCTGTCCAGCCGATCTTGGTGAAACTTGGCATCGGGGAGTATTTTTGGACGGGAAACTCGAATTTCGGGTCAAATTTTGAAAATTCAGAAATCCAAGATGGCGGATGTGGCTTAAAATGATATCTATTTCTTAAACAAACGCACTACACGTCTAGAATGGCCGCCAATGAACCTGCGTAAAGCGCACGGGCCGGGTTGTGAAGGCCGGAGGTGGTGGGAGCCCAAATATACCTACCTAACCTCAATCTGCTTTCCCGCTGCATCTTGCCAATGTGGATGAGATGTGGAAATTTCCACGTTTGTAAACTTTAAATATATGGCACTCTACACGGAGAAAAAAACTCGTGCGTGGGACCCGAAGTTTGGGTCATATGGATCTCTGAAGTTTTCGGATTGAGCATCTGAACACTTTAGGTCTAGCTGTCGAGGTTCGGATCACACATCTGAAACTTCAGTTCTTACGTCTGAAGTCTTCAGGTGTGAGAACCGAAGTTTTTCGGATGTGAGAACCGAAATTTTCGGATGTGAAAACCGAAGTACTTTAGATGTAAGAACTGAAGTTTCAGATGTGTGATCAAAACCTCAGCAGCTGGACCGAAAGTGTTCAGATGCTCAATCCGAAAACTTCACAGATCCATATGACCTAAACTTCGGGTCCCACGCACGAAGTTTTTTTCTCCGTGTACGTTCACAATACACCGCCTCGTCGAGGTGCGTGGTTTACCTAGCAGCGTCGGATCGTGAATTCCCTTCATGTGCTGATTACCTATGTTAAAATTTTCGTATCTAAATAAAACAGTTTCTGTTGTCATTTTGAGCCCCTAATACCGAACTTCACACAAACGATTCAGGCATTGAGCTATTGTTGAAGGCCACATCCGCCATATCGGAGTTTAAAATTTTAACAATGAGGTTATTCAGTAATTTTTAATTTTTGCATTTTTTTGGAGGATTGAGTACGCACAGTTCGCTGGAATTTTCTCCGATTTTTTGAAACATTATTAACCCACGGAAAACAAGTTCGAAGTTGCGTATTCTGAGCTCCCATTTAAACTCGCGTCTCCGAGGAAGTCAAGATGGGGCCTGACGAACCCCTAGGTGACGGTCACGCTTTTGACCACGTAATCCTTCCAGCGCGCTCTTAATACTCATGAATTTCTAAATACTGTTCCGATTCCAATAAAGTACCTAACAGTGATTTTAATGAAAATTAAGTGATTCCGATGGGTTCGTTAATTTGTTCGCTCGTTAAAAGCCCCTTGTCCATGTCAGTGCACACTGACATCGATCGAGCCAGAGGGAACGCACGGTCGATATGTGACCGTCACTCAGGGGACGACATCTGGGATTTTTTGGCGATGCGCGTTTAAATAGGAGATAACATTTTAGGCCACATCCGCCATCTTGAATTTATGAAATTTTAAAATTTGACCCGAAATTCAAGTTTCCCGTCCGAAAATACCCCCTGATACCAAGTTTCACCAAGATCAGCTGGACAGGGGCCGAGATAGCATTTTAGGCCATGTCCGCCATCTTGGATTTCTGAATTTTCAAAATTTGACCCGAAATTCGAATTTCCCGTCCGAAAATACCCCCTGATACCAAGTTTCACCAAGATCGGCTGGATAGGGGCCGAGATAGCATTTTAGGCCATGTCCGCCATCTTGGATTTCTGAATTTTCAAAATTTGACCCGAAATTCGAATTTCCCGTCCGAAAATACCCCCTGATACCAAGTTTCACCAAGATCGGCTGGATAGGGGCCGAGATAGCATTTTAGGCCATGTCCGCCATCTTGGATTTCTGAATTTTCAAAATTTGACCCGAAATTCGAGTTTCCCATGCGAAAATACCCCCTGATACCAAGTTTCACCAAGATCGGCTGGATAGGGGCCGAGATAGCATTTTAGGCCATGTCCGCCATCTTGGATTTCTGAATTTTCAAAATTTGACCCGAAATTCGAGTTTCCCGTCCAAAAATACCCCCCGATACTAAATTTCACCAAGTTTCCACCAAGCTTCGCCGCGCGCGCGTCAATCAAGTGATTCAAGTGGAGATAGCGCCTTTTGATTTAATTCGGAATCCGGGTTAGCGCATTAAATCAAAGGGAATTACATATAGTTCCTTTTGATTTTATTCGTAATCGCTGATTCCCTGTTTTGCGATTTTTCAGGGGCTGATTCTAGGGGATGAAATAAGTATTTTGGGGGCATATTTACGTGTGAGAGCAGCCTATTACATGGAGAATCCAGATCCGTTAAAAACTGAAATTTGGAAATTTGGCGCTTAGTTCCCTTTCGTATAAATACGTCCAAACGCGCGAGTGGTGAGTGTTTGTTGATCTCACTCGCCGCGAGAGATCACGCGTCTCCTACTCAACAGACTCTCCCTTTCTGCAGCTGAACCCTCATCAAAGTCCATTTTGACTCTTTTTATCAGAGCAGAAACTCAATAAATGCCGGCATTGCCCGGCTCCGATGAGCGATTTACTGGCTCGCATTCGATGTTTGAATGGCTCCTTGCTTTCACTTTTTGTTCGCCTCGTCGTGATTTTATCACTGATTACGTGTTTCGAAGCTCACTGAGTGAAATTTGTATCCAATGTAAATTATTGGTCATAGATTCTGATTTGATCAAAAGTGAGTCAGGAAACATAAAATGTGAGATTTGTTGATTATCAACAAGAGCTATACCTAATAAAGATTTGTTCCTGTAGTAGGTACTGCGATTATTGCATTGAATTTGAGAAGATACGTTTGCTCTGTGAGGATGTCAATTCTTCATGGACGTATCGTCAAATCAGTCATTAAATCAAATGCCTCGTCAAGTGGGGTTTTCTTCTTTCACTGAATGATAATATTCTCCTTGCTCGATGTATTTACCTCTCTTCCTATGTAATCCCTCCATTTCTTGTTCAACCCCATGTCGCCACCCTTTCACTGGGCGCTCTAAAAAAAATCGACCGTTCAATAATAATAAAATATTAAAACAGTGCTAGATGTATACTCTGCCAACATAACGCAACACCCAATTTTTTAACAACATTATTCAAACTCCTTTTCCGTATCTCATTTCTCTCATCTCTCCCACGAAAATAAAATTTGTGTGGGGATGCGCACCGCTTACTTAATAAAATTACTGACTTGATGTATTTTAAATTAAGGAGATACAAAAAAAGGAGTATGAATAATGTAGGGCGCCTTAATTTTCGGTGTATGCAACACTGGCAGCAGTTAAGCACGAATAGTTTCATCCAGTCATTGCCATCAACGTTTTCAGAGGTGTTATTTCAGTCAAATCCTATAGGAAGGCTAAAGTTTCTCAAGCAAAAGTTGCCAAACTTTCCAAAAATTTCCGAAATTGTTTTTAAATAATTGATCAAAATTGAACCAAAACAAGTCAACTTCGAAAGCTAGGGGACGCTCTTGAACATAGACCGCAGCAGTCGTGTGTCTGTCAACCCAACCCAAATCCACCATAAATCGATCCTTATTTCCACGATTCCACGAGACCCAGAAATCATAGATCGAACATGACTCGGGAAGAATAGGAGAACGAGGTTCTGATAGAACGTGCCATACCGGGTACGGCGCGTGATTTAATGCCGTTGCTGGATCTGGAGGACGATTCCGGCGCTAATGATAGGGATCCGCATTTGGGCCTATGATTACGGCCTCGAGCCAGGGCCTAGCCTCACCTAGTCACAGCCCTTAATCTTTCGTCTAATGACGGCGAGTCGGGGGCCCAACGGGCTCAATGTCCGATTCGGACAGGTGAGAGTATGATACCTTGATACCCTCTCTATCCAATCCGCGGTCGTCTTCTGTCGGATCAAACTCACTGATTCTTGATTTCAAGGGGAGGGGCAAAGGGAGAGTGGATTTTCACGGTTAATCTTACACTGAAAAACTGGGCTGTATGAGGACTTATATGTATCAATGGTGGATGTGAAAAAGTACCTTTTCGAAACTCGTTAAGAAAACTGTATTGGCATCGAGAAAATTTTGAGAAAATACTTGAGATGTGATCTTCAAGATCTGTACATTATGCCAGAGGCAAACATAATGAAGTTTTTGTGTGACCAAAACAGTTTTTTAAGCATGTTTCGAAAGGGCAATTTTTTACATCCGCCATTGTTACATATAAGGCCTCATATACTGCCGTGCTAAGGAAAGACGCCGTATGAAAATTCGAGAATTCCCAAATTTCCTCCATTAAAATGTTTATTTTTGAGGTTAGCTGTGAATATTTTTTCTCGGAATATTCAGGAACTTTAGTTGAAATGCGAAGAAAGTTATCTGGAAAAATTGGAGGAAATATATTTACGAATTTTCCCACAAGTTTTGTGATTTATACCAAATGAAATTTGGCAACGCCTGAAGGTTCATACGGCGTTTCTCCTTAGCACAGCAGTATAGACATACCGTCCGTTCCGGGCTTATTGTTGGAGGCCAAAAGTTCCAGATGCTGGAGCCGTAGCTTCGATTTTTCCGGATGCTACGCTCGGAACTCTCGGCTTCTGAGCTCGGAACGCGAATGGTATGTCTAAATAGCCCGAAACCCCCGGGGGGGGGGGGTGTCTCGGAGTACTGTGGAGTATTTGAAAATTTGAGATGCCTCAGTATTTGATAAAGGCCATGTAAACGCGCGGCCTTTGAACCAACTACATGAAACGTTTGACGAGAAGAATGACCATAAGTCCCCCAAATTCATGGCCCTCATAAACTCTATGGAATCTCCTAGCAACTGAAAATGTGGCAATAATCACTGTTTGAGGAATTTGACCACCGCCCACATAAGCCAAAAAGCAGTACGGTTTCTTTTTTGACGAAGCGACGTTTAAAAGTTCATGTAGCTTTCCAGAAGGGGGGTGGGGGTAAATTTTGGGCGACCCATGTATTTTTTCCTCATCTTGAAATTTCATCCAAACATCGTCGGTGAGGTAATTGGGCAGAAAAAAGCCTAGAGCATCGTGTTTAAATGAGGGGTATTTGGCTTCATTTGCCATTAAATTACGTCTGAGCCATAAGCTTTACCCAAGTTTGAAAGATGACACCGCTGATAAGCCCCTTTTTATTTCTGCTTTACGTCACAACCTCTCACCTCGAGAGCCCCCGGCAGATTTCCGACGCTCACTTTTTCCCCAGCTGTGCCGCGCTCTAAGGAAAAACGACGTATAACCTTTCGAACGTTGCCAAATTTCTGCCGCTAAAATATCGTGTTTTTGAAAGAAGTCACCTACGTTTTTCTTTGAAATTGTCAGATATCCTAGATTAAATTACGAATCAATTTTTGAAAGTTAAAAAAAATGCCCAGGCTTTTTTAAATAAAATTGTAATTTATGGGGGAAAATGGATGATGTCCGAATGCTCTTAAGGCGTTTTCTTACTGCGTGGCAGGGTTGCGGTGTTCGGCTGGCTTTTAAATGTCGACATTACGTCGGATGACTTGAATATTCGACCGTATCACTCACTGCTCCCCGCACTTATTTTTTACGAGCATCATATTGTCTAACGCGCGGAACCTTACGTGCCGACGTGACGCACAGTGGATCGAGTCAATAGAGACGCCGGACAAAATTTGGATTCTTTAAACGCTTTTAACTCCATTCATACAAAACTTTGAGGTTCTAAAAGTGGTTCCATTGGTATGCTCGAGAAGCCTTCTTCTAGAAGCACCCCTTAATGTCTAAAATGTGACGAAATAAACATCAAAATTTGCAATTTTAGTAAAAAATGTCATGTCCGACCTCTCTAATGAGAGTAATTTTTGCTACGTCATAAATTTTTTTATATGCTTCACACTGAAAAAAAAACATTGGATCTAGAGTCCAGACTCTTGAAGAACATCGACAAGAAAAATACTCTTGATTCAATCGGATTTTTGCTTAAATCAAGAACCAATGCATCTTAAGTTGAGCGGATTTTTTTTGATTTAAGCAAAAATCTGATTGAACCAGGAGTATTTTTTCTTGTCAATGTTTTCAAGAGTCTGGACTCTAGATCCAATGTGTTTTTTTTTCCAGTGCATCTGAAAGTGCTTTAAAAAGCTGTTTTCATTCAGTATTTTTTATCGATTTTTCCTTCTGGTTATGGCAAAATTAGTATAAAAATAGGTTTACAAATTGAGAAAATGCGGTGCCGTGAGTGACGTCATCTGGTGGCATTTTCCATTAAAACGCATGTATTTTAGCAGATAGATAATTTTGTCATATCTCCTCCAATAATTGTTCAATTCATGAACCAAGGGTATCCTCGTGTTCAGTTCACTCAGTAGTTTCCACTGAAACACGAAATTCAGCAAATTTCAGACACCTGCAAATTCTCCATTGACTCGATCCACTGTGCGACGCGACGCCGAGCACTTAACAGGTGTTCCCTGGGTCCGCGAGGGATTCGCGCGACTGAGGTACTCGCCAGCGCACTCATTTTTTCGCGTTAAAAAATAATCGCGCACGGTCACTTTCTCCACCCTTTTATTATGAAACGGTTCGCATGTTCCGAGCTGATTCTGTTGGTTTTATCGCGGTGGGATTGTTCTCGTCATGTGGTCTGTTGTTGCACGTTGTCTTTTTCGTGTTTTCACTCGAGGCAACTTTCATAATTCCCGCGAGAGTTTCAAAACAGAACAAGTGTACATTTATGACCATCAAAGATCTGTGTGTGACACAGTCGGAACTTTTCAGGAGCGGTACATTAGCAACAAATCGGGTCAAAAAACTCGAATCGAACCGAGAGGAGGAATAAGTTTGATGGTTTATTCATAGGGATCACGGTCCTTTCTCTAACTTACACTTCAAAATATTGTTCAAATTTAACTATTTAATGAGATAGAGATCTCAATGTTGAAAAATTTGAGTTATTGAAACTATAATTCCAGGGAAACTTTACGCCACATTTACCCTATTTTTAGCTGTTCGTTTACCGTTATTTCCGCTGGTTAAGTGCCTCATAGAAAATTATATATTTTACGATATTCAACTCTGTTTAAGAAAGCCCATGGTTGAATTCCAATTTTTCCCGATACCTAATAGAGAAATGGACGTATTTCTGCCAAACGGAACTATGTGCATTATGACGTGAACCCTACTATGCATATATTCTTATGGGTCTCAGGGCTCATGTCTTAATGCACATAGTTCCGTTTGGCAGAAATACGTCCAAATGCGCCGTACAAAAGGAGAGAGATAAAAATTTGAAAAAAAGAAAAAAAAATCGTCTTTTATAGACCGTGAGGCGATTTTTCCACGCCTTACGTCATATAATTTCGATTTTTTTTTTCGCTGCACCATAAGAGATGCGGAACAATCTCGATTCACCTCGGAAACATTTTCGGATTCACAGGTGCTCGGAGATTGAGGGCAAGCGATTAGTCAATCGGAGGGCTGGAAGGATTATTTCCGCCCTCAGGACTCGCATCTCACACACACCCACACAGTGATACAATCCTATTGTTCCGCGTTAAAGCATCCTCCCGCGCCTCCCCCGGGGTGACGAATCGAGGGTTTAAGTCGAGTCTCGAAAAGTCGCATTGATGAGTCGACGGGCCGACACGCGGATAAAGCATTAAGAAAAGATTAGGGGTGAACTTAGGCAGATCTCGACTAATTCCGCGCGCGCCCCCAGCGCGGCGGGGTGGGTTTTTATCTCGTGAAAGCTTTTAAAAAGATATTTTGTCGCGCTGGAGCCCCGCCAAAATCCACCCCGCCCGGACCGGTAATGTTTGTAAACTTCTCGCCTCACTTTTGCCACCTTGTGCGTCCTATGTCGCCCCGGGCTGGGGTCGAGTTTGTACTTCGGAAAGCGGGATCAGAGACCCTTGATGTCTCGATGAAATTTGATCGACAAACATCGCAAGTTAGAGCTTTGTCAATTAAGCACTCACGGAAAAAAGAGTTGAGTGGTCAAGCCTGGAGAGATACTCGGACTTTATATCGTCCTGTGACCTTTTGGTCGATTCCCACCCAAAATCTGGCTAATGCTGTTCTAGGACCGTCAATGTCATGTCTATTTACTTCTCGTGTGAATTCGCCACAATAGACTAATGGACATTTACAGCCCTCCAAACAGCATCAACAGTAGTGACGTAATAACAAAATGATAAATTCTACGTTCATAGTATCAAACATATCAGCCCTTTTTTCACGCTTGTAAAATGGTGATAACACTCAATTGTGATTGATCAAATTATTTAAAAAACAATAAAAAATTAACGACACAATATTTGAAAGCTCGTTATTCTTATAATATTCGGAGTAAGTAGATAATAAAACAAGTCTTGAGTTATAAATATTTCTTTTATTATTAATAAAATATAATATATAAATCATTAAAAGTGATGTATGTACCAAATAAAGAAAACAACTATCCTTGCTGAAACACCCGGACCACTGATTAGATCAACACATTGAATCGTTACAGGAATAGTCTTCAATTGCCCCTGGATGAAATTCCCTTCTCATGCTCAGTGTGGCAACTTTGTTCAAGTCGGTTATTTTTCTCGCCCGGGCTTAGGAAAGTGCTTGATGTGAAAAAAGGCGAGACCTGAATCTCCCGCCAAATCTGTATGTGGAATTATTTCCAGTCCCCGGGAGAAACCCTTTCTTTCAACTTGATTTAAGCTCCAGAAGCAAATGATGCGCCTGACATGGTCTATAGATTCACTGGAGTTTTCTCGCTTAGTTATCTTGGTTTTGTCTTCAGCCATGAAGAGAGACTCAAAATCTGGAAAAAAATCAATATGTCTGCTTATTTTCTACTTTCCCCTCCGCTGTGATCACTTAATGATGTACATACATTTCTTAGGCGCCGACCGAACTTTTTTGGGTGTTGATATGAAAAAAATTGGATGTTATTTGAAAGCAGGCAAGAACATTCTTGATTACGGGTAATTCTAGAAGTATAAAACTTATGTATAACAAATGCTCCATGAAGGTTAAAACGAAGAGGCACCGTACTCCCGCGCTCCAAAAAAAAATGTCGTATTTGCATTAAAATGTCAAATCCCCCTCCCCCCAATAAAATCTTTATTCTTGTGGAAAATTATTAATGTACATCTTTCCTTGAAATTTTCAGCTTCAATACTCTCTGAAAAATTAGACGGATTATATTCGCAAGTTTTTCAGAAAACTATCAATTTATAAAAACATATTGATAACGCCTGAAAGCTCATTGATTGTTCTACCTCTGAACGGCAGAGTAAGAGGAGACACTAATCATCTCGTTCACTATCGGCTATTTTACCTGACGATATTTTTCTCACCGAGTGACTTTTTCATTCCCTTTCTATAAGTTGATAGTTACTTTTTACTCAAAATGCATAAGATTTTAATCCGATCTTAAAAAGGAACTCATATCACTTTAGTAATAGACTGATTTAATGGCTACGTCATGGTTCAAATGTAAACAAACATATACAACCTTGTTCTTGATTCTTTGCGCCATGGTGATAAAATGCGTCCAAGTGTTTCTTATAATCGAAATTTCTCGTGTTTAATGAGTTCTTGATGGATCCATGACTGCTCAATGACTGAATTTTAATAAATTGACACAATTAACTCACGAGGAATTTATGCATGAGTTTGTTTTAGTTTGGACCAAGAGTTCGGTATTATGTCGGATGACGTAGTCACTAAATCAGTCTATATGTGGGGCTTGGATAGGACAAGGCGCATGAGTGCAGTTTTTGAAAAAATGTAGATTCTAACGATTTCAAGTAAAACTAGTCTTAATGCATATTCTGTGAAAAATTTGCTCCCAAATTCCAATATTTAAGCATCAAAGAGTCAGTTTGAACTTTCTTTCCTTCGTAAGGATCCATGTAATTTAGAAACTTCAACCACGTATTTCTCGAAATAGCAAAAGCTGCATTTATGCGTCTTGTCCTCCAAGCCCCTCATATTGTCTATCCTGGAGAATTATATGAAGCAATCAACAACATACCTTATGTTTCCCAAAAACCCGTTCTCCTCACGCTGAATGCAGCTCAGTTGGTCTCAGAGGTTAATATTCCCATTCCAACGGTTTCGAGGCATGCGAGAGACTTTATTAAACTCATCAGTCAACTTTTGCGTCATTGTGGTGTCCTTTAAGCGCGGAGCCGAACCCGTTGTAGGAAGCGCGATTCTGGCTCCGTATTTTCTCCAAAATCCCACCCTCGACAGCGGAAAATCTGCGTGAGAGAAAGAAGTCCACGTTTTTAATTAAAACGAAGTGAAAAGTGGTGGCTGCGAAATAACGCTCAAATTGCGGCGCCAGCAATGCGGTTAGACTTAGCGTCGCGCAAAGTGAATTTGGCTTATGCAGTTGAGAAGTTAAAAGCGGGGGGTTACCGTCGAATTTTGCGGAAATTGAAGGATGTTTCCCTCGTACCCGCCTTTTTGTCCCCGGTTCAGTTTAGAGTTGTCAACTTTCTGGAGAATTCTCCATTCAGGAAGCATTCTGAACTGTGCACTACATAAAAAATCAAAGATATAATGTAAGATACTACATACTGGCAGAAGTCCCGTGTTGCTCTTATTAAAATTAGCCACACTGACAAACCATTTTCTTGAGATATTTTTTTGACTTAAAACGTCGTTTCTTGTCGACAGAATTTGGTATTTTTGAGTTAACTTGAAGTCACTTTTTTTGAGTTAAAGACGCGTTCTTTGCTATCGTAAAATTTAAGTTAAAAAAACAATGACAAATCAACGCTTCTTTAACTAAAAAAACTGACCTCAAGTTAAATCCGCACGGATTTAAATGAAAACCGACAAAAAATTTCTTGAGATATTATTTTGACTTAAAGCGTCGTTTCTTGTTAACAAAATTTGGATTTTTTTTTTTTTTTTTTTTTTTTTTTTTTTTTTTTTTTTTTTTTTTTCTTTTTAGTTGAACCCTAGCGGATTTAACTTAAAGTCAACGTGATTAAAAAACGTGATTTTGCCATCGTTTTTTTTAAAAATAAAACCTTACGATAGCAAAACAAAGATTCTTTGACTCGAAAAAACCTCAAATCCGCAGGGATTTTATTCAAAAACATCAAATTTTGTCGACAGGGAACGACGCCTTAAGTCAAGATAATATCGCAAGATTTTTTTTTTTTTTTTTTCAGTTTGGCTACTTTCAATTTAAAAGTGCAACACGGGACTTCTGTCAGTGTCATTCTCGTATTTTATATGTCTTCTTTGATTTTTGATGTAGTGCCAACTTTGCCCTTCTCATTTTTTTTTATTATTTATTTAATGAATGAGATACCGTGTATAAAAAGCAATACGCGCGTCTCGTAATCTATGAGAAGTAATTCTACGCAAACCGAATGTAACGGGGAAGATTTATAGATGGTGGTTTACGGAACGGAATGTTTTTATAGTTGCATAATTAGAGAGGCTCAACTGCTGTATAACATGTCACAACCTCAGTCGTTCGCTTGGATCTAATAGTGCAGGTAAAATACATATGTCCTTTGCATATATATTCTATGTTTCACCAATTTCAATCTAAATCTTATATTTCCGGACTGTCCGGGCGTACTCACATCAAGGTTCGAAACATCGATAACTCAAAAATAATCAAAATATTCTAAACACTATCAGAGACACTGACAGGTGTTGTAAAACTATATTGGTCTCATTTGACGAAAATCTAGGGACCTAAAAATAACAATTTTTAACATAAAATTACAACGAATATTTTTAATAAACATTTCCCGACACTAAGGCATATATGTTCTTTTTTCCCAGTTGAAATATTTTAAGGCCCCCCCCCCCCATTTTTTATCAGCTCGCTGCAGGCTGGTTGTAGAAAATGATAGACAGAGCGATAGACAAATAAGACATAGGAAGTATGGAGCGATCCTATTGGTTGAAATGAGTGCTTCTTATAGACCAAGGGAGGAAATAATGAAGTAACTACTAACTAGAGGGTCTCCCGTGGGTTGCCGTCAGTTAATCTATGACCTACCTCCTCAGCCCATCGCAAACACCCGCTTCCACCAATATAGGACCCCTCCACATCCTTTTTGTCTTCTTTGTATATATCTTTGTCTACCAATTTCAACAATCAGCCCGCCCCTGCCGTTGCTGTCTGAAAAGTAAAATTTCTAGGTGCGGTCCTTCATTGCCGTGTGGCGACCCCCTTTGACAAAACTAGCTTCCCTGATAATTTTTCCTAGATGCGGTACGGCCCCGTTTCCCATGGCCGATCACATCGGCTATCAGATTTTATTAGAAGACGCGCTATCTTTGAGATTGCATGCATTTAAAGCATGGGAAGCCCAATCTGGGACTAAGTGCGCGTCGCCGAGGCAGCGTCATCAAGTGCCCGAGTTCACGACGATCCCCAGTGAGGAAGGGGGGTCGGCTCATTAGCAGTATCGAGTGCTTACACTGTACTACCGTCATAAGGAAGAGAGCAGTAAGTGATTTTCTATATGAGCCATGGTTAGTACATACTTTAACGTGTCTCGAGGCTCACCCCAGCATGGACTTACTGCTCTCTTCGCTATCGCGGCCGTCATAGCGAAGAGAGCAGTAAGTGGATTTCTATATGAACCATGGTTAGTACATACTTTAAGGTGTCTCGAGGTTCATCCCAGCATGGACTTATTGCTCTTTCCGCTATCGCGTCAGTGTATCCACGATAAAATATCGTTCACGATAACCGTAAACTCGCGGAGATCCTGTGCCATGCCTATGTAGTTCCGGTGACTGTTATGTGACTGGGCTGGACCGCGGGTTCGCTCCCAACCGAGTGCCATCTCGCAACGGCCAGACGAAATTGCTCTCGGTTATGTCTCCCGCAGCATTTTATTTTTAAGCTAACTGCAGTTACGCGCGATGCCTGAGGAGATTTTTTTCCCTGGCTTTGATTTGAATGCGACGAAACTGCAGGGAAACGCAGCTCTAGTCTGCTGCGATAAGGAAGAACGACTAATGAAACTTCAGACGTTGCCCGCGGTTTACTAAAAGGAAAGGCAAATTTTTAGAGAAGCTTGTAAATTTTTATCCGCTTGTTTAGAGGATCCGCTTGTTTGAGGTCGCGATTCAATCTTTGCTTTCTAAAAATTTTGAAGAAAAAGAATCATTAATTTTCTTCAAAATAAATATGTTGTCAGTGGCAATCTGGCAACGTTCGAATGTCAATACGGCATGGCATTATTATGGAGTTTCAAAATTTTTGATGGAGCAATAATTTTGTAAAAGCTAGAAAATGGGAACAAGGATCAGTTTTTCAAATGTGAATATGGTGGATTCCTCCCGCAGGTTTGTAAAGATTAAAATTGAACTTGTCACCAAGGGAAGTTTATGTCATTAAAAAGCTATAGCTTTCAAAGGAAGGATGGCAAGCCATGCTGAATATAACAAAAATAATTCCTTAAAAACGGTCAAAAATGTAGCAAGATTGTTACAACCACGTGGCAACCATTTATCCAAATTCGAATTTTAATTGGATTATATATAGCAATAATTAAGATCTACTATTTTTTGTTCATCCATGAAATCATCAACTTTCAAACTGTCGACACTCTTTTAAAATCGAGAAAAGTTACAGAAACGCGAGATAATATCAATCTGAGTGCCACCGCGCCGTGAGAATCCATCAGCGCTGTTTTCAATCGAACGCGCCTTCAATTTTGACGATACTCTACGCATTGACGTGGAGTTAGTTTAGTTGCATGACCTAACCGAACGCAACTAAAATCGATTCGGTTCATTACACCGAAAAAAAAAACTGTTGCCATATCGTTTTGAATTTCAAATTACATCTGGAATATAAGTCTTTTTTAAAATGAATTGGAGATAGTAGTTCCTAAATGAAAAATACAACTAAACTACACTATACAAGTAGAAAAAAGCGAAGTGGCCTCGTTATGCTTTGTTGTGAGGCAGCTTTTACTTTTACTGAGCGAATTTTTATTAGCAAAATGATCGCTATCAAACCTAGAGCACTGAGGATTATTAAGCTAGCTTTGCTCAGTTGTGAAAGTACGAGCACAAAATCTGCCTCTAACAATATAAACGCAAAGCTAATTCATAATTGCGTTTCTAGATATGGTTCACTTCGGTTCAATTTGGACTTGCAAAAGAAACGGGAAAGGAAGATGAAGATTGTTTGTCTTCCTCCAGCACGCGTCGCAGTATCTTTCGTTCGGCCGTCTAGTAGTTACACTTGGACCGAGTTCATGTGAAAGGAACCAACCCACATTAAGTTGTAACCGAAAAAGAGAGGTTTGAAGTTTTATTCCTGCGTATGGCTCAATGGAGAAAATAAACCTCAACTCCTCTTTTCACAAATTAATGTCTTTCTTTCAACTTTCAGATTTTGGCAGGAGAAAATAAAATATTGGTAGAACTCAAAAACATTCTAAACTCAATTTTTTTCAAAAATGTGGGTTGGTTCCTGTCTGATTAACTCGGTCCAGTTGGTGTGCCCTTTGCAAAAAAGCACACTGAAAAATTAGTGGAATTGATTTAACATTCTGGGTGTATACAAAGTGCGCGAGAACTTATAAAACGCTGAATTACCCTCTACATCAGTTACTTTAGCAATGCCAAGATGTAAAACTAACCGATGTGGCGGGTAACTCAGCATTTTACAAGTTCTTGCACAGTTCATTCACAAAAAGAATTTTAAATCAACTTCTCTTTTGTTACGGTGCACTTGAAACCGCCACGTAACGCAATTCGTGACGCTGTGTAGCCTAGACACATCCATCTTTGCTTGAGCCAGAGCCAGAATTTATATCACCGGATGAGGAAAGCTTTATTTTCTGCGGAATTAAGGAGCAGTAAAAAGTGCACTTCGCTAGTTAATTTAATCGCGACTTTCTGGATTATCCCGTTGCCGACAGATAGTGTTCCGATCGCTTCATTAGCTAATTGACACGTGTCATTAGTTGGCCAAGAATACGCTGGTCTTTCTCCTAATTAAAATCGACTTTCTCTCACCGGTGCATCAAACCTGTCACTTTTAAATTATTATGACGGCCCTGAGATCTAACATTCTTGCGCAAATTTCTTTGTGGATGGTTGTCATCCGCTGTCGGCGATAACTTGTCTGGACGGATTTTCACAACTCTTGATGCCCTCGGGAACTTTCAGCAGTTCTAGCCATGAATATCTAAGGGAAAAAAATATCCCGAGATAAATCACTAATTTTTCCAACGAATAGTAAATTCAACTCAAATAGCTCACTTTCGTTCAGCGTAGAGTCATCCTCTAATGATTAAAACTTAGCTGTTCAAGTATTATGTAATGCACTTTTTCCGATTTTTTTACCCCTCCCCCTTATAACGCACCCGTGACGTAGCCATATAGACCCAGCTCCCACCCTTACCAATTTTTCATAAAGTCAAGAAAACGCTGAGAAAACAGCTTGAAAAAAATCGGGGTTTTTTTTTGGAGATATAACTCACAACACGATACACGTTCCGATTCTTTCCATTTTCTCTCCCTTTTACCTCTAGAAATGTACCGGGCTGACTTTCATAACTTATCGGCTATCAATTGGTAACAATCCTTAGCTGAGCCTGTTTCGCTGTGTCTTCAAAATGTTTTTATTCTCTTGAAGAAGCTCTCAAGCTCTAGGTCACTTTCAAGAGCCAAAAATAGCATGAGACAGATCGATGGCTCAGGAAGCGCAACAAAAAGAAGCAGCGGAAAAATAACCCTGCCTTTATTAGACGCAACTGAAAAGTTGAGTAATTATCCGTAATTAGTGCGGCCAATCAAGGAGTTAAAGCGGACAACGAAATTTTCGCAATTATCCTCCAAGTGTTGCTGATAAGGGGGTGGCAAGGGGCGGCGACTGGGTGGGGGGTGGCTTGTAATCTTCCGTAAGTTAGACTCTTTGAGCGCGAGGTCTCTGAAAAGTTGCAAACTTTTTCAAGAGACCCCCTCCCCTCTCGTCAGCTCCTGTATCCCGTTACGAAGTGGTTCATTGTTGAGCGTCGTGAAACCTGGTCTTTTTCTCGACTCCGGTCACCCGATAGGGATGGGGGAGGGGGAGAGGGGGGTTGAAAGTAGGTAACAAACCGCTCCGCCACGCTCAGTGAGTTAAATGCAGGGGCCAAAAGCACAAGTGCGGGAGGATCTCACCTGAATCCGTGGGTCAGTGCATCGTTGCATCGTGTTACGGTGGTTGAGCTCCACGCGGACGTTCTTATGCTAAAAGGAACTATGTGTATAGAGTTTGCGTGAAACATAGTTCCTTTTAGCATAAATACGTCCATGCATGCTCTGTACTAATAAGATTTGTCCCGACCCCTTATTCTCGCGTTCAGATGTAACGAACGGATTGCTCAGTAACCAGACCTGCGTTATTTTTGAGACTGTTTTATTGACCTACTCGATGCGATCCCTGGTAAAAATTGGCGATAAGAGCTGCGTTCCAAAATACCATAGGAATTCTTATTGCCGGCTAGAGAAGGCTACAGAAAATCATATAGCTGGCTGTAGAATGCGGAGAAAATCATACGGCCTGGCTATGCGAAGCGATAAAAAATTATGCAGCCGGGCTTTACACTTTATCGCCCGGCTGTTGCTTTTTCGCCATCGATTATAAAATGCTATAAGAAATTGTGTAGAAATTCGTGTGCTTTGGCAATTATTAAGTTTGATACGAACCACCTTAATATTTACAAAACACACATTATATTTTCCTCTAGTACATATTTTTTTTTCATCAATTAAAATGAGAATAATCCATACACGATGTGCAAAAATTTCAAAATCATGAGTTGAATAACGCTGACTCCGCCAGAATGAATATTAAAGCCTAACACAAAGCGGAGCGGTGACGCACTGGCGCCTACAAACCTAACAGGGATACTTCACGCATTGCGCAACGCGTGAAGTATCCCTGCTAGGTTTGTAGGCGCCAATGCGTGTTTTGCGCTGGCTGGCCGCCTGCCACGGCGCTTGAAGCAACTATTTCACACCAGAGGTATTGCACAGCATCATACGAAACTGAAGGCGCTCTAATATATTAGTAACGGCAGGCATCCATCAAAAGTACGGAGCTTTCCTCGCAAAATAAATCAAGATACTACGGCCCAAAAAGAGAGCAGTATTCCAAAAACTCAGTAAATCCTATCATCCGTAATTAGTAACGTTTAGCATACACTTTATCGCCTGCATGGCTGTTGCTTAGTCGTCATCGGCTATAAAAGGCTATAAGAAATTGTGTAGCCGGCTATAGAAGCTATTGGAAATCTTACAGGCGGCTGTAGGTCTATGGTATTTTGGAACACAGATTCTACTGCCAATTTTTACCAGGGATATATTGCATGCCAGTTGAACCAAGTCACTTGAGCTTGAAGAATCACCTTAACATGTACAATGCAACTTATTCCTCGCTTTGAATTCGGATAGTGATGCAATGGACCCTCTGAGCGGACTGGATGACATTTCCTCCTTTGCTTGACTCCGTCGCACAGTGGATCGAGTCAATTAGAGAGGTCGAACATGAAATTTTTAACAAAAACTGCGAATTTCGATGTTTGTTTCATCACATTTTAAATTTCAAGTAGTGCCTCTGAAAGAAAATTTCACGAGAAAACCAACGGAATCACTTTTAAGACCTCAAAGTTTTGTATTGACGGATTTATAAGCTTTCAAAGTTTCCAAACTTTGTCCGACCTTTCTCATTGACTCGAGCCCTTGTGCGTCGAGGCGATCAAGATGCGATTCCTTCGGGTCGAGTGCAATTCATCTTCCTCGTTGTTCCCTCCAACCCCCGTTTTCTCACCCTTTCACACCCTGCACCCTGCACTCTGCTTCGATTTCATGCTTCATCCCAGCTCTGTTTTATATAAATTCATCACTCGACATCCACTAATGAATCAAATCGGTTTCAATTATTTTTCGCTCAAGTTGCAACTAAAACGCCTCATCTGCTCTTGAGTTTTTCCCGCAGCGTAGCAAAGCAAGATACGCGTTTTTGCAGTTTCAACGTTGAAACATGTATGCGTTACTTGTTACGCATACGCGTTACGTGTTAAGAAAAAATATGGAAAAATTCCGAGACGCTCAGTTCACCCTGTACTTACAGATCATGAATTTATAAGAAAATTATTGCCTCTGACCCGTTTCGTTGTCTCTAGCACGAAGAAACTTAACTCAATTCCAAGGTTGCCAATTTGACTATAACAATTAATGTATTTCACTAAGTTGTACCCGTGCAATTTTTATCAACAATTTGTTCTGCTTTCTGTATGAGATCCGAGGAAAAGTCGATGAAGATTCCGGGTAGGAATGCCCAAGATTCTCCTAGTTGGATCGCGTAAAGCAGAACGGAACCAAGCCATAATCAGCTATTTTTTTTTTTTTTTTTTTTTTTTTTTTTTTTTTTTTTTTTTATAGAAATCAATTTTTTATAGAAATCAATCATAATCAGCTATTGTCAACTTTAATTGGGCAATTTAATTTTTTATATAAAAACGGTTGTACGGATTTTTATGGCAATTCCAAGGAATTTTCTGCAGGTTACGGAGCAAATTCCATAACATTTTACAAAAAAAAAAAAACGCAAAAACGTTCTTGTGTAAAAAATTAAAATGCTCAGTTTATGGCACTACCTGATGTGGCTGGGTTCCTTTCTGCTAAATGCAGTCCAGTTAATTTGCAATTTCCGAGAAGAGCTTCGGCAACACTGAATAAAGTTACGTTCATTCGTGAATGAAACGACGAGTTGAGGGTATTTTGTACAACGTTGTACATAGGAACGTTGGTATGTAGTTACGTTTGTGAGTCCGCACTACCCAGGATATTAGCATTAACGGAAACGAGGATTTGCGACTGTGCAATTTTTATCACAAAATTTGCATTGAAATTTTGAAATTTTGATGTTTGCTTTAATTCTAAGGAAAAATCAGTGAAGTTGCTGTGCAGGAATGCAAATTGCAATGAATGCAATGATTCTACGAATTAATTTGCAATTTGCGGAGGAGCTTTTGCAGCGTTGATATATACACGGAGAAAAAAAATATCGTGCGTGGGACCCGAAGTTTAGGTCATATGGATCTCTGAAGTTTTCAGATTGAGCATTTGAACACTGAAGGTTTAGCTGTCGAGGTTCGGATCACACATCTGAAACTTCAGTTCTTACATCTGAGGTACTTCGGTTTTCACATCCGAACAACTTCGGATTTCACATCCGAAAAACTTCGGTTCTCACATCTGAAGTACTTCAGATGTAAGAACTGAAGTTTCAGATGTCTGACCTGAACTTCGGCAGCTATACCTCAAGTGTTCAGATGCTCAATCCGAAAAATGCCGTGATCCATATGATCTAAACTTCGGGTCCCACGCACGAAGTTTTTTTCTCCGTGTAGTTACGCTCTTTCTGTCCGCACTACCGAAGATTTCAGCATTGACGTATGTTTTTATGTTTTTGTTTCAGGAAAGTGTGCCGGAACTGCAAATGCCCTCGCGAGGAGCACAGTGAGGAGATGTCGGGGCACGCGACGGCGACGGTGGCGGCGGCGGCGGCGCTGGCCGGGGGCGCCGGGTCCGGCTCGGTGGGGTCCGTCGGCTCGGCCTCCTCCGCCTCCACGAACCTGGCACTCAACATCCCCCCGCACCCGCACCCCCACTCACACCCCCACCCCCCGCCGCTCTCCACCGACTCGGCCTCCTCGGACAAGCTCCCCGGCAAGGGCGCCAACCCCCTCGGCCTCGACCCCCAGCGCCACTCACACTCGGATGATGACTCCGGCTGCGCCCTCGAGGAGTACACGTGGGTCCCGCAAGGCCTCAGGCCTGATCAGGTAATTCAATGGAATCAACATATATTTTATTTCTGTCTTCTTCTTCTCAGTTACCATGATGGATCTAGCAGAATGTCCAGGGCCGGAAAATTCGGCAAAATTTCGGCTTTCCAGCTTTTAGAAGCTTATGGTGTCTATTCAAACAGCTTTCAATGGATCCAGCCTTCTTGCTGCGTCTCCAGCCCTTCACCCCTCCATGCAATAAAACATGCACTCATAAGTAGCTGTTCACAGTGCTAAACCACGTTTCTTTCTTGCTCCTTTTCAAAATTTCTGCTCCTATTTAATGTTTTCGAAGGGAAAAAGTAAACTTCAATTCTTGATATTTCAGTACATCAATTTTTAACATTCGATGTAAATCGATGTTTGATGTTGTTGAAGTTGAAACAAAATTTCTTGAAATTTATTCGAATCTTAAACCTGCCGATAAATATTTGCAATGACCGCTTTTCAAAATTCACAATTGAAAACCTTCTGCAAGAGAGATTTTCTTCAAGCTGGCAGAGTTGAGCATACCAACTATTATGTGACGATTTAGTTGTACATTTCGTCCATTTTTCAATAATTTTGACACCGCCTCTAATTTAATTTCAAGCGGATATTTTTTAGCACAAACCAAAATTCTCAACAATGTATGTTCTTTGCATTCCTATCATGACAATTAATCTTCTTCAAAGCATTTCAGTGCATACTTGCTTAGAAATATCGTTGACACTAAGTTCCGGAAGTACTCGTTTTAATTTCCATGCAAATCTGCTGACTCTCACAGTTAGAGTTAAAAACATGTCAGAAACCAACGCATGTTGACACTCCTCCGTGCGCAGATGTAAACATTCGCTCGTTTCCAAGTTTCCTTCGATAAAATGTTTGTTTTTAAGGCACATCATGAATGTCATCCTTTAATTTCTTTAGCGTTTTACTGCACGAACTTTAATTAAGAATATTCGGAAATGCCAAGAAAAATATTTATAATCATCATCAAAAATTAAAATTAAACAGGGAGAAATGTGGCAAGACTAAAATGCTCTTAGGGCGTTCTTCCTCAAGAGAAATGTGCGCAACAAACGCGAGAGGGGGGGGGGGTGAGGTGGAAAATTATGGAGGACCAACGCAATAACACCTTAATGCATGTATACACTCACAACATCCTAAAGATCGTTCCCTCCAGGTCGCGTTAATCATAGCGAGTGTCATAAAAAAGTTCCCGCGTGGTATGTACAAGAAAATCCCCGACGCACAGTAGGATGAACCTTAAGAAGAAATTAGGCAAACATTTTTTGACTGAAATGTCCATTCCGTCATGTCCGTTACTCTATAGTACCCAGTACAGTGTTCCCGGGTGCTCCGTGTACGAGATCCGTACGCTCTACCGCTCTCCGTGCTACTATTGGCTGAGCGTCATTCTGTGACGTCACGCGTACGGATATTTTAAGATAGGGAAGCGTTTTTCCCATAAGGTTTTTGTCCGTACGCGGTCCGTGTCGGTATAGGGAATGTCCGCGCGGCACGGATAAATCCGTACGCCTGGCATCACTGACCCAGTATCACAAGCGCCATGCGGCGTTTCAAAATTTTCGGCGCCATTTTATTTTTTTACAAATAAATTTTCGGTCGTACCTGCTTGGAAATCTCACTGAATTCAGCACAAATAAAATTCAGTGAAATTTTCGGACAGCTTTGTTAAACGATTTCTCTGTCAAAAAAATAAAATGGCGGCGGAAATTTTAAATCGTCGCATGGAGCTTGTGATACTTTGGCCGGAAGATGGCGATGTTTTTAACTGTATGAAGTGCTTCATGAGGAAAACTTTAAGAAAAAAATAAACTAAAACCACCTTTACACTTCGACGTTTCGTATTAGTGAAGGTGTAACATTAAGTTTTTATAATTTCCGTATCGTGTCCGACCTTTTCCATTAATTCGGTCCTTTGTGCGCCGTTTCAGCGGCGTTTATCTCGCGTTTTATGCCGCCAGTTTCGGCAATAGTTTCATTAGAGTGGCACCGAAGGGCGGCTAGAGGCCCGACGACGACGAAACGGGGGGGGGGGGGGGGGGCATGCCGCAGTTCTTCGTGTACGCTCCAATAAAATTTAACGGTCATTGTTAGGAATCTAATGAACCTTAAGTGTGCCTATTAAGCCTTTATTGTGTCTCCTTTTTATCATTCAATTAATATTCGCCGCCGTGAGACGTGGCTAAGAGAACGGGGTCGTATAATTAAGAGAATAGAGCCGGGCCCGGTGCTGCTGCCTGCCGTCAAAAATGGGCGTGTTGAAAATATGGAGTGAACGGATTTGGGATCGGAATATCATGAAAAATTTGATGAGGGGCTGAGCCTCGCCAGAACTACACTGGTAAAAAAACCTCTTGGATCAATGCTGCATTGCATTGACTTAAGAGTGCAGTTTCTTGTCGCCGTATTGTTGCTTGAAACAAGTGTCTGGGCTCTTGTTTCAAGCGGATTTTGCATTGATTCAATTCAAAATCCGCTTGAAACAAGAGTCCAGACTCTTGTTTCAAGCAACAATCCGGCGACAAGAAACTGCATTCTTGAACCAAGAGGTTTTTTTTACCAGTGATAAATGCAAAATCTGTGATTTTCGTGTCACGTCATTCGACGATATGGAGCGTTAAAGGGGTTGAACAAATTTAAAGGCCATCTGACGAACGTCAAAAATGTGAAAGATTTGGATCAAACGCTGCTTGAAGTTTTGCAGAGTTATTACGACTTTCGAAGGCCTGAATAATTCTTAAAATTATATTCATTGGTGCTTCAACAAGTTTTCAAGTAAATCAATTTACAAAAACAATAATTAGAATACAATTTTACATAATGTTTATGTTTATCCGTTTTATTTTTATGTGAACGCGGATAACTTTACCACGTTTTTCGATTTGATAAGCTTAAAAGATCTATATTAACTCAGATTCTACCCATAACAACACTTCCATAAAGTATTTATTCAAAGAATTATTATTATTATTTTTTTTTTAATATATATCTCTGCAGAACATTCCGGATTTCTGAGAGGGGTGATATACATGTTTACTATATTGTTAGGAGACTTTGATGGTATATTTCGTCAAAAAAAAAATAAAAATCTGAAGTTGAAAATTCCATGAAAATTTCAACTCAGTACAAATCATCAAAGTCGACATGATACCCGGTGAATCAGGGCTCCATCGTCAGTGTTGGCCGGAAAATTTTTAAGACACCGAAAAGAGCCTTTGCATCTCTGCCAAACAGTGAATGAAATCTACTTTCTGCTGTAGTAGAAGTGATGAAAAACGGACAATTTCCCCGACGAAACGCGGCATTCCGGAGTAGAGTCGGGTCGGACATGCAACTGGCTGTGCCTCTTTGATTTTTGTCCCGAGGCCGGCCTCATTTTCTCGTTCCTTGCCTTGCAACGTTGAGAATCTCCACTTTTTCAAGCCTCCCACCATCAGAACAATTTGTAAAAAAACTAATTTAATATGAAACTCGGCGACTTTTCTCTCCAGATGCACCAGCACCGGTCGCGGCCAGAACCGCTCATTATTCCTTGCTCCATCTTTTCATAATCATAATTTCTGTCTCCGAACCCCCCTTCTCTCCCACCACCCATCATCCCCACATCTTCCAGACGTCCGAGTCTCATCAACACGCAACGCAACGATAGTTTTACTCACGAAGTTTTACTGCACTTGTTTGCCGGAATACATATTTTTACCGGCCGCATCTCGGGCATGCCACTCCCGGAGAATGATCTCAAACTGAGGGAAAACCTTTAATTCTTAAGGAACTGGAGCTTTTGGTCCAGGTAACAAAAAATTTCGGTCGTGGGGAATTTCGAGTTAAGCCCTGCATAGACGATCAAATTCCGATCAAAGTAGACATGCTGATGACTGGTGGTCACCATCTACCATCAAATTTTGACGGGCCGCACTTTTTTGTTCAAAGTAAGATCAGACTGGAGTACCATCATTCATCATTTCCTGCCACAGGAACCATTTCTGCCAAGTTTTCATTTTAAAATGAAGCAAATTAATGAATTTCAGACTGATGACTCCCGACACTTTGATGCTACTTTGATCGGAATTGGTTCGGGAATTTGATCGTCTATCGAGGCCTTTAGGTCATCAATTTTTTTGTTTATCACTACCAAACCGCGTTTCCTCTACTACTAGAAACTTCGGTCATCTTAACCGAAGTTAGCTCTCTGAAATCGGAAACTGCGGTTGCTAAGAACCAATCCTCTGATGGACCGCAGTTCAGTTCTCGTGACCGAAGTTTTTTCTCCGAGCAGTTGCTGAGAGAACTTCAAATACATGGTGGAAATAACTTCGGTTTTTTGGATCATCAAACTTTTCGGTTCTGATAATCGAATTTCTGGATCATAGAAACCAAATATCCGTCCAGCTAATGAAAGTCGCTAGTAGCTTTACTAGAACTGCAATCTTCTACCCAAGACTTTAATTATCTGAAACAAAATTCGATTTCAACGATGTGGAGAACCCAAGTTCCTTTGACACACTGGAAAAAAAAACCACATTGGATCTAGAGTCCAGACTCTTAAAAACATCGAAAAGAAAAAAATACTCTCGATTCAATCAGATTTAAGCTTAAATCAAGAACCAAGCCTCTTAATTTGAGCGGATTTCCTTTTGATTTAAGCTTAAATCTGATTGAATCAAGAGTATTTTTTCTTGTCAAAGTTTTCAAGAGTCTGGACTCTAGATCCAATGTGGTTTTTTTCCCAGTGCAGAAAACTTTGGTGAGCCTCAAGAATCGAAATTAGATCGCTGTAATCAATGGCGAGGCGAGGATGATCGATAATCGATATTCCCTCATTTAAAGCTATGGTAAAGAATCGATTATTAAGGTGCTCGTTGCGAACACGCAGTTTATTGATCCTTTTCCACAGGTTTAAATGACAGATAATGGACCACTAGATAAGGTACGAATTGCAGCATTCTGATACATGTTTCTTAACCGAAATTTAACGTAAAACACGATGCTCACAACGAAAATTACCGAAATTAACTCCTGACGAAGATATTTAATGATTCTTGATGCGTCAATTCAAAAAACCCGCTCATGAAAACTCAATGCTCTACGTGATTCATATCGCGCGCTAAACGTTTATCATGACAGTCTCTGCGATATAAAAATCCGGCAACCTCAATCTTGACGCTTTGGCTCAGCTATAGCAAATTCCTAATAGTTTGAACAACACATGGTGGGAAATGAACATTGCTCGATTGAGAAGCTTGCTGAAACCGTTGTAGTGGGCGATTTGACTCACGCAGAGCTTTGCGTTTTTTGTGAGCGGGCAGTTCAAATTCTTTGTAACCAATGTGAAATAAAAACGTTAATATCTTCGTTAGGAGTTGGTTTCAGTGATTTTCGTTGTGTGGATCGTTTTCTACGTGAAATTCTGGTTGAGAAACATGTATCAGATTGCTTAAATTCGTACCTTGTCTAGTGGTCCATTCGATACACCACGAAGCACGCCACGCCACTGGTTATAATCGAAATTCTTTCTCCTCTGCACCATCAGGGAGAACAGTTTTTGGTTTTTGGCCCCTAGCAGACTTCTTCATCGGATGATTTTACCCGCGGAAGCACCGTAAGAGCACGAGACATCACACACGAAAACTCCAGGTGTGTTCAGCTTAATTGATCTGTGAGACAAGTGGAGAGGACGCCGAAGGTGCGTGCAGATAATTCTGACCATCAGGACAAGTGCAGAGGGTACGACGTTGTCAGTGGCGAAGCGTGAATGATCGATTATCGATTTATCCCCATTTAAAGCTATGGTAAAGAATCGATTATTAAGGTGTCCGTTGCGAGCGACATGTTTATCGATCCTTTTGCATAGCTTTAAATGGCAGATCAATCGATACATCGCAAAGCACGCCACGCCACTGGACGTGGTGGAGGGATCACACCCTGGAGGTGAGCGGACGAGGGGATTCACAACTTAACGACTCCATGCGGACCTCCTCATTTGAATTTATACGGCTTAAGGCTCTTGAGGGGGGGGGGGGGGGGGGGGTGAGATTGATCGAGCAATTTAATCAAGGTGGGAGTACGTGGAGAGAAGTTGGGGGAAGAGGAGACTCTCTAGTTTGATGATAAAATACACGAAAAGAAAAAATAAGTGAATTCATTCAAAAATTTTCCAAAAAAGGATCATTTTTGCGAGTTATCCTATTTGTTAAGACTATGACAGCAAGTACGGTGATCTTTGGAGGTGAAGCGCTGCACCTCTCGTTAAAAATGATGGCTTAGCTCTCTGATCAAAATGAGGGCTAGTTCCATCAAAGTCGGGCATAAGACGTGTAGTACTCACCATCTGCTCTCAAAAATAAACCGGCCATCAGGGCCTTTTTGGTAGGCCAAATTATTATTTCCGAACGGAGGGGTTCATTACTGCTTGCCGTCAACCAGCCGGTGAAGCTGTGTTACCAGTGCATTCTAGAACCCGTGACTGGCGTTTAAATCTGACGAAAATTTCCCGGAGTCAATTCCTTACCAATCGTTTTTAGCGCATACGCAAAAAAATGTTAAATTTGATATAAGCTTCGATATGCATTTCATCTTACAAAACATGTTTCCCAATAAATCGTCCATAGGGAAACAAATTTTGAAGAACTCACACCTTTCCGTTCTAATTTTGTTAATTCAAACCGTGCCTCGGACTACTATGGAGTCCATCTTCAGTCCACGAGACTCAGTTCAAAAATATGAGTCTTTCCTTACATCTCACCTTCCGGAAAAAACATCACGAGCGCTAAGCGACGTTTAAAAATTCCCGCCACCATTTTATTCATTTACAGAGAAAATGTTCAACGAAGCTGTCCGAAAATTTCCTTGAATTATCGCGCTATCGATGAGATTCAGTGTAATTTTCACACAGAGTCAACCACAAATTTCTCCGTTAAAAATAAAATGGCGGCGGAAATTGTTAAATATCGTATGGCGCTTGTGATACTTTGGCCGGAAGGTGACGATATCGCAAAGCGCGCCACGCCACTGATCTTGAGGCTTAATCAAAAATGGAAGGGAAATATCCCTATTTTAACTATTAATCCTGAAATTAAAATAAACCTACATAAATAGCCGAAGTTGAATATATAAAATAGAATAAATGTAAGTTTAACTAAAGAAAAAATTACTTGAACCAGATAATATCCTATCATTCTTTCCCTGGCTCTATATCCCTTTCCTGATGTACACAAGCCCACAAACAAAACAAGACATACTTCCATTAGATATCAAATTATTAATCAATTATCAGCTGTGGAGCAGAGTCTAAAGTTAGCTCTAAAATGTTTTACCAGTTTTAATTACCCCTTGGAACATTACATAGAAAACAACTCTTTTTTTGTTATGAGACAATTTCGCAACGGATTCGTCCCGCAGTTCACGTTCCGCTGTCGACGTATGAGTTGTGAGAGGGAATTGGTGGCAACGGCGCAAAGAACACGACTGCAATTAGCATTTTACGGCTCATGACTCGTCCCAAGTGGGATCCATCGCAAATCATGTTTACTCAGGGCCGGGCAGGGATCAGCCATCGTCCACGCTCAGGTTCAAGTTCGCACTGTTTCCGCGCAGCCTGTCCCCTTGATATTTATTGGCTGTAAACCCATTAAGCTCGGAAAAATTCCAAGCTATGAAATTGTCGCGTGATATTCCCGCTACGAAGCGCAGATGTAATTGTACGCCGTTGTTGCCATTTTTGCCGGAAAATATTGATTGCATTACTGCCGCGTTAAACAGATGAGAGCGCCAAGTGAAAAAATGAAGTTATCAGAAAATGGTAGTGTTCGATCGGGAAACTTCATTGGACGAATCTTCTGTCTTCGGAGAAATTTCGATGATCACTCAAAAAATACGACTAAACGTCTAACCACTATTTAAACTAAAATACTTTAATAATCGACGAATCTGGCCATCGAATATCGACGGTGGAATTACCAGACCGCGTATCTCGGTTTGCGACGCAGTAAACTTCCTGTTTTACTTTATTTTTCAAATGGAAAACTACTGAAAGTTAATTCTTGAAAATGTCCCTGTTTTTTCTTCTCTGTGCGAAGAAAGCTCTGTGAAAATTTCAAGAAATTATATTGATTCGTTCCCCTTCAAATAAAAAAAAATAGGAGCGGAGTTTTTTAAACATCGCAAACGAGATAAGTTGTCTGGTAGTTCCAACGTCGATTTGTAAAAATGAGCCTCATTAATTGTTTGCTTGAGACATGCAGGACATGCAGACATGCTAACTTTTGCAAGCTTACGTGGTTACCTACGTTTGGGTAAACAACATATTATAAGAGAAAATTCGAGTTTCAACACAACTAAAGATGGGAGACGTATCGGGCCTTCTATTCTAATTTTTCTTCCGAATCTAAGCGATACCTCATTGGTGGTATTGAGCGAAGCATTGCGAGTTCACGCCTCACGCTATCGCGCCTTCAATTTTGCAGACGCAACACGGACATCCATCAAGCACGAATAGTTGTATCTCTGCGCCGTCTTCAACGCGCGTCATGTCAATTGCTCTATTTGCATATTGGTCCATTGGCTCCGCTTGTCATTTTTTAGAAGTGCTTCGAGGGCTACTGGAGAGACACTGCCAAAGAAAGGAGAGATGTAATTTGGCTTTGCTTTATAATTTTTCTCCCGAATCTGAACGACGCTTCACTACCAGCAGCATAAATCGGAGCATTGCGAGTTCACGCATCACACCATTGCGCCTTCAATTTTGCAAACGCAACATGTGCATTCATCACGCTCGAATATAGTTTTAGAAAATTTAAGTTGAAGTTTACTCAAAATATGCCATGATGTGTCCAAACCATTGCATAAATACAGAACAAACGAAATTTGCCATGTTTGGAAAAAACAGGGGTAAAAAAGAAAGGCATAATGTTGTAATGTCTTTCAAATGACGCAAGTCTAAACATTGGTATTTTTCCGAGAGCTGTGTCAGGGAGGTTTTTTCTTTCTTTATTTTTTTTTTTTTTTTTTTTTTTTTTTTTTTTTTTTTTTTTTTTTTTTTTTGATGACTACCCTTAGAAATCCTTAAAACTCTGCGTACGGAAAATTTTTTGGGCATAAGGGTTAATGATTGACCGACTAGTGAATTTCGCCGGCGAAGTACGGATGTTTCTATAAATTCGGTCTAAAGGTTAAGTTCTATGGGAGCAAAATTTTTTCCTCTATCGATAGTACGGCTGGAATGTTTTCCTTGAAACCGCGATTTGAGAACTTGAAACTGCAATTATCGTAAATTCAGATTTGTTGGCTGTGTTTTGTATTTATTACGCTAGAATTTGTGTGAATTCATGTTTAATGAGTGCTACGTAAATTTTGGGCGTCCGCATTAAAATAGCTACCTTATTTTGATAATCAAACATATCTACGTCCTTTAGAAACAAACTCATTACAAATCAAGCGGAATTTTCTCTCAAAAAATATTTTAGCAGAAATTTTTCCCAGTGATCGGACACTGAAACTGTTAGATTTCAATTTTCCCTTTACTTTCGGCTCATTCAAGCGTCATTATGTACCTACCCTCACAGGGTGACAAGCGGTTCTTCGGGGGTTTTTTTAAGAAGAAAGTTAGAAAGTGCGAGGACAGCACAGGGCACCAAAACTTTCAACAAATGCAATTCTCAACATTTGCATTGTTTGCGATTTACTGCGATACTCCGACCAACCCCGTTCCGGCACCTCAGTGAGCGATTATTAAAACTTAATCTAGATTCAGGGCATGATACCCATAACAGTGCCAGACCCGGGTTGCCAAACGAAGTGATTCCAAGTTTTAAATCTCATTTACTCAGTCAACAGAAGCAGCTCTTCTCCGCCAACTAAAATCGCCGTAAATTTTTAGTTTATACAATTTCCCGTCGTATGCGTTTATTAAGTTGTATCTTACCGGATAGTGGTATTGTTGCGCTAGTCTCACTCAATAATTGTGTGAAGAGCTATATTTTTTCGTGATGATTTCATCCCAGACGATACCCCAAACGGCTCGATGTGTGCGTATGAAACGAATAGTTAATTTGAAATTATTTAATAGGAAAATATTATTAATTAAGAGAAAAAAAACCTGCTGACGATTATATTTTGAAAGAAGAAAACTTTAATTTAAGATGACAGAAATTCACAGATATTTTCAAGCAGCAATATGGCTAGTTCACTGAGAAAAATATGGTAGATTTGACCATACTCTGACACAGTGATATGAGTATGGTAAGAAACACTAGACTCTATGGTAGCATTTACCATATTATAGCAAGTATCAACAGAGTACTGGTGAACACTACTATAATTCTGGTTATTTCAACTATACAGTATCACGGTGTAAAAAATCAAGTAGACTTATAGTAGATGTTACCAATTTTTTTTACAGTGTCTCTTTTTAAAAATGCATATTATGAAAGGAAATTCTGCATGACGTAGATAGCTTTTCCGGCCGTCTTGCCTATCACTAGCCATGAAACACTAACATGAAAATGAAAAATACCCTTTTTATGGAATTGAAATAAAATCGGTCGATTTATAATTATCCAAACGATTTCTAAGAGTCTTTCTGATGATTAGTGGCTATTTTACAAAGAGCTAAAGGTACTTTCAACGAAAAACGGTCAGACGCTTCTGAGCCCGTCTTCTCAAGACTTCATTTTTACACTTACTGCTCTCTTTGCTATCACAGCAAAAGGGCACAATACCTCATCTATGGATCGTATGCGATAGTGGTTCGATGTATCGTTTGGTTCAAAACGATAGAACATAACCTCAAACCAAAATTTTAGGATACTAGTCAAAAAAGCTGAAAATGAGAAATTGAATTATCATGGAATTGAAATAAAATCATTCGATTTATAATCATCCGAACAATTTCTAAGAGTCTCTCTGATGATTAGTGGCAATTCGACAAAGAACCGAGGCTTCTTTCAATAGAATTTTCCGGTCAGACGCTTCTGAGCCCGTTTTCTCAAAACTTCATACTTGCTTTTACTGCTCTCTGCGCTCTTGCGCACTGAAAAAAGATTCTCGGCGTTTTTACCAAGGTCCGTTGGTACCTTTACCATCTCACTTTTTTTACCAATTATTGGTAATTTTAACAAGACAGACTGGTAAGCTTACCTAAAACCCGGTATTTTCACTGTTTTTCCAGGTAAGAATACCACTTCTATTGGTAATCAATTCCCGGTAACTTTGCCATTTTATCTCGGTAATTCTACCACAGTCGATAACAAATATTGGCGTTTTTACCAAGGTCCAGTAAAATTACCGAGAGAGTTCAATAATCTTACCGAGATTCTCGATAAAATTAATTTTACCGAGATTCTCGGTAAAATTACCAATTCCATAAATGGTAATTTTACCAAGAAAAAACTGGGATCGAATAGAACCCTGAATTCTTGGTAATTTTACCCTTTTCTTAGTAAATACACCGAGATTTTTTTTCAGTGCTGCAGCTTTTTTAAACGCACGATGTGACAATAAGGAGTGACAAAGGACCTAGACCCGGAAGAGAAGCGCTAAATGAATATGTATGGCGGAGCTTTGTGTTACTAACGGCTCAAACGGCTCGACGCTATGTGCTCAAGATTAAAACCCTCCCACTCCAACCCCACCCTCTCGTAATCTCAGGCCTCTCCAACCCCCTCGCCACCTCCGCGAAAATCAATTGCTCTGTTTTACTTCCAATCGAGCTCTTTTCGGGGGCCAGCCTCCAAGAATTCCATCGGAAGAATTTTGTGACTTTCGACGGAGGAAGAGTTAAGTCATCCCTTCAACCCCTGAAAAGAAAGCTATTGATGAAGTCCATGAAGTTAAAAGTCCCTAAAAGGCAGTCCTCCCATTTTAAGTTGCTCATTCTGAACTGTCGTTTTGGGCCGATCGAGTTGTTTTTCATTTTCAGGTGGGATCGCCCAAAATTTACATGGTGAAAATAAAAAAATGCGGATAGAAATTTTGCAACATGGCAATGTGGTTACGTTCTTTTGACTGGGGTACACCGATTTATGGACGACCCCCAAGGAAATGTCAAATCCCGGAAAGAATGCATACCCCATACTGCGTTCGTTTACTTTGCTTCACGACCAACAAAGAGCTCGATTAAGTATTTTCTCCTCCTCTGGCGGGCTAAGTAAAAGCGCCGTATGAGCCTTCAGACGGTGCCATATTTCTTGCGATAAAAAACGGATTAACTGGAAAAATTCTGAATATTTTTCCTCCAATTTTTCAGGCAATTTTCTCCAAAATTGAATCCAAAATATCTGAGAATTCCAAGAAAAAATATGCGTAACATTGCTCAAAAATCAATATTTTGTCGGGGGAATTTGGCAGCCACAGAATGGTCATACAGCGTTTTTCCTCAGCATGGCAGTTTTGACCCCACTCGCAGGTGAATTCTGTCGTAATAAGGAAAAAGGTCGTATGAACATTCGAGGGTTGCCAAATTCTCCCGAATAAAACAAGAATTTTTGAGGAAATGTTTGCATAATTTTTCTTGGAATTTTAAGATATTTATGATAAAATTGGGAGCAAAATTGTCTGAAAAATTTGAAGAAAAATTCTCACAATTTTCCTGGTAAATTTGTTTTTCATTGACAGAAATACGGCAGTGTCTAAAGGCTCATGCGGGGTTCTTCCTTAGCACGTCAGAATTTGGCATGAGATTCCCTGAGGGCCCCATCACTCAATTCCGAGCACCGCGAACTTTGCCACCGGAGTCAAGGCCATATTCGGGCCTTCGGAGTGGGCCCCGTCACTCAAATTCGACGGCTGGGCCCATTCGCTCAACGTGGCCGCGGTCTAATTAGTGGGCCCCTAATGATGCGCGTCTTTCGGGCGAAAATATTTCAATTAACCCGAATAACTAACAGGGATAATCATGTCGCTACAACTCGGTATTCTTTATAAATTAAGTTTGATGGCGTATTCAAATTAAAGATCAAGGCCGGGCGAAAAAAACGAGTTCCTGGACTATCGTTGCTGACGAGTTTCTCGTGAGGAATGCGCAGCAGAAAGGGGGCCCAATGCACACAACGATTTCTTTGACTGACATTTAAACCACATTAATGGAAAGGAATCGACAGCCCAAAGGGCTGTAGCAGCAGCTACCTAGATAGTGTAAACTTTGATATCACTGGAGGATGTCTGTTCTGTGTGCCTCTTAATTGGACGTACTTCTGCCAATCGGACCTATAAACATTTAGAAGTGAGCCCTGTAAAGCATGTATTCTTATAGGTCTCAGGGCTTATGTCTTAATGCGCGTAGTACCGTTTGGCAGAAATATTCCGAAGTATACCGTTGAACTAGGCTGTGGTGTTTGTAAAGCATATTTTTACAGTTGTATCTACTATACAGATTAACATAATGACGCAATCTAAGGACTGTCTTTTTATGAGTTACATGCATCAGTGTTTCTGAAGCAGTTTACTGATGTCTAAACGTAGAAACTGCTTGTCTTGATCGCGATGTTTCAAGATTTTTATTTAATTTTTTCAAGGGTGGCAGGCCAGCTCCTTAAAGAGAAAAAAAATATTATGTGAGTTAGTTTTTCAATGAGAAAATCACGTATTCCAAAAAAATTGTAAGACATGACTGACGTGAGACAAGCTACGTGGTCTTCAAGTTTGGGCATTGGTATAGCAATGGTATAATTAAACGAAATTCTGTGCTTTTCCTATTTTTGCGTAGATTTATCTTAAATAGTGTACTCAGATAGAATTAATTTTTCTCTAAAAAAAGAAAAAAGAAAAATATGCATCGAAAAAGATCAGTTTTTCCATTAAAATCACGTGTGGCAAGGATTCAGGACGTATCAAACCGAATTGACGTATTCTCAATACATGCGGTAAATTATTTAAATAACCTCACTCTTTATTGGTCTTTCTTTTAAAAATCCGGGAACAAGTTTAAAGCAACACGAAACGGGCTTCAGCCGTATTATCGCGTCCAAAGCTGTCTGAAAGCTGATTATAAACGGAACCTCTCCTCCGTGAGCTGTTAATGCTTAATGTAGTTTGGGCAGTTTGCTATTTGCCAAAATTTCCTCAAGTTACCTGATTCGAGTCATTTATTAACTTGGAGCAGCCGAAAGTTGCTGGCTTTAAACTTGGAGCTGGGTGTTCTCAACTAAATATCGAAACAACTTTTTGCAGAGTCCAACGTCACTCAGTGTTGTCTACTCACGTTGGAGACTTGCAAAAATAAACAATGAAGAATTCACCTCATGTGTGGCAAAATGAAAATTTCTTTTCTCTATCGGACTTAGATTTTGCGTTTAACGTTCAATTATAAGATTTTATATTGTGTTGGATCCATCACGCACGCTTGTTGACTACCGTATAGCCCGTATGGTCCCTTATGTTAGGAAGTAGAATCGGTCCATTCTTTTTACGCCATTTTATAAGGAAATGTATGCAAAGATATGGTCAAGAAGACTGGAGAAAAGCAAAATCTTGCGAAGACGATGCCTCAAAAAAAACGCCTGCGTTTTTCCGTGTATACAATCAGCACATCAGCAGAGTGCGAATAATTGCCTATCTCAACATCAGAAGAAATAATGAATCTACGTAGGTTTTCCATTGGAATTGTGATTTTATTCCCATCGCAACAAATCGAGTTTGCTCTCGAGGTTGGAAACTTCCTCATCACAAAACCATCGCTCACTGCTAATCACAAATCGGTTATTCACAATTTTACGAGGCAATATCCGTATTCAATTGTCGAACGAAAATTCTCCAGGAGAGCTGGAGCTTCCGTTACTAAGTATACAGTAATATATTACGAGGAAATTATTTTGATCACTTGGAGGGCTCTCAAATTTGAACACTCTGAGAGACGGAGCAACGCAGGAACGCCCGATTGTTCACTCCATTAGCGACAAGATAAGTTGGCAGAGGTCTGAGCACCTCGAACTTGGAATCGGGCCTGCAGTAGGCACTACAATGCAACTTGGAGCTATAAAAGTTTTCCCGGTTAGGCGATGTTGTCAATTGTGCATATTTTCAACTTGCAGCCAGCACATTCATCCTGAAAAACGGCAACTGTGTCTGGAGCGTGGAGCTCGTAAAACAGCCCGAGCCTGGTGAATTTTGAATGGGTCCGCCACCGACGAGATGCATTCGGCGAGGTGTTGCTGTTCCTAAAGCGAAAGGCGCTGTATTTATCTTTGAGGAATGGATGGATTCTTCGCCGAACTGGCGATGCTGTTCACCAAATCATTTCCTCGCCCGGAAAATGAGCGCCTCGATTCTCTATTGCCGCAACGGCCGATGCTCCTGCAAATTGCACACTCTTATAACTCAAAAAGATGCATCCGGATTGAGGTTGTGCAGCCGGGTTTGGTCGCAGTGGGGATTGATGAGCGTGAGATGATTTTGCCACACGGAAAAAAATGGATAGCTGATTTAAAAATTAAATTGTTTAAATATATGTCTAACATGTTTCAAATGTACATTTTACAATATTGGAAAGCTAATTTAACCAGGGAGGTAGTGAAATTAGCATTTTTTCTCGTAAAATCTACAATGAAACATTTAGGAATCTTTTTTCAACTTAAAAAGCGTTTTTCGTCACTATATGAAGGACAGACCAAATTTTCGATGCGTTCGCCAAAATTATTCCCACAAACTTTTGCTCCAGCCGCAGAATTCTTCTTTTCCACAAAACGCTCCTGAAAAATTAGAATTAAAATTTTCACCTGGATATTACGAGTAGTGACATTCTTTCAGATATTTACCGTGAACTTCTTTTCTTTTTGCGTTCAGAGAGCTCTCGCATATACAGGGTTATTCAAAAATCACGCATCACTGGCCATGACGTTAGTTCTAATTATGATACCGATTTGCGGTTTAAGACGTCTTTCCTCATATCGAGGGGGGAACTGTTTTAGGTACCTTCCAGTTTTGATCCCCTCGGGGGGAGGGGGTGGGGGGCAACTCAAAAATTTCAAATGGCCACCCCCCTCATGGCCAGTGGTGCGTGACTTTTGAATAACCCTGTATTATCCTCGTTCCAAGCGAAGCGAGACTGCTTTGACAACGCCGGGAAACTGATATTCTATTTATTGGTTGCAGGCGGTGCAGCATGCCGCATGCCGGCTGCGCTGATTATGGATCTGAGAAATTACTGACATTATCAAAAAACTTTCAATTTAATTGCCGCGCAATGGACGCAAAGCGCGAGGCCCCACCGTTGGACCCGTTGGTGCTCGCGTATATCAACCCGGCACTCTTCCGTCATTATTAATTTCGTCTGCAGATTAATCTTTCCTCCTTCCTCCCGCGTTGTCAAACTGTCCGATGAACTCAACCCGAAACGCTCTCACTCTTGAAGACAGGCCGTCGTCAACTGGACCGAGTTCATCAGGAAGAAACTAACCGCATTAAGTGGAAACTGAGAAAAAGTGGTTTGAAGTTTTATTCTGGCACACGACTCGATGTAGGAAATTAACTTGAACCCCTCTTTTAGGAAACTAATTTCAGTTTTTCGACTTTCAGTTTTTGGCAGGAGAAAATATACGGCTAGGGAAGCTCAAATATTCTTAACTCAATTTTTTCGAAAATGTGGGTTGGTTCCCCACTGACAAGCTCGACTCAACTATGCCAACCGCGAGGTTAATCCCTTCCAGGCCGTCACCGACTCTATAAATGTCGATCAGAGATTCGCTAATTAGTATTCGATGTAAAAAATAATTCTCGCAAATTGATTAGCGCCTTGTTTCGTGGATTCGTTTTTTGGTTGTTGAAACTCGCAGATTAAGAACCAGTTCGATGCAAAGATCGTCAATTTTCTACTCCCAGTTACCTTAGTGATGGTGAATTTATCTTAACATGGTACTTATACCTAAGTATGGCTCACAAATCGATAATTATTAGTTCATTTACCACTATTAGTGGTGTTCCATTTTACCCACTGCTTGCTTTACAAAGCCATAGAGTTTTCTCCGCGAAGTGTAAGTGAAGAGTAACCGGAAGTGTAAACCTCCGTAACTGATCCACAATTCAAATTGAATCTACTTTGAGAGTATACGTCGTCACCTGCCGGCCAAAGTATCACAAGCTACGTTTAAAAATTCCCGCCGCCATTTATTTTTTTACAGAGGAATTGTTGGTTGAATCTGTTCGAAAATTTCACTGAATTTCATCGGCAGCACAGAGACAATCCAGTGAAATTTTCGGACAGCTTTGTTGAACAATTTCTCTGTAAAAATATAAAATGGCGAAGAAAATGTTTAAACTTCGCGTGGTGCTATGATACTTTAGCCGGAAGGTGACTATGTATCGTAGAAAAGTTCCTAGAGGGGAAACTACTCTAGTTACTGTAATCAGACTCTCCAAGCTGATCGATAAATCACCGAGCGCGAAAAAGAAGTAAATCAGCGGTTGGCAAGGCAGTGGCAACTCCGACCTGTGATGATGATGGATCACCGTTCACCATTCACCGTACACCATACACCATACACCGAGTCAGCTCGTTTACCAAATTTCTCGCGGCTAATTCCACCATGATCGCTGTTGCGCTCGCCGCTGCACGGGTCCGGCCCCCTCGTTAGCCCACAGCAAGCTCCAACGAAGACTTGAGTATATGAGCTTACCGAGCCAACTCCCAAACCGGAGATTGAAGAAAGCTCTCGGTAAAAAGAGCAAAACAAGGAAAAAGTTTCAAGGGTTCCCGTATAGTCAGGGAATGCCGGGAAATGTCAGAGAATTTTACAAAGTCAGGGGAAACTTGGAAGTAATTTCCGGGGAAAAAGTGTTAATTCACCTTTATTAGCTTTCTGGGATGGATTTGACGTTTCGGAGAACGAATCTACCCAAAAACTATTTCTAATTATGTCTGTTTGACCATCTGGTATATCTTCAATTGTCGGATTATTTCCCCAAAATGTGTCGGGGAAAATAGGGAAATGACCGAGAATTTAATTTTCTAGATTTGGTGGCAACCTTAGTAGATTAGTCAAACATTTCACCTCTTTACATTGAAATGCTAATCGAAACGATTTTTGTTTAGATTTATGCAAATTTCAGTTTCTCAATTCGTCACCCTCCGGCCAAAGTATTGCAAACGCCACGCGACATTTCAAAATTTCCGCCGCCTTTTATTTTTTTTTTTTACAGAGAAATTGTTCAACGAAGCTGTCCAAAAATTTCACTGAATTTTTTTTTGCGCTGCCGATAAAATTCAGTGAAATTATCAAAAATGTTCAACCGTCAATTTCTCTGTAAAAAAATAGAATGACGGCGGATGTTTTTCAACGCTGCTTGGCGCTTGTGATGGTTTGGCCGGAAGGTAACGAATTAGTGATCACCGGTTCTTAATACCATCATGCTTGGTTATACCACCTTAAGAAAGATCCGCGATCAAGAAAAGCCCGATAAAAAATGAGAGCGTTCGGATTCCAGGTGACAGCCATGGATCTCAATTTGTGAAGATCGATTAGCCTTCATTTGAGAAGGTATGCAAAATGAGATCCTGCGAATAGTATTAGGGGTAGCTAAATTATGCGGATGTTTCCTGACAAACCATCTACTTAGATCGTATTTTTTGTTCCCACCACTCTATTTGCAAGAAGCTGCGTTTGTCTGGGCGAAAATTTGAAATAGAGGATATTCTTGTCCCTGGTCTTTTATTAGCACATCAATAAGTTTTTTTTTTAAAAAAAGTGACGTAAAAAATTGCCTAATATTCATGTTTTTTCTAAAATATTTTACCCTTTGAATAGTGGTAAACTCACGGCCGTCACGAGTCCCTACTCTGAAAAAAGAAGTATGGTACAATTTACTATAAGCTTACTTGGTTTTTTAAACAGTGATACTATTTAGTGAAAAAAACCAGAATCCGGTATCCATACCGGTATCTATATTGGTGTTTTTAGCTAACTTGCGTTTAATTTAGCATAAAACTGATATCTCACTACAGAGGAAAACAGCTCACAAGCACAATTTAGTGAGATATCAACTTTATGCTGAATTTAACCCACGCTGGTTAAAAAACTCGACCATACCGTCTTACGACCCGTGCGTCTACCACAATCAGTTGGTGGAGAATTATGGTGGTATTCACCAGAACTCTAGTGATTCTCACCATAATATGGTAAATGCTATCACAGAGTCTGGTGTTCATTGCCATACTCGTATCACTGTCAAAGTATGGTTAAATCCACCATATTTTTTCGGTGTTCACAGTGGCTCCTAACGCGCTCAAAATTTCCCATTAAAAGGTTCTGGATGAAAACTAGGATAAAAGAATTCTCAAATATGACTCTGACTTAACGCGACTTCTGTTTTCCCACGCTGCCCTCCCTTCCCACTCGCCACCTCATCCAGAATCTCAAACCTCTCTCGCGACGTTGCCAAGTTGAACCTAGGATAGAGAGACTTTCCCTGAGAAAAGGGTAGTTTGCCTCTGAGTAAGCAACTATGCCCGTGTTTAAACGCCTCAACTTCCTTACCTAATTATAAACTTCCGCAATGGAGTTTACTTAATTCCGCTAAGACGGAGAGGGGCCGTCGCGTCTCTAACTTCACCTGTTCTAGCGCCTATTTTCCTGACCTCTGGGTGGGCACAATTATTTTCCACTTTGAGCCGTAATTTTATGCCGAATGGGATCGTCCTCCGTAAACATCCACTCGGTTTAGTCGATGTCGTTCCGCTGTTTAGAATAACGCCGTGGTCTATTGCGTTGAGGGGAAGGTGCATGGCTAGCTCTATTTAAATTTATGAGGCGTTCAGCAACATTTTCTCATAGGCAAATGGGTCGATCTCAGGTTGCTCAGTGACTGGGAAAAGAGAGGACGTGGAAACTCATGCAAAATTTCAACAAAGTATCATCACCTTCTGGCCAAAGTATCAAAAGCGTCTTGCGACGTTTCAAAATTTCCGCCACCATTTTACTTTTTTACAGAGGAATTGTTCAACGAACCTGTCCGAGATTTTCACTGCATTTTCTTTGTACTGCCGATATAATTCAGTGAAATTTTCGAACAGAATCAACCAAGAATTTCTCTGTAAAAAAATAAAATGGCGGCGGAAATTTTGAAACGTCACATGGCGCTTGTGATACTTTGGCCGGAAGGTGACGGTATGATAAAGCGATAAAATACACGGAAAATTTGCGCAAAAATCGTAAAAACGCTGGGAATTTTACCCTTTTACAATGATGGCAGGAGTGGCATTCAGTTGGTAGGGTAACATTTAAGCTAGCTGATCGGAGTGGATGGTTTGAATGCTGAGTTCTCTCCATTCCGTCACAATATCCAACTCATTACGAAAATACTATCCTAGAAATACAGTTTTGAAATTAGAACAATACAATGAACCTTGCTTTTCCTGTTCGCATTTTGTTAGGACTGTCTGCATGAGCATGACACCTTTTTGCGGTTACAACGGTGTGCTGAAGCTCTGCACACTTTTGAATCAGGATTTTCAGCAATCTGAAACATACGGAGAACATAATGTCTTCAAATTCTTTAAAACCTGCCAATAAGTCAAGAGTGAAAAATTAAAGTTGGCTATTAGTATGCGAATTATTGCAATTCGACGAGTCAACACTCATGTCACTTGCACTGAAAAAAAATTCTCGGCGTTTTTACGGAGGTCCGTTGGTACCTTTACCATCTCACTTTTTTTTACCAATTATTGGTAATTTTACCAAGACAGACCGGTAGGCTTACCTAAAAACCTGTATTTTTACTGTTTTTTCAGGTAAGAATACCACTTTTATTGGTAATCAATTCCCGGTAACTTTGCCATTTTACCTCGGTAATACTACCACAGTCGATAAAAAATATTGGTGTTTTTACCAAGGTCCAGTAAAATTACCGAGAAAGTTCAATAATTTTACCGAGATTTCTTAGTGATTTTACCAATTTCATAAGTGGTAATTTTACCAAGAAAAAACTGGGATCGAATAGAACCCTGAATTCTTGGTAATTTCACCCTTTTCTTAGTATATACACCGAGATTTTTTTTTCAGTGTGCAAATTGCCGACGAGTGATAACTCCCTTCGGCATCGATAAGACGAGAAGGATGATTCTCCATTGCAATGTTTCTCGCGAGGTTTTATTTAAAAGAGATAGTTAAATTAAAACAACTAGCCTTGTTTAGCTATTGAAATCCTGCTTGCCTATTGGTGTTTCACTTTCAACAAGCGCCTGTAACTTGCAGGTGTACCTGGGCGTTAAGCATTTAATTCTGCCTCCACACTTTTTCCTTTTGCTCCATTCAAGCAATTTTACGACTTACTCTCACTCTCATTTTCGCGTATCGCGAGGGGGAGCCTGGGCAGGGGAGGGGGAGAGGTCAGCAGAGCGAGTTGATCAAAACAAATAGGAGGTGGAGGGCTAATTAATGCGGTGATTAGTGCCCAAGTGCTCTTGTGCGCTTGTGGTCTCTCCAGCGCGCAAGTGTGAGTGTTTGGTCAAAGTCACGCCTCGCTTACCGCCACCCTTCACCGCTTCTCATCTTTTTTAATGTGGGAACCGAATTCTCACTGGCCCATCGTCAACCGTCTCCAACATGGTCGTCAGATTTTGATGATAATTAAAAATTCTCCTATCACGTTGGAAAATGCCGAATGAAATGTCGTTGCGTTTGAAATTTCTCTTTGCTGAGGAAATCTCATAAAACTTCCGTAAATTCCAAAATTTCAAACCTCCTTGCGTTCCCCTCAACCCAAATTAGTTGGGCAAATTCGGGTGTTACCACAATTTTAAGGGATAATCCCCAAAACTTTTCTACGGCCGAATAATTATACAATCTAGAGCCCACACTGAAAAAAATTTACGGGCTATATAGACATGCCGTCCGTTCCGGACTCATATGCCGAAAGTTCCGGGTGCTGGAGCCGTAGCTTCGACTGCTCCGGATGCCACGACCGGAACTTTTGGCCTCTGAGCCCGGAACACGGACGGTATGTCTAATATATAGCTCGTAAATACGGCTTCCTCGGTCGGACTTTTTTTTTCAGTGCACTATCCTGCCTTGCTAAAAAAGAACGCCGTATGAACCTTCGGGCGTTGCCAAATTTTCTTGGATATAACTCGAATTTCCTGGTAAATTTATGCATATTATTCCTCCAATTTTTTTAGAGAATTTTTCTCGTAATTTTACCTAAATTCCCTGAAACTTTCAAGGAAAAATATGCGTAGCTTTCCTCAATAATAATCATTTTTCCGCAAATGTTCATACGGCGTCCATCCTTAGCACGGCAGTATCATCTTTTTTTCTCAATCCTTAACGATTGAATTTTTTCCTTTCTCATTGGGTTTCATGATCTAAACAGAGGCAATTTGTGTTTGTTTCAGGTTCATCTGTACTTCAGCGCGTTACCGGAGGACAAGGTACCGTACGTGAATTCCGCGGGAGAGCGTTATCGGATCAAGCAACTGCTTCAGCAACTACCCCCACACGACAATGAGGTTCGCTACTGCCACAGCCTCTCCGACGAAGAGCGCAAGGAGCTCAGACTCTTCTCCGCCCAGAGGAAGCGGGAGGCCCTCGGTCGTGGCACCGTCAAGCAGATCAACACACCCGTCCCGTGCCATAGGGTGAGTTCTCATTCTCGTAAACCTCATAACTTACCTCGGAAAAAAATTCTCCTATATCTTTGATACGTGTAGGGAAAAAACAAGCGGGAAAGCTCTACACAAAGAAAAATCTATGGCTTTATAAACCTTAATTAAAATAAAAAAATAAATTACAGAAAAACAATTATCGTCCTCCGCTCTATGATATCAGCGGGCCGACTATTGAAATTGATAGACAAAGCTATAGACAAAGATGACAAATAGGATATGGAGGGAACCTATTGGTGGAAGCTGGTGGTGGCAATGGACAAAGGAAATAGGTAATAGACTTATTAACGGCAATCCAAGAGGAAGACAAAGCTATAGACAAAGATGACAAATAGGATATGGAGGGAACCTATTGGTGGAAGCTGGTGGTGGCAATGGACAAAGGAAATAGGTAATAGACTTATTAACGGCAATCCAAGAGGAAGACAAAGCTATAGACAAAGATGACAAATAGGATATGGAGGGAACCTATTGGTGGAAGCTGGTGGTGGCAATGGACAAAGGAAATAGGTAATAGACTTATTAACGGCAATCCAAGAGGAACCCGACAGTTAGTCCATCATTCTTCCCCTTAGTCTATGAGAACCACACATTTCAACCAATAGGATCCTTCCATACCCCCTATGTCTTCTTTGTCCATAGCTTTGTCTATCGATTTCAATAATCAGCCCGCTGGAGCATTATATAAAGGCATGACTTTGAAACAGTGGCGTGGCGTGCTTTGCGATATATCGATTGATCGGTCATTTAAACCTATGGAAAAGGATCGATGAACAGAGTGTTCGCAGCGAACACCTTAATAATCGATTCTTTTCCATGGGTTTAAATGGCATAACAATCGATATATCGCAATTAACGCCACGCCACTGCTTTGAATAGACCACCAACACATCAGCCGTTTGCAGTGCCGCGGTCCCCCATAATTTTTCGATATTAAGGTGATTCGACGGTTGCCATTCTTTTTGTCAGAGCGACGTGCGATTTTATCGTATCGATTCGTTCCATAAAACTAAGTAAATTAATTCATGTGACAAATTTGACAAAAAAAATTCAACGTAATAAAAGACAGGCTTTTGTCAGAGGAAAAATATAGCATTCGATTACTGATATCGAAACTGCACTTGAATTCGAAAAAAAAAAAATGACAAGTAACTGAAATTATGGAACGAATCGATGCTATATATCGCACGGTCACTCTGACACCCTAAATGACAACCGTCGAATCACCTTAACCGAGGCCGTACCGAGGTCATTTTGCAAAAATTTCCGAAGATAGGATAGATTGCCAGACGTCATTTGTGTGTGAATGTGATAACGAGAATATCTCCCTGAGAATCTTGTTCAAATTTGTGATGAAAATAGGTCCACTTTCACCTCCCTTAGCTAAGTTAGGCGTTCTCCGGACGATTGAACGTAACATCATTCCAACTTGATAAATTTCCACTCGTTAATTATATTTTCATCGAAAACATACAGGATTGCAAAATCTCTACAATCCTATAATCCTACAGATTGCACAGCTTGCGGTGTGCACTGTGCGAGAATTGGTGTACATCGAAGAAAATACGACGTTCAATGACTTGAGCGCGCACCGTGGTATACGTGCAATGCATGAAGTATCCTGCAGTCTTGTAAGGCGCTACACTATGCGTCGCGCGCACCGTGCTATACGCGCAACGCATGAAGTATCCTGGGGTCTTGTAAGGCGCTACGATTGTTCCGCGCCGTACGCGCCAGCCATGCGCTGGTCCATTGTTTTTGATGCGACTATTAAAACTTGGCAAATAAGTTGGCTCAAATAAGGCATTTTGTTGTTGAGCCAGTGCGCCATTTGAACGCATTGCCACTAGTATACCAGCCTTCAAAAAGCGTTTCAAATTATTCCCTGTATTGAATTAGGCTAAAACAGTGGATTTTTCCTTTTTGTTTGCCATACTTTAAATTTAGGGTTTCACAGGGAATATTGACGCCAAATACACTTGTCCAGGTCACAGTGTGAACAAATCAGAAACGCCACTAATTCTTTCTTTAATTTAAGCATTTTTAAGCTCCTTGAAAAAAAAGCTGTCAAAATTTATGAATTCGGTAACCCTCCCGAGGATTTCTCACTTAAAATCAAGTGACAAATAAGCTATGATTGAGAGATATCGCAGAAATTGTATTTAATTCTATAAATCGTTTATATTGATAGAAACAACGAGGTAAAATTCAAGATTTCAAACACATATATGTAAATTAAGAATGCATTCATGTTTACGAAAATAAAACGACCAATAACAAGTAAAAGTGGAAGATGCCCGGAGAACCAAAATTCTTTGAAGTAGAAGAATAACTATCTCTAAAGAGAAATGTATAACAAAGGGAAGGGGATGAATACACAAGTCGATTGGACAAGAAGGCAACTTGTTCTAGAATCCGCATTTTTATCGATTTTCTAAAAGAAAAAATTCTTAAAAAAATACCTGCTAAAAATAAAATCAGGAATTCTTTTTTGATTTTCAATTTTTTCTTAAAGTAATTCGTATTCACCACGGACCCAACGATCCCTCCGTAAATTATCCGTGTAATATCCAGGCCCTCAGGGAAGAGAGGCAACAGAGAGCGAGTCACGCAGCTGGTGCGAAAGAGACAATATTGTGTTTGTATTTGATGCGCGCCTGTTGCCTGTTTGAGTATGCAACCCGCGCGCCACCCCCCGCATCCCCAAGTCTCGCCGGATCATCAACATCTCGCCAGAATCTCTCTCCATTAATTCTCATTCCCCCTGCCCTTCTTCCTTATCGCTTCGTCTTCCCACATGCAAAGTAGAGGCTCGAAGTGCTACATAATGCTGAATTTTTTCTTTGGTGCATTTTATAGCAGACGTTACGTCATTCGTGGTTGTAACGTAACCTGTGTATTTTTTTCGATCTTGAAAAGTTGAGACCCCCCCCCCCCCCTCCGCCCATCGACATTCTCACTCAATTTCTCGAGGTAGAAAAATATTTAATGAAATATGAAAGACAAAGAAATTAATCAAGTAAGTGAACAATTGCGCAAAAATAATAAGCAGACATTTCCCACCTCAATAGTCGAGCATGAATTGAAAGTGTCAAACCAGGATCATGAGAATGATATGCGTACAATTCTCTGTTTGGCCAAGAGTCGCGAAATAGATGATTCCCCTTCAAATTCAAAATAAGTGTAGCAATATTGCTGATCCCACAAAAGGTGGACGTTTTTAAGCAAGAATCGTACAAGCAGTATAATAGAAACGCACAACTAATCTCCAAACATAGATTTTCTCCTCTTTATTGATTTTTGTGTGAGCCACAGCAATACTGATTTCTTTGCAAATCTTAAATAGGTATGAATTTTACAAAAAAATTATGGAAATAATTTTGGCTGGTCGAAGTTTACTTAATTGGCAATCGCAATTATGAGATTTAGTGACTGGCAAGATAATATTCTTCCGAGCTCAGTTGAGTGAGATAAAGGGGCATTTCGTTTTTTTTCCGTTTGTACTATTTCGAACACTTGAAACTTTTTCATTTCACTTCAGCAAAATTTCAAATCGTCCCCTTTATTTTTTTTATTTTTTTTTAAATCCAAACAGATTTTTATAGATATCATTATTCGTCATAATATTAGGGAAATATGCACAATAGTACTTTATTCCTTTCTTGTCTTGTATTTTCTGTACCTCTTTCCAAAAAGCCATCTGAAGCATTTTGAAGAAATACTCGATACTTACAATCTCATCATGAGCTAGTATCTCTGATGCACCTATTTCCCTTTTTTGTGGACTTGAGAGGGGCGGGAAAACTCTTCAGCAGTGCATCAGTCATCGTTAGCGTCAGGAGTTGCCTTTTCGGCCTTAATTACTATTGATGGATGATCAAAGCGACGATAAGCTCATCCCTCAGTCAATGCAACCAGCTCGAATATAGGAGAGAGTTAAACTCGCAAAGGGAGGAAGAAATGAGCTTTGTTGCAAAGATGAGCGCATCAAAGCTAAATCCATCCAAATCCACATCACCACCCAATCCTCTTAAAATCTGCGAATGCCCTACTTCATGGAGAAAATGAATCCTCGCTCTTAAAATGCTCATAATGGATTTCAGGTCTTATACCTACTTTTCTAGTCTAAGTTACAATGTTACTTTCGTGATAACAAGTCCCTCGATCCTAGTAATAGTGCGGTATGGTTTGCAATTAATCAATCAGCAGTTTTATTCATTAATTAGACATAAATCAATGTAATTCTAGCTCCGTCTTAAGGTATGTGATTGATGTATCTGATCAATTTTACCTTTCAACAATACTTAATTCAAGCTCCTGAATACTGTGTTCATATACTTCACAGATTAAAGCAGAAATGAAAGAAGTGCTTTCTGTGTATTTGAATAAAAGAGCATAGTAAAATAAATTAAGTCTGAGGGTGTTCAAGGAAATGGGAAACTGAATTACTTGCTCTAGTAGCCATGAACGTCTTCGTCACTTAGTGTCTTAATTTAAACGCCTTTGGAGAGCATTGTCTTTAATTTAAGGCATAAATACGTGCATACTTTTTTGAATTGCATGTAATAAGTGAGTTCTGCGTATACTTTGGAGAATCATTAATATAAACTTCGAAGGATTCTGCCTTTTTCTATTTCACTCGAGGGGAAGTGTCCCCTCCCGGACTCTCTTCCCCACCCGGTGACTGACGCTGCGCTGTGCTGAACGGTTCAGCCTGAACTTTCCCTACGTCTGACCGTTTCCCCACTCCTCTGTCAATCGAACCATGCCACCACCGCTTTTACGTATTGTCGCTCGCCCGCCCAGCGGGGCGATTATTGAAATGATATACGACTGTATGTCAGCGCTTTGTCGTGTCGCGCCATCGACTAAGCATATGCTTAGTCGATGGCGCGACACGACAAAGCGCTGACATACAGTCGATAGCATTTCAATAATCGCCCCGCAGGTACCTTACCGGCCAGCGGGTCATTTGATGATAAATCTCGCTCATGCTCCTACGCAGCTACGCATTGATTACGCCTGAAAATTACTTTCCAAATAATTAGAATTTCTTCGATAATATGTTTTCTTTATTTATTCGACGGTATTTTTTCTTCTGTTCTACTGTGATTTCCTTGGTTCTCTACTGTGTTTGACTGTGTTGAAATTTATATTAATACTCACACGGAGAAAAAAACTTCGTGCATGGGACCCGACGTTGAAATCATATGAATCTCTTAAAACTTGAGGTCCAGCTGCCGAAATTCGGGTCAGAAATCTGAAACACTTCGGTATGCACCGAGTACTTCAGATGTGTGACCTGAAACCTTCGGTATATACCGAACTATTTCAATTGTCTGACCCGAACTTCGGCAGATGGACCTTAACTTTTCGGATGCGTGATCCGAAAACTTCAGAGATCCATATGATCTCAGCTTCGGGTTCCATGCACAAAATTTTTTTCTCCGTGTTTCCTTTTAGGGGACGCAACTAAAATTTTAGTAATTTTTTTCAGATAAAGTAAAAAAAAAAAAAAAGTGGCTAACAGATGGTTCCTCACCTTTTCGTGGTGTTGGCTGTTTTTACTAAGTGGGAACCGTCCATTTTAAGATATAGTCTATTTCTTGCCCTGCCATTATTATTCTACAAGTTAATTGTGGAGTGAGAATTTCATAATGTTTTCTATGAAATCTTCAAAATATAGTGATTAAAAATTTGCAACTACGACAAAATCGGCTCGCGAAGCGAGCCGAATGTCACTCGCGTAGCGAGTGACCGGGGGTCCAGGGGGCGTAGCCCCCGGCTAGGCGTGACGGGCGCGCGAAGCGCGCCCAGAACGGCCTAGTATATTTCATACAATTGGTTGAGAATGAACATACTTTGAAGTGAATAGAAAACCTTTCGAGAATTAAGTCAGTTGTTTCTTAGCTCTGCAATGAGTAACAATGAACATAACGGAAATTGCACGAAACATTTTATATATTCTATTCAGCTACTCTTAAAACAATGCCGGAAATCAAACGAGTCAAATTACATCATGTGAGAACGAAAACGCACCAACTCGAAAAAATGAAAATAATCAAGACACACGCAAAACTGCACAGTAGTTGAAGTCGTCAGCACAAGAAAAATATTTTTGGTGCCGAAACACAAGTACTCATGGACACTTTAAAGGTCCAAGTTGGAAATAGATGCTTTAACTTCAATGACCCTTCTGAAAACTGACTCTCTCTAATGAAAATTGAGCATTTTTGGGTTACCAAGTTTGTGTGTTTTCGTTCTCACTGAGTCAATTGTGGGACATATATAAACTTTAGGTAAGAGAGGGTATTTTGATGGAAATATGTATTCATGCATGCAAGGCAAGACATTCTTCATCTTAATAATACCTTATTTTCACATTGAAATTACATGATTCAAAGTACATTTTTCTATTTTGATAATGGACCACCAGACAAGGTACGGGTTTAAGCATTCTGATACATGTTTCTTAATCAGAATTTCACGTGAAACACGATTCAAACAACGCGAAAATTACTGAAACCAACTCCTAACGAAGATATTACCGGTTTTTATTTCACATTGGTTACGAGGAATTTGAACTGCCCGCTCACAAGAAACTCAAAGCTCTACGTGAGTCAAATCGCGCACTACAACGGTTTCAGCAAGCTTCTCAATCGAGTAATGTTCATTTTCCACCATGTGTTGTTCAAACTATAAGCAATTCGCTATATTTGAGCCAAAGTATCAAGTTTGAGGTTGCCAGATTTTTATATCGCAGAGACTGTCATGATAACGTTTAGCGCGCGATGTGAATCACGTAGAGAATTGAGTTCATTAAGAATCATTAAATATCTTCGTAAGGTATTGATTTCGGTAATTTTTTTTGTGCGCGTCGTGTTTTACGTGAAATTTTGGTTAAGAAACAAGTATCAGAATGCTGAAATTCGTACCTTGTCTAGTGGTCCATTACTTTAGAAGTTACTCGCCCAGGGGATCGGCCTGCAGGACTATTAAGTTAAAATTCTTTAAGGACCATAATATTAGGTTCACACTGAATGCACCACTTGACAACCCATGGCGGAAATTAGATTATTCAACTCTGGAAAGAAATGCCGAGTTACGCCTCGAAACGAAACTACTGCGAAAACAAGAGTTTTTAATTATTTCACTACAAGGGTACAAGAGGGTCGGGACGCCGCGCTGGGGCCCCGGCTCGGGCAGTGTCGGCATAAATCTTGGAAAAAGAACGCGTCGGGATGCCTCCGGGAGGGACGAAGGGACGAAGGGACGTTAGAGCTTGAATTATTTCGACTTTTTGAAAGATGTTCTCCGCAACTAGCTGCAAACGTAACCCTTTAATTTGTCTGATTACTCGCTCTCTTAATCAAAAGCCCCGCGCGATCCCCGGTCTCAATTCGTCGCTTCCCTCACGAAAGAACGTAACCCCATTTCAATGTTGCCAAATTGTCTCTCGTAAATTGCATACTAATTAACGGAATCTTGAAAATTGCGAAATGAAAATGTCGTGAATTGTTTCCTCGTATTTCATGCAAAACTCAGAACAATTTTGGATGACAATTGCACGGGTACATTATTGTAAAATGAATAAATTGTTTGAGTCGGTTTGACAACCTTGAGATGGAGTTAGGCTCCTTCGTTCGGGCGACGACGAATTCGCTGCGAAATGTTTCGGGATTTTTAAGTCTGAATTAAGTGTTTTTCAGCTTTGATGAGCTTCTTTGGTTTGGTTAGAAACCCGCTATGCCTTACACCGCGCTCTCCAGCTCGTAGAATCAAAGCTACTTTCAATGGATCCAGACTTTTTGCGCCGTCTCCCACCCCTTATCCTTCCGATAAAACATGCACTCATAAATCGCTGTTCGGAGTGCAAAACAGCGTATCTTTCTTGCAGCCTTTCAAAATTCCCGCTTCTATTTAATGGTTTTGAAGGGGAAAAGCCAATTCCATAGCTTGAGATTTCAGTACATCAATTTTCAACAATGTGTTCTGCCGTGTTAAGGAGAAACGCCGTATAAACATTCGAGAGTTGCCAATTTCCTCCAATAAAATCAAGGAGAGTAATGAATATTTTCTCTTGAAATTTTCAGATGATATAGATCTAAATACGGATAAAATTTTCTGAAAAATTGAACAGAAAATATTCAAAAGTTTTCTTTCTAAGCAGCCCGAGGACCATATTTTATCTCCCAAGTTGGCACGAAATTCGTAAGTACAAGGCGGTAAAAAAAAGTAGACTGGTTCTGAACTATTTAAATAATGCAAAACACCCTCTAGGGATGTACCTGAGTTAATTAGTGGGCGTAACCTACATTGATATTCCCTGTAGGTAGCTCATTTCATGCTACAAACCTATGCAAATAATGCCAGAAGTATCTGAAGTTGATGCACCAAAATACCTACTACCTAAGTAACCAAAATAATTAAAGTGTATGTATTAGGGGTAAAATAATTAAATTACAATTACATTCCTGCAAAAGCAAGAAAATAGTCTCTCAAAGTTTATGTTGTGGAAGAGTCGAATAGTAGAACCAATTTCCTTGACTTAAAATTCTAGTTTAAAGTCAGTTTGGATCATGAGCATCTCTGCAAGTTTTCAACGTTAAACGGATATTTCACTACATTTCTTAAATTTTACTCACTTCCTGATCCCTATGAGAGGCTTGGAGGACAAGGCGCAAGTGGAGTTTTTGCTATTACGAAATATACGTGTTTGAAGTTTCGAAATTATATGTATCCTTATGGTGGAAAGAAAGTTCAAACTGTCTTTTTGATGCTTAAAAATAGTAATGTGGGAGCAAATTTTTAACAGAGTATGCATAAATACTAGTTTTTCTTGAAATCATTAATATCTCAATTTTTTTAAAAAACTGCACTCATGCGCCTTGTCCTCCAAGCCCCTCCTATGACCTTTCATTTTTAATCAGCACCTTTACGCGGTTTGAGAGCGAAGCGGACGGAGACTTGATAACGCGGAAAAGAGGCCTCCTCGAGGATGAATGGCTCTTCGCATTCTGAAGCAGAGTCCCGCAACTTTTTCTTATTTCCGCCGTGGAGCATTTTTTACCGGGAAAGCTCTAATTCATTCCCCTGCTTTGTCTGTGTGGCCTCCGGACTAATTATGAAACTTCCTCCGAACTTTAAGGGTCGTTGCCTTGCCAGCACAAAACTGCGAAATTACCCCGTGTCGATGGTCTGTTTGGCGTGGTCGTTTCCTGAAACATGGCAAGCAGTTTCGTCTTGAGAAGGCAGCAGATTTTCTTTCGAGAGGGAACATCCGCTCATCGGATCTGTTAATATTAGTTGCTACCATAGTTGTCAAACCGCCATCCAATTCTTTTTTTGTCTCTTCTTATAGAGACTCTTCTCCTTTGAAATCTACAAGCGGGTTAACATACGGTTAAAATTGTAAAACACTCATCTCAACACGAAAAAGAAGAATACTTCACCATACAATCGCTGGTAAAAAACGCGCCAGCTTTAGTGCCGTAGTTACGATAACCACCGCGGTAGATCGGTAGTTATAGAAATCACCATGGTAATTGCTATAACAAACCGAGAACCAACGTGGTTGATTGATGTAACCACCATCCTCTACCACGGTTGTTAGCGTAATCACCACACAAGGCGGTTGGCGCATTATTTACCTATCGCTGGGCTGGATGTTGTGACTTTCTGTTTTTTGAAATTCTAACTATGAATTTTAGGTTTTTCAAAATGCTGCTTTTACTCACTTCATTTTTTATTTTGCACATCACTAGATCTTCGTGCACGGGATTTTTAAGGATATCCTCAAAAGGGCCGAGAAATCCCACTCAAAATTTTGTGTTGTAGGGATGATTAATCATCTTACCAAAAAAATACATTTTAACAGGAAATCTGCATTATTACCGACCGAGAAACGTGAAAGTGAAGAAAATTCATTTCTCGTAGATTTAAAAAAATCAATAGCAATTTTATTACTTTTTTCGCACCTGAATTCGTAAAAACAAGGTGGACTTCTTAGCATTTTTTTTTTAAAAAAATGTTTAAATTTATATTTTGATGTTTATATATTTTAGTATTTATTAGAAAGCTATACACTGTAAGTTAAGCTCAAGTTTGATGAAGGTTATACCTTTTTTAACGATTTAGAACGCTATTGGGATGGTTCCACCAAGAGGGTGGAAAACAAGGTTTTTCTAGTGTATGAAATTTTGATTCATTGATTCTGTTATGTTTTTTACTGAAAGTCATAAAAGAAGAAAACGAGCTATCTGGTGCTAAACTTTCTAACGCCAGCGAATTTTTAACAATAATTAAATTTTTATTTAGCGACTTCTAAGGATAAGGAAAATTCTAGTTATTTCAACTATGTAATTAAGATTAATCGAATCTAAAAGTAAAAACTCAAATTTCGAGCAAATGCAACTTTATTCCCAGAGAAAAATGATGCTGTTCCTTAATAATTGAATTTTCATTTAATTTTCCTGGTGATGAGTCCTTATGAACAGCTATGCACCAGTTGCTCTCTTTTTCTAGATTCCTACATTTGGACTTTGTTCCAAAGTTTTTTTCAAGCTCAAGAAGTTACCATGCGCGATTTGAAGGCAGTGAAAAGAAAAGCTTCCCTCGCAGTCACTCTAAGTGAAACAGTAATAGCTTAGCAGATACTTGACGACGCTGCGCTGATTCGAATAGAATGACGCCTTTAAAACGCCTACAATTGAGTGTATATGCAACACATCACTACACTCAAGCTCGAATAGTGGTATCCAACGACTAGCGTAACACCTGTCTCAGAGTCTGGATTCATGATATCGCGGATAGTCAACGAATTAGGGAGTTGCTAATTCCTTCAAGATTGAGAGCTTATATTCCGTTTCATTTTCGCGCACTTGTGATAATGTGTATCATATAACGTTGTTCCTAAAACTAAAAAAGTGACAAAAGGAAACGAAAGGAAACCATCGACTTGTGGTGTGTAAATGTGTGATTGAATATTTTGTTTTTAAACGAAAAAAAAGACAGCTTTCAAAAAAATATATTTTGATACGAACTGCATTTACGCTTTATCAAACTTAAAAATCTTAAAATAAGCGCAAAAAAGGTTGTTTTTTAAATTAATACAGGAGCTTAGCTAAATTTATTTACAGTATTTTAAATTAAACGTGTAAGCACTTGACGCAAAGAAAGGAGGATTCAAAATTTTTGCTTACTTTTATCAGTCTTCACTAGAAGAAAGTCTTTTTCATTTACATCAAACATAGTTATTTTATATTCGCCGAAAAAATAATTTTCTTCTGAACCTAAATATAGAAGTATGCGTCAAATAAAAAAAAAATCTATTTATAATCAATTCGCCTAAATTTAAAACAACGATAGTTGTTCTTTCATTTTTTTAAAAAAAAAGTTGTTAAATCTGAGAAAAACTCATTGGTGTCTCGATGGTTGAAAATCAAAATTATTGATAAGAAATATGCACAAAAATAGCCCAAATAATTTGACAAAACCAAACATAAGAAAATGGGAAACCAAGGCCTTAATCATGATATTTGGTCATAAAGTGCAATCCGTGCACTGATTAAATCTGAATTGGGAGGCACAAAATAATATACCAGATATGCATTTTGTGCATCCTGCCGACATTTTTGCATCGTTTAATTAAGGCAATAATTATTCTACCATCAAATTGACCTCATGCAATCTGAATGGATAACAGTCGATACACTGCCATGCCAAGGAAAAACGCCGAACGAGCGTTTGAATGTTGCCACGTTTCTATGACAAAATGTTATTTTATATCATACAGAGCATCATTTTAAATCATTCAGAACGTCATTTCCCAGACGAAATGCATGCAGCAAGATTTCAACTTGGGTTCTCACTCGCAAGTTGTATTTTAACCAGGAAACTTTTTGAATATTTTGAACTAAAAATTTCACTAATTTTTTTCACGCAACAATCAAGAAGAGCTTGAACATAAATCGTGCGGTCATATACCTGGGAAAAATTGAATTTTCTAGTCAATTTTGCCTCCTTGCATTTAATATTCGCCTTCCGTTGATTCCGACGATTTCAATTTCTTCACTTTTTCAAACACCTAGAAACTGATAAAAAGTCTAGAATATTGAAATTTTCGGATACTTTGGACTATAATTTCGTGGAAAATCTCTAATTTTAATTATTAAAAAAGGCAATTTAAAACTTTAAAGAAAAAGGCAGCGTTTGAAGGCTCATACGGCGTTTTCACTTTTCACCCAGAACGGTAGATTAGTTGGTTGGCTGGGTCCTCGGAACCAGGAAACCGGGGGTGTTGATGCCATGCCATGGGCGCACCTGGGGGTTTTCGCGGGAGCCCCCCCCCCCCTCTCCAATCGCTATTCACCACCGTAAGCGACTCTCTTTATCGCTCGTTTTCATTATTCCGCTCGTTTTAGCAAAATGAAAAGCTGCCCTTTTTTCTAAATCCGGCCCGGATTTCGCATCTAGCTTTCCGCCTAGATGCGTCTCGTTGCTGCCATTCCGATGGTGGATCCATCACAATTTCCACACGCTTCCTAATGGTGGAGAATGATGTGATTCCTGTGGAAATTGCAATGCTGCCACCGAGCAAGTTGAAATAAAAATGCTAATAGAGCGCGCTCGCGTGAAAAATTGGTGACAGGTTCTCGTTTGGTTGTTTCTCGATGGTGCCGAGTGGAACCTTAAACATAACGTATTTTTCGAAGAGAAAGCGAATTTTTTTCGGCTTAGTACTAGAGGCACAAATCCATAATAAATTTTCCTCTACGTATTGGTGCCCTTACCAATACGTTCACGCGGTGGGTTCCTTTTAGATCCGTCACCATAAGAGAATGGTACAGGTACAGGTCTCCCATAGGTACTCTAATAGAGGGGCTTAGAGGAAAAGGCGCATATGTGCAGTTTTTGAAAAAATTGAGATATTTATGTTTTCAAGTAAAATTAGTCTGAATGCACGTTCTGTAAAGTTTTCGCTCCCGAATTCCAATTTTAAGCATCAAAAAGTCATCAAAATTTTAAAAAAGACTCAATTTAACGTCAAATTAATTTAATTGCGTAAAATTCAAAAAAGACTCATTTGTACGTCAAATTAATTTAGTTGAACTAAAACTAAATTAATTAAATTAATTTAACTAACGAAATTAATTTGACGTGCAGTGCAAGCGAGTTCCTTTTTAAATCTTGATCATTTTCTTGTGCGGCCTCCAAGGCGAAAAAGTTTTTCGATTTTTCTTTTTATTTTCGTTGATCAAAAAGTCAGTTTGAACTCTTTTTCTGCCATTAGTATCCATGAATTTTGAACCTTGAAACCCTTATCTCTCGAAATTGCAAATCATGTCCCTACGCGCCTTGTCCTCCAAGCCCCTCGATAGAGGTTGTATCGATTTTAAAGCCTGGATAAAAACACTACACTGGAAAAAAAAACACATTGGATGTAGAGTCCAGACTCTTAAAAACATCGACAAGAAAAAGTACTCTTGATTCAATCAGAATCTAGCTTACATCAAGAACCAAGCCTCTTAATTTAAGCGGATTTCGTTTTGATTCAAGCAAAAATCCGATTGAATCAAGAGTGTTTTTTCTTGTCAATGTTCTCTAGAGTCAGGAGCCATCGAAAAAGTGCGCTAAAAGACGGTGATTTTACCATGAGTATCTTCTTTGAAAATTTGGACCCTATAAAATGTTTTACTCGGCGTGAAGTTACCACTTGGCAAACAGTGGTTGACGGTAATAGTCAATTTTCAAACGTTGATGCGCCTTCAATTACATTGGATACTGTGCAATACTTTCGTGGTGGAATAGTTGCATTGGCACCTACAAACCTAACAGGGATACTTCACTCATTGCGTAATGCATGCAGTATCCCTGTTAGGTTTGTAGGCGCCAATGCAACTATTCCACCACGAAAGTGTTGCACGGTATCAAATGTATTTGAAGGCGCATCAACGTATGAAAATTGACTATTACCGTCAACCACTGTTTGCCAAGTGGTAACTTCACGCCGAGTAAAACATTTTACAGGGTCCAAATTTTCTAACGTATGAAACTTGACTGTTACCGTCATGGTGTCAGGGGGTATTTTTTAACGAGGAACTTGAATCTCAACTCAAATTTTTAAAATTCAAAAATCCAAAATGGCAGAAATTGCCAAAAATGTTATCTTGAGACTTTTGAAATCTAAGACGGTTGACTGCCTGACCTCTAGATCCAATGTGTTTTTTTCCAGTGTGAATAGAAACACTACTGAACATCCCAATCTCATAGCTCTAGAAAATGGAAGGAGCAGGGTGCGAACCAGACAGAGCCCCCAATCTTAATCGGAACTCAAAACTTTCAACTTCGGAAGCTTTCAAGGGCGAATCCCAGATGCCGCTCGTCACTCTCCATTAATCGACGTTTAATCGGCCGCATTCCGGATTCCTCTCTCGTTAAGAGCGCCGCGTCTACGTCTGAGGGGAGAAAACCGCGGCACCAAGCGAAAAACCGCGTATCTCCAACGGGTTTCTACTTGATTTGCGCGGTTTTATCGGAGCTAAGCAGGGTGGAAAATCCCCATGCGCTGCCAACGTCTCCGGCCCACGCCGCACAGTGGAACGAGTCAACAGGAGAATTCGGACAAAATTCACTGAAAAAAAAATCTCGGTGTATTTACTAAGAAAAGGTTAAAATTACCAAGAATTCAGGGTTCTATTTGATCCCAGTTTTTTCTTGGTAAAAAATAATTTATAATTGGTAAAGTTCAATAATTTTACCGAGAAATCTCGGTAAAATTATTGAACTTTCTCGGTAATTTTACTGGACCCTGGTAAAAACGCCAATATTTTTTATCGACTGTGGTAGAATTACCGTGGTAAAATGGCAAAGTTACCGGGAATTGATTACCAATAAAAGTGGTATTCTTACCTAAAAAAAACAGTAAAAATACCGGTTTTTAGGTAAGCTTACCAGTCCGTCTTGGTGAAATTACCAATAATTGGTAAAAAAAGTGAGATGGTAAAAGTACCAACGGACCTTGGTAAAAACGCCGATAATTTTTTTTCAGTGTTTGAAAACTTTAAAAGCTTATAACTCCATTTATACAAAGCTTTGAAGTTCTGAAAGCGGTTCCATTGGTTTCCTCGTAAAATTTTCTTCTAGAAACACCCGTTAAAGTTAAAATTGTGACGAAGTATACATTAAAATTTGCTGTTTTAGTAAATAATGGTATTTTCGACTTCTCTGATTCACTCAGCCCTGTGTGCGACTGTGCGTCACCCCATCCTCGCACCATGACGGGCGAAAAAACTCCCCGCTTGCACCCACACTCCTTGACAAATTTTCACCCCTCAGAAGTTGATGATGCCTAGGCCCGGTTTGAGGGTGAACTTTAGGGCCAAGCCGCAATAAATCCCTGGCACCGAATGCTCTTGAAAGATGGTAAGATGGCACCCCCGCCCTGTTTCGTCCCTTTCCCGAGCTTATCTCTCTTCCTTTCTCGCCCTCTGTCTGCGCTAATCAACCCCTGTGCCTAGCGGCCCAGGTGATCCCAACCCGCCTCACAGTTGTCCAAACGGAATAAGTGATGAAAACGAACAAAGATTCGAAACGAAGATTCGAAACGAAGATTCGAAACGAAGATTCGAAACGAAGATTGTCTAAGTACGTTTTTAAAGTTACTTAAAACACTTTTATAATTGTTTCTTAAAAATGGGTTTGTAAAGATCAAAATCAAACGTTTTTTCAGGAGATTCGTCACGCTCAAGTGACGTGGTCAAACTTGCGTGTGATGATATATCGCATTAATTAGATAAAAAATCTCGGCCGGTTTTGATTCTTTAGCCAAACAAAAGACGATAGCCCCTGCGCGTAAGCCTTATAAATCATTCTAAACCCAAAAATTGACAAAATTCAAAGAAATGAAAGCAGAATAGTGTCAGAAAAAACCTCGCATTCGATACAGCTATCGACTTCTGTATCGAATGCAAGGTTTTTTCCTAATACTATTCTACTTTCATTTCTCAGAATTTGCCAATTTTTGGGTTTGAATGATTATTCAGACTCAAATGCAGGGGCTATCGTCCTCCATTTGGCTGAAAATTCAAAATCTTTCAAGATTTTTTACCTAACCGATTCGATATATCGCATGTCAGTCCGACCAAGTCACTTGAGCTTGACGAATCACGATAAGAAGCGTTTGATTTAGATCTTTACAAACCCATTTCTAAGAAACAATGATAAATGTGCTAAGTAACTTCAAAAACGTACTTGGGCAATCTTCGTTTCGATTATTCGTTCGTTTTCGTTTGGGAGCTTGACGAATCACCTTAGAACAAACTTATTTTCCGGTGTGCTATTGCTATTGGGGTATCCCGCCTCGACAGAACAGCAGCACTGTGCGCTTGGTCGCTTCTCACGGATTGAATTAAGAAAAGTAAGGGAGACTTTTCCCAAAGCGAGGGGGTCGTGATTCGTAATCATGCATATCGTCGTCTCTCTAACGTAAGAGCGTATCTCCATTTCACGTGAGCCCTGAAAAGCATGGGGTTATATGGAGAACAAGGCTCACGTGGTAATTGCGATACGTCCTTACGTTAGAAGGACGACGATGAAGGACACGGGACGCGGGCATTCCGTTGAGTAATCGGTTCCCTCCTTACGCTTGTTTTCGCAATAATCAGTTCGCCCCTATCGCGATGTAATGTCCACTGCCTACGGGGTGTGGGGTTCTATTGAGTCGCAGGTCACCCTAAAATTCCCATTCTTCCCTCCCTCATGCCCGCCGTACACTGACAAGTAAACGATCCACTGCGATCCCGGAAGCAGGGTTGCCACAGTCAGGGAATTCCGGGAAATGACAGGGAATTTTAAATGGTCGGGAAAAACTTGGAAATGTTAGGGATAATGACAAAAAAGTCAGGGGAAATGGCAAAAATGTTAGGGACAATGGCAAATATGTCAAGGAAAATGGCAAAATTTTCAGGTGAAAATTGTTCGTATTAACTTTATTTTATTTCTGGAATGGGTTTGACATTTCGAACAACAAATTTTGCCTAAAAACTAATTCTAATTGTGTCTTGTGAACCGCCAGGCATATCTTCAACTGTCAGAGAATTTCACCGAAACGTGTCAGGGAAATCTGGGAAACATCAGGGCATTTATTTTTCTAGACCGTGAAAAGGAAAGGCTGCCAAGTTATTGTGTCTTTCTAGTTTTCAGGCAGAGTCTACTAGTTCTACTACAAGTCGGCACAACTTTTTTGTCAACCATTTACTTTCTGTTATATTATTAACTAATTTCTGAGAAGATACAAGAGAACCATCCGTTTTTAGGATTGGTGGTCAGTGGTTTATCGTGACAAACTCCTGTTGGTAAGATACCACTATATAGCTGCTGAAGGGAGCTCGTTTTGCCTACTTTGTCGGATTGAAGGCGAAGCAGTATAATCACGATGTTCAGCGTGTTTAGCTCGCAATACGAAAAACCTTCACTGACAAGAAGTATTCCTCATATGGAGAGGGGTAAAGTATTTCTTGCTCACGTTGGTTTTCAGCCCAAAACGTTTTTGGGAGTTCAGAGTTGACTTTTCCCATGGCACGTCGCGAATGAAAATAGTCGAAACGCCCCTCATCGAATCCTAGAGTTCCTCGCAACGTCACTTGCATTTGCCACGCTGATTCATCTCTCTAGCCCCCCCCCTCCTTTTTCCTACTCCTCCCTATTTTTGAAACAGACTCAAGCGACTGTAATAATCGTCAAGTCCTCCACAAAAATAATTGATCGTTGTTCTTGATTTTTTTATAGTCTGCAGGCATCATTATTTATCATCCCCTTCCACGGAGCCTTCTTCTCTCCAAATAAACGAGTGAAGCCTACACGATTGATCGCAGAGTTGCCAACCTAAGGATAAAATCCACAAACTCCACATTAATTTTCACCTATAAATGTGTCGCTGCATAAGCACAGCCTGGCAGTAATTATGTTGGACAAGTCCTTTTCCAAATCGTTATTGTCTCGAACCTTTGAAACAAATGGCCTAGGCAGCGCTTTTGCGTTTAATTATTTTTATTCAGCCCGGAAAGCGGAAGTGTTTTTTTTTTTTTTTTTTTTCATCTTTGTCATCATTGCTTTTTGCAAAATTCACGAAGCTTTGTTTTTAAATCCGTTCATTAGTGCAACCCCGTTTGCCTCTCTCTTTAACATTCGTTTTTTGAGCCGTCTATAGAGCTACTCACAACATTTTTTAATGTTTGTCAAAATAGCGTAGGTGAATGTACGCTGAACTGAGGGAGGGAAGAGGAAATGCACTACCTAATTGATTTAAAGTCGGACGTCCGCTCAAAAATTAAGGGGATTAACAGGATTTACAAGCAGCGCTATTGTGCGTTCGGCGAAACGGAAACCGTAAATATCTACGCTCAATTCTCTACCCAGTTCACTTTATGACGAAAAATTGCTTTCCTTCCCATCCTAACTCCTCACCATCCGGCCAAAGTATCATAAACGCCATGGGACGCTTTAAAATTTTCATTGTCATTTTATTTTTTTACAATGAAATTGTTGGTTGAATCTGTTTGAAAATTTCACTGAATTTCATCGGCAGCACAAAAAAAAAAATTCAGTGAAATTTTCGGACAGCTTTGTTGAACAATTTCTCTGCAAGAAAATAAAATGGCGACGGAAATTTTGAAACGCCGTACAGCACTCGTGATATACTTTGGCCGGAAGATAACAAACTGTCGTGAGATTTGTTTTTCTGGTTCATTGTCGATATGGGTGATTGAAAATTGAAGAAAATTTCGGAACTTGGAAAAATATTCATTGCCAGATGTCTATATTCCTTTGAAGTTAATAACTGGTCATATTTTTTGAAGTCATACCTAAGCTTTCTAAAAAAAATGCTTTACTTTCGCTTAGTTTCTGCCGATGAATTTGACAAATGCCTTCAAATCCTAAGCTTTCTAAAAAAAATGCATTACTTTTGCTAAGTTTCTGCCAATAAATTAAACAAATGCCTTCAAATGCAATAGAAATTTAAACTCAATTGGTCCCTTTAAACCGTGCAAGCTTTCTACAACTGTTTTTCTTTCACGAAGATACGGAAAAAATTTAGACCAGCCGATCAGATTTTGGCTTGATCGAACGAGAATTTGCTTCATCGTACGGACAATCCCTCGCAATTTTCCAATTGGATATCCAATCTCACAATCAGTTGCCTTTGCTCCCCATCTATGGGTTTAACTCTTTCGTTTAGCGTGGAAGTTCCGCTAAAGGAGTGACAGGTGAATTGAACTCCCTTTGTTTGAGTTCCGCGAAAGCCCTGTTATATTAAGGCCGGGAGCACACGCAGCATAATAATAGTGGAACTTGGCTCGGGCCTAGAACAAAGGCAGCGTTTTGCATGGCTCTAGGGTGGATTCTTCGGGTGGGCGGGGCGGGGGCGCTATTAATTTCTCTAATTGCCCCCGTGCGAATTTTCAACTTTTGGGATGTTTTGTAAACGCTGACCGGGTATGGCATCTAATTCGAATTCGTACTTCAATAGAACCGCTAATTCCATGTTGATCCCCGATCCGCCGTCTGCACCATTGTCATGTTCCCGGCAAAATCAAAATCAGGTCAACCTGCGGCGAAATTTGGTCGGAGAGGCGTCTTCATGATCAACGCGCCTAGCCCACTTGAATGGGTGAGTTGCGCTGGTCACAGCCCTGGTAAAAATTGGCAGTAGAATCTGTGTTCCAAATTACCATAGACCTACAGCCGGCTGTAAGATTTCCAATAGCTTCTGTAGCCGGCACCACAATTTCTTTTAGCCTTTTATAGCCGATGGCGATTAAGCAACAACCAGACGATAAAGTTTATGCTAAACGTTACTAATTACGGATGCTAGGACTTAGTGAGTTTTTGGAATACTGCTCTCATTTTGGGCCGTAGTATCTTGATTTATTTTGCGAGGAAAGCTCCGTACTTTTGAAGGATGCCTGCCATTCCTAATATGTTGGACCGCCTCCAATTTCGTATGATACTGTGCAATACCTCTGGTGTGAAATAGTTGCTTCAAGCGCCGTGGCACACTGCGGGCGCGGCGGGCGGGCAGCCAGCGCCGAAACACGCATTGGCGCCTACAAACCTAACAGGGATACTTCACGCATTGAGCAATGCGTGAAGTATCCCTGTTAGGTTTGTAGGCGCCAGTGCGCCGCTGCTCCGCTTGTGTTAGGCTCTAATATTTAATCTCGTGGAGTCAGCGTTTTTCAACTCATGACTTAGAAATGTTTGCACACTCTGTATGGATTATTCTCATTTTAATTGATGAAAAAAAAATATGTAGTAAAGGAAAATATAATGTGCGTTTTGTAAATATTAAGGTGATTCCGTACAAACTTAAGGATTTACAAAGCACACGAATTTCTACACAATTTCTTATAGCCTTTTATAGCCGATGCCGAAAAAGCAACAGCCAGGCGATAAAGTGTAAAGCCCGGCGATAGGAACTATAGTCCGGCTGTATAATTTTTTATCGCTTCGTGTAGCCCGGCCGTATGATTTTCTCCACTTTCTACAGCCAGCTATATGATTTTCTATCGCCCTCTTCAGTCGGCTATAAGAACTCCTATGGTATTTTGAAACGCAGCTCCTATCGCCAATTTTTACCAGGGAGAACTGTATTTTGATGCTTGATTCTTGTAGATCAGCTAAAAAAATAAGATCCGTCCAAACAGCAAGTCTCTACGTTCAATATCCGTCGAGATATCGCTCTTTGAAAAATTCGGTTGATGACGTGATCCACCATGGTAGGTACACCACCCTTCGTTTTTTCCATCTTAGTTTCATCCAAGTTGCACAGTGAGTAACCATGCAAATGTGCGTCTCTCCTCCTGACTGATGAAACAAAGGTGGAAGAAACCAGGGGTGTCACCACTGCGGTGGATGACGTCAAAAACTCGACTTTTCGAAGGGCGATATCTCGGTTAGTATTGAACGTAGAAAGTTGCTGTTGGACAATTTTTTTTTAGTTTCAGCTCATCTGAAAGAATCAAGCATCGAAACACGATTTTGTGTTTTTGTGAAATCGTGCGAATGAACGTGAAATCTGACCCATTGCGAGTGCATTTATGCGTTGCCATGCGCCTGACCGAGAAATTAGCAAGATTTGGCATTTTAACCTCGTGTAAACCCCCGTTTAAAGTTTAATTTTTCCCCGCTGCAACGCTCTGTCAAAGTCGTTCCAAAAATCACAGCCGCAGAGCCGAAATAAGAAATATTTTATGACAAATCTCAACCTAAAAACTATAGATAAATTAGAAATAGCTTTATATACTTGATTAGATATGAAAATTAAATAGTCTATAATTGAAATATGAGTCCAATACTTGATTTTAGCTTACATTACTTCGAAGTGTCATGCTCTTTGAAGAGTTATGCTCATATCGACAAGAATTCTTATTCGTAAACTTCACTCCTTGATAGAGCTACATCAGAAAAAGCACTCGCGCTTCACCCTTAAGTCGGTAATTTCTAACGTAAACAAGCCTGAGGTGGACCATGAGAGCACTTTTCGATTTTCGCCTCTCCCTCCACTTGTTCTTATTTTCATTTCTCTCAAAATAAACAGTAGGGAACACACTTTTGTTATTGCATCGGATTCTTTACTCTCTTGATTGTTTTTCTTCGTCTGACCTTATCGTGACCGATTCGATTCCTTCCATTTCAGACTAGAAAGTGTCAAATATCCTCCCTTTAATCAAGTCCTTCTCTTGTTCATTCTTCGTTTGTGAGTCTAGAATGATCATGACACCCGCAACCCCTATTTTATTTTCACTCAAACGTATATGTTACTTATACCTTTCACCCTTAAGCCCCTACTCCGCGGTAAATGAAGGATTTCAGAGTTCAGAGCTATTTTCAAGAGAAAATGAAGTTATTATCTATTGCAGACTTTTAAAAAAAAGTCATAGCTGCTGTTCCAAATGAGTGCAATAAAATGTGTCCATTAAATTTCGCACAACTCATAAAAGAGAATACAAAATTCAAAACTTGATGAAGCCAAAACATATTTGATGATGGATGATAAAAACGCCATGCACGTATTCGAATGTTGCCAAATTTTCTCTCGGAAAGGATTAAATTTAGAAAAAAGTTATGAATATTTTTCATTGAAATGTCCAGACTTTTTAAATCAAATTACGAACAAAATTCTCCGAAAAATCTAAAGAGAAATATTCACAAATTTTCCTGAAAATTCGTGATTTTTCGCGGGAAATTTGGCAACACCTGATGGCTCATACGGCGTTCTTGCTCAGCACGGCAGATATCTCTGTGTATAATAACTGCGATCGAATTTTCTGAAGTTTGACGAAAATGATAGGTGAAAAATAATGTTTGAATCGTAATCTTGTATATACACCCATTTTCCAAATTCTTTGTAAAGACGTTAAAAGCCTGTGACGCTGAATGTCTTTAAATATATTAACTGACTAACTATTTTTGTAGAAATGTCGTTGGTATTCGATCAATACGATGAAAAATGGAGAAGCATTGTTTTAATCTACGTGTATTCTTTTTGTGTTCCAGTGTGAGGAGCAGATGATGAGTGGGGATATGGGGATCTTCGCGTCCCGCGCTGGGCCCAATGCGTGCTGGCACCCGGCGTGTTTTGTGTGTTGCGTCTGTAAGGAGCTCCTCGTCGACCTGATCTACTTCTGGCGAGCCAACAAGCTTTACTGCGGCCGCCACCACGCCGAAACGCTCAAGCCACGCTGTTCCGCTTGCGATGAGGTTAGACAACTGACATATTTTCCTTCATTTTTTCAATTAGAAAAAAATAGAGAAAAAAAAGTTCAATTCAACCGAATGAACGAGTGGATTGAATTTTATTGAACGCTGCTACTCGTTAAGGCTAAAGATTGTACTCATTTGATAGAATACGATTTTTAAAGACTTCCAAGTAAATTAAATGAGAAGATTAAGAAGTAGGTTTAAAAATTGTGTAATTGCCGTATGAAGTCAGGCAAGTATTTGCCAAATATTTATTTACTCATTTCTGTTTTTAAACTTTTGATTAAACTCGCAAACCGCCCTATCTTTGTTCAACAACGACTTATGAACTCAATGAGTGATACATTTTGTCAAAACAAAATAAAAAATTGAAGACAAATTGAAGGCGCCTCGGCTTCTCAATGCCTAGGTCCGGATACAACTATTCGTGTTCTTAGGATGTCCGCGTTGCATACACGAAAAATTGTAGGCGCTCTGTTTTAAGTACGCACAACGCTTGACCGCGGTTATTAGTGCTTAAGGGTTTTCTACGTTGCCTTAACAATCGTGTTTGCGTGAAACCCTGGAATTCGAATGCGCCGTGTTGTATATCGACAGCGTTGCAAAATTGTGCAGATTAGGAAAATGTTATCAGTATAGTAAGCTGTAGGAATGAAATCTGCGGTGCCTTTGTGGACATGTTTTTTGAGAAAAATTTGCACTATCTTACACGCTGCCGTGATGTAACACGGTGCATTCGAATTTCTAAGATTTCATGATGAATACAATTGTAAATGCAACATAGAAACTTCTTGAAAACTAACAACCTCCGCTTCATGTTGCGTTGTGCAAGAGAAAACTGTTAAAACGCCTGCAATTTTTGCGTATGCAACACGGACATCCTTAGAACTTGAATAGTCGTATCCAGACCTAGGCATAGAAAAAGGCATTTTCAATTTTAATTGAAATAAAATCGGTCGATTTGTAATCATCCAAACGATTTCTAGGAGTCTTCCTGATGATAATGGCAATTTGACAAAGAACAGACACTTTTTCATACAATTTTCCGGTCGGGCGCGTCTGAGCCCGTTTTCTCAAACTATCATTTTTGCACTTGCTGCTCTCTTCACTATTACGGCAGAGAAGGTCCGAACAAAAATATATGATTTTCGCAAGGTAGATTTACACAGGTATGGACAGAACTAAACAACTGGCCTCTGATTGGCTCTCCAGAGGCCCCTTAACTTCCGCCATTTTGTATGTTTTGATTATTTTGATTTATTATGTTCGGTTTATCGTTTGTCAAAATTTTGTGGGATTTTTTGCACAATTTTGATAATGCGATATTAATTTTAACGTTTAAACGCACAAACGTTTGAATGTTAATTTGATAGTAATTTAATTAAAAAACGGGCTTCTTAACCTACGTCACGTAGTCATGTGACACGTACTGAGGCTCATGGGAAATTTTCAACTTGTCCATACCTGTGTAAATCTACCTTGTGATTTTCGTGTTGTAATATTTATTGGTGGTGATTGCAGATAATCCTGGCGGACGAGTGCACGGAAGCAGAGGGACGGGCCTGGCATATGAAACACTTCGCGTGTCTGGAGTGCGATCGGCAGCTTGGCGGGCAACGCTACATCATGCGTGACGGGAGACCCTACTGCCTCCATTGTTTCGACGCCATGTTCGCCGAGTACTGCGACTCTTGCGGAGAGCCCATCGGAGTTGACCATGGTAAGAATCGAATCCGAACCTACTACTAGAGTACCTGTATAGGGAGAGTACCGACGGATCGGTTCATGGAGGGCTTAGGGCCCAAAAGTGCAGCCACCCTTCTAACCAACTTCTAACGCACAAAATTTCACTGCCAGTCTGCAGATTCCAATTCTAACCAAGATGGCCGAGAATGCACAGAAATGAGCGTTCATCCGCGAGATTGAGTGAATTTATGCAAAAACGGAGTCAAACACGTGCTTAATAAAGGACGGTTCGTAACAATAGTATCGGTAAATCGCTCTGGATAATTGAAATTCATAGGTTGGCTGCCCTTTTGGGCCCTAACTTTATTCGCGGAGGCATCGGTGAAGGCCTGATGGACTTTCGGAGTTGCAGATCTGTCGGTACTCTCCCTATACAGGTACTCTACCCACTACTTATCCTTATACTGTAATTGGACTGCATTTTGCAATTTGGACCTGTAAATTCTGGCCCGGATTAAAAACAACGTGTGTGCCATTAGTTTCCCTATGCACTTAAGTGTTTTTTCAGATGAGCCAGAATTTAGAGGTCCAAATTGCAAAATGCAGTCCAATTTGGACCGCGATTAGCAGGAAACAACCGAGGCACATCAGCTAATGCCAAATTTAATCGGCCAATTCAATTTTTGAAAAGAGAACGTTTGTGCGGATTCCTTTGAAAATGTCAAGGAATTTGCATTGTACTGCGCAGAAAGTTCACTGGAATTTGCACAAAAATCCGCACGACCGTTTTCAGGTAAAAAATTAAATTGCCATTAATTAATTATAAATTTGGCAATAAGTTGCTTGGTTCCTTTCTGCTTAACGCGGTCAATTTTTGCCGGAGACAATTAAAGACCCTGGCAGATCTCGGTTGATTCAGTAGTTTGCGCAGTACTGCCGTGCTACGTAAAAACGCCTCATGAACCATCAGGCATTGCCAACTCCCCTTCGATAAATCATAAATTTTCGGGAAAATTCGTAAACATTTGGAATTCAATTTTTCAGAGAATTTTGTTCGTAATTTGATCCGGAAATTTTGGATATTTCAAGGAAAAATATTCATATCTTTCTTCAAAAATAAATATTTTCTAAGAGAAAAGGTAAAATTTGAATGCTCATACGGCGTTTTTGCTTAGCACGGCAGAACTGACTGCTAACTCAGAGGTCCCGGGTTCAAATCATCGAATGCCGACCAGGATGACAAAATTTCATGGTCCCAGATCTTGTCACTTTGAGGGTGCACGAATGTTTGCTCTCTCTTTCTCTCTCCCCCCCTCTCTCTCTCTTTTATCCGTCCTTCTTCTTTCCATTTCAATTTTGTCTGGGTCCTTGTCAGCAAAAGAGAACCATCGATTGAAGTTGCAGAAATAGTGGGTGCAATTTCAGGATTGGGGCGCCTTCAATTCGAGTGATACTTCCAGCATATCCGGGAAGTTTGTTTAGTTGCGTGACCTAACTTAACCCAATCTGACTCTGTTGCGATTGATTCCCGAGCTTTGAGACAGCTCAGAACTGTAACACTACCTTGTTTAGACGTTCCGGAATTACTTTTCATGCATTATTTCTTCCCAAAAAACCCATCATTTTTTTTTGTCGAAGTTTTTAGTGAATTTTTGTCACTTAGTAGGCACCAGACTTAGCGTAGAATGTTCTATTGATCGAAGTTGCAAGAATAGTGTGTACAAATTGAGGATTGGGGCGCCTTCAATTCGAGTGATACTTCCAGCATATCCGGGAAGTTTGTTTAGTTGCGTGACCTAACTAAACTCAAACCGACTCTGTTACGATCGGTTCCCAAGCTTTGTAACCAATCAGAACCACAACACTCGGACATATGTAATTACTGCAAAGACAAACATTTGCTCCAACGTTTCAGAATTACTTTCTGAGTATTATTTTTTACAAGGAAACTCATCAAATTTTTTTTCGTGAAGTTTCGGGTGAATTTTTGCCATTTTGTAGCTTTGGTAGGTCAATGCTATCTCGGCTCCTCCAATCGATTTCTGTGTAACTTGGTGTAAGATAATATTTTCGCACGGGAAACTCGAATTTTCAGTCAAGTTTTCAAAATTCCCAAATCCCAGACGACGAACGTGACCTAAATTGCTATATTAGCGGTTTCAACGTCTCTCATGTTTTCCCTTCCCTTTTGCCTCTTCTAATTTGCCATCCTCGTTTTCCATTTTCCTTCACTTCTTCTATTTCCTTCATCTACTACCTCGTCCTACCTCCTTTTCCTACTCCTAATTCATAACTTCTTCTTCACCCTCTTTTCTCTCTTTGCATTCCTGTACCTCTTCTTTTCCTACTTTTTCTTTTTGTCTTCTCCTTCTTCTTCCTCTTCTTCCTTATCTTACTCTTCTTCCTTCTTCTTCCTCTCTCCTTCTTCTTCTTCTTCTTCCTCTGTTCTTCTTCCTCTCTCCTTCTTCTTCTCCTTCTTCTCCTTCTTCTCCTTCTTCTCCTTCTTCTTCTTCTTCTGCCTCTCTTCTTCTTCTTCTTCTTTGGAAATCTTCTTACATTAATGATGAAATTTTCCGTGTCGCAGGTCCTCCTTCTTCTCTTTGTCCTTCTTCTTCCTCTTCTTCCTTATCTTAGTCTTCTTCCTTCTTTTTCCTCTTCTTCTTCCTCTTCTTCTTCTTCTTCTCTCTCTTCTTCTTCTTCTTCTTCTTCTTCTTCTTCTTGGGAATTCTTCTTACATTAATGATGAAATTTTCCGTGTCGCAGGTCAAATGAGCCACGAAGGACAACACTGGCACGCGACGGAGCAATGCTTCTGCTGTCACACGTGCCGGGCGGCGCTCCTGGGTCGACCGTTCCTCCCGCGGCGAGGCGCCATCTACTGCTCAATCGGGTGCAGCAAAGGGGAGCCACCCACGCCCTCGGACAGCTCCGGCCATCCCCCCGGTCCCCCCGGCCCGGGACTCCCCAACGGGGGCACCCCCAACCACATCCACACTCATACCAACACCCTCACCCACGATCCTCAGGCCGCACCACCCTCCCCCTCCCGCAATCACCTCCACTCCCGGCCCCGCTCCGAGGCCTCCTCCACCCCCTCCACCTCCCCTGCTCGCAATCGCCGCACCCCCACCCTCCCCTCGCCCGCCCCATCTTCAGAGTCGCTTCACTCCACACCACCTGCCCATAGCAATCACCTGCCCAATGGAATCGTTCACACCAAGAACAAGTGAGTAACCTACCGCCTTTAACTTTGAGTCTTGCACTGAAAAAAACACTCCGGCCGTGGAAGCTGTACTTACGGGCAATATAGAGATACCGTCCGTGTTCCGGGCTCAGAGGCCAAAAGTTCCGGGCTGAAAGTTCACTTCGACTGCTCCGTGTGCTACGCTCGGAACTTTCGGCCTCTGAGCCCGGAACACGGACGGTATCTCTATATAGCCCGTAAGTACGGCTTCCACGGCCGGAGTGCTTTTTTCAGTGTGAAAGAAGAAAAAATGCTCTTAATTAAATTTCCAGACATTTTGGACTTTCAAAGAATATTTCAAGAAGAACTCCCAGAGAATATTTGGACCGAGTTAAGCAGAAAGGAACCAACCCACATTTTGGAAAAAATTGAGTTATGAGTGATTTTGAACTCAACCACTGCTCTACTATCTATCGCCAAAAATTCAAAGTTTTTGTTGGAGCAAATTTTGCAGAAATCGAACTTGAAGTTTATCTTTTACATTGAGTCTTATGCAGGAGTCAAACTTTAAACCTCTTTTGCTCGGTTTGATCCCGATGTGGCTTGGTTCCTTTCTGTTTAACTCCGTCCATTTATGAAAGGATACAGATAAATCTGTAGAAATTGTGTGCTTTGATAATAACTGAGCGTTTCTCTTAATCGTGGAGTAGGAAAGACAATTTTCAAAGTCGCTGACCGCGCTGAGCGTCCGTGTAGTTCCACTATCGAGCTGTTCCAAAAACCAATCTTTTCAACAAAAATTTTATGTTCATTGTCAAGATTTTGAAAGAGGGGGGTTAAATTTTTTGTGGGTTAACTGACATTTTTTCAGAGAGGGCTAGCAATCCTTGAAAGTTACAAAATCGGTTTTTGTGCTCCAAAGTTGAAAGTCTAGTAGAGTCTGTTAATCTCAAAAATAAGTAATTTCGCCATCTTGAAAAAAGTCACTTTTGGCTGTAAACGGACGGAAAATCTTTAAAGTGCAACTCTCTGTTAGAGGCAACACCCTTTGCCAGCTGCGATCCTGATTTTTAATTTATGAGCTGGAAAATTCGAACTTAATTTACAAAATATTTATAAAAAATATATTTTCTTTAGAATCTGCTCTCATTTTAAAAATGAATTAATCTGAACCTGAATAATAATAAAACTGCCGTGCTATAGATGAACGCCGCATGAACATTTTGAGAGTTGCCAAATTTCCTTCGATAAAATGTTTATTTTGGAGGAAAGGTATGAATATTTTTCCTCAAAATTTTCTTTAGGTGAAATTGCAAACAACATTGTCTGAAAAATTGGAGGAAAAATATTTACAATTTCACCAGGTAATTCGTGTTTATATATGGAAATTTTGCGACGCCTGAAGGTTCATACACTGGAAAAAAAAGAATCTTAAATTTGCCGCCAAGAAGTATCCCTTCTTAAATCAAGAATTTTTCTGGTTGTTACAAGCTACTTTTTTGCTTAACCCAAGCATTATTTTTCTTGTATCAAGAAAAAGTCAGCTTAAAGCAAGAAAAAAAAATTTCTTGGCGGCAAATTCAAGAATCATCATGCTACTTTTTTTTTTTTCAGTGTACGGTGCTTTTCCTTAGCACGGCAGCATAGAAGTGTGAATATTTTAAATTATATACTGAGCTCTAACGGAGATTTCATTTTCCGTTTCAGACCAAATTCCCTGAAAGCAACCCAAAGCAGTAGCTCCCTTCAAATATCCCAGAATCTACCTCCAGTGCGATCACCAAAGATGGGACGGCGAGCGCTTCAGCGGACCTCATCAGGACCAAGCTCCCCCACTCCGCCATCCCCGAACGTTGTGCGAGGCCTCCCACCGCTACCCAGCACCCCTTCCAAAGGCCTGGACCGAGTCCTCCTCGAGCGGAACCTAGAGAAACTAATCACCGAAAAACCAACCCCTAGCGGCACGAGTAGCCAAGAATCCGGTTCCTGCAACCTGGACATAGACCGGATCCTACGAGAGTGCGCCGGGAACGTGAGTCTCCAGTCGCAGGTGGAACACCTCCTAGTCAACCGCTCCGACTCCAGCCCCCTAGACAAACTATTCCTCGACAACGGCATTTCGTTACGACTGCAAGCAGAGCTGGAGAAGCTCATCGCGGAGAGCGGAGCCAACTCCGTGCGTAGCGAGCTGCAACGACTGCTGTTCCAACAGAGCACCCACAGCATGCAGTCCGAGCTCATCGCTCGACTGATAACCGGGAGCAACGCTCCACTCGGTAAAGACCTACAACTGGCCGATCTGAGTCTGAGCTTGGACTCGTGGAAACCTCAACTGACGGACTCCAAGCCGGCGAACAAACTCGCTTTCTCGATGCCGGATCTGGCCGCTCAGTCGGGGAATTCTCCGCAGAAGAAAAATAAAGGGAACTTGAGCGTGAGGTTTCAAGGTGCCAAGAGCGACGACTCCATCGATCAGATTCCGAGCAGACGATCTCGTCATCGGGACGAGCGGGATTTCGACCCTGATAGACGGTCTCGTCATCGGGAAGAACGGGATTTCGACCCTGATAGACGGTCTCGTCATCGGAAGAACGGGATTCGACCTGATAGACGTTCGTCATCGGGAAGAGCGAGATTTCGACCCTGATAGACGGTCTCGTCATCGGGAAGAACGGGATTTCGACCCTGATAGACGGTCTCGTCATCGGGAAGAGCGGGAATACGATTCGGATAGCTACTGTTCGACTTGTTCCTCTAGTTCGAGTAGTGATGACCTGACGGTTTACCAGCTGCCCCAGCGACGTGCCTATGGAGGAGTGCGGATTTCCTACGTGCCCAACGACACTCTGGCCTGCGCCAAGAGGCAGCAGTCCATGGCGAATTCGCCCATCTCCCCGCTCAAGAAGAAGCAGGATGACAAAAGTTGCATCATTTCCTGATACTTCTTCCAGTACTTTAGTTGAGAGCTCAGGGCTTTGCTCAAGAAACCGTGCAGTAAGTAAGATTGCTGGGCTTGTCTTTCCTCGTTATTTGGGCCGCGTTAAACAGGAAGGAGCCAAGCTACATCAGCTATTGCCGAATTTAATTGGGCAATTGAATTTTTTACATGAAAACAGTTGTGCGGATTTTCGTGCACATTTCAGTGGATTTTCTCCGTAGTACGAAGCAAATTCCTCAAAATATTCAAAAGAATCCATACACACGTTCTCTCGTAAAAGCTTAAATTGCCCAATTAAATTTGGCAAAAGCTGATGTGGCTTGGCTCCTTTCTGTTAAACGCGGTCCATTTTGTCTTATCACATGTATAAGCCCATACTTGAGGAGATTATTTTCATGAGATAGATAGGTGTGTTAAAGTCAAATTACCTACACATACTCAACTTTTTTCATGAGGAAATTTTAAAGGCCGATGTATTGTTATTGAAATAGGTGCATACCGCCTAAATACTGGGCCGTAAAATTTTCTGGATATTCACTCAAACCTGCAATTGGAAATTGATTTTTTTCCTTTGCGTATGTGGTTCAGCAAGAGTGAATAATATCGTGCAATTTTTCCATAATTTTTCGTGAAAAAGTGTCCATTCTCGTTAAGGCGATTTCTAAGGGTTCCTATCAAATAATTTTCTGAAAATTCTGAATTTTACTAGAACGCGTTTTAACTGTCCCTTTTTTGATGTAAATGGTCAAAATATTTTTTTTCTTTCTTGTTACACTTTTTTTATCCTCTTATAAAAATTCAACTTATCATTTGTTGTGGTTGAGTATTTTGTTCTAAGGTTCAGTTGATGATTGGACCCTATCTTGAGACGGCGGAATCTCACAAGCTTTTGAATTTTCTCAGAGGAAATGCCAATCTCAGAGACTTTTTCTATATCTTTACACCAGTCTACCATTTTAAATTTTCCTATGTATTCATTAATCTACTCTAGGTAATTTATTTTTCATATCATCATAGTCATTTGAGTGTTTTTGTAAATAAACAGTATTGTAAAGATTACAGATACTTTTTTATGTTGTACCTTGTTCGATCACGAATTATTTTTGGTAATGTGTTTGTTCTATGCAATTTTTTACTCTGTTAAGTTTATTGTAAAAAAATACGAATTTTGAATAATAAGAAATCGTTATTCAAAAACGTTGTTGTTTCTTTGTAATTATGATGCGAAGGGCGTGGAATAGTCCGTGCACCCCCTCTCACCTTGCCAATTCCATTAGAATCGTCTAATTTTCAAAATCTAAGGATTTTTATGAACCTCAGGGTATACGTGACAAGTCTCCGCAGACAGCAGTTTCATCGAAAAAAAAGGTGCTGTGGTAACACCACAGATGTTAAAACAATTTGTTAAAACTCTTGGATGTTGCCATAACACCGTGTTAACATCCTAGGATGTTACTTTTACATCCTAGGATGTTACTTTAACACCAGAGTGTTAATAACAACATCCGAGAGTTGTCACAGACCTATTTGTTTGACTTCTTTTTTTTTCGGTGTTGATTTACTTATACGTATTTACCTATGCCTGAATGCGGGGCTCTTGCGTCTTTTTGCACACACTAGATCTCCCGCCAAAAATTAGCAATATTTTCATACACAAAAAAAAATCGATTGAATGAGTCCAACGTTCTGTGTTCCATACCGGGATTCGGCAAACTGCCACCCGTTTCCTAGAATTACGGATAACTGCCACCCGTCATGAAAACTGCCACCCTTGCAAATATGACAACTACCACTGGACTGACGCGTCTCGCGGCCGCGCGGTTCGGGATTGCACACTTAAACGGGCTGAGGACTGTCTGTTGAAAAGCTTACTAGATAAAAATCATTTTCAGAAAATCAAATAAGAAATGAGCGATCATTTTCAAACGGGCGTTTTGGTTTGAGTAAAACCTCGTCAAAGTTTAAAATTTTAAAATCGTAAAGAAACATAATCTCCCCTTTTTTATTTAAAGTTTTTGAAATTAAAAACAAGCAATTTTTTACATGTCACTGTCAGTTTTCCTAGAATTAGTTTTACGTTTGGAAGTTTTTTTTACCTTTAGAAGTTTTTTTCTTTGTTTTATTTTTTGTTACTCTCATCAATTTTTCTATTTTTTACTGAATTTGAAAGAAATTCTTTTTATGAAATCGTAAAGATTCATAATTTGCTGCGGCCGAAATTCATGCCGGTGGCACTTGTCCGCACGGGAGGCATTTGTCAAATTTACACGGGTGGCAGTTTTCATGGCATTTTCCCTAAATTTCTGACCCGGGTGGCAGTTTGCCATCACCCTCCATACCAATCAAACTAGTCCATTTTTCGAGGTAAGATTTCAATACACAAAATCGGACGTATGATCGAACTTTTTGATCGAACCAAACTGACAGAGAAAGTTCGATTAAAGCAATCAAGTTTTCGCTCCTCTGAATTGAAATTTTCGCTTCGATGAATCAATCAGATACTTCGATCGATATGGAAAACCAAATGTTCCGTAACGTACAACCTTACTTACCCACACTCTTTATTTTTAGAAATTGAGGTCAATAAGTCAGAATTCCTTAACCCCTCTGATACGAAGATGAAACATTCACAAAAAAAATCGTAACCAAGGATAAAAATATGTATTTGTATGTTAGTCTTTGTTCCGTATTTTTTGTGCAATCCTTACTCTCCTAAATTCTGAACTTACTAATAACAAGCATCCCTGTAATTGTTCCATCTGTTTCAACCGACGATAGTTATGCCTGAATTTCAACTCGATCAGAATGATAAACATTATCTCCGTCGTATTATTTTGCCCCAATAAAAGAAAAGTGTTAAGAACAGAACATATCGGGCAGCAATCTCACATCTTGTAGCTAACTGGCTGATCAATGGGAGATTAGAGTCAGATCCTATGTAGTTGAAGGCATTCGAAATTGTTTCCTAAATCCCGATGCTCGGCGAAACTTCCTGAGCCTAGAAACAGTCAAAAACTCACCGAAGACAAGTGTTTTTGACCAATTTCTGCCAGGCGTTTACTGCGAATAGCGCCAAGCAGCGAACTCGTGAAGCTTTTTGACTGGAAAATCGCATGTAGCGGGTCATTTTCAAGCGGGTTTGCTTGGTTTCGGCCCGATTGGCGAACTTTTGATTTTGACCCTAAAGATAATCCATGTTGATTTGTCTCGATTTTGGTCGTGGAAAGAAATTTCGAGATTACAATCGGATCCTATGTAGTTGAAGTCGCTAGATCAATTGAACATGGTCTGGAGGCTCAACGAATCTTCTTGAGCCAAGGAAACTTCAAAAAATCACAGAAAACGGGTGTTTTTTTACAGTTTCTGCGCCCAATATTAACAGGTATATTGTATTTTGCAAGATGCAGTATATGATGTTATAATCCACCGCCTTGAGGCATACGATAATTGCATTTACGTCGTGGCCGTATTGCTCAGTCGGTAGTGAATGAAATGCGCACTGGTTGCTTCACGTGCGTAAGATGGATAGGACCAAAGTGGGAGGGAAAATTATATTCACAACCGAGATGGGTGACACAATAAATCGTGTCTTTCAATAGTCCTGAGCTCAGGTTCATTTATTGGTGGTATCCAATTACCTGTAATCATATCAGATTAAATGACCTCCAGGCAGATAAAATAATGGACCAGTAGATAAGGTACGAATTTCAGCATTCCGATACATGTTTCTTAACCAAAATTTTACGTAAAACACGATGCACACAACGAAAATTACCGAAATTAACTCCTTACGAAGATATTTAATGATTCTTAATGCGTGAATTCAAACCACCCGCTCATGAAAACACAATGCTCTACGTGATTCACATCGCGCGCTAAACGTTATCATGACAGTCTCTGCGATATAAAAATCTGGCAACCTTAATCTTGACGCTTTGGCTCAGTTATAGCAAATTACTAATAGTATGAACAACACATGATGGGAAATGAACATTGCTCGATTGAGAAGCTTGCTGAAACCGTTGTAGTGGGCGATTTGACTCACGTAGAGTTTTGAGTTTCTTGTGAGCGGGCAGTTCAAATTCCTCGTAACCAATGTGAAATAAAAACGTTAATATCTTCGTTAGGAGTTGGTTTCCGTAGTTTTCGTTGTGTGATCGTTTTCCACGTGAAATTCTGGTTAAGAAACATGTATCAGATCGCTTAAATTCGTACCTTGTCTAGTGGTCCATTGTATGATACGGTGTGGTGTCTCAGCGCAACATTATCGTAATGCACAAGTGAGCGAACTCAGTTATCCTTCAATTCAGAAGTTATGCAATTTGCGTCACCGAGGAGTTGATTTAGTCGTATTTAGATCTTTTTACCACACGACATGCGATCGTCATCCGAGAAATATAAATACAAAATGGACCACCAGACAAGGTGCGAATTTAAGCAATCTGATACATGTTTCTTAACCAGAATTTCACGTAGAACACGATTTTTACAACGAAAATTACTGAAACCAACTCCTAACGAAGAGATTAACGTTTATATTTCACATTGGTTACGAGTAATTTAAACTGCCCGCTGACAAGAAACTCAAAGCTCTACGCGAGTCAAATCGCGCACTACAACAAATTCAGCAAGCTTCTCAATCGAGCAATGTTCATTTCCCGCCATGTGTTGTTCAAACCATGAGCAATCGCTATAGCTGAGCTAAAGCGTCAAGATTGAGGTTGCCAGATTTTTATATCGCAGAGACTGCCATGATAACGTTTAGCGCGCGATGTGAATTACGTAGAGCATTGAGTTTTCACGAGCGGGTGGTTTCATCAAGCAATTCACGCATCAAGAATCTTTAAATATCTTCGTAAGGAGTTAATTTCAGTTATTTCTGTTGTGCTCATCGTGTTCAACGTGAAATTTTAGTTACGAGACATGTATCGGAATGCTGAAATTCGTACCTTGTCTAGTGGTCCATTGAAGGCATTTCACAAGTACTGACAAGAAGAAAAAGTGTGAGATAATAATGTTATACCTCAACAGCGGAGTCCACTAAAGTCGGTTTTTTGTCAGGTCTTCAATACTTTAAGATCTCTAACAACTTGAATGCCGGTTATGGGACATTTCGTCAACGATTTTTTGTCCGCGCACCTGTTTTTTTCCAGTAATTTACGTCCACGCGTTTTTTTCGGCACGAGAGTTTTGATCCACGTGCCAGTTGAGACCCAAGTTAATTGGCCCAGATGTAAATACAAACGACCATTGCTCACGACGTGTTTGGATAGAAATGTATAATGTCTTGGAAGAATGAGGGTATGCTTGTTTTTTGTTTTGTCTGTTCGGTCCAACGGAGAATAATATATAGTTGAGAGTTTTGGTAAAAATGGGGGAGCGTCAATTCCATGAGACAAAATTCACTAAAACTCTCTACACCTCTTTGGTGTAACAGGACTTAATTATCTTTCAAGAAATTCCCACCTTGTTATACCTGAACCGGATAAACCTCTTTATTTGCCTCAGCTAAAGGCTCTTAGATTTTTCCTGTGTACGATAAGTATCTTGATTTATTTTGCGAGGAAAGATCTGTACTTTTAAAGGATACCTGTCATTCTTAATACGTTCAATTTCGTATAATAATGTGCAACACCTCTGTTGTGAAATAGTTGCTTCAGGCGCCGCCGCACGGCGGGCGGGCGGCCAGCGCGAAACGCGCATTGGCGCCTACAAACCTAAGTGGATACTTCAAGCATTGTGCAATGCGTGAAGTATCCACTTAGGTTTGTAGGCGCCAGAATTCAAAATAGCGGCGCCCTGAGCACCAGCCAATTTTCCTGACGTTATTACGGGCATTTTCGGACTTTTACATCACCTAGGAATCGAAAAAAATTGGTTTAGTTCGCAGGACAGAACCCATGTTGAGCGGTGTAATTAACTTTCAATCGCAGAGGCAAAGGAGTAAAAGCAAGAACTGCAGGTGATGTTTTTCTCTTGATGAACGTTTGCATTCGATGGTGAAGTTGTGAAAACGCTTATCTCGGGGTTGGAGTTTATTTCAAAAGCTAGTTACCCTTTATTTCATTTTTTAAAAGGAGACCGAACCAAAATCATGGCTTAAAATTTTCTCAGAATAATCTTTACAAGGTGAAGTAAAATCTCCCAACGTTTCAAGAAATGATGTTTAGTGGTTTTCCACGTGATGAATAAAATAAGACAGGAGGGAATCAAGAACGCTGCAAACCGATAAACGCATTCCTTCAGTATTACCACCCATATGCTTTGAACAATAATTTCATTAGGAAAAGAAGCAGAGGAATGACTGCAGGTGAACGGATTTCTGCCATTATGCGTTCTTTTAAATAACCATAGACGAGGAGAGGGGCTTGGGAAAAAGGTGCATAAATATGCGGTTTTTGCTATTTCAGGAAATACGTGTTTAAAGTTTCAAAATTATATGAAGCCTATCGTCAGAAAAGGAGTTTGAACTCACTTTTTGATGCTTTAAAGTGGGATTTTAGTGGTGCATTCTTCAAAGAATATAGTTTCAAACTAGATTTAGTTGTGGTCATGAATATCTCAATTTTTTTCTAAAAATGCATGATGTGACGAAATTAACATAATTTGAGGAGCTTGGAGGACAAGGAACATACAGAAAATTATGGCTTTTTCGAAAAATACAGGGTATTTCAAAAGGCATACCCCCCTCTCTATTTTTTGCATGGTTCAAAAGTCAGATTGAGTGCTGCTTAAATGAAGAGTGCTTTCCAAAAAATCGAGCCAAAGTGAAATGACGGTTAAGTCCCTCCTGGACCTGGAAATTGCAGAAGCTTCAATAGGACTTGATGATGATCCTCTCAAGTTCTGGCGCGAAAGTAAGTCTAAGTACCCCCTACTTAGACCAGTTGCAAACAAATATTTGGGATTCCTACGTCGCAAGTTGCTTGCGCACTTACGTCAACATTCTGCTGGAACTAATAATGTTGTTCCTGAAAAAAGAAGACGATTGACACCCTTACACGTGGAACAATTAGTTTTCTTGCAAGAAACTTTGTAAGATAGGAGCTTATGATGTTTTAAAATTGGTGAGTTGCACTTGTCCATGTAGAGTTTTAGTGATTGATTCTTGTCTGATTAGGAGTTACTGCGTTTGATGTTAGAGGAGATATGGCTATGGCCACTATGTGATGCCACTTAGTAACTGAAGAAATTCAAATAATTTACCTCCAGAAAGAATCTTTTTTCAAAAAACCAAAGGATGCATTTTTAAACCCACAAAATTTAATGATTATTAATCATGATTAATGAAGCTACCCCATAAATGAATTTAGTACTGTAAATAGTTAAATTAGAATGCAAATTGTAAACGTTAACTACTTAATCGAAACAATTTCCGTTGCCTATTTTGAATCCGCTGTGCTTCCAAAACAGGGTTGTGATTTTGAAAATTGATTCTCATTTGTTTTTGTTATTTTGATTTTTGAATAGTATGTAACTCCAATTTTTTCACAATTTGTTTTGTTTTCTTTCTGATTATCTTCTTCTACATGGTTTAAACTTTTCCTTTTCTTTATTTTCATTTAAAAATCTGATACCTTTTATGGTCTTTCGGGTTGTTCCTGAAATCTTCCTCCGATCAGCCACCCGTTTTGGCATCAAACTTTTTCACACTTTGTTATTTACGACTTATTCTGAGTCCTTAATGTGTTCGTATTCTTTAGAACAAAAATATGTAAATTAAGCATACGGGTACGATCAGTCAAAAAAAGTCCCTTACTGGCTAGCGGCAGATGTGAGTCATTCTGTCAATACAGTGTGTAGTGCAACTGGTGGCCAAGTTTGTTAAGCATCCAGGGACTTACCTTTACCTGGTTGTACTTCGTTACTTGTCGAAGTTATTGTTACTAACTATGCCGAATTCCGTACTTGGGTGGTTTTTTCTTACTTGATATTTCGTTTACAAGTTTGTTTTTCTTAAAGGAAATTTTTCTTCGTTCCTTCCGGAAGTTTTTTCCTGCTGTTTTTAATTTTTTAAGTTTTATTAGCACATTTGTCTTATTCGCTTTAATACATTGTAGAATTATTTTCTGTCCTCTCAGACGTTCTGCGTTCTTTTACATAAGACTGCGTTCCTACCGTATCATTTAGTTGCTCAAGCTGTATGAACATTTGTAACCAATGTTCATCAACATTTGTAACCAATGTTCATCAACATTTGTAACCAATGTTCATCAACATTTGTAACCAATGTTCATCAACATTTGTAACAAATGTTCATCTAAATGGATCTTATGAGACTTTGTTACTGTGTGTTCTTGAATAAAAATAATAACAATTTTTGGCAAGTTTAAATCCACGGTTTTCAAATTTTATTTACCACAATTTTGAAGGTATTGTTATGTTTTCAATTAAAATAGATAGAAAAAAAAATTAAAAAGAATATAAAAACTAAATACAGTCTTTATTTTCATCATTCCGTGATAATTAAATCAATTAAACCTATGACAAATTTGAAAAAAAATCTTAGATCTGCTGGCATCGATAAAAATATGTTGTAATGTGAGCAACTACATGGTTCCTCACCAGTATGTGTGCTGTTTTAAATGTCCTTTTAGAGCGAAACAGGCAGAGCAGTGACTGCATTTGAACGGTTTTTCAGCGGTATGTGATCGCATGTGTCGTATTTAATTTCCTTTTAAAGCAAAGGCAGCCAAGCAATGGCTGCATCTGAGTGGTTTCTCATCGGTATGTGTTCGCATGTGCCGTTTTAAAGTTCCTTTCTGGGCGAAAACAAGCCGAGCAATGGCTGCATCTGAATGGTTTCTCACCAGTATGTGTTCGCATGTGTTGTTTTAAATCACCTTTTCCAGCGAAAGAAGCCGAGCAATGGCTGCAAGTGAATGGTTTCTCACCGGTATGTGTTCGCATGTGCCGTTTTAAAGTTCCTTTTCCAGCGAAACAAGCCGAGCAATGGCTGCAAGTGAACGGTTTTCTCACCGGTATGTGTTCGCATGTGGCGTTTTAAATGTTGTTTGTGAGAAAAACGGGCCGAGCACTGGCTGCAAGCAAATGGTTTCTCACCGGTATGTGTTTGCATGTGTTGTATTAAATTCCTTTTTTAGCGAAACAAGCCGAGCAATGGCTGCAAGTGAATGGTTTCTCACCGGTATGTGTTCGCATGTGCGTTGTTTAAAGTTCCTTTTCCGAGCGAAACAAGACCGAGCAATGGCTGCAAGTGAATGGTTTTTCACCGGTATGTGTTCGCATGTGGCGTTTTAAATGTCGTTTGTGAGGAAAAAGGCCGAGCAATGGCTGCAAGCAAATGGTTTCTCACCGGTATGTGTTTGCATGTGTTGTATTAAACTTCCTTTTTAGCGAAACAGCCGAGCAATGGCTGCAAGCAAATGGTTTCTCACCGGTATGTGTTGCATGTGTTTTAAATTTCTTTAGTAAGCAAACCGAGCATGGCTGCAAGTAAATGGTTTCTCACCGGTATGCGTTCGCATGTGCCGTTTTAAAGTTCCTTTTCCAGCGAAACAAGCCGAGCACTGGCTGCAAGTAAATGGTTTACTTGTCGTGGTTGGAATATGATTTTGAATCTCATTTTTAAAATCTTGTTCGCTATCTTGCTCTACGTATGTGCATTCAAAGTTGTCAGTCTGAAGAGGGTCTTCGGTTTTAATCTCAATACTGGTATGTAACTCGTCGTTCCAATTTCCATTTTCATTTTCTCCTTCCGATTTTATCCTGATGGAAAGACCGATGAGAGAATTGGAGGAACTCGAAGCTCTGTTGAGGTGTTCAACAAACTGTTTTTCTTCACTTGGAGAAGTTTCAATTTCATTTTTCACATGGCAAGGTGTATGAGAGGCAAATGCCGTGTCAAATACAGATTCTGCTTCCGGTTCAGTTAACTCACACTTTTTGAATATAGTGTTACCAACCTCTGGGATAATGTCCTGTGGATCCTTCACGTTAGTTCCGCCTGCAGAAACCTCTGAGATTCTGTCTTCAGGAGCGCTAAGTCCTCCTTCGGATGTGCATTTGAATTCGGATGTATCCATGTAGAATCCTGAACAGAAGAAGTTTCGAATGTTGTGAGCAAACTTTGGGAAATATTTAGGGGTACCACATGGTGTGGAAGAAAAATAAAAAATTCAGGCCGGCTAGGTTGGCAGCGCGGTCAGCAAGTCTGACTGTAGGTCAATAGGTCCCGGGTTCGAATCCTGGTGGTGGCGACAAACTTTCATAGAACTAACGGGTGGATCTGCAAAAACGGATTCCACTCGACCTTAATCTCTGAAAATTTGAAGGCCGGGAGCAAGATGTCTACAAACCCCAATCCGACGCTCATTCAAAGTTGCAGAATCCTCATATAGATAAAAAACCCCAAATAACTTTGAAAAAAATAAAAATAATATTAATAAAAAAAAAGGGTAACTCTAGAAATCTGAGTATCCTGAGCGCTTGATTGCAGAATGGACCACTAAACAAGGCACGAATTCAAGCATTATGATGCAGGTTTCTTCACCAGAATTTCAAGTAGAACACGATTTGCACAACGAAAATTACTGAAACCAACTCCTAACGAAGATATTAACCTTTTCATTTCAAATTGGTTACGCGGATTTTGAACTGCCCGCTCACAAGAAACTCAAAGCTCTACGTGAGTCAAATCGCGCACTACAACGGTTTCAGCAAGCCTCTCAATCGAGCGATGTTCATTTCCTACCATGAGTTGTTCAAACTATAAGCAATTTGCTATAGCTGAACCAAAGCGTCAAGATTAAGGTTCCCAGATTTTTATATCGCAGAGACTGCCATGATAACGTTTAGCGCGCGATGTGAATCACGTAGAGAATTGAGTTTCTATGAGCGGGTGGTTTGATTTCACAGATCAAGAATCATTAACTATCTACGGAAGGAGTTGATTTCGGTAATTTGCGTTGTGCGAATCGTGTTTCACGTGAAATTTTGGTTAAGAAACATGTATCAGAATTCTGAAATTCGTACCTTGTCTAGTGGTTCATTGGGGCATGAAACTTCAAGAGTAGTTGCACACATCCCCCCCCCCCCTCCCGTACAGTTTACAGTACAGTAGTGCATAGGTGCATGTTCTTTTATGTCTCCGTGACAGGGTCCCAAAATGTACCGAAGAAATCCAGGCTGGAATTCGTTCTGGAAAATATGTGTTCCGTTTTTAAAATCCTGAAAAGAATAAATTTCCAATGTCGTTGGCGAGGATAGTAACGAGTTAATGAGTTCTCAAGTATATCATACTCTGTAAGATAAAATCATTGGAGTAACGGGGAATAAACAACGTCGAGGAGCGAAGTGCTTCGAGGCGTCGAACCGCATAGCGATCAGGGGGCATAGCCCCATTGCTCTATTGGACTAGCAAGAGGAGACATACAGAATGTCACGGAATCGGATATCTAGCAATGCATCGAGTGATAGAATTGGAGGTAAGAAGAATCAGAAAAGGCTTCGTCATTATTCAGATTGAAGCAGCGGTTAGCCCAGGCAATAGAGGATAGAATAGGGGTTTACCTTGCAAAATTTAGGTGAAATCAGGTTATGATTGATTCCTATGTAATTTTTTACGCTGAATCCGAATTTTTGGTTTCCCAACAAATTTTCCTTGTGCTAACTCCGGAAAATCGGAAAAACCGCGAAAAATCACGTTTTTCCGCGGTTTTCCCGAGATATCTCTGTTCCAGTGCGATATATCGAGAAAATAGTTATTTCCAAAAATAAAGCTGATAAAATTTCCTATAAAAATGATCTGAACGTTTTTTTCATACGTCCATTAGGTAGAGTGCTGGAGCCGTGGAAAGCTCTAAAAATTCGTAAAATCGCGATTTTCCACGGTTTTTCGCCATTTGAGTGCAATAAATTTGTTCTTTCGCAAAATTTCAGGATAGTCTTACCTTAAAAATTAATGCTGCTTACTTTTAAGACAAAAATGATGCCAATTTTTTCATTATAGGTCCATTGGGAGCGGTTTTAAAAGCCGTGAAAAGCTCGAAAATCGCGATTTTCCAGCATATTTTCGTAACAAATCCGTTCCTGTACAAAAAACTCATTTAAAGTGACTTCAAAATTCAATCTTATAAAATTGTCAACATACATACGTAGAATTTGCTCCCATGGCGCGCCCTGGTGCTCTGCGACATCCAAACGCCAGGTGTGCTTATCTACGTAAAGGTTAGTAGACAACGAACGACGTAATAAAATAGTGCAATTTTCAACCTACTTAAATGATGTTGAAATTTCCTTGTATATCTAAAGAAACAACGGATATGGATGGATGGAATGATGTTGTAATAGTGCAATCCTGCATTATTTACGCTTTCGACAAATCCATATTGTAAATAATGCAAAAAGTTAAAATTTAAAGAATGTACTACTACAATTTCTGGAATGATTTTTCTAGATTTGCGGCATATTTTCGTTACACATCCGTTCTTGGGCCAAAAACTCAGCTAATGGAGACTTCAAGATTTAATCTTATAAAATTTTCAACACATAATATGACGTGAAAAGCTTTTAGCATGGGTCAAAAAGTGCCGCATAGAGAATTATGGGTAGCTGGGAGAATTATGCGAAAAATTGTGATTTTCCACTTTTAAGCCGCGAATTAATCATCTTGTGTAAAAATATGGGGCTAAAAATATACCTCAAAAATTTAAAATTCAATGTGATGATGTTTTCGGTGGATTAAATTGCACAATTATGTGTCGAAATTTTAATGGTACATGTGAGAATGCACTCGATGAGGACTTATCCGTGGAACTTGTCGTAGATGATCCTGATGATTTATGGAATATACTCCTGAATCGTTCACAGAAAGAACAGCGGACGACCGAAGAGATGAAAGAAGTTCGGAGACGTTTGCAGGTATTAATTTCACTCAATTTTTTATTTTTATTTGAATTGATAGAAATGGCCAGTGATGCTAAAAAAAATGTACTCATTGACTTCATATACCGCAGAAATTCAAATCACGGTTTCTTCCACTTCGGTTTTATCAGTGATGTAAATGAAGCGACTCTAGGTAATTGAGAAAACGAGAATGAGAGTAATCACAGCACGCGCCCGTGAACTACTCATAATTTTGGGAGGCTTGTACTATGGATGTAGAATTTTAAATCATCATTTTAAATTAATATCCTTGATTTCAGCAATCATGACATTACTCTATTAATTGCACAAGTGTCACATTATTTCCAAATAATTGTAGCGTCATTATGAACCAACCATCAATGGATAAATACTCATCGACAACAAAAATAAGATCCTGAAATGCCAAGGAAGCGAAAAATCGCGATTGTATCTGCGAACCGTATCAATGCAGGTTGCTTTTATCATTGTTCTCCTCTCAGATTAATACCAAAAGATTTTCCTAGGCATACGTTTCTCTTATTCTAGTAAACGATGTTGCAAAAGCTCAAACGAGCAATTCAAATTCAGATAAATCCATACCAGAAGTTCCTGTTCTCCGATTTAGACGATGTCGTGCTGAAGTCGTAAAATACTGCAAAAATGGCAATGACGACAACGCAGGTGAGAATTTTCCCATCAATTTTACAATAGATTTTCCATGAGTTGATTAAGCAGAGAAAATTTACATTATAGTAGGCACAAATTAACATTCTCAAATAGCAGAAAAGAAAGAAAAAAACACCGATAACACCTATAACAATTCAACAATTACGTTCCTCTTGCCATTTTAAACCATGACCCAATTTTATAACTTAGTAGCTCTTTCACCGATAGAAAATATGTTAGGTTATGCCATTATACCCGTGCTTCTCAGTTCTCATTATGATTTCAGATCCTCAGGACATTCAGTCAGCAGAGTGCCTGACCATGCATCTGAATTATACTTCTTGACATTGAACATATTTACTATCATAGTTCTTATCTAATTATTACGATACTATTATAGTTGTTTTCGCATAATTGAAAACTTGTATCAATACATTCTTTAAATTTCAACTTTTTGCATTATTTACGCTTTCGACAAATCCATATCCGTTGTTTCTTCAGATATACAAGGAAATTTCAACATCATTTAAGTAGGTTGAAAATTGCACTATTTTATTACGTCGTTCGTTGTCTACTAACCTTTACGTAGATAAGCACACCTGGCGTTTGGATGTCGCAGAGCACCAGGGCGCGCCATGGGAGCAAATTCTACGTATGTATGTTGACAATTTTATAAGATTGAATTTTGAAGTCACTTTAAATGAGTTTTTTGTACAGGAACGGATTTGTTACGAAAATATGCTGGAAAATCGCGATTTTCGAGCTTTTCACGGCTTTAAAACCGCTCCCAATGGACCTATAATGAAAAAATTGGCATCATTTTTGTCTTAAAAGTAAGCAGCATTAATTTTTAAGGTAAGACTATCCTGAAATTTTGCGAAAGAACAAATTTATTGCACTCAAATGGCGAAAAAACCGTGGAAAATCGCGATTTTACGAATTTTTAGAGCTTTCCACGGCTCCAGCACTCTACCTAATGGACGTATGAAAAAAACGTTCAGATCATTTTTATAGGAAATTTTATCAGCTTTATTTTTGGAAATAACTATTTTCTCGATATATCGCACTGGAACAGAGATATCTCGGGAAAACCGCGGAAAAACGTGATTTTTCGCGGTTTTTCCGATTTTCCGGAGTTAGCACAAGGAAAATTTGTTGGGAAACCAAAAATTCGGATTCAGCGTAAAAAATTACATAGGAATCAATCATAACCTGATTTCACCTAAATTTTGCAAGGTAAAATCCTTTATTGCCTGGACAAGGAGAAACGCCGTTTGCGCCCTTAAAAATTGCCAAATTTCCTTCGATAAAATACAAATTTTCAAGGAAATCCGTACATACTACTCTTGGAATTTTTCAGGGAATTTTATGCGCGATTCAGATCAAAAATCGCCGTACCTCGATTTTAAATTGTATAGGTATTTTTCTCTCACGCAAACAGCGCTATTACATGAAAACCCAATTACCACAAGTCTTCATTTTTCATTTTGTGCTCCTGATAATACGCCGGAGTCGAGCCGAAAATAAAGGATGAAGATTCGTTGGTTTTCTTGTAAAGCGTTACTTTCCAGCAAAAATTGAAAAAGTTTTAAACAGAGATACGGCGTTATTACTTTCGACGTGGAAAACCTAGGGGTCTGCCTCCTCAAATGTAAACATTGACCGGTGCCCGGAGTGCCATTGTTTACAAGTTCCCAGCGACTAACGAACCAGGGCAATGGACCACTAGACAAGGTACGAATTTAAGCGATCTGATACATGTTTCTTAACCAGAATTTCATGTAGAACACGATTCACACAACAAAAATTACTGAAACCAACTCCTAACGAAGATATTAACGTTTTTATTTCACATTGGTTACGAGGAATTTGAATAACCTAGAAGTTAGGTGATGCTGCCTTAACTTCAGATGTCATCTTGTGATCTCGTAGTGGTGAGGTGACATGAACTATTACACGCCTGGTCAGTATAGTTTGCTGGTGAAAGTTAATTTCACAAGCACGCCCAATCTAATGCAATTTTCTCGAAATTCCTCAATTATCCCGCTTCTTATGTCCTGAGTTGGGAACATGTTACTTGCTAGGTGCATAGGAATGACTAGAAAAATGATCGTATAATTATTAGAGGAAATATTACAACTAAAAGAGGCGACGCTGAGTAGTAGGCAACTACTGCCTGAAGAGCCCGTCTTAAAGAGGAAGAAGTGGTTCCAAAAAGTTGCTTTGAGCGGGAACATGTCATACATTGTAACAATCAATTTCTTTAAACACTTTATTAGTAGTGTACGTGCTTGACAAATATTTTTACAGGAAATTAAAAAGCATACAGAAATGATAGCAAAGAGAAAATGTCAAAAAGAGGAACAGCTAAAGCGTTATTCGAATGTCCAGAGCTTTGCAAGAATTATCCAAACGACAGAGTCTAAAAAATTCAAGGGGAAAAATTTCGGATCAATTATAATCTTTTTCCTGAATTTAATTCGTTAAAGTAGGCTCTAAGCGATTAGGATTCGAGAGGACGCTTATTAATAACACACTAAGGCCTCGTTATTGACAAATATCAAAGAAATGATTATCAATTAACACTCTTTGAAACTAAAGGGTTGGTTGTTGAAATTCATAGACAAAAGGATAGTAGACAAAGAAGACGAAGCATCGCGCCAGTTTTTCTTTATCTATCGCTTTGTCCATTGATCTCAAGAAACAGACCGCTGTGTTTCTCCGAGGAAATTCGACGTTCAAATTATTTCGAGACGAAGACGTTGAAATTTAGCCGCAGCCACCGATCCTCTTTTCTGTGAAGCAAAGATCTTATTACGGTGGGATGAATTTCATAACTAGCATAAAGTCCAGTCTTTTAGATTCACTGTTCAAACGGTACTAGCCGAGGAGGGTATGGATTCGATCGACATGAATCGATCGAAAAATGAAAACGTGAATCGATCGACACTCATTCGATCGACAAATTATTAAAAGAACGGTGTCGATTCGATCGACATGAATAAATCGAAAAAGGAAAACGTGAATGGATCGCCGTGAATGGATCGACACCGATTCGATCAACTCACGAGTTTGTCGATCGACTTAATGGTTTGTCGATCGACTCATGGATTTGTCGATCCACATACGGGTTTGTTGATCCATTCACGGGTTTGTCGATTGATTCAAGGTTGTCGATCGAATCGGTGTCGATCGATTCATGTCGATCGATTCACGTTTTCATTTTTCGATCGATTCATGTCGATGAAATCGACACCGGTTTTTTTACAATTTGTCGATCGAATCGGTGTCGATCGACTCATGTCAATCGATTCATTTCGATCGAATTGACAACGGTTTTTTAACAAGTTGTCGATCGAATCGGTGTCGATCGACTCATGTCAATCGATTCATGTCGATCGAATTGACAACGGTTTTTTAACAAGTTGTCGATCGATTCATGTCGACCGATTCACGTTTTCATTTTTCGATCGAATCCATACCTTCCCTAGCGGAGATCAAGCAGGAAACCAACTGTGGACGCTCTTCAAGAGTCCACAGGGGAAAAACAACTTTGTCTCCACCTTGAATAGAGAATGAGGATGAACCATGATGTCCTTCCGGCAATCGAGTTCTTGCATTTGTCAAAGATTTGCGATTCAAGCACTTCTTCATACGACCAATTTCTCTGGAAACATGATGGTGCCACTAATTTTCTCTCAAGCTCGAAAAATGCTGTCAAAGATCCGACCGTGATGGAGGGGATATCCTACGCTACTTAGAGAGTCCACATACAGTCGGAGGGTAGCTACTTTGTTTGAGGACTTCGAAGTTGAAAACAGGGGCACCCAGCTAATGATTTTCTCCCGATCTGTGCATGACGAGTTTGACTATGAGATATAAAGGTGGACTCTCAAAGTATAGCGTAGGATATGTCCTCTATGACCGCCGGAACTAAGAAAGCATTTTTCGAGATCAAGCTCATTTTCCTCTCAGAAAATTAGTGGCACCATCGTGTTTCTAGCGAAATTTTGTAGTAAACTGCGGACATTAACCGCATATTCCTGACAAATGCAAGAACTCCAGTCTCATTCATTTGCAGGAGACTCAATTTTTGAAGAGTGTAACTACCAAATAAGGTAGGAGTGGATTCATTTTTACCCCCCCCCCCCCCTTCCAGAGTAAGTACTAACATATTCAGCACAGCGCTGCCTTCCGATGAAGTCCTCATCGAGGGTGTCTAATTTACAATAGAAACAGGAAAAAATTACCACGAAATGTTTTCCAGCCCGTATGAGTTTACAAGTGAATCATTAAATGCCTTTTGTGAGGGCGGACGACTTGTAATGACCTTGAGTGAGGGATTTGTCCCTAAAAAGCGTTTTCACATCTTACTTCAGATGAGTTTTATAAAGAAAAGGTGCATGGAATTAACAACAGCCACACGGTCGCTCGACAATAAGTGTCTTTAATCATATGTTAAGTCAAAGACCAGTTACAATAAAGGGAACGAATCAAAAACTGCAGCAGAAAAGTTTCTCACCGCTATGCGTTCAGACAGGAAACTTTAAACGACTCCTGTGATAAAAATAGGCAGAAAAATACGTACACCTGTTCAGTTTCAGAATCACATGTGTTCATATGTATTATATAAAATTACCTTTTTGAGCAAAGAAAGCCGAGCAACGGCTGTAACTAAAAAAATTGTTACTCGTACTTAGTATGTGTTAAATTATATTTCCTATTTCAGCGAATAACACACTCAGCAATGGCTGGAACAAAACAATTTCTAACCAGAATGTGCTCACATGCCGAGTTATATATTATTTTTGAGAAAAACCGGCCGAGCAATCAATACAAGTAAATGGTCTCTCACCGGAGTTTGTTCAGATGAGTCGTTTTAAACTACCTCACTCAGGAAAACGTGCAGGGCGATAGCTACAAGTAATTGATGGTTCTTCAACAGGGTGTGTTCGCATGTGTCGTATTAAACTTCCTTTTCGAGTGAAGCAGACCGAGCAATGGCTGCAAGTAAATGGTTTCTCACCGGTATGTGTTCGCATGTGTTGTTTTAAATCTCCTTTTCCAGCGAAACAAGCCGAGCACTGGCTGCAAGTAAATGGTTTCTCACCGGTATGGGTTCGCACGTGCCGTTGTAAAGTTCTTTTTAGAGGGAAACAAGCCGAGCAATGGCTGCAAGTGAATGGTTTTTCACCGGTATGTGTTCGCATGTGGCGTTTTAAATATTGTTTCTGAGCAAAACGGGCCGAGCACTGGCTGCAAGCAAATGGTTTCTCACCTGTATGTTTTCGCATGTGGCGTTTTAAATCTTGTTGTTGAGCAAAAGGGGCCGAGCACTGGCTGCAAGTAAATGGTTTCTCACCGGTATGAGTTCGCATGTGCCGTTTTAAAGTTCCTTTTTCAGTGAAGCAGACCGAGCAATGGCTGCATCTGAATGGTTTCTCACCGGTATGTGTTCGCATGTGTTGTTTTAAATCTCCTTTTCCAGCGAAGCAAGCCGAGCACTGGCTGCAAGTAAATGGTTTCTCACCGGTATGGGTTCGCACGTGCCGTTGTAAAGTTCTTTTTTAGAGGGAAACAAGCCGAGCAATGGCTGCAAGTGAATGGTTTTTCACCGGTATGTGTTCGCATGTGGCGTTTTAAATATTGTTTCTGAGCAAAACGGGCCGAGCACTGGCTGCAAGCAAATGGTTTCTCACCTGTATGTTTTCGCATGTGGCGTTTTAAATCTTGTTGTTGAGCAAAAGGGGCCGAGCACTGGCTGCAAGTAAATGGTTTCTCACCGGTATGAGTTCGCATGTGCCGTTTTAAAGGTCCTTTTTGAGCGAAGCAGACGGAGCAATGGCTGCAAGTGAATGGTTTCTCACCGGTATGTGTTCGCATGTGTTGTATTAAATTTCCTTTTATAGCGAAACAAGCCGAGCAATTTCTGCAAGCAAATGGTTTCTCACCTGTATGTGTTCGCATGTGTGTTTTTAAAGTACCTTCTATCGCAAAACCGGCCGAGCAACGATTGCAACTGAGCGGTTTGCATGGCGTGGTTGGCATATGATTTTGAATCTCATTTTCAAAATCGTGTTCTCTATCTTCCGTTACGTAAGTGAATTCATAGCTGTCAGTCTTAAGAGGGTCTTCGTTTTTAATCTCAATACTGGTATGTAACTGGTCGATCCAATTTTCATTTTCATTGTCTCCTTCCGATTTTATCCTGATGGAATGACCGATGAGAGAATTGGAGGAACACGAGGCGCTATTGAAGTGTTCAACAGACTTTTTTTCTTCACTTGGAGAAGTTCCAATTTCAGTTTTCACATGCCAAGGTGTATGAGAGGCAAATTCCGTGTCAAATGCAGATTCTGCTTCCGGTTCAGTTAACTCACACTTTATGAATATAGTGTTACCAACCTCCGGGATAATGTCCTGTGGATCCTTCACACTTATTCTGCCTATAGAAATCTCTGGGATCCTGTCTTCAGGAGCGCTAAGTCCTCCTTCGGATGTGCATTTGAATTCGGATTGATCCATGTAGAATCCTGAACAGAAAAAATTTCGAATATTGTGAGCAAAATTTGCGAACGAGCGAAATATTTAGGGGTACCGTATGGTATGGAGAAAATAAGAAATTCCGACCGGCCAGGTTAGCCTCGTGGTCAGCGCGTCTGACTGTGGTTGAATAGGTCCCGGATTCGAATCCCGGCGGTGGCGACAAATGTTCTTGCAACTGACAAGTGGATCTGCAGAGACGGATTCCACTCGGCCTTAATCTCTAAAAAGCGAAATGTAAACGGTTGAATTGAATATCTTAAATTTTGATTCTCGAATTTTACCCGAAATTTAGGGACTTGAAAACGCAATGTTGAACTAATTTTGAACTTACCAAGATAATGTTGAGGCAAAGTAAGGTGAAATTGGCTCAAATCGTGGGAAAATAGTATGACCTTTAAACTGGCGAATTTGGGGGTCCAAAACCCCCCTTAAAATTAGTTTGCAGTCATTTCTGTGATTCTTGCACAAAAGTGCTTTCAATTTGGTAAATTTTCCTGCTTTGTTTCTTTCTCTACGATAAAATACGTTTGGGGTCGGGTCGCTCGCGAGGAACAATGGATACTGCCTCGGTCTCCGGACTGAGGTGTGGTGTACGAGGGAGAGAAGGGTAAAATGGTTTCTGTATGTGCAAAAGGATTTCTGTATGAGCCACGGTTAGCACATGGTCTAATAAGTCTCACGGCTCATCAGAGATTGCACACACGGGTCCCTCGCTTCTTTATCAGGGGCTCCAACGGGGCCAAAATGTAGCCAAGGGCTAGGGATCTTCGGAATTAGCTTTTTAATAAAACGGAGGAGTGAAATTCACATTCGAGGATTGCTTAACTGTTCAGCCATCCTCCAATCAGTTCATTTACTTTTCTTATATATGCATGTTTTAAATAAGCGGGGCACGGTATTAAAAGTATTTAAAAAAGCTAAAGAAAGGAGCACGTCAGCTCTGGGAGAAATAGGAAAATACAGACGATGAAGGAAATCAATCGACCTTAGAGATTGATGCATTAGTAACCTTTTTACAAGATCGCAAGAATTCTGAGCGAGCCCGCCCGTCATGCAGATTATTAAAAAATATTGACTCAAATTCAAGAATTAAGTGTGGTTCGCAACGTTGCAATCGAGGTAAATCAGCTCTTTTTCCCGTGAAACCATCGATATTTGAGTTCGTTTTCGGCAGGCGTGACAAAAAACTATTTGACCACGGTTGTAAGAGAGTTGCAGCTTCGCCGGATTGAAGACGCGTCAAATTATAGTAAATTTCTCAGAGAACCTGAGCGTATCTTTCAAAAAATATTGATAGAAAGTAAAGCATTAACTGGGGTTCGCAACGTTGTAATCGAGGTAAGTAAGCTCATTTTCGCGTGGAACCATTGATACTTGAGTTCGTTTACGGTAGGCGTGACATACATCTATTTGACCACGCTGTAAGCAAGTCACAGCTTCGCCAGATTGAAGGCACGTCACACTGCGAAGATGCCTTGACCACCCTGCGGACCCTGGCGGGTGGGACGAACGGTAATATCGCTGCGACACTTAGACGATCATCATTATTTATGACTCCCATCTAATTTTCACCGTATGAAACAAAAATAACTATCCAAATGCTAAAATTCAGAATCAGGGACCGTGGTTTTTTTCGGTAAAAAAAGGAAAATATGACTAAATTTGATATCGCTACGAAATTTCCTGTTATTTCATTTAAAATCGTTTTAAAAAAAATTCATTCAAATTGAAGCATTAAGTGTCGTTCGCAACGTTGCAATCCTCCTTTCCTCGCTCCTTTTATCGTGGAACCATCGATACTTGAGTTCGTTTACGGCAGGCGTGACATACAACTATTTGACCACGGCTGTAAGCATGTTGCAGTTTCGCCGGATTGAAGGCGCGTCAAACTGCGAAGATGTCTTGACCGTCCTGCCAACTCTGGCGGGTGGGATGAAAGCTCAAATCGCTGCGACACTTAGAGAATGCGTCATTATTTATGACTCCCATCTAATTTTCACCTTTAGAAAAAAAAGTAACTGTGCCAATAGCTATGATTTAGAATCAGGGACCATGGTTTTATTTTCGGTAAAAAAAAAAAAAAAGGAAAAAAAGAAAAAAAAAATTAAAATAGGACTGAATATAATTTCGCGAAGAAATTTCCCGTACTTTCAGTTCAAATCGTTCCTAAAATAATAGTACATTTTTCAAAGAATCTGAGCGTATCTTTTAAAAAATATTGATTCATATTGAACCATTAAATGTGGTTTGCAACGTTGCAATCGAGGGAAATAAGCTACTTGTCGCGTGGAACCATCTACATTTGAGTTCGTTTACGGCAGGCCTGACATACAAGTATTTGACCACGGCTGTAAGCCAGTTGCAGCTTCTCCGGATTGAAGGCGCGACAAACTGCGAAGATGTCTTGACCGCCCTGCCAACTCTGGCGGGTGGGACGAACGCTACAACGTCGCAAATGGAGAAACGTCGTCTCTCATTTTGCCCCAAAATATGTATGTATAAAATTGAAGGCATTATGACTGGCCTCTCTCGACTTATATTCGTCTGTAACGATAAACAATGGGACGCGATTGCTACGGCGCCTTGATACAACTATACAACCTCGACGGATGTCCGTATTGCGTTCAAAAATTGAAGGCGTTTTGACTTCCTACGCATAATACCTGTAGTTGATTCGATCGACAAACGCGTTGTTCGGCGGTGACGGGGACTTGACGCAACTATTTAAGCTTGTTGGATGTCCGTATCGGTCCGACTGAAGTGCGAAACCACGTATCTCCATTGCGGTGTTTCAAAATTTCCGTTCTTAATTCATCTCTTCCACGAGAAACAATCCAAATTTACGACTTTAAATTTTGAACCAAATCTTCTGATATCGAATATGAAAAATCATTGAGAATTTAAGTTTTAATGTTGACCAGTTTCTCGAACGAAAAATAAAATTTCTAAGGAAGTCTGCAACGTCGCAAATGGAGAAACGTCGTCTCTCATTTTGCCCAAAAATATGTATGTATAAAATTGAGTGCATTATGACTGGCCTCTCTAACTAACTCTCTTAACTTATATTCGTCTGTAACGATAAATAATGGGACGCGATTGCTACGGCGCTTTGATACAACTATACAACCTCGACGGATGTCCGTATTGCGTTCAAAAAATTGAAGGCGTTTTGACTTCCTACGCATAATACCTGTAGTTGATTCGATCGACAAACGCGTTGGTCGGCGGTGACGGGGACTTGACGCAACTATTTAAGCTTGCAAAGGCGGTATACTGCGTATACGCGCCAAAAGAGAACTTCGAGTAGTCCAGAAATCTGAGTTTTCTGAGCGTTTGATTGTTAAATTGTAATAGAATGAGGCCATATCACTTACGTTTTAGGGCCACATTCTATTATGCTTTCTAGCTCATTCGGGCCGAAAGCCATCAATTTCGCAAGTGCAGGCTCAGGCGGGCATTTGGATGTTTAGAGTATCCATCTCGAAGCGCCGATTTATCTCGCAATCACGTCTTTGACGTCATCGCTCGATCGGCTGCTGCGAGATGTATGCTCTCGAGATTCGCGTCGGATTCATTCGTATCTTCGAGGCAGCGAGTATGGGTAGCACCTAGCCCGTGCATCTAGTGTATACCGTTGTATTTTGTATCGAGATATGGATCAGCTCTACCATTTGACTCCGAGCGTTGGATTATTTCATCCCCCCCATTACAAAATTAGGGCAATAAACTTCAAAAGTAGATGTACCGCCCCCCCCCTTCCCGTGCAGTTTACAGTAGAGTAGTGCACAGCTGCATGTACTTTTATGTCTCCGTGACAGGGTCCGAATATGTACCTGGAAAATCCAGGTTGGGATTCGTTCCGGAAAATATGTGTTCCGTTTTTAGAATCCTGAAAAGCATACATTTCCAATGTCGTTGGCTACAGTATTGACGAGTTAAAGAGTTAAGAAGTACTCTATAAGCTAAAATCATTGGAATAACGAGGAATGCACCACGCCGAAGAGCGAAGCGCTTCGAGGCGTCGAACCGCAAAGTGGTCAGTGGACGTAGCCCAGCAGCTCTATTGGATTGGCAAGAAGACATATGTCACGGAATCGGATGTCTAACAATGCATCGGGTAATATCATTCAGGTAAGAAGCTTCAGAAAAAGGCTCCGCCTTCATTCACAGTGAAACAGCGTCACCGTAAGGAGAGACGCCGTTTGCGTCCTTAAAAATTGCCAAATTTCCTTCGATGAAATACAAATTGTCAAGGAAGTCTGTAGATGCTACTCTTAGAATTTTTCAGGGAATTTTATGCGCGATTCAGATCCGAAAGCGCCGTGACTCGATTTTAAATTTTATATTTTCTTCCACACAAATAGCGCTATTACAAGAAGACCAATGACCACACGGATTCATTTTTTCATTGTGTGGTTCCATATACAGGGTTATCCAGAAGTCCGGGACCCCCCTTATAACTTTTGAACAAAAAATGCTATAGATTTGAAATTTGGGGAATGTTCCTAGGTCAAAGGGAACTTTTTTTTGGCGTACCCAAAATTTTGAAGGGGGCCCCCCTGAGGGGGGGCGGACCCTAACTTTTTTTTTTCAAATGGGAACCCCTATCTTGTGATACATCATTCGAAAGGGCTTAAAAAAAAAAACTTTTGGCGCAAACCGATTGTCGATACCTCAATTTTTAACAAAATGGCGGCTCATTCAAAAGTCTGGGCCTCCGCTCATAACTCATGAACAAAAAATGCTAGGGATTCGAAATTTGGGGAATATTCCTAGGTGAAAGGGAACTACTTTTTGGCGTACCCAAAATTTTGGGGGGTGGCCCCCCTGAGGGGGGGCGGACCCTAACCCTTTTTTTCAAATAGGAACCCCTAATTCATGGCATACAGGTTTCAACCTAACGATAGCAAATTAACGCTGTAAAGTTTTAAGTATCGTTTTAAGTCAAAACAGTATCTCGAGAAAATTTTAAACAGGAGCCCATGGCAAATTACAAAAAACTATTACCAAACTATGTAGTTAGGTTGTAGTAGTTTGTAGGTCGAGACGTCTGCTTTGATTTTCGTAAGTTGCATTTTTCTCATCTACATGTAGTTGGAAATATTATCATCATAATAATTATTTTCGCTTGTAGCTCTATTTTTTATACATCGATTATGTTTACAAACGGAAAAATATAGTGCCAACAGATTTCGTGACGTTACAAGGATCAATGACGCCAAGATCCTTTCACTTTCACTTGCAATTGGATTGCATTTTGCAAAAAGGAACCACTAGCATTGCAATGTTGCTAAGATTGTGCAACTTCTTTTGTCTTGGAGGAAAAACCCGATTATCCATTAAAAGTTTCTATTTTACTCGCTAAAAACTGTAAATTTAAGACAAAAATTACCATCTAAATTTCATAGTTTTTCACGATTTTCGCAATTTTATTGCAAAAGATGAAGTGGCACAATCTTAGCATCATGGCAATGCTATTGGTTCCTTTTTGCAAAATGCAATCCAATTGTTTAAATACATTCCGGTCGTACATCCGCCATTATACATTAGATGAAAAAACAAGCGGGAAAGTTCTAATACTGTCGTATTAGAAAAGCGCTCAGGTTTTAGTCTATGTATTTAGTGAAGAAAGGAAGTATAAACTCCGTCGACTTGGCCGGGAAATGGAAATAAAACATCAGCTGATAGCAAACAGAGGTTACCAAGGAAACCAAGGAATGGAACTTTCACAGAGGAACTCACAGATGAAGAGAGACACTAACTGGCAATGAGTTGTGTCAACGTAAATTAATCTTCAGATTTGATATACCGCTGAACACCAATGAGAGTGACACTGACGCAAGGTGCTTGTGCTACTACACACCGTACACAACGAAAACCAATGAGAGTGACACTGACACAAGGTGCTTGTGATACTACACGCCGTACACACCCGAACTTGGGAACAATATTCAACATTAGTAAAGTAATGAAAGGAGCGCAATATTGTCTATGTAAACACGTTTTTTCGTTTCCCGAAAATGCAAGCCACCGTTGAGCTCATCAGGCGAGTTTTATCAGGCGTGTCTCAACTTCAACGATCAATTTCGATAAGAATTACTCTACCTCTAAGGAATTTTCTTATAGACAAACGATCGAAACTACCCGCGCAATACGTGAAAAGCAGAAAATACGGTTATCACAGCTTTATTTTTTTAAAACTGGACCCCCTCCCCCCCCCCAAAAAAAAAGCCTACACATCGATGAGCTGGTGCGCCATTTAAACGAATTAGCACTAGTATACTAGTCCTCTAGAGGCAAGTCGAAATCAAAAAGCGTTGCCTATCGGCTGAGCGCTTAAAAGGTGGTTACAGGTGGTTGAAAAAATTTTTCCATACGTATTTTGACCTCATAAGGAGAAAGCCAATGAGAAACGTTAATCTTATCACCACAACTGTTAGATCTTTTTTTTCAATCAAAGAGGCTGTTTCGAGCTATTTTAAGCTCAGAAGCGCGTTCCTCCCTAAAGGATACGTGCGTAGGTAACGCTTTTAATTGAGCAATTCCAGGATCATACATAAGCCCCATTCATGAGGTAGCATTCGTAGCTGACATCAAATCATCATTCGCGGGAATTGTTCGATTTGTTCGGTCAATATTGAGCTATAATCCCTGTTGAAACTGATAACCTAGAATTTAGGTGATGCTGCCTTAACTTCAGATGTCATCTTGTGTTCTCTTAGTCGTGAGGGGACATGAACTATTACGCGCCTGGTCAGTATAGTTTGCTGGTGAAAGTTAATTTCACAAGCACGCCCAATTTAATGCAATTTTCTCGAAATTCCTCAATTTTCCCGCTTCTTATGTCTTGAGTTGAGAGCATGTTACTTGCTAGGTGCATAGGAATGTCTGGAAAAATGATCGTATAATTATTAGAGGAAATATTACAACTAAAAGAGGCGATGCTGAGCAGTAGGCAACTACTGCCTGAAGAGCCCGTCTTAAAGAGGAAGAAGTGGTTCCAAAAAGTTGCTTTGAGCGGGAACATGTCATACATTGTAACAATCAATTTCTTTCAACACTTTATTAGTAGTGTACGTGCTTGACAAATATTTTTACAGGAAATTAAAAAGCATACAGAAATGATAGCAAAGAGAAAATGTCAAAAAGAGGAACAGCTAAAGCGTTATTCGAATGTCCAGAGCTTTGCAAGAATTATCCAAACGACAGAGTCTAAATAATTCAAGGGGAAAAATTTCGGATCAATTATAATCTTTTTCCTGAATTTAATTCGTTAAAGTAGGCTCTAAGCGATTAGGATTCGAGAGGACGCTTATTAATAACACACTAAGGCCTTCTTATTGACAAATATCAAAGAAATGATTATCAATTTACACTCTTTGGAAATAAAGGGTTGGTTGTTGAAATTCATAGACAACAGGATAGTAAACAAAGAAGACGAAGCATCGCGCCAGTTTTTCTTTATCTATCGCTTTGTCCATTGATCTCAAGAAACGGACCGCAGTGTTTCTCCGAGGAAATTCGACGTTCAAATTATTTCGAGAAGAAGACGCTGACATTTAGCCGCAGCTACCGATCCTCTTTTCTGTGAAGCAAAGATCTTATTACGGTGGGATGAATTTCATAACAAGCATAAAGTCTAGTCTTTTAGATTCGCTGTTCAAACGGTACTAGCCGAGATCAAGCAGGAAACCAACTGTGGACGCTCTTCAAGAGTCCATAGGGGAAAAACAACTTTGTCTCCACCTTGAATAGAGAATGAGGATGAACCATGATGTCCTTCCGGCAATCGAGGTCTTGCATTTGTCAAAGATTTGCGATTCAAGCACTTCTTCATACGGCCAATTTCTCTGGAAACACGATGGTGCCACTAATTTTCTTTCAAGCTCGAAAAATGCTGTCAAAGATCCGACCGTGATGGAGGGGATATCCTACGCTACTTAGAGAGTCCACATACAGTCGGAGGGTAGCTACTTTGTTTGAGGACTTCGAAGTTGAAAACAGGGGCACCCAGCTAATGATTTTCTCCCGATCTGTGCATGACGAGTTTGACTATGAGATATAAAGGTGGACTCTCAAAGTATAGCGTAGGATATGTCCTCTATGACCGCCGGAACTAAGTAAGCATTTTTCGAGATCAAGCTCATTTTCCTCTCAGAATATTAGTGGCACCATCGTGTTTTTGGCGAAATTTTGTAGTAAACTGCGTACATTAACCGCATATTCCTGACAAATGCAAGAACTCCAGTCTCATTCATTTGCAGGAGACTCAATTTTTGAAGAGTGTAACTACCAAATAAGGTAGGAGTGGATTCATTTTTACCCCCCCCCCCCCCCTTCCAGAGTAAGTACTAACATATTCAGCACAGCGCTGCCTTCCGATGAAGTCCTCATCGAGGGTGTCTAATTTACAATAGAAACAGGAAAAAATTACCACGAAATGTTTTCCAGCCCGTATGAGTTTACAAGTGAATCATTAAATGCCTTTTGTGAGGGCGGACGACTTGTAATGACCTTGAGTGAGGGATTTGTCCCTAAAAAGCGTTTTCACATCTTACTTCAGATGAGTTTTATAAAGAAAAGGTGCATGGAATTAACAACAGCCACACGGTCGCTCGACAATAAGTGTTTTTAATCATATGTTAAGTCAAAGACCAGTTACAATAAAGGGAACGAATCAAAGACTGCAGCAGAAAAGTTTCTCACCGCTATGCGTTCAGACAGGAAACTTTAAACGACTCCTGTGATAAAAATAGGCAGAGAAATACGTACACCTGTTCAGTTTCAGAATCACATGTGTTCATATGTATTATATGAAATTACCTTTTTGGGCAAAGAAAGCCGAGCAACGGCTGTAACTAAAAAATAAAAAAATTGTTACTCGTACTTGTTCGTATGTGTTAAATTAAATTTCCTATTTCAGCGAAACACACTGAGCAATGGCTGCAACAAAATGATTTCTAACCAGAACGTGCTCACATGCTGAATTATATATTATTTTTGAGCAAAACCGGCCGAGCAATCAATGCAAGTAAATGGGCTCTCTCCAGAGTTTGTTCACATGTGTCGTTTTAAACTACCTCACTCAGCAAAACGTGCAGGGCGATAGCTACAAGTAATTAATGGTTCCTCAACAGTATGTGTTCGCAGGTGTCGTATTAAATTTCCTTTTCGAGTGAAGCAGACCGAGCAATGGCTGCAAGTAAATGGTTTCTCACCGGTATGTGTTCGCATGTGTGGTATTAAATTTTCTTTTAGAGCGAAACAAGCCGAGCAATGGCTGCAAATAAATGGTTTGCCACCAGTATGTGTTCGCATGTGTTTTATTAAATTTCCTTTTAGAGCGAAAGAAGCCGAGCAATGGCTGCAAGTAAATGGCTTCTCACCGGTATGTGTTCGCATGTGCCGTTTTAAAGTTCCTTTTTCAGTGAAGCAGACCGAGCAATGGCTGCATCTGAATGGTTTCTCACCGGTATGTGTTCGCATGTGATTTAATAACGTTACTTTTCGAGGGAAACAGACCGAGCATTGGCTGCATCTGAATGGTTTCTCACTGGTATGTGTTCGCATGTGCCGTATTAAATTTGCGTTTAGAGCGAAGCAGTCCGAGCAATGGCTGCAAGTGAATGGTTTCTCACCAGTATGTGTTCGCAAGTGTTGTTTTAAATCTCCTTTTCTAGCGAAACAAGCCGAGCAATGGCTGCAAGTGAATGGTTTCTCACCAGTATGTGTTCGCATGTGTTGTTTTAAATCTCCTTTTCTAGCGAAACAAGCCGAGCACTGGCTGCAAGTGAATGGTTTCTCACCGGTATGGGTTCGCATGTGGCGTTTTAAATGTTGTTTGTAAGCAAAACGGGCCGAGCACTGGCTGCAAGTAAATGGTTTCTCACCGGCATGTGTTCGCATGTGTGTTTTTAAAGTACCTTTTATAGCAAAACGGGCCGAGCAACGACTGCAACTGAACGGTTTGCATGTTGTGGTTGGCATATGATTTTGAATCTCATTTTCAAAATCTTGTTCTCTATCTTCCTTTACGTAAGTGCATTCATAGCTGTCAGTCTTAAGAGGGTCTTCGTTTTTAATCTCAATACTGGTATATAACTGGTCGATCCAATTTTCATTTCATTGTCTCCTTCCGATTTTATCCTGATGGAATGACCGATGAGAGAATTGGAGGAACACGAGGCGCTATTGAAGTATTCAACGACTTTTTTTCTTCACTTGGAGAAGTTCCAATTTCAGTTTTCACATGGCAAGGTGTATGAGAGGCAAATTCCGTGTCAAATGCAGATTCTGCTTCCGGTTCAGTTAACTCACACTTTATGAATATAGTGTTACCAACCTCCGGGATAATGTCCTGTGGATCCTTCACACTTATTCTGCCTATAGAAATCTCTGGGATCCTGTCTTCAGGAGCGCTAAGTCCTCCTTCGGATGTGCATTTGAATTCGGATTGATCCATGTAGAATCCTGAACAGAAAAAATTTCGAATATTGTGAGCAAAATTTGCGAACGAGCGAAATATTTAGGGGTACCATATAGGGTGGAGAAAATATGAAATTCCGGCCGGCAAGGTTGGCCTCGTGGTCAGCGCGTCTGACTGTGGTTGAATAGGTCCCGGATTCGAATCCCGGCGGTGGCGACGAATGTTCATGCAACTGACGAGTGGATCTGCAGAGACAGATTTCACTCGGCCTTAATCTCTAAAAAGCGAAATGTAAACTGTTGAACTGAATGATCTTAAATTTTGTTTCTCGAATTTTACCCGAAATTTGGGGACTTAAAAACGCAATTTTGAACTAATTTTGCACATACCAAGATAATGTTGAGGCAAAGTAAGGTGAAATTGGCTCAAATCGCGGGAAAATCGTATGACCTTTAAACTGGCGAATTTGGGGGTCCGAAACCCCCCTTAAAATTAGTTTGAAGTCATTTCTGTGATTCTTGCACAAAAGTGCTTACAATTTGGTAAATTTTCCTGCTTTGTTTCTTTCTCTACGATAAAATACGTTTGGGGTCGGGTCGCTCGCGAGGAACAATGGATACTGCCTCGGTCTCCGGACTGAGGTGTGGTGTACGAGGGAGAGAAGGGTAAAATGATTTCTGTATGTGCAAAAGGATTTCTGTATGAGCCACGGTTAGCACATGGTCTAATAAGTCTCACGGCTCATCAGAGATTGCACACACGGGTCCCTCGCTTCTTTATCAGGGGCTCCAACGGGGCCAAAATGTAGCCAAGGGCTAGGGATCTTCGGAATTAGCTTTTTAAAAAAACGGAAGAGTGAAATTCACATTTGAGGATTGCTTAACTGTTCAGCCATCCTCCAATCAGTTCATTTACTTTTCTTATATATGCATGTTTTAAATAAGCGGGGCACTGTATTAAAAGTATTTAAAAAAGCTAAAGAAAGGAGCACGTCAGCTCTGGGATATAATAGGAAAATACAGACGATGAAGAAAATCAATCGACCTTAGAGATTGATGCATTAGTAACCTTTTTACAAGATCGCAAGAATTCTGAGCGAGCCCGCCCGTCATGCCGTTTATTAAAAAATATTGACTCAAATTCAAGCATTAACTGTAGTTCGCAGCGTTGCAATCGAGGTAAAAAAGCTCCTTTTCGCGTGGAACCATCGATATTTGAGTTCGTTTACGGCAGGCGTGACTAACAACTATTTGACCACGGCTGTAGGAGAGTTGCAGCTTCGCGCGTGAAGGCGCGTCAAACTGCGAAGATGTCTTGACCGCCCTGCCGACCCTGGCGGGTGGGACGAACGCTAAAATCGCTGCGACAAATAGAGGATGCGTCATTATTTAAGACTCTCGTCTAATTTTTACCATTAGAAACCAAAATACCTATCCTACAGCTAAGATATAGCATCAGGGACCATGGTTGTTTTTTGGTAAAAAAAAAAAAGGAAAATAGGACTAAATATAATTTCGCGACGAATTTCCCCGTGATTTCTTTTAAAATCGATCATAAAATTATAGTAAATTTTTCAGAAAATCTGAGCGTATCTTTTAAAAAAAAATTGATTCAAATTGAACCATTAACTGTGGTTAGCAACGTTGCAATCGAGGGAAATAAGTCCCTTGTCGCGTGGAACCGTGTCGTATATTTGAGTTCGTTTACGGCAGGCGTGACATACAACTATTTGACCACGGCTGTAAGCATGTTGCATCTTCGCCGGATTGAAGGCGCGTCAAACTGCGAAGATGTCTTGACTCTGGCGGGTGGGAAGAACGCTATAATCGCTGCGACACTTAGACGATGCGTCATTATTTATGACTCCCATCGAATTTTCACCACAGGAAACAAAAAAAAACTATGCGAATAGCTAAGATGTAGAATAAGGGACCATGGCTTTTTTTCGGTGAAAAGAAAAAAGGAAAATAGGACTAAATTTGATATCGCGACGAAATTTTCCGTGATTTCATTTAAAATCGTTCGTAAATGTATCGTTAATTTTTCAGAGAATCTGAGCGCCGCACGGTTAACGAAACATAGGATTGCCCGGTCATGGACTTCCTCCGCAACTTCTTTCCGCTACATGCTTCGATCTTTATGGAATTTCAGGTCAAAACTTAATGTTCTCAAAGCATTTTCATAGCAGAATCTGATTTTGACCCTAATTTGGCCGATGTTCACACGGAAACGCATGTTTTAGGGTGTTGTTATAAGTTTCAGGCATCAAAATTTACATGTAATAACGTCACAACAAAATACAAGGGTCGAAAAGATTTTGACAAAGTGCAACAATTTTAGGAACAGCGGAATCTGCCACGTTTGAGGAGCTCTGGGAAAAAATTGGAGGAAAAAAATTGAAAATACATGCTAGATTCGTATAGTATGAACCCTTAGGAACACTTCATGCCCACTTCGGATCCAAAATTAGCGACACCTCCATGTCCGACCTTTTGCCCATTTCGTTACAGTGTGCGTCACTTTCCGGTGAGTAACTCAGGCACTCGATACGTTGTATCGAGTACGGGGTCGAAACGATCGCAAAGGCGGTATACTGCGTTTACGCGCCAAAAGAGATCTTCGAGTACTCCAGAAATCTGAGTTTCCTGAGCGTTTGATTGTAAAATTAGGGCAAGAAACTTCAAAAGTAGTTGCACACCCCGCCCCCCCCCTTCCCGTGCAGTATACAGTAGAGTAGTGCATAGGTGCATGTGCTTTTTATGTCTCCGTGACAGGGTCCGAATATGTACCTGGAAAATCCAGGTTGGGATTCGGTCCGGAAAATATGTGTTCCGTTTTTAGAATCCTGAAAAGAATAAATTTCCAATGTCGTTGGCTACAGTATTGACGAGTTAAAGAGTTAAGAAGTACTCTATAAGCTAAAATCATTGGAATAACGAGGAATGCACCACGCCGAAGAGCGAAGCGCTTCGAGGCGTCGAACCGCAAAGTGGTCAGTGGACGTAGCCCAGCAGCTCTATTGGATTGGCAAGAAGACATATGTCACGGAATCGGATGTCTAACAATGCATCGGGTAATATCATTCAGGTAAGAAGCTTCAGAAAAAGGTTCCGCCTTCATTCACAGTGAAACAGCGTTACCGTAAGGAGAGACGCCGTTTGCGTCCTTAAAAATTGCCAACTTTCCTTCGATAAAATACAAATTGTCAAGGAAATCTGTAGATGCTACTCTTAGAATTTTTCAGGGAATTTTATGCGCGATTCAGATCCGAAAGCGCCGTGACTCGATTTTAAATTTTATATTTTCTTCCACACAAATAGCGCTATTACAAGAAGATCCAATGACCACACGGCTTCATTTTTTCATTATGTGCTTCTGATGGTACGCCGGAATTGAGTATAAAAATAAAGGATGAAGATTTGTTGGTTTTCTTGTAAAACGTTACTTTCCAGTAAAAATTGAAAACGTTTTAAACAGAGATACGGCGTTATTACTTTCGACGTGCAAAACCTAGAGGTCTGCCTCCTCAAATGTAAACAATGACCAGTGCCGTTGTTTCCAAGTTTCCAGCGACTAACAAACCATGGCAATTTGGAAAGAGACGGAGGCACTGTGTTCGGTGTTAACCGCTTGTGAAGAAACCAATGAAAATTAATTAGATCTCATGTTTTTTTTGTCCCCCCCCCCCCCATTTTAAATGACAGTAATCCATTAAAAGCTTGCACAACTTAATGGTATTAACATGCTGAAAAACACTGACTTAGAGTTCAACGAATAGCGCCAAACAGTGCGGTCGGTGCGAAACGCACATAAGCGCCTACTAGACGGTAGGAATACTTCAAGCACTTGTCGTTCTCTATGGTGCGCGCTTTAGTTGTTGAAAATGCGTAATTTCTTCGTGCCGGACCTAGTAAGGTTTATGAACACCACTTCCGAGGTGTGTACATTGAGAGCCTGGAATCCTAGGATCGAGGGATATCAGAGATTTTGCAGACTTGAGTGGTACCTTTGCATATTGCATCACTGTATTGACGTCAGAGTTCGTCCGTCTGCTTCTAAGCTGAATCCAGAATCTGAGATCCAAAATTAATTAATGGCATAGAGGGTTTAACTAAACAATAGCAAATCGACGCAGTTTAAGTCGGAAAAACTGATGTTGCGTCAATCCGCGCGGATTTACTAGAAGAAACCATATTTTGTCGACATAACACTGACAAAATATTCAAACACCACTTTAAAAGAAAATGGTATAATTAAGATGGTTGGTGATGTTCAGCAATTATTGGTTGAAGGATACGTCTTGCGGGGGATGAATATTCGTTCCAAAAATTTGCACCGGGTACTGACTCGGCCCTCTTAACTGAGAACCAGTAAAAAATTAAGTCGCTGTAAGCGTGGGTGGACGCATGTCATGTATAACAACAACAAACAATTTTCCCCAAAATTTTATTAGAAGTATGTAATTGCGAAATATTTGAACAGAAGATGTAAAAAATATAGGAGTGACAGCGAAGTCTTGCAGCCGGACGCATTACAACAAACATTTTCCCCCTTACTTTTTCTAAACTATACAAATATTACAAGTGCGTGGCTGAGAAATGTTTATACAGAAGCTGTGAAAAGTTCAGACATAACAGTAACGTGAAGGCTTCTGACCGTGAATTCAGTGCGAAATTGTAATCAGAAATAGGGCTCCCGCAAAGACTGACAGTTTTATACAGAAAATTATATCGAAATAGGTTAACGATATCGCCATCGGGTATGGTGGCGTGGCGTGCTTAGCGATACATCGATTGGTCTGCCATTTAAACCCAAGGAAAAATGGACTGCATTTTGCAATTTGGAACTATAAATTCTGGCTCTTCGGGAAAAACGCTTACGGACATAGGAAAACTAATGGCACATACGTCGTTTTTTAACCGGGCTAGAATTTATAGTTCCAAATTGCAAAATGTGGTCCAAATATCGATGAAGAGGATGATCGCAACGAAAACTTCATTAATCGATTCTTTACCATAGCTTCAAATGGGGAAAAATCGAAAATCGATCGTTCGCTCCTCGCCGCTTATTGGGCTATCAGGATACGGGACCATAGAGGCTCCCGCTCCTTCTCGACTAGGATGAATGAGTGTAAAATCTAAATTGCTGTATTGCCGGAGACCAGTGGCGTGGCGTGAATTGCGATAAATCGATTGTTATGCCATTTAAACCTATGGTAAAGAATCGATTATTGGTGTTCGCTCTGAACACCCTGTTAATCGATTCTTTTCCATAGGTTTAAATGGCATAACGATCGATACATCGCAATTCCCGCCACGCCGCTGCCGGAGACATGTCATGAATTGTAACGAACTTTTTTATCCACAACTTTATTAGAGGTACATAATTAACACACGTTCGTACAGAAAGATGTGAAAATACAGGAACGACAGGAAAGCAATGGGTTTTCACCAGAGTTCTGGCAAATAATGGGTACATTTATATTATTCTTCTCGCATTAGAGACAAAAGATCTGTTACAAAGCTACTTCTTAAACGACCCAGAAAATTGCGTGATTTATTCAAAAGACGGAGTCTAAAAATTTGCAGGGAAAAGAGCCAAACAATTTTGACAAAACTTACCCTGACTTCATACATGAGATTTAGGCCCTTTCGTGAATTGGATCGCATTTAGCAAAAAAGAACCAGCGCGATTACGGTGTTTTCAAAACCGTGCAACTTTTATTTTTGTTTTAAAACCACTCAATACATGTTCAGTATTAAAATTTACAGAATAAATCTCCTTCAATATTAATAATCTTTTGGCGAGAAGCCAACACTATTTGGTTTTCTGGGAGATTTCTTAGATAAATACGAAGCAGCAACATTTTTACGACACTGTAATCGCGCTGATTCCTTTTCGCTAAATGCGAGCCAATTTACCTCCTTTAGCTGGGCAGTAAATAGGATTGGACGCTTCTGGCTATTTCTAACAGAGTACTCTCAAAATGAGTCAGTTGCGCTGGTCAAAGAATCGTGTTTTCGCGCTTGATTTTTCTAGATTAGCTGAAAATAATAATATCGGCCCGAACAGCAACTTTCTACGTTTAACACGAACCGAGATATCGCCCATTGAAACGTCGAGTTTCTGGCGCCATCCACCCCGATAGTGACGCTCTTGGTTTCTTCCACCTTGCTTTGCAGATTTGGACGTATTTCTACCAAACAGACCTATGTGGAGGTGAGGAATATGGGGTGTGCTCGTCGAAGCTGCATAAGAAGCAATGTAAAAGGGGCGTGATTCCTTTTGAAGAATTGGAAAAGCGGGATTTTACATTCTATCAAAGAGACCTATGTGCCAACTGAATGCGGAACTCATGAGCCGCGGGCATGGCAAGAGAGCGTTGTGGACAGGGCTCATGAGTTACAGCGCCCCGACGACGATCTCCCCTCTCGCGGGAGCTCGATCATTGCCGCTGACGTCACTGGCGCTTTATTATTCTCATTCACTCTTACGGCCAAAGAACTAACGAGCACACCCCATATTTCTCACCTCCACATAGGTCTGTTTGGTAGAAATACATCAATTTGTGTCTCTTTGACTGATGAAAGCAGGACGGGGGAAACCAAGGGTGTCACTACCGCGGTGGATGACGTCCAAGCCCCGAATTTTCAAAAGACGATATCTCGGTTCATATTGAACGTAGAAAGTTGCTGTTTTGACAAATCGTAATACTTTTAGCTAATCTGCAAGAATGAAGCATCAAAACACAATGCTGTGACCAGTGAAACAAACTATAACCCATTGGGTTATTTAAATCAAAAGGAATTTTATATCAATTCTCAAATAAGCCCTGAGATCCACAAGAATACATGCATGATAGGGCTCATTTCATGAACGATGTATTCACTGGTGAGGCGTGAATGATCGATTATCGATATTTTCCCATTTGAAGCTGTGGTAAAGAATCGGTTATTAAGATTTTCGTTGCGAACACCCTGTTCATCGATCCTTTTACATAGGTTTAAGTGGCAGATCAATCGATACATCGCTAGGCACGCCACGCCACTGGATGTATTTTCTTTTGATTTAGACGCACCGGTAAATGTCAAGAAAAACAAAAATTGTTGTGTGCATATGCCTTTGGGTCCTGTGTTCCTGTAACATTACCTAGCCTTACAATAATTTCGAACCGAGAAAATACTGATATTTAGCAATAGTCACCGCTACTTTTTCCTTAAAGTACAATCCCTTATGCCAGTGGGAAAAAATTTCACAAAAGGCGTTACAGAGAATCGCTCTTTTAATGAAACTACATAGCCCTTCGAATGTTAGAATTCAATGTTAAAGTGCCTTACGCCTCCCTCAGCTACAATCGAAACTAAATGAGGTTCACATTAGCAACAGAGATGATGTAGAGCGACTAAAAATGACAGCACATCATTGTGATAAATAATCACAACGAACCGAACAATAATTATAATGTTTTGAGTAATAATAATAAAAGATTTTTTTTAAAAACATGTAACACTCATATTTTTCTCTTTATTAATAACTATAGCCCAGTTAAATGAGCCACCGTCATGCAATTATGTTGAACTATATTTCAGGATCTATGAGGCATTTTTCGCACTCTGCATTCCGAAACTATCTTGAATGGACTAAATTTCGCTTTTCAAAACTACAATTTTTTGCTCCTCAGTAGAAACACTTGTGTGCGAAGGACAAAATTCGAGAAAAAATATTCATAAATTTTCTTGAAAATTCATTTGTCATCACAGGCGATTTGGCAACTTCTAGAGGCTCATACGCCATTCTTTCTAGGACATTTGGACTACATTTTGCTATTAAGAACTAAAATTTCTGGCTCAGTTTAGAAACAAATGGACCGCGTCAAACAGAAAGGAACCAAGCCACATCACCTATTGCCTTTAATTGGGCAATTTAATTTTTTACATGAAAACGGTTGTGCGGATTTCCGTGCAAATTTCAGTGAAAATTCTCCATAGTGCGAAGCAAAGTCCTTAAAATTTTCAAAGAAATCCGAACAACCGTTCTCTCGTAAAAAATTTAATTGCCCAGTTAAACTCGGCAATAGCTGGTGTGGCTTGGTTCCTTTCTGTTAAACTCGGTCCAATTTATGTGCCATTGGTTTCCCTATGCACGTCAGTGTTAACACGGATGAGCCAAACGTTGTAATTTCTGATTGCAAAATGCATTACAAATATAAGACATTGCCTTACCAATTACGATAGGGAAATCTCATGCTCATTACCAAACTATTTTAACAAAAATAATACGAATTTCGGATTTTCTTCAATATTCCGGAGTTTCAGAGCGAAGATTAACTATAAAGTTGATCAAATAACGGGAGATTTAACAGCGCTCATATAGAAATATTCGAGCATTCAAATGGAAATATCTGCAATAGGTATATTCACTTACAAATTATGATGAAGAGAAAATAACGTCGGAAAAAAGCGAAAATAGAAACAAGCTCTCATAATCAATAAGTCTTGGGCCTCTAGCTAAGACAGGAATCAGAGCACTGCGCTAAAAGTTTTCTCTATATTTGACGAGAAAGTCGGAGTCACACGACGAATGGTAACGGTGGAATGAACTCCATGACAAATAAAGGTGCTTGAATGGAAAAAATAAAAATAACGTCATCTGTATAGTCTCAACTTCTAGTTTGATAATAACAATTACGGGGTTTCTCCAGAGGTGCGATCGAATATGTACCCATGGAGAACTTTTTTCAGAAAACGAAGCCGAGCGATGCCTGCGACTGAAAGGTCCTCGATCGATGTGTGTCGTATGCGTTCATTTAAACGACTTTTTCTGGACAAAAATGCAGAGCACTGGGAATGTATGGTTTACCGCAATCAGAGACGAGAGACCCTCCACTAGTATCTTGGTCATGGTGTAGACTTTTACTTTCGAGACTTCCGTATTCTAATGTTGGCTATTACCTACATGGTTAATGTTGAACAACGTGTTGGCATTTCCGTTTTGCAAACAAGCCTAAAATGGCCGAAGTTTGGGAAACGTCTTTGCCTCATGACGTCACCAGAGGCTTATCATCCACCTTGTCGGCAAGTTAACAGCCGATATTAGGGTGATGACTGTTGCTCCATTATCATTATCCATGTACCTTATAGAATTGTTGAATCCCCGAAGGTAACAGCTTCCACCTGTCGCCAAGAGGTCAGAGGAGGGTCTCTTGTCTCTGATCGCAGTATGCTCCGTTAAATGCCTTTGTAGCCGAAAAGGAGATGAGCAGTGACTAAAACTCTAGGGTTTTTCGCCAGAATGCATTCGCAAATGTCTCTTGAAAGTGATTTTTTTAGAGAAGTAAGCCGAACAATGACTGCAACTGAATGGTTTCTCGCCAGTGTGCGTTCAAATGTGCCATCTTTAAGTGTCTTTCCTACTGAAAGAAGAGGAGCAATGGCTGCAACTGAATGGTTTCTCACCAGTATGCGTGCGAACATGTGCCGTTAAAGACTTTTTGTGAGAAAAGCATGCCATACAATTACTGCGACTGAATGGTTTCTCACCAGTGTGCGTTCGCATGTGCGACTTTAAATTGCCTTTTTTACTGAAAGAAGAGGAGCAATAACTGCAACTGAATGGTTTCTAACCAGTATGCGTGCAAACATGTTCCGTCAAAGTATGCTTTTGAGCAAAGCATGCCGTGCAATGACTGCAACTGAATGGTTTTTCACCAGTATGCTTCCGAACATGTGCCGTTAAAGACCTTTTGTGAGAAAAGCATGCCGTGCAATGACTGCAACTGAATGGTTTCGCACGAGTGTGCGTTCGCATGTGCATCTTTAAATTGTTAATACTGAAAGAGGAGGAGCAATGATTGCAACTGAATGGTTTCTCACCAGTATGCGTTCGCATGTGCACCTTTAAAGTGCCTTTCCTACTAAAAGAAGCGGAGCAATGACTGCAACTGAATGGTTTCTCACCAGTATGCGTTCGCATGTGAATCTTTAAATGAATTTTCATACGAAAGAGGAGGAGCAATAACTGCAACTGAATGGTTTCTCACAGTGTGCGTTCGCATGTGCTTCTTTAAACTGTTTTTAATACTGAAAGAGGAGGAGCAATGATTGCAACTGAATGGTTTCTCACCGGTATGCATGCGAACATGTTCCGTTAAAGACTTTTTGTGAGAAAAGCATGCTGTGCAATGACTGCAACTGAATGGTTTCTCACCAGTATGCGTTCGCATATGCACCTTTAAAGTGCCTTTCCTACTAAAAGAAGCGGAGCAATGACTGCGACTGAATGGTTTCTCACCAGTATGCGTTCGCATGTGAACCTTTAAATGAATTTTCATAACGAAAGAGGAGGAGCAATAACTGCAACTGAATGGTTTCTCACCAGTATGCGTCCGTATGTGCTTTGATAAATTACTTTTGTCACAAAAGCATGCCGTGCAATGACTGCAACTGAATGGTTTCCCACCAGTATGCGTGCGAACATGTTCCGTTAAAGACTTTTTGTGAGAAAAGCATGCCGTGCAATGACTGCAACTGAATGGTTTCTCACCAGTGTGCGTTCGCATGTGCTTCTTTAAACTGTTTTTAATACTGAAAGAGGAGGAGCAATGATTGCAACTGAATGGTTTCTCACCAGTATGCGTGCGAACATGTGCCGTTAAAGACTTTTTGTGAGAAAGCATGTCATACAATTACTGCGACTGAATGGTTTCTCACCAGTGTGCGTTCGCATGTGCGACTTTAAATTGCCTTTTTACTGAAAAAAGAGGAGCAATAACTGCAACTGAATGGTTTCTAACCAGTATGCGTGCGAACATGTTCCGTCAAAGTATGCTTTTGAGCAAAGCATGCCGTGCAATGACTGCAACTGAATGGTTTTTCACCAGTATGCTTCCGAACATGTGCCGTTTAAAGACCTTTTGTGAGAAAAGCATGCCGTGCAATGACTGCAACTGAATGGTTTCGCACGAGTGTGCGTTCGCATGTGCATCTTTAAATTGTTTTTAATACTGAAAGAGGAGGAGCAATGATTGCAACTGAATGGTTTCTCACCAGTATGCGTTCGCATGTGCACCTTTAAAGTGCCTTTCCTACTAAAAGAAGCGGAGCAATGACTGCAACTGAATGGTTTCTCACCAGTATGCGTTCGCATGTGCACCTTTAAAGTGCCTTTCCTACTAAAAGAAGCGGAGCAATGACTGCAACTGAATGGTTTCTCACCAGTATGCGTGCGAACATGTTCCGTTAAAGACTTTTCGTGAGGAAAGAGGATGCGTGCAATGACTGCAACTGAATGGTTTCTCACCAGTGTGCGTTCGCATGTGCTTCTTTAAACTATTTTTAATACTGAAAGAGGAGGAGCAATGATTGCAACTGAATGGTTTCTCACCGGTATGCGTGCGAACATGTTCCGTTAAAGACTTTTTGTGAGAAAAGCATGCTGTGCAATGACTGCAACTGAATGGTTTCTCACCAGTATGCGTTCGCATGTGCATCTTTAAATTGTGTTTTCTACTGAAAGAAGAGGAGCAATGATTGCAACTGAATGGTTTCTCACCAGTATGTGTGCGAACATGTTCCGTGAAAGACTTTTTGTGAGAAAAGCATGCTGTGCAATGACTGCAACTGAATGATTTCTCACCAGTATGCTTGCGAACATGTGCCGTTAAAGACTTTTTGTGAGAAAAGCATGCCGTGCAATGACTGCAACTGAATGGCTTCTCACCAGTGTGCGTTCGCATGTGCATCTTTAAATCGTCTTTACTACTGAAAGAGGAGGAGCAATGATTGCAACTAAGTAGCTTCTCATTACCAGTATGCGTTCGCATGTGTTTCTTTAAATTATCTTCAATACTGGATGAGGAGGAGCAATGACTGTAATTGAATGGTATCTCGCCATCGTGCGTTTGCATGTGTGTTGTTAAAGCGCTTTCAGAAGAAAAAAGGCTCGAACACTCGCCGCAAGCGAATGGGTTCTCACTAGCGTGCGTTCGAATATGTTCGACGAACTTGGATTCCGACGCGTTTGTTTGGGTAGGGGGTTCGCTCTTGATTTCGATATTCGTTTCTGACAGGTCAATCCAACTTTCATGAGAATGGTCGGGAAGTGGAGAGCTCATGTCCTCTCTTTTCACTCGCGCTGTCATCGGGACAAAATCACGAATATCATTCTCCAAATCGTGTTCTTCTCCTCCTCGTCCCAACCTGAGTTCTGACTCATCCGTCTGGGGAGTGGGTTCACTCTTAATTTCAATGCTTGTGTGCAGCTGGTTAGTCCAACTTGCATAATCTTTTTCATCCTCGCATTCAATTTTGGGGGGAAGAGCGGAGGGCGAATCCAAGATGGACGAGGGCGAGGTGTCTTGGGTCTCTTCTACTGATGCAAGTCGGGTATTGTTGGAATCTTGAGGGTGACTTCCTCCGGACGGGGAAGACGGGTTGCCAGGCATAACGCTCGACTCCGGGCTGGTGCACGCGTCAGGTGGGGCCTGCATTGAAGGGCACGTGCAATCAATCCTCGAGACGTCTCCCAGGGGGTCCTTCGCACTTTTATCGTTCGGTGGAATCACTGGATTGTAGTCCTCGGGTGTGCTGAGTGCAGAGTGCTCTTCCAGTTGGATTTTTAGCTTCGGCATTCTCCATTCAAAATCCTGAACAGAATAAATTTCAAGACTTGTAAGCAATGCTTTGGACGACCGGTTACGATTGGAGGCAAACCATAGAGGGATTGAAAGACGGAGAGATACCATTTGCGATACGGCGATTGATCTGCCACTTATGGAAAAGGATGTATGTACAGGGTGTTCGCGACGAACACCTTCATAGTAGATTTTTCACCATAGCTTCGGATAGGAAAACATTGATACTCGATCATTCACGCCACGCCATTGGATACGGGTACCCGCGGGGTGGAAGTTTGCAATGTATCGGATAACGATATTCGTTAGCAACATTAATGATGTTCATTCTTTCTTTCTGGATAAATTGGGGCTTAGATTGCCACGAGCAAAAAGGAGCATAAAGCATGCGACGTAGATTGAGATAAAGCAGTTAACCGGTTGACACGCCTTAGTTGGTGGCGCAATTCACTCGAGTTCGGTTCCAACTCAAGAATACAAATACTTCGACTTTGGCGTGTTGCACAGTATCGCACGCAATTGAAGGCGTTTTATGTTGGTCCGACCGCTACCTGCGGAGAGTGGAGTCTTGATGTGTTGACTTTGAGTGCTGTTTAGCTGCGCATACGTTGAATGCAAAATCATGGCCAATTCTCACATATTAGTGTTATGAGTAGCTGATGACTTCCCGGATTGAAATCGAGTATTCAGCTTTATTTTGGACGAATGATAAAAGTCTCAATTTTTTATACCGAGAAGTTCCTTTACCGTGCTAAATATAGTTCGCGTCAAAAAGAGCTCTCCGATACAGAGTTTCGTAAAAATCGATCGCTCAACGGAGCTCAGGGCCAATACCTGCTGTGCGAACCCGTCCTGCCGCACGGTGGATCGAGTCAGTAGGAGAGGTCGGACAAAATTTGGATACTTTATACGCTTATAATTCCGTTTACACAAAACTTAAAAGTTCTAAAAGTGGTTCTATTGGTTTTCTCGTGAAATATTGTACAAGAGACACCTCTTAAAGTTTGAAATGTGTCGAAATAAACTTAAAAATTTGCAGTTTTGGTCAAAAATTTCAGGTCCGACCTCTCGAATTGACTCGATCCACTGTGCGCCGTGACAACTCTCAAATTTTCGAAATCGAGTTTCTTTCAAAATTTGTCTAATTTAATTAGGACGAAAAGACCGATGCTGCTAAGACAGCACAGTCCGTTCTTTCCGTGTAAAAACGAGACGTAAGACAAAACCCTCAGCAAAAATTGACATTCTTTCGGTTGAAAAGGCCGTAAAGGGCATAATTCCGCTAAAGAGCCAATGGCAGCAGTAGTTTTAAGTACAATGACGCCTTTTCCTGCCAGTTTCTGACCTTAATAGTTAGTTTTTGGGAGTCCAAAACACATGTTAGTTTGTGTTAATTCCTTCTTTCTGGATCAGCTGAGGCTTAAATTGATAGCTTTGCCTGTCAATTTCAATAATCAGCCTGCACTGGAAAAAAAACACATTGGATCTAGAGCCCAGACTCTTGAAAACATTGACAAGAAAAAGGACTCTTGATTCAATCAGATTTAGGCTTAAATCAAAAGGAAATCCGCTCAAATTAAGAGGCTTGGTTCTTGATTTAAGCTTAAATCTGATTGAATCAAGAGTATTTTTTCTTGTCGAAAGAGTCTGGACTCTAGGATCCAATGTGTTTTTTTTCCCAGTGTGCTGACTTTCCCGGTCGCTAGATACCGGATACCCTGAGGACGTTGTTCTAGTACCTACATCGAATTAGCGAAACGAAAACAAACTACGAGAACCATAAACCTCACCGGTGCAATCACCTCCAGCAGTGATTCATGCAAATTGGCAACATTCTCTTCTCTTTAAAATGATGACTGGTCATATTAATCCGGATCAATCGGTTCTTAGAAAGGTAGTGGACTCATCATTGAAATTGATAGAAAAAGAGGACAACCTATTCCGAAGTTATGTTAACCGAGACACAGTTTCAATGCAGAGCATTTCAAAATTCACTCGGAGCCCGTATTATTTTTGACAGCAGTGTAAAATCTACGTTTCGTGGCGAATCTGAGCGTATCTCAGTTTCGGCAGCCCACACTGAAAAAAAATTCTCGGCGTTTTTACCAAGGTCCGTTGGTACCTTTACCATCTCGCTTTTTTTACCATTATTGGTAATTTTACCATGACAGACTAGTAAACTTACCTAAAAACCGGAATTTTTACTGTTTTATTCAGGTAAGAATACTACTTTTATTGGTAATCAATTCCCGGTAACTTTGCCATTTTATCTCGGTAGTTATACCATAGTCGATGAAAAATATTGGCGTTCTTACCAAGGTCCAGTAAAATTACCGAGAAAGTTCAATAATTTTACCGAGATTTCTCGGTAAAATTACCAATTCCATAAATGGTAATTTTACCAAGAAAAAACTGGGATCAAATAGAACCCTGAATTCTTGGTAATTTTACCCTTTTCTTAGTGAATACACCATGATTTTTTTTCCAGTGCAAGGAACTTACACAATGTTGGTTATTTTTACTATCACTTTATACCTCGAGCATTAAAATTAAATTTTAAAAAAAGGGGAAAAAACAACTTAATCAAGATACCTACTAAGGTATCTGTCATACTTTCTCGGTAGGGTTGTAAGCATGTTGAAGATAAATACCACAAAACTTCTCGAATATTATGACGAGCCAAAGCCTCATAGAGAAACTTCATTTACACGTTCACGTTGAATTCACCGATCACATTTAAGAGTTACATTCTTTTTCAGTGCATTCCCAACTTTGATTAAATGAATCTGACATTGACCATGACCATTATGAACGGACATGATTAAATGTTCATCATCCACCGATCTCAAAAATTGAAACGTATGCCCAGGTGGGTTGTGGTATCGCTTTCGCCACACTCTAAGCAATTTTATTGTCACAGTATAATAAGACGCGCCTTCAAATTCAGCTGGCGGCAATGTGGGCATCATCTGTGGTCGAATAGTTATCTCAGAAACACCTCCCGTAAATGAAGTCAAATATGAATGGCTACACGCAAAAATTGCTTATAAATCCAAGACTGCCACGTTGGACACTTTCGCACTCATTTGGGATTATAAATATGCACATCTTTTAAAAACAGGAGCAATGATTTTTCTTAAGATTTGCTGCGAATTTCCCTGAAGCACACTTACAAAGTTAGAAACTTTTAAGGTGACATTCCTATTGTTTCTTTATTTATTTTATTTTATTTTTTTTTTCACCTGAAATGAAACTTAACTTTTTCCAAAAACTCACATATTCTCACCCCAAAAACTCACCAAAAACTCACAACTCGGGTGTACTAGTTTGTTGAACCATGATGATCCAGAATTCCTCGATATTACCATCTTGAAAATGGAAATTGGCAACGCTGTACAGCCTAAACGAGGTTTCACTTCAAGTTGAAACTTTGCATGGAAGTTTGCCTTACCATCAGCTTTCGTTTGAGCCTTGTCCTATTGACCAACTCGGGTGTACTAGCCTGTTGAACCATGGTGATCCAGAATTCCTCAATTTTTGCACATAAAAATGGAAAATTGGCAACGCTGTACAGTCTAAATGAGGTTTCACTTCAAGTTGAAACTTTTCCCGGAAGTTTACCTTACCAAAAGCTTTCATTTGAGCCTTGTCTCGTTTTCCAACTCGCGTGTACAAGTCTGTTGAACTATGGTGATCCGGAATTCCTCAATTTTTGCACATAAAAATGGAAAATTGGCAACGCTCTACAGCCTAAACGAGGTTTCACTTCAAGTTGAAACTTTTCCTGGAAATTTTCCTTACCATAAGCTTTCGTTTGAGCCCGTTGACCAACTCGGGTGTACTAGCGTGTTGAACCATGATGATCCAGTATTCCTTGAGTATAGCGCATAAAAATAGATAATTGGCAACGCTGTACAGCCTAAACGAGGGGTCACTTCAAGTTGATACTTTACATGGAAGTTTGCCTTACCATACGCTTTCATTTGAGCCTTGTCCCGTTGACCAACTCGGGTATACAAAGAAAGGGCCTAAACTTGGCTAGGCTCTTTCCGCCGACTGAAGAAAATCCGCGGAAATTGTTTAGAAAAACTATTTGCGTTTCGTAACAAGAATGATTAAATATAAGACATTATTTGAGGTCTGCAACGTTGCAGTCGGAGCTAAATACGCTTCCTTACGCGTGTAGGAAAGGATATTTGAACTCATTAACGGCAGGCGCAGCGATACAACTATTCGACCACGGGTGTAAGCATGTTGCTGCCAGCCGGATTGAAGGCGCGCCACACTCCAGCAATTACTCGGGTCCCGTCCCGTGCGATCTCCCTGGCTGGCGCGCCGCTAAAATCACCGCAAAGGGAGGACTGCACGTCATTATCCTTGACTCTCTGTCCCGTTTTTACCACAATTAGAGTGAAAGTGTATCCCTGAATTGTAACGATTCAGAATCTCGGATTGGGTTTATTAAATTCATTTTTTTAAAATGAGGTATGAAACGAGCGAAAATATTGCGTCAAAATTTCCGGAGACTGAAGAAAATCCGCGGAAATTGTTTAGAGAAACTGTATTTGCCTCTCGTAACAAGAATGATTAAAAATAAGACATCAGTTGAGGTCTGCAACGTTGCAGTCGGAGCTAAATACGCTTCCTTACGCGTGTAGGAAAGGATATTTGAACTCATTCACGGCAGGCGCAGTGATACAACTATTCGACCACGGGTGTAAGCATGTTGCTGCCAGCCGGATTGAAGGCGCGCCACCCTCCAGCAATTACTCGGGTCCCGTCCCGTGCGATCTTCCTGGCTGGCGCGCCGCTAAAATCGCCGCAAAGGGAGGACTGCACGCCATTATCCTTGACCTGGAAAATGCTTAAAAGTGGCGCCAGCTCACCCACTTACATTACGACTCTATGTACTCTATGTGTGTTACCACCTATCAGGAAAGTCATAGGAAACCAAATTTAGACGCAAAATGGGCTAGTTATCACCAAAATCCGGTTTCTTAACTAACAGACCTCGTACATTTTCAGGGGGAAAACTCTGCTATGTTAGGAAGAATTTTGTTGAGGAGAGTTCGATTGAGCGCATCTGCTGCATGACAGGCCTGATTTCTGTGCATCCTCACTTCGTCGCTCCCTTGCAGGCCGATTATTGAAATTGATAGACTAAGCCATAGACAAAGAAGACAAAAAGGATTTGGAGGGATCCTATTGGTGGAAGCGGGTGGCTGCAATGGACAAAGGAGGTAGGTAATAGACTAACTAACGGCAACCCACGAGAGACCCGACTGTTAGTCTATCATTTTCCCCCTTAGTCTATGAGAACCACAAATTTCAACCAAAAGGATTGCTTTATACCTCCTATGTCTTCTTTGTCCATAGCTTTGTCTATCAATTTCAATAATCAGTCCGCTGACGTGAGGGCGTATCTCAATTTCTACGTGAGCCGTGCTGCCCGTAAAACTCTATGCTATTCGCGGCTCAAATGGAAGTAGAGATACGCCCTTACGTCAGAGGAACGACGACTTGCGCGGACTCTCCTCAACGGCAATTGGACGTATTTCTGTCAAATGGAACTATGCGCCTTAAGACATGAGCCTTCAGACCCATAAGAATACATGCATAACACGGCTCACGTCATGATGCACATAGTTCCGTTTGACAGAAATACGTCCAATTCTCGTTAGCAAAGCAATATTTCGCTCCCAAAAATATAGAATGGGACGGAAAAAGTGAAAGTAATGGTCCAACGTTAAAAATTGCATATTTTTGAGTTTCACGCTTCAAAAAGCATACTGCCACAAGGACATACGAAGTTTTGCGAATGAGTCACCTCGGTTTCGCAACTTCGCACAAAATAAAAAAAACTGCCATCAGGAGTCGCAGTTGTTTCTGAATTAAAAACAAACAACAACACCAACCCCGTTCATCTGCCATCTTTTTTGGCCTACTTCTCCAGTATCGGATGAATGAGTATAGAAGTACGTGAGTTGGTTGTTTTATTCAAAGCACTGAGCCAGATAACGGCGGCCATTTAAGTTTTCTTGTAAAGTTGTAAAACTGGGTTGGCTCCTGACTCAACTGATTCAAACCACGCCTTCACAAAAGTATTACTTGAAATATTGATTTAAAATTTTTTGAGATATTAAGCACGGAGGTTCATAACAGATCATATACATTTACAATTCATTCAAGACTGTCATGGACATATCTCTCAATTTGTGAAAGTAAATATTAATTTTAATGGCATGCTTCAAATATTCAAGAAAATAGTTATCGAAAAAGGTAATCTCTAAAAAACTTTAAAAAAATCACACAGAACTTAGCAGAGTAAAATTGACTTTAGAAAGGATAACCATATTGTCATTTCATCGGGTACTGACTCGACCCTCTTAACTGAGAACCAGTAAACAATTAAGTCGCTGTAAGCGTGGGTGGACGCATGTCATGTATAACAACAACAAACAATTTTCCCCAAAATTTTATTAGAAGTATGTAATTGCGAAATATTTGAACAGAAGATGTAAAAAATATAGGAGTGACAGCGAAGTCTTGTAGCCGGACGCATTGCAACAAACATTTTCCCCCTTACTTTTTCTAAATTGTACAAATATTACAAGTGCGTGGCTGAGAATAATTATACAGAAGATGTGAAAAGTTCAGACATTACAGCAACGTAAAGGTTTCTGACCGTGAATTCAGTGCGAAATTGTAATCAGAAATAGGGCTCCCGAAAAGACTGACAGTTTCATACAGAAAATCATATCGAAATAGGTTAACGACATCGCCATCGGGTATAGTGGCGTGGCGTGCTTAGCGATACGTCGATTGATCTGCCATTTAAACCCAAGGAAAAATATCGATGAAGAGGATGATCGCAACGAAAACTTTAACGATTAATCGATTCTTTACCATAGCTTCAAATGGGGAAAAATCGAAAATCGATCGTTCGCTCCTCGCCGCTTATTGGGCTATCAGGATACGGGACCATAGAGGCTCCCGCTCCTTCTCGACTAGGATGAATGAGTGTAAAATCTAAATTGCTGTATTGCCGGAGACCAGTGGCGTGGCGTGAATTGCGATAAATCGATTGTTATGCCATTTAAACCTATGGTAAAGAATCGATTATTGGTGTTCGCTGTGAACACCCTGTTTATCGATCCTTTTCCATAGGTTTAAATGGCATAACGATCGATACATCGCAATTCACGCCACGCCGCTGCCGGAGACATGTCATAAATTGTAACGAACTTTTTTATCCACAACTTTATTAGAGGTACATAATTAACACACGTTCGTACAGAAAGATGTGAAAATACAGGAACGACAGGAAAGCAATGGGTTTTCACCAGAGTTCTGGCAAATAATGGGTATATTTATATTATTCTTCTCGCATTAGAGACAAAAGATCTGTTACGAAGCTACTTCTTGAACGACCCAGAAAATTGCGTGATTTATTCAAAAGACGGAGTCTAAAAATTTGCAGGGAGAAGAGCCAAACAATTTTGACAAAACTTACTCTGACTTCATACATGAGATTTAGGCCCTTTCGTGAAATGGATCGCATTTGGCAAAAAGGAACCAGCGCGATTAAAACCGTGCAACTTTTCTTTTTGTTTTAAAACCACTCAACACATGTTCAGTATTAAAATTTACACAATAAATCTCCTTCAATATTAATAATCTTTTGGCGAGAAGCCAACACTATGTGGTTTTCTGGGAGATTTCTTAGATAAATACGAAGCAGCAACATTTTTACGACACTGTAATCGCGCTGATTCCTTTTCGCTAAATGCGAGCCAATTTACCTCCTTTAGCTGGGCAGTAAATAGGATTGGACGCTTCTGGCTATTTCTAACAGAGTACTCTCAAAATGAGTCAGTTGCGCTGGTCAAAGAATCGTGTTTTCGCGCTTGATTTTTCTAGATTAGCTGAAAATAGTAATATCGGCCCGAACAGCAACTTTCTACGTTTAACACGAACCGAGATATCGCCTATTGAAACGTCGAGTTTCTGGCGCCATCCACCCCGATAGTGACGTCCTTGGTTTCTTCCACCTTGCTTTGCAAATTTGGACTGCATTTTGCAATTTGGACCTATAAAATCTGCCTCATCCGAAAAAACACTTATGTGCATAGGGAAATACTAATGGCACATACGTTGTTTTTAAACCGGGCCGGAATTTATAAGTCCAAATTGCAAAATGCAGTCCATTTGTGTCTCTTTGACTGATGAAAGCAGGACGGGGGAAACCAAGGATGTCACTACCGCGGTGGATGACGTCCAAGCCCCGAATTTTTAAAATACGATATCTCGGTTGATATTGAACGTAGAAAGTTGCTGTTTGACAAATCGTAATACTTTTAGCTAATCTGCAAGAACGAAGCATCAAAACACAATGCTGTGACCAGTGAAACAAACTATAACCCATTGGGTTATTTAAATCAAAAGGAATTTTATATCAATTCTCTAATAAGCCCTGAGATCCACAAGAATACATGCATGATAGGGCTCATTTCATGAACGATGTATTCACTGGTGAGGCGTGAATGATCGATTATCGATATTTTCCCATTTGAAGCTGTGGTAAAGAATCGGTTATTAAGATTTTCGTTGCGAACACCCTGTTCATCGATCCTTTTACATAGGTTTAAGTGGCAGATCAATCGATACATCGCTAGGCACGCCACGCCACTGGATGTATTTTCTTTTGAGTTAGACGCACCGGTAAATGTCAAGAAAAACAAAAATTGTTGTGTGCATATGCCTTTGGGTCCTGTGTTCCTGTAACATTACCTAGCCTTACAATAATTTCGAACCGAGAAAATACTGATATTTAGCAATAGTCACCGCTACTTTTTCCTTAAAGTACAATCCCTTATGCAGTGGGAAAAAATTTCACAAAAGGCGTTACAGAGAATCGCTTTTTTAATGAAACTACATAGCCCTTCGAATGTTAGAATTCAATGTTAAAGTGCCTTACGCCTCCCTCAGCTACAATCGAAACTAAATGAGGTTCACATTAGCAACAGAGATGATGTAGAGCGACTAAAAATGACAGCACACCATTGTAATAAATAATCACAACGAACCGAACAATAATTATAATGTTTTGAGTAATAATAATAAAAGATTTTTTTTAAAAACATGTAACACTCATATTTTAGCGGCTCTGGTGCTTGCACTAGAGCTGCTATTCCGGACGGTCCCAGCTGGGGAGTATCAATGCAGCATGTTACATTGTAGAGACCGCGCGTTGGTTGATGGGAATCGGCGCCATTTTCGGCTATGTTCCTTGTCATGACTTTATTTTATTGCATACTGTTTTATTGTTAGTCAATGCTATGTTGTGTATTGTATTTTTGGAATCATGGTGATACAGTCAACAATTCAAAACTTGTTTGTGCTTTTATCTCGTGATGGAAAAAATGTACTTTACGTTCAAAATTTGAAAATTTGAATTTTAAAGTTTTCGCGGTTAAGGAAGCTTTAACTACTGGGTTGGAGCTTCCTAGTCATATTACTTGATATCAGCTGATAGCAAACAAAGGTTACCAGGGAAACCGTAAACGTCTAAACAACTATCGTGGCCATTGGGGCGATTATTGAAATGATATCGACTGTATGTCGCCGCTTACGACAGGACATAGCCCTATCTTAACTGTGTAATATATCGCAATTCGATATTGTTTTGATTTTTAAAAGGAGCAATTCATTCATACAGTTCCGATTAGTTTTGGCGAACGGGCCCTTAACCTACGACACTCGGCTCATGGGAATTTTTTAACTTGTCCTGGACGGACTCGTCTGTAGCGCCTCGTTCTTCGTTGTGTGTGTGATTTCGTGAAGAAGTTTCTATGGCAATTTGCTTTTATTTGTGAGCTGTTTTTTCACGGGATTTTTGAATGTTCTGTACGAATAAATTCGGTGAGTACCTCATTTATCCCTCCTTCCAGTAAAATTATTTCAACTTTTCCTTCTCCCTCATTCTGGACCCACTCATGGGCTGATTATTTATGAAATTGATCTTCGAATACCTTTTGATGAGCTAGGGAAATGGAACCATCTGCATCTCATGGACAATAAATAGTTGCCGTAATTAAGGTCATCCCGTGATTAAGGTGCCGTGATTTAAGTCATAAATTCTTCATCTAATTCTTGATTCATCTCCAAAATGTCTGCTAAAGCTTTCATGCGCTTCTCCTTGTATGCATGAATGAGCAAATTGGGTATCGAACAAGCGGACACTTTTTGAAAATTTAGATGATTCTGGACAATATCGTACAGAAGTCCACGAGCTGCAGATAGAACCATTACCTCTAGCTCATCAAAAGTTATTCGAAGATCATTCAACAACCTCTTTGACAAGTTGCAAAAACTTTTCGTTAACAATAGTGTCACACGGTACTAGGAATATTTACTATTTAACGAACCTTATATTTCCCTGACTCAGTCCTAAATTATAGAAGTATGCGTTACTTTTCCAGCAATCCAAAAAAACAATTATACAAAAAACCAATACCTACACTTTCAGATATAAAAATGCAAATTTTTTGCAGCCTCGCTAAACGACTTATCAACCAGAGATTTTTTAGGAAGCGGACCTCCAAAGAGCTTTCAAAATTAAAAGTATACAACAAGTGATAATGCCATGTATTCGCCATATCAAAGCCCAATACACATTTATACACCGGCTACGTAAATCTGCTAAGTTACAAAACATGAATCGACAGTTGTCGGATTGTACATCAATGACAAAATGTGTCTAGGCCCTCATTCTTGACTACAACTACTGCCCCCAGAGCCGCTCTCCGACGCCAATGCGTTGGAGCTTCCTGCTTGTTTCTCTTTATTAATAACTATAGCCCAGTTAAATGAGCCACCGTCATGCAATTATGTTGAACTATATTTCAGGATCTATGAGGCATTTTTCGCACTCTGCATTCCGAAAGTATCTTAAATGGACTAAATTTCTCTTTTCAAAACTACGATTTTTTGCTCCTCAGTAGAAACACTTATGTGCGAAGGACAAAATTCGAGAAAAAATATTCATAAATTTTCTTGAAAATTCATTTGTCATCACAGACGATTTGGCAACTTCTAGAGGCTCATACGCCATTCTTTCCTAGGACATTTGGACTACATTTTGCTATTAAGAACTAAAATTTCTGGCTCAGTTTAGAAACAAATGGACCGCGTCAAACAGAAAGGAACCAAGCCACATCACCTATTGCCTTTAATTGGGCAATTTAATTTTTTACATGAAAACGGTTGTGCGGATTTCCGTGCAAATTTCAGTGAAAATTCTCCATAGTGCGAAGCAAAGTCCTTAAAATTTTCAAAGAAATCCGAACAACCGTTCTCTCGTAAAAAATTTAATTGCCCAGTTAAACTCGGCAATAGCTGGTGTGGCTTGGTTCCTTTCTGTTAAACTCGGTCCAATTTATGTGCCATTGGTTTCCCTATGCACGTCAGTGTCAACACGGATGAGCCAAACGTTGTAATTTCTGATTGCAAAATGCATTACAAATATAAGACATTGCCTTACCAATTACGATAGGGAAATCTCATGCTCATTACCAAACTATTTTAACAAAAATAATACGAATTTCGGATTTTCTTCAATATTCCGGAGTTTCAGAGCGAAGATTAACTATAAAGTTGATCAAATAACGGGAGATTTAACAGCGCTTATATAGAAATATTCGAACATTCAAATGGAAATATGTGCAATAGGTATATTCACTTACAAATTATGATGAAGAGAAAATAACGTCGGAAAAAAGCAAAAATAGAAACAAGCTCTCATAATCAATAAGTCTTGGGCCTCTAGCTAAGACAGGAATCAGAGCACTGCGCTAAAAGTTTTCTCTATATTTGACGAGAAAGTCGGAGTCACACGACGAATGGTAACGGTGGGAATGAACTCCATGACAAATAAAGGTGCTTGAATGGAAAAAATAAAAATAACGTCATCTGTATAGTCTCAACTTCTAGTTTGATAATAACAATTACGGGGTTTCTCCAGGGTGCGATCGAATATGTACCCATGGAGAACTTTTTTCAGAAAACGAAGCCGAGCGATGCCTACGACTGAAAGGTCCTCGATCGATGTGTGTCGTATGCGATCATTTAAACGACTTTTTCTGGACAAAAATGCAGAGCACTGGGAATGTATGGTTTACCGCAATCAGAGACGAGAGACCCTCCACTAGTATCTTGGTCATGGTGTAGACTTTTACTTTCGAGACTTCCGTATTCTAATGTTGGCTATTACCTACATGGTTAATGTTGAACAACGTGTTGGCATTTCCGTTTTGCAAACAAGCCTAAAATGGCCGAAGTTTGGGAAACGTCTTTGCCTCATGACGTCACCAGAGGCTTATCATCCACATTGTCGGCAAGTTAACAGCCGATATTAGGGTGATGACTGTTGCTCCATTATCATTATCCATGTACCTTATAGAATTGTTGAATCCCCGAAGGTAACAGCTTCCACCTGTCGCCAAGAGGTCAGAGGAGGGTCTCTTGTCTCTGATCGCAGTATGCTCCGTTAAATGCCTTTGTAGCCGAAAAGGAGATGAGCAGTGACTAAAACTCTAGGGTTTTTCGCCAGAATGCATTCGCAAATGTCTCTTGAAAGTGATTTTTTTAGAGAAGTAAGCCGAACAATGACTGCAACTGAATGGTTTCTCGCCAGTGTGCGTTCAAATGTGCATCTTTAAAGTGTCTTTCCTACTGAAAGAAGAGGAGCAATGGCTGCAACTGAATGGTTTCTCACCAGTATGCGTGCGAACATGTGCCGTTAAAGACTTTTTGTGAGAAAAGCATGCCATACAATTACTGCGACTGAATGGTTTTTCACCAGTGTGCGTTCGCATGTGCGACTTTAAATTGCCTTTTTTACTGAAAGAAGAGGAGCAATAACTGCAACTGAATGGTTTCTAACCAGTATGCGTGCGAACATGTTCCGTCAAAGTATGCTTTTGAGCAAAGCATGCCGTGCAATGACTGCAACTGAATGGTTTTTCACCAGTATGCTTCCGAACATGTGCCGTTAAAGACCTTTTGTGAGAAAAGCATGCCGTGCAATGACTGCAACTGAATGGTTTCGCACGAGTGTGCGTTCGCATGTGCATCTTTAAATTGTTTTTAATACTGAAAGAGGAGGAGCAATGATTGCAACTGAATGGTTTCTCACCAGTATGCGTTCGCATGTGCACCTTTAAAGTGCCTTTCCTACTAAAAGAAGCGGAGCAATGACTGCAACTGAATGGTTTCTCACCAGTATGCGTTCGCATGTGCACCTTTAAAGTGCCTTTCCTACTAAAAGAAGCGGAGCAATGACTGCAACTGAATGGTTTCTCACCAGTATGCGTTCGCATGTGAATCTTTAAATGAATTTTCATAAGGAAAGAGGAGGAGCAATAACTGCAACTGAATGGTTTCTCACCAGTGTGCGTTCGCATGTGCTTCTTTAAACTGTTTTTAATACTGAAAGAGGAGGAGCAATGATTGCAACTGAATGGTTTCTCACCGGTATGCGTGCGAACATGTTCCGTTAAAGACTTTTTGTGAGAAAAGCATGCTGTGCAATGACTGCAACTGAATGGTTTCTCACCAGTATGCGTTCGCATGTGCACCTTTAAAGTGCCTTTCCTACTAAAAGAAGCGGAGCAATGACTGCAACTGAATGGTTTCTCACCAGTATGCGTTCGCATATGCACCTTTAAAGTGCCTTTCCTACTAAAAGAAGCGGAGCAATGACTGCAACTGAATGGTTTCTCACCAGTATGCGTTCGCATGTGAATCTTTAAATGAATTTTCATAAGGAAAGAGGAGGAGCAATAACTGCAACTGAATGGTTTCTCACCAGTATGCGTCCGTATGTGCTTTGATAAATTACTTTTGTCAGAAAAGCATGCCGTGCAATGACTGCAACTGAATGGTTTCTCACCAGTATGCGTGCGAACATGTTCCGTTAAAGACTTTTTGTGAGAAAAACATGCCGTGCAATGACTGCAACTGAATGGTTTCTCACCAGTGTGCGTTCGCATGTGCTTCTTTAAACTATTTTTAATACTGAAAGAGGAGGAGCAATGATTGCAACTGAATGGTTTCTCACCGGTATGCGTGCGAACATGTTCCGTTAAAGACTTTTTGTGAGAAAAGCATGCTGTGCAATGACTGCAACTGAATGGTTTCTCACCAGTATGCGTTCGCATGTGCATCTTTAAATTGTGTTTTCTACTGAAAGAAGAGGAGCAATGATTGCAACTGAATGGTTTCTCACCAGTATATGTGCGAACATGTTCCGTGAAAGACTTTTTGTGAGAAAAGCATGCTGTGCAATGACTGCAACTGAATGATTTCTCACCAGTATGCTTGCGAACATGTGCCGTTAAAGACTTTTTGTGAGAAAAGCATGCCGTGCAATGACTGCAACTGAATGGCTTCTCACCAGTGTGCGTTCGCATGTGCATCTTTAAATCGTCTTTACTACTGAAAGAGGAGGAGCAATGATTGCAACTAAGTAGCTTCTCATTACCAGTATGCGTTCGCATGTGTTTCTTTAAATTATCTTCAATACTGGATGAGGAGGAGCAATGACTGTAATTGAATGGTATCTCGCCATCGTGCGTTTGCATGTGTGTTGTTAAAGCGCTTTCAGAAGAAAAAAGGCTCGAACACTCGCCGCAAGCGAATGGGTTCTCACTAGCGTGCGTTCGAATATGTTCGACGAACTTGGATTCCGACGCGTTTGTTTGGGTAGGGGGTTCGCTCTTGATTTCGATATTCGTATCTGACAGGTCAATCCAACTTTCATGAGAATGGTCGGGAAGTGGAGAGCTCATGTCCTCTCTTTTCACTCGCGCTGTCATCGGGACAAAATCACGAATATCATTCTCCAAATCGTGTTCTCCTCCTCCTCGTCCCAACCTGAGTTCTGACTCATCCGTCTGGGGAGTGGGTTCACTCTTAATTTCAATGCTCGTGTGCAGCTGGTTGGTCCAACTTGCATAATCTTTTTCATCCTCGCATTCAATTTTGGGGGGAAGAGCGGAGGGCGAATCCAAGATGGACGAGGGCGAGGTGTCTTGGGTCTCTTCTACTGATGCAAGTCGGGTATTGTTGGAATCTTGAGGGTGACTTCCTCCGGACGGGGAAGATGGGTTGCCAGGCATAACGCTCGACTCCGGGCTGGTGCACGCGTCAGGTGGGGCCTGCATTGAAGGGCACGTGCAATCAATCCTCGAGACGTCTCCCAGGGGGTCCTTCGCACTTTTATCGTTCGGTGGAATCACTGGATTGTAGTCCTCGGGTGTGCTGAGTGCAGAGTGCTCTTCCAGTTGGATTTTTAGCTTCGGCATTCTCCATTCAAAATCCTGAACAGAATAAATTTCAAGACTTGTAAGCAATGCTTTGGACGACCGGTTACGATTGGAGGCAAACCATAGAGGGATTGAAAGACGGAGAGATACCATTTGCGATACGGCGATTGATCTGCCACTTATGGAAAAGGATGTATGTACAGGGTGTTCGCGACGAACACCTTCATAGTAGATTTTTCACCATAGCTTCGGATAGGAAAACATTGATACTCGATCATTCACGCCACGCCATTGGATACGGGTACCCGCGGGGTGGAAGTTTGCAATGTATCGGATAACGATATTCGTTAGCAACATTAATGATGTTCATTCTTTCTTTCTGGATAAATTGGGGCTTAGATTGCCACGAGCAAAAAGGAGCATAAAGCATGCGACGTAGATTGAGATAAAGCAGTTAACCGGTTGACACGCCTTAGTTGGTGGCGCAATTCACTCGAGTTCGGTTCCAACTCAAGAATACAAATACTTCGACTTTGGCGTGTTGCACAGTATCGCACGCAATTGAAGGCGTTTTATGTTGGTCCGACCGCTACCTGCGGAGAGTGGAGTCTTGATGTGTTGACTTTGAGTGCTGTTTAGCTGCGCATACGTTGAATGCAAAATCATGGCCAATTCTCACATATTAGTGTTATGAGTAGCTGATGACTTCCCGGATTGAAATCGAGTATTCAGCTTTATTTTGGACGAATGATAAAAGTCTCAATTTTTTATACCGAGAAGTTCCTTTACCGTGCTAAATATAGTTCGCGTCAAAAAGAGCTCTCCGATACAGAGTTTCGTAAAAATCGATCGCTCAACGGAGCTCAGGGCTAATACCTGCTGTGCGAACCCGTCCTGCCGCACGGTGGATCGAGTCAGTAGGAGAGGTCGGACAAAATTTGGATACTTTATACGCTTATAATTCCGTTTACACAAAACTTAAAAGTTCTAAAAGTGGTTCTATTGGTTTTCTCGTGAAATATTGTACAAGAGACACCTCTTAAAGTTTGAAATGTGTCGAAATAAACTTAAAAATTTGCAGTTTTGGTCAAAAATTTCAGGTCCGACCTCTCGAATTGACTCGATCCACTGTGCGCCGTGACAACTCTCAAATTTTCGAAATCGAGTTTCTTTCAAAATTTGTCTAATTTAATTAGGACGAAAAGACCGATGCTGCTAAGACAGCACAGTCCGTTCTTTCCGTGTAAAAACGAGACGTAAGACAAAACCCTCAGCAAAAATTGACATTCTTTCGGTTGAAAAGGCCGTAAAGGGCATAATTCCGCTAAAGAGCCAATGGCAGCAGTAGTTTTAAGTACAATGACGCCTTTTCCTGCCAGTTTCTGACCTTAATAGTTAGTTTTTGGGAGTCCAAAACACATGTTAGTTTGTGTTAATTCCTTCTTTCTGGATCAGCTGAGGTTTAAATTGATAGCTTTGCCTGTCAATTTCAATAATCAGCCTGCACTGGAAAAAAAACACATTGGATCTAGAGCCCAGACTCTTGAAAACATTGACAAGAAAAAGGACTCTTGATTCAATCAGATTTAGGCTTAAATCAAAAGGAAATCCGCTCAAATTAAGAGGCTTGGTTCTTGATTTAAGCTTAAATCTGATTGAATCAAGAGTATTTTTTCTTGTCGAAAGAGTCTGGACTCTAGGTCCAATGTGTTTTTTTTCCCAGTGTGCTGACTTTCCCGGTCGCTAGATACCGGATACCCTGAGGACGTTGTTCTAGTACCTACATCGAATTAGCGAAACGAAAACAAACTACGAGAACCATAAACCTCACCGGTGCAATCACCTCCAGCAGTGATTCATGCAAATTGGCAACATTCTCTTCTCTTTAAAATGATGACTGGTCATATTAATCCGGATCAATCGGTTCTTAGAAAGGTAGTGGACTCATCATTGAAATTGATAGAAAAAGAGGACAACCTATTCCGAAGTTATGTTAACCGAGACACAGTTTCAATGCAGAGCATTTCAAAATTCACTCGGAGCCCGTATTATTTTTGACAGCAGTGTAAAATCTACGTTTCGTGGCGAATCTGAGCGTATCTCAGTTTCGGCAGCCCACACTGAAAAAAAATTCTCGGCGTTTTTACCAAGGTCCGTTGGTACCTTTACCATCTCGCTTTTTTTACCATTATTGGTAATTTTACCATGACAGACTAGTAAACTTACCTAAAAACCGGAATTTTTACTGTTTTATTCAGGTAAGAATACTACTTTTATTGGTAATCAATTCCCGGTAACTTTGCCATTTTATCTCGGTAGTTATACCATAGTCGATGAAAAATATTGGCGTTCTTACCAAGGTCCAGTAAAATTACCGAGAAAGTTCAATAATTTTACCGAGATTTCTCGGTAAAATTACCAATTCCATAAATGGTAATTTTACCAAGAAAAAACTGGGATCAAATAGAACCCTGAATTCTTGGTAATTTTACCCTTTTCTTAGTGAATACACCATGATTTTTTTTCCAGTGCAAGGAACTTACACAATGTTGGTTATTTTTACTATCACTTTATACCTCGAGCATTAAAATTAAATTTTAAAAAAAGGGGAAAAAACAACTTAATCAAGATACCTACTAAGGTATCTGTCATACTTTCTCGGTAGGGTTGTAAGCATGTTGAAGATAAATACCACAAAACTTCTCGAATATTATGACGAGCCAAAGCCTCATAGAGAAACTTCATTTACACGTTCACGTTGAATTCACCGATCACATTTAAGAGTTACATTCTTTTTCAGTGCATTCCCAACTTTGATTAAATGAATCTGACATTGACCATGACCATTATGAACGGACATGATTAAATGTTCATCATCCACCGATCTCAAAAATTGAAACGTATGCCCAGGTGGGTTGTGGTATCGCTTTCGCCACACTCTAAGCAATTTTATTGTCACAGTATAATAAGACGCGCCTTCAAATTCAGCTGGCGGCAATGTGGGCATCATCTGTGGTCGAATAGTTATCTCAGAAACACCTCCCGTAAATGAAGTCAAATATGAATGGCTACACGCAAAAATTGCTTATAAATCCAAGACTGCCACGTTGGACACTTTCGCACTCATTTGGGATTATAAATATGCACATCTTTTAAAAACAGGAGCAATGATTTTTCTTAAGATTTGCTGCGAATTTCCCTGAAGCACACTTACAAAGTTAGAAACTTTTAAGGTGACATTCCTATTGTTTCTTTATTTATTTTATTTTATTTTTTTTTTCACCTGAAATGAAACTTAACTTTTTCCAAAAACTCACATATTCTCACCCCAAAAACTCACCAAAAACTCACAACTCGGGTGTACTAGTTTGTTGAACCATGATGATCCAGAATTCCTCGATATTACCATCTTGAAAATGGAAATTGGCAACGCTGTACAGCCTAAACGAGGTTTCACTTCAAGTTGAAACTTTGCATGGAAGTTTGCCTTACCATCAGCTTTCGTTTGAGCCTTGTCCTATTGACCAACTCGGGTGTACTAGCCTGTTGAACCATGGTGATCCAGAATTCCTCAATTTTTGCACATAAAAATGGAAAATTGGCAACGCTGTACAGTCTAAATGAGGTTTCACTTCAAGTTGAAACTTTTCCCGGAAGTTTACCTTACCAAAAGCTTTCATTTGAGCCTTGTCTCGTTTTCCAACTCGCGTGTACAAGTCTGTTGAACTATGGTGATCCGGAATTCCTCAATTTTTGCACATAAAAATGGAAAATTGGCAACGCTCTACAGCCTAAACGAGGTTTCACTTCAAGTTGAAACTTTTCCTGGAAATTTTCCTTACCATAAGCTTTCGTTTGAGCCCGTTGACCAACTCGGGTGTACTAGCGTGTTGAACCATGATGATCCAGTATTCCTTGAGTATAGCGCATAAAAATAGATAATTGGCAACGCTGTACAGCCTAAACGAGGGGTCACTTCAAGTTGATACTTTACATGGAAGTTTGCCTTACCATACGCTTTCATTTGAGCCTTGTCCCGTTGACCAACTCGGGTATACAAAGAAAGGGCCTAAACTTGGCTAGGCTCTTTCCGCCGACTGAAGAAAATCCGCGGAAATTGTTTAGAAAAACTATTTGCGTTTCGTAACAAGAATGATTAAAAATAAGACATTATTTGAGGTCTGCAACGTTACAGTCGGAGCTAAATACGCTTCCTTACGCGTGTAGGAAAGGATATTTGAACTCATTAACGGCAGGCGCAGCGATACAACTATTCGACCACGGGTGTAAGCATGTTGCTGCCAGCCGGATTGAAGGCGCGCCACACTCCAGCAATTACTCGGGTCCCGTCCCGTGCGATCTCCCTGGCTGGCGCGCCGCTAAAATCACCGCAAAGGGAGGACTGCACGTCATTATCCTTGACTCTCTGTCCCGTTTTTACCACAATTAGAGTGAAAGTGTATCCCTGAATTGTAACGATTCAGAATCTCGGATTGGGTTTATTAAATTCATTTTTTTAAAATGAGGTATGAAACGAGCGAAAATATTGCGTCAAAATTTCCGGAGACTGAAGAAAATCCGCGGAAATTGTTTAGAGAAACTGTATTTGCCTCTCGTAACAAGAAAGATTAAAAATAAGACATCAGTTGAGGTCTGCAACGTTGCAGTCGGAGCTAAATACGCTTCCTTACGCGTGTAGGAAAGGATATTTGAACTCATTCACGGCAGGCGCAGTGATACAACTATTCGACCACGGGTGTAAGCATGTTGCTGCCAGCCGGATTGAAGGCGCGCCACCCTCCAGCAATTACTCGGGTCCCGTCCCGTGCGATCTTCCTGGCTGGCGCGCCGCTAAAATCGCCGCAAAGGGAGGACCGCACGCCATTATCCTTGACCTGGAAAATGCTTAAAAGTGGCGCCAGCTCACCCACTTACATTACGACTCTATGTACTCTATGTGTGTTACCACCTATCAGGAAAGTCATAGGAAACCAAATTTAGACGCAAAATGGGCTAAATATCACCAAAATCCGGTTTCTTAACTAACAGACCTCGTACATTTTCAGGGGGAAAACTCTGCTATGTTAGGAAGAATTTTGTTGAGGAGAGTTCGATTGAGCGCATCTGCTGCATGACAGGCCTGATTTCTGTGCATCCTCACTTCGTCGCTCCCTTGCAGGCCGATTATTGAAATTGATAGACTAAGCCATAGACAAAGAAGACAAAAAGGATTTGGAGGGATCCTATTGGTGGAAGCGGGTGGCTGCAATGGACAAAGGAGGTAGGTAATAGACTAACTAACGGCAACCCACGAGAGACCCGACTGTTAGTCTATCATTTTCCCCCTTAGTCTATGAGAACCACAAATTTCAACCAAAAGGATTGCTTTATACCTCCTATGTCTTCTTTGTCCATAGCTTTGTCTATCAATTTCAATAATCAGTCCGCTGACGTGAGGGCGTATCTCAATTTCTACGTGAGCCGTGCTGCCCGTAAAACTCTATGCTATTCGCGGCTCAAATGGAAGTAGAGATACGCCCTTACGTCAGAGGAACGACGACTTGCGCGGACTCTCCTCAACGGCAATTGGACGTATTTCTGTCAAATGGAACTATGCGCCTTAAGACATGAGCCTTCAGACCCATAAGAATACATGCATAACACGGCTCACGTCATGATGCACATAGTTCCGTTTGACAGAAATACGTCCAATTCTCGTTAGCAAAGCAATATTTCGCTCCCAAAAATATAGAATGGGACGGAAAAAGTGAAAGTAATGGTCCAACGTTAAAAATTGCATATTTTTGAGTTTCACGCTTCAAAAAGCATACTGCCACAAGGACATACGAAGTTTTGCGAATGAGTCACCTCGGTTTCGCAACTTCGCACAAAATAAAAAAAACTGCCATCAGGAGTCGCAGTTGTTTCTGAATTAAAAACAAACAACAACACCAACCCCGTTCATCTGCCATCTTTTTTGGCCTACTTCTCCAGTATCGGATGAATGAGTATAGAAGTACGTGAGTTGGTTGTATTATTCAAAGCACTGAGCCAGATAACGGCGGCCATTTAAGTTTTCTTGTAAAGTTGTAAAACTGGGTTGGCTCCTGACTCAACTGATTCAAGCCACGCCTTCACAAAAGTATTACTTGAAATATTGATTTAAAATTTTTTGAGATATTAAGCACGGAGGTTCATAACAGATCATATACATTTACAATTCATTCAAGACTGTCATGGACATATCTCTCAATTTGTGAAAGTAAATATTAATTTTAATGGCATGCTTCAAATATTCAAGAAAATAGTTATCGAAAAAGGTAATCTCTAAAAAACTTTAAAAAAATCACACAGAACTTAGCAGAGTAAAATTGACTTTAGAAAGGATAACCATATTGTCATTTCATCGGGTACTGACTCGACCCTCTTAACTGAGAACCAGTAAACAATTAAGTCGCTGTAAGCGTGGGTGGACGCATGTCATGTATAACAACAACAAACAATTTTCCCCAAAATTTTATTAGAAGTATGTAATTGCGAAATATTTGAACAGAAGATGTAAAAAATATAGGAGTGACAGCGAAGTCTTGTAGCCGGACGCATTGCAACAAACATTTTCCCCCTTACTTTTTCTAAATTGTACAAATATTACAAGTGCGTGGCTGAGAATAATTATACAGAAGATGTGAAAAGTTCAGACATTACAGCAACGTAAAGGTTTCTGACCGTGAATTCAGTGCGAAATTGTAATCAGAAATAGGGCTCCCGAAAAGACTGACAGTTTCATACAGAAAATCATATCGAAATAGGTTAACGACATCGCCATCGGGTATAGTGGCGTGGCGTGCTTAGCGATACGTCGATTGATCTGCCATTTAAACCCAAGGAAAAATATCGATGAAGAGGATGATCGCAACGAAAACTTTAACGATTAATCGATTCTTTACCATAGCTTCAAATGGGGAAAAATCGAAAATCGATCGTTCGCTCCTCGCCGCTTATTGGGCTATCAGGATACGGGACCATAGAGGCTCCCGCTCCTTCTCGACTAGGATGAATGAGTGTAAAATCTAAATTGCTGTATTGCCGGAGACCAGTGGCGTGGCGTGAATTGCGATAAATCGATTGTTATGCCATTTAAACCTATGGTAAAGAATCGATTATTGGTGTTCGCTGTGAACACCCTGTTTATCGATCCTTTTCCATAGGTTTAAATGGCATAACGATCGATACATCGCAATTCACGCCACGCCGCTGCCGGAGACATGTCATAAATTGTAACGAACTTTTTTATCCACAACTTTATTAGAGGTACATAATTAACACACGTTCGTACAGAAAGATGTGAAAATACAGGAACGACAGGAAAGCAATGGGTTTTCACCAGAGTTCTGGCAAATAATGGGTATATTTATATTATTCTTCTCGCATTAGAGACAAAAGATCTGTTACGAAGCTACTTCTTAAACGACCCAGAAAATTGCGTGATTTATTCAAAAGACGAAGTCTAAAAATTCGCAGGGAGAAGAGCCAAACAATTTTGACAAAACTTACCCTGACTTCATACATGAGATTTAGGCCCTTTCGTGAAATGGATCGCATTTGGCAAAAAGGAACCAGCGCGATTAAAACCGTGCAACTTTTATTTTTGTTTTAAAACCACGCATACACAATACATGTTCAGTATTAAAATTTACACAATAAATCTCCTTCAATATTAATAATCTCTTGGTGAGAAGCCAACACTATGTGGTTTTCTGGGAGATTTCTTAGATAAATACGAAGCAGCAACATTTTTACGACACTGTAATCGCGCTGATTCCTTTTCGCTAAATGCGAGCCAATTTACCTCCTTTAGCTGGGCAGTAAATAGGATTGGACGCTTCTGGCTATTTCTAACGGAGTACTCTCAAAATGAGTCAGTTGCGCTGGTCAAAGAATCGTGTTTTCGCGCTTGATTTTTCTAGATTAGCTGAAAATAGTAATATCGGCCCGAACAGCAACTTTCTACGTTTAACACGAACCGAGATATCGCCTATTGAAACGTCGAGTTTCTGGCGCCATCCACCCCGATAGTGACGTCCTTGGTTTCTTCCACCTTGCTTTGCAAATTTGGACTGCATTTTGCAATTTGGACCTATAAAATCTGCCTCATCCGAAAAAACACTTATGTGCATAGGGAAATACTAATGGCACATACGTTGTTTTTAAACCGGGCCGGAATTTATAAGTCCAAATTGCAAAATGCAGTCCATTTGTGTCTCTTTGACTGATGAAAGCAGGACGGGGGAAACCAAGGATGTCACTACCGCGGTGGATGACGTCCAAGCCCCGAATTTTTAAAATACGATATCTCAGTTGATATTGAACGTAGAAAGTTGCTGTTTGACAAATCGTAATACTTTTAGCTAATCTGCAAGAACGAAGCATCAAAACACAATGCTGTGACCAGTGAAACAAACTATAACCCATTGGGTTATTTAAATCAAAAGGAATTTTATATCAATTCTCAAATAAGCCCTGAGATCCACAAGAATACATGCATGATAGGGCTCATTTCATGAACGATGTATTCACTGGTGAGGCGTGAATGATCGATTGTCGATATTTTCCCATTTGAAGCTGTGGTAAAGAATCGGTTATTAAGATTTTCGTTGCGAACATCCTGTTCATCAATCCTTTTACATAGGTTTAAGTGGCAGATCAATCGATACATCGCTAGGCACGCCACGCCACTGGATGTATTTTCTTTTGAGTTAAACGCACCGGTAAATGTCAAGAAAAACAAAAATTGTTGTGTACATATGCCTTTGGGTCCTGTGTTCCTGTAACATTACCTAGCCTTACAATAATTTCGAACCGATAAAATACTGATATTTAGCGATAGTCATCGCTACTTTTTCCTTAAAGTACAATCCCTTATGCTTGTGGGAAAAAATTTCACAAAAGGCGTTACAGAGAATCGCTCTTTTAATGAAACTACATAGCCCTTCGAATGTTAGAATTCAATGTTAAAGTGCCTTACGCCTCCCTGAGTTGCAATCGAAACTAAATGAGGTTCACATTAGGAACAGAGATGATGTAGAGCGACTAAAAATGACAGCACATAATTGTGATAAATAATCACAACGAACCAAACAATAATTATAATGTTAGTAATCATAATAAAACATTTTTTTAAAAACATGTAACACTCATATTTTCCTCTTTATTAATAACTATAGTCGGGTTAAATGAGCCACCATCATGCAATTATGTTGAACTATATTTCAGGATCTTTGAGGCATTTTTCGCACTCTGCATTCCGAAACTACCTTAAGTGGACTAAATTTCGCTTTTCAAAACTACAATTTTTTGCTCCTCAGTAGAAACACTTGTGTGCGAAGGACAAAATTCGAGAAAAAATATTCATAGCATTTCTTAAAAATTCATTTGTCATCAAAGGTGATCTGGCAACTTCTAGAGGCTCATACGCCATTATTTCTTGGGACATTTGGACTACATTTTGCAATTAAGAACTAAAATTTCTGGCTCAGTTTAGAAACAATTGGACCGCGTTAAACAGAAAGGAACCAAGCCACATCACCTATTGCCAATTTAATTGGGCAATTCAATTTTTTACATGAAAACGGTTGTGCGGATTTCCGTGCAAATTTCAGTGAAAATTCTCCATGGTGCGAAGCAAAGTCCTTAAAATTTTCAAAGAAATCCGAACAACCGTTCTCTCGTAAAAAATTTAATGGCCCAGTTAAACTCGGCAATAGCTGGTGTGGCTTGGTTCCTTTCTGTTAAACTCGGTCCAATTTATGTGCCATTGGTTTCCCTATGCACGTCAGTGTTATCACGGATGAGCCAAACGTTGTAATTCCTGATTGCAAAATGCATTACAAATATAAGACATTGCCTTACCAATTACGATAGGGAAATCTCATGCTCATTACCAAACTATTTTAACAAAAATAATACGAATTTCGGATTTTCTTCAATATTCCGGAGTTTCAGAGCGAAGATTAATTATAAAGTTGATCAAATAACGGGAGATTTCACAGCGCTCATATAGAAATATTCGAACATTCAAATGGAAATATCTGCAATAGGTATATTCACTTACAAATTATGATGAAGAGAAAATAACGTCGGAAAAAAGCAAAAATAGAAACAAGCTCTCATAATCAATAAGTCTTGGGCCTCTAGCTGAGACAGGAATCAGAGCACTGCGCTACAAGTTTTCTCTATATTTGACGAGAAAGTCGGAGTCACACGACGAATGGTAACGGTGGAAATGAACTCCATGACAAATAAAAGTGCTTGAATGGAAAAAATAAAAATAACGTCATCTGTATAGTCTCAACTTCTAGTTTGATAATAACAATTACGGGGTTTCTCCAGAGTGCGATCGAATATGTATCCATGGAGAACTTTTTTCAGAAAACGAAGCCGAGCGATGCCTGCGACTGAAAGGTCCTCGATCGATGTGTGTCGTATGCGTTCATTTAAACGACTTTTTCTGGACAAAAATGCAGAGCACTGGGAATGAATGGTTTACCGCAATCAGAGACGAGAGACCCTCCACTAGTATCTTGGTCATGGTGGAAACTTTTACTTTCGAGACTTCCGTATTCTAATGTTAGCTAATACCTACATGGTTAATGTTGAACAACGCGTTGGCATTTCCGTTTTGCAAACAAGCCTAAAATGGCCGAAGTTTGGGAAACGTCTTTGCCTCATGACGTCACCAGAAGCTTATCATCCACCTTGTCGGCAAGTCAACAGCCGCTATTAGGGTGATGACTGTTGCTCCATTATCATTATCCATGTACCTAGAATTGTTGAATCCCCGAAAGTAAAAGCTTCCACCTGTCGCCAAGAGATCAGTGGAGGGTCTCTGGTCTCTGATCGCAGTACGCTCCGTTAAATGCCTTTGTAGCCGAAAAGGAGATGAGTGACTAAAACTCTAGGGTTTTTCGCCAGAATGCATTCGAAAATGTCTCTTGAAAGTGATTTTTTTAGAGAAGTAAGCCGAACAATGACTGCAACTGAATGGTTTCTCGCCAGTGTGCGTTCGCATGTGCATCTTTAAATTGTCTTAACTACTGAAAGAGGAGGAGCAATGATTGTAAATGAATGGTTTCTCACAAGTATGCGTCCGGATAAGCTTTGATAAATTACTTGTATTAGAAAAGCATGCCTTGCAATGACTGCAACTGAATGGTTTCTCACCAGTGTTCGTTCGCATGTGCATCTTTAAATTGTCTTAACTACTGAAAGAGGAGGAGCAATGATTGTAAATGAATAATTTCTCACCAATATGCGTCCGGATGTGCTTTGATAAATTACTTGTATTAGAAAAGCATGCCTTGCAATGACTGCAACTGAATGGTTTCTCACCAGTGTTCGTTCGCATGTGCATCTTTAAATTGTCTTAACTACTGAAAGAGGAGGAGCAATGATTGTAAATGAATAATTTCTCACCAATATGCGTCCGGATGTGCTTTGATAAATTACTTGTATTAGAAAAGCATGCCTTGCAATGACTGCAACTGAATGGTTTCTCACCAGTGTTCGTTCGCATGTGCATCTTTAAATTGTCTTAACTACTGAAAGAGGAGGAGCAATGATTGTAAATGAATAATTTCTCACCAATATGCGTCCGGATGTGCTTTGATAAATAACTTGTATTAGAAAAGCATGCCTTGCAATGACTGCAACTGAATGGTTTCTCACCAGTGTGCGTTCGCATGTGCACCTTTAAAGTGCCTTTCCTACTAAAAGAAGCGGAGCAATGACTGCAACTGAATGGTTTCTCACCAGTATGCGTGCGAACATGTTCCGTTAAAGTGTGTTTTTGAGCAAAGCATGCCGTGCAATGACTGCAACTGAATGGTTTCTCACCAGTATGCGTTCGCATGTGCCTCTTTAAATGAATTTTCACACGGAAAGAGGAGGAGCAATGATTGTACTAAATGGTTACTCACCAGTATGCGTGCGAACATGTTTCGTTAAAGTATGTTTTTGAGCAAAGCATGCCGTGCAGTGACTGCAACTGAATGGTTTCTCACCAGTATGCGTTCGCATGTGCATCTTTAAATGAATTTTCATAAGGAAAGAGGAGGAGCAATAACTGCAACTGAATGGTTTCTCACCAGTGTGCGTTCGCATGTGCATCTTTAAATAGTCTTTTCGGCTGAAAGAAGAAGAGCACTGATTGCAACTGAATGGTTTCTCACCAGTATGTGTGCGAACATGTGCCGTTAAAAACTTTTTGTGAGAAAAGCATGCCGTGCAATGATTGCAACTGAATGGTTTCTCACCAGTATGTGTGCGAACATGTGCCGTTAAAGACTTTTTGTGAGAAAAGCATGCCGTGCAATGACTGCAACTGAATGGTTTCTCACCAGTGTGCGTGCGAACATGTTCCGTTAAAGTTCGTTTTTGAGCAAAGCAGGCCGTGCAATGACTGCAACTGAATGGTTTCTCACCAGTATGTGTGCGAACATGTGCCGTTAAAGACTTTCTGTGAGAAAAGCATGCCGTGCAATGACTGCAACTGAATGGTTTCTCACCAGTGTGCGTGCGAACATGTTCCGTTAAAGTATGTTTGTGAGCAAAGCATGCCGTGCAATGACTGCAACTGAATGGTTTCTCACCAGTATGTGTGCGAACATGTGCCGTTAAAGACTCTTTGTGAGAAAAGCATGCCGTGCAATGACTGCAACTGAATGGTTTCGCACCAGTGTGCGTGCGAACATGGTCCGTTAAAGACTTTTTGTGAGCAAAGCATGCCGTGCAATGACTGCAACTGAATGGTTTCTCACCAGTATGTGTGCGAACATGTGCCGTTAAAGACTCTTTGTGAGAAAAGCATGCCGTGCAATGACTGCAACTGAATGGTTTCGCACCAGTGTGCGTGCGAACATGGTCCGTTAAAGACTTTTTGTGAGCAAAGCATGCCGTGCAATGACTGCAACTGAATGGTTTCTCACCGGTATGCGTGCGAACATGTTCCGTTAAAGACTTTTTGTGAGAAAAGCATGCCGTGCAATGACTGCAACTGAATGGCTTCTCACCAGTGTGCGTTCGCATGTGCTTCTTTAAATTGTTTTTACTACTGAAAGAGGAGGAGCAATGGTTGCAACTGAATGGTTTCTCACCAGTGTGCGTTCGCATGTGCATCTTTAAATAGTCTTTTCTGCTGAAAGAAGAGGAGCACTGATTGCAACTGAATGGTTTCTCACCAGTGTGCGTGCGAACATGTTCCGTTAAAGTATGTTTGTGAGCAAAGCATGCCGTGCAATGACTGCAACTGAATGGTTTCTCACCAGTATGTGTGCGAACATGTGCCGTTAAAGACTTTTTGTGAGAAAAGCATGCCGTGCAATGACTGCAACTGAATGGTTTCTCACCAGTGTGCGTGTGAACATGTTCCGTTAAAGACTGTTTGTGAGAAAAGCATGCCGTGCAATGATTGCAACTGAATGGTTTCTCACCAGTATGTGTGCGAACATGTGCCGTTAAAGACATTTTGTGAGAAAAGCATGCCGTGCAATGACTGCAACTGAATGGTTTCTCACCAGTGTGCGTGCGAACATGTTCCGTTAAAGTATGTTTTTGAGCAAAGCATGCCGTGCAATGACTACAACTGAATGGTTTCTCACCAGTATGTGTGCGAACATGTGCCGTTAAAGTATGTTTTTGAGCAAAGCATGCCGTGCAATGACTGCAACTGAATGGTTTCTCACCGGTATGCGTGCGAACATGTTCCGTTAAAGAATTTTTGTGAGAAAAGCATGCTGTGCAATGACTGCAACTGAATGGTTTCTCACCAGTGTGCGTTCGCATGTGTATCTTTAAATTGCTTTTAATACTGAAAGAGGAGGAGCAATGATTGCAACTGAATGGTTTCTCACCAGTATGCGTGCGAACATGTTTCGTTAAAGTATGTTTTTGAGCAAAGCATGCCGTGCAGTGACTGCAACTGAATAGCTTCTCACCAGTGTGCATTCGCATGTGCTTCTTTAAATTGTTTTTAATACTGAAAGAGGAGGAGCAATGATTGCAACTGAATGGTTTTACACCAGTGTGCGTTCGCATGTGCATCTTTAAATTGTTTTTAATACTGAAAGAGGAGGAGCAATGATTGCAACTGAATGGTTTCTCACCAGTATGCGTGCGAACATGTTCCGTTAAAGACTTTTTGTGAGAAAAGCATGCCGTGCAATGACTGCAACTGAATGGCTTCTCACCAGTGTGCGTTCGCATGTGCTTCTTTAAATCGTTTTCAATACTGAAAGAGGAGGAGCAACGATTGCAACTGAATGGTTTCTCACCAGTGTGCGTTCGCAAGTGCATCTTTAAACAGTCTTTACCACTGAAAGAAGAGGAGCAATGATTGCAACGGAATGGTTTCTCACCAGTGTGCGTTCGCATGTGCATCTTTAAATAGTCTTTTCTACTGAACGAAGAGGAGCAAGGATTGCAACTGAATGGTTTCTCACCAGTATGCGTGCGAACATGTGCCGTTAAAGACTTTTTGTGAGAAAAGCATGCCGTGCAATGACTGCAACTGAATGGCTTCTCACCAGTGTGCGTCCGGATGTGCATCTTTAATCCGCCTTTACTACTGAAAGAGATGGAGCAATGATTGCAACTAAATAGCTTCTCATTATCAGTATGCGTTCGCATGTGTTTCTTTAAATTATCTTCAATACTGGATGAGGAGGAGCAATGACTGTAATTGAATGGTATCTCGCCATCGTGCGTTTGCATGTGTGTAGTTAAAGCGCTTTCAGAAGAAAAAAGGCTCGAACACTCGCCGCAAGTGAATGGGTTCTCACTAGCGTGCGTTCGAATATGTTCGACGAACTCGGATTCCGACGCGTTTGTTTGGGTAGGGGGTTCACTCTTGATTTCGATATTCGTATCTGACAGGTCAATCCAACTTTCATGAGAATGGTCGGGAAGTGGAGAGCTCATGTCCTCTCTTTTCACTCGCGCTGTAATCGGGACAAAATCACGAATATCATTCTCCAAATCGTGTTCTTCTCCTCCTCGTCCCAACCTGAGTTCTGACTCATCCGTCTGGGGAGTGGGTTCACTCTTAATTTCAATGCTTGTGTGCAGCTGGTTAGTCCAACTTGCATAATCTTTTTCATCCTCGCATTCAATTTTGGGGGGAAGAGCGGAGGGCGAATCCAAGATGGACGAGGGCGAGGTGTCTTGGGTCTCTTCTACTGATGCAAGTCGGGTATTGTTGGAATCTTGAGGGTGACTTCCTCCGGACGGGGAAGACGGGTTGCCAGGCATAACGCTCCACTCCGGGCTGGTGCACGCGTCAGGTGGGGCCTGCATTGAAGGGCTCGTGCAATCAATCCTCGAGACGTCTCCCAGGGGGTCCTTCGCACTTTTATCGTTCGGTGGAATCACTGGATTGTAGTCCTCGGGTGTGCTGAGTGCAGAGTGCTCTTCCAGTTGGACTTTTAGCTTCGGCATTCTCCATTCAAAATCCTGAACAGAATAAATTTCAAGACTTGTAAGCAATGCTTTGGACGACCGGTTACGATTGGAGGTAAACCATAGAGGCATTGAAAGACGGAGAGATACTATTTGCGATACGTCGATTGATCTGCCACTTATGGAAAAGGATCTATGTACAGGGTGTTCGCGACGAACACCTTCATAGTAGATTTTTCACTATAGCTTCGGATAGGAAAACATTGATACTCGATCATTCACGCCACGCCATTGGATACGGGTACCCGCGGGGTGGAAGTTTGCAATGTATCGGATAACGATATTCGTTAGCAACATTAATGATGTTCATTCTTTCTTTCTGGATAAATTGGGGCTTAGATTGCCACGAGCAAAAAGGAGCATAAAGCATGTGACGTAGATTGAGATAAAGCAGTTAACCGGTTGACACGCTTTAGTTGGTGGCGCAATTCACTCGAGTTCGGTTCCAACTCAAGAATACAAATACTTCGACTTTGGCGTGTTGCACAGTATCGCACGCAATTGGAGGCGTTTTATGTTGGTCCGACCGCTACCTGCGGAGAGTGGCGTCTTGATGTGTTGACTTTGAGTGCTGTTTAGCTGCGCATACGTTGAATGCAAAATCATGGCCAATTCTCACATATTAGTGTTATGAGTAGCTGATGACTTCCCGGATTGAAATCGAGTATTCAGCTTTATTTTGGACGAATGATAAAAGTCTCAATTGTTTATACCGAGAAGTTCCTTTACCGTGCTAAATATAGTTCGCGTCAAAAAGAGCTCTCTGATACAGAGTTTCGTAAAAATCGATCGCTCAACGGAGCTCAGCGCCAATACCTGCTGTGCGAACCCGTCCTGCCGCACAGTGGATCGAGTCAATAGGAGAGGTCGGACAAAATTTGGATACTTTATACGCTTATAATTCCGTTTACACAAAACTTAAAAGTTCTAAAAGTGGTTCTATTGGTTTTCTCGTGAAATATTGTACAAGAGACACCTCTTAAAGTTTGAAATGTGGCGAAATGAACGTAAAAATGTGCAGTTTTTGTCAAAAATTTCAAGTCCGACCTCTCGAATTGACTCGATCCACTGTGCGCCGTGACAACTCTCAAATTTTCGAAATCGAGTTTCTTTCAAAATTTGTCTAATTTAATTAGGACGAAAAGACCGATGCTGCCATGACAGCAGTCCGTTCTTCCCGTGTAAAAACGAGACGTAAGACAAAACCCTAAGCAAAAATTGACATTCTTTCGGTTGAAAAGGCCGTAAAGGGCATAATTCCGCTAAAGAGCCAATGGCAGCAGTAGTTTTAAGTACAATGACGCCTTTTCCTGCCAGTTTCTGACCTTAATAGTTAGTTTTTGCGAGTCCAAAACACATGTTAGTTTGTGTTAATTCCTTCTTTCTGGATCAGCTGAGGCTTAAATTGATAGCTTTGCGTGTGAATTTCAATAATCAGCCTGCACTGGAAAAAAAACACATTGGATCTAGAGCCCTGACTCTTGAAAACAGTGACAACAAAAAGGACTCTTGATTCAATCAGATTTAGGCTTAAATCAAAAGGAAATGCGCTCAAATTAAGAGGCTTGGTTCTTGATTTAAGCTTAAATCTGATTGAATCAAGAGTATTTTTTCTTGTCGAAAGAGTCTGGACTCTAGATCCAATGTGTTTTTTTTCCCAGTGTGCTGACTTTCCCGGTCGCTAGATGCCGGATACCCTGAGGACGTTGTTCTAGTACCTATATCGAATTAGCGAAACGAAAACAAACTACGAAAACCATAAACCTCACCGGTGCAATCACCTCCAGCAGTGATTCATGCAAATTGGCAACATTCTCTTCCCTTTTAAATGATGACTGGTCATATTAATCCGGATCAATCGGTTCTTAGAAAGGCAGTGGACTGATCATTGAAATTGATAGACAAAGAGGACGACCTAGTCCGAAGTTATGTTAACCGAGACACAGTTTCAATACAGAGCATTTTAGAATTATATATTATTTAATATATAATTCTAGGCCCATATTATTTTTGGCCATATTATTTTTGACAGCAGTATAATCTACGTTTCGTGGCGAATCTGAGCGTATCTCAGTTTCGGCAGCCCAAGGAACGTACACAATGTTGGTTATTTTTACTCTCACTTTATACCTCGAGCATTAAAATTAAATGGACCACTAGACAAGGTACGAATGTCAGCATTCTCATACATGTTTCTTAACCAAAATTTCACGTAAAACACGATACGCACAACGGAAAGTATTGAAATCAACTCCTTACAAAGATATTTAATGATTCTTGATATGTGAATTCAAACCACCCGCTCATGAAAACTCAATGCTCTACGTGAATCACATCGCGCGCTAAACGTGTATCATGACAATCTCTGCGATATAAAAATCTGGCAACCTCAATCTTGACGCTTTGGCTTAGCTATAGCAAATAGCTTATAGTTTGAACAACACATGATGGGAAATGAACATTGCTCGATAGAGAAGATTGCCGAAACCGTTGTAGTGCGCGATTTGACTCACGCAGAGCTTTGAGTTTCTTGTGAGCGGGCAGTTCAAATTCCTCGTAACCAATGTGAAATAAAAACGTTAATATCTTCGTTAGGAGTTGGTTTCAGTAATTTTCATTGCGCGAGTCGTGTTCTACGTGAAATTCTGGTTAAGAAACATGTATCAGAATGCTTAAATTCGTACCTTGTCTAGTGGTCCATTTTAAAAAAAGGGAAAAAAGCAACTTAATCAAGATACCTACTAAGGTATCTGTCATACTTTCTCGGTAGGGTTGTAAGCACGTTGAAGATAAATACCACAAAACTTCTCGAATATTATGACGAGCCAAAGCCTCATAGAGAAACTTCATTTACACGTTCACGTTGAATTCACCGATCACATTTAAGAGTTACGTTCTTGTTCAGTGCACTAAAAAAAAATCTCGGTGTATTTACTAAAAAAAGGGTAAAATTACCAAGAATTCAGGGTTCTATTTGATCCAAGTTTTTTCTCGGTAAAATTACCATTTATGTTATTGGTAATTTTACCGAGAAATCTCGGTAAAATTATTGACTTTCTCGGTAACTTTACTGGACCCCGGTAAAAACGCCAATATTTTTTATCGACTGTGGTAGAATTACCGAGATAAAATGGCAAAGTTACCGGGAATTGATTACCAATAAAAGTGGTATTCTTACCTGAAAAAAGCAGTAAAAATACCGGTTTTTAGGTAAGCTTACCAGTCTGTCTTGGTAAAATTACCAATAATTGGTAAACAAAGTGAGATGGTAAAGGTACCAACGGACCTTGGTATAAACGCCGAGAATTTTTTTTCAGTGTGCATTCCCAACTTAGGTAAAATGATTCTGACATAGACCGTGACCATTATGAATGGGCATGATTAAATGTTCATCATCCACCGATCTCAAAAATTGAAACACGTATGCCCAGGTGGGTTGTGGTTTCGCTTTCGCCACACTCTAAGCAATTTTATTGTCACAGTATAATAAGACGCGCCTTCAAATTCAGCTGGCGGCAATGTGGGCATCATCTGTGGTCGAATAGTTATCTCAGAAACACCTCCCGTACATGAAGTCAAATATGAATGGCTACACGCAAAAATTGCTTATAAATCCAAGACTGCCACGTTGGACACTTTCGCACTCATTTGGGATTATAAATATGCACATCTTTTAAAAACAGGAGCAATGATTTTTCTTAAGATTTGCTGCGAATTTCCCTGAAGCACACTTACAAAGTTAGAAACTTTTAAGGTGACATTCCGATTGTTTCTTTATTTCTTTTATTTTAGTTTTTTTTTTTTTTTTTAACTGAAATGAAACTTAACTTTTTCCAAAAACTCACATATTCTCACCCCAAAAACTCACAACTCGGGTGTACTAGTTTGTTGAACCATGGTGATCCAGAATTCCGCGATATTACCATCTTGAAAATGGAAATTGGCAACGATGTACAGCCTAAACGAGGTTTCACTTCAAGTTGAAACTTTGCATGGAAGTTTGCCCTACCATCAGCTTTCGTTTGAGCCTTGTCCTCTTGACCAACTCGGGTGTACTAGCCTGTTGAACCATAGTGATCCAGAATTCCTCAATTTTTGCACATAAAAATGGAAAATTGGCAACACTGTACAGCCTAAACGAGGTTTCACTTCAAGTTGATACTTTACATGGAAGTTTGCCTTACCATAAGCTTTCATTTGCGCCTTGTCCCGTTGACCAACTCGGGTATACAAAGAAAGGGCCTAAACTTGGCGAGGCTCTTTCCGCCGACTGGAAAAATTCCGCGGAAATTGATTGGAAAAACTGTATTTGCCTTTCGTAACAAGAATGATTAAAAATAAGACATTATTTGAGGTCTGCGACGTTGCAGTCGGAGCTAAATACGCTTCCTTACGCGTGTAGGAAAGGATATTTGAACTCATTCACGGCAGGCGCAGCGATACAACTATTCGACCACGGTTTGCTAGTGCATGTTGCTGCCAGCCGGATTGAAGGCGCGCCACACTCCAGCAATTACTCGGGTCCCGTCCCGTGCGATCTCCCTGGCTGGCGCGCCGCTAAAATCGCCGCAAAGGCAGGACTGCACGCCATTATCCTTGACTCTCTGTCCCGTTTTTACCACAATTTGAGTGAAAGTGTATCCCTGAATTGTAACGATTCAGAATCTCGGATTGGGTTTATTAAATTCATTTTTTTAAAATGAGGTATGAAACGAGCGAAAATATTGCGTCAAAATTTCCGGAGACTGATGAAAATCCGCGGAAATTGCTTAGAAAAACTGTATTTGCCTTTCGTAACAAGAATGATTAAAAATAAGACATTATTTGAGGTCTGCGACGTTGCAGTCGGAGCTAAATACGCTTCCTTACGCGTGTAGGAAAGGATATTTGAACTCATTCACGGCAGGCGCAGCGATACAACTATTCGACCACGGTTTGCTAGTGCATGTTGCTGCCAGCCGGATTGAAGGCGCGCCACACTCCAGCAATTACTCGGGTCCCGTCCCGTGCAATCTCCCTGGCTGGCGCGCCGCTAAAATCGCCGCAAAGGCAGGACTGCACGCCATTATCCTTGACTCTCTGTCCTGTTTTTACCACAATTTGAGTGAAAGTGTATCCCTGAATTGTAACGATTCAGAATCTCGGATTGGGTTTATTAAATTCATTTTTTTAAAATGAGGTATGAAACGAGCGAAAATATTGCGTCAAAATTTCCGGAGGCTGATGAAAATCCGCGGAAATTGCTTAGAAAAACTGTATTTGCCTTTCGTAACAAGAATGATTAAAAATAAGACATTATTTGAGGTCTGCAACGTTGCAGTCGGAGCTAAATACGCTTCCTTACGCGTGTAGGAAAGGATATTTGAACTCATTCACGGCAGGCGCAGCGATACAACTATTCGACCACGGTTTGCTAGTGCATGTTGCTGCCAGCCGGATTGAAGGCGCGCCACACTCCAGCAATTACTCGGGTCCCGTCCCGTGCGATCTCCCTGGCTGGCGCGCCGCTAAAATCGCCGCAAAGGCAGGACTGCACGCCATTATCCTTGACTCTCTGTCCCGTTTTTACCACAATTTGAGTGAAAGTGTATCCCTGAATTGTAACGATTCAGAATCTCGGATTGGGTTTATTAAATTCATTTTTTTAAAATGAGGTATGAAACGAGCGAAAATATTGCGTCAAAATTTCCGGAGACTGAAGAAAATCCGCGGAAATTGTTTAGAGAAACTGTATTTGCCTCTCGTAACAAGAATGATTAAAAATAAGACATTATTTGAGGTCTGCAACGTTGCAGTCGGAGCTAAATACGCTTCCTTACGCGTGTAGGAAAGGATATTTGAACTCATTCACGGCAGGCGCAGCGATACAACTATTCGACCACGGTTTGCTAGTGCATGTTGCTGCCAGCCGGATTGAAGGCGCGCCACACTCCAGCAATTACTCGGGTCCCGTCCCGTGCGATCTCCCTGGCTGGCGCGCCGCTAAAATCGCCGCAAAGGCAGGACTGCACGCCATTATCCTTGACTCTCTGTCCCGTTTTTACCACAATTTGAGTGAAAGTGTATCCCTGAATTGTACCGATTCAGAATCTCGGATTGGGTTTATTAAATTCATTTTTTTAAAATGAGGTATGAAACGAGCGAAAATATTGCGTCAAAATTTCCGGAGACTGATGAAAATCCGCGGAAATTGCTTAGAAAAACTGTATTTGCCTTTCGTAACAAGAATGATTAAAAATAAGACATTATTTGAGGTCTGCAACGTTGCAGTCGGAGCTAAATACGCTTCCTTACGCGTGTAGGAAAGGATATTTGAACTCATTCACGGCAGGCGCAGCGATACAACTATTCGACCACGGGTGTAAGCATGTTGCTGCCAGCCGGATTGAAGGCGCGCCACACTCCAGCAATTACTCGGGTCCCGTCCCGTGCGATCTCCCTGGCTGGCGCGCCGCTAAAATCGCCGCAAAGGCAGGACTGCACGCCATTATCCTTGACTCTCTGTCCCGTTTTTACCACAATTTGAGTGAAAGTGTATCCCTAAATTGCAACGATTCAGAATCTCGGATTGGGTTTATTAAATTCATTTTTTAAAATGAGGTATGAAACGAGCGAAAATATTGCGTCAAAAGAGCCTCGCCAAGTTTAGCCCCTTTTTTTGTAAACCCGAGTTGGTCAACGAGAGAGGGCTTAAATGAAAGCTTCTGGTAAGGCAAACTTCCATGTAAAGTATCAACTTGAAGTGACCCCTTGTTTAGGCTGTACAGCGTTGCCAATTTTCCATTTTTATGCGCTATACTCAATGAATACTGAATCATCATGGTTCAACAGGCTAGTTGACCCGAGTTGGTCAAGAGGACAAGGCTCAAACGAAAGCTGATGGTAAGGCAAACTTCCATGCAAAGTTTCAACTTGAAGTGAAACCTCGTTTAGGCTGCACAGCGTTGCCAATTTCCATTTTCAAGATGGTAATATCGAGGAATTCTGGATCATCATGGTTCAACAAACTAGTACACCCGAATTGGTCAACGGGACAAGGCTCAAATGAAAGCGTATGATAAGGCAAACTTCCAGGAAAAGTTTCAACTTGAAATAAAACCTCGTTTAGGCTGTACAGCGTTGCCAATTTTCTATTTTTATGTGCTATACTCAAGGAATACTGAATCATCATCGTTCAACAGGCTAGTACACCCGAGTTGGTCAACAGGACAAGGCTTAAACGAAAGCTTATGGTGAGGCAAACTTCCATGCAAAGTTTCAACTTGAAGTGAAACCTCGTTTAGGCTGTACAGCGTTGCCAATTTTCCATTTTTATTTGCAAAAATTGAGGAATTCTGGATCACCATAGTTCAATAGACTAGTACACCCGAGTTGGTTAACGAGACAAGGCTCAAATGAAAGCTAATGATAAGGCAAACTTCCAGGAAAAGTTTCAACTTGAAGTGAAACCTCGTTTAGGCTGTACAGCGTTGCCAATTTTCCATTTTTATGTGCTAAAATCAAGGAATTCGGGACTAGTAGTCCAGTGCATCATTATTAAACAGACTAGAGTCCATACTCATCAAAGCTATAGCCCATGAAGGTACGTTTTCCGCCAAAAATCTCGAAAATACCCTAATTTTATGTTTAAAAAATTTAATAATAAATTAGCAACACTGCTCTGAAACGTTCAGGATGGCCTTTGGTTGCGCTTCTATTCGATCTCAGGGTAGTATTTAGTTCGTGGACCGATGCACTAGTCTGTTTAATTATGATGCCATGGACTATTAGTCCCGAATTCCTTGATTTTAGCACATAAAAATGGAAAATTGGCAATGTTGTACAGCCTAAACGAGGTTTCACTTCAAGTTGAAACTTTTCCTGGAAGTTTGCCTTATCATAAGCTTTCATTTGAGCCTTGTCTCGTTGAGCAACTCGGGTGTACTAGTCTGTTGAAGTATGGTGATCCAGAATTCCTCAATTTTTGCACATAAAAATGGAAAATTGGCAACGCTCTACAGCCTAAACGAGGTTTCACTTCAAGTTGAAACTTTTCCTGGAAGTTTTCCTTACCATAAGCTTTCGTTTGAGCCTTGTCCTGTTGACCAACTCGGGTGTACTAGCCTGTTGAACCATGATGATCCAGTATTCCTTGAGTATAGCGCATAAAAATAGATAATTGGCAACGCTGTACAGCCTAAACGAGGGGTCACTTCAAGTTGATACTTCACATGGAAGTTTGCATTACCATAAGCTTTCATTTGAGCCTTGTCCCGATGACCCATGCGGGTATACAAAAAGGGGCTAAAAAACACCACTTTTGGGCAAGGCTCTTTCTCCGCGGACTCCAAGGGGAAGAAATTCAGCAGAAAAGAACAAGATACAAGGTAGTGCGCAAAGAAAAGAATCAACCTAATAGTTATTTGTAAATGGAAAAATGCAGAACTAATGTTTCTGAAATATAATAAGCTGACAAGAATTGGTCCCTCTTTTCCAAACTCGATCCGAAGGTTGTGTTTGGAAAGGTACATATTTGTATAGGAAAAGAAATGGCAGATATTTGTTTCTGAAATAAAGCAATAAAGTTGGTTTCTTTTTTGCCGAACTTGCTCCTAATGAAATCTAAGAGGAAGACATGGAGATCTAGACACTGAAATTAAGTAACTTACCAATTTGGTGATTTGAGATCTTGGAAGCTGCTACAATCCTGATACAGAAATAGGGGTTTTCAGTATTCAACAGATTATGACTTCATAAAATGCATTTTCCGAAGTAAAATTTTTTCTTCTTACAAAAAGGTTCTTATGAATTCTGCAACCACATCAACCCCTGAAAAGATACCGACACAAATGGATTATACATCATGCGTACTCCCATAAGAACACATGTTAAATCACAGCCGAGTTTCATCCACTATTGTAATGTCACAGAAACGTAGTTTCACCCTCTTCATTCTCATAAGCAACACTTTGGGTTCACGGAGCTTTGTGGCAAACTCCAGTGTATGAAACTCACAGTTGGCGGAGCATGGGATCAGCTCAACTGTAGTTTTTACAATGCTTCCCTCCATAGGACATTAGGCTAGTTCAGGTTGAGATGCTTGGTAAGCAGCAGCCTGATTGTAGAAATTTTGTGTTTGTCGGGTAGACATAGATAATGTGGGTTAAAAGACAGAGTGTGATTGGTCAGCTATGACAAAGCGGCGGCTATGTCGTGCCTAAGTAAGATAGAATGGACGACATACTGTCGGAAACTTAAGAGGTGCTTTTGGCTTCTTGTGAGTTCCACTGGACATAGGCACAACATAGCAACGATAAGACATAGACAAACAATCTTGCTCCGCCTTTTAACCTATGTCATATGCCCTCGGTTGGAATCGATCAAAAAAACAAACACAGCCCTCATTCACTTCTACATCTACCCCACACGTATTTAAGCATGACACACTTCGACTGTGTAAGTCGGCAATCACATAACTCGGTTTGCGAAGTCGCAGACGTCTTATCATACCTTATTTTTGTAACAGAAAACTACTCAACGGCAATTCTTTAACACTGCCGTGATTTTTCTTCCCTGTGCGAAGAAAATTCTGCAAAAACTTCAAGGAATGATGTCAATTTGTTCTCTCCTAAAAATATAACTTAGAAGCGGAGATTTTCAGACACCGCGAACGAGTTATGTGATTGCCGACTTACACTGTCGACTTGAAATTTAACACTTGCATGCTGTGAAAATGGATATTTCTTCATAGTACTTACAGGAATGAGAATGTGCGTGGATGGCTGCAATCGAACTGATCAACGAGCACTGAGTATCTCATATGAATTAGCCGACACTTTTTCAAGGATCAGAGGCACAACGCTTGAAAAACACGAACTTGTAACAGAACGGACTGGCTTAGAACGACTTAAACTTTGAATTTCGAACTCGTTATTCAACTAACAAACGACCAGAAGCAAAACTTGTGACTGTGACGGAACCGAATACATTCTGATTTCTGATTCCGAACTTCCGAAGCCTTTTCTTTGTTTACCGACCGCTTGTCTAAACACTTGAACAGTAATTATTGAGGTTATGTTAGGCTTGGGCTTGGTGATGCCGTGCCAATATAGACTTTGCACGAAAATGTTTTATTGCTTCATCTGAAAGTGCTTAAGAGCTGATTTCCCAGTATTTTTTATAATTTTTTTCTGATATGGGAAACAGTATAAAAATATATTTAAAAGTGAGAAAATGCACCGCCCAGTGACGTCATCTGGCGGCATTTCCCATTTAAACGCATGTATTTTAGTAGATTAGGTCATTTAGTCATATCTTCTCCAATAATTGTTCAATTCATGAACCAAGGGTATCCTCGTGTTCAGTTCACTCAGTAGTTTCCACTCAAACACGAAATTCATCAAATTTCAGACACCTGCAACTTCTCTATTACAGCAGGCGTAACATACAACTATTTGACCACGGGTGTACGCATGTTGCAGCTCCGCCGGATTGAAGGCGTTTCAAACTGCGAAGATGTCTTGACTCTTCCATCCAAGCCCTGCCGAACCTCGCGAGCGGGACGAACGCTAAAATCGCTGCGACACTTAGACAACGCGTCATTATTTATGACTCCCTTCTAATTCTCTCCATGCAAAACAAAAGTAACTATCCTAATACCTACGATTTAGAATCAGGGACCGTGGTTTTTTTTGGGTAAAAAGAAAATAAGGAATATAGGACTGAATAAAATATCGCGACGAAATTTCCCGTGATTTTAATTAAAATCGTTCGTAAAATTACAGTTAATTTTTCAGAGAATCTGTGCGTATCTTTCAATAAATAAAGATCGAAATTGACGCATTAAATGCGGTTTGCAACGTTGCAATCGAGGTTAACAAGCTCCAATTCGCGTGGAATGAGCCATCGATATTTGAGTTCGTTTTTACATCCGGTGCCATGTGATGCCGCAGCCGCACAGTGGTCCTGGTCCCGCTGCCGCTCCTACAACATTGTCGAGTTGTCGTACATCGACCATTGAGGCTCTAACCATAGAGTACAATTAGAGTCTCTAAGTACAATGAGTAGAGTCGCAATGTATTGGAGCGACGGTGAAGTCAATCCATGGATGTGTCATTCCGAGCCCCTTGTCTGCCAGAAAGTGGGAATCATCTGGGAGCCGTTCGGCATATTTAACACGGCGGCTTATGGGGAAATCGCGGGCTCTTGGTGGTTTTCGGGATTTATTCATTTCAATCAATCATTATTTCCGCGAATTTTGGCAAATTGAGTTCGCCGAATTCATAACCCTGGTAAAAATGGCAAGTGTTAGGTCAGTGAATTTTCCACTGAGGTCAGTGCAATTTGCTCTGAGGCAGGGTGGCACGAAACGTATGAAAGAAATGAATGATTGGAAATTTCAATGAAATATTTCACGAAATTTCACGGGGCTGTGAAATATTTCATATTTTTCGGGGGCCAGAGTAGGCAACCTGCACTCAAACACACAAGAATAGAGGAAAGTCACAATTTTCACATCTTGCGAAACATGTAAAGGGACCGGTATTTTTCAATATCTTTCATAAATTTCTGAAATTTCATGAAATATTTCACGTGAAATTTCAAGATTTTATTTTTCATGAAATTTTTCCACCCTGCTCTGAGGTCAGTTCAGTTTTCTCTGACGTAAGTGTTAAAGCACTTACCCAAGAAGTCAGCACTGAGGTAAGAGGCACTGACGTCGGGAGAAAGACTTGCCTAAGTGCAGAGATGTCTCTGAGGTAAGCGGGACTGAGGTCAGGACTTGGTTCATCTGACATCAATCTTAATCGAACCGCACTCACTCCCAAAAAGTAGAGATGGCTCCCCCTTCCCCCACCCTATTTCATTTTCGTGGGGGAATATTTCCTCGGGACACGGGGACCACAAACTTTATCTTTCAGAGAGGCATATTTTGTAGAAGGTGGGATTTTCTAAGAGGGAAGGAAAACTAGTTTAAGTAGCCACACTCTTGAATAATTTGTTTTACCCTCTTCGTTTAAGATGGCACTTAAATAATAAAACACAACAAGAAATGAGATCGATAAAAATATTATCACCGCTAAAATATGTATTTAGATATATTTATTTAAGCATTATTATTTTTTTATAAAAAAAAATAGTTTTAAATTTGGTTTTAATTTTTTTCAGTTTTAACTGTTTTTAAAATGTTTCAGTCTCAATTTTTTTAAAAATTTTCCTACTTTATTTTCAATTCTTTTCTAACTTTTTTACTCCTTTACTTTCAATTTTTGTATCTGCTAATTTATATTTTTTGTATAATTTCAACTTTCATTATTTTTTTTTGCATCATTAGCTTTAATTTTGAATTTTAGTGCGATCCATTTTTTTTTTCAAAGAAACGTAACTTACAAAACTTCATTTACATGTTGATTGATTAAAAAAGAATAATAGAAAAATTAAGTATCGGATTCACATTCAAAGACAAAATCATCATTTGCTGGCAAAATTACCCCAATGGGGGCCCTGAAATGGTAAAATTACGCCCCTATCACGTACACGCGCAGGTAGTGTAGTGGTTCAATCGCTAGGACGATCACCGAAGTTAAGTTACGTCGGGCGTAGCTAGTACTTAGATTGGAGACCGCATGGGAACGAGCGATGTCCCCTGAAGATTGTGATACTTGCTTGGGATTGAAAACTCACAGCAGCCCTCCCTGATCGTCAAATAGTGACTTAACGTACCTGGCAGATCGGTAATTAAAGAAATTGTTGCCTGTACAGTATTTCTGGGAGTTTCCACTCCGCTTACGTCTGAGACACTTAGGTCAGTGCCACTTACATCAGAGGCACTTGCCTTTGGAACAGACCTAACACTGAGGTAGCAGATCAGCGCCCGGCAGCACTGACATCAGTGCTTAGGTCTGTTCCAAAGGCAAGTGCTACTGATCTGAGCACTTGCCATTTTTACCAGGGAACATCTCCATTGTGACGAAATGAACATCAAAATTTGCGGTTTTAGTAAAAAAATTTATGTCCGACTTCTCTGATGGACTCAGCCTAGTGTGCGCGACCCCATCCTCGCACCATGACGGGCGAAAAAACTCCCCGCTTGCACCCACAATCCTTGACAAATTTTCACCCCTCAGAAGTTGATGATGCCTAGGCCCGGTTTGAGGGTGAACTTTAGGGCCACGCCGCAATAAATCCCTGGCACCGAATGCTCTTGAAAGATGGTAAGATGGCACCCCCGCCCTGTTTCGTCCCTTTTCCGCGCTTATCTCTCTTCCTTTCTCGCCCCCTGTCTGCGCTAATCATCCCATGTGCCGAGTGGCCCAGGTGATCTCAACCCGCCTCACAGTTGCCCAAACGGAATAAGTACTGATGAAAACGAACGAAGATTCGAAACGAAGATTGCCTTAGTACGTTTTTAAAGTTACTTAACACTTTTATAATTGTTTCTTAATAATGGGTTTGTAAAGATCAAAATCAAACGTATCTTCAGGAGATTCGTCAAGCTCAAGTGACGTGGTCAAACTTGCGTGTGATATATCGCATTAATTAGGTAAAAAATCTCGGCCGGTTTTGATTCTTCAGTCAAACAAAAGACGATAGCCCCTGCGCATGAGCCTAACGAATCATTCTAAACCCAAAAATTGACAAAATTCAAAGAAATGAAAGCAGAATAGTGTCAGGGGAAAAACCTCGCATTCGATACAGAAATCGATAGCTGTATCGAATGCGAGGTTTCTTCCCATCACTATTCTGCTTTCATTTCTCAGAATCTTGACCCATGCGCAGGGGCTGTCGTCCTCTATTTGGTTGAAGATTCAAAATCTGCCGAGATTTTTGACCTAATCGATTCGATATATCGCATGTCAGTCCGACCATGTCACTTGAGCTTGACGAATCACGTTCAGAGACTTTTGATTTTGATCTTTACAAACCCATTTCTAAGAAATAATGATAAATGTGTTAAGTAACTTCAAAAACGTACTTGGGCAATCTTAGTTTCGAATATTCGTTTGTTTTCGTTTGGGAGCTTGACGAATCACCTTAGAACAAACTTATTTTTCGGTGTGCTATTTCTATTGGGGTATGGACCACTAGACAAGGTACGAATTTAAGCATTCTGATACATTTTTCTTAACCAGAATTTTACGTAGAACGCTATTCGCGCAACGAAAATTACTGAAACCAAATCCTAACGGAGAAATCAACATTTTTATTTCACATTAGTTACGAGGAATTTGAACTGCCCGCTCACAAGAAACTCAAAGCTCTACGTGAGTCAAATCGCGCACTACAACGGTTTCAGCAAGCTTCTCAATAGAGCAATGTTCGTTTCCCACCGTGTGTTTTTCAAACTATAAGTAATTTGCTACAGCTGAGCTAAAGCGTCAAGATTGAGGTTGCCAGATTTTTTTTATCGCAGAGACGTTCATGATAACGTTTAGCGCGCGATGTGAATCACATAGAGCATTGAGTTTTCATGAGCGGGTGGTTTGAATTCACGCATTAAGAATCATTAAATATCTTCGTTAGGAGTTAATTTCGGTAATTTTCGTTGTGTGCATCGTGTTTTACGTAAAATTTTGGTTAAGAAACATGTATCAGAATGCTGAAATTCGTACCTTGTCTAGCGGTCCATTCCGCCTCGACACAACGGCAGCACTGTGCGCTTGGTCGCTTCTTACGGATTGAATTAAGAAAAGTAAGGGAGACTTCTCCCAAAGCGAGGGGGTCGTGATTCGTAATCATGCATATCGTCGTCTCTCTAACGTAAGAGCGTATCTCCATTTCACGTGAGCCCTGAAAAGCATGGGGTTATATGGAGAACAAGGCTCACGTGGCAATTGCGATACATCCTTACGTTAGAGGGACGACGATGAAGGACACGGGACGCGGGCGTTCCGTTGAGTAATCGGTTCCCTCCTTACGCTTGTTTTCGCAATGATCAGTTCGCCCCTATCGCGATGTAATGTCCACTGCCTACGTGGCGTGGGGTTCTATTGAGTCGCTGGTCACCCTAAAATTCCCATTCTTCCCTCCCTCATGCCTGCCGTACACTGACAAGTAAACGATCCACTGCGATCCCGGAAGCAGGGTTGCCACGGTCAGGGAATTCCGGGAAATGACAGGGAATTTTAAATGGTCGGGAAAAACTTGGAAATGTTAGGGATAATGGCAAAAGAGTCAGGGGAAATGGCAAAATTTTCAGGTGAAATTGTTCTTATTAACTTTATTTCATCTCTGGAATGGGTTTGACATTTCGAACAACAAATTTTGCCTAAAAACTAATTCTAATTGTGTCTTGTGAACCGCCAGGCATATCCTCAATTGTCAGAGAATTTCACCGAAACGTGTCAGGGAAATCTGGGATTTATCAGGGAATTTATCTTTCTAGATTCGGTGGCAACCGTGAAAAGGAAAGGCTGCCAAGTTTTTGTGTCTTTTTAGTTTTCAGGCAGAGTTTACTACAAGTCGGCACAACTTTTTTGTCAACCATTTACTTTCTGTTATATTGTAAACTAATTTCTGAGAAAAAACAAGAGAACCATCCTTTTTTAGGATTGATGGTCAGTGGTTTATCGTGACGAACTCCTGTTGGTAAGATACCACTGTATAACTGCTGAAGGGAGCTCGTTTTGCCTACTTTGTCGGATTGAAGGCGAATCAGTATAATCACGATGTTCAGCGTGTTTAGCTCGGAATACGAAAAACCTTCACCGACAAGAAGTACTCCTTATAAGGAGAGGGGTGAAGTATTTCTTGCTCGCGTTGGTTTTCAGCCCAAAACATTTTTGGGAGTTCAGAGTTGACTTTTTTCACGGCACGTCGCGAATGAAAATAGTCGAAACGCCCCTCATCGAATCCTAGAGTTCCTCGCTACGTCACTTGCATTTGCCACGCTGATTCATCTCTCTAGCCCCCCCCCCCCCTCCTTTTTCCTACTCCTCCCTATTTTTGAAACAGACTTGGGCGACTGTAATGATCGTCAAGTCCTCCACAAAAATAATTGATCGTTGTTCTTGATTTTTTAATAGTCTGCAGGCATCATTATTTATCATCCCCTTCTACGGAGCCTTCTCCTCTCCGAATAAACGAGTGAAGCCTACACGATTGATCGCAGAGTTGCCAACCTAAGGATAAAATCCACAAACTCCACATTAATTTTCACCTATAAATGTGTCGCTGCATAAGCACAGCCTGGCAGTAATTATGTTGGACAAGTCCTTTTCCAAATCGTTATTGTCTCGAACCTTTGAAACAAATGGCCTAGGCAGCGCTTTTGCGTTTAATTATTTTTATTCAGCCCGGAAAGCGGAAGTGTTTTTTTTTTTTTTTTTCATCTTTGTCATCATTGCTTTTTGCAAAATTCACGTAGCTTTGTTTTTAAATCCGTTCATTAGTGCAACCACGTTCGCCTCTCTCTTTAACATTCGTTTTTTGAGCCGTCTATAGAGCTACTCACAACATTTTTTAATGTTTGTCAAAATAGCGTAGGTGAATGTACGCTGAACTGAGGGAGGGGAGAGGAAATGCACTACCTAATTGATTTAAAGTCGGACGTCCGCTCAAAAATTAAGGGGATTAACAGGATTTACAAGCAGCGCTATTGTGCGTCCGGCGAAACGGAAACCGTAAATATCTACGCTCATTTCTCTACCCAGTTCAATTTATGACAAAAAATTGCTTTCCTTCCCATCCTAACTCCTCATAATCCGGCCAAAGTATCATAAACGCCATGCGACGCTTTAAAATTTTCATTGTCATTTTATTTTTTTACACTGAAATTGTTGGTTGAATCTGTTTGAAAATTTCCCTGAATTTCATCGGCAGCACAAAAAAAAATTCAGTGAAATTTTCGGACAGCTTCGTTGAACAATTTCTCTGCAAGAAAATAAAATGGCGACGGAAATTTTGAAACGCCGCACAGCACTTGTGAATTGTGATATACTTTGGCCGGAAGATAACGAACTGTCGTGAGACCTATTTTTCTGGTTCATTGTCGATGTGGGTGATTGAAAATTGAAGAAAATTTCGGAACTTGGAAAAATATTCATTGCCAGATGTTTATATTCCTTTGAAGTTAATTACTGGTCATATTTTTTGAAGTCTTACCTAAGCTTTCTAAAAAAATTGCATTACTTTCGCTTAGTTTCTGCCGATGAATTTGACAAATGCCTTCAAATCCTAAGCTTTCTAAAAAAAATGCATTACTTTCGCCTAGTTTCTGCCAATGAATTTTATAAATGCCTTCCAATGTAATAGAAATTCATACTTAATTGGTCCCTTTAAACCGTGCAAGCTTTCTACAACTGTTTTTCTTTCACAAGGATACGGAGAACATTTAGACCAGCCGATCAGATTTTGGCTTGATCGAATGAGAATTTGCTTTATCGTATGGACAATCCCTCTCAATTTTCCAATTGGATATCCAATCTCACGATCAGTTGCCTTTGCTCCCCATCTATGGGTTTAACTCTTTCGTTTAGCGTGGGAGTTCCGCTAAAGGAGTGACAGGTGAATTGAACTCCCTTTGTTTGAGTTCCGCGAAAGCCCTGTTATATTAAGGCCGGGAGCACATGCAGCATAATAATAGTGGAACTTGGCTCGGGCCTAGAACAAAGGCAGCGTTTTGCATGGCTCTAGGGTGGATTCTTCGGGTGGGCGGCGCGGTGCGGGGGCGCTATTAATTTCTCTAATTGCCCCCGTGCGAATTTTCAACTTTCGGGATGTTTTGTAAACGCTGACCGGGTATGGCATCTAATTCGAATTCGTACTTCAATAGAACCGCTAATTCCATGTTGATCCCAGATCCGCCGTCCGCACCATTGTCAGGTTCCTGGCAAAATCAAAATCAGGTCAACCTGCGGCGAAAGGTCGGAGAGGCGTCCTCATGATCAACGCGCCTAGCCCACTTGAATGGGTGAGTTGCGCTGGTCACAGCCCTGGTAAACATTGGCAGTAGAATCTGTGTTCCAAATTACCATAGACCTACAGCCGGGTGTAAGATTTCCAATAGCTTCTATAGCCGGCACCACAATTTTTTATAGCCTTTTATAGCCGATAGCGATTAAGCAACAGCCTGGCGATAAAGTGTAAGCTAAACGTTACTAATTACGGATGCTAGGATTTAGTGAGTTTTTGGACTACCGCTCTCTTTTTTGGCCGTAGTATCTTGATTTATTTTGCGAGGAAAGCTCCGTACTTTTGAAGGATGCCTGCCATTCCTAATATGTTGGAGCGCCTTCAATTTCGATGATACTGTGCAATACCTCTGGTGTGAAATAGTTGCTTCAAGCGCCGTGGTACTGCGGCGCGGCGCGGCGGGCGGGCAGCCAGCGCGAAACCGCATTGGCGCCTACAAACCTAACAGGGATACTTCACGCATTGCGCAATGCGTGAAGTATCCCTGTTAGGTTTGTAGGCGCCAGTGCGCCGCTGCTCCGCTTTGTGTTAGGCTCTAATATTTAATCTCGTGGAGTCAGCGGTTTTCAACTCATGACTTTGAAATGTTTGCACACTCTGTATGAATTATTCTCATTTTAATTGATGAAAAAAAATATGTAGTAAAGGAAAATATAATGTGCGTTTTGTAAATATTAAGGTGATTCCGTACAAACTTAAGGATTTACAAAGCACACGAATTTCTACACAATTTCTTACAGCCTTTTATAGCCGATGCCGAAAAAGCAACAGCGTGTGTAGTACACATAAAGTGTAAAGCCCGGCGATAGGAACTATAGTCCGGCTGTATAATTTTTTATCGCTTCGCGTAGCCCGGCCGTATGATTTTCTCCACTTTCTACAGCCAGCTATATGATTTTCTATCGCCTTCTTCAGTCGGCTATAAGAACTCCTATGGTATTTTGAAACGCAGCTCCTATCGCCAATTTTTACCAGGGAGAACTGTATTTTGATGCTTGATTCTTGCAGATCAGCTAAAAAAATAAGATCCGTCCAAACAGCAAGTCTCTACGTTCAATATCCGTCGAGATATCGCTCTTTGAAAAATTCGGTTGATGACGTGATCCACCATGGTAGGTACACCACCCTTCGTTTTTTCCATCTTAGTTTCATCCAAGTTGCACAGTGAGTAACCATGCAAATGTGCGTCTCTCCTTCTGACTGATGAAACAAAGGTGGAAGAAACCAGGGGTGTCAACACTGCGGTGGATGACGTCAAAAACTCGACTTTTCGAAGGGCGATATCTCGGTTAGTATTGAACGTAGAAAGTTGCTGTTGGACAGTTTTTTTTTAGTTTCAGCTCATCTGAAAGAATCAAGCATCGAAACACGATTTTGTGTTTTTGTGAAATCGTGCGAATGAACGTGAAATCTGACCCATTGCGAGTGCATTTATGCGTTGCCATGCGCCTGACCGAGAAATTAGCAAGATTTGGCATTTTAACCTCGTGTAAACCCCCGTTTAAAGTTTAATTTTTCCCCGCTGCAACGCTCTGTCTAAGTCGTTCCAAAAATTACAGCCGCAGAGCCGAAATAAGAAATATTTTAAGACAAATTTCAACCTAAAAACTATAGATAAATTAGAAATAGCTTTATATACTTGATTAGATATGAAAATTAAATAATCTATAATTTTAATATGAGTCCAGTACTTGATTTTAGCTTACATTACTTCGAAGTGTCATGCTCTTTGAAGAGTTATGCTCATATCGACAAGAATGTTTATTCGTAAACTTCACTCCTTGATAGAGCTACATCAGAAAAAGCACTCGCGCTTCACCGTTAAGTCGGTAATTTCCAACGTAAACAAGCCTGAGGTGGACCATGAGAGCACTTTTCGATTTTCGCCTCTCCCTCCACTTGTTCTTATTTTCATTTCTCTCAAAATAAACGGTAGGGAACACACTTTTGTTATTGCATCGGATTCTTTACTCTCTTGATTGTTTTTCTTCGTCTGACCTTATCGTGACCGATTCGATTCCTTCCATTTCAGACTAGAAAGTGTCAAATATCCTCCCTTTAATCAAGTCCTTCTCTTGTTCATTCTTCGTTTGTGAGTCTAGAATGATCATGACACCCGCAACCCCTATTTTATTTTCACTCAAACGTATATGTTACTTATACCTTTCACCCTTAAGCCCCTACTCCGCGGTAAATGAAGGATTTCAGAGTTCAGAGCTATTTTCAAGAGAAAATGAAGTTATTATCTATTGCAGACTTTTAAAAAAAAGTCATAGCTGCTGTTCCAAATGAGTGCAATAAAATGTGTCCATTAAATTTCGCACAACTCATAAAAGAGAATACAAAATTCAAAACTTGATGAAGCCAAAACATATTTGATGATGGATGATAAAAACGCCATGCACGTATTCGAATGTTGCCAAATTTTCTCTCGGAAAGGATTAAATTTAGAAAAAAGTTATGAATATTTTTCATTGAAATGTCCAGACTTTTTAAATCAAATTACGAACAAAATTCTCCGAAAAATCTAAAGAGAAATATTCACAAATTTTCCTGAAAATTCGTGATTTTTCGCGGGAAATTTGGCAACACCTGATGGCTCATACGGCGTTCTTGCTCAGCACGGCAGATATCTCTGTGTATAATAACTGCGATCGAATTTTCTGAAGTTTGACGAAAATGATAGGTGAAAAATAATGTTTGAATCGTAATCTTGTATATACACCCATTTTCCAAATTCTTTGTAAAGACGTTAAAAGCCTGTGACGCTGAATGTCTTTAAATATATTAACTGACTAACTATTTTTGAAGAAATGTCGTTGGTATTCGATCAATACGATGAAAAATGGAGAAGCATTGTTTTAATCTACGTGTATTCTTTTTGTGTTCCAGTGTGAGGAGCAGATGATAAGTGGGGATATGGGGATCTTCGCGTCCCGCGCTGGGCCCAATGCGTGCTGGCACCCGGCGTGTTTTGTGTGTTGCGTCTGTAAGGAGCTCCTCGTCGACCTGATCTACTTCTGGCGAGCCAACAAGCTTTACTGCGGCCGCCACCACGCCGAAACGCTCAAGCCACGCTGTTCCGCTTGCGATGAGGTTAGACAACTGACATATTTTCCTTCATTTTTTCAATTAGAAAAAAATAGAGAAAAAAAATTAAAGAAAAAAATTTCAGTTCAACCGAATGAACGAGTGGATTGAATTTTATTGAACGCTGCTACTCGTTAAGGCTAAAGATTGTACTCATTTGATAGAATACGATTTTTAAAGACTTCCAAGTAAATTAAGTGAGAAGATTAAGAAGTAGGTTTAAAAATTGTGTAATTGCCGTATGAAGTCAGGCAAGTATTTGCCAAATATTTATTTACTCATTTCTGTTTTTAAACTTTTGATTAAACTCGCAAACCGCCCTATCTTTGTTCAACAACGACTTATGAACTCAATGAGTGATACATTTTGTCAAAACAAAATAAAAAATTGAAGACAAATTGAAGGCGCCTCGGCTTCTCAATGCCTAGGTCCGGATACAACTATTCGTGTTCTTAGGATGTCCGCGTTGCATACACGAAAAATTGTAGGCGCTCTGTTTTAAGTACGCACAACGCTTGACCGCGGTTATTAGTGCTTAAGGGTTTTCTACGTTGCCTTAACAATCGTGTTTGCGTGAAACCCTGGAATTCGAATGCGCCGTGTTGTATATCGACAGCGTTGCAAAATTGTGCAGATTAGGAAAATGTTATCAGTATAGTAAGCTGTAGGAATGAAATCTGCGGTACCTTTGTGGACATGTTTTTTGAGAAAAATTTGCACTATCTTACACGCTGCCGTGATGTAACACGGTGCATTCGAATTTCTAAGATTTCATGATGAATACAATTGTAAATGCAACATAGAAACTTCTTGAAAACTAACAACCTCCGCTTCATGTTGCGTTGTGCAAGAGAAAACTGTTAAAACGCCTGCAAATTTTTGCGTATGCAACACGGACATCCTTAGAACTTGAATAGTCGTATCCAGACCTAGGCATAGAAAAAGGCATTTTCAATTTTAATTGAAATAAAATCGGTCGATTTGTAATCATCCAAACGATTTCTAGGAGTCTTTCGGATGATCAGCAGCAATTTGACAAAGAACAGGGGCTTTTCTCAATGAAATTTTCCGGTCAGAGGATTCTGAGCCCGTTTTCTCAAAACTTTATTTTTGCACTTACTGCTCTCTTCACTATTACGGCAGAGGAGGTCCGAACAAAGAGACATGATTTTCGTGTTGTAATATTTATTGGTGGTGATTGCAGATAATCCTGGCGGACGAGTGCACGGAAGCAGAGGGACGGGCCTGGCATATGAAACACTTCGCGTGTCTGGAGTGTGATCGGCAGCTTGGCGGGCAACGCTACATCATGCGCGATGGGAGACCCTACTGCCTCCATTGTTTCGACGCCATGTTCGCCGAGTACTGCGACTCTTGCGGAGAGCCCATCGGAGTTGACCATGGTAAGAATCGAATCCGAACCTACTACTAGAGTACCTGTATAGGAAGACTACCGACGGATCGGTTCATGGAGGGCTTAGGGCCCAAAAGTGCAGCCACCCTTCTAACCAACTTCTAACGCACAAAATTTCACTGCCAGTCTGCAGATTCCAATTCTAACCAAGATGGCCAAGAATGCACAGAAATGAGCGTTCATCCGCGAGATTGAGTGAATTTATGCAAAAACGGAGTCAAACACGTGCTTAATAAAGGACGGTTCGTAACAATAGTATCGGTAAATCGCTCTGGATAATGGAAATTCATAGGTTGGCTGCCCTTTTGGGCCCTAACCTTATTCGCGGAGGCATCGGTGAAGGCCTGATGGACTTTCGGAGTTGCAGATCTGTCGGTACTCTCCCTATACAGGTACTCTACCCACTACTTATCCTTATACTGTAATTGGACTGCATTTTGCAATTTGGACCTGTAAATTCTGGCCCGGATTAAAAACAACGTGTGTGCCATTAGTTTCCCTATGCACTTAAGTGTTTTTTCAGATGAGCCAGAATTTAGAGGTCCAAATTGCAAAATGCAGTCCAATTTGGACCGCGATTAGCAGGAAACAACCGAGGTAAACCAGCTAATGCCAAATTTAATCGGCCAATTCAATTTTTGAAAAGAGAACGTTTGTGCGGATTCCTTTGAAAATTTCAAGGAATTTGCATTGTACTGCGCAGAAAGTTCACTGGAATTTGCACAAAAATCCGCACGACCGTTTTCAGGTAAAAAATTAAATTGCCATTAATTAATTATAAATTTGGCAATAAGTTGCTTGGTTCCTTTCTGCTTAACGCGGTCAATTTTTGCCGGAGACAATTAAAGACCCTGGCAGATCTCGGTTGATTCAGTAGTTTGCGCAGTACTGCCGTGCTACGTAAAAACGCCTCATGAACCATCAGGCATTGCCAACTCCCCTTCGATAAATCATAAATTTTCGGGAAAATTCGTAAACATTTGGAATTCAATTTTTCAGAGAATTTTGTTCGTAATTTGATCCGGAAATTTTGGATATTTCAAGGAAAAATATTCATATCTTTCTTCAAAAATAAATATTTTCTAAGAGAAAAGGTAAAATTTGAATGCTCATACGGCGTTTTTGCTTAGCACGGCAGAACTGACTGCTAACTCAGAGGTCCCGGGTTCAAATCATCGAATGCCGACCAGGATGACAAAATTTCATGGTCCCAGATCTTGTCACTTTGAGGGTGCACGAATGTTTGCTCTCTCTTTCTCTCTCCCCCCCCTCTCTCTCTCTTTTATCCGTCCTTCTTCTTTCCATTTCAATTTTGTCTGGGTCCTTGTCAGCAAAAGAGAACCATCGATTGAAGTTGCAGAAATAGTGGGTGCAATTTCAGGATTGGGGCGCCTTCAATTCGAGTGATACTTCCAGCATATCCGGGAAGTTTGTTTAGTTGCGTGACCTAACTTAACCCAATCTGACTCTGTTGCGATTGATTCCCGAGCTTTGAGACAGCTCAGAACTGTAACACTACCTTGTTTAGACGTTCCGGAATTACTTTTCATGCATTATTTCTTCCCAAAAAACCCATCTTTTTTTTTTGTCGAAGTTTTTAGTGAATTTTTGTCACTTAGTAGGCACCAGACTTAGCGTAGAATGTTCTATTGATCGAAGATGCAAGAATAGTGTGTACAAATTGAGGATTGGGGCGCCTTCAATTCGAGTGATACTTCCAGCATATCCGGGAAGTTTGTTTAGTTGCGTGACCTAACTAAACTCAAACCGACTCTGTTACGATCGGTTCCCAAGCTTTGTAACCAATCAGAACCACAACACTCGGACATATGTAATTACTGCAAAGACAAACATTTGCTCCAACGTTTCAGAATTACTTTCTGAGTATTATTTTTTACAAGGAAACTCATCAAATTTTTTTTCGTGAAGTTTCGGGTGAATTTTTGCCATTTTGTAGCTTTGGTAGGTCAATGCTATCTCGGCTCCTCCAATCGATTTCTGTGTAACTTGGTGTAAGATAATATTTTCGCACGGGAAACTCGAATTTTCAGTCAAGTTTTCAAAATTCCCAAATCCCAGACGACGAACGTGACCTAAATTGCTATATTAGCGGTTTCAACGTCTCTCATGTTTTCCCTTCCCTTTTGCCTCTTCTAATTTGCCATCCTCGTTTTCCATTTTCCTTCACTTCTTCTATTTCCTTCATCTACTACCTCGTCCTACCTCCTTTTCCTACTCCTAATTCATAACTTCTTCTTCACCCTCTTTTCTCTCTTTGCATTCCTGTACCTCTTCTTTTCCTACTTTTTCTTTTTGTCTTCTCCTTCTTCTTCCTCTTCTTCCTTATCTTACTCTTCTTCCTTCTTCTTCCTCTCTCCTTCTTCTTCTTCTTCTTCCTCTGTTCTTCTTCCTCTCTCCTTCTTCTTCTCCTTCTTCTCCTTCTTCTCCTTCTTCTCCTTCTTCTTCTTCTTCTTCTGCCTCTCTTCTTCTTCTTCTTCTTCTTTGGAAATCTTCTTACATTAATGATGAAATTTTCCGTGTCGCAGGTCCTCCTTCTTCTCTTTGTCCTTCTTCTTCCTCTTCTTCCTTATCTTAGTCTTCTTCCTTCTTTTTCCTCTTCTTCTTCCTTTCTTCTTCTTCTTCCTCTCTTCCTCTTCTTCTTCTTCTTCTTCTTCTTCTTGGGAAATCTTCTTACATTAATGACGAAATTTTCCGTGTCGCAGGTCAAATGAGCCACGAAGGACAACACTGGCACGCGACGGAGCAATGCTTCTGCTGTCACACGTGCCGGGCGGCGCTCCTGGGTCGACCGTTCCTCCCGCGGCGAGGCGCCATCTACTGCTCAATCGGGTGCAGCAAAGGGGAGCCACCCACGCCCTCGGACAGCTCCGGCCATCCCCCCGGTCCCCCCGGCCCGGGACTCCCCAACGGGGGCACCCCCAACCACATCCACACTCATACCAACACCCTCACCCACGATCCTCAGGCCGCACCACCCTCCCCCTCCCGCAATCACCTCCACTCCCGGCCCCGCTCCGAGGCCTCCTCCACCCCCTCCACCTCCCCTGCTCGCAATCGCCGCACCCCCACCCTCCCCTCGCCCGCCCCATCTTCAGAGTCGCTTCACTCCACACCACCTGCCCATAGCAATCACCTGCCCAATGGAATCGTTCACACCAAGAACAAGTGAGTAACCTACCGCCTTTAACTTTGAGTCTTGCACTGAAAAAAACACTCCGGCCGTGGAAGCTGTACTTACGGGCAATATAGAGATACCGTCCGTGTTCCGGGCTCAGAGGCCAAAAGTTCCGGGCTGAAAGTTCACTTCGACTGCTCCGTGTGCTACGCTCGGAACTTTCGGCCTCTGAGCCCGGAACACGGACGGTATCTCTATATAGCCCGTAAGTACGGCTTCCACGGCCGGAGTGCTTTTTTCAGTGTGAAAGAAGAAAAAATGCTCTTAATTAAATTTCCAGACATTTTGGACTTTCAAAGAATATTTCAAGAAGAACTCCCAGAGAATATTTGGACCGAGTTAAGCAGAAAGGAACCAACCCACATTTTGGAAAAAATTGAGTTATGAGTGATTTTGAACTCAACCACTGCTCTACTATCTATCGCCAAAAATTCAAAGTTTTTGTTGGAGCAAATTTTGCAGAAATCGAACTTGAAGTTTATCTTTTACATTGAGTCTTATGCAGGAGTCAAACTTTAAACCTCTTTTTCTCGGTTCGATCCCGATGTGGCTTGGTTCCTTTCTGTTTAACTCCGTCCATTTATGAAAGGATACAGATAAATCTGTAGAAATTGTGTGCTTTGATAATAACTGAGCGTTTCTCTTAATCGTGGAGTAGGAAAGACAATTTTCAAAGTCGCTGACAGCGCTGAGCGTCCGTGTAGTTCCACTATCGAGCTGTTCCAAAAACCAATCTTTTCAACAAAAATTTTATGTTCATTGTCCAGATTTTGAAAGAGGGGGGTTAAATTTTTTGTGGGTTAACTGACATTTTTTCAGAGACGGCTAGCAATCCTTGAAAGTTACAAAATCGGTTTTTGTGCTCCAAAGTTGAAAGTCTAGTAGAGTCTGTTAATCTCAAAAATAAGTAATTTTGCCATCTTGAAAAAAGTCACTTTTGGCTGTAAACGTACGGAAAATCTTTAAAGTGCAACTCTCTGTTAGAGGCAACACCCTTTGCCAGCTGCGATCCTGATTTTTAATTTATGAGCTGGAAAATTCGAACTTAATTTACAAAATATTTATAAAAAATATATTTTTTTTAGAATCTGCTCTCATTTTAAAAATGAATTAATCTGAACCTGAATAATAATAAAACTGCCGTGCTATAGATGAACGCCGCGTGAACATTTTGAGAGTTGCCAAATTTCCTTCAATAAAATGTTTATTTTGGAGGAAAGGTATGAATATTTTTCCTCGAAATTTTCTTTAGGTGAAATTGCAAACAACATTGCCTGAAAAATTGGAGGAAAAATATTTACAATTTCACCAGGTAATTCGTGTTTATATATGGAAATTTTGCGACGCCTGAAGGTTCATACACTGGAAAAAAAAGAATCTTAAATTTGCCGCCAAGAAGTATCCCTTCTTAAATCAAGAATTTTTCTGGTTGTTACAAGCTACTTTTTTGCTTAACCCAAGCATTATTTTTCTTGTATCAAGAAAAAGTCAGCTTAAAGCAAGAAAAAAAAATTTCTTGGCGGCAAATTCAAGAATCATCATGCTACTTTTTTTTTTTTCAGTGTACGGTGCTTTTCCTTAGCACGGCAGCATAGAAGTGTGAATATTTTAAATTATATACTGAGCTCTAACGGAGATTTCATTTTCCGTTTCAGACCAAATTCCCTGAAAGCAACCCAAAGCAGTAGCTCCCTTCAAATATCCCAGAATCTACCTCCAGTGCGATCACCAAAGATGGGACGGCGAGCGCTTCAGCGGACCTCATCAGGACCAAGTTCCCCCACTCCGCCATCCCCGAACGTCGTGCGAGGCCTCCCACCGCTACCCAGCACCCCTTCCAAAGGCCTGGACCGAGTCCTCCTCGAGCGGAACCTAGAGAAACTAATCACCGAAAAACCAACCCCTAGCGGCACGAGTAGCCAAGAATCCGGTTCCTGCAACCTGGACATCGACCGGATCCTTCGAGAGTGCGCCGGGAACGTGAGTCTCCAGTCGCAGGTGGAACACCTCCTAGTCAACCGCTCCGACTCCAGCCCCCTAGACAAACTATTCCTCGACAACGGCATTTCGTTACGACTGCAAGCAGAGCTGGAGAAGCTCATCGCGGAGAGCGGAGCCAACTCCGTGCGTAGCGAGCTGCAACGACTGCTGTTCCAACAGAGCACCCACAGCATGCAGTCCGAGCTCATCGCTCGACTGATAACCGGGAGCAACGCTCCACTCGGTAAAGACCTACAACTGGCCGATCTGAGTCTGAGCTTGGACTCGTGGAAACCTCAACTGACGGACTCCAAGCCGGCGAACAAACTCGCTTTCTCGATGCCGGATCTGGCCGCTCAGTCGGGGAATTCTCCGCAGAAGAAGAATAAAGGGAACTTGAGCGTGAGGTTTCAAGGTGCCAAGAGCGACGACTCCATCGATCAGATTCCGAGCAGACGATCTCGTCATCGGGACGAGCGGGATTTCGACCCTGATAGACGGTCTCGTCATCGGGAAGAACGGGATTTCGACCCTGATAGACGGTCTCGTCATCGGGAAGAGCGAGATTTCGACCCTGATAGACGGTCTCGTCATCGGGAAGAACGGGATTTCGACCCTGATAGACGGTCTCGTCATCGGGAAGAGCGGGAATACGATTCGGATAGCTACTGTTCGACTTGTTCCTCTAGTTCGAGTAGTGATGACCTGACGGTTTACCAGCTGCCCCAGCGACGTGCCTATGGAGGAGTGCGGATTTCCTACGTGCCCAACGACACTCTGGCCTGCGCCAAGAGGCAGCAGTCCATGGCGAATTCGCCCATCTCCCCGCTCAAGAAGAAGCAGGATGACAAAAGTTGCATCATTTCCTGATACTTCTTCCAGTACTTTAGTTGAGAGCTCAGGGCTTTGCTCAAGAAACCGTGCAGTAAGTAAGATTGCTGGGCTTGTCTTTCCTCGTTATTTGGGCCGCGTTAAACAGGAAGGAGCCAAGCTACATCAGCTATTGCCGAATTTAATTGGGCAATTGAATTTTTTACATGAAAACAGTTGTGCGGATTTTCGTGCACATTTCAGTGGATTTTCTCCGTAGTACGAAGCAAATTCCTCAAAATATTCAAAAGAATCCATACACACGTTCTCTCGTAAAAGCTTAAATTGCCCAATTAAATTTGGCAAAAGCTGATGTGGCTTGGCTCCTTTCTGTTAAACGCGGTCCATTTTGTCTTATCACATGTATAAGCCCATACTTGAGGAGATTATTTTCATGAGATAGATAGGTGTGTTAAAGTCAAATTACCTACACATACTCAACTTTTTTCATGAGGAAATTTTAAAGGCCGATGTATTGTTATTGAAATAGGTGCATACCGCCTAAATACTGGGCCGTAAAATTTTCTGGATATTCACTCAAACCTGCAATTGGAAATTGATTTTTTTCCTTTGCGTATGTGGTTCAGCAAGAGTGAATAATATCGTGCAATTTTTCCATAATTTTTCGTGAAAAAGTGTCCATTCTCGTTAAGGCGATTTCTAAGGGTTCCTATCAAATAATTTTCTGAAAATTCTGAATTTTACTAGAACGCGTTTTAACTGTCCCTTTTTTGATGTAAATGGTCAAAATATTTTTTTTCTTTCTTGTTACACTTTTTTTATCCTCTTATAAAAATTCAACTTATCATTTGTTGTGGTTGAGTATTTTGTTCTAAGGTTCAGTTGATGATTGGACCCTATCTTGAGACGGCGGAATCTCACAAGCTTTTGAATTTTCTCAGAGGAAATGCCAATCTCAGAGACTTTTTCTATATCTTTACACCAGTCTACCATTTTAAATTTTCCTATGTATTCATTAATCTACTCTAGGTAATTTATTTTTCATATCATCATAGTCATTTGAGTGTTTTTGTAAATAAACAGTATTGTAAAGATTACAGATACTTTTTTATGTTGTACCTTGTTCGATCACGAATTATTTTTGGTAATGTGTTTGTTCTATGCAATTTTTTACTCTGTTAAGTTTATTGTAAAAAAATACGAATTTTGAATAATAAGAAATCGTTATTCAAAAACGTTGTTGTTTCTTTGTAATTATGATGCGAAGGGCGTGGAATAGTCCGTGCACCCCCTCTCACCTTGCCAATTCCATTAGAATCGTCTAATTTTCAAAATCTAAGGATTTTTATGAACCTCAGGGTATACGTGACAAGTCTCCGCAGACAGCAGTTTCATCGAAAAAAAAGGTGCTGTGGTAACACCACAGATGTTAAAACAATTTGTTAAAACTCTTGGATGTTGCCGTAACACCGTGTTAACATCCTAGGATGTTACTTTTACATCCTAGGATGTTACTTTAACACCAGAGTGTTAATAACAACATCCGAGAGTTGTCACAGACCTATTTGTTTGACTTCTTTTTTTTTCGGTGTTGATTTACTTATACGTATTTACCTATGCCTGAATGCGGGGCTCTTGCGTCTTTTTGCACACACTAGATCTCCCGCCAAAAATTAGCAATATTTTCATACACAAAAAAAAATCGATTGAATGAGTCCAACGTTCTGTGTTCCATACCGGGATTCGGCAAACTGCCACCCGTTTCCTAGAATTACGGATAACTGCCACCCGTCATGAAAACTGCCACCCTTGCAAATATGACAACTACCACTGGACTGACGCGTCTCGCGGCCGCGCGGTTCGGGATTGCACACTTAAACGGGCTGAGGACTGTCTGTTGAAAAGCTTACTAGATAAAAATCATTTTCAGAAAATCAAATAAGAAATGAGCGATCATTTTCAAACGGGCGTTTTGGTTTGAGTAAAACCTCGTCAAAGTTTAAAATTTTAAAATCGTAAAGAAACATAATCTCCCCTTTTTTATTTAAAGTTTTTGAAATTAAAAACAAGCAATTTTTTACATGTCACTGTCAGTTTTCCTAGAATTAGTTTTACGTTTGGAAGTTTTTTTTACCTTTAGAAGTTTTTTTCTTTGTTTTATTTTTTGTTACTCTCATCAATTTTTCTATTTTTTACTGAATTTGAAAGAAATTCTTTTTATGAAATCGTAAAGATTCATAATTTGCTGCGGCCGAAATTCATGCCGGTGGCACTTGTCCGCACGGGAGGCATTTGTCAAATTTACACGGGTGGCAGTTTTCATGGCATTTTCCCTAAATTTCTGACCCGGGTGGCAGTTTGCCATCACCCTCCATACCAATCGAACTAGTCCATTTTTCGAGGTAAGATTTCAATACACAAAATCGGACGTATGATCGAACTTTTTGATCGAACCAAACTGACAGAGAAAGTTCGATTAAAGCAATCAAGTTTTCGCTCCTCTGAATTGAAATTTTCGCTTCGATGAATCAATCAGATACTTCGATCGATATGGAAAACCAAATGTTCCGTAACGTACAACCTTACTTACCCACACTCTTTATTTTTAGAAATTGAGGTCAATAAGTCAGAATTCCTTAACCCCTCTGATACGAAGATGAAACATTCACAAAAAAAATCGTAACCAAGGATAAAAATATGTATTTGTATGTTAGTCTTTGTTCCGTATTTTTTGTGCAATCCTTACTCTCCTAAATTCTGAACTTACTAATAACAAGCATCCCTGTAATTGTTCCATCTGTTTCAACCGACGATAGTTATGCCTGAATTTCAACTCGATCAGAATGATAAACATTATCTCCGTCGTATTATTTTGCCCCAATAAAAGAAGTGTGTTAAGAACAGAACATATCGGGCAGCAATCTCACAACTTGTAGCTAACTGGCTGATCAATGGGAGATTAGAGTCAGATCCTATGTAGTTGAAGGCATTCGAAATTTTTTCCTAAATCCCGATGCTCGGCGAAACTTCCTGAGCCTAGAAACAGTCAAAAACTCACCGAAGACAAGTGTTTTTGACCAATTTCTGCCAGGCGTTTACTGCGAATAGCGCCAAGCAGCGAACTCGTGAAGCTTTTTGACTGGAAAATCGCATGTAGCGGGTCATTTTCAAGCGGGTTTGCTTGGTTTCGGCCCGATTGGCGAACTTTTGATTTTGACCCTAAAGATAATCCATGTTGATTTGTCTCGATTTTGGTCGTGGAAAGAAATTTCGAGATTACAATCGGATCCTATGTAGTTGAAGTCGCTAGATCAATTGAACATGGTCTGGAGGCTCAACGAATCTTCTTGAGCCAAGGAAACTTCAAAAAATCACAGAAAACGGGTGTTTTTTTACAGTTTCTGCGCCCAATATTAACAGGTATATTGTATTTTGCAAGATGCAGTATATGATGTTATAATCCACCGCCTTGAGGCATACGATAATTGCATTTACGTCGTGGCCGTATTGCTCAGTCGGTAGTGAATGAAATGCGCACTGGTTGCTTCACGTGCGTAAGATGGATAGGACCAAAGTGGGAGGGAAAATTATATTCACAACCGAGATGGGTGACACAATAAATCGTGTCTTTCAATAGTCCTGAGCTCAGGTTCATTTATTGGTGGTATCCAATTACCTGTAATCATATCAGATTAAATGACCTCCAGGCAGATAAAATAATGGACCAGTAGATAAGGTACGAATTTCAGCATTCCGATACATGTTTCTTAACCAAAATTTTACGTAAAACACGATGCACACAACGAAAATTACCGAAATTAACTCCTTACGAAGATATTTAATGATTCTTAATGCGTGAATTCAAACCACCCGCTCATGAAAACACAATGCTCTACGTGATTCACATCGCGCGCTAAACGTTATCATGACAGTCTCTGCGATATAAAAATCTGGCAACCTTAATCTTGACGCTTTGGCTCAGTTATAGCAAATTACTAATAGTATGAACAACACATGATGGGAAATGAACATTGCTCGATTGAGAAGCTTGCTGAAACCGTTGTAGTGGGCGATTTGACTCACGTAGAGTTTTGAGTTTCTTGTGAGCGGGCAGTTCAAATTCCTCGTAACCAATGTGAAATAAAAACGTTAATATCTTCGTTAGGAGTTGGTTTCCGTAGTTTTCGTTGTGTGATCGTTTTCCACGTGAAATTCTGGTTAAGAAACATGTATCAGATCGCTTAAATTCGTACCTTGTCTAGTGGTCCATTGTATGATACGGTGTGGTGTCTCAGCGCAACATTATCGTAATGCACAAGTGAGCGAACTCAGTTATCCTTCAATTCAGAAGTTATGCAATTTGCGTCACCGAGGAGTTGATTTAGTCGTATTTAGATCTTTTTACCACACGACATGCGATCGTCATCCGAGAAATATAAATACAAAATGGACCACCAGACAAGGTGCGAATTTAAGCAATCTGATACATGTTTCTTAACCAGAATTTCACGTAGAACACGATTTTTACAACGAAAATTACTGAAACCAACTCCTAACGAAGAGATTAACGTTTATATTTCACATTGGTTACGAGTAATTTGAACTGCCCGCTCACAAGAAACTCAAAGCTCTACGCGAGTCAAATCGCGCACTACAACAGATTCAGCAAGCTTCTCAATCGAGCAATGTTCATTTCCCGCCATGTGTTGTTCAAACCATGAGCAATCGCTATAGCTGAGCTAAAGCGTCAAGATTGAGGTTGCCAGATTTTTATATCGCAGAGACTGCCATGATAACGTTTAGCGCGCGATGTGAATTACGTAGAGCATTGAGTTTTCACGAGCGGGTGGTTTCATCAAGCAATTCACGCATCAAGAATCTTTAAATATCTTCGTAAGGAGTTAATTTCAGTTATTTCTGTTGTGCTCATCGTGTTCAACGTGAAATTTTAGTTACGAGACATGTATCGGAATGCTGAAATTCGTACCTTGTCTAGTGGTCCATTGAAGGCATTTCACAAGTACTGACAAGAAGAAAAAGTGTGAGATAATAATGTTATACCTCAACAGCGGAGTCCACTAAAGTCGGTTTTTTGTCAGGTCTTCAATACTTTAAGATCTCTAACAACTTGAATGCCGGTTATGGGACATTTCGTCAACGATTTTTTGTCCGCGCACCTGTTTTTTTCCAGTAATTTACGTCCACGCGTTTTTTTCGGCACGAGAGTTTTGATCCACGTGCCAGTTGAGACCCAAGTTAATTGGCCCAGATGTAAATACAAACGACCATTGCTCACGACGTGTTTGGATAGAAATGTATAATGTCTTGGAAGAATGAGGGTATGCTTGTTTTTTGTTTTGTCTGTTCGGTCCAACGGAGAATAATATACAGGGTGTACCAAAAGTCTGTCCCACCCCTGCTAACTTTTGAACGAATTGAGCTAGGGTAATGAAACTTTGGGAATGTTCCTATCTCAAAGGGGACCATCTTTTGGGGGGGTCAAAATTTTGGTTCCCCCTCAGGGGGGCGCGGGGGGCCCCCAACTTTTTTTTTTTCAAATGGCAACCCCTATCTTGTGATACCTCATTCGAAAGAGCATTAAAAACTAAGAATTTTGGCGCAAACCGCAGATCAATATCTTAATTTTTGACCGAGTTATGATAGGTCAAAGGTCAAATTTGACCTATTTTCAAAAAATCATAGGTCCGGTTCAAATTATCGTAAAGAAAAAAAGAAAACGGAAAAATTTACCAAATTGTGTCCGCTTTTGAGTAAAAATTGCAGAAATCACTTCGATTTAATTTTGAGGGGGGGCTCGGACCCCCAAATACGTCAATTCAAAGATCATTCAATTTTCCCGCGAAATAAGCCAATTTCCCCTAGATTTGCCTCCACATTATCTCAGTAAGGTCAAAATCAGTTCAATATTACCTTGGCAAGTCCCCAAATTTCGGGAAAAGTTAAAAAAAAACGAAATTTAAGGTGATTAAATTTGACCGTTTAAATTTCGTTTTTTTTTAACTTTTCCCGAAATTTGGGGACTTGCCAACGTAATGTTGAACTAATTTTGACTTTACTGAGATAATGTGGAGGCAAATCTAGGGGAAATTGCCTTTTTTCGCGGGAAAATTGAATGACCTTTGAATTGACGTATTTGGGGGTCCGAGCCCCCCCTTAAAATTACAGCGAAGTGATTTCTGCAATTTTTACTTAAAAGCGGACACAATTTGGTAAATTTTCCCGTTTTATTTTTTTCTCTACGATAATTTGAACCGGAGTTATGATTTTTTGAAAATAGGTCGAATTTGACCTTTGACCTATCATAACTCGGTCAAAAATTAAGATATTGATCTGCGGTTTGCGCCAAAATTCTTAGTTTTTAATGCTCTTTCGAATGAGGTATCACAAGATAGGGGTTGCCATTTGAAAAAAAAAGTTGGGGGCCCCCCGCGCCCCCCTGAGGGGGAACCAAAATTTTGACCCCCCCAAAAGATGGTCCCCTTTGAGATAGGAACATTCCCAAAGTTTCATTACCCTAGCTCAATTCGTTCAAAAGTTAGCAGGGGTGGGACGGACTTTTGGTACACCCTGTATGGTTGAGAGTTTTGGTAAAAATGGGGGAGCGTCAATTCCATGAGACAAAATTCACTAAAACTCTCTACACCTCTTTGGTGTAACAGGACTTAATTATCTTTCAAGAAATTCCCACCTTGTTATACCTGAACCGGATAAACCTCTTTATTTGCCTCACCTAAAGGCTCTTAGATTTTTCCTGTGTACGATAAGTATCTTGATTTATTTTGCGAGGAAAGATCTGTACTTTTAAAGGATACCTGTCATTCTTAATACGTTCAATTTCGTATAATAATGTGCAGCACCTCTGTTGTGAAATAGTTGCTTCAGGCGCCGCCGCACGGCGGGCGGGCGGCCAGCGCGAAACGCGCATTGGCGCCTACAAACCTAAGTGGATACTTCAAGCATTGTGCAATGCGTGAAGTATCCACTTAGGTTTGTAGGCGCCAGAATTCAAAATAGCGGCGCCCTGAGCGCCAGCCAATTTTCCTGACGTTATTACGGGCAATTTCGGACTTTTACATCACCTAGGAATCGAAAAAAATTGGTTTGGTTCGCAGGACAGAACCCATGTTGAGCGGTGTAATTAACTTTCAATCGCAGAGGCAAAGGAGTAAAAGCAAGAACTGCAGGTGATGTTTTTCTCTTGATGAACGTTTGCATTCGATGGTGAAGTTGTGAAAACGCTTATCTCGGGGTTGGAGTTTATTTCAAAAGCTAGTTACCCTTTATTTCATTTTTTAAAAGGAGACCGAACCAAAATCATGGCTTAAAATTTTCTCAGAATAATCTTTACAAGGTGAAGTAAAATCTCCCAACGTTTCAAGAAATGATGTTTAGTGGTTTTCCACGTGATGAATAAAATAAGACAGGAGGGAATCAAGAACGCTGCAAACCGATAAACGCATTCCTTCAGTATTACCACCCATATGCTTTGAACAATAATTTCATTAGGAAAAGAAGCAGAGGAATGACTGCAGGTGAACGGATTTCTGCCATTATGCGTTCTTTTAAATAACCATAGACGAGGAGAGGGGCTTGGGGAAAAAGGTGCATAAATATGCGGTTTTTGCTATTTCAGGAAATACGTGTTTAAAGTTTCAAAATTATATGAAGCCTATCGTCAGAAAAGGAGTTTGAACTCACTTTTTGATGCTTTAAAGTGGGATCTTAGTGGTGCATTCTTCAAAGAATATAGTTTCAAACTAGTTTTAGTTGTGGTCATGAAAATCTCAATTTTTTTCTAAAAATGCATGATGTGACGAAATTAACATAATTTGAGGAGCTTGGAGGACAAGGAACATACAGAAAATTATGGCTTTTTCGAAAAATACAGGGTATTTCAAAAGGCATACCCCCCTCTCTATTTTTTGCATGGTTCAAAAGTCAGATTGAGTGCTGCTTAAATGAAGAGTGCTTTCCAAAAAATCGAGCCAAAGTGAAATGACGGTTAAGTCCCTCCTGGACCTGGAAATTGCAGAAGCTTCAATAGGACTTGATGATGATCCTCTCAAGTTCTGGCGCGAAAGTAAGTCTAAGTACCCCCTACTTAGACCAGTTGCAAACAAATATTTGGGATTCCTACGTCGCAAGTTGCTTGCGCACTTACGTCAACATTCTGCTGGAACTAATAATGTTGTTCCTGAAAAAAGAAGACGATTGACACCCTTACACGTGGAACAATTAGTTTTCTTGCAAGAAACTTTGTAAGATAGGAGCTTATGATGTTTTAAAATTGGTGAGTTGCACTTGTCCATGTAGAGTTTTAGTGATTGATTCTTGTCTGATTAGGAGTTACTGCGTTTGATGTTAGAGGAGATATGGCTATGGCCACTATGTGATGCCACTTAGTAACTGAAGAAATTCAAATAATTTACCTCCAGAAAGAATCTTTTTTCAAAAAACCAAAGGATGCATTTTTAAACCCACAAAATTTAATGATTATTAATCATGATTAATGAAGCTACCCCATAAATGAATTTAGTACTGTAAATAGTTAAATTAGAATGCAAATTGTAAACGTTAACTACTTAATCGAAACAATTTCCGTTGCCTATTTTGAATCCGCTGTGCTTCCAAAACAGGGTTGTGATTTTGAAAATTGATTCTCATTTGTTTTTGTTATTTTGATTTTTGAATAGTATGTAACTCCAATTTTTTCACAATTTGTTTTGTTTTCTTTCTGATTATCTTCTTCTACATGGTTTAAACTTTTCCTTTTCTTTATTTTCATTTAAAAATCTGATACCTTTTATGGTCTTTCGGGTTGTTCCTGAAATCTTCCTCCGATCAGCCACCCGTTTTGGCATCAAACTTTTTCACACTTTGTTATTTACGACTTATTCTGAGTCCTTAATGTGTTCGTATTCTTTAGAACAAAAATATGTAAATTAAGCATACGGGTACGATCAGTCAAAAAAAGTCCCTTACTGGCTAGCGGCAGATGTGAGTCATTCTGTCAATACAGTGTGTAGTGCAACTGGTGGCCAAGTTTGTTAAGCATCCAGGGACTTACCTTTACCTGGTTGTACTTCGTTACTTGTCGAAGTTATTGTTACTAACTATGCCGAATTCCGTACTTGGGTGGTTTTTTCTTACTTGATATTTCGTTTACAAGTTTGTTTTTCTTAAAGGAAATTTTTCTTCGTTCCTTCCGGAAGTTTTTTCCTGCTGTTTTTAATTTTTTAAGTTTTATTAGCACATTTGTCTTATTCGCTTTAATACATTGTAGAATTATTTTCTGTCCTCTCAGACGTTCTGCGTTCTTTTACATAAGACTGCGTTCCTACCGTATCATTTAGTTGCTCAAGCTGTATGAACATTTGTAACCAATGTTCATCAACATTTGTAACCAATGTTCATCAACATTTGTAACCAATGTTCATCAACATTTGTAACCAATGTTCATCAACATTTGTAACAAATGTTCATCTAAATGGATCTTATGAGACTTTGTTACTGTGTGTTCTTGAATAAAAATAATAACAATTTTTGGCAAGTTTAAATCCACGGTTTTCAAATTTTATTTACCACAATTTTGAAGGTATTGTTATGTTTTCAATTAAAATAGATAGAAAAAAAAATTAAAAAGAATATAAAAACTAAATACAGTCTTTATTTTCATCATTCCGTGATAATTAAATCAATTAAACCTATGACAAATTTGAAAAAAAATCTTAGATCTGCTGGCATCGATAAAAATATGTTGTAATGTGAGCAACTACATGGTTCCTCACCAGTATGTGTGCTGTTTTAAATGTCCTTTTAGAGCGAAACAGGCAGAGCAGTGACTGCATTTGAACGGTTTTTCAGCGGTATGTGATCGCATGTGTCGTATTTAATTTCCTTTTAAAGCAAAGGCAGCCAAGCAATGGCTGCATCTGAGTGGTTTCTCATCGGTATGTGTTCGCATGTGCCGTTTTAAAGTTCCTTTCTGGGCGAAACAAGCCGAGCAATGGCTGCATCTGAATGGTTTCTCACCAGTATGTGTTCGCATGTGTTGTTTTAAATCACCTTTTCCAGCGAAAGAAGCCGAGCAATGGCTGCAAGTGAATGGTTTCTCACCGGTATGTGTTCGCATGTGCCGTTTTAAAGTTCCTTTTCCAGCGAAACAAGCCGAGCAATGGCTGCAAGTGAATGGTTTTTCACCGGTATGTGTTCGCATGTGGCGTTTTAAATGTTGTTTGTGAGAAAAACGGGCCGAGCACTGGCTGCAAGCAAATGGTTTCTCACCGGTATGTGTTTGCATGTGTTGTATTAAATTTCCTTTTTTAGCGAAACAAGCCGAGCAATGGCTGCAAGCAAATGGTTTCTCACCGGTATGTGTTGGCATGTGTTGTATTAAACTTTCTTTTCGAGTGAAGCAGACCGAGCAATGGCTGCAAGTAAATGGTTTCTCACCGGTATGCGTTCGCATGTGCCGTTTTAAAGTTCCTTTTCCAGCGAAACAAGCCGAGCACTGGCTGCAAGTAAATGGTTTACTTGTCGTGGTTGGAATATGATTTTGAATCTCATTTTTAAAATCTTGTTCGCTATCTTGCTCTACGTATGTGCATTCAAAGTTGTCAGTCTGAAGAGGGTCTTCGGTTTTAATCTCAATACTGGTATGTAACTCGTCGTTCCAATTTCCATTTTCATTTTCTCCTTCCGATTTTATCCTGATGGAAAGACCGATGAGAGAATTGGAGGAACTCGAAGCTCTGTTGAGGTGTTCAACAGACTGTTTTTCTTCACTTGGTGAAGTTTCAATTTCATTTTTCACATGGCAAGGTGTATGAGAGGCAAATGCCGTGTCAAATACAGATTCTGCTTCCGGTTCAGTTAACTCACACTTTTTGAATATAGTGTTACCAACCTCTGGGATAATGTCCTGTGGATCCTTCACGTTAGTTCCGCCTGCAGAAACCTCTGAGATTCTGTCTTCAGGAGCGCTAAGTCCTCCTTCGGATGTGCATTTGAATTCGGATGTATCCATGTAGAATCCTGAACAGAAGAAGTTTCGAATGTTGTGAGCAAACTTTGGGAAATATTTAGGGGTACCACATGGTGTGGAAGAAAAATAAAAAATTCAGGCCGGCTAGGTTGGCAGCGCGGTCAGCAAGTCTGACTGTAGGTCAATAGGTCCCGGGTTCGAATCCTGGTGGGTGGCGACAAACTTTCATAGAACTAACGGGTGGATCTGCAAAAACGGATTCCACTCGACCTTAATCTCTGAAAATTTGAAGGCCGGGAGCAAGATGTCTACAAACCCCAATCCGACGCTCATTCAAAGTTGCAGAATCCTCATATAGATAAAAAACCCCAAATAACTTTGAAAAAAATAAAAATAATATTAATAAAAAAAAAGGGTAACTCTAGAAATCTGAGTATCCTGAGCGCTTGATTGCAGAATGGACCACTAAACAAGGCACGAATTCAAGCATTATGATGCAGGTTTCTTCACCAGAATTTCAAGTAGAACACGATTTGCACAACGAAAATTACTGAAACCAACTCCTAACGAAGATATTAACCTTTTCATTTCAAATTGGTTACGCGGATTTTGAACTGCCCGCTCACAAGAAACTCAAAGCTCTACGTGAGTCAAATCGCGCACTACAACGGTTTCAGCAAGCCTCTCAATCGAGCGATGTTCATTTCCTACCATGAGTTGTTCAAACTATAAGCAATTTGCTATAGCTGAACCAAAGCGTCAAGATTAAGGTTCCCAGATTTTTATATCGCAGAGACTGCCATGATAACGTTTAGCGCGCGATGTGAATCACGTAGAGAATTGAGTTTCTATGAGCGGGTGGTTTGATTTCACAGATCAAGAATCAATAACTATCTACGGAAGGAGTTGATTTCGGTAATTTGCGTTGTGCGAATCGTGTTTCACGTGAAATTTTGGTTAAGAAACATGTATCAGAATTCTGAAATTCGTACCTTGTCTAGTGGTTCATTGGGGCATGAAACTTCAAGAGTAGTTGCACACATCCCCCCCCCCCTCCCGTACAGTTTACAGTACAGTAGTGCATAGGTGCATGTTCTTTTATGTCTCCGTGACAGGGTCCCAAAATGTACCGAAGAAATCCAGGCTGGAATTCGTTCTGGAAAATATGTGTTCCGTTTTTAAAATCCTGAAAAGAATAAATTTCCAATGTCGTTGGCGAGGATAGTAACGAGTTAATGAGTTCTCAAGTATATCATACTCTGTAAGATAAAATCATTGGAGTAACGGGGAATAAACAACGTCGAGGAGCGAAGTGCTTCGAGGCGTCGAACCGCATAGCGATCAGGGGGCATAGCCCCATTGCTCTATTGGACTAGCAAGAGGAGACATACAGAATGTCACGGAATCGGATATCTAGCAATGCATCGAGTGATATAATTGAGGTAAGAAGCTTCAGAAAAAGGCTTCGTCATTATTCAGATTGAAGCAGCGGTACCGCAAGGAGAAACGCCGTTTGCGCCCTTAAAAATTGCCAAATTTCCTTCGATAAAATACAAATTTTCAAGGAAATCCGTACATACTACTCTTGGAATTTTTCAGGGAATTTTATGCGCGATTCAGATCAAAAATCGCCGTACCTCGATTTTAAATTGTATAGGTATTTTTCTCTCACGCAAACAGCGCTATTACATGAAAACCCAATTACCACAAGTCTTCATTTTTCATTTTGTGCTCCTGATAATACGCCGGAGTCGAGCCGAAAATAAAGGATGAAGATTCGTTGGTTTTCTTGTAAAGCGTTACTTTCCAGCAAAAATTGAAAAAGTTTTAAACAGAGATACGGCGTTATTACTTTCGACGTGGAAAACCTAGGGGTCTGCCTCCTCAAATGTAAACATTGACCGGTGCCCGGAGTGCCATTGTTTACAAGTTCCCAGCGACTAACGAACCAGGGCAATGGACCACTAGACAAGGTACGAATTTAAGCGATCTGATACATGTTTCTTAACCAGAATTTCATGTAGAACACGATTCACACAACAAAAATTACTGAAACCAACTCCTAACGAAGATATTAACGTTTTTATTTCACATTGGTTACGAGGAATTTGAATAACCTAGAAGTTAGGTGATGCTGCCTTAACTTCAGATGTCATCTTGTGATCTCGTAGTGGTGAGGTGACATGAACTATTACACGCCTGGTCAGTATAGTTTGCTGGTGAAAGTTAATTTCACAAGCACGCCCAATCTAATGCAATTTTCTCGAAATTCCTCAATTATCCCGCTTCTTATGTCCTGAGTTGGGAACATGTTACTTGCTAGGTGCATAGGAATGACTAGAAAAATGATCGTATAATTATTAGAGGAAATATTACAACTAAAAGAGGCGACGCTGAGTAGTAGGCAACTACTGCCTGAAGAGCCCGTCTTAAAGAGGAAGAAGTGGTTCCAAAAAGTTGCTTTGAGCGGGAACATGTCATACATTGTAACAATCAATTTCTTTAAACACTTTATTAGTAGTGTACGTGCTTGACAAATATTTTTACAGGAAATTAAAAAGCATACAGAAATGATAGCAAAGAGAAAATGTCAAAAAGAGGAACAGCTAAAGCGTTATTCGAATGTCCAGAGCTTTGCAAGAATTATCCAAACGACAGAGTCTAAAAAATTCAAGGGGAAAAATTTCGGATCAATTATAATCTTTTTCCTGAATTTAATTCGTTAAAGTAGGCTCTAAGCGATTAGGATTCGAGAGGACGCTTATTAATAACACACTAAGGCCTCGTTATTGACAAATATCAAAGAAATGATTATCAATTAACACTCTTTGAAACTAAAGGGTTGGTTGTTGAAATTCATAGACAAAAGGATAGTAGACAAAGAAGACGAAGCATCGCGCCAGTTTTTCTTTATCTATCGCTTTGTCCATTGATCTCAAGAAACAGACCGCTGTGTTTCTCCGAGGAAATTCGACGTTCAAATTATTTCGAGACGAAGACGTTGAAATTTAGCCGCAGCCACCGATCCTCTTTTCTGTGAAGCAAAGATCTTATTACGGTGGGATGAATTTCATAACTAGCATAAAGTCCAGTCTTTTAGATTCACTGTTCAAACGGTACTAGCCGAGGAGGGTATGGATTCGATCGACATGAATCGATCGAAAAATGAAAACGTGAATCGATCGACACTCATTCGATCGACAAATTATTAAAAGAACGGTGTCGATTCGATCGACATGAATAAATCGAAAAAGGAAAACGTGAATGGATCGCCGTGAATGGATCGACACCGATTCGATCAACTCACGAGTTTGTCGATCGACTTAATGGTTTGTCGATCGACTCATGGATTTGTCGATCCACATACGGGTTTGTTGATCCATTCACGGGTTTGTCGATTGATTCAAGGTTGTCGATCGAATCGGTGTCGATCGATTCATGTCGATCGATTCACGTTTTCATTTTTCGATCGATTCATGTCGATGAAATCGACACCGGTTTTTTTACAATTTGTCGATCGAATCGGTGTCGATCGACTCATGTCAATCGATTCATTTCGATCGAATTGACAACGGTTTTTTAACAAGTTGTCGATCGAATCGGTGTCGATCGACTCATGTCAATCGATTCATGTCGATCGAATTGACAACGGTTTTTTAACAAGTTGTCGATCGATTCATGTCGACCGATTCACGTTTTCATTTTTCGATCGAATCCATACCTTCCCTAGCGGAGATCAAGCAGGAAACCAACTGTGGACGCTCTTCAAGAGTCCACAGGGGAAAAACAACTTTGTCTCCACCTTGAATAGAGAATGAGGATGAACCATGATGTCCTTCCGGCAATCGAGTTCTTGCATTTGTCAAAGATTTGCGATTCAAGCACTTCTTCATACGACCAATTTCTCTGGAAACATGATGGTGCCACTAATTTTCTCTCAAGCTCGAAAAATGCTGTCAAAGATCCGACCGTGATGGAGGGGATATCCTACGCTACTTAGAGAGTCCACATACAGTCGGAGGGTAGCTACTTTGTTTGAGGACTTCGAAGTTGAAAACAGGGGCACCCAGCTAATGATTTTCTCCCGATCTGTGCATGACGAGTTTGACTATGAGATATAAAGGTGGACTCTCAAAGTATAGCGTAGGATATGTCCTCTATGACCGCCGGAACTAAGAAAGCATTTTTCGAGATCAAGCTCATTTTCCTCTCAGAAAATTAGTGGCACCATCGTGTTTCTAGCGAAATTTTGTAGTAAACTGCGTACATTAACCGCATATTCCTGACAAATGCAAGAACTCCAGTCTCATTCATTTGCAGGAGACTCAATTTTTGAAGAGTGTAACTACCAAATAAGGTAGGAGTGGATTCATTTTTACCCCCCCCCCCCCTTCCAGAGTAAGTACTAACATATTCAGCACAGCGCTGCCTTCCGATGAAGTCCTCATCGAGGGTGTCTAATTTACAATAGAAACAGGAAAAAATTACCACGAAATGTTTTCCAGCCCGTATGAGTTTACAAGTGAATCATTAAATGCCTTTTGTGAGGGCGGACGACTTGTAATGACCTTGAGTGAGGGATTTGTCCCTAAAAAGCGTTTTCACATCTTACTTCAGATGAGTTTTATACAGAAAAGGTGCATGGAATTAACAACAGCCACACGGTCGCTCGACAATAAGTGTTTTAATCATATGTTAAGTCAAAGACCAGTTACAATAAAGGGAACGAATCAAAGACTGCAGCAGAAAAGTTTCTCACCGCTATGCGTTCAGACAGGATACTTTAAACGACTCGTGTGATAAAAATAGGCAGAAAAATACGTACACCTGTTCAGTTTCAGAATCACATGTGTTCACATGTATTATATAAAATTACCTTTTTGAGCAAAGAAAGCCGAGCAACGGCTGTAACTAAAAAAAATTGTTACTCGTACTTGTTCGTATGTGTTAAATTAAATTTCCTATTTCAGCGAAACACACTGAGCAATGGCTGCAACAAAATGATTTCTAACCAGAACGTGCTCACATGCCGAATTATATATTATTTTTGAGCAAAACCGGCCGAGCAATCAATGCAAGTAAATGGTCTCTCTCCGGAGTTTGTTCACATGTGTCGTTTTAAACTACCTCACTCAGCAAAACGTGCAGGGCGATAGCTACAAGTAATTAATGGTTCCTCAACAGTATGTGTTCGCAGGTGTCGTATTAAACTTCCTTTTCGAGTGAAGCAGACCGAGCAATGGCTGCAAGTAAATGGTTTCTCACCGGTATGTGTTCGCATGTGTGGTATTAAATTTCCTTTTAGAGCGAAACAAGCCGAGCAATGGCTGCAAATAAATGGTTTGCCACCAGTATGTGTTCGCATGTGTCGTTATTAAATTTCCTTTTAGAGCGAAAGAAGCCGAGCAATGGCTGCAAGTAAATGGTTTCTCACCGGTATGTGTTCGCATGTGCCGTTTTAAAGTTCCTTTTCAGTGAAGCAGACCGAGCAATGGCTGCATCTGAATGGTTTCTCACCGGTATGTGTTCGCATGTGATTTAATAACGTTCCTTTTTGAGCGAAACAGACCGAGCATTGGCTGCATCTGAATGGTTTCTCACCGGTATGTGTTCGCATGTGCCGTATTAAATTTGCGTTTAGAGCGAAACAGCCGAGCAATGGCTGCAAGTGAATGGTTTCTCACCGTATGTGTTCGCATGTGTCGTTTTAAATCTCCTTTTCTAGCGAAACAGAGCCGAGCAATGGCTGCAAGTGAATGGTTTCTCACCGTATGTGTTCGCATGTGCGTTTTAAATGTCCTTTTTGAGCGAAACAGAGCCGGAGCAATGGCTGCAAGTGAATGGTTTCTCACCGGTATGTGTTCGCATGTGTTGTATTAAATTTCCTTTTATAGCGAAACAAGCCGAGCAATTTCTGCAAGCAAATGGTTTCTCACCGGTATGTGTTCGCATGTGTGTTTTTAAAGTACCTTTCTATCGCAAAACCGGCCGAGCAACGATTGCAACTGAGCGGTTTGCATGTCGTGGTTGGCATATGATTTTGAATCTCATTTTCAAAATCGTGTTCTCTATCTTCCTTTACGTAAGTGCATTCATAGCTGTCAGTCTTAAGAGGGTCTTCGTTTTTAATCTCAATACTGGTATGTAACTGGTCGATCCAATTTTCATTTTCATTGTCTCCTTCCGATTTTATCCTGATGGAATGACCGATGAGAGAATTGGAGGAACACGAGGCGCTATTGAAGTGTTCAACAGACTTTTTTTCTTCACTTGGAGAAGTTCCAATTTCAGTTTTCACATGCCAAGGTGTATGAGAGGCAAATTCCGTGTCAAATGCAGATTCTGCTTCCGGTTCAGTTAACTCACACTTTATGAATATAGTGTTACCAACCTCCGGGATAATGTCCTGTGGATCCTTCACACTTATTCTGCCTATAGAAATCTCTGGGATCCTGTCTTCAGGAGCGCTAAGTCCTCCTTCGGATGTGCATTTGAATTCGGATTGATCCATGTAGAATCCTGAACAGAAAAAATTTCGAATATTGTGAGCAAAATTTGCGAACGAGCGAAATATTTAGGGGTACCGTATGGTATGGAGAAAATAAGAAATTCCGACCGGCCAGGTTAGCCTCGTGGTCAGCGCGTCTGACTGTGGTTGAATAGGTCCCGGATTCGAATCCCGGCGGTGGCGACAAATGTTCTTGCAACTGACGAGTGGATCTGCAGAGACGGATTCCACTCGGCCTTAATCTCTAAAAAGCGAAATGTAAACGGTTGAATTGAATATCTTAAATTTTGATTCTCGAATTTTACCCGAAATTTAGGGACTTGAAAACGCAATGTTGAACTAATTTTGAACTTACCAAGATAAGGTTGAGGCAAAGTAAGGTGAAATTGGCTCAAATCGCGGGAAAATCGTAAGACCTTTAAACTGGCGAATTTTGGGGTCAGAAACCCCCCCTAAAATTAGTTTGAAGTCATTTCTGTGATTCTTGCACAAAAGTGCTTACAATTTGGTAAATTTTCCTGCTTTGTTTCTTTCTCTACGATCAAATATGTTTGGGTCGGGTCGCTCGCGAGGAACAATGGATACTGCCTCGGTCTCCGGACTGAGGTGTGGTGTACGAGGAAGAGAAGGGTAAAATGATTTCTGTATGTGCAAAAGGATTTCTGTATGAGCCACGGTTAGCACATGGTCTAATAAGTCTCACGGCTCATCAGAGATTGCACAAACGGGTCCCTCGCTTCTTTATCAGGGGCTCCAACGGGGCCAAAATGTAGCCAAGGGCTAGGGATCTTCGGAATTAGCTTTTTAAAAAAACGGAGGAGTGAAATTCACATTCGAGGATTGCTTAACTGTTCAGCCATCCTCCAATCAGTTCATTTACTTTTCTTATATATGCATGTTTTAAATAAGCGGGGCACGGTATTAAAAGTATTTAAAAAAGCTAAAGAAAGGAGCACGTCAGCTCTGGGATATAATAGGAAAATACAGACGATGAAGGAAATCAGTCGACCTTAGAGATTGATGCATTAGTAACCTTTTTACAAGATCGCAAGAATTCTGAGCGAGCCCGCCCGTCATGCAGATTATTAAAAAATATTGACTCAAATTCAAGAATTAAGTGTGGTTCGCAACGTTGCAATCGAGGTAAATCAGCTCTTTTTCCCGTGAAACCATCGATATTTGAGTTCGTTTTCGGCAGGCGTGACAAAAAACTATTTGACCACGGTTGTAAGAGAGTTGCAGCTTCGCTGGATTGAAGACGCGTCAAATTATAGTAAATTTCTCAGAGAACCTGAGCGTATCTTTCAAAAAATATTGATAGAAATTAAAGCATTAACTGTGGTTCGCAACGTTGTAATCGAGGTAAGTAAGCTCATTTTCGCGTGGAACCATCGATACTTGAGTTCGTTTACGGTAGGCGTGACATACATCTATTTGACCACGCTGTAAGCAAGTCACAGCTTCGCCAGATTGAAGGCACGTCACACTGCGAAGATGCCTTGACCGCCCTGCGGACCCTGGCGGGTGGGACGAACGGTAATATCGCTGCGACACTTAGACGATCATCATTATTTATGACTCCCATCTAATTTTCACCGTATGAAACAAAAATAACTATCCAAATGCTAAAATTCAGAATCAGGGACCGTGGTTTTTTTTCGGTAAAAAAAGGAAAATATGCCTAAATTTGATATTGCTACGAAATTTCCTGTTATTTCATTTAAAATCATTCGTAAAATTATTGTAAATTTTTCAGAGAATCTGAGTGTATCCTTTAAAAAAAATTCATTCAAATTGAAGCATTAAGTGTCGTTCGCAACGTTGCAATCCTCCTTTCCTCGCTCCTTTTATCGTGGAACCATCGATACTTGAGTTCGTTTACGGCAGGCGTGACATACAACTATTTGACCACGGCTGTAAGCATGTTGCAGTTTCGCCGGATTGAAGGCGCATCAAACTGCGAAGATGTCTTGACCGTCCTGCCAACTCTGGCGGGTGGGACGAAAGCTCAAATCGCTGCGACACTTAGAGAATGCGTCATTATTTATGACTCCCATCTAATTTTCACCTTTAGAAAAAAAAGTAACTGTGCCAATTGCTATGATTTAGAATCAGGAACCATGGTTTTATTTTCGGTAAAAAAAAAAAGAAAAAAAAAGGAAAAAAAGAAAAAAAAAATTAAAATAGAACTGAATATAATTTCGCGACGAAATTTCCCGTACTTTCAGTTCAAATCTTTCCTAAAATAATAGTACATTTTTCAGAGAATCTGAGCGTATCTTTTAAAAAATATTGATTCATATTGAACCATTAAATGTGGTTTGCAACGTTGCAATCGAGAGAAATAAGCTACTTGTCGCGTGGAACCACCTACGTTTGAGTTCGTTTACGGCAGGCCTGACATACAAGTATTTGACCACGGCTGTAAGCAAGTTGCAGCTTCTCCGGATTGAAGGCGCGACAAACTGCGAAGATGTCTTGACCGCCCTGCCAACTCTGGCGGGTGGGACGAACGCTACAACGTCGCAAATGGAGAAACGTCGTCTCTCATTTTGCCCCAAAATATGTATGTATAAAATTGAAGGCATTATGACTGGCCTCTCTCGACTTATATTCGTCTGTAACGATAAACAATGGGACGCGATTGCTACGGCGCCTTGATACAACTATACAACCTCGACGGATGTCCGTATTGCGTTCAAAAAATTGAAGGCGTTTTGAATTCCTACGCATAATACCTGTAGTTGATTCGATCGACAAACGCGTTGTTCGGCGGTGACGGAGACTTGACGCAACTATTTAAGCTTGTTGGATGTCCGTATCGGTCCGACTGAAGTGCGAAACCACGTATCTCCATTGCGGTGTTTCAAAATTTCCGTTCTTAATTCATCTCTTCCACGAGAAACAATCCAAATTTACGACTTTAAATTTTGAACCAAATCTTCTGATATCGAATACGAAAAATCATGGAGAATTTAAGTTTTATGTTGACCAGTTTCTCGAACGAAAAATAAAATTTCTAAGGAAGTCTGCAACGTCGCAAATGGAGAAACGTCGTCTCTCATTTTGCCCCAAAATATGTATGTATAAAATTGAGGGCATTATGACTGGCCTCTCTAACTAACTCTCTTAAATTATATTCGTCTGTAACGATAAATAATGGGACGCGATTGCTACGGCGCTTTGATACAACTATAGAACCTCGACGGATGTCCGTATTGCGTTCAAAAAATTGAAGGCGTTTTGACTTCCTAGGCATAATACCTGTAGTTGATTCGATCGACAAACGCGTTGGTCGGCGGTGACGGGGACTTGACGCAACTATTTAAGCTTGCAAAGGCGGTATACTGCGTATACTGTAGTGGTATCGGGTAAAGACCTGCGAGGTCTTTACCGATCCACTTGGAGGAAGTTGGTTTGGGGACATGGCAAGTCGTGAGATATCGCGGATTTCCATGCCAGTGACAGGGTCAGGTGTGTTAGATGCGAGTTTTTGAGACGCGATTGTTTATGTCCGCGCGCGGAGCTTGCGGCAAGAGTGACCCCGGCTTTCGGCGATTCGGAAGTCGGAGTTGGGCACGGAAGCTTCGGGCGTTGGCATAAAAGCTCGCGGAAGCCGCTCGTGCGGGGTTAGTCGGTGTGAGGTTTCAAGACCCGAGACATAACCCGGTCAGCCCCTGTAAGAGTAGCAAGTGCGTTCCCGCGCGAATCGGGTCTTTTTGTGTAGAAAATAGAGGTTATTCCACACCGAAAGTGGTCTAGTTGTTTAGTGTCCCTAGTTTTAGTTTCCCTTCCCCCGCACTTCATAGTGTAGGCGCCGGGCTTTGAGCACGTCATCAAAAAAGTCGATTCCGGTACCTCCCATCTGTTTTTTTATATTATTTTTCTCGAAAGTGTTTTGTTTTAAGTGTGTTAAACCAAGCTATTCGGTGTTAAGTCAAACGGGTCTCCGCAAGCAGAAAGGTGAGTCATAACATCATTACATTACTAGTTATATTGGTACTAAAAGGCATACTAGTCCTTTTCTTCACATGATCCCATGTATGTAAAATTCAAGTCATCCGAAGGCCGGGTGTTTTATGTACACCACACAAAATTAATAGAAACCCTAAGAGTAGCTTTCCCTAAAAAATTTCCGAAAGGGGAACCCGTTTCTGAGCAACTAGTAGCGCATTACGCAAAGCAGCTAACCTAGGAGGAAGTACGATCTACAACCGTCAGCACCCAGGTCATCGAGTTTTCAGGGCGCCTGCGCCTCATGATGTAGTTTTCACGTCGCTACGACTACGAGCACTGACGGCTTGCCCCGACCATCTGGCACCGTGCACCCTGACATAAAGTTACCTTGCGGACGGCTCATCACGGCTCGCACAACATCACGCTATGTCGCGCAACTTGTAGCAGTCTGGCGCCATCTACTGATCAACGCGTCTGCCTATGGGAATCTAACTTTTGGCACCGCTGGGGCAGGGGAGCGTAGCTCGAATGGATCGCTACTCGCTTGGCACCACCAGCGGAACTCATGGCAAAACGTCTGGCTGCAGGGTACCACGCACTTGGTTCTTGGCTCTTCGCATGGCACCACCAGCGGAACTCATGGCAAAACGTCTGGCTGCAGGGTACCACGCACTTGGGTCCTCGCATTCGCGTGGCACCACCAGGGTTCCTTTGCAGGACATCGCTACGGGATGGCTCGAGGAAGGCATCACCACTTTGGGCACTGTGGACGGAGATCGGTACAACTTCTGGAGGGACTCTCGGACGATGCAAGTAGGCGGCTACGCGAGGAGGGACGACTGGATGATTATTCCCGAGGAACAGGAATCGTTCATGGCAGCATATTAAAAGTTTTTTTTAGGATTGTTTTTGTAAATTTGATTTTTTTTTTTTTGTAATTTGTTACAAAATTGTACTATAGTGTGATTAATACGGATAGCACCGTGCGAGTGGCCTTCGAGGAAACTTTGGCTGATGTGTCTGTCCCTGTGGCTCAAGCTAGCTTCCCCGAGTTTATGGTTTCGTGTAGTTGAGAGGAGAGATTTTTTTTTTTCTTTCTTCTTCTTTTTTTTTCCGTACCGTGGAGGGATGTAGTGGTATCGGGTAAAGACCTGCGAGGTCTTTACCGATCCACTTGGAGGAAGTTGGTTTGGGGACATGGCAAGTCGTGAGATATCGCGGATTTCCATGCCAGTGACAGGGTCAGGTGTGTTAGATGCGAGTTTTTGAGACGCGATTGTTTATGTCCGCGCGCGGAGCTTGCGGCAAGAGTGACCCCGGCTTTCGGCGATTCGGAAGTCGGAGTTGGGCACGGAAGCTTCGGGCGTTGGCATAAAAGCTCGCGGAAGCCGCTCGTGCGGGGTTAGTCGGTGTGAGGTTTCAAGACCCGAGACATAACCCGGTCAGCCCCTGTAAGAGTAGCAAGTGCGTTCCCGCGCGAATCGGGTCTTTTTGTGTAGAAAATAGAGGTTATTCCACACCGAAAGTGGTCTAGTTGTTTAGTGTCCCTAGTTTTAGTTTCCCTTCCCCCGCACTTCAATACGCGCCAAAAGAGAACTTCGAGTAGTCCAGAAATCTGAGTTTTCTGAGCGTTTGATTGTTAAATTGTAATAGAATGAGGCCATATCACTTACGTTTTAGGGCCACATTCCATTATGCTTTCTAGCTCATTCGGGCCGAAAGCCATCGCATCGATTTCGCAAGTGCAGGCTCAGGCGGGCATTTGGATGTTTAGAGTATCCATCTCGGAGCGCCGATTTATCTCGCAATCACGTCTTTGACGTCATCGCTCGATCGGCTGCTGCGAGATGTATGCTCTCGAGATTCGTGGCGGATTCATTCGTATCTTCGAGGCAGCGAGTATGGGTAGCACCTAGCCCGTGCATCTAGTGTATACCGTTGTATTTTGTATCGAGATGTGGATCAGCTCTACCATTTGACTACGAGCGTTGGATTATTTCATCCCCCCCATTACAAAATTAGGGCAAGAAACTTCAAAAGTAGTTGTACCCCCCCCCCTTCCCGTGCAGTTTACAGTACAGTAGTGCACAGCTGCATGTACTTTTATGTCTCCGTGACAGGGTCCGAATATGTACCTGGAAAATCCAGGTTGGGATTCGTTCCGGAAAATATGTGTTCCGTTTTTAGAATCCTGAAAAGAATAAATTTCCAATTTCGTTGGCGAGAGTATTGACGAGTTAAAAAGTTATGAAGTACTCTATAAGCTAAAATCATTGGAGTAACGAGGAATGCACCACGCCGAAGAGCGAAGCGCTTCGAGGCGTCGAACCGCAAAGTGGTCAGTGGACGTAGCCCAGCAGCTCTATTGGATTGGCAAGAAGACATATGTCACGGAATCGGATGTCTAACACTGCATCGGGTAATATCATTCAGGTAAGAAGCTTCAGAAAAAGGTTCCGTCTTCATTCACAGTGGAACCGCGTTACCGTAAGGAGAGACGCCGTTTGCGTCCTTAAAAATTGCCAAATTTCCTTCGATGAAATACAAATTGTCAAGGAAGTCTGTAGATGCTACTCTTAGAATTTTTCAGGGAATTTTATGCGCGATTCAGATCCGAAAGCGCCGTGACTCGATTTTAAATTTTATATTTTCTTCCACACAAATAGCGCTATTACAAGAAGATCCAATGACCACACGGATTCATTTTTTCATTGTGTGGTTCCATATACAGGGTTATCCAGAAGTCCGGGACCCCCCTTATAACTTTTGAACAAAAAATGCTATAGATTTGAAATTTGGGGAATGTTCCTAGGTCAAAGGAAACTTCTTTTTGGCGTACCCAAAATTTTGAAGGGGGCCCCCCTGAGGGGGGGGCGGACCCTAACTTTTTTTTTTCAAATGGGAACCCCTATCTTGTGATACATCATTCGAAAGGGCTTAAAAAAAGAAAACTTTTGGCGCAAACCGATTGTCGATACCTCAATTTTTAACAAAATGGCGGCTCATTCAAAAGTCTGGGCCTCCGCTCATAACTCATGAACAAAAAATGCTAGGGATTCGAAATTTTGGGAATATTCCTAGGTGAAAGGGAACTACTTTTTGGCGTAACCAAAATTTTGGGGGGTGGCCCCCCTGAGGGGGGGCGGACCCTAACCCTTTTTTTTCAAATAGGAACCCCTAATTCATGGCATACAGGTTTCAACCTAACGATAGCAAATTAACGCTGTAAAGTTTTAAGTATCGTTTTAAGTCAAAACAGTATCTCAAGAAAATTTTAAACAGGAGCCCATGGCAAATTACAAAAAACTATTACCAAACTATGTAGTTAGGTTGTAGTAGTTTGTAGGTCGAGACGTCTGCTTTGATTCTCGTAAGTTGCATTTTTCTCATCGACATGTAGTTGGAAATATTATCATCATAATAATTATTTTCGCTTGTAGCTCTATTTTTTATACATCGCGATTATGTTTACAAACGGAAAAATGTAGTGCCAACAGATTTCGTGACGTTACAAGGATCAATGACGCCAAGATCCTTTCACTTTCACTTGCAATGGGATTGCATTTTGCAAAAAGGAACCACTAGCATTGCAATGTTGCTAAGATTGTGCAACTTCTTTTGTCTTGGAGGAAAAACCCGATTATCCATTAATAGTTTCTATTTTACTCGCTAAAAACTGTAAATTTAAGACAAAAATTACCATCTAAATTTCATAGTTTTCCACGATTTTCGCATTTTTATTGCAAAAGATGAAGTTGCACAATCTTAGCATCATGGCAATGCTATTGGTTCCTTTTTGCAAAATGCAATCCAATTGTTTAAATACATTCCGGTCGTACATCCGCCATTATACATGAGATGAAAAAACAAGCGGGAAAGTTCTAATACTGTCGTATTAGAAAAGCGCTCAGGTTTTAGTCTATGTATTTAGTGAAGAAAGGAAGTATAAACTCCGTCGACTTGGCTGGGAAATGGAAATAAAACATCAGCTGATAGCAAACAGAGGTTACCAAGGAAACCAAGGAATGGAACTTTCACAGAGGAAGTCACAGATGAAGAGAGACACTAACTGGCAATGAGTTGTGTCAACGTAAATTAATCTTCAGATTTGATATACCGCTGAAAACCAATGAGAGTGACACTGACGCAAGGTGCTTGTGATACTACACACCGTACACAACGAAAACCAATGAGAGTGACACTGACACAAGGTGCTTGTGATACTACACGCCGTACACACCCGAACTTGGGAACAATATTCAACATTAGTAAAGTAATGAAAGGAGCGCAATATTGTCTATGTAAACGCGTTTTTTCGTTTCACGAAAATGCAAGCCACCGTTGAGCTCATCAGGCGAGTTTTATCAGGCGTGTCTCAACTTCAACGATCAATTTCGATAAGAATTACTCTACCTCTAAGGAATTTTCTTATAGACAAACGATCGAAACTACCCGCGCAATACGTTAAAAGCAGAAAATACGGTTATCACAGCTTTATTTTTTTAAAACTGGACCCCCTCCCCCCCCAAGCCTACACATCGATGAGCTGGTGCGACATTTAAACGAATTAGCACTAGTATACTAGTCCTCTAGAGGCAAGTCGAAATCAAAAAGCGTTGCCTATCGGCTGAGCACTTAAAAGGTGGTTACAGGTGGTTGAAAAAATTTTTCCATACGTATTTTGACCTCATAAGGAGAAAGCCAATGAGAAACGTTAATCTTATCACCACAACTGTTAGATCTTTTTTGTCAATCAAAGAGGCTGTTTCGAGCTATTTTAAGCTCAGAAGCGCGTTCCTCGCTAAAAGTTACGTGCGTAGGTAACGCTTTTAATTGAGTAATTCCAGGATCATACATAAGCCTCATTCATGAGGTAGCATTCGTAGCTGACATCAAATCATCATTCGCGGGATTTGTTCGATTTGTTCGGTCAATATTGAGCTATAATCCCTGTTGAAACTGATAACCTAGAATTTAGGTGATGCTGCCTTAACTTCAGATGTCATCTTGTGTTCTCATAGTCGTGAGGGGACATGAATTATTACGCGCCTGGTCAGTATAGTTTGCTGGTGAAAGTTAATTTCACAAGCACGCCCAATTTAATGCAATTTTCTCGAAATTCCTCAATTATCCCGCTTCTTATGTCCTGAGTTGGGAACATGTTACTTGCTAGGTGCATAGGAATGACTAGAAAAATAATCGTATAATTATTAGAGGAAATATTACAACTAAAGAGGCGACGCTGAGCAGTAGGCAACTACTGCCTGAAGAGCCCGTCTTAAAGGGGAAGAAGTGGTTCCAAAAAGTTGCTTTGAGCGGGAACATGTCATACATTGTAACAATCAATTTCTTTCAACACTTTATTAGTAGTGTACGTGCTTGACAAATATTTTTACAGGAAATTAAAAAGCATACAGAAATGATAGCAAAGAGAAAATGTCAAAAAGAGGAACAGCTAAAGCGTTATTCGAATGTCCAGAGCTTTGCAAGAATTATCCAAACAACAGAGTCTAAATAATTCAAAGGGAAAAATTTCGGATCAATTATAATCTTTTTCCTGAATTTAATTCGTTAAAGTAGGCTCTAAGCGATTAGGATTCGAGAGGACGCTTATTAATAACACACTAAGGCCTTCCTATTGACAAATATCAAAGAGATGATTATCAATTTACACTCTTTGGAACTAAAGGGTTGGTTGTTGAAATTCATAGACAAAAGGATAGTAGACAAAGAAGACGAAGCATCGCGCCAGTTTTTCTTTATCTATCGCTTTGTCCATTGATCTCAAGAAACGGACCGCAGTGTTTCTCCGAGGAAATTCGACGTTCAAATTATTTCGAGAAGAAGACGCTGACATTTAGCCGCAGCCACCGATCCTCTTTTCTGTGAAGCAAAGATCTTATTACGGTGGGATGAATTTCATAACAACCATAAAGTCTAGTCTTTTAGATTCGCTGTTCAAACGGTACTAGCCGAGATCAAGCAGGAAACCAACTGAGGACGCTCTTCAAGAGTCCACAGGGGAAAAAGAACTTTGTCTCCACCTTGAATAGAGAATGAGGATGAACCATGATTTCCTTCCGGCAATCGAGTTCTTGCATTTGTCAAAGATTTGCGATTCAAGCACTTCTTCATACGGCCAATTTCTCTGGAAACACGATGGTGCCACTAATTTTCTTTCAAGCTCGAAAAATGCTGTCAAAGATCCGACCGTGATGGAGGGGATATCCTACGCTACTTAGAGAGTCCACATACAGTCGGAGGGTAGCTACTTTGTTTGAGGACTTCGAAGTTGAAAACAGGGGCACCCAGCTGATGATTTTCTCCCGATCTGTGCATGACGAGTTTGACTATGAGATATAAAGGTGGACTCTCAAAGTATAGCGTAGGATATGTCCTCTATGACCGCCGGAACTAAGAAAGCATTTTTCGAGATCAAGCTCATTTTCCTCTCAGAATATTAGTGGCACCATCGTGTTTTTGGCGAAATTTTGTAGTAAACTGCGTACATTAACCGCATATTCCTGACAAATGCAAGAACTCCAGTCTCATTCATTTGCAGGAGACTCAATTTTTGAAGAGTGTAATTACCAAATAAGGTGGGAGTGGATTCATTTTTACCCCCCCCCCCCCCCCCTAGGGTGTATCTTATTTTTGAGTTTTGCGAAAATCAAGTTGGTCAACCCCTAAAAAGTTTCTATGTAGTCTCTAAATGAACCCCCTAAAAGGAAAAAATTTTTCGTCCGTTTTGCCGTATCTTGAAGCGTAAGGTCACAAACGGCCCAATGACGACGTGAGGCTATGGGCTGGCGGGGCGCGCGCGGCAGGGTTGCGCATCGCCGCTTTACACCGGCGTAGAGGAACGAACGGTGGGGCGGGAGGGGGATATCCGGTGGAAAAGCATCCACATTTTCTATCCATAATGAAAATGCATTATACTTTTTCAATATAGATGAGGAAATATGAGGCATACAAGGAAGTGATGAAAAGAGTGACAAATACATATATAGTTTGTACGGTTAGGAGTGTAAGTGGGGAAAATTTGCCGTAACTACAGAACAGCCCTGAAAATCTCCGGGAAATAAAAGCTGCTATTGATGAGAGGTTTGCATGAGAGGTTTAATTAAGGACTAATTAAAAAGATAGGTGCGATGTTGTCGAATCGTAAGCCCTTTACGCGATCAAAAGCGATTAGTGTAAATTTAATTGGAAAAGTTTAAGAAAAATTTGATGAAAGAAAATTGCCCCAAATTCGGGAAGTGCTTAAAGTGTTTTTCTATTATGTGAAGTTTTCGCACATTAATGTCAAGGGCGGTGCGTCGAAAACCTTTTTTTTTTTTTTTTTTTTTTTTAAAAAGAAATTTTATTTAAATATATCTTAACTACTACAAGTGTTTCTTGTATCTATCTACGTGGCTTAAAACTAAAACTTAACAAACTGCATTAATTTTATATGTTAACGTTAGATAATACTATGATTATCTAAAAGAACAGGAATTGTAAATTCTCTGCCCTCTTTCTTAAATGTATTATAACATAAAGGTTTTTAGTTTAATGGTTTTGCATTCTTCCTTTCACCCTCATTCACACTCCATTCACACTCTCACTCATACCTTACAGACTACTTAAATCTTGATGGGAGTTCAAAGGTCTCCCACCTTTTTAACCTTTTCACAGGTATTGTACTATCTAAAAGGTTTAAAGCCTCTACATTGATATGCTTTTCAATACGATATTCATATCTCTTCGTTGTCTCAGCAATTACTTGTCTAACCGTGGGTACCTCTAATTCTCTCCTTATGTCTTCGTTCCTTACGAACCATGGTACTCCAATAATTTCTCGTAGAACCTTCGACTGGAATCTTTCTACCTTATTTATATTAGATTTGCTTGCACAACCCCATAGTTGTGAAGCATACTGCCATATAGGTTTTAATATTTGATTATACAGCAAAATTTTGTTTTTCTTTGACAATTTTGATATTTTGCCTAACAACCAATACATTTTTTTATACTTTTTATTTAATTCTTTCACCTTGATTCTGATGTGATCTTTAAAAGTAAGTCTAGAGTCTAAATAAACTCCTAAATATCTAGCGCTTGTAACGTAAGGAACTTGTTCATCTTCTATGAGAACTGGTAATTGTGGTATTTTCCTATTTGTAAAAACAGTATGAGCAGATTTACATGCGTTGAGCGTGGCGCCATTGTCAGAAACCCACTCAACCATTTCATCGATAGCTTTTTGTAATCTATGATTAGAGATAAATATGTCTTTGTCTCTTTCTGCTAAGGCAGTATCATCTGCAAAAGTGCCGATAAAGCCCCTCTTCGGTTTTGGGATGTCGCTAGTGAAGATATTGTATAAATATGGGCCCAGGCATGATCCTTGCGGTACTCCTGCCTTTATTCTTCTATATGTTGAATAACAATTATTAAATCTAACTCTAAATTTTCTGTTCTCCAGGTAAGATTTGATTAGCTTATAATGATTAAATGGTAAAAAAATTCGTATTTTGAAGAGAAGACCCAGATGCCAGACTTTATCAAAAGCTGCTGAAATATCTAAAAAAATCATCGAACACACTTCTTTATTTTCCAATGTTCTCTCTATAAGACTCACAACTCTGTGCACTTGTTCTATGGTAGAATGTGACGCCCTGAAACCGAATTGGTGATTTGGTATTATCTTTCTTTCTTCTAAAATTGGCAATAGTCTTTTTAAGTAAGCCCTTTCAAATAGTTTACTTACCACTGACAATAATGAAATCGGCCTGTAGGAATCTACCTTTTCCATGGGTTTATTTGGTTTCGGGATAACAATTACTTCCGCAGTCTTCCAGGATTCTGGCACATATCCTATTGTAATAATTGCATTAAATATTTCGGCTAGTTTGACAATCACTCTCATTGGGAGCTGTTTTAGAATCTCACCAGTGATCCCATCAGCGCCCGGGGCTTTTTTTAATTTAACTTTATATTTAATTAGATCAAATAATTCCGTTTTTGTAATTTTAGGAACTTCCAAATTGTCTCGCTCTTCTATTTCTAGCAATTTGTCAGCAAGATCGCATTCGTCCTTAAGACTTTTCCTAGGAGTGAATATACTTTCCAAATGATCAGCGAAAACTTTAGCTTTCCCTTCATCGTCTTTTACTTTAACATTATGTTTATCTAATATGGGCGGTGAATAAAAAATCTGATTTTTAAGGTACTTTGTCGCCTTCCAGAGGGAATAATCAGTAGGGGCCGTAGGTGTTAAGTGCGAAAACCTCTGATCTTGTAATTCCAATATGGAATGAAAAATGTAGAATCCCTGTGATACATAGTGTCCATGTTTTTAAGAATGTTTACATTTTTATGAGGAGTGGAGGCGCGTATCAAAAAATGCTAGCCGTCGATCGCTGGTTCAAGAGAATTTGGAGACTGATTTTACGGCAAAAATCGACGTGTTATTCGACATTGCTTTATGCAATACTCTAGATATCATGGGAAATGAAGAGGATAAAGCATTTTTAATTCTTCAGCAAAAAAAAAAAAACCTGAATGAGAATGCATAATATCCACAGTGAAGGATACTATCCTTGCAGCAGAGGTGAGGAGAGCAGACAAGAAGAAGGCTCGCGCCCAGGAGAGAGTTTCTCGACAGGAAAAATTCACGCTCGCTTATGAGTCCCGCCAAACGGAAGAAAATAAGTTTTTTTCATTTCATATGAAATCACTGAAGGTTTGATACATCAATAAGACTTTGTTTACCCTCCTTTTCATTGGTGTATTTGACGCGGCATCAATTAGAAAGTTTCCTCCTGGGTTCCTCCTGGGAGAAGACGCAGAGGGCGCCCAATGAAAGGTTGGAGGGAAGGGATTGAAGCGGAAATGTTAAGGTGCTCAATCCCCCAAGGTTTGTGGTTTGAAAGAGAGCAGTAGAGGTTAGGGGTCGTAGAGCGCGAGGGAGTGCTGTAAAGCGACCTATATGTATGTATGTATCAATTAGAAAGTTTTATTCAATCGGTTCAATCTAGCTTCGCCAACTTACAGCTGATGTTGATTACCTGGCCTCACCCACGGGGCTAAATGATACATCAGCCTCATTTACTCAAATCTTCCCCAGTAGCCGAGTGGTCAAGGGCATTGCCCACGGTTATAAAGAGTGGGGTTCAAACCCCAAATTAAATCGTATTATTTCGAGAAACTAATATTACATTTTTGATTATAGCAAGTAACTGTGGCGGGGGGGGGGGGGGGGGGTTCAGTACCAGAAAATGTAAGTGGATAAGCCATATTGAACCTCTCGAATTAAACTTTCTAATTGATGTCACGTTAAATGCACTAATGAAAAGGAGGGTAAACATAGACAATATGTATCACAGGGATTCTACATTTTTCATTCCATATTGGAATTACTGCCATTGACATTCATGTTCGAACACTTCACATGATAGAAAAACACTTTAAGCACTTCCCGAATTTGGGGCAATTTTCTTTCATCAAATTTTTCTTAAACTTTTCCAATTAAATTTACACTAATCGCTTTTGATCGCGTAAAGGGCTTACGATTCGACAACATCGCACCTATCTTTTTAATTAGTCCTTAATTAAACCTCTCATGCAAACCTCTCATCAATAGCAGCTTTTATTTCCCGGAGATTTTCAGGGCTGTTCTGTAGTTACGGCAAATTTTCCCCACTTACACTCCTAACCGTACAAACTATATATGTATTTGTCACTCTTTTCATCACTTCCTTGTATGCCTCATATTTCCTCATCTATATTGAAAAAGTATAATGCATTTTCATTATGGATAGAAAATGTGGATGCTTTTCCACCGGATATCCCCCTCCCGCCCCACCGTTCGTTCCTCTACGCCGGTGTAAAGCGGCGATGCGCAACCCTGCCGCGCGCGCCCCGCCAGCCCATAGCCTCACGTCGTCATTGGGCCGTTTGTGAACTTACGCTTCAAGATACGGCAAAACGGACGAAATTTCTGGCCGAAAAGGGCCGTAACTTGCCATTTTCCTTCAGAGTTGATGTGTCGCTTGCCAAAATTTTTGAATTTTGGGTTTAGGCCCTTTAGGCCCTTTGAGGCACGGGTTAAAATTTTTTTAAAATTTTTTCCTTTTAGGGGGTTCATTTAGAGACTACATAGAAACTTTTTAGGGGTTGACCAACTTGATTTTCGCAAAACTCAAAAATAAGATACACCCTACTCCCCCCCCCCCCCATACCAGAGTAAGTACTAACATATTCAGCACAGCGCTGCCTTCCGATGAAGTCCTCATCGAGGGTGTCTAATTTACAATAGAAACAGGAAAAAATTACCACGAAATGTTTTCCAGCCCGTATGAGTTTACAAGTGAATCGTTAAATGGCTTTTGTGAGGGCGGACATAGGCGGTTCTAGACCTTCATTCTTGGGGGTGCCAAGAGGTGGAAAATGTCGGAGACCGGCTCCAAAGGGGACGGTCGCTCAGGGGAGGTCTAAGTTTCGGCCCTCAAGTTTTATCCCTTCCCTATCCTCCTTTCTCTTTTTCTCTCCTTCCTCTCCACTTAAATACCTGTTTATTCCATTTAGAAAATTTTTAGCAAAACTTTCCATCAAAACTACAATCTTACCATATAAAAAAACAGTGGGATCTTTGTAAAAAACTGCTATCAATTTTAATTCTGTTTAAAACATTTTCAATTAATCGCTGGGATTTTGTCTTCGTAGTTTAGGGGCGCTAAAGCCAGGATTGTATTTCGCAAATGGATAATTTTTGCAGAATAATTATATTTAAGAAGCAGGAGAAATATAACTAAATAATAAAAGGAACTCAAATCAACAATATAATGTAATAAAAATTTGGAAAAAAAAAAAATTTGGAAAAAAAATCTCGTCATGTAACACAGAAGATTCGAAAACGCCTTCAATTGAAACGTTATACCTCATGCGTTCCGGAGAGTTCAAATAGTTGTATCCCTGCGCCTTAGCAAGGCGATGTAGGCTTATTATTGAAGTAGCGTCCCCGCTTGGTTTTTCGGTTTTCCTGTGCCGCTACTGCAGTTTCGACCGTCAAGGCTGTAGTTTAAGGGCACTAAAGCCAGGATTGCATTTCGCAAATGGATAATTTTTGCAGAATAATTAACAAGTAAGAAGCAGGAGTAATTTTTCTAAATAATAAGAGGAACTCAAAACAACAATATAATGCAAAACGATTTGGAAAATCTCGTCATTTAACACAAAAAGGTTCGGAAACGCCTTCAATTGAGGCGTGATACCTCACGCGTTCCGGAGAGTTCAAATAGTTGTATCCCTGCGCCTTAGCAAGGCGAAGGAAGCTTTGTATCGAAGTAGCGTCCCCCCTTGGTTTTTCGGTTTTCCCGAGCCGTTACTGCAGTTTCGACCGTTAGGACCGTAGTTTAAGGGTGCTAAAGTCAGGATTGTATTTCGCAAATGGATAATTATAGCAGAATAATTAAAAAGTATGAATCAGGAGTAATTTAACTAAATAATAAAAGGAACTCAAATCAACAATATAATGCAAAACAATTTGGAAAATCTCGGCATGTAACACAGAAGATTCGAAAACGCCTTCAATTGAGGCGTGAACCCTCACGCGTTCCGGAGAGTTCAAATAGTTGAATCCCTGCGCCTTAGCAAGGAGATGGAAGCTCAATATCATAGGCAGTTCTGGACCTTCATTCTTGGGGGTGCCCAGGGGTGGAAAATGTCGGAGACGCGCTCCAAAGGGGACGGTCGCTCAGGGGAGGCCCAAGTATTGGCCCTCAAGTTATATCCCTTCCCTACCTTCCTTTTTCTTTTTTTCTCCTTCCTCTCCACTTAAATACCTGTATATTCAATTTAGAAAATTTTAGGAAAATTTTTCATCAAAACTACAATCATACCATATGAAAAAACAGTGGAATCTTTGTAAAACACGGCTATCAATTTTAATTCTGTTTAAAACATTTTCAATTAATTGCTGGGATTTTTTCTCAGTGTGAGCGAATAAAGAATCTTTAAAAGCAGTAATTTTACGGTTCCGATAACCGTACTTAATTTTTGCTTAGGGGTGCCCGGCACCCACTGGCACCCCCGTAGAACCGCCTACGAGGGCGGACGACTTGTAATGACTGTAAGTGTGGGATTTGTCCCTAAAAAGCGATTTCACATCTTACTTCAGATGGGTTTTTTCGGGAAAAGGTGCATGGAATTAACAACAGCCACAAGGTCGCTCGACAATAAGTGTTTTTATTCATATGTTTAGTCAAAGACCAGTTACAATAAAGGAAACGAATCAAAGACTGCAGCAGAAAAGTTTCTCACCGCTATGCGTTCAGACAGGATACTATCAACGACTCGTGTGATAAAAATAGGCAGAGCAATACGTACACCTGTTCAGTTTCAGAATCACATGTGTTCACATGTATTATATAAAATTACCTTTTTGAGCAAAGAAAGCCGAGCAACGGCTGTAACTAAAACAAGTTGGATTTTGCAATCGCTAGCGATAGCAATATTCGTCATGGGAACGTTAGCTTCTGGGATATGAAAATGTTAAGGTACAGTTCGTTTGTAGTATCTTCTGAATTGAAGGGGCTATGTAATTTTGTGTTGACATCTCTTTTTTAACATTTTTAATTATTTTCTTTGCATACAAGAAAGCTGTTATGTACCAATTATTTATTTTCGTTGGATTATATATGGTTTTCGGAAGTTAACGCATTTAAGTTTCAGGTTCGCTTTTTCGGCGTAAAGTATACATAAGGTGTCCCAAAAGCACCGGGACTTGTTCTGTAACTTCGAAAGTAAGATAGATACAGACATGATCTTGATCTCATTTTAAAGATCAACTCAATACCTATCGATTAAAACCAAGATCAACTCAATCGGATAAAAATTGACCGAGTAATGGCAATTTGAAATCAGTGAGGAAAGTTTACCCCTACGGTTTTTAAGGAAGATTCTTCATCGCCGTGAATCGAAAAATCGGCCTGTAAAGTGATGCTTATTGTGTTTTTTGATTTTCGAGGTGTCATTTATCAACATTTTTTCAGTCTGGGAGGGGGGGGGAATTGGGAGTTTATGCCGATGATACGCTCGTGCTAGCAGCGTCGAAAAGTTACAGGGAGGCTCGTTTTAATGCTCAATCCCACCTAAATAGGATTAATAAATGGACTAACAAAGATAAAACAAAACTAAATGCGTCTAAGTCGGTAGAAAATGTGTTCACCAACAGACCTTTTGTTCACATTCCTCTTCATTTAGGAAATTCTGAAATTCCTCGCGACACAGTCGCCCGTTATTTAGGCCTCCATCTGGATTCCAGGCTCAAATGGGGTGCACACATAAAGAAAAAAGTCGAACAATTAAGACTTAAATTTCATGATATGCAGTGGCTGATAGGCCGCAAATCCAAGTTACCCTTAGAAACCAAAGTGCTCCTCTACAAGTCAATGTTGAGACCGGTTTGGAGTTATGGATGCCAGTTGTGGGGCTGCGCATCCAAATCTAACATTAAAAAGATAGAAATCATCCAAATGAAAATTTTACGAAGCATTTCAAAAGCCAGATGGTATGAGAGAAACGTGGATATTCGCGCTGATCTCAACATTGACTCTGTAGAGGACTACATAACAAAAATGTATAACTCTTATGAAAATAGATTGCATTGGCACCCCAATCCTGAAGCGCTCGCACTTCTCGAAAAAGACCGATGCATCCGAAGATTAAAACGTCGTAAACCTCACGAGCTTGGAATCCAGGGGTTCTCAAAATTTTCCATCTTTTAAATCAATGAGCCTCCTTGCGCTTTTCGAACGCAATCAGGGGTTCTTGGGTCTTTGACCGATCTCGGTCTCCCACCGTCCAAGTTAAATCAAAAAGACATTTTTACTCTGAAGCAACATTGTTTTTATTTTTCTCCTCACTACAAAGAGGGTGTATATCATATATTAATTTGTTTTAATATATTCCTAGTCACTTAGCTAAAACAAATATTCGTAACATAGTATAAGTTTATCTTATAAGTTAAATTTAAGTTTTTTACAGATGTATCAACATCTAAAAACCATCCGGTACATATTATATTTTGTGCAAATAAAAAAAAAAAAAAATCAACATTTTGTACCATCAAACACAACAGTTGACAGTGCGTATTATTGCAAAGTACTAAAGGAGTTGAGAATGCACATTTCCTGGAAACGGTCGGACTTGAAAGCTTCGTGGATACTCCATCAAGACAATGCGCGGCCTCACACATCGAGCTTAACACGTGAATTTATAAGTAAAAATGGAGTTGAAACAATCCCTCATCCCCCTTATAGCCCTGACTTGGCTCCATGTGATTTTTGGATGTTTCCTACGCTTAAAAAGAAACTTCGCGGACGAAGATTCGTATCGAAGACCGAAATCCAGAATGCAATTCAAAACTTCTTCAAGTCCATCCCAGAGGAAGAATTCAGGAAAACAATGTTGGATAAGTGGCAAGAGCGCATGAAAAAGTGCATCCGGTTTGATGAACGGTACTTTGAAAAGCAAAAGGAAGTTATGGAAGATTCGGAGGAAAGTGGATACGAATATTAACTTTTTGAATTCTGGTACGGGAAAAATCTTCCTAAAAACCGTAGGGGTAAACTTTCCTCACTGATTTCAAATTGCCATAACTCGGTAAATTTTTATCCGATTGAGCTGATCTTGGTTTCAATCGATAGGCATTGAGTTGATCTTTAAAATGAAACCAAAATCATGTCTGTATCTATCATACTTTTGAAGTTACAGAACCAGTCCCGGTACTTTTGGGACACCCTACGTATGATATGTTTACTCTACACATATGCCCGAATACGCATCATAAGGGACCTATGTGCTTCCTAAGTTGCCAAGTATTAATTATTGTTAGATGATTGGTCTAAAACATTCAATACAACCAGTAAAAATTAAGTGTCCCCTACGAGATTCGAACCCCCGCTCGCACAAAAGAAAACTATACTACCCGCTTGAGGATGGTGCCGTAGTCATCTGAGCCATCTCGTCGCACGGAGAAACGGGGAAAAAAGAAAACAGTTAAGTGATCTCAGACGCTGAGCGGGGCTTCACAAAAGAAGTCCTTGAGACTTTGTCCACTGATGTTATATGTCAGGACGGAGTAAGCGCCTTTCTCTGTGAGACATTGTTTGCCTCTGCCCCCATGTGTCTCAAGGTTCATCTCAACATGCATTTGCTATCGCGGCAGTAAACTGAGGCAATATTTCTGTATTCATGGATTAAATCCATCAATCGAGTTCTGATTTTGGCTCATATATCCGTAACGGGTCCTCCAGAGCAATTTTCCACCTTGTACGATGGTTATTATTTCTTTATATCTATGTTTAAAATTTGAGGTGGGATAATGGCGGCTTCTCAAGAGCAACGAGGTAGGCGATCTTTTGAACCAACGAACAGAAAACTGATGGCGAAAAATAACCAATCGGAACCTCCCAAAAAAAAGAATTTGCCTAAAAACGAAACTTCGTGGTTCTGCGCAGATTTACCAGTCAGACACGACATCTCAAGGTGGAAAAAAACTCGCTGAAAGCGAATTTTAGAAATCAACACAACTTGACGTAGAGACATGATTGGCTAAAAAATACAACGGTTTTTGATACATCGGAAAATCAACCAAAAATCGGAGACTGGGCGAAACGCTCAAGGTCGCAGAGGTATGGGGAATCCCATAGCGAAAGCAACGGAACGATTGTAATATCATGGGGAACTCCGTTCCCATGACAAAAATTGTTACTCGTACTTGTTTGTATGTGTTAAATTAAATTTCCTATTTCAGCGAAACACACTGAGCAATGGCTGCAACAAAATGATTTCTAACCAGAACGTGCTCACATGCCGAATTATATATTATTTTTGAGAAAAACCGGCCGAGCAATCAATACAAGTAAATGGTCTCTCACCGGAGTTTGTTCACATGAGTCGTTTCAAACTACCTCACTCAGCAAAACGTGCAGGGCGATAGCTACAAGTAATTGATGGTTCCTCAACAGTATGTGTTCGCATGTGTCGTATAAAACTTCCTTTTCGAGTGAAGCAGACCGAGCAATGGCTGCAAGTAAATGGTTTCTGTCCGGTATGTGTCTGCATGTGTTCTATTAAATTTCCTTTTAGAGCGAAACAAGCCGAGCAATGGCTGCAAATAAATGGTTTGCCACCAGTATGTGTTCGCATGTGTTGTATTAAAGCTCCTTTTTTGGTGAAGCAGTCCGAGCAATGGCTGCAAGTAAATGGTTTCTCACCGGTATGTGTTCGCATGTGCCGTTTTAAAGTTCCTTTTTCAGTGAAGCAGACCGAGCAATGGCTGCATCTGAATGGTTTCTCACCGGTATGTCTTCGCATGTGATTTAATAACGTTCCTTTTTGAGCGAAACAGACCGAGCATTGGCTGCATCTGAATGGTTTCTCACTGGTATGTGTTCGCATGTGCCGTATTAAAGTTGCGTTTAGAGCGAAGCAGTCCGAGCAATGGCTGCAAGTAAATGGTTTTTCCCCGGTATGTGTTCGCAAGTGTTGTTTTAAATCTCCTTTTCTAGCGAAACAAGCCGAGCAATAGCTGCAAGTGAATGGTTTCTCACCGGTATGTGTTCGCATGTGGAATTTTAAATGTTGTGTCTGAGCAAAACGGGCCGAGCAATGACTGCAAGTAAATGGTTTCTCACCGGTATGTGTTCGCATGTGCCGTTTTAAATCTCCTTTTCCAGCGAAACAAGCCGAGCACTGGCTGCAAGTGAATGGTTTCTCACCGGTATGTGTTCGCATGTGCCGTTTTAAAGTTCCTTTTTCAGAGAAGCAGACCGAGCAATGGCTGCATCTGAATGGTTTCTCACCGGTATGTGTTCGCATGTGATTTAATAACGTTCCTTTTTGAGCAAAACAGACCGAGCATTGGCTGCAAGTGAATGGTTTTTCACAGGTATGTCTTCGCATGTGCCGTTTTAAATCTCCTTTTCCAGCGAAACAAGCCGAGCACTGGCTGCAAGTGAATGGTTTTTCACCGGTATGTGTTCGCATGTGCCGTATTAAACTTCCTTTTTCTATGAAGCAGACCGAGCAATGGCTGCATCTGAATGGTTTCTCACCGGTATGTGTTCGCATGTGATTTAATAACGGTCCTTTTTGAGCGAAAGAGACCGAGCATTGGCTGCAAGTGAATGGTTTTTCACTGGTATGTGTTCGCATGTGTTGTTTTAAATCTCCTTTTCCAGCGAAACAAGCCGAGCACTGGCTGCAAGTGAATGGTTTTTCACCGGTATGTTTTCGCATGTGTTTTTTTAAATTTCTTTTTCTAGCGAAAGAAGCCGAGCAATGGCTGCAAGTGAATGGTTTTTCACCGGTATGTTTTCGCATGTGTTGTTTTAAATTTCCTTTTGTAGCGAAACAAGCCGAGCAATGGCTGCAAGTGAATGGTTTTTCACCGGTATGTGTTCGCATGTGGCGTTGTAAATGTTGTTTCTGAGCAAAACGGGCCGAGCACTGGCTGCAAGTAAATGGTTTCTCACCGGTATGTGTTCGCATGTGGCGTTTTAAATGTTGTTTCTGAGCAAAAGGGGCCGAGCACTGGCTGCAAGTAAATGGTTTCTCACCGGTATGTGTTCGCACGTGTTGTATTAAATTTCCTTTTCTAGCGAAACAAGCCGGGCAATGGCTGCAAGCAAATGGTTTCTCACCGGTATGTGTTCGCATGTTCGTTTTTAAAGTACCTTTTATCGCAAAACCGGCCGAGCAACGATTGCAACTGAGCGGTTTGCATGTCGTGGTTGGCATATGATTTTGAATCTCATTTTCAAAATCGTGTTCTCTATCTTCCGTTACGTAAGTGCATTCATAGCTGTCAGTCTTAAGAGGGTCTTCGTTTTTAATCTCAATACTGGTATGTAACTGGTCGCTCCAATTTTCATTTTCATTGTCTCCTTCCGATTTTATCGTGATGGAATGACCAATGAGAGAATTGGAGGAACACGAGGCGCTATTGAAGTGTTCAACTGACTTTTTTTCTTCACTTGGAGAAGTTCCAATTTCAGTTTTCACATGGCAAGGTGTATGAGAGGCAAATTCCGTGTCATATGCAGATTCTGCTTCCGGTTCAGTTAACTCACACTTTATGAATATAGTGTTACCAACCTCCGGGATAATGTCCTGTGAATCCTTCACACTTATTCTGCCTGTAGAAATCTCTGGGATCCTGTCTTCAGGAGCGCTAAGTCCTCCTTCGGATGTGCATTTGAATTCGGATTGATCCATGTAGAATCCTGAACAGAAAAAATTTCGAATATTGTGAGCAAAATTTGCGAACGAGCGAAATATTCAGGGGTACCGTATGGTATGGAGAGAATAAGAAATTCCGGCCGGCCAGGTTAGCCTCGTGGTCAGCGCGTCTGACTGTGGTTGAATAGGTCCCGGATTCGAATCCCGGCGGTGGCGACAAATGTTCTTGCAACTGACGAGTGGATCTGCCTGCAGAGACGGATTCCACTCGGCCTTAATCTCTAAAAAGCGAAATGTAAACGGTTGAATTGAATATCTTAAATTTTGATTCTCGAATTTTACCCGAAATTTAGGGATTTGAAAACGCAATGTTGAACTAATTTTGAACTTACCAAGATAAGGTTGAGGCAAAGTAAGGTGAAATTGGCTCAAATCGCGGGAATATCGTATGACCTTTAAACTGTCCAATTGGGGGGTCCGAAACCCCCCCCCCCCCTTAAAATTAGTTTGAAGTCATTTCTGTGATTCTTGCACAAAAGTGCTTACAATTTGGTAAATTTTCCTGCTTTGTTTCTTTCTCTACGATCAAATATGTTTGGGTTCGGGTCGCTCGCGAGGAACAATGGATACTGCCTCGGTCTCCGGACAGAGGTGTGGTGTACGGGGGAGAGAAGGGTAAAATGGTTTCTGTATGTGCAAAAGGATTTCTGTATGAGCCACGGTTAGCACATGGTCTAATAAGTCTCACGGCTCATCAGAGATTGCACATACGGGTCCCTCGCTTTTTTATCAGGGGCTCCAACGGGGCCAAAATGTAGCCAAGGGCTAGGGATCTTTGGGATTAGCTTTTTAAAAAAACGGAGGAGTGAAAGTCACATTCGAGGATTGCTTAACTGTTCAGCCATCCTCCAATCAGTTCATTTACTTTTCTTATAAATGCATGTTTTAAATAAGCGGGGCACGGTATTAAAAGTATTTAAAAAAGCTAAAGAAAGGAGCACGTCAGCTCTGGGATATAATAGGAAAATACAGACGATGAAGGAAATCAATCGACCTTAGAGATTGATGCATTAGTAACCTTTTTACAAGATCGCAAGAATTCTGAGCGAGCCCGCCCGTCATGCAGATTATTAAAAAATATTGACTCAAATTCAAGAATTAAGTGTGGTTCGCAACGTTGCAATCGAGGTAAATCAGCTCTTTTTCCCGTGAAACCATCGATATTTGAGTTCGTTTTCGGCAGGCATGACAAACAACTATTTGACCACGGCTGTAAGAGAGTTGCAGCTTCGCCGGATTGAAGACGCGTCAAATTATAGTAAATTTCTCGGAGAACCTGAGCGTATCTTTCAAAAAATATTGATAGAAATTAAAGCATTAACTGTGGTTCGCAACGTTGTAATCGAGGTAAGTAAGCTCATTTTCGCGTGGAACCATCGATACTTGAGTTCGTTTACGGTAGGCGTGACATACATCTATTTGACCACGCTGTAAGCAAGTCACAGCTTCGCCAGATTGAAGGCGCGTCACACTGCGAAGATGTCTTGACCGCCCTGCGGATCCTGGCGGGTGGGACGAACGCTAATATCGCTGCGACACTTAGACGATCATCATTTTATGACTCCCATCTAATTTTCACCGTATGAAACAAAAATAACTATCCAAATGCTAAAATTCAGAATCAGGGACCGTGGTTTTTTTTCGGTAAAAAAAGGAAAATAGGACTAAATTTGATATCGCTACGAAATTTCCAGTTATTTCATTTAAAATCGTTCGTAAAATTATTGTAAATTTTTCAGAGAATCTGAGCGTATCCTTTAAAAAAAATTCATTCAAATTGAAGCAGTAAGTGTCGTTCGCAACGTTGCAATCCTCCTTTCCTCGCTCCTTTTATCGTGGAACCATCGATACTTGAGTTCGTTTACGGCAGGCGTGACATACAACTATTTGACCACGGCTATAAGCATGTTGCAGTTTCGCCGTATTGAAGGCGCGTCAAACTGCGAAGATGTCTTGACCGCCCTGCGGACCCTGGCGGGTGGGACGAACGCTAATATCGCTGTGACACTTAGAGGATGCGTCATTATTTATGACTCCCATCTAATTTTCACCGTAGGAAAAAAAAAATAATTATCCTAATGCTAAGATTCAGAATCAGGGACCATGGCTTTTAATCGGTAAAAAAAAAGGAGTATAGGACTAAATATAATTTCGCAACGAATTTTCCCGTGATTTCAATTGAAATCGTTCGTAAAATTATTGTAAATAATTCAGAGAATCCGTGCGCCCATTTTAAAAAAAATATTGAATCAAATTGAAGCATTAAGTGTCGTTCGCAACGTTGCAATCGAGGCAAATAAGCTCCTTTTCTCGTGGAACCATCGATACTTGAGTTCGTTTACTGCAGGCGTGACATACAACTATTTGACCACGGCTGTAAGCATGTTGCAGTTTCGCCGGATTGAAGGCGCGTCAAACTGCGAAGATGTCTTGACCGTCCTGCCAACTCTGGCGGGTGGGACGAAAGCTCAAATCGCTGCGACACTTAGAGGATGCGTCATTATTTATGACTCCCATCTAATTTTCACGCGTAGAAAAAAAAAGTAACTGTGCGAATAGCTATGATTTAGAATCAGGGACCATGGTTTTATTTTCGGTAAAAAAAAAAGGAAAATAGGACTGAATATAATTTCGCGACGAACTTTCCCGTACTTTCAGTTCAAATCTTTCATAAAATAATAGTACATTTTTCAGAGAATCTGAGCGTATCTTTTAAAAAATATTGATTCAAATTGAACCATTAACTGTGGTTTGCAACGTTGCAATCGAGGGAAATAAGCTACTTGTCGCGTGGAACCATCTATATTTGAGTTCGTTCACGGCAGGCCTGACTTACAACTATTTGACCACGGCTGTAGGCAAGTTGCAGCTTCTGCGGATTGAAGGCGCGACAAACTGCGAAGATGTCTTGACCGCCCTGCCAACTCTGGCGGGTGGGACGAACGCTACAACGTCGCAAATGGAGAAACGTCGTCTCTCATTTTGCCCCAAAATATGTATGTATAAAATTGAAGGCATTATGACTGGCCTCTCTCGACTTATATTCGTCTGTAACGATATACAATGGGACGCGATTGCTACGGCGCCTTGATACAACTATACAACCTCGACGGATGTCCGAATTGCGTTCAAAAAATTGAAGGCGTTTTGACTTCCTACGCATAATACCTGTAGTTGATTCGATCGACAAACGCGTTGTTCGGCGGTGACGGGGACTTGACGCAACTATTTAAGCTTGTTGGATGTCCGTATCGGTCCGACTGAAGTGCGAAACCACGTATCTCCTTTGCGGTCTTTCAAAAATTCCGTTCTTAATTCATCTCTTCCACGAGAAACAATCCAAATTTACGACTTTAAATTTTGAACCAAATCTTCTGATATCGAATACGAAAAATCATTGAGAATTTAAGTTTTAATGTTGACCAGTTTCTCGAACGAAAAATAAAATTCCTAAGGAAGTCTGCAACGTCGCAAATGGAGAAACGTCGTCTCTCATTTTGCCCAAAAATATGTATGTATAAAATTGAGTGCATTATGACTGGCCTCTCTAACTAACTCTCTTGACTTATATTCGTCTGTAACGATAAATAATGGGACGCGATTGCTACGGCGCTTTGATACAACTATACAACCTCGACGGATGTCCGTATTGCGTTCAAAAAATTGAAGGCGTTTTGACTTCCTACGCATAATACCTGTAGTTGATTGGATCGAAAAACGCGTTGGTCGGCGGTGACGGGGACTTGACGCAACTATTTAAGCTTGCAATGGCGGTATACTGCGTATACGCGCCAAAAGAGAACTTCGAGTAGTCCAGAAATCTGAGTTTTCTGAGCGTTTGATTGTTAAATTGTAATAGAATGAGGCCATATCACTTACGTTTAAGGGCCACATTCCATTATGCTTTCTAGCTCATTCGGGCCGAAAGCCATCGCATCGATTTCGCAAGTGCAGGCTCAGGCGGGCATTTGGATGTTTAGAGTATCCATCTCGGAGCGCCGATTTATCTCGCAATCACGTCTTTGACGTCATCGCTCGATCGGCTGCTGCGAGATGTATGCTCTCGAGATTCGCGGCGGATTCATTCGTATCTTCGAGGCAGCGAGTATGGGTAGCACCTAGCCCCTGCATCTAGTACCGTTGTATTTTGTATCGAGATATGGATCAGCTCTACCATTTGACTACGAGCGTTGGATTATTTCATCCCCCCCCCCCCCATTACAAAATTAGGGCAAGAAACTTCAAAAGTAGTTGTACCCCCCCCCCCTTCCCGTGCAGTTTACAGTAGAGTAGTGCACAGCTGCATGTACTTTTATGTCTCCGTGACAGGGTCTGCATATGTACCTGGAAAATCCAGGTTGGGATTCGTTCCGGAAAATATGTGTTCCGTTTTTAGAATCCTGAAAAGAATAAATTTCCAATGTCGTTGGCTACGGAAGAAACCAATGAAAATTAATTAGATCTCAAGTTCCCCCCCCCCCCTACATTATAAATGACAGTAATCCATTAAAAGCTTGCACAATTTAATGTTAGGAACATGCTGAAAAACACTGACTTACAATTAGCGAGTTCAACTAATAGCGCCAAACCGTGCGGTCGGAGCGAAACGCACATTAGCGCCTACAAGACTGTAGATATATACTTCAAGCACAGGTCCATTGGCGGATCCAGCAAATTGGCAACATTGCCTTTTCTCAATTTAAACCTATGGAAATGTATCGATACTTGGAGGGGTCATGTGCTCCAACAAGAATCGATTAATTAGCATAGGTTTAAATGGAGGAAATCCCGTGTTGCCAAATTGCTGGATCCGCCTCTGCACACGTCGTCACTGCGGTGCGCGCTTTAGTCATTGAAAATGCGTAATTTCTTCGTGCCGGACCTACTGAGGTGTATGAACACCTTTTCCGACGTGTGCACACCGAGAGCCTGGAATCGTAGGATCGAGGGATATTAGAGATTTTGCAGCCTTGAACGATACGTTCGCCTATTGAGTCATCGTATTGATATCACAGTTGGACTGCATTTTGCAATTTGGAACTATAAAGTCTGTCTCTTCTGGAAAAACATTTATGTGCATAGGGAAATTAATGGCACAGACGTTGTTTTTGAACCGGGCTGGAATCTATAGAATTCCAAATTGCAAAATGCAGTCCAGTTCGTCCGTTTGCTTTTAATCGTCTATCAGAATGATGAGCACCTTTCAAAGGCGAGGGAATCGGCCGGTCCTGCACTGAAAAAATTATTTCATTGACTGAAAGTGCCTCGTCTGGTTCGCAAAGATTTTTTATCATTTTAATTTTATTTATTTTTTTTTTTGTCAAATCCGTGCGGATTGAATTTAATGTCAGTTTTTTAAGTTAAAGAAACGTTGTTGTGTGATTGTTTTTTTTTCAATTTAACCCTCTATGATATAGCGTTACGAATTCGTAGCAACATTTTTTGGGGGTTTTTCGAAGTTGAATCTCATCTCTGTGGCATGATTTTTCAAATTTTCATTAGCTTTATTTTTGGAATAAGTAATTCCCAGAAATGTAAAACCTTGAAAAATATTCGGTACTCATAGATTTTTTTGGAAGCTACAATATAGATTAGTATCCCCCAGAATCTGAGATTCAAAATTAATTCATGGCATACAGGTTTCAACCTAACGATAGCAAATTAACGCTGTAAAGTTTTAAGTATCGTTTTAAGTCAAAACAGTATCTCAAGAAAATTTTAAACAGGAGCCCATGGCAAATTACAAAAAACTATTACCAAACTATGTAGTTAGGTTGTAGTAGTTTGTAGGTCGAGACGTCTGCTTTGATTCTCGTAAGTTGCATTTTTCTCATCGACATGTAGTTGGAAATATTATCATCATAATAATTATTTTCGCTTGTAGCTCTATTTTTTATACATCGCGATTATGTTTACAAACGGAAAAATGTAGTGCCAACAGATTTCGTGACGTTACAAGGATCAATGACGCCAAGATCCTTTCACTTTCACTTGCAATGGGATTGCATTTTGCAAAAAGGAACCACTAGCATTGCAATGTTGCTAAGATTGTGCAACTTCTTTTGTCTTGGAGGAAAAACCCGATTATCCATTAATAGTTTCTATTTTACTCGCTAAAAACTGTAAATTTAAGACAAAAATTACCATCTAAATTTCATAGTTTTCCACGATTTTCGCATTTTTATTGCAAAAGATGAAGTTGCACAATCTTAGCATCATGGCAATGCTATTGGTTCCTTTTTGCAAAATGCAATCCAATTGTTCAAATACATTCCGGTCGTACATCCGCCATTATACATTAGATGAAAAAACAAGCGGGAAAGTTCTAATACTGTCGTATTAGAAAAGCGCTCAGGTTTTGGTCAATGTATTTAGTGAAGAAAGGAAGTATAAAATCCGTCGACTTGGCCGGGAAATGGAAATAAAACATCGGCTGATAGCAAACAGAGGTTACCAAGGAAACCAAGGAATGGAACTTTCACAGAGGAACTCACAGATGAAGAGAGACACTAACTGGCAATGCGTTGTGTCAACGTAAATTAATCTTCAGATTTGATATACCGCTGAAAACCAATGAGAGTGACACTGACACAAGGTGCTTGTGATACTACACGCCGTACACACCCGAACTTGGGAACAATATTCAACATTAGTACAGTAATGAAAGGAGCGCAATATTGTCTATGTAAACGCGTTTTTTCGTTTCACGAAAATGCAAGCCACCGTTGAGCTCATCAGGCGAGTTTTATCAGGCGTGTCTCAACTTCAACGATCAATTTCGATAAGAATTACTCTACCTCTAAGGAATTTTCTTATAGACAAACGATCGAAACTACCCGCGCAATACGTGAAAAGCAGAAAATACGGTTATCACAGCTTTATTTTTTTAAAACTGGACCCCCTCCCCCCCCCCAAAAAAAAAGCCTACACATCGATGAGCTGGTGCGCCATTTAAACGAATTAGCACTAGTATACTAGTCCTCTAGAGGCAAGTCGAAATCAAAAAGCGTTGCCTATCGGCTGAGCGCTTAAAAGGTGGTTACAGGTGGTTGAAAAAATTTTTCCATACGTATTTTGACCTCATAAGGAGAAAGCCAATGAGAAACGTTAATCTTATCACCACAACTGTTAGATCTTTTTTTTCAATCAAAGAGGCTGTTTCGAGCTATTTTAAGCTCAGAAGCGCGTTCCTCCCTAAAGGATACGTGCGTAGGTAACGCTTTTAATTGAGCAATTCCAGGATCATACATAAGCCCCATTCATGAGGTAGCATTCGTAGCTGACATCAAATCATCATTCGCGGGAATTGTTCGATTTGTTCGGTCAATATTGAGCTATAATCCCTGTTGAAACTGATAACCTAGAATTTAGGTGATGCTGCCTTAACTTCAGATGTCATCTTGTGTTCTCATAGTCGTGAGGGGACATGAATTATTACGCGCCTGGTCAGTATAGTTTGCTGGTGAAAGTTAATTTCACAAGCACGCCCAATTTAATGCAATTTTCTCGAAATTCCTCAATTTTCCCGCTTCTTATGTCTTGGGTTGAGAGCATGTTACTTGCTAGGTGCATAGGAATGTCTGGAAAAATGATCGTATAATTATTAGAGGAAATATTACAACTAAAAGAGGCGATGCTGAGCAGTAGGCAACTACTGCCTGAAGAGCCCGTCTTAAAGAGGAAGAAGTGGTTCCAAAAAGTTGCTTTGAGCGGGAACATATCATACATTGTAACAATCAATTTCTTTCAACACTTTATTAGTAGTGTACGTGCTTGACAAATATTTTTACAGGAAATTAAAAAGCATACAGAAATGATAGCAAAGAGAAAATGTCAAAAAGAGGAACAGCTAAAGCGTTATTCGAATGTCCAGAGCTTTGCAAGAATTATCCAAACGACAGAGTCTAAATAATTCAAGGGGAAAAATTTCGGATCAATTATAATCTTTTTCCTGAATTTAATTCGTTAAAGTAGGCTCTAAGCGATTAGGATTCGAGAGGACGCTTATTAATAACACACTAAGGCCTTCTTATTGACAAATATCAAAGAAATGATTATCAATTTACACTCTTTGGAAATAAAGGGTTGGTTGTTGAAATTCATAGACAACAGGATAGTAAACAAAGAAGACGAAGCATCGCGCCAGTTTTTCTTTATCTATCGCTTTGTCCATTGATCTCAAGAAACGGACCGCAGTGTTTCTCCGAGGAAATTCGACGTTCAAATTATTTCGAGAAGAAGACGCTGACATTTAGCCGCAGCTACCGATCCTCTTTTCTGTGAAGCAAAGATCTTATTACGGTGGGATGAATTTCATAACAAGCATAAAGTCTAGTCTTTTAGATTCGCTGTTCAAACGGTACTAGCCGAGATCAAGCAGGAAACCAACTGTGGACGCTCTTCAAGAGTCCATAGGGGAAAAACAACTTTGTCTCCACCTTGAATAGAGAATGAGGATGAACCATGATGTCCTTCCGGCAATCGAGGTCTTGCATTTGTCAAAGATTTGCGATTCAAGCACTTCTTCATACGGCCAATTTCTCTGGAAACACGATGGTGCCACTAATTTTCTTTCAAGCTCGAAAAATGCTGTCAAAGATCCGACCGTGATGGAGGGGATATCCTACGCTACTTAGAGAGTCCACATACAGTCGGAGGGTAGCTACTTTGTTTGAGGACTTCGAAGTTGAAAACAGGGGCACCCAGCTAATGATTTTCTCCCGATCTGTGCATGACGAGTTTGACTATGAGATATAAAGGTGGACTCTCAAAGTATAGCGTAGGATATGTCCTCTATGACCGCCGGAACTAAGTAAGCATTTTTCGAGATCAAGCTCATTTTCCTCTCAGAATATTAGTGGCACCATCGTGTTTTTGGCGAAATTTTGTAGTAAACTGCGTACATTAACCGCATATTCCTGACAAATGCAAGAACTCCAGTCTCATTCATTTGCAGGAGACTCAATTTTTGAAGAGTGTAACTACCAAATAAGGTAGGAGTGGATTCATTTTTACCCCCCCCCCCCCCCCTTCCAGAGTAAGTACTAACATATTCAGCACAGCGCTGCCTTCCGATGAAGTCCTCATCGAGGGTGTCTAATTTACAATAGAAACAGGAAAAAATTACCACGAAATGTTTTCCAGCCCGTATGAGTTTACAAGTGAATCATTAAATGACTTTTGTGAGGGCGGACGACTTGTAATGACCTTGAGTGAGGGATTTGTCCCTAAAAAGCGTTTTCACATCTTACTTCAGATGAGTTTTATAAAGAAAAGGTGCATGGAATTAACAACAGCCACAAGGTCGCTCGACAATAAGTGTTCTTATTCATATGTTTAGTCAAAGACCAGTTACAATAAAGGGAACGAATCAAAGACTGCAGCAGAAAAGTTTCTCACCGCTATGCGTTCAGACAGGAAACTTTAAACGACTCCTGTGATAAAAATAGGCAGAAAAATACGTACACCTGTTCAGTTTCAGAATCACATGTGTTCATATGTATTATATAAAATTACCTTTTTGAGCAAAGAAAGCCGAGCAACGGCTGTAACTAAAAAATAAAAAAATTGTTACTCGTACTTGTTTGTATGTGTTAAATTAAATTTCCTATTTCAGCGAAACACACTGAGCAATGGCTGCAACAAAATGATTTCTAACCAGAACGTGCTCACATGCTGAATTATATATTATTTTTGAGCAAAACCGGCCGAGCAATCAATGCAAGTAAATGGGCTCTCTCCAGAGTTTGTTCACATGTGTCGTTTTAAACTACCTCACTCAGCAAAACGTGCAGGGCGATAGCTACAAGTAATTAATGGTTCCTCAACAGTATGTGTTCGCAGGTGTCGTATTAAATTTCCTTTTCGAGTGAAGCAGACCGAGCAATGGCTGCAAGTAAATGGTTTCTCACCGGTATGTGTTCGCATGTGTGGTATTAAATTTTCTTTTAGAGCGAAACAAGCCGAGCAATGGCTGCAAATAAATGGTTTGCCACCAGTATGTGTTCGCATGTGTTTTATTAAATTTCCTTTTAGAGCGAAAGAAGCCGAGCAATGGCTGCAAGTAAATGGCTTCTCACCGGTATGTGTTCGCATGTGCCGTTTTAAAGTTCCTTTTTCAGTGAAGCAGACCGAGCAATGGCTGCATCTGAATGGTTTCTCACCGGTATGTGTTCGCATGTGATTTAATAACGTTACTTTTCGAGGGAAACAGACCGAGCATTGGCTGCATCTGAATGGTTTCTCACTGGTATGTGTTCGCATGTGCCGTATTAAATTTGCGTTTAGAGCGAAGCAGTCCGAGCAATGGCTGCAAGTGAATGGTTTCTCACCAGTATGTGTTCGCAAGTGTTGTTTTAAATCTCCTTTTCTAGCGAAACAAGCCGAGCAATGGCTGCAAGTGAATGGTTTCTCACCAGTATGTGTTCGCATGTGTTGTTTTAAATCTCCTTTTCTAGCGAAACAAGCCGAGCACTGGCTGCAAGAGAATGGCTTCTCACCGGTATGGGTTCGCACGTGCCGTTGTAAAGTTCTTTTTAGAGGGAAACAAGCAGAGCAATGGCTGCAAGTGAATGGTTTTTCACCGGTATGTGTTCGCATGTGTTGTTTTAAATCTCCTTTTCTAGCGAAACAAGCCGAGCATGGCTGCAAGAGAATGGTTCTCACCGGTATGGGTTCGCAGTGCGTTGTAAAGTTCTTTTTAGAGGGAAACAAGCAGAGCAATGGCTGCAAGTGAATGGTTTTTCACCGGTATGTGTTCGCAAGTGTTGTTTTAAATCTCCTTTTCTAGCGAAACAAGCCGAGCAATGGCTGCAAGTGAATGGTTTCTCACCAGTATGTGTTCGCATGTGTTGTTTTAAATCTCCTTTTCTAGCGAAACAAGCCGAGCACTGGCTGCAAGAGAATGGCTTCTCACCGGTATGGGTTCGCACGTGCCGTTGTAAAGTTCTTTTTAGAGGGAAACAAGCAGAGCAATGGCTGCAAGTAAATGGTTTTTCACCGGTATGTGTTCGCATGTGGTGTATTAAATTTTCTTTTAGAGCGAAACAAGCCGAGCACTGGCTGCAAGTAAATGGTTTCTCACCGGTATGTGTTCGCATGTGTGTTTTTAAAGTACCTTTTATAGCAAAACGGGCCGAGCAACGACTGCAACCGAACGGTTTGCATGTTGTGGTTGGCATATGATTTTGAATCTCATTTTCAAAATCTTGTTCTCTATCTTCCTTTACGTAAGTGCATTCATAGCTGTCAGTCTTAAGAGGGTCTTCGTTTTTAATCTCAATACTGGTATATAACTGGTCGATCCAATTTTCATTTTCATTGTCTCCTTCCGATTTTATCCTGATGGAATGACCGATGAGAGAATTGGAGGAACACGAGGCGCTATTGAAGTATTCAACGGACTTTTTTTCTTCACTTGGAGAAGTTCCAATTTCAGTTTTCACATGGCAAGGTGTATGAGAGGCAAATTCCGTGTCAAATGCAGATTCTGCTTCCGGTTCAGTTAACTCACACTTTATGAATATAGTGTTACCAACCTCCGGGATAATGTCCTGTGGATCCTTCACACTTATTCTGCCTATAGAAATCTCTGGGATCCTGTCTTCAGGAGCGCTAAGTCCTCCTTCGGATGTGCATTTGAATTCGGATTGATCCATGTAGAATCCTGAACAGAAAAAATTTCGAATATTGTGAGCAAAATTTGCGAACGAGCGAAATATTTAGGGGTACCATATAGGGTGGAGAAAATATGAAATTCCGGCCGGCAAGGTTGGCCTCGTGGTCAGCGCGTCTGACTGTGGTTGAATAGGTCCCGGATTCGAATCCCGGCGGTGGCGACAAATGTTCATGCAACTGACGAGTGGATCTGCAGAGACAGATTTCACTCGGCCTTAATCTCTAAAAAGCGAAATGTAAACTGTTGAACTGAATGATCTTAAATTTTGTTTCTCGAATTTTACCCGAAATTTGGGGACTTAAAAACGCAATTTTGAACTAATTTTGCACATACCCAGATAATGTTGAGGCAAAGTAAGGTGAAATTGGCTCAAATCGCGGGAAAATCGTATGACCTTTAAACTGGCAAATTTGGGGGTCCGAAACCCCCCTTAAAATTAGTTTGAAGTCATTTCTGTGATTCTTGCACAAAAGTGCTTACAATTTGGTAAATTTTCCTGCTTTGTTTCTTTCTCTACGATAAAATACGTTTGGGGTCGGGTCGCTCGCGAGGAACAATGGATACTGCCTCGGTCTCCGGACTGAGGTGTGGTGTACGAGGGAGAGAAGGGTAAAATGATTTCTGTATGTGCAAAAGGATTTCCGTATGAGCCACGGTTAGCACATGGTCTAATAAGTCTCACGGCTCATCAGAGATTGCACATAAGGGTCCCTCGCTTCTTTATCAGGGGCTCCAACGGGGCCAAAATGTAGCCAAGGGCTAGGGATCTTCGGAATTAGCTTTTTAAAAAAACGGAAGAGTGAAATTCACATTTGAGGATTGCTTAACTGTTCAGCCATCCTCCAATCAGTTCATTTACTTTTCTTATATATGCATGTTTTAAATAAGCGGGGCACTGTATTAAAAGTATTTAAAAAAGCTAAAGAAAGGAGCACGTCAGCTCTGGGATATAATAGGAAAATACAGACGATGAAGGAAATCAATCGACCTTAGAGATTGATGCATTAGTAACCTTTTTACAAGATCGCAAGAATTCTGAGCGAGCCCGCCCGTCATGCCGTTTATTAAAAAATATTGACTCAAATTCAAGCATTAACTGTAGTTCGCAGCGTTGCAATCGAGGTAAAAAAGCTCCTTTTCACGTGGAACCATCGATATTTGAGTTCGTTTACGGCAGGCGTGACCAACAACTATTTGACCACGGCTGTAGGAGAGTTGCAGCTTCGCGCGTGAAGGCGCGTCAAACTGCGAAGATGTCTTGACCGCCCTGCCGACCCTGGCGGGTGGGACGAACGCTAAAATCGCTGCGACAAATAGAGGATGCGTCATTATTTAAGACTCTCGTCTAATTTTTACCATTAGAAACCAAAATACCTATCCTACAGCTAAGATATAGCATCAGGGACCATGGTTGTTTTTTGGTAAAAAAAAAAAAAGGAAAATAGGACTAAATATAATTTCGCGACGAATTTTCCCGTGATTTCTTTTAAAATCGATCATAAAATTATAGTAAATTTTTCAGAAAATCTGAGCGTATCTTTTAAAAAAAAATTGATTCAAATTGAACCATTAACTGTGGTTAGCAACGTTGCAATCGAGGGAAATAAGTCCCTTGTCGCGTGGAACCGTGTCGTATATTTGAGTTCGTTTACGGCAGGCGTGACATACAACTATTTGACCACGGCTGTAAGCATGTTGCATCTTCGCCGGATTGAAGGCGCGTCAAACTGCGAAGATGTCTTGACTCTGGCGGGTGGGAAGAACGCTATAATCGCTGCGACACTTAGACGATGCGTCATTATTTATGACTCCCATCGAATTTTCACCACAGGAAACAAAAAAAAACTATGCGAATAGCTAAGATGTAGAATAAGGGACCATGGCTTTTTTTCGGTGAAAAGAAAAAAGGAAAATAGGACTAAATTTGATATCGCGACGAAATTTTCCGTGATTTCATTTAAAATCGTTCGTAAATGTATTGTAAATTTTTCAGAGAATCTGAGCGCCGCACGGTTAACGAAACATAGGATTGCCCGGTCATGGACTTCCTCCGCAACTTCTTTCCGCTACATGCTTCGATCTTTATGGAATTTCAGGTCAAAACTTAATGTTCTCAAAGCATTTTCATAGCAGAATCTGATTTTGACCCTAATTTGGCCGATGTTCACACGGAAACGCATGTTTTAGGGTGTTGTTATAAGTTTCAGGCATCAAAATTTACATGTAATAACGTCACAACAAAATACAAGGGTCGAAAAGATTTTGACAAAGTGCAACAATTTTAGGAACAGCGGAATCTGCCACGTTTGAGGAGCTCTGGGAAAAAATTGGAGGAAAAAAATTGAAAATACATGCTAGATTCGTATAGTATGAACCCTTAGGAACACTTCATGCCCACTTCGGATCCAAAATTAGCGACACCTCCATGTCCGACCTTTTGCCCATTTCGTTACAGTGTGCGTCACTTTCCGGTGAGTAACTCAGGCACTCGATACGTTGTATCGAGTACGGGGTCGAAACGATCGCAAAGGCGGTATACTGCGTTTACGCGCCAAAAGAGATCTTCGAGTACTCCAGAAATCTGAGTTTCCTGAGCGTTTGATTGTAAAATTAGGGCAAGAAACTTCAAAAGTAGTTGCACACCCCGCCCCCCCCCCTTCCCGTGCAGTATACAGTAGAGTAGTGCATAGGTGCATGTGCTTTTATGTCTCCGTGACAGGGTCCGAATATGTACCTGGAAAATCCAGGTTGGGATTCGGTCCGGAAAATATGTGTTCCGTTTTTAGAATCCTGAAAAGAATAAATTTCCAATGTCGTTGGCTACAGTATTGACGAGTTAAAGAGTTAAGAAGTACTCTATAAGCTAAAATCATTGGAATAACGAGGAATGCACCACGCCGAAGAGCGAAGCGCTTCGAGGCGTCGAACCGCAAAGTGGTCAGTGGACGTAGCCCAGCAGCTCTATTGGATTGGCAAGAAGACATATGTCACGGAATCGGATGTCTAACAATGCATCGGGTAATATCATTCAGGTAAGAAGCTTCAGAAAAAGGTTCCGCCTTCATTCACAGTGAAACAGCGTTACCGTAAGGAGAGACGCCGTTTGCGTCCTTAAAAATTGCCAACTTTCCTTCGATAAAATACAAATTGTCAAGGAAATCTGTAGATGCTACTCTTAGAATTTTTCAGGAAATTTTATGCGCGATTCAGATCCGAAAGCGCCGTGACTCGATTTTAAATTTTATATTTTCTTCCACACAAATAGCGCTATTACAAGAAGATCCAATGACCACACGGCTTCATTTTTTCATTATGTGCTTCTGATGGTACGCCGGAATTGAGTATAAAAATAAAGGATGAAGATTTGTTGGTTTTCTTGTAAAACGTTACTTTCCAGTAAAAATTGAAAACGTTTTAAACAGAGATACGGCGTTATTACTTTCGACGTGCAAAACCTGGAGGTCTGCCTCCTCAAATGTAAACAATGACCAGTGCCGTTGTTTCCAAGTTTCCAGCGACTAACAAACCATGGCAATTTGGAAAGAGACGGAGGCACTGTGTTCGGTGTTAACCGCTTGTGAAGAAACCAATGAAAATTAATTAGATCTCATGTTTTTTTTGTCCCCCCCCCCCCCATTTTAAATGACAGTAATCCATTAAAAGCTTGCACAACTTAATGGTATTAACATGCTGAAAAACACTGACTTAGAGTTCAACGAATAGCGCCAAACAGTGCGGTCGGTGCGAAACGCACATAAGCGCCTACTAGACGGTAGGAATACTTCAAGCACTTGTCGTTCTCTATGGTGCGCGCTTTAGTTGTTGAAAATGCGTAATTTCTTCGTGCCGGACCTAGTAAGGTTTATGAACACCACTTCCGAGGTGTGTACATTGAGAGCCTGGAATCCTAGGATCGAGGGATATCAGAGATTTTGCAGACTTGAGTGGTACCTTTGCATATTGCATCACTGTATTGACGTCAGAGTTCGTCCGTCTGCTTCTAAGCTGAATCCAGAATCTGAGATCCAAAATTAATTAATGGCATAGAGGGTTTAACTAAACAATAGCAAATCGACGCAGTTTAAGTCGGAAAAACTGATGTTGCGTCAATCCGCGCGGATTTACCAGAAGAAACCATATTTTGTCGACATAACACTGACAAAATATTCAAACACCACTTTAAAAGAAAATGGTATAATTAAGATGGTTGGTGATGTTCAGCAATTATTGGTTGAAGGATACGTCTTGCGGGGGATGAATATTCGTTCCAAAAATTTGCACCGGGTACTGACTCGGCCCTCTTAACTGAGAACCAGTAAAAAATTAAGTCGCTGTAAGCGTGGGTGGACGCATGTCATGTATAACAACAACAAACAATTTTCCCCAAAATTTTATTAGAAGTATGTAATTGCGAAATATTTGAACAGAAGATGTAAAAAATATAGGAGTGACAGCGAAGTCTTGCAGCCGGACGCATTACAACAAACATTTTCCCCCTTACTTTTTCTAAACTATACAAATATTACAAGTGCGTGGCTGAGAAATGTTTATACAGAAGCTGTGAAAAGTTCAGACATAACAGTAACGTGAAGGCTTCTGACCGTGAATTCAGTGCGAAATTGTAATCAGAAATAGGGCTCCCGCAAAGACTGACAGTTTTATACAGAAAATTATATCGAAATAGGTTAACGATATCGCCATCGGGTATGGTGGCGTGGCGTGCTTAGCGATACATCGATTGGTCTGCCATTTAAACCCAAGGAAAAATGGACTGCATTTTGCAATTTGGAACTATAAATTCTGGCTCTTCGGGAAAAACGCTTACGGACATAGGAAAACTAATGGCACATACGTCGTTTTTTAACCGGGCTAGAATTTATAGTTCCAAATTGCAAAATGTGGTCCAAATATCGATGAAGAGGATGATCGCAACGAAAACTTCATTAATCGATTCTTTACCATAGCTTCAAATGGGGAAAAATCGAAACTCGATCGTTCGCTCCTCGCCGCTTATTGGGCTATCAGGATACGGGACCATAGAGGCTCCCGCTCCTTCTCGACTCGGCTCTGGTGCTTGCACTAGAGCTGCTATTCCGGACGGTCCCAGCTGGGGAGTATCAATGCAGCATGTTACATTGTAGAGACCGCGCGTTGGTTGATGGGAATCGGCGCCATTTTCGGCTAGTTCCTTGTCATGACTTTATTTTATTGCATACTGTTTTATTGTTAGTCAATGCTATGTTGTGTATTGTATTTTTGGAATCATGGTGATACAGTCAACAATTCAAAACTTGTTTGTGCTTTTATCTCGTGATGGAAAAAATGTACTTTACGTTCAAAATTTGAAAATTTGAATTTTAAAGTTTTCGCGGTTAAGGAAGCTTTAACCACTGGGTTGGAGCTTCCTAGTCATTTACTCGATATCAGCTGATAGCAAACAAAGGTTACCAGGGAAACCGTAAACGTCTAACAACTATCGTGGCCATTGGGGCGATTATTGAAATGATATCGACTGTATGTCGCCGCTTACGACAGGACATAGCCCTATCTTAACTGTGTAATATATCGCAATTCGATATTGTTTTGATTTTGACTACAACTACTGCCCCCAGAGCCGCTCTCCGACGCCAATGCGTTGGAGCTTCCTGCTTGTTTTTGTTTTAAAACCACTCAATACATGTTCAGTATTAAAATTTACAGAATAAATCTCCTTCAATATTAATAATCTTTTGGCGAGAAGCCAACACTATTTGGTTTTCTGGGAGATTTCTTAGATAAATACGAAGCAGCAACATTTTTACGACACTGTAATCGCGCTGATTCCTTTTCGCTAAATGCGAGCCAATTTACCTCCTTTAGCTGGGCAGTAAATAGGATTGGACGCTTCTGGCTATTTCTAACAGAGTACTCTCAAAATGAGTCAGTTGCGCTGGTCAAAGAATCGTGTTTTCGCGCTTGATTTTTCTAGATTAGCTGAAAATAATAATATCGGCCCGAACAGCAACTTTCTACGTTTAACACGAACCGAGATATCGCCCATTGAAACGTCGGGTTTCTGGCGCCATCCACCCCGATAGTGACGCTCTTGGTTTCTTCCACCTTGCTTTGCAGATTTGGACGTATTTCTACCAAACAGACCTATGTGGAGGTGAGAAATATGGGGTGTGCTCGTCGAAGCTGCATAAGAAGCAATGTAAAAGTGGGCGTGATTCCTTTTGAAGAATTGGAAAAGCGGGATTTTACATTCTATCAAACAGACCTATGTGCCAACTGAATGCGGAACTCATGAGCCGCGGGCATGGCAAGAGAGCGTTGTGGACAGGGCTCATGAGTTACAGCGCCCCGACGACGATCTCCCCCTCTCGCGGGAGCTCGATCATTGCCGCTGACGTCACTGGCGCTTTATTATTCTCATTCACTCTTACGGCCAAAGAACTAACGAGCACACCCCATATTTCTCACCTCCACATAGGTCTGTTTGGTAGAAATACATCAATTTGTGTCTCTTTGACTGATGAAAGCAGGACGGGGGAAACCAAGGGTGTCACTACCGCGGTGGATGACGTCCAAGCCCCGAATTTTCAAAAGACGATATCTCGGTTCATATTGAACGTAGAAAGTTGCTGTTTTGACAAATCGTAATACTTTTAGCTAATCTGCAAGAATCAAGCATCAAAACACAATGATGTGACCAGTGAAACAAACTATGACCCATTGGGTTATTTAAATCAAAAGGAATTTTATATCAATTCTCAAATAAGCCCTGAGATCCACAAGAATACATGCATGATAGGGCTCATTTCATGAACGATGCATTCACTGGTGAGGCGTGAATGATCGATTATCGATATTTTCCCATTTGAAGCTGTGGTAAAGAATCGGTTATTAAGATTTTCGTTGCGAACACCCTGTTTATCGATCCTTTAACATAGCTTTAGTATCAATCGATACATCGCTAGGCACGCCACGCCACTGGATGTATTTTCTTTTGATTTAGACGCACCGGTAAATGTCAAGAAAAACAAAAATTGTTGTGTGCATATGCCTTTGGGTCCTGTGTTCCTGTAACATTACCTAGCCTTACAATAATTTCGAACCGAGAAAATACTGATATTTAGCAATAGTCACCGCTACTTTTTCCTTAAAGTACAATCCCTTATGCCAGTGGGAAAAAATTTCACAAAAGGCGTTACAGAGAATCGCTCTTTTAGTGAAACTACATAGCCCTTCGAATGTTAGAATTCAATGTTAAAGTGCCTTACGCCTCCCTCAGCTACAATCGAAACTAAATGAGGTTCACATTAGCAACAGAGATGATGTAGAGCGACTAAAAATGACAGCACATCATTGTGATAAATAATCACAACGAACCGAACAATAATTATAATGTTTTGAGTAATAATAATAAAAGATTTTTTTAAAAACATGTAACACTCATATTTTTCTCTTTATTAATAACTACAGTCCAGTTAAATGAGCCACCGTCATGCAATTATGTTGAACTATATTTCAGGATCTATGAGGCATTTTTCGCACTCTGCATTCCGAAACTATCTTGAATGGACTAAATTTCGCTTTTCAGAACTACAATTTTTTGCTCCTCAGTAGAAACACTTGTGTGCGAAGGACAAAATTCGAGAAAAAATATTCATACATTTTCTTGAAAATTCATTTGTCATCACAGGCGATTTGGCAACTTCTAGAGGCTCATACGCCATTCTTTCTTAGGACATTTGGACTACATTTTGCTATTAAGAACTAAAATTTCTGGCTCAGTTTAGAAACAAATGGACCGCGTCAAACAGAAAGGAACCAAGCCACATCACCTATTGCCTTTAATTGGGCAATTTAATTTTTTACATGAAAACGGTTGTGCGGATTTCCGTGCAAATTTCAGTGAAAATTCTCCATAGTGCGAAGCAAAGTCCTTAAAATTTTCAAAGAAATCCGAACAACCGTTCTCTCGTAAAAAATTTAATTGCCCAGTTAAACTCGGCAATAGCTGGTGTGGCTTGGTTCCTTTCTGTTAAACTCGGTCCAATTTATGTGCCATTGGTTTCCCTATGCACGTCAGTGTTAACACGGATGAGCCAAACGTTGTAATTTCTGATTGCAAAATGCATTACAAATATAAGACATTGCCTTACCAATTACGATAGGGAAATCTCATGCTCATTACCAAACTATTTTAACAAAAATAATACGAATTTCGGATTTTCTTCAATATTCCGGAGTTTCAGAGCGAAGATTAATTATAAAGTTGATCAAATAACGGGAGATTTAACAGCGCTCATATGGAAATATTCGAACATTCAAATGGAAATATCTGCAATAGGTATATTCACTTACAAATTATGATGAAGAGAAAATAACGTCGGAAATTGCTCCATTATCATTATCCATGTACCTTATAGAATTGTTGAATCCCCGAAGGTAACAGCTTCCACCTGTCGCCAAGAGGTCAGAGGAGGGTCTCTTGTCTCTGATCGCAGTATGCTCCGTTAAATGCCTTTGTAGCCGAAAAAGAGATGAGCGGTGACTAAAACTCTAGGGTTTTTCGCCAGAATGCATTCGCAAATGTCTCTTGAAAGTTATTTTTTTAGAGAAGTAAGCCGAACAATGACTGCAACTGAATGGTTTCTCGCCAGTGTGCGTTCGCATGTGTACCATGCAATTATCGTTCCTGCTGAAAGAGGAGGAACAATGACTGCAACTGAATGGTTTCTCACCAGTGTGCGTTCGCATGTGCATCTTTAAATACTCTTTTCTGCTGAAAGAAGAGGAGCAATGATTGCAACTGAATGGTTTCTCACCAGTATGCGTGCGAACATGTTCCGTTAAAGTTTGTTTTTGAGCAAAGCATGCCGTGCAGTGACTGCAACTGAATGGTTTCTCACCAGTATGCGTCCGGATGTGCTTTGATAAATTACTTGTATTAGAAAAGCATGCTGTGCAATGACTGCAACTGAATGGTTTCTCACCAGTGTGCGTTCGCATGTGCATCTTTAAATAATCTTTTCTGCTGAAAGAAGAGGAGCAATGATTGCAACTGAATGGTTTCTCACCAGTATGTGTGCGAACATGTGCCGTTAAAGTATGTTTTTGAGCAAAGCATGCCGTGCAATGACTGCAACTGAATGGTTTCTCACCAGTATGCGTTCGCATGTGCCTCTTTAAATGAATTTTCGAACGGAAAGAGGAGGAGCAATGATTGCAACTGAATGGTTTCTCACCAGTATGCGTGCGAACATGTTCCGTTAAAGTTTGTTTTTGAGCAAAGCATGCCGTGCAGTGATTGCAACTGAATGGTTTCTCACCAGTATGCGTTCGCATGTGCATCTTTAAATGAATTTTCATAAGGAAAGAGGAGGAGCAATAACTGCAACTGAATGGTTTCTCACCAGTGTGCGTTCGCATGTGCATCTTTAAATAGTCTTTTCTGCTGAAAGAAGAGGAGCAATGATTGCAACTGAATGGTTTCTCACCAGTATGTGTGCGAACATGTGCCGTTAAAGTATGTTTTTGAGCAAAGCATGCCGTGCAATGACTGCAACTGAATGGTTTCTCACCAGTATGTGTGCGAACATGTGCCGTTAATGACTTTTTGTGAGAAAAGCATGCCGTGCAATGACTGCAACTGAATGGTTCCTCACCAGTGTGCGTGCGAACATGTTCCGTTAAAGTATGTTTTTGAGCAAAGCATGCCGTGCAATGACTGCAACTGAATGGTTTCTCACCAGTATGTGTGCGAACATGTGCCGTTAAAGACTTTTTGTGAGAAAAGCATGCCGTGCAATGACTGCAACTGAATGGCTTCTCACCAGTGTGCGTTCGCATGTGCATCTTTAAATCGTCTTTACTACTGAAAGAGGAGGAGCAATGATTGCAACTAAGTAGCTTCTCATTACCAGTTTGCGTTCGCATGTGTTTCTTTAAATTATCTTCAATACTGGATGAGGAGGAGCAATGACTGTAATTGAATGGTATCTCGCCATCGTGCGTTTGCATGTGTGTTGTTAAAGCGCTTTCAGAAGAAAAAAGGCTCGAACACTCGCCGCAAGTGAATGGGTTCTCACTAGCGTGCGTTCGAATATGTTCGACGAACTCGGATTCCGACGCGTTTGTTTGGGTAGGGGGTTCACTCTTGATTTCGATATTCGTATCTGACAGGTCAATCCAACTTTCATGAGAATGGTCGGGAAGTGGAGAGCTCATGTCCTCTCTTTTCACTCGCGCTGTCATCGGGACAAAATCACGACCATCATTCTCCAAATCGTGTTCTTCTCCTCCTCGTCCCAACCTGAGTTCTGACTCATCCGTCTGGGGAGTGGGTTCACTCTTAATTTCAATGCTTGTGTGCAGCTGGTTAGTCCAACTTTCATAATCTTTTTCATCCTCGCATTCAATTTTGGGGGGAAGAGCGGAGGGCGAATCCAAGATGGACGAGGGCGAGGTGTCTTGGGTCTCTTCTACTGATGCAAGTCGGGTATTGTTGGAATCTTGAGGGTGACTTCCTCCGGACGGGTAAGATGGGTTGCCAGGCATAACGCTCGACTCCGGGCTGGTGCACGCTTCAGGTGGGGCCTGCATTGAAGGGCTCGTGCAATCAATCCTCGAGACGTCTCCCAGGGGGTCCTTCGCACTTTTATCGTTCGGTGGAATCACTGGATTGTAGTCCTCAGGTGTGCTGAGTGCAGAGTGCTCTTCCACTTGGATTTTTAGCTTCGGCATTCTCCATTGAAAATCCTGAACAGAATAAATTTCAAGACTTGTAAGCAATGCTTTGGACGACCGGTTACGATTGGAGGCAAACCATAGAGGGATTGAAAGACGGAGAGATACCATTTGCGATACGTCGATTGATCTGCCACTTATGGAAAAGGATCCGTGTACAGGGTGTTCGCAACAAACACCTTCATAGTAGATTTTTCACCGTAGCTTCGGATAGGAAAATACTGATAATCGATCATTCACGCCACGCCATTGGATACGGGTACTCGCGGGGTCGAAGTTTGCAATGTATCGGATAACGATATTCGTTAGCAACATTAATGATGTTCATTCTTTCTTTCTGGATAAATTGAGGCTTAGATTGCCACGAGCAAAAAGGAGCATAAAATATGCGACGTAGATTGAGATAAAGCAGTTAACCGGTTGACACGCCTTAGTTGGTGGCGCAATTCACTCGAGTTCGGTTCCAACTCAAGAATACAAATACTTCGACTTTGGCGTGTTGCACAGTATCGCACGCAATTGAAGGCGTTTTATGTTGGTCCGACCGCTACCTGCGGAGAGTGGAGTCTTGATGTGTTGACTTTGAGTGCTGTTTAGCTGCGCATACGTTGAATGCAAAATCATGGCCAATTCTCACATATTAGTGTTATGAGTAGCTGATGACTTCCCGGATTGAAATCGAGTATTCAGCTTTATTTTGGACGAATGATAAAAGTCTCAATTTTTTATACCCAGAAGTTCCTTTACCGTGCTAAATATAGTTCGCGTCAAAAAGAGCTCTCTGATACAGAGTTTCGTAAAAATCGATCGCTCAACGGAGCTCAGCGCCAGTACCTGCTGTGCGAACCCGTCCTGCCGCACAGTGGATCGAGTCAATAGGAGAGGTCGGGCAAAATTTGGATACTTTATACGCTTATAATTCCGTTTACACAAAACTTAAAAGTTCTAAAAGTGGTTCTATTGGTTTTCTCGTGAAATATTCTACAAGAGACACCTCTTAAAGTTTGAAATGTGGCAAAATGAACATAAAAATTTGCAGTTTTAGTCAAAAATTTCAGGTCCGACCTCTCGAATTGACTCGATCCACTGTGCGCCGTGACAACTCTCAAATTTTCGAAATCGAGTTTCTTTCAAAATTTGTCTAATTTAATTAGGACGAAAAGACCGATGCTGCTAAGACAGCACAGTCCGTTCTTTCCGTGTAAAAACGAGACGTAAGACAAAACCCTAAGCAAAAATTGACATTCTTTCGGTTGAAAAGGCCGTAAAGGGCATAATTCCGCCAGAGAGCCAATGGCAGCAGTACTTTTAAGTACAATGACGCCTTTTCCTGCCAGTTTCTGACCTTAATAGATAGTTTTTGCGAGTCCAAAACGCATTTTAGTTTGTGTTAATTCCTTCTTTCTGGATCAGCTGAGGCTTAAATTGATAGCTTTGCCTATCAATTTCAATAATCAGCCTGCACGGGGGAAAAAAAACACATTGGATCTAGAGGCCAGACTCTTCAAAACATTGACAAGAAAAAGGACTCTTGATCCAATCAGATTTAGGCTTAAATCAAAAGGAAATCCGCTCAAATTAAGAGGCTTGGTTCTTGATTTCAGCTTAAATCTTCTTGAATCAAGAGTATTTTTTCTTGTCGATGTTTTATAGAGTCTGGACTCTTTATGAGATTTAATGTATTTTTTTCCCAGTGTGGTGACTTTCCCGGTCGCTAGATACCGGATACCCTGAGGACGTTGTTGTAGTACCTACATCGAATTAGCGAAACGAAAACAAACTACGAGAACCATAAACCTCACCGGTGCAATCACCTCCAGCAGTGATTCATGCAAATTGGCAACATTCTCTTCTCTTTAAAATGATGACTGGTCATATTAATCCGGATCAATCGGTTCTTAGAAAGGCAGTGGACTCATCATTGAAATTGATAGACAAAGAGGACAACCTATTCCGAAGTTATGTTAACCGAGACACAGTTTCAATGCAGAGCATTTCAAAATTCACTCGGAGCCCGTATTATTTTTGACAGCAGTGTAAAATCTACGTTTCGTGGCGAATCTGAGCGTATCTCAGTTTCGGCAGCCCACACTGAAAAAAAATTCTCGGCGTTTTTACCAAGGTCCGTTGGTACCTTTACCATCTCGCTTTTTTTACCATTATTGGTAATTTTACCATGACAGACTAGTAAACTTACCTAAAAACCGGAATTTTTACTGTTTTTTTCAGGTAAGAATACTACTTTTATTGGTAATCAATTCCCGGTAACTTTGCCATTTTATCTCGGTAATTATACCATAGTCGATAAAAAATATTGGCGTTCTTACCAAGGTCCAGTAAAATTACCGAGAAAGTTCAATAATTTTACCGAGATTTCTCGGTAAAATTACCAATTCCATAAATGGTAATTTTACCAAGAAAAAACTGGGATCAAATAGAACCCTGAATTCTTGGTAATTTTACCCTTTTCTTAGTGAATACACCATGGTTTTTTTTCCAGTGCAAGGAACGTACACAATGTTGGTTATTTTTACTATCACTTTATACCTCGAGCATTAAAATTAAATTTTAAAAAAAGGGGAAAAAACAACTTAATCAAGATACCTACTAAGGTATCTGTCATACTTTCTCGGTAGGGTTGTAAGCATGTTGAAGATAAATACCACAAAACTTCTCGAATATTATGACGAGCCAAAGCCTCATAGAGAAACTTCATTTACACGTTCACGTTGAATTCACCGATCACATTTAAGAGTTACATTCTTTTTCAGTGCATTCCCAACTTTGATAAAATGAATCTGACATTGACCATGACCATTATGAACGGACATGATTAAATGTTCATCATCCACCGATCTCAAAAATTGAAACGTATGCCCAGGTGGGTTGTGGTATCGCTTTCGCCACACTCTAAGCAATTTTATTGTCACAGTATAATAAGACGCGCCTTCAAATTCAGATAGCGGCAATGTGGGCATCATCTGTGGTCGAATAGTTATCTCAGAAACGCCTTCCGTAAATGAAGTCAAATATGAATGGCTACACGAAAAAAATTGCTTATAAATCTAAGACTGCCACGTTGGACACTTTCACTCATTTGGGATTATAAATATGCACATCTTTTAAAAACAGGAGCAATGATTTTTCTTAAGATTTGCTGCGAATTTCCCTGAAGCATACTTACAAAGTTAGAAACTTTTAAGGTGACATTCCTATTGTTTCTTTATTTATTTTATTTTATTTTTTTTTTCACCTGAAATGAAACTTAACTTTTTCCAAAAACTCACATATTCTCACCCCAAAAACTCACCAAAAACTCACAACTCGGGTGTACTAGTTTGTTGAACCATGATGATCCAGAATTCCTCGATATTACCATCTTGAAAATGGAAATTGGCAACGCTGTACAGCCTAAACGAGGTTTCACTTCAAGTTGAAACTTTGCATGGAAGTTTGCCTTACCATCAGCTTTCGTTTGAGCCTTGTCCTATTGACCAACTCGGGTGTACTAGCCTGTTGAACCATGGTGATCCAGAATTCCTCAATTTTTTCACATAAAAATGGAAAATTGGCAACGCTGTACAGTCTAAATGAGGTTTCACTTCAAGTTGAAACTTTTCCCGGAAGTTTACCTTACCAAAAGCTTTCATTTGAGCCTTGTCTCGTTTTCCCACTCGCGTGTACAAGTCTGTTGAACTATGGTGATCCGGAATTCCTCCATTTTTGCACATAAAAATGGGAAATTGGCAACGCTCTACAGCCTAAACGAGGTTTCACTTCAAGTTGAAACTTTTCCTGGAAATTTTCCTTACCATAAGTTTTCGTTTGAGCCTGTTGACCAACTCGGGTGTACTAGCGTGTTGAACCATGATGATCCAGTATTCCTTGAGTATAGCGCATAAAAATAGATAATTGGCAACGCTGTACAGCCTAAACGAGGGGTCACTTCAAGTTGATACTTTACATGGAAGTTTGCCTTACCATACGCTTTCATTTGAGCCTTGTCCCGTTGACCAACTCGGGTATACAAAGAAAGGGGCTAAACTTGGCGAGGCTCTTTCCGCCGACTGAAGAAAATCCGCGGAAATTGTTTAGAAAAACTGTATTTGCGTTTCGTAACAAGAATGATTAAATATAAGACATTATTTGAGGTCTGCAACGTTGCAGTCGGAGCTAAATACGCTTCCTTACGCGTGTAGGAAAGGATATTTGAACTCATTCACGGCAGGCGCAGTGATACAACTATTCGACCACGGGTGTAAGCATGTTGCTGCCAGCCGGATTGAAGGCGCGCCACCCTCCAGCAATTACTCGGATCCCGTCCCGTGCGATCTTCCTGGCTGGCGCGCCGCTAAAATCACCGCAAAGGGAGGACTGCACGCCATTATCCTTGACCTGGAAAATGCTTAAAAGTGGCGCCACCTCACCCACTTACATTACGACTCTATGTACTCTATGTGTGTTACCACCTATCAGGAAAGTCATAGGAAACCAAATTTAGACGCAAAATGGGCTAGTTATCACCAAAATCCGGTTTCTTAACTAACAGACCTCGTACATTTTCAGGGGGAAAACTCTGCTATGTTAGGAAGAATTTTGTTGAGGAGAGTTCGATTGAGCGCATCTGCTGCATGACAGGCCTGATTTCTTTGCATCCTCACTTCGTCGCTCCCTTGCAGGCCGATTATTGGAATTGATAGACTAAGCCATAGACACAGAAGACAAAAAGGATTTGGAGGGATCCTATTGGTAGAAGCGGGTGGCTGCAATGGACAAAGGAGGTAGGTAATAGACTAACTAACGGCAACCCACGAGAGACCCGACAGTTAGTCTATCATTTTCCCCCTTAGTCTATGAGAACCACTCATTTCAACCAATAGGATTGCTTTATACCTCCTATGTCTTCTTTGTCCATAGCTTTGTCTATCAATTTCAATAATCAGTCCGCTGACGTGAGGGCGTATCTCAATTTCTACGTGAGCCGTGCTGCCCGTAAAACTCTATGCTATTCGCGGCTCAAATGGAAGTAGAGATACGCCCTTACGTCAGAGGAACGACGACTTGCGCGGACTCTCCTCAACGGCAATTGGACGTATTTCTGTCAAATGGAACTATGCGCCTTAAGACATGAGCCTTCAGACCCATAAGAATACATGCATGACAGGGCTCACGTCATGATGCACATAGTTCCGTTTGACAGAAATACGTCCAATTCTCGTTAGCAAAGCAATATTTCGCTCCCAAAAATATAGAATGGGACGGAAAAAGTGAAAGTAATGGTCCAACGTTAAAAATTGCATATTTTTGAGTTTTACGCTTCAAAAAGCATACTGCCACAAGGACATACGAAGTTTCGCGAATGAGTCACCTCGGTTTCGCAACTTCGCACAAAATAAAAAAAACTGCCATCAGGAGTCGCAGTTGTTTCTGAATTAAAAACAAACAACAAAACCAACCCCGTTCATCTGCCATCTTTTTTGGCCTACTTCTCCAGTATCGGATGAATGAGTATAGAAGTACGTGAGTTGGTTGTTTTATTCAAAGCACTGAGCCAGATAACGGCGGCCATTTAGGTTTTTTTGTAAAGTTGTAAAACTGGGTTGGCTCCTGACTCAACTGATTCAAACCACGCATTTACAAAAGTATTACTTGAAATATTGATTTAAAATTTTTTGAGATATTAAGCACGGAGGTTCATAACAGATCATATACATTTACAATTCATTCAAGACTGTCATGGACATATCTCTCAATTTGTGAAAGTAAATATTAATTTTATAATGGCATGCTTCAAATATTCAAGAAAATATTTATCGAAAAAGGTAATCTCTAAAAAACTTTAAAAAAATCACACAGAACTTAGCAGAGTAAAACTGACTTTAGAAAGGATAACCATATTGTCATATCATCGGGTACTGACTCGACCCTCTTAACTGAGAACCAGTAAAAAATTAAGTCGCTGTAAGCGTGGGTTGACGCATGTCATGTATAACAACAACAAACAATTTTCCCCAAAATTTTATTAGAAGTATGTAATTGCGAAATATTTGAACAGAAGATGTAAAAAATATAGGAGTGACAGCGAAGTCTTGTAGCCGGACGCATTGCAACAAACATTTTCCCCCTTACTTTTTCTAAATTGTACAAATATTACAAGTGCGTGGCTGAGAATAATTATACAGAAGATGTGAAAAGTTCAGACATTACAGCAACGTAAAGGTTTCTGACCGTGAATTCAGTGCGAAATTGTAATCAGAAATAGGGCTCCCGAAAAGACTGACAGTTTCATACAGAAAATCATATCGAAATAGGTTAACGACATCGCCATCGGGTATAGTGGCGTGGCGTGCTTAGCGATACGTCGATTGATCTGCCATTTAAACCCAAGGAAAAATATCGATGAAGAGGATGATCGCAACGAAAACTTTAACGATTAATCGATTCTTTACCATAGCTTCAAATGGGGAAAAATCGAAAATCGATCGTTCGCTCCTCGCCGCTTATTGGGCTATCAGGATACGGGACCATAGAGGCTCCCGCTCCTTCTCGACTAGGATGAATGAGTGTAAAATCTAAACAAGCAGTTCCAACGCCCAAGCGTTGAAGGGCGCTTCTTTGACAAATCATATTATTACCGATTTATGTACCCGAAGACTGACGAAGATGGAATGTAAGGTGGGATTCCTTAACCGCGAAACCCTTCAAAACTACAGATCGACCGCGAAGATCTGAAACTATCCACAAGCACTTTGTGACGAATGAAAGTTGGTGATGAATGGAAACATAAAGGATGCACTGTAAATCAGACGACGGGAAAGAGCGGCGGAACCTCTAAAGCTGGTGCGTCAACGCGATCTAGCGGACAGCGGCGTCGCGACGCCGCGAGGTAGGGCGCGCAGGTCGCGGGGGAGCGGGGCCGCGTGAAGAGGAGTTCAGCAGTGGGGAGGGGAAGCGCGGGTCGCGGGGAAGAGAGGGACCGGCCGGCCGGCGATGACATCGGCGCTGGCTGGACCCATATTCACGGCGTGAACATAGGCAGCGCTGATGTCTCCGCTAACTGGAGTTGGGGGGTTGGTTGGGGTCCTCATTCATTCTCTTGGTCCATGACATAACCTTAAACCTTCCGCTCAATGCCGCAAACCAGCCGCAAACAGCTGACGTGTCGATGCTGCGCCAAGAAAATGAACCAATCACAAAGTAGCACAGTAATACGTCACTAAAATGAAGAGATCACGTGACTGTTCGTAATATTTTCAAATCGATCTGAAAGTACTGCCTCGGATATAAGTATTTAAAGCATAAGGAGGCCCTAAAATACTTTAACCAGGTAATACGTCCGTGCGAGATTGTTATGCTTAAAAGCAAAACATTTCACGAAAACTTTTACGAATACCAATGCAGAAAAAAATCCAATTTTCCCGGGTGTACCAGAATGGCGTCATTACCCATAAGGCAAAAGGGCATGTAGTATAGTACATGTTACATCGGGGGATCGAACGGTTGGAAAGGGCGCATCTGGTACCCAGAAGCGCCCAATTGCTGTATTGCCGGAGACCAGTGGCGTGGCGTGAATTGCGATAAATCGATTGTTATGCCATTTAAACCTATGGTAAAGAATCGATTATTGGTGTTCGCTGTGAACACCCTGTTTATCGATCCTTTTCCATAGGTTTAAATGGCATAACGATCGATATATCGCAATTCACGCCACGCCGCTGCCGGAGACATGTCATAAATTGTAACGAACTTTTTTATCCACAACTTTATTAGAGGTACATAATTAACACGCGTTCGTACAGAAAGATGTGAAAATACAGGAACGAAAGGAAAGCAATGGGTTTTCACCAGAGTTCTGGCAAATAATGGGTACATTTATATTATTCTTCTCGCATTAGAGACAAAAGATCTGTTACGAAGCTACTTCTTAAACGACCCAGAAAATTGCGTGATTTATTCAAAAGACGGAGTCTAAAAATTTGCAGGGAGAAGAGCCAAACAATTTTGACAAAACTTACCCTGACTTCATACATGAGATTTAGGCCCTTTCGTGAAATGGATCGCATTTGGCAAAAAGGAACCAGCGCGATTAAAACCGTGCAACTTTTATTTTTGTTTTAAAACCACTCAATACATGTTCAGTATTAAAATTTACACAATAAATCTCCTTCAATATTAATAATCTCTTGGTGAGAAGCCAACACTATGTGGTTTTCTGGGAGATTTCTTAGATAAATACGAAGCAGCAACATTTTTACGACACTGTAATCGCGCTGATTCCTTTTCGCTAAATGCGAGCCAATTTACCTCCTTTAGCTGGGCAGTAAATAGGATTGGACGCTTCTGGCTATTTCTAAGGGAGCAGTCTCAAATGAGTCAGTTGCGCTGGTCAAAGAATCGTGTTTTCGCGCTTGATTTTTCTAGATTAGCTGAAAATAATAATATCGGCCCGAACAGCAACTTTCTACGTTTAACACGAACCGAGATATCGCCTATTGAAACGTCGAGTTTCTGGCGCCATCCACCCTGATAGTGACGTCCTTGGTTTCTTCCACCTTGCTTTGCAAATTTGGACTGCATTTTGCAATTTGGACCTATAAATTCTGCCTCATCTGAAAAAACACTTATGTGCATAGGGAAACTAATGGCACATACGTTGTTTTTAAACCGGGCCGGAATTTATAGGTCCAAATTGCAAAATGCAGTCCATTTATGTCTCTTTAACTGATGAAAGCAGGACGGGGGAAACCAAGGGTGTCACTACCGCGGTGGATGACGTCCAAAACCCGAATTTTCAAAAGGCGATATCTCGGTTCATATTGAACGTAGAAAGTTGCTGTTTTGACAAATCGTAATACTTTTAGCTAATCTGCAAGAATCAAGCATCAAAACACAATGCTGTGACCAGTGAAACAAACTATAACCCATTGGGTTATTTAAATCAAAAGGAATTTTATATCAATTCTCAAATAAGCCCTGAGATCCACAAGAATACATGCATGATAGGGCTCATTTCATGAACGATGCATTCACTGGTGAGGCGTAAATGATCGATTGTCGATATTTTCCCATTTGAAGCTGTGGTAAAGAATCGATTATTAAGATTTTCGTTGCGAACACCCTGCTCATCGATCCTTTTACATAGGTTTAAGTGGCAGATCAATCGATACATCGCTAGGCACGCCACGCCACTGGATGTATTTTCTATTGATTTAGACGCACCGGTAAATGTCAAGAAAAATAAAAATTGTTGTGTACATATGCCTTTGGGTCCTGTGTTCCTGTATCATTACCTAGCCTTACAATAATTTCGAACCGAGAAAATACTGATATTTAGCAATAGTCACCGCTACTTTTTCCTTATAGTACAATCTCTTATCCCAGTGGGAAGATATTCCACAAAAGGCATAACAGAGAATCGCTCTTTTAATGAAACTACATAGCCCCTCGAATGTTAGAATTCAATGTTAAAGTGCCTTACGCCTCCCTCAGCTACAATCGAAACTAAATGAGGTTCACATTGGGAACACAGATGATGTAGAGCGACTAAAAATAACAGCACATAATTGTGATAAATAATCACAACGAACCGAACAATAATTATAATGTTTTGAGTAATAATAATAAAAGATCTTTTTAAAAACATGTAACACTCATATTTTCCTCTTTATTAATAACTATAGTCCGGTTAAATGAGCCACCATCATGCAATTATGTTGAACTATATTTCAGGATCTTTGAGGCATTTTTCGCACTCTGCATTCCGAAACTATCTTAAATGGACTAAATTTCGCTTTTCAAAACTACGATTTTTTGCTCCTCAGTAGAAACACTTGTGTGCGAAGGACAAAATTCGAGAAAAAACATTCATAAATTTTCTTGAAAATTCATTTGTCATCAAAGGCGATTTGGCAACTTCTAGAGGCTCATACGTCATTCTTTCCTAGGACATTTGGACTACATTTTGCAATTAAGAACTAAAATGTCTGGCTCAGTTTAGAAACAAATGGACCGCGTCAAACAGAAAGGAACCAAGCCACATCACCTATTGCCTTTAATTGGGCAATTTAATTTTTTACATGAAAACGGTTGTGCGGATTTCCGTGCAAATTTCAGTGAAAATTCTCCATGGTGCGAAGCAAAGTCCTTAAAATTTTCAAAGAAATCCGAACAACCGTTCTCTCGTAAAAAATTTAATTGCCCAGTTAAACTCGGCAATAGCTGGTGTGGCTTGGTTCCATTCTGTTAAACTCGGTCCAATTTATGTGCCATTGGTTTCCCTATGCACGTCAGTGTTATCACGGATGAGCCAAACGTTGTAATTCCTGATTGCAAAATGCATTACAAATATAAGACATTGCCTTTCCAATAATTACGATAGGGAAATCTCATGCTCATTACCAAACTATTTTAACAAAAATAATACGAATTTCGGATTTTCTTCAATATTCCGGAGTTTCAGAGCGAAGATTAATTATAAAGTTGATGAAATATAACGGGAGATTTTACAGCGCTCATATAGAAATATTTGAACATTCAAATGGAAATACCTGCAATAGGTATATTCTCTTACAAATTATGATGAAGAGAAAATAACGTCGGAAAAAAGCAAAAGTAGAAACAAGCTCTCATAATCAATAAGTCTTGGGCCTCTAGCTGAGACAGGAATCAGAGCACAGCGCTACAAGTTTTCTCTATATTTGACGAGAAAGTCGGAATCACACGACGATTGGTAACGGTGGAAATGAACTCCATGACAAATAAAGGTGCTTACGATTAACATTGCTTGAAAGGAAAAAATAAAAATAACGTCATCTGTATAGTCTCAACTTCTAGTTTGATAATCAAAATTACGGGGTTTCTCCAGAGTGCGATCGAATATGTACCCATGGAGAACTTTTTTCAGAAAACGAAGCCAAGCGATGCCTGCAACTGAAAGGTCCTCGATCGATGTGTGTCGTATGCGTTCATTTAAACGACTTTTTCTGGACAAAAATGCAGAGCACTGGGAATGTATGGTTTACCGCAATCAGAGACGAGAGACCCTCCACTAGTATCTTGGTCATGGTGTAGACTTTTACTTTCGAGACTTCCGTATATTCTAATGTTGGCTATTACCTACATGGTTAATGTTGAACAACGTGTTGGCATTTCCGTTTTGCAAACAAGCCTAAAATGGCCGAAGTTTGGGAAACGTCTTTGCCTCATGACGTCACCAGAGGCTTATCATGCATGTACTCAGTATACTGATGAACTCTGATTTGTTTATTTTCACCGATAAAGCACAAAAACATAGCCCGATTATACGAAAAAAGAAGGAGAATTAATTAAAATACGGGTAAACAAGGCTAAGAATTATTGAAACACTTAAAGGCAGGACGTTTCGAGCTGCTACCAGCTCATTTTCAGCTGCAAAAACAAATAAAAACAAGTAAAAAATTGAGTGGCGACCTGACCCCAGCCGTTATTATGAGTGGTTACGTGATAACGGCTGAGGTCAGATCGCCACTCAATTTTTTACTTGTTTTTTTGTGTTTTTGCAGCTGAAAATGAGCTGGAAGCAGCTCGAAACGTCTTACCTTTTAGTGTTTCAATAATTTTTAGCTTTGTTTACTCGTATTTTAATTAATTCTCCTTCTTTATTTATTTCCACCTTAATTATTTAATCTGGAAATATTGAACCACATAAATTCTACTGAGAAACTAATTCTTGAATTCTTCGGAACGTTTCATCCCACAAAAATCTGAAAAAGAAGTATTCTCCCGCCGAAAATCTGCTGAAAATAGCCAAAATTTCAGTTTTGGTTCCTAGTTTTAAATGCCCATGGATTTTCCCGCCAATGGCGCTCACAAAGCTACTCACGCTCTTCCGCCGATGTTAGCGATCTGGACTGATCTGTGCTTTCGAAACTTCCGTATTCTAATGTTGGCTATTACCTACATGGTTAATGTTGAACAACGTGTTGGCATTTCCGTTTTGCAAACAAGCCTAAAATGGCCGAAGTTTGGGAAACGTCTTTGCCTCATGACGTCACCAGAGGCTTATCATCCATGTCGGCAAATTAACAGCCGATATTAGGGTGATGACTGTTGCTCCATTATCATTATCCATGTACCTTATAGAATTGTTGAATCCCCGAAGGTAACAGCTTCCACCTGTCGCCAAGAGGTCAGAGGAGGGTCTCTTGTCTCTGATCGCAGTATGCTCCGTTAAATGCCTTTGTAGCCGAAAAGGAGATGAGCAGTGACTAAAACTCTAGGGTTTTTCGCCTGAATGCATTCGCAAATGTCTCTTGAAAGTGATTTTTTTAGAGAAGTAAGCCGAACAATGACTGCAACTGAATGGTTTCTCGCCAGTGTGCGTTCGCATGTGTACCATGCAATTATCGTTCCTACTGAAAGAGGAGGAGCAATGACTGCAACTGAATGGTTTCTCATCAGTATGCGTGCGAACATGTGCCGTTAAAGAATTTTTGTGAGCAAAGCATGCCGCGCAATGACTGCAACTAAATGGTTTCTCACCAGTGTGCGTTCGCATGTGCATCTTTAAATTGTCCTAACTACTGAAAGAGGAGGAGCAATGATTGTAAATTAATGATTTCTCACCAGTATGCGTCCGGATGTGCTTTGATAAATTACTTGTATTAGAAAAGCATGCCTTGCAATGACTGCAACTGAATGGTTTCTCACCGGTGTGCGTTCGCATGTGCACCTTTAAAGTGCCTTTCCTACTAAAAGAAGCGGAGCAATGACTGCAACTGAATGGTTTCTCACCAGTATGCGTGCGAACATGTTCCGTTAAAGACTTTTTGTGAGAAAAGCATGCCGTGCAATAACTGCAACTGAATGGTTTCTCACCAGTGTGCGTTCGCATGTGCATCTTTAAATAGTCTTTACTACTGAAAGAAGTGGAGCAATGATTGCAACTGAATGGTTTCTCACCAGTGTGCGTTCGCATGTGCATCTTTAAATTGTCTTAACTACTGAAAGAGGAGGAGCAATGATTGTAAATGAATGGTTTCTCACCAGTATGCGTCCGGATGTGCTTTGATAAATTACTTGTAGTAGAAAAGCATGCCTTGCAATGACTGCAACTGAATGGTTTCTCGCCAGTGTGCGTTCGCATGTGTACCATGCAATTATCATTCCTACTGAAAGAGGAGGAGCAATGACTGCAACTGAATGGTTTCTCATCAGTATGCGTGCGAACATGTGCTGTTAAAGAATTTTTGTGAGCAAAGCATGCCGCGCAATGACTGCAACTGAATGGTTTCTCACCAGTGTGCGTTCGCATGTGCATCTTTAAATTGTCCTAACTACTGAAAGAGGAGGAGCAATGATTGTAAATGAATGGTTTCTCACCAGTATGCGTCCGGATGTGCTTTGATAAATTACTTGTATTAGAAAAGCATGCCTTGCAATGACTGCAACTGAATGGTTTCTCACCAGTGTGCGTTCGCATGTGCATCTTTAAATTGTCTTAACTACTGAAAGAGGAGGAACAATGATTGTAAATGAATGGTTTCTCACCAGTATGCGTCGCGATGTGCTTTGATAAATTACTTGTATTAGAAAAGCATGCCTTGCAATGACTGCAACTGAATGGTTTCTCACCAGTGTGCGTTCGCATGTGCATCTTTAAATTGTCTTAACTACTGAAAGAGGAGGAACAATGATTGTAAATGAATGGTTTCTCACCAGTATGCGTCCGGATGTGCTTTGATAAATTACTTTATTAGAAAAGCATGCCTTGCAATGACTGCAACTGAATGGTTTCTCACCAGTGTGCGTTCGCATGTGCACCTTTAAAGTGCCTTTCCTACTAAAAGAAGCGGAGCAATGACTGCAACTGAATGGTTTCTCACCAGTATGCGTGCGAACATGTCCGTTAAAGTATTTCTTGAGCAAAGCATGCCGTGCAATGACTGCAACTGAATGGTTTCTCACCAGTATGCGTGCGAACATGTGCCGTTAAAGACTTTTTGTGAGAAAAGCATGCCGTGCAATGATTGCAACTGAATGGTTTCTCACCAGTATGCGTGCGAACATGTGCCGTTAAAGACTTTTTGTGAGAAAAGTATGCCGTGCAATGATTGCAACTAAAATGGTTTCTCACCAGTATGTGTGCGGACATGTGCCGTTAAAGACTTTTTGTGAGAAAAGCATGCCGTGCAATGACTGCAACTGAATGGTTTCTCACCAGTATGCGTGCGAACATGTGCCGTTAAAGACTTTTTGTGAGAAAAGCATGCCATGCAATGACTGCAACTGAATGGTTTCTCACCAGTATGCGTGCGAACATGTGCCGTTAAAGACTTTTTGTGAGAAAAGCATGCCGTGCAATGACTGCAACTGAATGGTTTCTCACCAGTATGCGTGCGAACATGTGTCCGTTAAAGACTATGTTTTGTGAGAAAAGCATGCGATGCAATGACTGCAACTGAATGGTTTCTCACCAGTGTGCGTTCGCATGTGCATCTTTAAATAGTCTTTACTACTGAAAGAAGAGGAGCAATGATTGCAACTGAATGGTTTCTCACCAGTATGCGTGCGAACATGTTCCGTTAAAGACTTTTTGTGAGAAAAGCATGCCGTGCAATGACTGCAACTGAATGGCTTTCTCACCAGTAGTGCGTTCGCATATGTGCTCGTTAAAATATGTTTTTGACTGAAAAGGAGGCCATGCAATGACTGCAACTGAATGGTTTCTCACCAGTGTGCGTTCGCATGTGCATCTCTAAATAGTCTTTTCTACTGAAAGAAGAGGAGCAATGACTGCAACTGAATGGTTTCTCACCAGTATGCGTGCGAACATGTGCCGTTAAAGACTTTTTGTGAGAAAAGCATGCCGTGCAATGACTGCAACTGAATGGCTTCTCACCAGTGTGCGTTCGCATGTGCATCTTTAAATCGTCTTTACTACTGAAAGAGGAGGAGCAATGATTGCAACTAAGTAGCTTCTCATTACCAGTATGCGTTCGCATGTGTTTCTTTAAATTATCTTCAATACTGGATGAGGAGGAGCAATGACTGTAATTGAATGGTATCTCGCCATCGTGCGTTTGCATGTGTGTTGTTAAAGCGCTTTCAGAAGAAAAAAAGCTCGAACACTCGCCGCAAGTGAATGGGTTCTCACTAGCGTGCGTTCGAATATGTTCGACTAACTTGGATATCGACGCGTTTGTTTGGGTAGGGGGTTCGCTCTTGATTTCGATATTCGTTTCTGACAGGTCAATCCAACTTTCACAACATTGGTCGGGAAGTGGAGAGCTCATGTCCTCTCTTTTCACTCGCGCTGTTATCGGGACAAAATTACGAATATCATTCTCCAAATCGTGTTCTCCTCCTTTTCCCAACCTGAGTTCTGACTCATTCGTCTGGGGAGTGGGTTCACTCTTAATTTCAATGCTTGTGTGCAGCTGGTTGGTCCAACTTGCATAATCTTTTTCATCCTCGCATTCAATTTTGGGGGGAAGAGCGGAGGGCGAATCCAAGATGGACGAGGGCGAGGTGTCTTGGGTCTCTTCTACTGATGCAAGTCGGGTATTGTTGGAATCTTGAGGGTGACTTCCTCCGGACGGGGAAGACGGGTTGCCAGGCATAACGCTCGACTCCGGGCTGGTGCACGCTTCAGGTGGGGCCTGCATTGAAGGGCTCGTGCAATCAATCCTCGAGACGTCTCCCAGGGGTCCTTCGCACTTTTATCGTTCGGTGGAATCACTGGATTGTAGTCCTCGGGTGTGCTGAGTGCAGAGTGCTCTTCCAGTTGGATTTTTAGCTTCGGCATTCTCCATTCAAAATCCTGAACAGAATAAATTTCAAGACTTGTAAGCAATGCTTTGGACGACCGGTTACGATTGGAGGTAAACCATAGAGGCATTGAAAGACGGAGAGATACTATTTGCGATACGTCGATTGATCTGCCACTTATGGAAAAGGATCTATGTACAGGGTGTTCGCGAAGAACACCTTCATAGTAGATTTTTCACCATAGCTTCGTATAGGAAAACATTGATACTCGATCATTCACGCCAAGCCATTGGATACGGGTACCCGCGGGGTGGAAGTTTGCAATGTATCGGATAACGATATTCGTTAGCAACATTAATGATGTTCATTCTTTCTTTCTGGATAAATTGAGGCTTAGATTGCCACGAGCAAAAAGGAGCATAAAGCATGTGACGTAGATTGAGATAAAGCAGTTAACCGGTTGACACGCCTTAGTTGGTGGCGCAATTCACTCGAGTTCGGTTCCAACTCAAGAATACAAATACTTCGACTTTGGCGTGTTGCACAGTGTCGCACGCAATTGAAGGCGTTTTATGTTGGTCCGACCGCTACCTGCGGAGAGTGGAGTCTTGATGTGTTGACTTTGAGTGCTGTTTAGCTGCGCATACGTTGAATGCAAGATCATGGCCAATTCTCACATATTAGTGTTATGAGTAGCTGTTGACTTTCCGGATTGAAATCAAGTATTCAGCTTTATTTTAGACGAATGATAAAAGTCTCAATTTTTTATACAGAGAAGTTCCTTTACCGTGCTAAATATAGTTCGCGTCAAAAAGTTCCCTCCGATACCGAGTTTCGTAAAAATCGATCGCTCAACGGAGCTCAGCGCCAATACCTGCTGTGCGAACCCGTCCTGCCGCACAGTGGATCGAGTCGATAGGAGAGGTCGGACAAAATTTGGATACTTTATACGCTTATAATTCCGTTCACACAAAACTTAAAAGTTCTAAAAAGGGTTCTATTGGTTTTCTCGTGAAATATTCTACAAGAAACACCTCTTAAAGTTTGAAATGTGGCGAAATGAACATAAAAATTTGCAGTTTTAGTCAAAAATTTCAGGTCCGACCTCTCGAATTGACTCGATCCACTGTGCGCCGTGACAACTCTCAAATTTTCGAAATCGAGTTTCTTTCAAAATTTGTCTAATTTAATTAGGACGAAAAGACCGATGCTGCTAAGACAGCACAGTCCGTTCTTTCCGTGTAAAAACGAGACGTAAGACAAAACCCTAAGCAAAAATTGACATTCTTTCGGTTGAAAAGGCCGTAAAGGGCATAATTCCGCCAGAGAACCAATGGCAGCAGTACTTTTAAGTACAATGACGCCTTTTCCTGCCAGTTTCTGACCTTAATAGTTAGTTTTTGCGAGTCCAAAACGCATTTTAGTTTGTGTTAATTCCTTCTTTCTGGATCAGCTGAGGCTTAAATTGATAGCTTTGCCTATCAATTTCAATAATCAGCCTGCACGGGGGAAAAAAAAAACACATTGGATCTAGAGGCCAGACTCTTCAAAACATTGACAAGAAAAAGGACTCTTGATCCAATCAGATTTAGGCTTAAATCAAAAGGAAATCCGCTCAAATTAAGAGGCTTGGTTCTTGATTTAAGCTTAAATCTTCTTGAATCAAGAGTATTTTTTCTTGTCGATGTTTTATAGAGTCTGGACTCTTTATGAGATTTAATGTATTTTTTTCCCAGTGTGGTGACTTTCCCGGTCGCTAGATACCGGATACCCTGAGGACGTTGTTCTAGTACCTATATCGAATTAGCGAAACGAAAACAAACTACGAAAACCATAAACCTCACCGGTGCAATCACTTCCAGCAGTGATTCATGCAAATTGGCAACATTCTATTCCCATTTAAATGATGACTGGTCATATTAATCCGGATCAATCGGTTCTTAGAAAGGCAGTGGATTGATCATTGAAATTGATAGACAAAGAGGACAACCTATTCCGAAGTTATGTTAACCGAGACACAGTTTCAATACAGAGCATTTCAAAATTCACTCGGAGCTCATATTATTTTTGACAGCAGTCTAAAATCTACGTTCCATGGCGAATCTGAGCGTATCTCAGTTTCGGCAGCCCAAGGAACGTAAACAATGTTGGTTATTTTTACTATCACTTTATACCTCGAGCATTAAAATTAAATTTTAAAAAAAGGGGAAAAAACAACTTAATCAAGATACCTACTGAGGTATCTGTCATACTTTCTCGGTAGGGTTGTAAGCATGTTGAAGATAAATACCACAAAACTTCTCGAATATTATGACGAGCCAAAGCCTCATACAGAAACTTCATTTACACGTTCACGTTGAATTCACCGATCACATTTAAGAGTTACATTCTTTTTCAGTGCACTAAAAAAAAATCTCGGTGTATTTACTCAGAAAAGGGTAAAATTACCAAGAATTCAGGGTTCTATTTGATCCCAGTTTTTTCTCGGTAAAATTACCATTTATGGATTTGGTAATTTTACCGAGAAATCTCGGTAAAATTATTGACTTACTCGGTAACTTTACTGGACCCCGGTAAAAACGCCAATATTTTTTATCGACTTTGGTAGAATTACCGGGATAAAATGGCAAAGTTACCGGGAATTGATTACCAATATGCGCGGTATTCTTACCTGAAAAAAGCAGTAAAAATACCGGTTTTTAGGTAAGCTTACCAGTCTGTCTTTGTAAAATTACGAATAATTGGTAAACAAATTGAGATGGTAAAGGTACCAACGGACCTTGGTATAAACGCCGAGAATTTTTTTTCAGTGTGCATTCCCAACTTAGGTAAAATGATTCTGACATAGACCGTGACCATTATGAATGGACATGATTAAATGTTCATCATCCACCGATCTCAAAAATTGAAACACGTATGCCCAGGTGGGTTGTGGTTTCGCTTTCGCCACACTCTAAGCAATTTTATTGTCACAGTATAATAAGACGCGCCTTCAAATTCAGCTGGCGGCAATGTGGGCATCATCTGTGGTCGAATAGTTATCTCAGAAACACCTCCCGTAAATGAAGTCGAATATGAATGGCTACACGCAAAAATTGCTTATAAATCCAAGACTGCCACGTTGGACACTTTCGCACTCATTTGGGATTATAAATATGCACATCTTTTAAAAACAGGAGCAATGATTTCTCTTAAGATTTGCTGAGAATTTCCCTAAAGCATACTTACAAAGTTAGAAACTTTTAAGGTGACATTCCTATTGTTTCTTTACTTCTTTTATTTTATTTATTTTTTTTTAACTGAAATGAAACTTAACTTTTTCCAAAAACTCACATATTCTCACCCCAAAAACTCACAACTCGGGTGTACTAGTTTGTTGAACCATGGTGATCCAGAATTCCGCGATATTACCATCTTGAAAATGGAAATTGGCAACGATGTACAGCCTAAACGAGGTTTCACTTCAAGTTGAAACTTTGCATGGAAGTTTGCCTTACCATCACCTTTCGTTTGAGCCTTGTCCTCTTGACCAACTCGGGTGTACTAGCCTGTTGAACCATGGTGATCCTGAATTCCTCAATTTTTGCACATAAAAATGGAAAATTGGCAACACTGTACAGCCTAAACGAGGTTTCACTTCAAGTTGATACTTTACATGGAAGTTTGCCTTACAATAAGCTTTCATTTGAGCCTTGTCCCGTTGACCAACTCGGGTATACAAAGAAAGGGCCTAAACTTGGCGAGGCTCTTTCCGCCGACTGGAAAAATTCCGCGGAAATTGTTTAGAAAAACTGTATTTGCCTTTCGTAACAAGAATGATTAAAAATAAGACATTATTTGAGGTCTGCAACGTTGCAGTCGGAGCTAAATACGCTTCCTTACGCGTGTAGGAAAGGATATTTGAACTCATTCACGGCAGGTGCAGTGATACAACTATTCGACCACGGGTGTAAGCATGTTGCTGCCAGCCGGATTGAAGGCGCGCCACACTCCAGCAATTACTCGGGTCCCGTCCCGTGCGATCTCCCTGGCTGGCGCGCCGCTAAAATCGCCGCAAAGGAATGACTGCACGTCATTATCCTTGACTCTCTGTCCCGTTTTTACCAAAGTTAGAGTGAAAGTGTATCCCTGAATTGTAACGATTCAGAATCTCGGATTGGGTTTATTAAGTTCATTTTTTTAAAATGAGGTATGAAACGAGCGAAAATATTGCGTCAAAATTTCCGGCGACTGAATAAAATCCACGGAAATTATTTAGAAAAACTATATTTGCCTTTCGTAACAAGAATGATTGACTCTCTGTCCCGTTTTTACCACAATTTGATTGAAAGTGTATCCCTGAATTATAACGATTCAGAATCTCGGATTGGGTTTATTAAATTCATTTTTTTTAAAATGAGGTATGAAACGAGCGAAAATATTGCGTCAAAATTTCCGGAGACTGATGAAAATCCGCGGAAATTGCTTAGAAAAACTGTATTTGCCTTTCGTAACATGAAAGATTAAAAATAAGACATCAGTTGAGGTCTGCAACGTTGCAGTCGGAGCTAAATACGCTTCCTTACGCGTGTAGGAAAGGATATTTGAACTCATTCACGGCAGGCGCAGTGATACAACTATTCGACCACGGGTGTAAGCATGTTGCTGCCAGCCGGATTGAAGGCGCGCCACACTCCAGCAATTACTCGGGTCCCGTCCCGTGCGATCTCCCTGGCTGGCGCGCCGCTAAAATCACCGCAAAGGGAGGACTGCACGTCATTATCCTTGACTCTCTGTCCCGTTTTTACCACAATTAGAGTGAAAGTGTATCCCTGAATTGTAACGATTCAGAATCTCGGATTGGGTTTATTAAATTCATTTTTTTAAAATGAGGTATGAAACGAGCGAAAATATTGCGTCAAAAGAGCCTCGCCAAGTTTAGCCCCTTTTTTTGTAAACCCGAGTTGGTCAACGGGAGAGGGCTTAAATGAAAGCTTATGGTAAGGCAAACTACCATGTAAAGTATCAACTTGAAGTGACCCCTTGTTTAGGCTGTACAGCGTTGCCAATTTTCCATTTTTATGCGCTATACTCAATGAATACTGAATCATCATGGTTCAACAGGCTAGTTGACCCGAGTTGGTCAAGAGGACAAGGCTTAAACGAAAGCTTATGGTGAGGCAATCTTCCATGCAAAGTTTCAACTTGAAGTGAAACCTCGTTTAGGCTGTACAGCGTTGCCAATTTCCATTTTCAAGATGGTAATATCGAGGAATTCTGGATTATCATGGTTCAACAAACTAGTACACCCGAATTGGTCAACGGGACAAGGCTCAAATGAAAGCGTATGATAGGGCAAACTTCCAGGAAAAGTTTCAACTTGAAATGAAACCTCGTTTAGGCTGTACAGCGTTGCCAATTTTCTATTTTTATGTGCTATACTCAAGGAATACTGAATCATCATCGTTCAACAGGCTAGTACACCCGAGTTGGTCAACAGGACAAGGCTTAAACGAAAGCTTATGGTGAGGCAATCTTCCATGCAAAGTTTCAACTTGAAGTGAAACCTCGTTTAGGCTGTACAGCGTTGCCAATTTTCCATTTTTATTTGCAAAAATTGAGGAATTCTGGATCACCATAGTTCAATAGACTAGTACACCCGAGTTGGTTAACGAGACAAGGCTCAAATGAAAGCTAATGATAAGGCAAACTTCCAGGAAAAGTTTCAACTTGAAGTGAAACCTCGTTTAGGCTGTACAGCGTTGCCAATTTTCCATTTTTATGTGCTAAAATCAAGGAATTCGGGACTAGTAGTCCAGTGCATCATTATTAAACAGACTAGAGTCCATACTCATCAAAGCTATAGCCCATGAAGGTACGTTTTCCGCGAAAAATCTCGAAAATACCCTAATTTTATGTTTAAAAAATTTAATAATAAATTAGCAACACTGCTCCGAAACGTTCAGGATGGCCTTTGGTTGCGCTTCTATTCGATCTCAGGGTCGTATTTAGCTCGTGGACCGATGCACTAGTCTGTTTAATTATGATGCCATGGACTATTAGTCCCGAATTCCTTGATTTTAGCACATAAAAATGGAAAATTGGCAATGTTGTACAGCCTAAACGAGGTTTCACTTCAAGTTGAAACTTTTCCCGGAAGTTTGCCTTATCATAAGCTTTCATTTGAGCCTTGTCTCGTTGACCAACTCGGGTGTACTAGTCTGTTGAAGTATGGTGATCCAGAATTCCTCAATTTTTGCACATAAAAATGGAAAATTGGCAACGCTCTACAGCCTAAACGAGGTTTCACTTCAAGTTGAAACTTTTCCTGGAAGTTTTCCTTACCATAAGCTTTCGTTTGAGCCTTGTCCTGTTGACCAACTCGGGTGTACTAGCCTGTTGAACCATGATGATCCAGTATTCCTTGAGTATAGCGCATAAAAATAGATAATTGGCAACGCTGTACAGCCTAAACGAGGGGTCACTTCAAGTTGATACTTCACATGGAAGTTTGCATTACCATAAGCTTTCATTTGAGCCTTGTCCCGATGACCCACGCGGGTATACAAAAAGGGGCTAAAAAACACCACTTTTGGGCGAGGCTCTTTCTCCGCGGACTCCAAGGGGAAGAAATTCAGCAGAAAAGAACAAGATACAAGGTAGTGCCCAAAGAAAAGAATCAACCTAATAGTTATTTGTAAATGGAAAAATGCAGAACTAATGTTTCTGAAATAAGCTGACAAGAATTGGTCCCTCTTTTCCAAACTCGATCCGAAGGTTGTGTTTGGAAAGGTACATATTTGTATAGGAAAATAAATGGCAGATATTTGTTTCTGAAATAAAGCAATAAAGTTGGTTTCTTTTTTGCCGAACTTGCTCCTAATGAAATCTAAGAGGAAGACATGGAGATCTAGACACTGAAATTAAGTAACTTACCAATTTGGTGATTTGAGATCTTGGAAGCTGCTACAATCCTGATACAGAAATAGGGGTTTTCAGTATTCAACAGATTATGACTTCATAAAATGCATTTTCCGAAGTAAAATTTTTTCTTCTTACAAAAAGGTTCTTATGAATTCTGCAACCACATCAACCCCTGAAAAGATACCGACACAAATGGATTACACATCATGCGTACTCCCATAAGAACACATGTTAAATCACAGCCGAGTTTCATCCACTATTGTAATGTCACAGAAACGTAGTTTCACCCTCTTCATTCTCATAAGCAACACTTTGGGTTCTCGGAGCTTTCGCTCCTTGTGGCAAACTCCAGTGTATGAAACTCACAGTTGGCGGAGCATGGGATCAGCCCAACTGTAGTTTTTACAATGCTTCCCTCCATAGGACATTAGGCTAGTTCAGGTTGAGATGCTTGGTAAGCAGCAGCCTGATTGTAGAAATTTTGTGTTTGTCGGGTAGACATAGATAATGTGGGTTAAAAGACAGAGTGTGATTGGTCAGCTATGACAAAGCGGCGGCTATGTCGTGCCTAGGTAAGATAGAATGGACGACATACTGTCGGAAACTTAAGAGGTGCTTTTGGCTTCTTGTGAGTTCCACCGGACATAGGCACAACATAGCAACGATAAGACATAGACAAACAATCTTGCTCCGCCTTTTAACCTATGTCATATGCTCAAAAAAAGGTTGGAATCGATCAAAAAAACAAACACAGCCCTCATTCACTTCTACATCTACCCCACACGTATTTAAGCATGACACACTTCGACTGTGTAAGTCGGCAATCACATAACTCGGTTTGCGAAGTCGCAGACTTCTTATCATACCTTATTTTTGTAACGGAAAACTACTCAACGGCAATTCTTTAACACTGCCGTGATTTTTCTTCCCTGTGCGAAGAAAATTCTGCAAAAACTTCAAGGAATGATGTCAATTTGTTCTCTCCTAAAAATATAACTTAGAAGCGGAGATTTTCAGACACCGCGAACGAGTTATGTGATTGCCGACTTACATTGTCGACTTGAAATTTAACACTTGCATGCTGTGAAAATGGATATTTCTTCATAGTACTTACAGGAATGAGAATGTGCGTGGATGGCTGCAATCGAACTGATCAACGAGCACTGATTATCTCATATGAATTAGCCGACACTTTTTCAAGGAACAGAGGCACAACGCTTGAAAAACACGAACTTGTAACAGAACGGACTGGCTTAGAACGACTTAAACTTTGAATTTCGAACTCGTTATTCAACTAACAAACGACCAGAAGCAAAACTTGTGACTGTGACGGAACCGAATACATTCTGATTTCTGATTCCGAAGCCTTTTCTTTGTTTACCGACCGCTTGTCTAAACACTTGAACAGTAATTATTGAGGTTATGTTAGGCTTAGGCTTGGTCGATGTTTACTTTTTGCAGGCAAAGACCCCCTACGATGTGCAGGCAAGATGGCTGCGTCGCGCGACGGGAACTCAGGGCAGTTCGAGCTTCGAGCACTCTCTTCCCAATACCTACTCTAACCCATCCTATCGTCCGCCGCCTCCCTACCCCACCCAGCTCTCCCATCCATTTCCGTTTCCTGCGCATCTACCACTTTTTGGATTGTTATGTACTTTTGAAGGTTTAAGTTATCAAAAGTAGAAATGTGCACAGATATTGTTTTAGCAAATTTTTCAAGAAATGTGCTAAGTGCCTCGTATTTACCTATTAACAGGAAGTTTCCAGAAGTTGTACCATTGTGCCACAAAAAGAAATTGATAAATTTGTGCGAATGTTTAGTTAAAGTTTTAGCTTGATGGTTCATCTTTACATGGAAATATTTTTGGTACAATTATAATTTCCACAATGAAAGTCTGGCAACACAGCTAACTTAGCAAAATCCCTCATATTTCTTAGGAATTAAGTCAGATGTGAGGGTAAGATTTATCCCCCCCCCCCTCCTCCTCTCAACTAGTTCCCCCAATGCGCACAGAATGTACTAATAAGCAGCATAAAGCAGAGGGAAAGATACAGGTATAATTAATAGATAGGTATTCACAACATGGATGATTTCAAAATTTGACATCTGAAGCATGTTTGAGATAATATTAAGCACCGATAGTATTCTCCGGAGTAGAGTCCCTTTATACCCAGAGTTAAGACAACTCACTTTTGGTTCGGCTGAAAGTGGCCTAAAAAAAAATCCAATTCTGATTGGTTCTCGCTCATGGAGGCCGAAACGAGTGCACCAAGATGGCAGTACCTCGAATGGGAACAAGAATAATGAAAATATCACCTAATTGTGGTTTATCAAGAGTAAATTGTCATTTCCATCGGTCCAAAATGAAAAGAGAATAAGAAATTATTCACAAACCAATCTCATTTTCTTTTTAATTGATCAATTTGTTGATGTTGTTGTTTTTGTATGACAGACATCGCAGGATTCCTGATCCTTATCCCTCAATATCGTTCGTTTGGGTGCACTCGTTTCGGCCTCCATGGCCAGCTATGGAACGCCGTTAGTGTCAAAACCCTTTTCTTGCGCGCGCGGAATTTTTTCTGGCGCGCGGAATTTTTTTTCGGCGCGCGGAAAGAAAAAACCCGTTTTCGATGAAAATCTCTGAATTTCCGGATTCCGCGCCGGTATTCGATATATTTGCGCCGTTTGTGTCAAAACTATTTTTTCCGGCGCGGCGCTCCAAATCTGTTCCGCGCGCGGACTTTTCGATATATCGATTCCTGCTCGCCGCCGGCGCGGCGCTCCGAAATCTGTTCCGCGCGCAGAATTTTCGATATATCGATTCCTGCTCGCCGACTGTTTTTTCCGGCGCTGCACCAGAAAATAATTCCGCGCGCCACTTTTTCGATATATCGATTTTTCTGCGCGCGGAGAATATTATCTCTCTTTTGAACGATTTCCATTATCGATCCTCTGCGTGCCCCTGCCGTATGTGGGTCGTGTAAACAAACGCAGATTGATAACACAAATGATCCAAACAACTCGAAATCTCTTAATTTTAATTAATTTAAATCCATTTTCGACTTCAACCAAGCATTTGGCAATAATATTCATCGTATTTTACAACCTGGAGCCACGGCCTATCGGCTCATTTTAAGGTGCATTCTGAAAATCAGTTTTACAAGTCCAATGTCCAAACCCAGACTTTCTTCTTTCCCTTTTTTTTAACCATTCTCTTTTCACTTTCGCCTCAAATCAAATGTTTTGCAGTTTTTTTGTCTTAAGTAAGTGGTCCTGAATTCATTCAAGAGTTAGAAGTTAACGATTTATTTAGTATGATAGCCTTTTGACCTCTTAAGCTTTATCGATATGATCTCATGTAGTTCGAGGTTTCTTTGGCCCAAACCAAGTGATTACTTACACATCTGATGTGAGTCTTATGGCTCTTCAAATTCGCAGTGTAGAATTAAATCAGAGACTACAGTTACTTAATCCAGTTCTGCTCTCTTGTTCAATGTTTGTCATACGTGTTTGTTCGGTGACCACTGTAGTGCATATACACAGTTATGCTATCGGTACAGGTATTATTTCTTGTTTTCTACAGTCAGGACTTTCTCTTAAGCGCAATAATTTACCAAAGAAATTCACCTAGTTGCGTAAATAATTTGGTGTATAGATATTCTGTTAATGTCTCCTTGCGGTGATGCAAAGTTTCTGAGATCTGTCATAAGTGGATTTTGCATTTGGACGGTCACTCTTGCCTGATAAAATTACTGCTCTAGCAACTTCAAATTTATACTTTGATCTCTGATTCATCACTAAATGACACTCGTGCGGGGTCATTTATCTTTAATCAGTTCAAAGCTATTTCGACAATGAATCATCAAAGGTCCGATTGAAGAAGGAATTTTCTGGTGAGTGCTGCGGCTGAACCGACATCACAACTCTACTATCGAAAGCATCAACCAAGACATGATCATTCGTCTAGAAGTGGAAATATTTTGCAACTCATCAGCAGGCCGATTATTGAAGGCTTAGAGCAACCCGACAAGACAACAAATTCCGATATATTACATGGAGAAGATAGGGCTATGTCTTTTCATATCGGGCTGACATAGTTTCAATAATCAGGTAGCTGGTAGTTTAACAGGTAAGATTGGTAAAGTCACTTAGGTATCACAAGTTACATTCGTATCTCTTGTGGAACAGTGTTTGTAGGTATGCTTACCTTTATGGAGATTAATTGATAACAAAACGAGCATATCGATGTCATAGCCTAACTAGAAAACCATGTACGTAGATTTACAAATTTTCAGACTTTCTGTTTCTCTTCGATTATAAAATCATGCAACGAAATGTTACAAATGTCATCCCCAGATAACCTTAACCATGTTCCTGACTTATTCTTATGGGAGGATGTAATTCTATGTCTTTTCAAAATCCTTCCATCCGTCTGTACCTGAGAAATTCAGTAAATCAGCCGACTTTCGGACTTTTAACCAGAATCGTCGGCATCTTTACAATTGAAATGATTCTTATGTGTTTTTGAACAAAGGCATTTTATTAAAATTTTTGTTGGACAGGTTTGATTCACCCTGAATTCTTAAATAGAGAGAAAAAAAAATATTTTCTTCACTCTAGAAAGACATGAAACTGACCAAGCTGTAGGTAAGTAAGTAGTTTTTGATTACTTCATTCCATGAAATGTGATGAGCCTTGTTGCTGCAGGAAACACAACATACTAGCAGGAATCCTCAAATAAATTTTCTATCTTCTACAATATCTGTTGATACTTAAGTATTTGATGATACCTGCGAAGTACAAAATTTCTGAAAAGACACTGGGAATACCAGCAGAGTCATCTCAAAATTTTCTCTCAGGAACAAAACTAAAAATTGTGGAAGTTTCCTAAGAATGCTCGGAAGACATATTTACGTATTATTAATAGATGAAGTGTAGCCTGCTACATATCATGTCGTATTCCTCTTCAAATATACATGCAGGTGAGTAGATTTTGAAATTTTGAGCGCACAATTTGCTTAAGAAAGAAGCGAGCACTACCATGATTTCCACTTACCATTACCACTTCCTCATAAATTTTTATAAGTTGATGCTTTTGAAAGTTGAGTTGTGATGTCGGTTCAGCCGCAGCACTCACCAGAAAATTCCTTCTTCAATCGGACCTTTGATGATTCATTGTCGAAATAGCTTTGAACTGATTAAAGATAAATGACCCCGCACGAGTGTCATTTAGTGATGAATCAGAGATCAAAGTATAAATTTGAAGTTGCTAGAGCAGTAATTTTATCAGGCAAGAGTGACCGTCCAAATGCAAAATCCACTTATGACAGATCTCAGAAACTTTGCATCACCGCAAGGAGACATTAACAGAATATCTATACACCAAATTATTTACGCAACTAGGTGAATTTCTTTGGTAAATTATTGCGCTTAAGAGAAAGTCCTGACTGTAGAAAACAAGAAATAATACCTGTACCGATAGCATAACTGTGTATATGCACTACAGTGGTCACCGAACAAACACGTATGACAAACATTGAACAAGAGAGCAGAACTGGATTAAGTAACTGTAGTCTCTGATTTAATTCTACACTGCGAATTTGAAGAGCCATAAGACTCACATCAGATGTGTAAGTAATCACTTGGTTTGGGCCAAAGAAACCTCGAACTACATGAGATCATATCGATAAAGCTTAAGAGGTCAAAAGGCTATCATACTAAATAAATCGTTAACTTCTAACTCTTGAATGAATTCAGGACCACTTACTTAAGACAAAAAAACTGCAAAACATTTGATTTGAGGCGAAAGTGAAAAGAGAATGGTTAAAAAAAAGGGAAAGAAGAAAGTCTGGGTTTGGACATTGGACTTGTAAAACTGATTTTCAGAATGCACCTTAAAATGAGCCGATAGGCCGTGGCTCCAGGTTGTAAAATACGATGAATATTATTGCCAAATGCTTGGTTGAAGTCGAAAATGGATTTAAATTAATTAAAATTAAGAGATTTCGAGTTGTTTGGATCATTTGTGTTATCAATCTGCGTTTGTTTACACGACCCACATACGGCAGGGGCACGCAGAGGATCGATAATGGAAATCGTTCAAAAGAGAGATAATATTCTCCGCGCGCAGAAAAATCGATATATCGAAAAAGTGGCGCGCGGAATTATTTTCTGGTGCAGCGCCGGAAAAAACAGTCGGCGAGCAGGAATCGATATATCGAAAATTCTGCGCGCGGAACAGATTTCGGAGCGCCGCGCCGGCGGCGAGCAGGAATCGATATATCGAAAAGTCCGCGCGCGGAACAGATTTGGAGCGCCGCGCCGGAAAAAATAGTTTTGACACAAACGGCGCAAATATATCGAATACCGGCGCGGAATCCGGAAATTCAGAGATTTTCATCGAAAACGGGTTTTTTCTTTCCGCGCGCCGAAAAAAAATTCCGCGCGCCAGAAAAAATTCCGCGCGCGCAAGAAAAGGGTTTTGACACTAACGGCGTTCCATAGTTTTGACACTAACGGCGTTCCATAGGCCAGCTAAGGCCGGCTGCCAGTCAGCTGATAATCGAGTTGTCTTAACTCTGGGTATAAAGGGACTCTACTCCGGAGGAGGCTGCAGTGGGTGCTGCATGCATGTACACAGCCTGGCAAATACGTAAGTACAACTCTGCGTCTTTACCGACCAACTACACATCTTTTTTACCTAAAATTTAACTCTAAGTAACTTGTGTGTTTCTCCCACACGTAGATAGCCTCCTTTTATTTTTTAAATTTTTCCTGAGATCTACGCCTGATTCCAATAAGGAAGGAAGGATGCTATCTTAGTTTTTAGCTGCCATAGCTTTATCCTGAAAACATTTATACCTTGTGCGCATACAATCCTCAAACTCATCCCTTATCATCTGGCATCCTCTGCCTATTTAGCAATAAGTAAATCCTCTAATCAAACATACATGGCTTAGATATAAATTAAAGCCCCCCTCCCCCCCGTATTTTCCACCAAAATTCAAAATGTAAATAGGTACGTTTAAGATTAATTTCAATGCCTCAGAACGCTGGGGCCCCCACACAAGCTTGTGATTTCTCCATAAATTCTAAAGATTCTCCATCCTCAATCCTTAAATAAATTATATCATAATAATTATGTCAATAATTCTATTATATCCTTAAATTATATCAGAAAAATATCTTGCCAAAGTATTTTGAGAATTACCCTGGTTGACTTGGGTTGGACTCGTTTAGAAATTTAATCTCAATCAAAAATGCCAATTCCCTGAGCAGTTTAATTTTTCTCCGCGAGTGAAATTTGTGCTTGGCGCCATTAGGAGCAAAGAGTAGGGGAGAGGAGAGAGCAACAGAGCAGAATCATGGAGTCCGAGCTAGTCCGAGCGAGCTGCACGCACGCTCCACCAGCTACTCCCGCTCTGTGATCGCCTGCACATCGTAGGGGGTCTTTGCCTGCAAAAACGCTCAATCAGGCTTGGTCGGGGCTTGGTGATGCCGTGCCAATCAAAATCAAAGACATAAAGACGGAGCGCTCGTATCTAAAAGCACGGGGAAAAAGTGAAGCTAGGTTCGGCGCTGCGCGCTTGTGTGAGTGTGTAAATAAGCGCGGGAATCCATGGCAGCAAACGGAAATTTGATTTGAACTTGTCCTCTTGATTTTTGCACATTTCTTCTTTGAAACGTATTTTAAATTCCTAAAACGAATATACTAAGAAAGTTAGGTCTGCGTCCTAATATAATACACCTACTTTTGCTCGGTAACAGGCAGCAAGACAATTTGAATCCATTTCTGATTGGTTCCCGTATTTTAGGCCTTCAGTTCATAGTGTCACAAACGGGAATAAAGATTACATTTTCACCGATTGCAAAGATTATAATCTGGAATGGACCAGGAAATTACGGGTTCGGCAAGGAACAAACGGAATGAGAGGAGGAACGGAGAAAGGCATTTGAGAATGGGCCGATCAAAGATTACAAAAAACGTTCAATTTCTGTAATCTTTATTCCCGTTTGTGACATCCATGAGCCGAATTGTCTTGACTCTCAGTATAAAGGGACTCTAACAGGCAGTAATCTCACATAAAGTTAGTTTTTCTTCTGCTCATGGTGGTTCTGCAGGTTCAAACAGGCCGTTACAATTCTAGATCAACGTTACTCCCAAATGAAATTAATCGGTCAACGACGGACTGAAACTAACCTAAAGTTAAAAAAATATGAGTCTGTACCTGAATTTGGGCAAAAATCAACCTAAAATACTTTGTTTCCGCAATTTTATTTATTAGTTCCCGCCCTACATTTGAATTCAAAGTTGTCACGATTCCGCCGCCAATCCTCTAGCCAATAGTAGAGGTGATTGAAAAGAAGCTCTAGAAGCTTCATTTTTTGCATTTAGTGCTCCGTCTTTATGTCTTTGGTGCCAATAGAGACTTTGCACGAAAATGTTTTATTGCTTCATCTGAAAGTGCTTAAAGAGCTGATTTCCCAGTATTTTTTATAATTTTTTTCTGATATGGGAAACAGTATAAAAATATATTTAAAAGTGAGAAAATGCACCGCCCAGTGACGTCATCTGGCGGCATTTCCCATTTAAACGCATGTATTTTATTAGGTCATTTAGTCATATATTCTCCAATAATTGTTCAATTCATGAACCAAGGGTATCCTCGTGTTCAGTTCACTCAGTAGTTTCCACTCAAACACGAAATTCATCAAATTTCAGACACCTGCAACTTCTCTATTACAGCAGGCGTAACATACAACTATTTGACCACGGGTGTACGCATGTTGCAGCTCCGCCGGATTGAAGGCGTTTCAAACTGCGAAGATGTCTTGACTCTTCCACGCCCTGCCGAACCTCGCGAGCGGGACGAACGCTAAAATCGCTGCGACACTTAGACAACGCGTCATTATTTATGACTCCCTTCTAATTCTCTCCATGCAAAACAAAAGTAACTATCCTAATACCTACGATTTAGAATCAGGGACCGTGGTTTTTTTTCGGTAAAAAGAAAATAAGGAATATAGGACTGAATAAAATATCGCGACGAAATGTCCCGTGATTTTAATTAAAATCGTTCGTTAAATTACAGTTAATTTTTCAGAGAATCTGTGCGTATCTTTCAATAAATAAAGATCGAAATTGACGCATTAAATGCGGTTTGCAACGTTGCAATCGAGGTTAACAAGCTCCAATTCGCGTGGAATGAGCCATCGATATTTGAGTTCGTTTACAGCCGGTGCCATGTGATGCCGCAGCCGCACAGTGGTCCTGGTCCCGCTGCCGCTCCTACAACATTGTCGAGTTGTCGTACATCGACCATTGAGGCTCTAACCATAGAGTACAATTAGAGTCTCTAAGTACAATGAGTAGAGTCGCAATGTATTGGAGCGACGGTGAAGTCAATCCATGGATGTGTCATTCCGAGCCCCTTGTCTGCCAGAAAGTGGGAACCATCTGGGAGCCGTTCGGCATATTTAACACGGCGGCTTATGGGGAAATCGCGGGCTCTTGGTGGTTTTCGGGATTTATTCATTTCAATCAATCATTATTTCCGCGAATTTTGGCAAATTGAGTTCGCCGAATTCATAACCCTGGTAAAAATGGCAAGTGTTAGGTCAGTGAATTTTCCACTGAGGTCAGTGCAATTTGCTCTGAGCCGAGGTCAGTTCAGTTTTCTCTGACGTAAGTGTTAAGGCACTTACCCAAGAAGTCAGCACTGAGGTAAGAGGCACTGACGTCGGGAGAAAGACTTGCCTAAGTGCAGAGATGTCTCTGAGGTAAGCGGGACTGAGGTCAGGACTTGGTTCATCTGACATCAATCTTAATCGAACCGCACTCACTCCCAAAAAGTAGAGATGGCTCCTCCTTCCCCCACCCTATTTCATTTTCGTGGGGGAATATTTCCTCGGGACACGGGGACCACAAACTTTATCTTTCAGAGAGGCATATTTTGTAGAAGGTGGGATTTTCTAAGAGGGAAGGAAAACTAGTTTAAGTAGCCACACTCTTGAATAATTTGTTTTACCCTATTCGTTTAAGATGGCACTTAAATAATAAAACACAACAAAAAATGAGATCGATAAAAATATTATCACCGCTAAAATATGTATTTAGATATATTTATTTAAGCATTATTATTTTTTTATAAAAAAAAATAGTTTTAAATTTGTTTTAATTTTTTTCAGTTTTAACTGTTTTTAAAATGTTTCAGTCTCAATTTTTTTTAAAAATTTCCTACTTTATTTTCAATTCTTTTCTAACTTTTTTACTCCTTTACTTTCAATTTTTGTATCTGCTAATTTATATTTTTTGTATAATTTCAACTTTCATTATTTTTTTTGCATCATTAGCTTTAATTTTGAATTTTAGTGCGATCCATTTTTTTTTTCAAAGAAACGTAACTTACAAAACTTCATTTACATGTTGATTGATTAAAAAAGAATAATAGAAAAATTAAGTATCGGATTCACATTCAAAGACAAAATCATCATTTGCTGGCAAAATTACCCCAATGGGGGCCCTGAAATGGTAAAATTACGCCCCTAAAACGTACACGCGCAGGTAGTGTAGTGGTTCAATCGCTAGAACGATCACCGAAGTTAAGTTACGTCGGGCGTAGTTAGTACTTAGATTGGAGACCGCATGGGAACGAGCGATGTCCCCTGAAGATTGTGATACTTGCTTGGGATTGAAAACTAACAGCAGCCCTCCCTGATCGTCAAATGGTGACTTAACGTACCTGGCAAATCGGTAATTAACGAAATTTTTGCCTGTACAGTATTTCTGGGAGTTTCCACTCCGCTTACGTCTGAGACACTTAGGTCAGTGCCACTTACATCAGAGGCACTTGCCTTTGGAACAGACCTAACACTGAGGTAGCAGATCAGCGCCCGGCAGCACTGACATCAGTGCTTAGGTCTGTTCCAAAGGCAAGTGCTACTGATCTGAGCACTTGCCATTTTTACCAGGGAAATAATTCAAAAATGTGCAACACTGCAGGTTTTCATGAAATAAATTTTATACCTGTATTTTCTAAGCTAAGACCGCGGAGCACACTACAGGGTGAGCGAAAAGTCCCCGACCCCCCTCTAACTTTTGAACGAATTGAGCTAGGGAAATGAAACTTTGAGAATGTTCCTATCTCAAAGGGGACCATCTTTTGAGGGGGTCAAAATTTTCCAATTTTTTGGAACCCAACTTTTTTTTTCAAATAGCAACCCCTATCTTGTGATACTTCATTCGAAAGAGCATAAAAAACTAAGAATTTTGGCGCAAACCGCAGATCAATAACTCAATTTTTGACCGAGTTATGATAGGTCAAAGGTCAAATTTGACCTATTTTCAAAAAAGCATAACTCCGGTTCAAATTATCCGGTTATTGATCTGCGGTTTGCGCCAAAATTCTTAGTTTTTTATGCTCTTTCGAATGAGGTATCACAAGTTAGGGGTTGCTATTTGAAAAAAAAAGTTGGGGGCCCCTGTCCCCCCCTGAGGGGGGGACCAAAATTTTGACCCCCTCAAAAGATGGTCCCCTTTGAGATAGGAACATTCCCAAAGTTTCATTTCCCTAGCTCAATTCGTTCAAAAGTTAGAGGGGGGGCCGGGGACTTTTCGCTCACCCTGTATGTAACGAAATTGGCAGCAGAGATCGGACATGGGACATGGGCACTAATTTTGTATCCGGCCGGAATGGGCATGAAATGTTCCTAAGGGTTCATACTTTACGAATCTAGCATGTATTTTCAATTTTTTTCCTCCAATTTTTATCCTAGATCTCCTCGAATGTGGCAGATTCCGCTGTTCCTGAAATTGTCACACTTGCTTCGTCAAAATCTTTTCGACCCATGTATTCAGGCTCGGACTGGCCATAAGGCTAATCTGGCATTGGCAGATACGCCCCCTTGGCGCCCCTCTGACAGATAGCAAAATAAGAAGAGAAAAAAAAAATTACGACCGAGAATATATGCGGAAAATTTCTTAAAATGAACGGAAGAAGAGAGAGTTAGGAGTTAAGAGAGGTGCTTTTACGCATAGAGGTGAACAGAGGTCCAAGAACTACTTTCTGAAGCGTACAAACTTTTCTGTGAAATTGTCACCTTTTTGTTGACACACAGGCGCTTTATCATCCCCCTCCTTCACTCTCTATGTGTAACTACCGTAGAAGCGATAGCCGGTTCGATTTTTAGACGTACGCACACTTTATAGACCTCTTGAGAGACCTTTAAACATATTTCTTCCTTTTCAAAATGACTATTGATTTGGACATACCATAGCATATCTCGGACAAACTTAACCTTAATTTACTTCGAAATTCAAAATTAAGTAGAGACATATAAAGTGTAAACGCGATACAACTATTCTCGCAAGATGGGTGTCGACATTGCATATGAATAATGCAAGATGCGATGGCGTGAGTCGTGAACTCGCAATGCACTGCTCTAGTTTAAAGCAACATTACAAATAAGACAAACGGAAACAAACACAACATGGAAATAAAGCGAGGGAAAGGATGCGCGTTAATGACGGCGCAGAGATACAACTATTCGTACTTGATGGACATCCGTGCTGCATCTGAAAAATTGAAGGCGCGATGACGAGAAGCGTGAGTTCTCAATGCTCTGCAATATGCTGCCAATGAGGTGTCGCTCAGATTTGGGAGGAAAGTTAAAAAAGAGGCCCGAATACATCTCTCCTACTTTCGGCTGTGTTATTCACGTAGTGCTTGAAGCACCATTACGAATAAGACAAACGGAAACAAACACAATATGGAAATAAAGCGAGGGAAAGGATGCGCGTTAACGACTGCGCAGAGATACAACTATTCGTACTTGATGGACGTCCTTGCTGCATCTGAAAAATTGAAGGCGCGATGACAAGCGTGAGTTCTCAATGCCCTGCAATATGCTGCCAATGAAGTGTCGTTCAGATTCGGGAGAAAAGTTTAAACCGCAGCACTGACACGGTTCTTATGGAAATAATGGTGCTTGGTTGCGTCTACTGGCTTTAATTTTTTTTGTTTTCTTTAATTTCAGAAGTCTGCCGGTCACTTCAATGCGTTCAATTTTACAATTTTTCCTCTGTACAATTAATAAACTTAGAACCTGAAATAGCGTAAACTTGTGCTGCTTCGCCAAAATTTTCTTGCCTCATCAGGAAATATCACATTACGCTCCTTTAACCAGCCAAGGGTATACGCCCTCAGATGCGAGCCAGTCCGACCCTGCTTGTATTTTATTGTGAGATTTTTGCATGTAAATTTTAATGCCTGAAACTTATTTTTTAGACTCTGAGGAACATTTGCACTGGTAATAATTGAAATTATATCAAATCTGAAGGCTGCCACGTAACTCTAAAGTTATACCTATTTCAAAAAGATGAAAATTGAACTTTAAGCAAGCTTTAAAAAAATTCGCCGCATTTCGCCGAAAAAGTTAGCATATGGCGTGCTCAAGTAATTCTTCGAGAATGATAATCAGCCATATTTGGCTGCAGATAGGCGTAGGTCGTGAAATTCTTTGATTTTCACTCTAAAATAAGTCTCAGTGCGGGATAAGTAGGTAATGTGCTTCAAAATTGCCTTATTTGTGTAAGCAGGAATTTGTACGTCAAGCAAGTAATTCATGGATGAATAAATGTAAGGGATGAATTAGAACAAATAAATAAAATTGATTAGCGTAAGGGCAGCTTGGTTAGGATTGCAATGATTTAGCCAAAGTCGCTTTTTTTCGTCATTCGTTTCCCCTCCTACCAACGGTTACGCTCTCTTATTCCACGTGCGTTATTTTAAACTTCCCGCCGATCGGATTTTCGATGCAATTGGCGTTGCCGTGCATCTGTAACCTCTAACCTAACCAAACTTATCAGCACGAGTCTGTTTACAAAATTCGGAAATAAACTTTTCAGCCGGTATAAATCTATTGCCTTGGCTTTCTCACGCTGATTTACTCTTTTTTTCACCAGTTTATCGAAAATGAAGAGTGCCTTTGTCGTCCCTAGTATCCGTCAGTGAAAAATGCTGTACTCCTGTGCCCTAATTTGTTTCATACTCCTGATGTCAATGCAACTGACTCTGCTCGCTATACTCAACTCAATCGACTTTGTTTTAAGCGAACTATCACATTGACTTGCCTAAATAACATGTTAAACGTATGATCAAACTCATCACCAACCAATTTAAGTAATTTACTACCTGTCAGAGGGCTTAATCTCATGAAACCGAATTAACCTTACGAAAGTTGAAACTTACTATTTGCGACAATGTCGAGGAAGAAATCAGATGTGCCTGTGGAAGAAAGCGATGTACTCTCTATCAGGCCTTTGTAAGTACCTTAAAACTTTTCTGTAAGTATAATACTGCATTGGACAGAGAACCGTTAGGTTTCTCGTTAAAGTGCTTGGCAGAGTGGTTGACAAACTTGTATGAAGTGATTGAAGAACCACAGACTCATTTCTTGCATTTTTATATGTTTCGAGAATCAAGATAAGATTGAAGGGTGTACTTCGGTACATGGGCTGCTCCTCGCAGCCACTCCACTCTTTCTCTGCAGACCCGTTGACCCCTCCTCCGAGACACTTCGGTACCTGGGCTGATTCAATCCGTTCCGTACCGTACCGTACCGTTTCCGTACGTTATCTCCTTTTTAGGATGACGTTATCCTTTTCAGGATGACGTTGTTCTTTTTAGGATGACGGGATTTAGAGGATCTTACCCTACAAGCCTGAGTGGCGTAACGTAACCTAACGTAACCTTACCTAACGCAACGTAACCTAACGTAACAGACCCATTAGTTAGGTTACGCCACGTAAGGCATCCCTCGGGTGGTTAGGTTAGGTTAGGTTAGGTTAGGTAAGGTTAGGTTAGGTTAGGTTAATTTTTTTTTATGTTTCTAATTAGCATATATCTAAAGAACCAACTACTATTTTACAAAAATATTCATTAAAATTTTCCTCTCAAAAAACAAGAATAAGTAATACAAATTATAAAACTCCGGTAATTATATGTATCCGGTTGATGAGTGTTTACTGACGCAAGCGTTAGCGCTAGCGTCGGTGGTGAGTTGCAGCCCAGATTCCGAGGTGCCATAGCTCTTTGAGAGTGGGCCTGCGTTGCATTTACGGAGCAGCCCAAGTACCAAAGTTTCTCCTGAATACAACTGTAAACAAGAGAAAAGTCAACAAACGAATTAAGGAGTTCAGTAGCTACTGCATGAATATTTGCAATGGTACATTGTAAATGACGGCAGTTTTATTACCCTTTTGCTATTACCTCCATTCATATCGATGACGTAAGCCTGCAATAACATATCTCGTTTGCGGTGTGTGAAAATCTTTGCCTCTCTGTTATTTTTTAAAGGAGAACAAATTGACATCATTCCTTGAAGTTTTTGCAGAATTTTCTTTGCACAGAGAAGAAAAATCACAGCAGTTTTAAACAATTGCCGCTGAGTAGTTTTCCGTTTAAAAATAAAGTATGACAGGAAGTCTGCAACGTGGCAAACCGAGTTATGTGATTGCTGACTTACATGGTTGATGTGTGGTTAAATTAGCTACTGTTAAAACATGTCTGTCACTGATTTGCATTTGTCAATTCTCTCATTTATACAGGTCTCAACCACGGTCATTCATGGTCTGGTCAGAGCTAGTTAGGGCAACTGATTGAATCTAAATCTGGAACTGAGGGGCATAGAGGAAAAGGCGCATAAGTGCATTCTTGGATAGAATTGAGTCATTAAAAATTTCAAGTAAAAGTAGTCGTAGTGCATCTTTTGTGAAAAATTTGCTCCCAAAATTTCAATTTTTAATCATCAAAAAGTCAGTTTGAACTTTCTCTCCGCCACAAGGATCTTGTAATTTTGAAACTTCAAACCTGTATTACTCAATACAGCAAAAACTGTATATATGTGCCTTTTCCTCCAAGCCCCTCAACTATTACCTACTTCCTTTTTCTATTTTATTTGTAGATATCAGATCTGATTGTTAGTCTAAATACAGTCTGCAGTCACTTTGTAGTATATCTTGATGTTTTTCCCCCATTTAAATAGAAGCTTTAGGAAATTAATCATATTGCTTTTCTTTCTATTTTCCCAGGGGTGCAGGCCAAGAAGTCGGAAGGTCTTGTATCATGCTGGAATTCAAAGGAAAGAAAATTATGGTAATGATGATTCAATCTATTAATCACCGGTGATTCTCTAAACTGAGAAGTGGCTATTTACTCAGGGAGTACACATGTTAGCTTAGCAATTTTATGTATTGGGTGTTTTTATTAGATTTTTGAGAAGACAGTATGGAAATTATGAACTAAAAGCGAGGATTAACACAAAGAAATTTTATTTTGTTTTGTGAACGTGCTGTATGAGCTGAGTTAGTAGTATTTTTTACAATTTTTCTCTGATGTGGAAAGTTGGAGAAATTTTGATATTAGAGTAATCTATTGAGTTTGTACAGCTTTTTGATGTCATGTAACAGCGTTTCGACGGTGTAAGTTGGCAATCACATAACTCGGTTTGCGAAGTCGCAGACTTCCTGCCATACTTTTATTTTTTTAACGGAAAACTACACACCGGTAATTCTTTAAAACTGCCGTTATTTTTCTTCTCTGTGCGAGGAAAATTCTGCAAAAACTTCAAGGAATGATGTCAATTTGTTCCCCTTTAAAAAAATAACATAGGGGCGGAGATTTTCAGACACCGCAAACGAGTTATGTGATTGCCGACTTACACCGTCGATTTCCTCTTTTTTTTTTTTTTTTCTTTTCTTTTTTTTTTTTTTTTTTTCAGATTAGACCTCTCTTTCATAACTTTTTCAACAATTGGTCAATTTTGAAACTCATGCTATTTTTGTGCTTTGTTCGCTCAGTATTTTATAGATGAACACATTTTTTGAAGACTTCGTGTCTCTGTATTTTTTGTTTTAATAGCTTTTTTTTAGGGAGAGAGGAGACACTATCTACAATGGTTGTAAAATTTATGAACACCGCACAGTTTCTGCACTGATACCTCTCGCTAATGCCAAAACCAATCTTTGGATGAATCAGCATTTTCTAATAGTTCAACATGCACAAGAATATTTTACCTTTAAATTTTGCATGACCATGAGGTCATACATTTTGATTTATCTTTATTGATTGCATTAATTTTTATTTTTATTTTGTCACAGCTTGATTGTGGCATTCATCCTGGTCTATCTGGCATGGATGCTTTGCCTTTCGTGGATCTTATTGAAGCCCATGAAATTGATATTCTACTAGTATCTCAGTAAGTTCTAGCTGCCAAATTGGTCCCTCTAACCACAAATTCCTCTTTGAAGCTCTGTAGAAAAACCCTCATAAACTTTTCTTTCATAAATATTTTAACTTTTTCAGTTTTTTCAATTCTCTGATTCTTTTCCTTTATATGCATCCTGTGGCGATATGTTTTTGTAAATGCAGGATCCAGAACTCCTCTTCCCTGGAGTAATAAATCTCTTTTGGACACCTGCTGATGCAGAAGATGCAAGAGCTCAGGCCACGATGTACTTGAATTCCCATTAGTTCCATAACTCAACAGAATCAATTTACTAGGCATATCATCTTTAGGTTCTGTAATCAAGGTTTTTTCCCCTTACACTTTAGATCAAAGTTACAAGTTGCTACTGTCTTATTATATCAATTTTACCAGTGTAAAATTACGCATATAACATAAGTATAAATATATAAGTATGATTTATTTTCTCCAACAGTTTCCATCTGGATCATTCTGGTGCCCTACCATGGTTCTTACTAAAAACTTCTTTCAAAGGCCGTTGTTACATGACCCATGCAACAAAAGCAATTTACAGGTGGCTTGTGTCAGATTATATCAAAGTGAGGTATGTACCTTTATCTATTTTCCATCAGTAGACTCAGGTCAAGGATGCCATAAGTCAGGGCGCAGCCATTTTATCTCCATATGATCAATGAGTTACGCAAATTGTATTACAGAGATTACTAAGAATTATCGTAAGGCACATTGACGCAAGAGTGGCAGAGAAGAATATCACTCATGAAAGCCTTTGTTTTACTTCTAAAAGAAATAGCTGTAACACATTGACTGCCGTGGTGTTTTTGTTTGTACCTTTGCTGATACACTGGTGCTGGTCTTGTAGAAAAGAGCAAAATAAAATGAACTTTGAATTATTAGATAAATATTGGAGCTTCAAAATGTGTGTGTCTCGTCTGTAACCACATCAGTTACAAGATGTTTATTTCTGAATGATGCTCAAGACCAGCAGCATCAGGTATTTCTTCAAATAAGCTCTGCAACCTACAAGACACAACGAAATACAGGTTAGTCGCTAAGTGTGGTGGTGCGGCTCCTGAAACGACTCCATTAGCATCAGCTGGGCTATCCTGCCGGAAGCTCTTACTTGGATTCATAGGATATTTAAACAGGGGGTTTGGGATTCCAATTACCGAGCTGAATCATCTATCAAATCCTTTTTCCACGATTTTTTGCAGCAGGTTCTTTGCTATTTTCGTAGTGCACACTTGTGCATCTTGAGATGAAAGAGTGGACGTAAGATATTTTTGACAGAAAATTCAATTAAGAAGATTTTCACACGAAGGATTTGATTTTCTAAGATCTCTGTCCATCCCACTTCTCTTTATCTTCTTTGAGTCACCAAGAATCCATACGCTAAGCTTTTTCTTCTAGATTGATGAAGACTAATTTTTTGTCACTTTTCATGTAGCAACATTGCAACGGAGCAGATGCTGTACACAGAGTCAGATTTGGAAAAAAGCCTGGACAAGATTGAAACGATCAACTTCCACGAAGAAAAAGATGTTGGTGGAGTGAAGTTTTGGGCCTACAATGCAGGGCACGTCCTAGGAGCTGCCATGTTCATGGTCGAAATCGCAGGAGTCAAGGTAAATTACTATATTAATTTATTATCTCCTCCTCTTTTTACCTTCCTCCTCTCCTCAATCGGAAGACTTAACACATAATCAGTTTAACTGTATTCACTTGCCTAAATTTCCTCTCATTTTTGTTTTTTTAAGCAAAAACTGAGATAGGTGTACAATACCTTGAAACTCTCAGCAAATTCTCTCAAGCAGTTTTTTTAGTAATTTCTTCAAGGCAGTGCATAGCTTGAAATCCAGTCCCCAATTGGCGAATTGCCGTCTACTTCACAATGGCTGCTAGCTGTTATCAAATCAGATGGACTAACTTTCACTCATCAGAAACCGACTAGCTCAATTTAAATGTTGGGAACCTTTAATTCCAAGTCAAGTACATGCATTGTCATGCTTTTTTATCACTGTATAAGCACATCCTCTCAATGAAGCGAGTTTGTCTCAGGTGCATTATTAGTTGCGCCTCCCTCTGTCCAATCCGATTTCCAAGAATTTTTTTGAATATGTACCTACCTATTTGCAATTCAGGAACATACTTACATATCTATAAGAGTATCAGTCAGTCTTCTCCTAATGTGAAAATCTGCGAAATTTTTACAGATATTGTACACAGGTGACTTTTCAAGACAGGAGGATAGGCATTTAATGGCAGCCGAAATCCCATCCGTGCGACCTGATATCTTAATTACTGTAAGTGTCCAATGTATAATTAATTTATTTTGATTTTACTTTTATTTTTTCATTATCATATATTATGACCTGACAGAAACAAATCACAAGTATTTATAGTTAAATACTTGCATCAGATTTTATGATACAAATTAATTAGGAAATTGGAAAAATGATAAAGTTGCGTTAAAAACCTTACTTATGCACAAATTTCTGTTACAAAACACACATAGAGATTGATGAAAGAAATCCACAATGGCAAAGCTATGTTCAACTTGGAACAATAATAGCTTGACTAAAAAATGTTTTGACTGATTTTGTATTTATAATAAATTTGAATCAAAAGAAGAAAAAATGAATAAATAAATAGAAAAATCCGGTGCATTAAGAAAAAAAGGAAGAAAAATCTTATGTATCCTTGTAGTATTTATCTTGTAGTATTGCAGTATTGAATTCTTGTTTTTCTTAAAAAATTTTAGGAAGCAACTTACGGCACTCACATCCACGAAAAAAGGGAAGACAGAGAAGCCCGCTTCACATCATTAGTCCATGATATTGTCAACAGAGGTGGCAGGTGTCTTATCCCAGTTTTTGCCCTTGGTCGGGCTCAAGAACTCCTCCTTATTTTGGGTAAGATTTTATTTTAAGCTTATCTTTGAAATTGAACGTTTTGTTAGAGAATCCAGTTCTAAACGCAAAGGAGCCGATTTGGATATTCTGTTTTGTAAGCTACAATGAGCCTGTTGCAAACTTTTGCTAGAGCAGAATGAGGAGTTGTTTCCTATAGATAATGCCTCAAAAATCACGATGAGCGCATCGGCAAAGTCTGAAATGCACTTATAAATTCACAATCTGCGTAAGAAATTTGCGTTATTTTGAGCTTCCCGCTTCAAAAACGATACTACTGCACAGGTGAACATTTTGTTAGAGGAGTCGCTCCATCGTCGGCAATATTCATCATGGCCGACGCTTGCGCAGTTCCTCGCGTAATTCGAGGAGAGTTCAAGGTCAATTAAGGCGGGCGAGGAAAATATGAACGTAAAGACGCCGATTGTTATCTGGTTTAATCCTGTTCAGGTGTTATCTCGTCCCATCACACGTGTTTTGGCGGACTGGCGTCGGCCATGATGAGTATTGCCGCCAATGGAACGACTCCTCTAACAAGATTTTCACCTGTACCGTAGTATCGTTTTCGAAGCGGGAAGCTCAAAAAACCGCAAATTTCTTACGCAGATTGTGAAATTATGAGTGCATTTCAGACTTTGCCGATGCGCTCATCGTGATTTTTGAGGCATTATCTGTAAGAAACAACTCTTAGTTTTGCTCTAGCAAAAGTTTGCAACAGGCCCATTTGAATAAATTAAAGTTAAATTTTCACCATAAACGCAGTATTTTTATGGCAGTCTTTTCTTTGAATCATTGTTTTTTTGTGGATTTTTTTAACAGACAGCCCCGATTAGATTTTCATGCACAAGATAAAATGAGTATGGTAAGATGTTGGCTCTGTTGCTGAGAAAGATACAAAATGCCTCTTTAATTTTATCATCAACATTAATAACTGCATGTCAATGATGGAAAACGTGGATCTTGATTGCGTTGTTTCAGAACTGATGTTCATTTCAATAGAATAACATCTGATGTTCATAAAATATTCTGAACATTTGAAACTATTAGTAGTGATAATAATTGGCTGTCCTCCAAAAATATAAAGTATAATATCAAATCTGCCACCTTGGTAATCTACTTGATCAAGATAATTAAAATTTCTCTACTTTTACCATTGAGTTGACCACTACAACACAGCGACAGTTGAGCAGCGTACAAAAAATTATTGCTAATGCATTTTTTCTACAGATGAATACTGGAGTCAGCACCCAGAACTTCACGACATTCCAATCTACTATGCTTCATCACTAGCAAAAAAGTGTATGGCTGTTTATCAAACCTTCATCAATGCCATGAACGAAAGGATCCGTAGGCAAATAGCAATTAACAATCCGTTTGTGTTCAAACATATCTCAAATTTAAAAGTAAGTATCGAATTTCTGGAAATATTTCTTACTTAATGGACCATCTTTTCAGTCGCTTTTCATTTAGAGAATATTTTGAATGTGCACAATAAACGAGCTTCAAGTATCTTTTAGGGTCTCCTATTTTAACTTTTAATGAACAGATTCAGCGGTTGAACTTCACTGAAAAATTTTTAGACCTACTTTGCTTGGTCAATATCTAGGGGCCTAAACGTTTTTTTCTGAAGTACTGGATGTCTTTCGGCACCTTAGAATTAGGCTTTTTCTAACCAATCACACATTTTCATAGCTTTCCCTCCCCAATTAAATTCTTTTGAAGGAGTTCCTAACAGATTACAGTGTCAATCAAAAAAGGTTACCTAGGTTCCAATGTTTCCATATTTAAATGATCATGCATTTTTCGGTACTAACTTTGGCCCCACCACCAATTATTTAGACGCAAATAAGAAACTCTTAAGTGCATTTTGCGCACAGTGCCCTGTTGGATTCAAACACTGGGCAGATTTTCCAATCAGAACGAATTTTGATGTATTTCCTTCCACCGTTGACTTAAAGGTGGCAGGAAATGCTGGATCTACAAATCAAGGTAAATTTGGGGCACAACAAGCATTTTGTGACTCATTTTCTCAACATGGAAAATTTTTTACCACAATAATTCTGGAAAATTTGCCAGATGGTGTGAAAACTTTATTGATTTCAGGAGCCTGGTTACCATCAAAATGAAAATACTGTTTCCTCCTTTTAATTTTCTTTTTATGTTTCATCTTGGTGCTCTCGGTATTCAGACTTCATGTTTGATCTTTCAGGGTATAGATCATTTTGATGACATTGGTCCATGCGTGATTATGGCTACACCTGGTATGCTGCAAAATGGTCTCTCAAGAGAATTGTTTGAATCATGGTGCACAGATTCCAAGAATGGAGTCATCATTGCCGGTGAGTTCTCTTGCAGTTGGATGCATTTAAATCCAAAGGAATTTTATCGATTTTGACATGAGCCCTGTCATGCATGTAATCTTATGTATCTCAGGGGTCGTGTCAAAACGGATACAGGGTTATTCAAAAGTTACGCACCACTGGCCATAACTTTAGTTCTAATTATGATTTCGATTTGCGGTTTGTGGCGTCCTTCCTCATATCGAGGAGGAAACTTTTTGAGGTACTTTTCAGTTCTTCACCCCCCCAGGGGGAGGGGGGGTGGGGGGCAACTCAAAAATTTCAAATGGCAACCCCCATCATGTGATACATCGTTAGAAAGAGTATGAAAAAAGAAAATTTTTGGCGCAAACCGGAAGTCGATCTGACCCCCCTGTCAAAAGTTAGGGGGGTCCAAAGGTTATTTAGGGGGTCCGTACCTTCATTTTTTAGAGTAGCTTCGGCGGCTCTTGGACATACCGTTTCTCTTTTCAAAGAGTCCTCGAATACTCCAAGTCTGATACCGAAGTCTTCATATTGCCCCCGGGCCACCACAGCCCCCCCGTAGGGGGGGATGGGCCTGTTACAATGAAACATTGCATTAAAATGCGAAAAGTCACAGAAGAGCTTCAAACTTAGCATCAAATCCGAGTGGAACTTCTTGCCAATGTTAACGCAAACGCAGCCTGCAACTTTAAAGTGAGTTTTCAAAACTCTTAGCCCCCTGCCCCCCCTCATTATTGGTTGCAGAGCGGGTAAAAACCGGGAAATTCACTACAAATAATGCCCGAAACTAATGTCCAACTTGAGGAGGACCCTTGAAACGTTGCGATCAGTCGGAGCATTGAAATACAAGGACTGCCACCCCCTTAAAGTACGGAAACATCCAAAACACCCTCGCTGCCCCCCTCATTTTTCGTTACGGAGCGGGTAAAAACCGGGAAAATCGCCAGAAATGATGCCCGAAACCACTGTAGAACTTGACGAGAACCCTTGAAACGTTGCGCTCAGTCGGAGAACTGCAACACAGGAACTGCCGCCCATTTTAAGGATGGAAATACCCATAAAACCCCCGCTGCCCCCCTCTTTTTTCGTTGCAGAGCTGGTAAGAACCGGGGCATCATTTCTGGCGATTTTCCCGGTTTTTACCCGCTCCGTAACGAAAAATGAGGGGGGCAGCGAGGGTGTTTTGGATGTTTCCGTACTTTAAGGGGGTGGCAGTCCTTGTATTTCAATGCTCCGACTGATCGCAACGTTTCAAGGGTCCTCCTCAAGTTGGACATTAGTTTCGGGCATTATTTGTAGTGAATTTCCCGGTTTTTACCCGCTCTGCAACCAATAATGAGGGGGGGCAGGGGGCTAAGAGTTTTGAAAACTCACTTTAAAGTTGCAGGCTGCGTTTGCGTTAACATTGGCAAGAAGTTCCACTCGGATTTGATGCTAAGTTTGAAGCTCTTCTGTGACTTTTCGCATTTTAATGCAATGTTTCATTGTAACAGGCCCATCCTCCCCTACGGGGGGGCTGTGGTGGCCCGGGGGCAATATGAAGACTTCGGTATCAGACTTGGAGTATTCGAGGACTCTTTGAAAAGAGAAACGGTATGTCCAAGAGCCGCCGAAGCTACTCTAAAAAATGAAGGTACGGACCCCCTAAATAACCTTTGGACCCCCCTAACTTTTGACAGGGGGGTCAGATCGACTTCCGGTTTGCGCCAAAAATTTTCTTTTTTCATACTCTTTCTAACGATGTATCACATGATGGGGGTTGCCATTTGAAATTTTTGAGTTGCCCCCCACCCCCCCTCCCCCTGGGGGGGTGAAGAACTGAAAAGTACCTCAAAAAGTTTCCTCCTCGATATGAGGAAGGACGCCACAAACCGCAAATCGAAATCATAATTAGAACTAAAGTTATGGCCAGTGGTGCGTAACTTTTGAATAACCCTGTATAGCTCCTTCTGATTTAAATACGTTTAACTTTCTATCCTTCATTGTTAATTGTGTGGATCCGTGGAAAAGAAGGCTGCAATTCCCAGTTCAAAATTTCCCTTTTTCCATTCTCCCAGATTTTTTAGAAGATAACTTTTGTTGAGAGAGAAATAAATAAAAATTTAAAAAACTAATGCGATTCAGTCTCTAAAAAGAGTAATAAAAAAAGGTCTAAAAATCAATGAAAGTTAGTTTTTAACAATGCTAATAATTTTTTTTTCTGATAATAATCCATGAAATTCACCCAGTTAATGAAAATAAAAATGTAAAATAAATACCCATCTAAATAATATTGGCACTTCGCTTCTTTATCTGAGAATCTTAGCTCATTAGACATTTAGCCCCAAGTGATTTTTTTTTGTTTCAAAATTTTAATAAAATTATCAATTTGTTACTTACTGATACTGAAACCTTGGCTCTAAGATACCTCCAGATGTTCTTTGTGTGTGTCGGTCAAAATATGTGACAAATGTCTTCTATTTTCTGCTAAAATTAATCTGCTAGCAAAATATCTTTTGAAATCTATTAAGCAGTTATAAGTAGCAATTGTTTTCCCCCCTATTGAAAAATTGTATTTTAAATGAGTTGTTTCTTTTGCTTTTGTCTTTGCTTTGGCCATGTATTGATTTCAGTGCTTCTAAGTTGCCACACATTTGTTTACCCAGGTTACTGCGTGGAGGGAACGTTAGCTAAAACAATCCTATCGGAGCCAGAAGAAGTTGTCGCAATGACAGGCCAGAAACTTCCTCTTAAAATGTCCGTTGACTACATCTCATTTTCTGCTCACACTGACTATCAGCAGACAAGTGAATTCATCCGCATTCTCCGCCCTCAACATGTGGTACTGTTACTTTTCTCTTATTCTATCTCATTGTCAGTTGGGTGCTAGTATATTATTGCAAGATTCAACTAATATGAATTTGTCCCCAACTTTTATGTTAGGTGTTTGGATTTAAAAAAACCAGAAGCCAGAAGATCATGTCCCATATCATCATAGTCCTATATCATACTCTTATCAACAGAAGACATGTTTAAATTCTTCGTGAAATTTGACTCCACTCTACGCAGCCTAACTTTATTCGCTGAATGCTGAATATTTGCTAGGTCCTGTGTAATTTGGAGACAACATTGACCGTAAGTCAACGCAAGATGAATTATTCGCCGTTCTTATTCAAAGTCGGTCTTTGTACCCTGAGTCAAAGAAATTTAGAGAATCTGGGCTTTCATCACGATTCCCAGACACCATCTTAGCTACATTCATCCTCTTGCCAAATTTTTTGGAGATTTTTACCATTATCGAGTTGCTGTTTTGTAGCTGGCGAGTTAAGATATGCAATACTCTCTCCTCGCTCGGAAAATGTTCGCTGTTTTTTCTAGAAATTTGATGCTTGCCAAATGATGAGTAAGATTTGACGTGGGTGAGTAGTGTGGAGGGAAACATTTGTAGACACACTCACCACTTGCTGAACCCTGAATGCTTGTCATTCAGCTCCCTATCTGGTTAATGCTGTATAGTGTGTAATTGCCTTAAAACAATGAACTTGAGTTGAGCAGCCTTGCCTAATTCACAAAGAAGGAAAGATATAGGGCATCTTCCAAAAGTGTGTTCTGGAAGTTGATTATTGCATAATTTGCTCATCAAAGTTAAGTAGGTGGCTTTCTCAGTAGTTTTTACTGAAAAAAGAGAAGTTTTTCATAATAGTTTTCAGTACATAAGATGTCAAAAATAGTCAGAAAAATAGATAACTAGACCATAACCTGTCAAATATTAATATTAATTCATGAAAATTCTTTTTAAATATTACACTGAAGGTCAACTAAACAATTATTTGGCAAGAATGGTTTTATTTACCTTCCTAAGTTTTTCATCCAAAAAAATTCCTTGAAAATTGTTTCCCATTTACTCAGTTATTCTGAGGAAAAAAGAAAAACTGGCATTAGTCAGTGTGACTTAAAATGCATTTCGATGGATTATGTTTTCAGGTTCTAGTTCATGGAGAACAAAATGAAATGGCTAGGCTCAAAGCTGCTTTGATGCGGGAATATGAAGATGATCCGGACACCAAAATGGAAGTCCATAACCCTCGTAACACCATTGCTGTGGAGCTCACTTTTCGTGGTGAAAAAGTTGCGAAGGTAGGTACCTTCATTTTTACTTTTGAATTTGAGGAATCCTCTCATGAGTGTTTGCTCTTGTGCCAGTTTATATAGCTTACTGTCTCAGTAAATTCTACCATTTTTTCGAACGTGTCTTTTGCTCCAGACACGCAAGTCCCTGGAAGTTACTTTGAGTAAAAAAATTGAATTTTGGGTTTGAAACTTTGACACTTGAGTTTGGAAGATGAGGAAAAGTAAAATGATCTCATCTAAAAAGTCTGTCAGTTTTTTCTTTCAAAATGTAATAATCACTTGATTTTTCCAGGTCATTGGCAACCTAGCTGTGCAGAAACCTGTGAAAGGCAGCAATCTTTCAGGAATTGTCATTAAAAGGAACTTCAACTATCACGTAGTTGCGCCTGAGGATTTATCTAGTAAGGAATTTCTTTAAAACAGTTTTTTCATTTGGTGGAGAGATTCTTAGAGATTGAATAGCCCAAGAAAAATGTTGTAAATTGCGAAGCCTCTACTCTCTCCTTGGACGATTGGAACTAAATAAAACCACTCACAACTATGGGCAGAACGTGTTTGAATGCCGAGAATTAATAGGGATACTTTTTTCGAGGTTGCTGGAGGAATGCTGTTTACGAGGTCTGTTAGATTAGAAACCGGATTTTGGTCATAAATAGCCCACAATGCGTCCAAATTACGTTTTCTTGAGTTTTTCTGATAGCTGAAAATATATTTAAGAACGCTACGTTCACAAATTTGAAACATTTTAATTAGCTTCGTTGGTATGTGGCTTGAAGTAAGGCAACCTCAAGGGTGTCTTGCGATTTTTATGTTTGACCGAACTTGTCTCTCTTTTTTCGGTCTTGCACTACATTTTTCAACCCACAAGGACGATTGGAGTTTTGTCTCCATATCGTAGCCGTACACTGAAGTATTGTTACCGAAAATTATCCTATCCAAAAATGTAGGATCATTGTTGGAACGTTCAAGCAGCTAAAGGGAAATTGACATTTGGTTGGATTTTCGTTCAACGGACAACAATCAAGGGGCAAGTGTACCTGAAACTCGATGCGTATCTACATATTCCATCAAAATTGTATGTACAGAGCTTTCAGAAATATTACTCTGTTCAACAAGCTCGAAACGACCATTTTCGAGCACTTCTTCCACGTGACAAATGTCAGTTGCCGTTGAGGGTTGAATCCCATACTCCTCATCTTTGACAAACTCCTGACCCGTTTTGAATCGTTTAACCCACAGCAGCATCAAAACAATGAGAACATATCATACAACGATCTTGGTAAACTTTACTTAGCATACCAAAAGTTTCGGTACAAGGTATACCGAGTTTATAACAAAATTTAATGTTGAATCTTTGCTCTATCAGTGATCGCATGATGGAAATCGCAAAACGCACCTGACTTACTCGTATTCAAGATGACACAGAATAAACACTAATCAAAATAAACAAAATCTGTGAACATGGCGTTATTTAGTATATTTCCAGCTATCAGAAAAGCTCAAGAAAACCTAATTCGGACGCATTGTGGGCTAGTAATGACCAAAATCCGGTTTCTAATCTAACAGACCTTGTATCCCCTTCCATCATCTGGAAAAAAACTCCTCATTTCTCAATAATTAATTTTCTACACCTCTCAATTTTATGGTCGAAACATGCTATTAGCATACTTTTTCAAATCCTGTTATTGCGCTTGTTTAACTTTTTTTCCTTAGACTCCACAACATAGGAAAAAATGGACATCAGAGATTTTTTTTTGAGATGCTCCAATATTTACTTTTATTCTAGCAATGTTAACTTGTCTCCTATGTTTGTTTATGAAAAAGGTTTTTTTAGAATCACAATGAGTGCAAACATTTTTTGTAAAAAATCAAAACCAATCTACTCAGGTCAGTCAATTCATGGACGAGTTTTGAGACCCTACTGCGCAGTGGCGGTAAGAAGTTTTAATGCAATGTATACCTCATAAGAGAAGCTAATGCTGTATTATACTGGCCACAGTTGAGTCAGAGTAAGGCAGGGGAGTAAATTTTAAAAAGATGTACAGTAGTTGACTTGTGTAGGTTGGTCTTTTAAAAAATCATAGTAGTCGGTAAGAATTTTATGGACCAAGCATTCTTTCTGCACATGTAATCAAAGTTAGTTTTCTGATAGTTTTTTACTTCTCCATTTTACAGAGTACACTGATATGGCAACATCTTTGGTAACTCAGTCACTTTCGGTTCACTTCTCTGGGTCGTTTTCAACTTTGAAGTACCTGGTGGGACATCTGGCTGGCCCTGTTGAGGAATCAGTGACAGAAGAGAAGTTAAGAGCGTTCGACTGTATCGATCTCACTTTAGATAAAAAAGTTGTCACCTTGGAGGTAAGTTACATGAATGTATTGCTCTCTGCATAGCCGTAAAGTGAACCTTTAAATTTCATCATTATATTTGGAAGCTTTTAACCACAATCGGTCTAACTACATCAGGTGTTGCCACTTCTTTGTTCAAGATTTACTTTTTATACAAAGAACCAAGCAACGCTCGACTGAGAAACTTCCCAAGTTTACTCTTTATTGAGTAAGTTTTGTTTAAATTGATCAGCACGCATTGATTTTTTTATAGATAAAACTTTTATTCTCTGATTTTATTGTAGAATTTTCCTCTTTTATTTTCTAATAATCCATAGCCATCTCAGGCTTGCATCCATCATTAGGTTTTTATAAACAAATAATATATGTGTAATTACGGACTGTTGTCATGAGCCTGGTATCTTCTGTACATGGGCGCATTTCTACCGTATTCATACCGCATATATTCCTTATAAGTTGAAGCAAATTCCCAGAAAGTTTCAGAGCACAATGTGTTATATTTCTCGGCCAATGAAAGAAAACATGAGAAGAAATTAGGCAACCTTAAAATGCAGTTATGCTGATTCTGTTTAAGTCGGTCCATTTAGTCAACCGAATAATTTCTGTATACATAAACCAAAACGGTCGAAGGTTTTTATCTGATGTATCGTTTTTTATTTCCCTAAAATTGACCTAATTTTCGTTTTTGCAACAATCCTCACCCAGATACTTTTACATCTGTGAATCTTTGTTTCCATCCGCTACCAAGCTTATAGTTGCAAATGCTAATGTGAATTTTCTTTCCGGCTTTTAAAGAAGCTCAAAAGCACCAATGTATCTAATTTTGCTATCATTAAATTTCTGATTTGGGCTGGAGGAGTTGCTATTATTTTTACATTGCACTCTCTGAATTGTATTTTAAATTTTCACCAAGATTAAATTAATCAAGTTCAATGTTTGTTTTTCTTTCCTTAGTGGGTGGCTTCTCCTGTCAATGATATGTTTGCTGATGCAGCACTGGCGGCTGTACTCCAAGCCGAGCAGTGTGGTGCATCTCTTGCATCAAAATCTCTACCCTCTCAACCTATGAAAATGGACCGCATGCATTTTAAGGCAAGTTTAAGACTTGATGCCTCAAAGTTTTCATTGTTAGAATCTGCGGAGTAACAATGATAAAAATTATTGTTTGCGCCTCTTCAATAAACACAAACAAAAACCATGAAATACTTGATGATATACTCTTTCCCCGAAGAAGTTACCCTGAATATCCTTCTTCATTGCAAGGTTTATTTTTAACAGCTGTCTAAATGTTGTATTTAAGTGATTATATCTAAGGTTCATCGGATATTAGAAGTTTTTAAAGAATTTACACTGACGTTTCATTCGATGAATTCAAGTGAAACGTTGTTTTAAGTGACCATCAGATTATCTGAATCCTCTGACTGCCACATTAATTTCTATTATCCGGTATATAATGTAGTTACATGTCTATAACTTTCATTAAGAGTTAAATCAAAGATTTTAGTTTCACTTCTTAATGTGTTCAAATTTTTTCATCGACTTTTCACTTTTTACTTTTAGGAATGTTTGATTGAAATGCTGCAAGAAATGTTTGGTGAAGACTCTGTACCAAAAATATTCAAGGGAGAAAAGTTGTTTGTAACTGTTGATGGAAAGAAAGCCAATATAGATTTAACTGATCTAGTAAGTGGTTTTTAATTATGCAATTTATTTCATGTTAAAATTTGTTTTTATGGGTTTTTGGAGTCTTTTTGACACCTTGCCGAGCGGAGTTTCTGGGATCCCTCACTTATAGTCACAAATCGCGAGACAGAACAAGCACTATGATTGGCCAGTGTTTGAAGGATGTAGATCTTTTACATATGACCGAGGGTCGGAAATTGAGAATTGCGCTAAAATAATTGATTTCATTGATCTATATGAAATTTGTTTCTCAAGTTTGTTACTAAGATTATTGACTTTGGCAGGGAAGCGACTTTTTAGACCGATAGTGAGTTTAGCAGGGAGGCACCAAGTTATTACCATTTTCTTACCAGCACCCGTTCGTATACAGTAGTCAGTGGTAGATTCAAATATTTTCTCTGATACTCAAAAATTTGGTTCCTCTCTGATTCGCTTGATTCATTTGTACAATATTCTTTTTGAGATAATTTATTTTTCTCTGCTTATTAGAGGAAAAGCTTGAAGAAAGCTCAGTCTGTCTTCTGTTGGTAGCAGAATATTACAATTAATGATCTGAAATTTTCTCTTGCGGAAGTATCAAGCACAAAGGCTTGTAAACTTTGCCTTTTTGAAAAATGGCATTTCACAGTTTGTTTAATTTTTCAGGAGGGAGATGTTTGAAGAGGACATGATTATATCATGGTCCGCGTGGCTTTGAAAAGTGCTTGAAAAAATGCTTAATCTTGAATTTTCTTGAAACCATGATTTTTTTTGTAGTGCTTGAATTTTACTCTTTGCTGATTGTCAGCTTTAAGTGCTCATTGTGTGCACAGTGTTATTAACTGTAAAAGGAAAAAGAAGAAAAACCAGACAAAACCCTCATGATTTCAAAATCACGACTGGGGCAAATAACCCTGTTTTGAGGAAAAAATTTCCAGAAATGTCTTGAAAAGTGCTCGTAATTATTTTAGAAAGTGCCTGAAAAGTGGTTGACTTCTAATTTTTGATAATAGAATTTATATTTCACAATCCCATCTTCCCTGGATAACATTTTATATTTTTTCATTACCTTTTCGCTAAATTATGCTTCTCATATGTACATGTTTCCCATTTGTTTGAGCAGTCAGTATTATGTGAGGAAGATGAAGCTCTTTCGCAGATGATCAAGTCAGCTGTGACGAAACTACACCATGCTTTGTCATCAGTCAAAACGGAATAGGAAGGAGATTGCTTTGAAAAACACATTACTGGGACAATTTAATTGAAGAAAAAGTGCTTTCCTTGACCGGAGGTACCAACTTGAGATTGTGTCATGCAATGGCAGATATCTTACCAACATTTCGAGTGGAAAACTATTCTGAGCAAGTTTGATGTCTCCTAATTATGCCTGGTCACCTAGAATTAAATCGATGGGCATTATCTCTACAGAGAAAGGGGATACCTGGGTAGCATTTAGCAGAAAGAAAATAAATCTGTAGCCGTGTTTTCAAAAACGCCCCCAAGTTTGAACAATTTTTATTTTTTCACCAAAAAATTGTTAGTCTTAAGGAGGCCAATCCTTTAAGTTTTATCATTGTGCAATTACATGCATTAAATTATCTTTACATAATGAACACGTTTGAAAAAACCGCAACGGACTTAGTGCCTTTCTGCTGAATGCTATCCATCTGAGCTCAGTTCAACTCTCCTTCTCTAATCCTTAAAGCTGTATTCAGCGCGGAAGGAGTCTGCGTAATATTTAAGCATGCTTTATTTAAGTACTAGTTTTCAGTCTGATGTTTATTTTGTCTGACAATGAGTGCATTTTGACTTTCTCTCAATTGTATGTAAATTGTATTTGTTTTTATTGATCCGTGTAGCTGGATGTTATTTGGCCCCAGCTTATTGTACAGCTTGTAATTGTTTTAGAAATAAAGATAGATACATACTGAGAAAAATAATCTACTTATTTTTTAAAAAAAAAGAAGCAGTCTCTTGAGCCCGTGAGATTTAGAGGTATACAAGGTCGGATCTCTCAAAATTTTTTTCGAGCGTAGCGATGCATCTGAAGGTTTGTCAAATTTGATCAGATTTGAGCCTTTGAGATTCCGTGATATTTCAAAAAATAAGAAATGTTTCATCCATGTTCAGGCATTGCATGTTGTCAGTTTTCTCTCTGTTACTTTGCGAGGACATTTGCACCCAGCTCAGGTTCAAACGCTAAACCTTGAAGGATAGGGGGTAGGAAGTAATCCTAAAATGAAGGTTCTTAACCTTCAAATATTCATAGTATTTCCATAATATAAATATTTCTGGTAAATTTACAAAAGCTTCAAAAAAAGTCAACTTCTTTTACACTTTTTCAATGTCATAGTTATTTTTTTGGATTCAAGGCAGAAATAAAAGACAGATTGATAGGATACTCAACTTTATGATTGAACATGCCAAGTTAAAAAACAGAGAGATAAAATACAAATACAGTTATTCTCGGGTTGAAATCGGTGAAAAATAAATAATTATGTACAGCAACAATGGGTGAATGATAAAAATACGATTTTGATTTGCCTGGAGAAAACAGCAAATTTTGAATAGACTGATTTAGTGGCTATGTTATTCCATGTGCGTCCATGTTTGATGATTCCAATGAACAATGTCAATACTCTTTGATCGCAAATCCCTGTGACTCTTCAATCGACACGTAACCTCATAACCTCAAGTTATGTTCTATTACTGTGGTTGATATGTCGAATATTGCAAAATTGATATAGCCACTAAATCAGTCTATTGGGAAAGTTGACTGAATTTATTTAAGTTTGATAGTAAGAAACAATTTTTGAGCTGACGGTTCAGCAGACAAAGGAAGGTTTCCTTTGGTAGATTGACAGCATCCGGGACTTTCCAAGTTGCAAAACTTACAGGGCATTTAAAATTAAGATGGTGAACTTATGTAAACCTAGATGAAATTGCTGGCCAATTAAAATCCTGGATACCTAATATAATAACTAAAATTATGGTGCTAATTATACATAATCAGATAATGTTACTAAAATTCTAAAATACATTTTTTTATTTTTTAGTTCCACAGGCATAGGACTTTTCAAAAGATGATTAATACTATGCCCTATGGAAAGCATTGATAGCCAGTTTGACTAAATTGATTCACGAGTTTTTATGTTCCTGTTTTTCACCATTAGTTGGTGATAGTTGATACGCACCTCTCGTTTAAAACCCTCTGCGAAAATCGTAAAACTGTAAATCTAATTAAAAACAAAGATGATACACATCTTGAATTAAAATGGAATGTAATGCAACTCTAAAAATAGTAACTTGGAGCACAAATACATTGACTGTAAAACTTTGAAACTGAAACCTGTTTTAAGAGAAGTCAAGCAAAAATTTTTAGAATTAATTTGACCCTTAGCTTCTCACTGTCATGCTTCACAACATTTTTAACTGTTCTGCTTTTTCTATGAGAGACGAATGGTACTTTTGTTCACAATCACTAGAAGATTATCATCCTGGCAATCCTTCAAACTTTCCTCAAACATGTCCGGTGTGATACGGAAGCTAGCACTGTCCTTCAGCTCCTTGAAGAGCTTCTGGGAATTGAGCGTTGCGCTTTTCGGCTTTCCTGACAACAGTTTCTTAAGCAGCTGTGTTGTCTCCGTACGCCGCTCGCGGGCAGACATACTGTATCCTGTCGTAATGATGCCAATATCAATCTTCCCTGTTGCTGGATCGACAGCCGATTGTTTCAGCGCTTCACGATGGAGTCGGTATGCCTCTTGCACATCTTCCACCTCCACTTTTTGAGAAAACCTGAAAAACAAAAATGTTCGATGCTTACTAAAATGGTCATTAAATCCTTGTTGCAATTCATAAAAATTAAATGCCTAAAAATGGATGAGATGTAACCCTTCATTTATTCGATGAAAAAACTACGATCATTTGCAGGGAAATAGATCTCAAGACATAAAGACAAATTTTTAGGAGATGGATTGTATTAAAATTACGTTGAAAAATCAGGATTTGACTTTCTAACAGAGAACACTCTCTGGTGTCCATAACAGTGCGTTGCTAATAGTTTGGCTTACTGTCAGACTAACAGAGAGTCAATGATTTACCCGACCTTCGACTGGACACATTCTAAATGGATAACTTAGTATACTTTCAAACTAAATTTATGCAGAATACTTCTGAAATAGAACTATCAATAGCAGAAGCAAGGGAGATGTTCATGCTAAAAATCTCACTGTTGTGCAATTCTGAAATTCATTATTTCTCCTTTGACATACGTATAAGGTATACAGTTAAATCAAAATCTTACTGAACTAACCTCATCTTGGCGTGAGCTTCAGATAAACGAATGAGTGACTCGAGTTGTCTTGGGTAGGCCGATACCTGGCCTTTGCCACTGCCGACTGCGCGCATATCAACATACGTTTGGACCAGTGATTGTGATGCTTCTTCTGTCAACTGTGGACGAATATTTTCCTTTGCGTATGCTAGGTAATCGCGCAAAATTGTCCGATCCAGCATTTCATCTTCTTCCTCTTCTTGAGAGCGGTAGTACAATGACACCAAATGGCGTGCCAGCTTTCGGTCGAACACATCACTCTGCGGGTCCAGGAGTAGAAAGATGAGATCGAACCTGGACAAGAGTGTGTGCGGAAGCTGAATGTTTTCGATGATGGTTTTGTTGGTGTTCCATTGCGATTCACACGGGTTGGCAGCTGCCAGTACCGAAGTTCGAGCGTTCAACTGACAGATAATGCCAGCCTTTGCTATACTCAACGTTTGCTGTTCCATCACCTCGTGGAGAACACTGCGAGTTGAGTCGTCCATTTTGTCGAACTCATCAATGCAACAGATTCCGTTATCAGCCAGGACCAAAGCTCCTCTGGAAAAATAAATTCAAACAACAGGGTAAATCACAAGTCTCTTAGGATACAGGGTTGCCATAATTTCTTTACCTTCAAATACCCTGTATTTCCCTGACTATTTCTGCTTTTCCCTAACTCCAAAATTGTTCAAGCCCCTGACCTTAAAACAAAATTTCCACCTCTTTTGTTTAAATCTTAAAAAATACTATTTTATGCTAAATTTCGGATAAAATTGCCTTGTTTAAAGACCAAATGATAGACAAAGGCATTCAGTAGCAGGTATATGCATGAGAAGCCTTAAAAATGGCCAGACGAGTAAACAGTTGGATAATCAGTGATATTTTAGTGATCGGTAGGTGTTTCAGAAATTCCCTGATTTTCTCGGTTTTCTTGACTGCAAACAACCCTGGATAAGTACATATCCTTTTCTGAAGGATTATTATTATTATTATTATTATTATTTTTTTTTTTTAAATAAATATGCTCATTCTAAATAGTAAAACTGAAAAACTCGTAAGTTCAAACTAGTCAATTTATAGCAACTTGATACCTGATTTCATGTGCACATTCATTTCTGAATCTTATCAAATGAGCACTTACGTTTGAAGGACAAGTTGCCTGCTTTTCGGGCTGGTCCCTGGTGAAGTCGTACGCTGGTTGGGTCCAACAGCCTGTGGTTACCTTTAACACTTGTGTATTGGACTCCGGAAGGAGCACCTAGTTATTAGACGTTAAGGTACGTAATTGCGATTTTCTCGTGTCCAGGGGTCTCCGACTAAAGTTTATAATAATTATGTTTTCAGCTCTGGAAACAAAAATTTATGATTGAGAATAACGTAGTAAGAATAGCCACTGATTAAGATACAATTAATTTTTAAAACGATTAACATTCTACCTTGTGATTGGCCTGTAGTTTTGATTCGAAACAGATCATACAGACTTAGTGGGTATGCAGTACCGGTCACAGGTAATCAAAACTTATCACATACTGAAAGTTCAACAAAAATTACTTAACTTTTGAAATTTTGAGCCAGAAGTAAGAAAAAAATGACCGAAAGTTAATAAAAAGAAGAGAAATACCACTTACAATTCATGCAAAAATTCCGTGTAAAATTAGATCATAATTTAAATGCAGACTAACCTAATTGTTGCGTAAACGATACGGTACACAATCTACTGAAAAATAATTTGAATCTTGAAATTAAGTTTTAGGTTAGAAAAATAAAACAATTTAAATTCACCTGAAATGGCCTCGTCCTTCGGATGAGAAGTTTTTCTTGGTTCCACCAAAAAGCTGAAGGAGGATTCCTTTTTTGATATCTTCGTTGCCAAAGATGGATGGTGCAATTGCTCGAGATAATCTATCGTAGACATCAGCCTTTTCCGAAAGTGACTTCAGCAACTCAATTCTTTCTGGCGTTAGGCGTAAACTTGTCCTAGTACAAAAAAATTTTAACATTGAAAAGAGTTACGATAGAAAAGTCCAATTATTTAATTTACCAAAATTTTCAAGAGTTTGACTGATTAAATGATTCACCTGGGTTGATTTTTTCTTCTTCATTCTTACATTAATGATTACAGATATCATACAAAAATATAATAAGATGAAATGGACGTATTTCTGCCAAACGGAACTATGTGCATTAAGACATGAGCCCTGAGACCCATGAGAATATATGCATAACAGGGCTCACGTCCTAATGCACATAGTTCCGTTTGGCAGAAAATACGTCCAAATATTGAATCAGATACTTCTCTTTTTAAAAGTAAAGATACAGTGAAAAATTTTACGCAGCAAATCCAGTCCTCACCGATAGTTTCCAAAACTGGAACTGGCCTCACACCATTTCTAAGGCACTAGCATAACAGGAAATGAGCAATTTTTAAAAGTGCTGAAAAACAAACCATTGCCTAAAAAGCAACTGAAAAATTCCTTCATCTCAACATGCGGTCAGTTTAAATGAGCTTGAAGCCATTGATATTTCGACGGTGAAACTACCAAACCACGTATCTCGGTTTGCGACGTCGCAGACTTCCTGTCATACTTTATTTTTTAAATGAAAAACTACTTAACATCCAGTCTTGAAAATTTCTGTGATTTTTCCTCTTTGTGCGGAGAAAATTCCGTGAAAATTTCAAGGAATGATATTGATTTGGTCTACTTCAAAAAAATAAAATGTGAGCGTATATTTTTAAACACCGCAAACGAGATACGTGGTTTGGTAGTTTCACCGTCGATTTACTCTCCAAGTCCTCTTTAAGGCCGCATACTTCATCTTCATTTGTGACTATTCACAGGAAAAGCGACCTTAGTGCCAACTAACCCAAAGCTGAGACAACTGATTAGCAGGGATTACTGGACATTCTAGGGGCATTAATAAAACACACCCTAAAAGATCAATCCAAATACTTGCAACCTCCGATTTGACTGAGGGACTTCGACTGTGATGGGAAAAAAAAATTATTCTTGCATTTGAAATGCCTCATACACCCAAGGTAAAAGAAACGAAGGTATGCTCTTCCCGACCCCTCCGGCCAGGACTTGGCTTGCGGCTTCCGCCACTAGAGATGTGGCGCAAAGTTTGAATTTCAACAATTTCAACGACCAAAAACAAATATAACCGTCTGCTGTTGATTAAAACGAATAAGTTCAATTCAAGCAAATTCTTTAAAAATGAGCATTCATTTGCTTTTAGTATTTTGGCTGTTTTTTTTTTTTTCCATTTTTATCGACAGCAGGTGGTCATATTTGTTTTTGGCCAAAACTGCAAAATTGTTGAAATTTAAACTTCCCGCCACAACTCTAGTGGCAGGAGCCAAAAGCTGAGCTCCAGCCAAAAAGATCAGGAAGAGCATATGTACCTTCGTTTGACTTACCTTGTCATACCCCGTCAAATTTAAAGTAAAAAAAACTTAAATTCTATTGAAAAAGCTCCTGAAGTGATGAGATCTATACCTGTCTGTCATACAAGGAACTTACCCTTCTTGTTCATAGAGTCGCTTGTTGTCTATTTTCCTGAAGTGGACTACATCGATGTATGTCTTGTAGATGCACGCACACTACTCATGCGCGGGTTCACTTTGATAGGAATAGCGCGGTAAATACCAGTGACGTAAACTCTGTCTCCGGGTAGAACAGCATCCACCAGATCGTTATGGGCATAAAGAACAATTGTGTGTGGAGTCTGTCCGGCAGGCATGTCATCTAACAAACAAACAAAAAATTTTCTCAGTCCATAAAAAAATTTAAGGCTGTGCAAAGCCAGTTTCCTTAGATTTCCCAATTAAGCCAATTTCGAGTTTTTAATTTATCTGTTCTTTTTTTTTAATTTTTCGAGTTGAGTTTGTCAGACTTTTTTTGAACTTTACTCTCGAGTCTAGTCAGTCAAGTAAATATTCTTCTTTTGTGTTAGTGTGATACCAGATATGCCTTCTGGTTCCATCTCTGCTCATCAGCGCAGTCTCACTTCATTGAGGCATTCTTGCCTTGGAAAAATCGAAAAAATCTATGAAAATTGGCACTTTGAAGCAAATTGCGTGTTTGCTAATGCCTCAACTTGACCTTCTAGTTTAGCGGACTTTGCAGTACTCTGTTTGATTCGGTTTAAAAGTTAGAGTAAACACACAGCCCTGAAAAAAAAACAACACACATAAATGGCATGTTCCTCATTGAATACTTTAGGAGACTTTACGTCATTTTAGGAGACTTTGAAACATGTAGCGCTCTTTGGCTAGAAGTTTGGATCATAAACTTGGACCTTTGTAGTCATACTTTGTTTTATTAGGACTTTTCAGTTTTTCAATTAGTGTTGTAAAAGACTTTCTTTATTGGGCATAAATTTGCAAAACAATTAAAAGGATTTCATCAGTGCACAGTTAGAATTCTCAATCCGACTAAATTAAATAAACTAAGAAGTTTTTTTTCGAGATAACGACGGTTATTGCCATAGAAGGAAATTATGGAGCGCTAATTTAACTTTGTTCTGGAGATAAAAAACCATGCCCAAGTAGCACAGTGCAACAAAAATATTGAAATAAAATTGTAATTTTTTTCAATTATATTGCAATATTTTCACATCATTTCATCAATTTATGCCGGTTTTAAACAATCAATATAATGAGCTCCACGTGTCAGAAAGATAGGCAATATGCAGTGCAATGAAAAATTGCAACTTATTTCAATTGTATTGCAATAAGTTTCAATGAATGAGGCCCCTTCAAATAGGAGCTAGGCAGCATACACACACTCAATGGAATTGCAATATTCTTGCAATGTAATTACTACTTATTGCAATCTGTGCGACTTAGGTGGTAGCCACTACCAGTAAAAATTAAGTTGTACTAGTAAGGCACTAAAACATCCTACATTTTAATATTTCATCAAAAACTTTTGTCATGTTTCTGTAGTTTCTCCTCCTACTTAGTTGGGTATAATTGTGTGTTGTGCTGACTCTTCACCCTCCCACTTAAGACCACAAAGCACAGTGAAATTCCTAAATTCTATTCTTTTTTGAATGTCTGAATAAACGTGCGAATAATAACTGGTAAGAAGTTGAAATGCTGAGATTACCAGGTGATTCTTGAAGTTTGACCATTTGTTTATCGGTAAATTGGGATCGGTTGTGGATGAGACCAAAGCAATGGTTCGTGTTACAGTTGGTACAAAGAGTCGGCTCAGCGATTCGACCACGGTCGATTTCAACACTGGTCGTGAAATCACATGCCATGCACTTGAAAAATGCCTCTCGCATTTCGGGGATTGTGTTGCTGGTTCGAATTACCATTCCGGTCAGTGTGATTAGCTGGTCTACGTCTGTTAGAACAAAATCACACACGAGCTATGAAAAGAGTTGCTCTTAATAGTTGTTACAAATAAATATTTATTTACTTTATACTACTACTTGTTATATATTGTATATGTGTTGCTATGCTGTACTTGCTATATTGTACCGTATTTGAAGGACAATTGTCTCTTCAGTGTGCCTCTCATAACAATCGTTATTCCATATATTGACAATCATCATTCCTAATATTGACAATCGTCATTCCTAATATTGACAACAGTCATTCTTAATATTGATAATCGTCTCTTCCACCTATTTTTAGTGACAATTTTCATTCTGCTCTTCTTAAAGACAATCGTTATTCATACTGGACATTCATGACGATCGTCTCTACTATCTTTGTAAAACAATTGTCTTTCTTGACTTGAACAAATGACAATAGCCTCCAACAGTACACAGCGGAAATGATTGTCATATGAGGTTCTTCCGTCAGAAAATCGACTTTGTAAATGTAAAACATTGAAAATAATTCCCATTGCTCTACAACAGAATATAAATAGAAAAGAAATGATAAATGCAAATAATTTTAAATATAAATATTTTTTGAGAAACTAGAGAAGGATACCACTAGAGATGCTGTACTTACATGAAAAATGGGCTTGAATCATAAAAATTATTTTTTAATAAAAATCTTCTGTGTGTTCAAGAGGACCTATTTTTAGAAAAAAAGGGAATTTACCTTCAGGATTGAGAGACCTCATGTCCTTGGTCATGTGGGTGTTGAACGGCCTGATTTGGATTTGATGGCTGAGAACAGCTGCCGGATGTTTCTCAAAGAACATTTCATTGATGGCCATATCTAGAATTGGGATTACTTCTTGTGGGTAGCAGATTAGTTGACGAGCAAGTGTTGCATCAAAGGACTCCAAATGCGCACAATTCAAGTTCAAAAATGGGTCTTCTAGGAAATTGACCTGGAATAGAAAAATGTATTGACGTTAGGGATTTACTAAATAGGCCTTCCCAATGATTAGAAATGCAGCCTTTTGATAGATTTTTGGGCTCCAGATTGATGCCTGTCTGAGCTTGAACAGTCGGGAAAGGTGCATTTTCAATGGGATACTAAAATGGATATGATGATGGTGCAGATTCATCCTGAAAATCATTGAAACATGAAAATACAAGTATTATCTAAATAATGACTGTATGAGTCTTTTAAGTGCCAAGAATGGATGTTCATTTTGGGTGTGTACCGAAATTTTTTTGGTTAATTAGTTTGCACTGCGAGAGCAAGATCTCTTGGTATTCATCAAGATTTCACAATACATTTTAGTCATTCATCAGTCGTAAAGAGGGCGAAAGTCCAAAAGAGTCACCTGGAACATGAACTCTGACATCCAATCACGTTCATTCATCAATCAGAAGTGAGCCGTTTAATAACACTGCAATTAGTAATAACATTTCAGTAAAAACCTGATGAAAATCCTACTTTCTGGTTTTATTGAGCTCTTGCAGTTATAAGCAGTTTCGACTAAGATTTTCCTTTGGTACCCAATGGCAAATAAGTTTACAGGTTTTCAACCGTGCACCATAGTCAAAATTACACTTCAAATCAAGGCACATCATAACCCCTCCCCCCTCCCCTCCAGAAAAACCCTGCTATTTCAGACTTTAACTGACTGCACTGGATAAAACCAGTTTTAACAAATAATTCATATCATAACTCTTTTCAGGTTTAGACTCTCACATAAATAGAGACACATATTGTATGAAATTTCAATTCACCACAAGTTTTCTTTATAATCAGTTCAACTATGTTACTGTGAGGATCTGGCAACCAGCTAATTCTATAATTTTAGGCATTCAGAGAAAAAGTTTCACATGCAACATTTTGCACCAGAAATCCTCAAACCTCCATAACTAAGGTTTGTACAACAGTATGCATTTAGGACATATAAATAGAATGAAACCAAAAATAAAACACCTCTTCTAATTTCTGAATGTAGAGTGGTTGCGAATCATCCATGTTTTCCAATCGCTCATCTTGATCCGTGTTGGGCTCGATGAACGTTTCAACGAAGAGCTTGAAGCGCTCCTTGCAACGGCTCACGCTTACATCTGTGCCCCAAATCACCAAACCAGGCTCTTGCGCGGCATCTGGCTCTGAACTTGGCTGACTCGACGCCTCTCGTGGTTCACCCTTTGTGGCAGAAAAAAAGAATTTTCATTGGCAAAGGATGATAAATATTGACTAATTTTTATTTCAATTCACATATGTTCTGTTGATGGACAGAGAAAAAAAAGGTTCTTAAGTTTTGAGAATTTTGGAATTTTGACATAGGTGGTTGCATACATTTTATTCATGGACTTTCTGGAAAATGGTGTGGTTCATGAAAAGAAGTTATACTTCAGAAATTGCTGAACATGATATTCTCTGTTGAATTGTGCCAGATCAATTGACATTAAGGTTCGTATTCTATACTTCGACCATTGTACTTTGCAGGAATATTGAGGCTACATTGAACATACCCGCAACATGGTGTAAACAACTCGGGAAATGCCACCACCTTTTTTTTTTCTTCATGCTCAAGTATAATTGTAATTACCTCATACCAAGCTTACAAAATAGCAAATAAAACCAGCATTTGAGAAGAGCTTCACAAAACAATATGGACTGCAACTTACTTTTGAATCAAAATTTGGTCTGGTGGTTCAGGTATAAAACCTTATGACAAAATCTTTATTAAAAGTATTTAACACTACTCTGAGCTCAATGGTTAGATTTTGAATGTTACAGAGTTTTCAGTAATGACCTTACTTTAATCGATTCATTTCAAGGCTTCAAATGAGAAAATCAATCATGATGAAAAAATGTTCAACAATGTAGGTATAAGGCAGATGATAAACAAATCAGAACAAGTTTAATTTTATGAATGCAGGACTTACCGATCCTGGAGGTTGAATGTTGATCTGCCTTATTCTCTTATCTGTTCTGATATCGGGTCTAAGTCGAATAGGTGTGCCTCGAACTCCAGATCTTGGTGTCCTGATAGATCCCATTGAGCTGGGTGTTCCATAATTGAGAGGTGAGCTCAGATCAATTTCGCTCATCCCACCAACTTCAAAACATTAAAAAGAGATCATTAAATAAAAATGCAAAAGTAGAGAGGCTGTTATGTTTTAATATATTTTAAAATCTATGTTGCCTCAAGGTTCAAAAACAAACAGTGAAAATCTTGTTGCATAGGTAAATCAAAGGAGATATGTGATGTACATTTTTAGTACCAGATTTTTTTCTTGATGCTTTTTTACAATGTATTAACTTATGGTTGTAATCATGAAAGCTTTCCTTTCTGGTCCACAATTAATATTCATGGGAAAGGCAGAATTCTTTGATCTTTCAAGGCTTCAGCAAAAATGATTATAATGAGGAAAGTTCAAAGCTTGAATTACTCTAACATATTAAACTGGGATGGATTCAAAAAGTGGAAATATTCGATAATAAAAAAAAAATATGTTAGGAGCACAGCTTGCCGCTGAAACACTACAGGGTGACCAGAGCGCATAAAATGGAACTGAAAATACAGGCCTTACCATAGCCGAGAGGGCTGGAGGCTCTGTCGCGAACAGCAGGAGATGAGGACGGCGGATTACTATCTGAGGCATCAATTACCATTCCACCTCCATTAGGCTGCCTTTGAGCCCTTTGTGGGGTGAACGCAGAGCTATCCGAGCGGGAACTGCGTGATCCTGGTCGGCCAGAACCAGGGACATTTTTACCAGGGGTTTTTGATGGAGTGGCAAACCTTCCTGGGGTTCTAAAACGAAATAGACAAAAAACAACGCAATTAATTAAATTGGATTGATAAGAAAATCTTGCAGAAAGAAACGTTACTTAAAAACTTTAACATACTAAATTGGTAATATCATAAAACATTTATAAAGCAACGTTTCTTAGTTTCCAGAACACCCGTTATTGAGTACTAACAAAACTTTTAACACATAGGACATCTGATCACATCCTCAACTATTCTAGAAAAAAATAGATTTTCAATAAAAAAAAATGTGTCCCTCTGTGACATGACAACTGCATTCTTTGTTTGGACAGATGTATTGGAACAAATGAGATTATTCTGTCATTGTTGCTCCACTTGATGCTTGAATATAAAACTGAGTCTGAAGTCCACCAACCAAATTTTTTTTTTTCTTTTTTTTTCTTTTTTTTTTTTTTTTTACTTCAAACAGCCCTCAAGGGCTAATCCTATTCAATTCCAGCCTACCTTCCTTAGTTGCCCTAACCTATTATATACTCCAAATTCCTTCCACCTGTAACACTTGGGCAACAACTCTCCATCACCCCTATTAGTTTCCTGAAACCTAATCATTTCCCTAACTACCATTTTCTTGAAACCAATAAGTTTACACGCTGTTAGAGTGCGATAGGAGGTCTACCTTTTTGAATTCTGTACTTATCAACTCTCAATGCTAAACTGAGGAGGGCTAATTTTCTGTCACACTCTGAAATTGAGTGAATTATCAAGCATGGATTCTTACTTAATGCTCAAGTCAATTATTTCTATCAATGTCTGGAGATAAAATCACTACACTTCAGACACTAAAATTATCCAATGGTATATTTTCCTCCATCAGGAAAGCCATTGACGATGGATGGTTAATTTAATACATAATAATAATAAATATAGGGCCTTACCCTCTGGGTGTTCCAGTGCTAGGACCTGCTCTGGCAGGAGTTGCTCTGGCGGGTTGTCTTGGTGTACGAGGAGTGCGTGGAGTTCTTGGCTCTTCTTCCACATTTCGTTGCTGACGAGGCGTGCGAGGAGTGCGTGGTGTTCGAGGGGCTTCCTCGGCAGGTTCCTGCCTGCGTGGTGTTCGAGAGCCCGGCCTTGCTGGACTTGACATGATGAGTTGATCTTTCTTGAATTAACCTGTCAACATTTCAGAACAGTCGTCAGTGCTGACACTGTATATCTAATAGACAGTTCGATGGCAAATAATGATCAACAAATAATTAACAGCTGTAGCAAGATGATTTGGCATTTTGGCCATCCATAACTATCACTGAGCAGCGATAAGCCCAAGTTGATTTCATACATTATAATGTCCATTTGGCCAGTTTTGGAAATTTGACTGAAGATTCAAGGAGCGCTTGAAAGAGGGTAACTACTGTAATTGATTACTTAAATAAATATCACACAACTGGGGTGCCAGAGGGTTACTGATGCAAATCTCACAAGCAAGACGCATCTCTGCTCATCGACCACTATCTCTGCAAATCCTAGAACATGAAGGGATAGAGATCACAATGTGAAAAGTCTTTCTCAGTGAAACATTTTTCCCTTGGTGGACCGATAGTTACCCCAAGACATTATCTTGGTCTTTAATGTAGATCTAGCTGGGTATGCTTGTAATATAACAATGTAATGCTTGTTGATCAACAATGTAAATCTTGTTGATCAGCGATGAAATGCTTGTTGATCGACAATGTAATGATCGTTGATCGTCAATGTATTTATTGTTGATCGACAATGAAATGCTTGTTTATAGACAATGAAATGCTTGTTGATCGACAATGTAATGCTAGTAGATCTGGTTGGGTGTGCTTGGTTGGTCAAGTATTTTGATGAGAGGTACATAATATATTCCTTGCAGTGCTAGTGATTTATTCCTTTTAATATACGTATAAATAAATTCTCTGCATCAGTGCATAAATACAATTAATATAAATAATATTGGAAAAACTCACGGTATGTAATGTGACAGAATGGATCAGTAACAAGGAGAATAGAGGTTAGAGAAACACAAATAATTTGAGTGCTCCTATGACGGTAGAATGAGTTCGGAGGAAAAATTGTTTTAAGACCAAGCACAGTTTTCCATTTAATCACCTAGTTAATCGGAAATTTCGGGAAAAACAGCAAAAAACATGTGAAACATAAAATCAAGAAATGAGGCCCACTGATAATAGGGGTGACCACCTGTGGCAAAACAAAGCACCGCCAAATCGATTTTGGCGGGAACCAGGCCATTTTTTGTTACAACATCAAATCAACACTCATCAAGAGTTTCATTGGATAATTTTTATTGGCGCAAATTTCAAAATGAGAGTATTTAGTGTAATAATGATGGCTCTGTGAAATAATAATTTTCATGATACTCTTGCAATAAAATGTTATGGTTTGAGTCTGAATGCACACATTGGATGACTTTTAAACTTTTTAAAATGGTTAAAAAATTGACCATAAAGCTTGGTAGCGGTCATCTTCAACTCGATAAGTCGTATGTCCTGCACTCCTCCTGCCTTTCCCCCTCCCATGGTAGAAGTTGGGGTGTATGGTGGGGGTTGAAGAGCAGATCTTGTTTGGCTATCTCTGTCTCTTTCCCTCCCCCTACTTCGTCCATTATTTTGCATGTTATCTTTCCTTATCTTTCTTTTTTCAGTTTCCAATATTGTGACGTGATACGAATTGGGCTTTCAACAGCTGCTGTCATTTATAATTTTATACTTTTCGTGTGCCACTAATTTTCTAATTTTACTTTTACAAAATGTTGGATTTATTTACCATTTTCAGCAAGGGTGGAATAGTGTTGTGGTGCTTTCAAGGGACCAGTCAAATATTCTCACCCTCAGTCAACGCATTGATAAAAACTGTTATATTGCAGGTAACTTCGCTTTCTTATTTTGTCACACGCATGACTGTCTTTCGAAGAATATTGTACTGTAAGCATTACTCCATCATCATGCCATGACCACTTCATGTGGTAGAGAGGCCTTTCTTACGATCGCCATGCGATGATGCTGTAAAAACAGGTCTGCGGTTAGAATCAGAGCTGCTACTGCAAAATTGTCGTACCCAGTTTCTTACTTGCCTGGAAAGAAGCATGTATTGGTAGATTGTTGAGATACTTCTGTTTTCCAGTTATTGAGGTTAAGTTCCTGAACGGCCCATACGCTCAATTATGGCCTTGTTTACTCAGCTTTAGCTGCAATCCCATAGACGCGGCGACATCATAATAGGATTCTCCATTACTATCGAATTGGATCCAAACAATAACATTGGCATAACCTCTTTCAATGCTACCAATGCGAAAAAATCTATATATATGGCTTTTCTGTGACGTGGCACTAATAGCGTCTATTTGTAAGAGCAAGTCAAGTGAATGAAATCACTTAACAGTCTGTACAAAGATTGCTTTTCTGGGCCACATGACTGCTGCTTTGTTTATACCTAAGTATAAACATCTGTTGAACTTGTTCATCAATTCTAAGGCAACCTTTTGTTCAGTCAGCAGTTACTGTCTGTACTTCAACTGAATTAAACATTGACCCATTCATGATTGGGTAAGGTGAATTTAGTATGTTTACTTACATTTGGTCAGTCAGAATTACTAGGCAAAACAGATTTACTTGAAGAGAGTGTTTCAAAGAATGATGCCAGATTTGCTGAAGTATCCAAGTGCGAATGCTGTTTTTTAAAACTACCTCCATTGATCAATGGGTTTTGCATAATGCTCAATCAGCTGTCTATTGTTTCCAATAATATGGTCTTCCAAGACAGTGATACTGGCGTCGGTACATGATGCCCATCAGTCAGCCACACAAATGGTCAAAAGTAATCAACTGCCAGCTCATCTGATGCAAGTTGTAACAATTTTACATTTAGTCTGTACTTACAGCTTCAAGCCATGAATTCATCGACGGTGTAAGTCGGCAATCACATAACTCAGTTTGCGACATCGCAGACTTCCTGTCATACTTACTCTATTTTTTAAACGGGAAAATACTCACCGGCAATTCTTTAGAACTGCCGTGATTTTTCTTCTCTGTGCAAAGGAAATTCTGCCAAGACTCCAAGGAATGATGTCAATTTGTTTTTCCTTAAAAAATAACCTAGAGGCAGAGATTTTTAGACACCACAAACGAGATATGTGATTGCGGAACTTACGCCGTTGTCATCTAGCAAATTCTTGTGGAAGTACTTTCTCATTTTTCATTATTTTATTATTTCAGGAGCGAACCGGCAATAACAGTTATGATCACAATTCGTTGACCATAAAATACAAGCTTGACAATGAGTTTGAACTTGTGTTCGTCGCTGCTTACCAGAAAATCTTGCAGCTAATGTACATAGACAAATTCCTCGATGATGTTCACTTGCGCTTTAGAGATGCTTTCAAGAATGAGTTGTCGAAAGGAGCCATCTACCAGGTAAAGTTTGATCTTGATCTTTTACATCTTGATGAAACCAAAGTGGGCCCTTCACCCATTCAAATTATATTTGGACCGCACTGAGCAGAAAGAAATCAAGCCACATCAGCAATTGCCAAATTTAATTGGGCATTTTAATTTTTACATGAAAACTATTGTGGAGATTTTTGGGCAAATCCTAGTGAATTTTCTGCATAGCGTGAAGCAAATTTGTTAAAATTTTCAAAGGAATTCGCGCACACATTCTCTTGTAAAAATTTAAATTGCCCAGTTAAATTTGACAATAGCTAATGTGGCTTCATTTCTTTGTGCTAAACGCGGTCCGTTTACCAGTTGTTGGGATTTCCCAATGGTCCCCCTTTCATTCAGAAGAAGGCCATCATGAAAGATAATTTTTTGGGCCCTGCTTAACATCAATCAGGAACAAGAGTTTGTTAGCACTTGCTGATCAATATTGACAGAGAAACTTCCAAACCACGTATCTCAGTTTGCGACCCTGCTGACTTCCCGTCATACTTTATTTTTTAATTGGAAAACTACTCAATGGCAATTCTGAAAAACTGATGTGATTTTTCTTCTCTGTGCCAGAAAAGTTCTGTGAAAACTTCAAAGAATATAAGAGGTTAAACTAGAAATTTAGTCCACTGTTGATTTATTGCTACAAGAGTACAGAAGAGAGTTCACCAGATATTTTTGAACAAAAACTGACAAAAAGTACCAAACTAAACTGATGATAAGGTGTTTTGAAGTCTACAATAGTAGAAACATAGTTTCGAGAAAAATGCAAGGTTCCTTTTTCAATGAAGACCACAATGTGCATTACAATCAAAAGAAATGGAATAATTTTTGGCTATGTGTTTAATTTTTGGTCATAGGCACCACTTTCATTGCGGATTATTTTGGTCCCTTATCAATGTTTGTATGCTTTCTTTAAAAGCATTTAAAGGCATTTAATAACTTTTAATTTTTTGGTTTGCAGAGTTTTCCTTTCGCGGACGGTTTCCAAGCAGTTTACAAAGCTGCCGAAGAATGGGGAAAATTGCAAGCCCGTGCGCAAAAGCCAATGCGATCTTACGAAGACTCTCTCAAGTCCAAAAAGACTGTCGGATCAATGGTTGAGCGAAAAGGAGATAACAAAGAAAACAAAAAGAAAGGTAATAAATTTGAGATTTTGGCTACAGTAGATGTTTTGATGGCTATTGAAAACTTTTAGGTAGTGGAAGGAAATTAGATGCTTCGCAGTGTAACGAAAAAGTTTAAACATTTTCTTTCAGTTTTGGTGTTTTTAAATTAAAATAGAATAAGTCAATCAAACTAGGAATCGTTGGAAAAAAAATGAAAGAGCAAGTCAGTGAAAATTAAAACAAATTATTGTGATTTTAAAATTGTTTTTCTTCCTCTTAGTCCTTTTTTATTCCATGTACCTACGCAAATTGCAAGTCAAAACCTCAAAGATAATAAACTTACTGGAATATAAAATTACAAGCAACTTCCCTGGCAAGAGCATTTGTTGAAAGTTACACTAGCCAGATTTTGCCTCACGCCTTCTCCATCAACTTTTATCGCAACTTACTGATACTTTCTTGTATTCAACTAAGTAACAGATTGTGTTGGATCAAGAGGTGCCACCTTGGACTCATATGTCAAAACTGAATTGAACTGAGTCTTTTGTTGAGAAAAAAAGCAAAATCCATACATTTTAAATTTATCTTTAGTAAATCACCACATTATTTTTTTTTTTTTTACTCTCTGAAATTTGGCCTCATCTTGGTTGTTGTCCTTCTTCCAAAGAAAATTTGCTTTTGTCTCATATCGCATATCTTGGTGTTTTTGTCTTCTCAGAAAAACCAGTTGCGGTGAAAGCTCCAGAACCGGTAAAAGAAGAGAAAAGTGTGAATGGTGAGCTGACAGAAGAGGTAATTGCCCAGAACAGAGCCAAACTAGCATCAAAGTTGGGGTCACCAACCATGAAAAAACCAAAGTTAGTACCAATTTTTCTCTTCACTCATATTTTATCATAAAATATGTTCATATTGAAGATGATAATGTTTTCCCATGTCTGCAGTGAATGTGAAAAGTTATGCAGAATCAACGCCAAAAAAGTATATGCATTTTTAACGTGTGATAGAAGACCTTGTGATGTCAGTTTACTCTTAAATGTAAATGCCAGAGTCAAGATGGCAAATCTTATTTTGCAGTCTAAAAGGGTGTAAACTTATTTGGCATGGACACTTAATTTTTACGTATTACTATAAAATAATAATGTACATAAAAGCTTTTTTACGAAATCCTCCATGGCATGGTGTTACTTATTTGTAACAACGTATTTTTTGTTTTTTTTAAAATTTGAACTGAGGCATTATGTTCCTTACTTCATCAATATTTTCGTTCTTGAAAGAATGATTATCTAAATTTCGAAATTTTTAGGAGAAAATGTGGAACATTCATCTTTTTATGAAAGCTTCAGTATAAATTTGTGTCCCTCAGAATCCAAGACCTATTAGTTTATATCATAAAGGGTTCAAAATTCAAATTCAGCTGCATGTAACCCTCATGGGAAAAATGTCTAGTTTGTAGGTATTTAAAATTTACATTTTGGGGGTTTATAATTCCACAGAAGCAACTGGAATGATCATAGAATCTCCGCCATTGTCAAGCTAAATTATCTTCTGTTTGCTTTTATATATGTTTTTGTCTAAATTTGAACGATTCAAAATTGAAAGAGGAACAGCAGTAATTAATTTTAGTCGAGGTCCTACGATTCCTAATAAAATAGTGTCTACTTTTGCCTAATGTGATAACTAACCTCCTTCATTATTTAGATGTCATCTTCTCAGAGCTCGCTTTTTCTTCTTCTCTGAATGTTGAGAACAAAACCAACTGGATTTGAAACTCAAATATTACATTGAAATTAATACATCAGACAAGATATACCTCTTCATAAAAATCTAATCGATACCTCATAGGTCTCAGTAACATTCATTTGGAACCATTCGAAGTAGTATTCTAAAATTAATGAAAATTTATGGTAGATAAAAATTCTTTCCCAGGAATATATTTTCCTTTAAAAAAATTTAATTTCCGAAAGTTTTTTTTCTTGTCTTGCAGAAAAAGTCCAAAGCCAAATGAAGGAGGCAAAAAGCCTAAAGCGAAACGTGTTTGGGACCTAAGTGGAAAAAGTAGTGATCTGGCAACATTGGAACGGACAAAAGATAAGCCACCCGAAGGAGAATCTGAAAAGGAACTGGCAACTGATCAAAATGTAATGTTATACTTTCATCAAGTTTTATTTTTTAATTTTCCCCTGAAGAGATACGCTGTTTAATCCAACACCAGTCAAGATTAATCATGAAGGTAACTGCAGACGCGTACTGGATCTAATTGGACCCATTATTAGTGCACTAAACAGCATATCTCTCTGAGAGAAATTTTGCTTGCATGAGTTTTATGAAAATTTCAGCCGGAGATGGATTTGGAACTTCAAAATGCCTTAAGTACTACTAAAATTTAAGACGATTTCCTACTTAAAAAGTGCAAACTTTGAAATCAAATGTGGAACATAGGATTTTTAAGTAGCTTCTAATGTTGCAAAGAAATTGGCTTAAGTATTGCCAGTTTGCCTGCTAGTCTCTGTTTGGTAGAGATGAACATGCCTCACAAAGTTTTTTCATAGGTAATACATTTTCGTCCAATTTTTTCCCCCCTTGAAATATGTGTAATTTCCAACTCCAACAGTTTTCCAAACACGCAGCTCAATGGGAAAGAGAAAAATTATCAATATCAATCAGACGTGTTCATGATCTAAATTGAAACTAATTTGTTAGTGATTGATACTTTTGGTTCTAAGAAAGGTATATTTTTTGTCTGGTAGATGGTTGGTCAGATGGTTGGTGGCATCCGTGACATCGAAATCGAAAGTGAAGAGTCAGATTCAGAAACCGAAGAAGAGGATGAAGAGGAAGTTGGAGCAAAACCTGCTGTCACCGAAACCAAAAAATCTAGAGGTGTTTTTTCCTTATTCAGGTAAGTGGTCGTAATTTTTTTCATCTGAAAGGTGTCTATCTGTCTTGTCTGAGGTACCGTGTAAGAAATGCGAGTACATTAAATGGAGCTCTATCAAAATAAAGTCACGATGATACAGTAAATTTCTCTCAACAAGCTGCCTTACAAGCTAGTACTCGTGGAAAATTTGATCTAGGGTCCTTCATAGGATGATACATTAAGCAGCAGCTACATATTACTAATTGCCAAGAAACTCCTCTAAAATTAATGCACTAAATATGTCAGAAAATTGGAGACCAAGAATTCTCGAAGATTTTGAAAGAACCAAAAATGGAGTAAAAAAGCAACTTTTAATTAGGTTTTGGCCTTGAAAGTTTTTTGCAACTCCTGGTTTGAATTAAAAGAATTGGACTGCATTTTTCAATGAAGAACTACTGTTCCTGGCTCATCCTTAAAAGCTCCTATCTACGTAATAACTGATGGCTTATATCGACAGTGTGACTATCATCTCGGTTTGCGACGTCGCAGACTTCCTGTCGTACTTTATTTTTTGAATGAAAACTGCTCAACGTAAAATATCAAAAATTATAAATTTGTTCAGAAAAAAGTGTAAATAAATTATTTATTTTCTTAATTAAATTGTGTGCTTTTCTCAGCTCAGCAATGTAATTCTGATCCCACACCATGAATTATTTTGCACTTCTACCATAATGATGAAATTTTCTTTTGTATTTTTCAGAGGTCTTGTCGGAAGCAAAAGCCTCTCGCAAGAAGACATGTTACCAGTACTCGATAAACTTAAAGATCATCTCATCGGTAAAAATGTTGCTGCAGATATTGCTGTAAAACTCTGTGATTCCGTTGCAGCTCAGCTGGAAGGCAAGGTAAGTAACAGTGTTGATCAGCGACTAAAAGAAAAGTTGAGATTTCTATGTGATTTACCCTAATGTGTGCAGCAACATTGCCAGTTATTAATTTCCCCAATAGGCCACTAAACAAGGTGTAAATTTAAGCAGTATTGTGTATTTTTTCCATTAAACTTTCTTTTAGAACATTATTTGTTCAATGAAAATCACTGAAAGTAACTCATAACAAGGATATTAACAATTTTCAATGTATAGATCAGAGATCTATTCCCTCAAGCCGTATTCGTTACAATCTTTGGCATCAGTGAGCAGTTCCGTACCGCTGACCCATTAGCGGGCGGGATGCGTTCGAAATCATGATCGGTAACCCTTACCATTGTCTTTCGGTTACAGATTCAGGTAGCAAACGGAATCCGTCCTCTACGCGGTCGCGTTAATGATCGGGACCGGATACTGCATGCTTCGCTATTGAAATCTTTACCGAAAACGCGACACCCCGCTTTCTCGGTCAAATACTCGAACTCGAACGAAAAGGCGTGCCTTTTCGTTCAAGTTCAGAAACCATAACTCAAAAGAGTCCGGCGCGTTATGAGTTCAGCTTTCCCGAGCCCGGACGACTGGCTTGCTTCCCTTGCGCATATTGTTTTTCGGCAGGCGGCGGTCAGTCCCCGCAAGTTTGCGTGATAACAGTAACCACTGAGAAAATTCGTTCCGCAATTTGTGTCTTATGCTATCCTTTGTTCATTTTTTGAGGCATCAACTGTATACTAAGGAAGGCTATTTTAAAATAATAATTATAAATGGACACAGATAGTACAAAAAATGAAAGGGAAAGGAAATTAAATGAGGATATAATTACTTATTCATTCAGATAGAATGAAACAAAAACAGGAGAGAAATGTATTTACGACGCAGCTGTGAGAAAAAAACACAAGTGTGCTCATAGCGATTCGGAACTCGAACTACACTATCGTTAGGCAGTTTTTAGACCCCTGCACGGTCAAAGGCAGTTAATTATGCAAACCAATGTGCCAGAAATTTAAATTGTTCGTCGACTCAATTTAGTATGATGCATAACAAACAGCGGTTAATGTTAACATTTTGTTTTACTTCTATTTTCTCGTATCTTTATTCTTCCTCTGCAATCATTTTTCTCTTGTACCCAGTGATGTGACCGAGTTTTCGAAGAAAATGCATAATCAAAGGAAGAAGAATAATGTTTTGAGCCATATCGATGGCCAAGGTGCGAAACCACGTATGTCCGTTAGCAACGTTGCAGACTTCTCTTCATATACTTGATTTTTAATTGAAAAACTAGTCGACTTAATGTCTCGAAAACTGCCGTGATTTTACTTCTCGATAAGCAGCATATTCCCTAAAAAATTCAAGCTATTATGGGTGGCTTATTCCTCTCCAAAAAAAATAAAATGGGAGCAAATATTTTGAAACACAGCAAAGGAGATGAAGGGTTCTGTACTTCAGCCTTCGATATAATATTTACATACAACTGTTGTTTTTATAGGTGTCTTATTTACATACTGTCTTGCTCCTTTCCAAGTACACGGATGGTTTTGTGAAATTTGAATTTTCATTAAGAAATCGCGATTTTCAAGGAAAATTTCAATTTTTTTTAAAAAAAAAACCTGATGTCGTAGCAAAAAATAGCTATCATATTTGCATTCTACCGTAAGAAATAGTTGCGAAGCACCCAAGAAATTTAAGTCAATAAGACAAAAATGATTTTTGCAAAGCTTTTTTAATGTCCCTCTATATGAACCATTATTTTGGGTAAAAGCGACTATAAACCCTCGAGTAGGCAAAGCTTAAAATGTTCCCATCAATCTAATTTTTTTCACTGGCAATGAGTCATTTTTAAGCGGAATGGAACGAGTTAGGGGGTGGGAACGAAAACAGCCCTAAAAAAAATGTCTACAGGTAAAAAGATGATCCACCCAAACGCGGCATGCACTGGGAAAACAGCGGGCCACGGGCAGCGTGAAGCGGGGTGAGAGACGAGGGGGAGGGACGACCGGTGCAGAGCATCAACGGCCGCACGGCATAGAGTAACTCTGAACGCTACGGAGCTGGGCGAGGTTCTAGATCTGTAACGCATAACGAAAAGCGGCGTTATGAGTTATGGCATTAGTATAGCTGAACTGATAGCAATGGTCAGGTCTTTGGTATGAGTTATTTGAACTCAAACGCAGTCGGCCGCTTATTCGTTCAAGTTCCGAATTTCGAACCGATTCGATTGACAATGCGTTCGGGATCGAAAACCCGACCGAGACCTTTCCGCGAACGGTTCACGATCAAAAACCCAAACTCATTAGGAGCCTTTTCCGTTCGGGTTCCATAACGCGAACGCGAACGCAAAGCCGGCACATTGCGGTGTTGAACGATGAACTGATTAAATAAGAAATTTTTAACATATAGGTCTCTGGTATAGATTCAAACTTTTGTTTTGGATACTGTGCTGTAAATCCTTTCTCATCTACATTTTCTGTCGGTCCTCAGGTATTGGGAACTTTCGAAAGTGTTACATCAACAGTCAAAGCAACCTTGACAGATGCATTAGTGCAGATTTTATCTCCAAAACGGCGCGTAGATATCCTGCGAGATGCCCTCGAAGCTCGGGCAAAGGGCCGTCCATTTGTAATGGCATTTTGTGGTGTAAACGGTGTTGGCAAATCAACAAACCTTGCCAAGGTAAGTCAATTTTTGCTCTGTAGAAAATACCTAGTTTAACAATGTTTTTGACACACCAACAACATACTGCCACCTTAACTTTATTTGTGTGCAAATCTAGAATCAGTAATTACATTGACAAAAGTAAGTAACTCTAAATCCCTTCAAGTTCATCTAAAATTCATTAAATGTGGCTGTATATTGAATCAATTATCATTCATAAAATACAATTAACAACAGAGAAATTCTGTTTTGAAGCATTTTGATGACTCAACTCCAAAACATTGTATCTGAATTGCAACTTTTCAACATTTCCAGGGATGCTTTACTTTTCTGAAGGAAAACAAATTAAATTTTCAGTTGAAAATATTTGCCGGGTAGTCATGGAACAGCAAAGAAAAATTAGAAGATGTCAAAGATGTAGTGTTAAATGGGCCTGTTGCAAACTTTTGCTAGAGCAAAAATAAGAGTTGTTTCTTACAGATAATGTCTCAAAAATCATGATGAGCGCATTGGCAAAGTCTGAAATGTACTTATAACTTCACAATCTGCGTAAGAAATTTGCGTTTTTTTGAGCTTCCCACTTCAAAAACGATACTACGGCACAGGTGAACATTTCGTTAGAGGAGTCGTTCCATCGTCGACAATATTCATCATGGCCGACGCTAATCCGCCAAAACACAAGTAACGGGAAGAGATAACACCTGACCAGGATAAGACCAGATAACAATCGGCATGTCTACGCTCCTATTTACCTCGCCCGCTTTGATTGACCTTGATCTCTCCTCGAATTACGCGCGGAACTGCGGAATCGTCGGCCATGATGAATAATTCCGACGATGGAAAGACTCCTCTCACAAAATGTTCACCTTTGCTGTAGTATCGTTTTTGAAGCGGGAAGCTCAAAAAACGAAAATTTCTTGGGCAGATTGTGAAGTTATGAGTGCATTTCAGACTTTGCCGATGCGCTCATCGTGATTTTTGAGACATTTACTGTAGAACCAACTCCTATTTTTGTTCTAGCATAAGTTTGCAACAGACCCATTGTTTCTCATTCAAGCAAAAGGGGAAACATGAGTGAGAAGAGCCTGTCAAGAAAGTGCCCTTTTTTAATGCCTAAAATTACCAACTCTTTAAAATCCTTGAGTTTCGTCAAAAAGGGGCACAAAAAGGCCCTGTTTTTGACCAGCTCTTTTGCATTGTTGCTGTTGAAATCTGCGGTCTTGAAGTTCAGACTCTGTTATCTGTACAGTACCCCCTGTTTCATTTTTTTTTTTTTTTTTTTTAGAGTTTTTGTTGCTTTGTCCGATTATATCTTCCATTTTGTAGTTGATGAGAGTTTTTCTTTGCCTCAGATTTGTTTCTGGCTGATAGAGAACAATCTAAGAGTGTTGATCGCAGCTTGCGACACTTTCAGAGCAGGAGCTGTCGAGCAGTTGAGAACCCACACTCGTCATCTGAATGCATTGCACCCTCCCGCCAAACACAATGGCTTGCAGATGGTTCAACTTTACGAAAAAGGCTATGGTGAGTAGGATTTTCGTCTCCAACAATAGTGCATTAGGACCGCCTAATTGATCTGACACATTAAGAAATTACTCCTCCAGCGGGCCGATTATTGAAATTTAAACCAGCCGGATAAGACATCGAATTGCGATATATTGCATGGTTGAGATAGGGCTATGTCTTGTCGTGTCGGGCTGACTTAGTTTCAATAATCGGACCGCTGAGCAGCTAAAAGTTAGACAAGGGTTGTGTATTTAATACAGCACGAAAATAATCAAGTTGCACTCAGAGTAAGAAGTGATTTAATAGTTAAATTTCATTTCATTCATAAAAAGGTACAGTAATTTTCAAAAATGCCCATAGCTATCATCGCTCAAATTCTTAGGGAAAAGATTGGGTGTTAATGCCGAATGAAGATAAGCATTAAAATCCTAAAACCATTCATAGTATGTCGGCTCCATGAGGTTATAAATCACCATTTCTTAAAGTAAAAAAACTTGACTTCTTCTTTTTGTGAAGTTATTTTTGCATTCTTTTTTCCTATTAAATTTTCTATGAATATAACTTTCATTTCAGGCAAAGACGCTGCTGGAATTGCATTAGAAGCCATTAGTTACGCAAGGGACTCAAAAATTGATGTGGTTTTGATTGATACAGCTGGGCGGATGCAGGACAACGAGCCACTAATGAGAGCATTAACCAAGGTATAGATTTGCTCTTAGGTTTTAGGGTATTCATAGTGTTCATACTTCTTATGACGAAAATCACCCCTAATACGTAGAGTTTGTACTTGTCTTTTTTATATCCCCCTTCCCCCCTGCCCTTCCTTTCTTTCGGAGGAAAATAGTATGAAGTTCTACAAGCAGTCGAGTTTTTTTGGAGTCTCTCCGCAGGAAAATCTGACGGCTGGCCACCAAGAAAAATTGCTCGCAGACGTGGTAAATTTGAAAAAGCGTGCTACAAACAATGCAGATTGTGCGATAAAAAGTGGGTGTCAGAAATTTATGATGTGCCTAATGTGATCTTTGTGCGATTTCACCGGCAGAAAATTTATGCTCTTGACTTTCTCTTTTGCCTTCAACAGACCTATAAGGTGGATGTCCTCTTACCATATTCTTTATTACTAAACTATTCAAGATGACTGTGTAATTTTTACTCTCATGCTACGTCTCATACCAATTCCTTGAGTAATTCTGTATTTTCATCCCTCCAGCTTGTGAAAGTGAATGAGCCAGACCTTGTGCTGTTTGTGGGAGAAGCTTTGGTGGGCAATGAAGCTGTGGACCAGTTGGTCAAATTCAACCAAGCTATGGCAGACCATTCCTCCTCTGCTAATCCACATCTCATCGATGGAATTGTGCTCACAAAGTTTGATACTATTGATGATAAGGTATTTTAAATATCATTTTGATCAGTTTTACTGTTGGACCTTTTTTGCAAAAGGTTGTGACCCCTAGAAAATCCTTTTGTCAAAAACAACTTGAATCCTCGGATACTGTCCCGATTTTGCTATGTGCTCCTCCCATGGAAATATTCTTATCCGCAAATATGCATGGAAATCATTTTTATCGTTCGCCGCTCCTCTCAATTAACTGAAAGACGAGGAGGTCATTTCCCCTGTGATTTTAGTTATCTTAATTTTGAGGGTTATATTGAAGAATTTTCTCCGGCCAATCAACTTTTTCATTTTAACTTTTTGTGAGCTGTTTTGGAATAAATGACCATAAAATCAAATAGTGAGATAGGAGAGACACTGCGTCAGGCATCAAAATGTAACTACATATTGTCGCCCCCCAACACCTCTCGCTTTTTCACCTCGCTAACAGGAAGCGTTGAATTTTTTAACTCGCAATTTTATTCTATTACTTCTTTATGTGATCACAGATTCAAATACTTTGAACCTTAAAATTGAAATTAAAATATTTTTAGGCCATAGAGCATCACAAAGAAAACGAGGCCCCTTTCACTACCACCAGCATAGCTCGACGCTGTAAGTTGGCAATCATGTAACTCGGTTTGCGACATCGTAAACTTCCTGTCGTACTTTATTTTTTTAACTGGAAACTACTCAACGGCAACTCTTTAAAACTGCCGTGATTTTTCTTCTCAATGCGAAGAAAATTCTGCAAAAACTTCAAGGAATGATGTCAATTTGTTCTCCTTTAAAAAAATTATGTAGAGGCGGAGATTTTCAGACACCGCAAACGATATATGTGATTGCGGACTTACGCCGTCTAGCTGTTGCTTTTCCAAATTTGAAACTCCCCATTTTTCACTTTTCCATCTCATTTTTGAGATCAGTACACAAATCATTATAATACAAGATTATTTGCTTCGTAACTTTGACAACCCTTGTCAATTTCGAGTTTTTAGAGCTGACAACTTACCGTAGTTTCTTCACCTGGATTGTTAGTAAAAATTGACCTTCTTTTCATCAATAGTAAATCTTGAAAGTCAGAATGCGTAAACCCTTCTTCCAATAATTCCTTCTTTTCAAGACATGGTTTAATAATCTGCTTTTATTCACAGGTGGGCGCAGCCATTTCCATGACCTACATTACTGGTCAGCCGATCGTTTTTGTGGGAACAGGACAGACTTACACTGATTTGAAGTCTTTGAACGCAAAAGCTGTTGTACACGCTCTTATGAAGTAACTGATTCAAGCTCCGATTCTGATCGTATTTGTCTGCACATCAAAGTGAACCCCTTTCGTAAAAAATTGTTCTCCAACACTCACCCAAACCAATCTTTATTGCCTTATAATGGTTAAAAAAAAATATAAAAAAAACATATCTTGATCTGCGAAAGATTTTTCATCTTAATTTTATATTTACAAAGAAAAACTAGTGAACATTATTTCTTGATATTTTTACTGATCTTTCTTCATTCTATTCCAAACATTCTGTAATTATGTTGAACAATAACATTCATTTGTTTTTCTTTAAACAAAATAGATTAATGGTGGATATTTTAAAATATTGCAATTAAGATGTGTGATTTTTAACTTTTACCATTGCTTAGTTTCTCCTTATGTAAAATGTAATTCAACGTTAAGTCAATGGGATATTTTAGAAGGGTAAGTTTTGATAATTTTTACTGGGAGGTTGCATTTTAAAAGTCTAATAATATAGAATTCTAATTACTCTCAAATATGAACTTTTCTTTGTTCAAATCTCAAATTTTTTTGAAATCAGAACTTTTTCAACAATACATGTAGAATTTAAAATTTTTGAATTTTAAGTCAACACTTTTTGCCACTAAGTACCTCTATTTAAATTAAATTTTTAAGGAAATTCAAACTGTAAAGAGAGAAAATGACTCATTCTTAAATTGTCACAGGTATAAAAATTCATTCTAAGTGAATGACAACAAGCAATTATCTATTTTAATTCTGAGCAGACCAGTGTTTAAAAGAAATATTCTACTGTACTGAAACTGCACATTCAGTAAAATGTTGATCCCAAGTAGTTTCGTTTCTCTGAATTTTATTGGCGTTCGTGAAATCGGGAAAAGAGGACCATGTTCATCTTAACCTTTCCATAACTACTTGTAGGTTAATTAATTTTGTGTCGAAGATTCCATTTTTTGCTATTATACAAGTTGAAAACAGAAATCATAAGATTTATTGATACTCTCTAATCGAAATTTTACATAGAAAAAGTACTTAAATCGCAACTCCCTGACACATGTAAGAGCTCTATTTTGATGATTTTTCCTCACTACTACACTTTCTCTGCTCTACATTATCAGGAGCACTTAAAAACTTACCACCATCTTATTTTTTCTTCACAGTCTCACGCACTACATTATAATTCATGCATATTATTTTCCAGCAAGGATCTTTGAGTCAAAAATGCTACCTACTTCATATTAAAATCTGCAGTGAGTGATTTTAGGAACTCCAATTATATTTAAGTGTATTCATGTATTTTCATTTTTCAAATGATTCCATCAACACAGGAAAGATGATCAAAAATAGTGTACGCATTATCATCCATCAAAATAGTGATTCTTTTTCCTCTGTTTTTCACTTTGCTTACCTGTCATCTTGAATTTGCTAATAATGAAGCACATAGTGCATGATTCCAAGAAAAAAATCAGATTTATGTCTACAAATTAGCATTAAGCTGCTCTGGAATAACTTCAAATTATAATGAAACTTACGAAATGCCTGTATTGTATAGAATTCAGGTGACGGTTTTTTTTTAGGTTTATATTTTTACCTCAGTCCAAGGCAATTATATATTGTTGATTTATTTAAAAAAAATTGTTGTTCTTGAACAATACCCTTAACCCTCATGAATTTGACTTCCCTCAAGAAATGCTAAAAGTTATTCTTACAGTCTTATGGCTCCTTGCCAAGACGGTTGTACTGATAGCTTTTTGTATGTTCTACTCGGAACAAAAGTCATTGTGGTAAACTTTGTCTGGGATTGTGCACATGTAAACTATTTTACCAGTATCAGGAATTTTACCGGCAGGCTTAATGAGGAGAGAATCATGAATTATTCGTTTTGAGCGTAACTGAGAGGTTTTACTAATATTGTAGCTGGTAGCATATGCCAGTAACGGTGGCTTACAAACTTACAACAAATTTCCAGTTCTACGCTTGCTGATTGGATAGAGTTAAGCAAAAGAATCACATCTATATTGCAGTGTTTCAAAATCTCATCTCATACATTAATTTTTTGGGAGGAAACCAATCAACATTTCCGCTTAAAATTTTGTGAAAATAACCATGGCAAGAAGAATTGCAATGATTTTCAAGTAAAAATGTTGGTTGCTTTTGATAAAGAAAATTAGAATAGGAGATGAGATTTTGAAATACTGCAATGCAGATGAGACTGTTTTTCTTGAAGCCATTAAATTGTTGATGTGATGACTCCGAGAATATTTTTTTTCCAAGTTGCAAGACACCCTGACCTTACTCAAATAAAAGTGTGTGTTCTCTGACAAGAATTGCTCATAACAAACGGTTATTTTCTCGTGCAGTGTTTTCTGGCAAAGAAGTAGAACTCATAAAACTTGTTAACAACTAAGGACACATTTATTTTTTAATTACATCCACAGAATTGTGAAGAATTTCTAAGAAGAGAAACAACATATTTACAGTAACAAGCGAGCGAAAGAAAGGCTGCGGTCCTTCTACTTCTTGCTTGGTGGGACCCAAGCCTCGATTTTTGGCTTAGTTGTTGTGTAGGGAATATACTGCTGTCTGGTTCCAGATAAGTTCTGTGTATGAGCCTGCATCCATGGGTATACGGGTCTGCCAGGATCCTACAAAAAACGTAATGAAATTGTACTGAACTAGCTACTAAGTGAGGAAATATAAACATGAAAAACCACAGAACCGCATTTCGGCATTTAAAGGTGGGTATTAAGAGCTGACTTTTAGGGAAACTGCAAACCTAGATAAAAAAAATACATTTTTTTCAAACGAGGCACGGATCGGGTAAATGGTTCTGAACGGATTTTTAGCGATGAAACCAAAAATGCCATCCATTTTTTCCCCATCATGTTAAGATTTCCCAGAGAAACGAAGTTTTCCTGAGAAAAAGGATTTCATAAGGAAAATGCGATTTTCTAGGAAACTGGCCTAGGAAGGCTATGAAGAAACAGATGTCATGTCCAATTGCGGCCAAATGTACATAGGAAAATACCTATGGCCTCTAGTATGCCTTAGAACTTTTCCTGATCCTTGCTTAAACAGCAAAATCCACCCTATATGTATTGAACAGATATATTAATCTTATCCTTTTGTTTTGCAACTGATATGGGAAAGTGCACTTTTTGCCTTAAATATCTGAGAGAGTGATTTTGACTGCTGGAGCTAAATAACCGTAGTTCTTTCTACTACCGACCTTTTTTATTTTTTAGGAGATGGACTTTTAATGAGAAAAAAACTCTTGCTTTTTGAGGAATAATAACAAGCCTGTTTTTCCTTTGGAAACTTCAAATTTATGAAACATAATTTGTGGGTGACATAGAAAATCTGAGGGAGGCCATATTCAGCTACAATATCCGAAAGTACATACAAGTATCCCCCTAGACTATTAGAAGAAATATTTACTTTAATTCACATACACGAAACAAACAGATAAGATTTACACTAATTACTTGAATGGGTAAATGTTATTCAACCGAGGAAACTTTTGTTATCAGGGAAAGCAAGAAAATGTTATAGGCATGTAGTTGGTGTAGCTCAAAGTAGTTTCGGCTGTTGAATCCAAAATCGGCATCGGTTTTTTTTTTCAACATGCACCAGCCTTCCAGTAAACTTTTTCTATCCAAAAAATCTTTGCATGACAGCTAAAATTTATGAAATTTTCGGATTTACAGTTAAAAATCTTTTCAAAATCAGAACTTTATGCCTCTCTGGGTTTCAAGCAAGAGCTACAGCTACAGGACGGACAAAGCCAGTTAACTGTATGTCGACGGTGAAACTACCAGACCACGTATCTCGTTTGCGGTGTTTAAAAATCTCCGCTCTCATTTTATTTTTTTTAAGAAGAACGATTCAATATTATTACTTGAAATTTTCACAGAATTTTCTTCGCACTGAGAGGAAAAATTACAGAAGTTTTCAAGAATCAACATTGAGAAGTTTCCTCTTTAAAAAATAAAGTATGACAGGAAGTTTGCGACCCCACAAACCGAGAAACGTGGTTTGGTAGTTTCACCGTCGATGTGCTTCTCCTGTCAGCTTTTATGTGAATTTACACGCCAGCGAGGAGATCAGCAACTGCAGTGAATGCTGTGATATTTTCATGATTTATCATTACCTAACAACAATAAATTCGGCATGAACGGGGAATAACTGCTGCAGCACTATGAGTTACACTTTTCAACATCCCTCGACCTGGAATGAATCAGTGTTTGTCTTCCTGAACGTGAACTATGTTAATGCATTCAGTCTTAATGTTTATTGTTTATACTTTTTGATTTGCTTTAAAATGGAAATGCAATTACCTCATGAGGAAGATAATCTGTTTTGTAGTGGAGCCATCCATACCACTCAGGACAAACTTGACTTCCATCGTAGTCCAACCATACTTTATCGTTGTACTCCACCCATCGATTACGACCTGTAAAGGAGGAATTTTAGAAGATTTTAATATTTTTAGTTCAGAAGAGAATCTTCATTGTATGGAAGTACACCATTAAAGGACTTGTATTAAAGAGTGGCTCTGCAGTTCCTGACAAGATGGAAAGAATAATATGCACTAATTTTACCTACAATATGCAAAATTATAAGCAGTTGCCTCCTATCCTTTTTTCTTAAAAATCACAGCGAGTCCCTTTTTGAGGGAATTTGTACAACACCTTTTCATATATTCTTGTTGAAAGACCCTTTTGGATGTGTGGATTAATTTCAGCTTAATAAATTAAGAGATGACTGCACTTGATCAAAGGTTGAAAAATTCGACCTTCCTTCAGAAATGAAACAATATTGTGATACGAGAGGAAAAAAGATGACTTAGCCACATATATAACTTTTATGAGCAACTCACTTAAATTAAACTGAAAATGTGACAAACGTGATTTAAGAAATATCACTGATTTATCTTAGTAAAATGTGTTGCTGTGTTATAACTACTCCCCATTTGAGTTACATTGGAGATTAAGCAGAAGCAGTATGTCTTCTTACCTCTACCTTAGGGATTGATAGAAGAACTCCGTCTCTTTTCAGAACAGAATCTGTTGCGTTATTCATGAATTTTGTGGGTTAAATAAAAAGATTCCTTTTTAGAGAAAAGTGATAAGAAGTATAATATGACACTTACCATAGAAGTAATAGTCGTTCTTGTAGTACTTATTTCCAAACTTGTCCTCACCAACTAGTTCACCCCATTTGAGTTCGTCTTGTCTGAAAAAAGTGGTGTGTGATTACAAATTATACTAACTTTCAATGGATTAAGTATCACAAACATTCAAAAGAAAAAACGTAGGCCCAGTTCAGACAGACAGCTTTTCATACGACAAGAGCAGACGAGGTTGAATGAAAATGTGCAGGTGTAAAAATAGGATTCTATTACCACTGCTGTGTGATATCTTAATGCCAGAGATCGGGTATTTCTGATAGCTTCTGATTTGCGAAGATACAGTTACAGTGATGTGAGTCGGAGGATTTTGTTTCAACTCTCCATCCGACCGGCAGTGTCATTTATCACAAGCGTGAAGTGGTTGACTAAAGTTTCTCTTTCTTTCGAGAGTATTATGCCACAAAGTCAGGGGAACTGCTTTGAGGAGCAGTAAAATGGACAGAAATTAACAAGGGGAACAATTGCGGGTAGTAAACCTCAGTTGACCTGTATGATAAGCTTCACTTACTCGGATTGAAAAGGTAATCAAGAGCAAGGAAAATCGATAAAAAATACCTGAAAAGTTTGTATAATGATCCTGTAACTCCTCCATTTTGTTTGACGATTTTATATAAGTTTTTTAGGGGACGAAAAAGATCCAATGCCATTTTAGAAGACCTTTAAGAACTTACACCTTGATAAGAAATTTCTACTTAACCTCAAACAATTTGCATAGACACTCCAATCTCTACGAGTCGAACTACTTTACACGATTGTCAGTTCTCAGTTTAGGTCAAAGTGAAAAAATTTAAACGTTTGACTGAAAAAAAGATCATTTGAAACCAAAAACTTAAATTTAAATTAAGTTTTGAATTAACTAAAGCTCCAAAAAAAATAATAAAATTACAAAAGCTTACTGTTACTCCAAAATTTAATTATAAATTTCATCAGGTACAATATGACAACATTGCATTCCAATAAAAACAAAACAGTCAACAAGGTCAGGAATTTTGTTTTGATTACAGTTAGGAATTTTTTTCTCTCTGAACTCTTTCTTTTTTATGTAGTTTTCTGACATATTGTTTAAGTGCTAAACATAATTTTATATACCAGCTTTATTCTACTAATTCATGGAGCGTGAAGGTTTGTAATGCGATGGTCTCCAACGAAAGTGGAACGGATGACTGTATTGGTGCCTCCGACGAAGAACTTTCACTGACCAAAGTAAGATTCTTCCTTCTTTTTTCTGTGTTTTTCCCACTGAGTACCTATATTTTTCACCGATAATTTCTCACCAACTTTGGCTGCAGAATGACCAAAAGTTTGATGCAAACAGAGGAAGTATCAAGAGAGTGGTAGACACTCCGTGGCGAGCTTGTTAGGATTATGTCAACAACTTAATATCATTCAGGAAACAATAGAATGCTGATCATTTGCTTTTATGCATTTTATGTATTTTAATCTTATTATTCTTTGAAAATCTCTTGAGCGTTGCGCCGTAAATTGTAGTTTACCAAACCTAAAGCTGTGAGCAAGGAGCCATAACCTCAAAGATAATCTACTTACTTGAGGAGGGCTTTTTCCATTTGTTTCTGCTGGTATTGCAATCAAAATGCAGACATGAGAGCACATTCGTGGAATACTGATGGTCGTTCTCGTCAACTGCTCTCCAGCAAGAAGTAGTCATCTGTCATGGTTACGATGTTCCAAGGGATGTGCCGCAAACTGTAGAGGAGATCAAAAGCTCTACAGGAACTCTGAGAAAAGAATGGGAATGTTAGGACACTCCTGTCATTTTGTTTGCCTTTAATAATTTCTCCTAACATGGCAACATGCAATACAAATCTACTGAGCGTTTGGTTGTCACATTTCCTCGAAGGAGAACCGTCTGGGCATGACGCACCTCATGAAGACTGTCTAATTGTAAGGTTTTTTAGTAACAGTGAGCCCAGAAATTACCTACCAAGTAGGTACTGGAATGAAGTTAACGAGAGAACCTGTAGAACATTGCACAGTTTGGGAGTTACATGCGGGCGGCAATGCTTGCAGCCGTGTTCCAGGATTTCAATTCCTGAGTGTGTTTGTCCATATGAATGAGTTGTTTCTAGAGCTGGGGAAAGAAAAGAAGAGACAGAATTCACATCAATCTGGATGCATCAATCATCAGTTGGCCCATTGGTTAGCATGTAATTATCTATTGAATGCTGCAATTTTTGGATGTGACATTTGTCTCTTCTTTTCTTTCCCCAGTTCTAAAAGTGATAAAATCAAACATGTCCATTGTCAGATAAACCTTAGGTTACACAATAGTTCTAGTATTTTGGGGCTCATCTAAAAATGGACTTGTCCCTTTTAGGTACAACTTTTTTAGGACCCTATTTGCAGATATATATTTGCAGATTCATAAGAGCTTCCGTCGAACCAAGTAATCAAGGAGTAGGTACTCCTTGATTACTTGGTTCGACGGAAGCTCTTATGAATCTGCAAATATGGTGTAAGTAATAAGTTTTGCTGGGACGGACTAATGCAGAATCACTATTACTGCACATGATTTGGTGATAATTCATCATCTTCAGAAGATTGTTTAACTTCAGATTTTTTTTCAAGACAAGTCAATTTTCTCTTAAATTATTATCAGAAGAATCGAAAGTCTGAATTATTTCAATCAAGATGTGTCCTCAGTTTCATCTGTGATTTGCATTTGATATGGAGGCTTTGAACTGAGTTTCTTTTAAAGTTTCTGGAACATCAGTATCAATTTCCAAAATGAAAGTCGAAGCAAATTACTAGGAGACTTTAATCTCTAGCAAAGTCTTTTGTATGAATAAACCAAGGTTTCAGGTAGCTTAAGATTATTGTAAAGTAAGTAGGTATACGAGGATTGAAATGTGTTAGGGAATTAAGTGTGCCTGCAAAGTACCTATATAGACGGCGTAAGTTCGCAATCACATATCTCATTTGCGGTGTCTGAAAATCTCCGCCTCTTTGTTATTTTTTTAAAGGAGAACGAATTGACATCATTCCTTGAAGTTTATGCAGAGTTTTCTTTGCACAGAGAAGAAAAATCCTGGCAGTTTTGAAGAATTACCGTTGAGTAGTTTTCCGTTTAAAAATAAAGAATGACAGGAAGTCTGCGACGTCGCAAACGTGATTGGCAAAATGTGATTGCCGACCTACGCCGTCGATATTCCTGACTACGCGTCTATACCAGAATAGTCCTTTTGACACTGAAATTATTTCACTCCCTCCAAACCATGGACAGTTTTGCCACAAATCTAGAGCCTGGTTTCTGTAGTTCCCCCCCCCCCCCCTCTTGTGCATACATGTATGCGTCTAATGTGGTAAAACAAATACTCTTGCTGTAGAAAATAAAGGTATGTCTTTTATCCCCAGACTGATGATCCTGATCCTGAAGAAACTGCACAGCTTTTCAAGGAACTGACAAAAAAACGTACACTGGAATACGAGTGGCAGAATCCTGGAAGACGCCCCCCAACACCTGATATCGTGAAAGAATTCAATGAGGAACATGAGGCTAACGATGCAATGTAAGTGTTTTGCGTTAATCCAAAAAAATTTTATTTTGTTCCACTTTAAATTATTTCAATAAGCTCAGTGAATCTGAACATCAAAACTGAAAAAAAGAAATTTTGAAAAGACAAAGACGTATAATTGCACTCATTGATCAATGTTGAATTAGATTAAGTAAATATAGAAAAAAACTGCCACACTAGTCCCCAGCTCCAAATTCTGAGATACAGCGCTGTCCCACAAACTTTGCTACTCAGTGCCCAGAGCAATGCGTTGGTGCTAAGAAGATCATGGAAAAATAAGATAAACTACCGGAGGATAAGGAAAAATGGAGCTTGATTATTCAAGTATAGGAACGACAGGATGTAAGTTACCAGGACATGCAGGGAATGAAGAAAAGGCCTGACCATATTTGATTCTTTTGTCATTTTCTGGTTCCGGTTAAGTGTTTTTGGTCGAAATGTTTCATCATTTGTTAAAAATAGAAACTATTTGTCATATTCTGCAAGAAAGAACATATTTTGATAATGCTACTTCACAATTTCTTACTGGAATTTTACTTTTTTGCACAAAAGAACCATCGCATGAATTTGCCTGAAATTTTCAGTGGCTTTTCTGAGTACTTGTGAGAAAAGACATTAAAATTCTCAAATGAATTCCTGCAATAGTTCTTCCATGAAAAAATAAAATTTCCATGGAAAAGGTGAAACAGTGCAATTGAGATGTGCTCCTTCATGCCGGAGACAGTAAGTATATTGATGCACCAGTACTATAAAAAAAGCTTCAATTTTCTCTTCAAGAATTTGTTTGTTCTTGAGCTTTGAGCAGCTCTCCTGTGAAATGAGGTTAATTAGACCTGTCTACTTCCTTCCCAATACTCCTCAATTGTAGTGAATGACGAAAATCATGAAAATTTAGGCGTTTTTCCCTTGCTCTTTTTGCGAGTCACTTTTCAATTAATTATTTTTCTTCCTTCTGTTGCAGAATGAATACTGCCACAGAGTTTGACTTTCAAGATGAAATGTCTCAACTGAAATTAACTGTCAGACAGCCGGGTGATTGTACCCCCAAAGGTAGTGCCAAGAAAGCAACCACCAGTCTCAATTCAATTCTGTCAAATATGGCGCGTCATAGGAAACTTGAATTGATGGAGAAAGATTTGGACTAAGATTCCTCGCACCTTAATTCTTTGTCAGTTTTTATTTTATTTTCTTCAAGTATCTTAGTAAAATCAAAGTTATCATTTCTGTTTTTAATTTTTACAGTTCTAATTATTTTACTTTGCTCTGCCAGTATTATTGCAAGAATTGATTAATTTTAATTGCTGCCTACTTAGTGTTCTTTTTTCATGAATTACAACATACTAAGCAGCACAGTGAGGTAAGAACTAACATCATATCATCAAGTGAAAATGTTGTCACGGAAAAATAAAGACTCCCGTACAATAAAAGAAGGAGTTGTGGGAAAGTATGTGCGGAAAGAAACACCGCCAGAAATGCAGATCATAAATGTCTGGTCGACAGAACCCGTGAAAAAAGGGCAACGTCGAAGACAAGAGTCCCCCTCAATGATTAATGGCCAAGGTAACAGCTTAGTCCAAAAGTTTGGTAATAGTCGTGCCACCCCTTCACCAACCTTATTAGGTCATGAAGGAAAGTACACACCAAGCACTTCAGTCCCAGACCTAGCCCAAAGATTTACAAGTTTGAATGTGAACGCAGATCATTTACGTCTTCCTCCTCAGTCGGTCATAGTTCCTGGTATGAGTCATTCCTATATCAACCAGTATGCTGAGTCAGATTATAGTCTTGACAAGCAATCGTCAAGTTCCAACTACCTAGCAATCCACCATAACACTCCTGACACAGTGGTACGCTACGAGCCACCAAATTTCACCTACTTTCAGCAGGTACCAATGGCTTACAGCCAGCAGCATACAATTCACCACCCAGATCACAATTTACAGCTTGCTCAATCGCAATTGGAACATGTTTCATCTTTTCGCCAGTCGCAACCAACGCATGCAGACTCTGATAATAGTGAAGAACTCCCCCTACCACCAGGTTGGTCAGTAGATTTCACACTACGTGGCAGAAAATATTACATTGACCACAACACCAAAACAACCCATTGGTCCCATCCATTAGAAAAAGAAGGGCTACCCACCGGCTGGGAAAGAATCGAGTCCCCAGAATATGGAATCTACTATGTGAACCATATTCGACGGCAAGCTCAATATGAGCACCCTTGCGCACCTCAGTATATCTACCATCCAGAACTGCGGCTTACATTGACTCCTCCTCCACGACATACACATTTCCACCCCCATAGCGTTTTAGTTCCTGCTAATCCTTACCTCAATCAAGAAATTCCTTTATGGCTTAGTGTGTACTCCAAAGCACCCAAGAATTATGATCACAAACTACGCTGGGAAATGTTTAGACTGACAGAACTAGATTGTTTTAATGCGATGTTAACAAGGTTGTACAAACAGGAACTGGAAGAAATAGTCATGCGGTATGAAGCATACCGGTCAGCACTGATGTGCGAGATGGCTAAACGGGTTGAAGCACAAAATTCTATTCAATATATGCCAGTGACACATCAAGTCTTAAAAGAAGCAGCTTTGGCCGAACAATCAGAAACTAAAGTTTAAATCACTTTTTCATGGTAAAAGTAAAAAACTTATATTTTGATTTGGGACATGTAGCTTTCTTTCTGCATTTTATTTTTTAAAAAAAAATTAATGAACATTATTTCTTGGAATTTTGGCTGCTTGTTTTCTCTCTGTACAGAATTTTTTGGAAAATTTCAATTAGTAACTTTCATTTTTTTTCTTTGAGAAAAAATAAAAGAGCAGTGGTGCTTTTGAAACGTCACAAAAACGAAATGTGTTTTTCAACTTCCGCTATCGTTTTATGATTTTATCAAAGGCGGGCTTTCAAAACAAACAAATACCTTTTTCCTCTTATAGTTTTGCCAATTATATAAGACGAAGTGAATAAAGAGGCATTTTAGGTGTCTTAGTTGCTGACTCCAGACTATCTGTCATGAGTTATTCTTTCAATGGAAAATCACTGAATGGCAAATCTTAAAAATTACCGTAATTTTCCTACTCTGCAAAGAAAATTACTTGAAAACTTCAAGAATGATGTTGATTTTTTTGCCGTCAAGAAAATAAAAAAAGGATTGAAGATTATAAAACATTGCGAACAAGATACGCTGTTTGGGAGTTTCACTGTTGAGTTGTAATATATTACCAGAGCAGAGGTACACTTCCTGAACTTTGCAGTAAAATCTGAACTTAATTATGTTATCCTCATGTTTTTCGTAAAATGTTTTCAGAATTGTGTGTTTGTATTGTAAATTGCAGTCATTTTTCAGTGCCTCATCTTTAAATCAAATTCGCCTTACAATTTTAGTACTTGTAAATATTACCAATTGTGATTATGTGTCTGTAGCAGGTTGTAATAAGCGCATAGCCCTTGTGTCATAATTTGAAAGGGCTGAATATTTAATCAAGCTTTGAAACTTTCCCTCTAAATTTCAGCCGTAAAATAGTTTCACTTTTCCAATTTCTCATTTCCCTCAGTTAAAGAGTGAAATTTAACAGGGTCAAATTCATATCCTCACAAACATTTATGATTATTAATCTATGAGATGTAGTAACAAGAAATCAGTCAAGAATTTACGGCTACTCAAGGATTAGTGTGCAATCTTACTGTATTTTTTTTTAAATGAGTCAACTTACTGTCGATTGCAATTTTGTTCTTATTTTCTGATCAGTTACTTTTTAACATTCCAATTTTCTTGTGCTCAAAGTCTCAGAAATATTTTTCTCTGCCAACTTTTTAATCCATTAAATTCACGCTGTAGTAAAAATAAAAAGTCTGTTGTACCTATCGCAGTACGTTTCATTGAATTTGAAGTTAAAAAGTAATCAATTCTAAAGTATAAATTAAAGTCATAAATTTTTGACACCAGGTTTCATGGTTTACATGTTTAAGAAAAGTTGTTTTAAGTTTAAGTTCTCTTAATTCATGTATTACCTTTTTTTTTTTCTTTGGTTGTACTGTCTGTTTCAAAAAAAATTGAAACAATGTAAAAAGTAAGGCATCTTCAGCTGAAAGTGATTTCAAGGGTATGTTTTAGAATTTGTTTGCTGTACATATAGTTTAATGATTCTCATCATCATTCTTTCAAATAAATATGCAAGTTATTTACTTTTTTAATTTTTGCTGCATTAATCACAATTATCCTCTCTAACATCCTTTGTAAAGGACAGGCATATTTTCAAAGAAAAAGAAAAAAATTATAGCATTTTTATCTTGCACCCTCAAGTTATTTTGAATACACTCTCCGGCCACAGAGTAACCCAAGCGCCACTTATGCTTAGAAGCTATGTTGCCAAACGTCTCAATATTGTTTTTATTTTTTCCTTAAAACTTTTGCTCATACTTTCATGAAAATTTCAAGGATTAATCTTGATGACCAAAAAAATATTAAGTATTTGCAAGTAATTCTGTTCATTAGTTTTTCCGTTTAAATTAGGTAAGTTTAAGAAGTTTGCCAAAAAAGTGCCTGAGCACAAGGTGCTTGTGATACTATGGCTGGATGTTAACGAATTCTGGACTATTGACATGACATTAAAAACTATGTGCCAGGTATGCCATAGATATTCAGTTTCAATTTGAGAAACACAACTTTCAACCTGAAAAACTGCAACATTCATTGACAGTTGTAATTGTTTTTTCTCTCTGAAATAAATTTAGTTTTCCCATTAAATAGATGCATTCACCCCCAAAAAAGCCTATCTGCACTGAATCCTGCATAAGCACATGGGTAGACCTTTCTTCAATAAATGCATCTGAAAGATTTCCGTAGTTACCTAACTGAGGTCTATCATTTTCATGTTTTGTTATATCAGGATCTGGCATATTTTATTCGTCCAGACAAGCCACACTGAGATCGTAAGGTTTTAAAAAAATGTGCAAAAACAACTGGACAAAGAATATTTATCTTGAATGATTAAGTTTAACTTCTGCTTAAGCCACCAAGTCAAGACATACATGTTCTTTCAAATTTGCAGGTGGGGAAAAACTTAAAAATGTTGATGCTGATGGGTTTCAATCCATTTGTCAGAGTTGTTTAAAGAAGAAAGTAGGTACCAATACATTACACAATCAAATAGATAGGTATATCACAATTTTTTTTTTTTTTTTTTTTTCATTTTAAAAAAAAAACTAATAGATTAATTAGGTAGGTAGTCCGTAACACTTAGTTCCTAAAAACTACAAAAAAGTAAATATCAGTGAAACAGTTATCTTCAATATTTATAAATTGCGAGGTCTAAAATTGGTAATTTCCTTTTGATAGACCAACATTGCTATTTGCGACAGGCATGTTATGTGGAAAATTGCTATTTCATAAAAGTAGGGAAGAATTAATTAACTTGGTCCAGTTTTGCATGCTCGAGAGCTAGGATCAGTACCTAAGTATGTTTTTTTCATAGTTTTTCGAAGAAGGTTTAGGTATACTATTGAAACTTATTTTGATTCGCCAGTATCACGGTATCTTTCTTCCCAAAAAAATAAAGACAATAATCAGGTAAGTAATGTGCTGAAAATGCTGGCATTTCAGCTAGGAAGAAGAATACAGTCATCAATTTTGATCTCTTTCAATTGGGATTATTTAAAGAACGATTGAGGCTTGAACCAATTTCATACTTTGTCAACTCGTAACTCTCCCACTTCTTCATTGACTACCAGTAAATAATTCATGATTTCACTCCCGCTATGGGCCCATATTCCTGATTAATTCAATCGCTTTCTCTGCCATAGCCTTGAAGTAATTAAGGAGTGGAATTGTGTTTTTCCCGGACGCCGAGAAGCGCGCGACCCCGCACTTGTAATCCCCCCCCCCCCTCATCCATACCAGTCGCGCGCGTTTTTTCATATGCAAATTTTGAACATTTTTGAAACGTGGCGTTTTGGGACTATCTTCGCTGTGATTGGCGTTCAGTGTTGTGTTGTGTTGGTCCCTCCCTGTCCATCGATCAGCAATCATCTGTGTTGGGTTGGGCTTGGGAATTCACGTCTTGTCGGCAAATTGGATTTCCCTACCCTCAATTTCACCTGATTTCTGGCGTAAGTGCGCTAATTACGGTTCGAAAGATATTCAGTGAGGGAATATGTTGCTTTAGCACATCGTCATTTTCTTCCCGGTGACTCCTGTGGCCTTTGATTTCACGATTTCCAAGGAACCCCTCGGACTTCCGCGTAGACCCCCTTTAGTCGGTGGCCTAACCATTTGAGCTCTCTACATTCTCGGGTAAGTAACATTTATTTCCCACCATCCTGTCTAAATTTACCGAATATTCTTCAGCATGACTTCCACGTTTCACCGAAGAAAATAGTCTCTAACCTTCTCCAGAAGAGCCGAAGAAATTGAGGTCCCATCTCTCTGTTTACTGCTGATCAAGTGGCCGTAATTTATTATCATATTTCACATCGACTGAGCCCTATCTATTGTAGCTTCTCCGTCAATCTTATCCCTCTTTTCGATCCTGAAGCTCTCCATTTTCAAATGGTTTGATCGGTGCACGTATTACGAGAAGAGGTGTTCGAGCATTTCCCTTGCCCCTAACCTCTACTCTTATCAGACGCACTCCATTCCATCAAAGTATGTCATCTACTCCTGCTGGATCTTTACATTAAAATCACCTCACATTCAGTCCTCATTCCTCTATAAGATTATGTTTAAGAGTATTCAATATCCAATCTTGCCCCCAGATTCATTGATACTGTGATTTTAGTTGCACGATTACTGCATGTTTGCATTGATCTGAGTGCGTACCCCAGATCTATCACCTCACTGATCTGCTCTTAGTAAGGATGTAATTTGAATTCCTGCAATGTGCACACCTTGTGCCTCTGAAGAGGCAGCAAGGCTCTTGTCTTATTTTTTGCCCTCCAGCGTAAAGCGAAGTGCTAGAACTTGACTAAGTAATTCATAAAATTTTAGTATTTAATGACAAATGTATTCAGGATTGAAACCGATCACTTACTTTTAAGAAGACAATTCAAGTATCTCTTTTAGAATGATATTGGTATTTTATGGTTTCAAATCAATCGCATTTTAGTTTAGTCCCATTGAATTTCTGTGATAATCCATTCCTTACTTAAGTAATTTCCAAATCATTAATGTCTCAATTGTAGACAGTCAGTTTAGTCATTCAGTCAGTTTATCTTGAATTGCCTCAAGGAATTCAAGCAGACTGCTTTTTCTCTTCCTTTCTGTTTACTTTTTGAGTCTCAAAATGTTTCTCTTTTTGACTTTGCAGAAAAATGGATCTGTATGGAGGGCTTATAGCCCTTGCGGTTGCAATCACTTCCTTCGTAATAGTGTTCTTTATGTCCACTACATTATTGAAAGAAAAATCTTATGATGAAGTAAAAGCAGAACAGCAAAAACCTCCAAAAGAGAAGAAAGTCCTAAAGAAAACCACTCAAAAAAAAATTGTCTTCAAGCCTAAAAAGAAACCACCAGCAAAGGAGCCGAAGAAATCAAAAGAATCTGGATCGGATGAAGTTGATGCCAAGCCTCATCACAATAATGCTCATGTCGAATTCAAGCCACCGGTAATTGTTTTGCTGTCTGATGAAGAGCCCGCTAAACCGGTAAGCTCTTAACCCTCTGTCTGTATTTGCACTACAATTTGCTCTTTTCCAGAAAAACTGACTCAGTCCAAGATGTGTTAAATGGTTTTTTGAAAGTCTCAAAAGAGCATTTAAATATTGTAGACCCCTCAAAGTATATGCTTCTACTCTGAAATGACTCTTAATGTTCTTTATGTAGGCTAAATTGCTTTTATTCCCCAGCAGTATGTTGTGTAAAATTTTATTTTACCAAAACAGTCAAATTCCTTATCAGTTGTGAATAGTTTCATATCTTCTGCAAAATTGTATGTTGTTGCTGACTGAAATTTTTTTGGGAATGGTAGGAATTATTTTATGAGTGGCATTACAAATTGGACCGCGTTAAACAGAAAGGAACCAAGCCACACCAGCTATTGCCAAATTGAATCGGGCAATTTAATTTTTTACATGTAAAAGGTTGTGCGGATTTTTGTGCAAATTTCTATGAATTTTCTCCATAATACAAAGCAAATGCCTCAAAATTTTCAAAGGAATCCGCACAAACGTTCTCTCGTAAAAAATCAAATTCCCCTGTTAAATTTGGCAATAGCTGATGTGGCTTGGTTCCTTTCTGTTTAACGCGGTCCAATTAATGCATTTTAAGTATGAGTTGCCTTAAGAAAAGGCAAACTCTTCGAAACTCCCATAGTTGTGCAGGCAACTTAAAATTCTGATCTAAAAGTTTAGTTTCTGTCCCTCCGGGTCAGAGCAATTTTTTTTACAAGGATAGTTCTTGATTTTTTTTTTTTCAATTTTTTACTTATTTTTTTAAATGGGTATTTCTTTTTTATGCAGCGACATGTATTTTAATTTATGTTTATCTGGTTGATTATCGTACTTAGTATTTGGTTGCGTCAATTCCATAACTGTAAAACTGACCTGGTCCTCTCCTATTTTATGGATACTTGTAAGTATTTGTCTTCGTGGGGTTTGATTGCTCTTCTATAATCTATTTCTATTTTTTGCTTAGAAACCAAAGGAAAATAAGAAGAAGAAGGAGGCTGTGAAGCCTATACTAGTCAACAAGAATGAACCAAAGTTGATCACTGACAAACCTCCAGCAATTAACAACAAGTTTGAAATGATTCATCCGAAAGATGACCTAGAGCTGAAACGATCCCATAGTGTAAGTGTACTATTGATCATTCTTTAAACTTTCCTAGGCACCATTTTGTTACAGTCTCCGGACTATATTTTTAGTGTTTTTTCCATGTTGATTCACTTATCCATTTACCTTTAAAATACAAAGCATTTTAACAGCTGTCTTTTTTTTGTAACAGTGGGATTCCCAATGCTAAGGATCACAATTTTCAGCTTCTTTTGATAAGTTTTAGGACTATTCAGAAGTATCCAAAGTTACTGATCTCAATCACATTATATACTGAAGCTAGGCGTTAGAAGCAATAAATAATTGTAAGGCAATGTGTTAAGCCCCTTCTTTCCTCATCACTTGAAATCAAAAGGAAATGACTGTGTTCAATTTTTTGGTGAAAGTTCTGTTTTGTGTCCCCTTCACCATGCTTGACCCATGAAAGACTCCATTTTTGCAACTTTCATTTTACAGGTTCCATGGTTTTCTTTTTGAATTATAAAGCTTTATTATAAAGAACAGGAATCTGACAACTATAAGAGATTTCAAAAATGATCTTATTGTATGATGTGCAAGATCTTTCTCAGCAATTTCTCTGCCTTCAATGATTCTATGTTTTTAGGTTGTCTACCTTTGCAGTTTTCTGATAATAAATATTTTTTAGTAGCTGATTTGATTGGTTTAAGTTGAAAAATGGTTAGTCAGCCTTAACTCTTCCAATCATCAGCAACTTTTCTTTCCTGAAAATGGTGCCAACAACTAAAAAGTTTGTCTCAATTTTCAGCGTGAAGAAATTTTAAATGACGCTGAATCCAAGGAGAAAGAAAAGGAGAAAAACGGTAATCAAGGAAAGAAGAAACCCGAAAAGTCTCCCAAAGACAAGAAGCAAAGCGCTGGAAATGAATCTGACAAAGAACCCAAAGAATCTCCAAAGCCCCAACGAGAGCCGAAAAATGCTCCTGCCAAAGAGCCAAAGGCTAATAAGAAAGCTGATAGTGGCTCAGTGAACGAGAGTCAACCACCTAAAATAACTGGAGCAAATAACCCGACATCGCCTTCACGCTACAAGAAGAAAAAAGCTGCTGCTGAGTTCTCGCAGTTGATCAGTAAGTCATGAAGGTTTATTTCTGTAGGACCTCTTTCAATTAACTTGCACAGCTATTTCCAATTTTTGTTTTTTTTGACAAGTAGATCCTTTTATAGATAACAACCCATTAAAAGCAAGTTGAAAGTAGTGTATTTTGAGCCTCCATTCCAATGCGTATCAGCAAGGAAGGCAACAATGTATCCGAAAATATCGAGCACACTCTCAATTGCATTATGTCCCTCCCGCAGTTTATTTTCTTTGCAGTCATTCATCGATGACAACTACTTTGGCCATAAATAGTAGCAGAGGGGTCGTGCTGTCCCTTGTTTCGAGTCGCAAGAGTCAATCAGCTACGAGTTCAGTCACAACTCGCTAGCTGAAAATGATGGGCAGTAGCCCGTCAGATCATATGTTCGAATATTAATAAGGAAAGGTGAAGTAATTGAAGAGTGTTCACAAAATGGAGCAACTTAATCGTCAAATATATCAGAATAATTCTTGTTGATGAAGTAATCCTCTTCAACACCATCAGGTAGCGTAGAGGTTTAAAACTATATATTTTTTCAAGTTCATAAAAAAAAAAAAAAAAACTTCATCATAATGTTTGGTTCACTAACTTGATGGTGTATCAAATTAAATACAGAAGTCAGATTTCATGTGCAAGTTGTTATCCAACTTAAGCTTGCTAACAGTTGCATCTTAAATATTGTATGAAATCTAGTTGGCTCCTGGAACTTATCGTTAACATCAATTTTTAGTATCAGGCTGCTTTAGTTGCTCGTGGAGAGAATAGTATCATTTAATTTCTTTTTTTCAGATGGTCCTGACTTTGTTAACATGAGTCTACTCATGCAACTGATAGGAAAAGCAGAACTTTCCCCAACGGAAACACAAAGTCTCATCGAAACATTACTCCATAAACAAGCTCCTACTGAAACATCTTCTGAATGGTTACAGGTAAGACATCTCTCTGTATTATTTGTTATTTTAATGGGCGTGCAGCCTCGGGTACTCCAGTGTTTGCTTTCCTAACCACTGCAGCAACTAAGTGGTGCGTTTTGCTAGTTCAAATCCTTGAGGGAAGAAGTGAACAAAGCTCTGAGAATCATCAATGACTTAAAGTCACGTACCTATGTAGAAATCTTCTAAAGAGGTAGATAAAAAAAAATAATAAATAAAAAACCACTGCATCCAAACATAAACTACGTTACCTGGGTCAAATTCTGATTAGCGCTCAGTGAGGCATTGTCGCTGTCAATAGCATCTGTAAAAGTGATCCAGTACTTAACTAACAAAAAAACGCTGCAAGTGCTCATTTCCATCTGCCCTAAGTGGATGGCTCTGTAATTACTATTCGTGTAACAAGTGTAGTAAATATATTTCTAAAGTGGTCAAATTCCTATTTCTACAGGGGAGGAAAGACCCGGTTGCCAAATTAGAGAAGCAACTCGCTGAAAAAGAAAAAGCCCTGGCAGAGCAAAATGATGCAATGGCAGCTCTTTCCAACAAACTTAAAGAACTCCGCACCGAGCTCAACTTGGAGAAACATCAGGCTCGTCAGCATGGAGAAAATGCTCAGTCTTACCAGAAAAACATCGATGCCTTGACTTCAAGATTGCAGCTAGCATCGGAAGAGAAAAATCAAATGGCGTCTCAAATTCAGCAGGTACCTATTTTCACAAGATATCTTGATTTCTGCAGTACTTCTCCTGTTGACTACCTTCCAATTGATTCTGTATTATTTGGATGCATTCTTTCAATATTTTGGAGTTAGATTTGTTTATGACAAGCAAGTCCAGCTGCAATAGACGCTATTAGTGCCACGTCACAACCGGTATCGATCATATCAAATTGGATCCAGATAATGAAACATAACCTCACCATTCAAACATCAGACATGATAATTCCAGAGATGATTTGCGCAGTTTCAAATATAAATCGGTGTCAGAGAAAGTGTTTTTAATCATGAAACGTTCCTGTATGATTAAACTCTGTCATATCCTTGAGTTTCTCCAGTCAGTTGACGGGATAGTGCAGTTTCAGAAGAGGGGGAGGGGAGTCACCATGCCTGTCTTTCAACGGTGAAATAGTGAAATTCGAATGATTAATGGGAGGCGGGTGGTCAATATGAGGTTATGTTTCATGAAGTTCGGATCAAATTCGTTACGATCGATACCGGCTGTGACATGGCACTAATAGCATCTCTGGATACCTAGTTTTTTTTCACTTCTTTTGTGTAATGCTTTCAATTTTTAAGAAGTTCGCAGAGTATAGAGACTTCATAAACAGGACCTCAGCGCATTATCTCTAGAGTTGAAATGTTCATGAAATTTTATGTGGAAAGAAAAACCAAGAATTAATTGTTGAATTATTTTAGATCCAAATTATTCAGCTGAATATCATTTTCAAAGACTCAAAGCCTTTCTCTCACACCCACATTGGAATTTAGTTTATACAGCTCGAATTTGTGCTCTAAGCATGATTTGAAGAGCAGAAAAAGTAATTTTTGATGACATCATTACTTTTTGTGAGGCTTTACTCACAGCCATTCTTCGAATTTCTATGAAGGACTTAAGTAAGTATCCTGTCCTTGCCGCTCTCAGCATCCTATTTCAGCCTCCTGCCTCGTACCTTGTGTCTTTTGCTCTTTATCAGAGCTGTGATGAATTTGTAAATTTGAGCAATTAGAGCCATTAAGTTGAAGTCCGTCTATTGAGCTAAATTGTAATTCCGGAATGATAAATTTTTTTTCCAATCATGGCTTATACTCACATGGGCGTTTCAATAATTAATGACATCTTTAATAATCTTTCAGCTTCAAAATAGTTTAAGCCGATCCATCGATGAGAAGAATGATTTGCTCGCTCAACGGCAACAACTGGAACTGCACATCGCTCACATGAATGATCAGAATCAACAAGTGAGTAACGACTTATTTGCTTTACAAAAATTGCTGTTATGTACTTACAAAATTGTGGGAGGGGGAAATCTAATCTAAAAATGTGTGTACTAGGGGGAACCCCCAAAAAAAAAACCAGAATTTTTCTAAGAATAATACTTTATTGATTTTATAAGCAACACTTAAAAGATTGATAGCTTCAGCCGCGTTTTTACCAAGAAGAAAAAGAACTTAAGCGCCGCATGTTGTTCGGGGAAATAGCCCATCTTACGAAATGATGCAGCCATCAGACAAGGCTCATGTGAAGTGTTGCCAAAACAAATCTAAACATGTTAGGATGCTGCTGCTTGACATACTTACTCTACATAGCTCCTAGTTCACCCCCTGGCAGCGGAGCTTGTAACTTTGAGCCATTGCCAAGTTATGGCAAAATTTCGGTTTTTTTCGGGTCCTCCCTCGGATTTTATTTTAAAGGCTTGTCTGTTGTGGAACTTTAGTCGCAAAATAAAATGGGAATTGTATTAAAAGAAGAAAGACTACGAGGTTCGAAGTAAAACTTTAAAGCTTAGTTTGACAAACTTTGAGAAAATGGTTGAACCAGTTGAAGCGGTATAACAAAAAGAGATTACATTTTGAGCTAATTTGACATTTCCTGAGGGTAAGTAACGATCGGCATCCTTTACTAATCCTCCACCTCAGTGATTGACTTTGGGTTTAATCTTTCAAATAAGAATTAAGGGTTAAGGAAAAGTTACTACTAAATGGTTTTGTATGACGCAGGCGATGGTTGCAATGGAAGTACAGCTTGGAGCGCAGCTGCAGGAAAGAGATTCGCGCATATTGCAGATTCAAGCTGAGTGTGACGAACACATCCAAAACTGCGCTATTCTCCAGGAGCAGCTAAATCAAGAATCTGTAGCTCAAGGCCAGACTCAACAGATGATGCGCCAGCTAGAAGTATGTATCATGTTGGAATATTTTGATGACTCTGCTCCAAAACAATCAAAATTCATAGATGGTTCAAGAACCCTAAATAGAGTCTTCTTCCAATAATGCATTTCAATTGTTTCATGCCACTCTCTTGCTAGTTCAAAATATTTTTGAATTCTATAAAAAAAAAGGAGAAAAAAAAAGGATCGAAGCCAGGTGTCTGTGAGAATCTATATTAAAGAAAAAAAAAGAATTCCAAAATTTTGAAAATGAAGTTTTGAAAATTTTGCTTAGACGCTTCGCTCTTAGTTGATATGAGTCCATGTTTTTCAAAATTGATTGTTCAAGTTTCTAAAATAATAAAATGTCCAGGAATGAGATTCTCCATTATAAAAAATTGTGTGTAAATTTGAGGTGTCTAAAAAAGTAAGACGTCACGAACATGAAGGTTTTCAATACAGTAAAATGGTTAGAGACGAATGGAATATTTTTTGAAGTATAAAATGTGAAAAAAATCGAAGGTTTTGAAAATTTTAAGAAAATTCTAGAGAAGGTTTAACGCACAAAAGTAACAGTAATATTTCTCTTACATATCCGTGTTAGAAATTTGTTCCTTGAACCTTAGGTTTGGTGAGAGGGTTTGTTCAGAACTTGGAATATTTTGATCGGTCCTACTCTTCATTGAACGCTTTAATCTATTTTAGGAGTCATTATTTGGTCTTGGTCTTCATTAGTACAAGTTTAACTCTCCCAATTTAAGAATTGCTTTTTTCCATTGTGCGTAATTTTGAATGTTTTTTGTTTTACGCAGGAAGCACAAGCAGTCCAAGAAAAATTAGAGCATCACTTAAATGGAGCTCAGTTTGAAGTTGTGCGACTGCAAAACGAGCTTAAAAAAGTGACCGATGAGCTTAACCTTAAACTAGGAGAGTTGGATGAGCTCAACATGACTGCACATACTTCTGTTCAAGAAGTACAGAGACTCCGCGAGGAAAATGAACGTTTATCGAAACAAGTGAGTAAAATTTTATGTAAGCCTATGTATTCATTGACAGCTTGAATTTTCAGTCTTTTATCTTTGGGAGGGAAAATTCAATATGGCTATAGAACATGATCTGCAAAGGCAGTTGAGCATACTTCTATACAAGTGCAGCCAATAACTTAGGTCTAGGAATAAGAACTAACCATTTCTAAAGTATTCCTCAAGACGTATAAAGCCTTTTTTCCACATCAGCTCTGAAAAAATAGAAAATATTTTCAGAATTCTGTCAAGAGTCAGCTAAAGTTCTCATTTTCATTCACTAGAACACCTCGCCAAGTACTCAAAAATCCTTTGTTTTCAGTTTAGACCAGCAGCTTTCAACTATCTTGTTCTCACATCCGTTCAAGCAGAATTTGCTTCCCACAGAAAATATATGCCAGCACACAAGTTTTTCATTCTAGCACACATGTGGCAACATTGATGTGTTATCTCATCCTGCAGCTCAATCTTTTGACACCACTGCCGAATTATCAACATCAGAGCCCCATGAGGGTAGATAAGATGCCCCCTCCCCCTCCGTCTCCTGCTCCAAAACATCATTAAATCTCCCTACCAAATCCTGCTAAGCCAAAGGAAAAGAGGAAAGAGTTTTGAGGACTGTTGTTCCAGAGAACAGAGGGGTTTTGCAGGACAGCAATCACGCTGTCTTGAATCGAGTATTGATTGTCCAGGAGATCTGTTAGGACTTGAAAATAAATTAAAGGAAGTGAAAAGTTGATGGACATAGTATTCGGTTATACAATTCAATTTGGCGGAAATCAGTATCTTTTGACACCACCATATAGCCCCAAAACCTTTCTCTAAAAAGATTCTAATGTTTTTATTTAGCATTAGTTTCAAGAAATCTGAGTTTCTCGCCCCCAAGAAAAACCAGAGTTCATGTTATTCAGATCAGGCACTACTACATGGGGATAACTGGTAATTTTGTAATCAGCTTTTACCAAATAGTATAGTGCAAGCATAATGTCTCAACTCCTCAAATTAAGAAACTTGGTTGAGGAAGCACTCAGATAATAGTGCAAATATAATAACAAAACATTAAATATCTGTATTATTCAATCAACTTTTTAATTTGAACCATTGCAGGTGTTAGAAAGCACCGTTGAAGCAAGACAACTAAGGGATGAAAACGAATCACTAGCGGCTCAAGTTACAGCCAGTACGGAAAGGCCTGCGGCTGAAGGTCATGAGAACCCTGACCTGGAGCACGAAAGCGAATCCAGTATTAGCAAAATTTCCCAACAGTAAGTAATTTTCGCCTGTCACGTATTTTTATCAGCAGTGAATACAGTAAGACCTCGAATTATCGGATCGCGATTGAATGGATTCTGCGATTTAACGGATTCGGCCTCCGGACGTGTCCCGTGAAATCCGATAAATCGAGGTCTTACTGTAGTTCTCAATTTCATCTTCTTCTCCTGATGTGTCTTGTTGGGGCTTGGATCACAACTCTAAAACTCAATAGCACACATCAGGAGAAAATAGTAAAATCAAAAACTGGTGCAAAAATCCCGATTCAGAGATGAATTTGTGAGAGGAAATAAATTGCTAAGATAGTAAATTAAAGGTTCAAAATATTTCATTCCTTCTATTAGTGATATTAAGGATTCATATATTCTGGAAAAGTGTGCCACTCTCCGATTGGTTGACGAGTTTTATATTTTTGTGGTACATAGCACCTCTGCTCCTAGTTGTAGGTTAAGGTAAATAAACCTGATTACGACAGAGTTCTAGTCATGTCAGGGATTTTCAAATCTCAAACTTTTGAAATAAATAAGATGGATAATTTGGCGAAAAATTACAATTTTTTGTGATTATCATTCTCGTGTCCCCCAATTGTATGAATTCCTCTTAATCGGGTTCGTTCATATTGGCCCTCAAGAGCTCCATAGGAAGCCTAAAACCGATGAACCAATCAGAGAGCAGCCTAGACATGGTAATACTTTCCCCATATAGTCACTACAGACAAACCTTCATATTTCGACAGACAATGCTAGTTTGCCCTTCTGGACAGAAGAAGCAACCAGCATAAACACGTTAAAAGAGCTGACTAAGACTGGCTTTAATTCTTGCATGTTTCCAATTGAAGTAAATTCAATTTTCTTTTCTCTTTTTTCTTTCCCCCCTTTTCACCAAGAGAAAGTGCCAGAAAATTTTTGCCTTAATACCAGGGTTGCCGGCAATCTGGATAATCGGAAAAATCCGAGAAGGTCAAGGAATTTCCGACGACTAGGAAAAGTCAGGGAATTTCTGACCAATCAGTTAACTACCAAAATATATTACTGATCTTCCAATTGTTTACTCTCTCTGGACATTTTTAAGGCTTGTCATCTTTTGACCAGCCTCTGAAGGCCCGTTTTCATGATTTGATCTCTAGACAAGGAAATTTTGTCCAAAGTTTAGCAAAAGTCAGCGCATTTTAAAGAAAAAGAAATAAAAAAAAAAAAAAACAGAATCTTTGTGAAAGTTAGAATTGAATACTTTGGAGTCAGGGAAAAGTCAGAGAATTTAAAGGGGAAGAAATTATCGCAACCCTGTAATACTTTTTTACTATCTATTTCTTTTTTAAAGTTCAAGCCCTTTTTTTCTCTGTATTTTAATGTCATATTTTGTTTTTTTGTAGGTTGAAGGAGCGTGAAGAGTACATCGAGAAGCTAGAAGAACAGTTGGAAAGCAAGAACAAGTCTCTCAACAATTTGCAAAATGAAATTCAAACTTACCAAGCAGAAATAAAATCCTTAAAAGAAGAGTTACAGTCAAGGATCAGCTCCAACAAAGATCAAAGTTCAGAAGTCGACAAGTTGATGAAAAAAATCGAACAATTAAGTCAAGAAGTCAATGCCGAGAAAAATAAAGCTCAGGTTGGTTGTTATCTCCCCTCAGGTTGGAACAGTAGTGGCACTGGCATTTTTAGGATGTTGCACTCCTGATGGAAACGAACGTATGCATTCATACACTGAATGACCTCATTTACTATTTTTATGAGCTGCAAAATGGAATGATAAAAACTTCCCTAGCTTCCATTATGAAAGACAACGAACAAGAGCGAACTTTTAAGTTCAGGTCATTGTCACTTTGATTGGGTTACCACCTTGAATATCATTATGATCAGAGGAAAAACAACGATTATTGTCGGTATCAATGTGTCTGTTTACAACGCTTCAAGAGGTCTATATAATTCTCAATGTCTAAATATTGGTGTATTATTGTCTGAAAGACAGTCATCTAAGATTTTAACCATGTTATCTTTCCTTTTTCCCAGGCAATAGCTGAATCCACCAAACTTGCCGAACAAAAATCGTTACGAGAATTCCTTCAAGCATTATATCCTAGCTATAGCTCAAATGACACCTCTGTAAGTATACCATTTTTTCAATCATGATCACTTTTGTCCACCGATAATGCATTGAAAGTGAATATTCTAATGACCAACCCAAGAGAAAGCTAGTGAGATGTCGGTACACTGAACCCTTTTGTATTTCAAGAAGTGTGAATAGTAGTCAAATAGCAGCCTCCAATCAATATGGTTTATAGTAAAGTGCTTCCTGGACATCATAAAAAGGGAAGATGCAGAAGTATCTAAACTTATTTTGGTGGAAAAGAGCGATTCCATTCGCAACATTTCTTCTCGAGTTTGTTTAGATACTAGTGGCCTGTAGGATTTTGGAAAAATGAGATGGCAAACAGAGCAGATTTGGTAAGTTAGATTACATTTTTGTAGCAGGCTGTATGAGTTCTCGGCTGGGATTTTGATGCATTTACTGCTACTGTGTTTAGTAGTAAAATATTCAACAGATTCGCAGAATGTTCAACTAATATATGATGATTTTGCCATTCTGTACTAAATTTATTTTAAAACACAAATTCCCATTGCAAGTTTTCGGCAGCAATTTCAATCCATTTGCTGCTGTGGTGTTTTGGAAACTTCATGCCAAGAGCCAGATATCTGTTTTAATTATTTTTTGGGATATTCTCTATTCTTAGGCACATATTTCCTCCATGTTTTATTCGAGTAACAGAAAATATTTTTGTCTCTGAAGGGTCTGTATTATAATTGCAAGTCATGATCAGATATTTCTCCCGTTTCAGGACCATAGTGAATGGTTGAACAAACTTAAAGTTCACGTCAAAAGTTCTTACAAGTTAGTGAACAACAATAATAAGCAATTCAGCAGTCAGACGTCAGAGGATACATCAACCGTGCTAAGTGAGCTAGAAAAACAAAATAATCAACTTAGAGGAATGGTCACGCATTATAAAACCATTATTGGTGATACTGTAAGTACTCTCTTGCTCATTTCTCACCTATGTGTGTCTCTCCACAGGAAACAGTGGCATGGCGTGCTTTATGATGTATCAATTGATCTGTCATTTAAACCCATGGAAAAGGATCGATAAACAGAATGTTCGCAACAAACGCATCAATAATCGATCTTTTACCATAGCTTCAAATGGGAAAATAATGATAATCGATCATTCACGCCTCGCCACTGATAGGCAAAGAAATCCCTGTTTATGGGGGCAATTTTGCTCTAAACAGATTAAAAAATTGAATATTGAGGTTTTTTAATCATAACACTCAAGTATCCTAAAGAATTAGTCTTAAGCAGTTAAGTTTCTTTTTTGTCTTGTATCCCAAACATGGATGATAAAAATGCTGAACAGCTACTTTTTATTAGAAGTACATTTTATGAACTAAAGAATCTATAGGGTCATAGCTTTAGTTCGGTTTGACGCTTTTGTGCCAAAATGTTTGTACCAAACTTCTCAGCAAAGTATCATCCAGCACACGTGAACACACAAGGGTGCCTCAAAAAATAATTTTTTTTTCAATGGGAAGTCAAATATTTACGGTTTTCTCTCATTGATGTTCTTTGTATTTGCAGGAAGGGATGTTGAATCAGCTTCAGCTCCATGTAGAGCAAGAAGAAATCAAATGGCGACAACAGATCAAGTCGCTGGAGACTCAACTGCAACAGTATCAAGATGGGTCGCAAGATGGCGATAGTGATAGCAATAAAAAAGTATTAGCAAATAATGATAGTGCAGTATTACAGGTATGAGCCACCGTATGTCTGCCCTTCGACTTTTAACTTTTACCACTCTAGTTGAAGTTCAATAATGACAATTTTAATTATAATAACTCAGCTTCACATATCAAATTCAACCTTGAAAATTGGCCAGCAATTTAAAATCATACTAGGTTGTTTTTTACACGTAATATATTTATAATAATGATGTAAATATCATATATAAATAATGAATGTTTTGTTCAAAGAAAGCTTGAGGCATCTCCCTTCAGATTTTTCAACATTAAGTGCATTTTAACAAGAAATCTTCATATTCCTCTTTGTGTCAAGCACTCTTCACAGGCAATTTTATTGGAAAACCTAGCCCCTCACTGCGTTACTCTCTCATTAATATAATTTTAGTTTGATTGTAATCTCCTTGTTTTGCAGAATGGCTCTGACTGAAACTAGAAAAGAAAATTCTATCGGAAGATTTCGAGAGTTCCCGTTAAAGTAATTCCCTTCTAGGTGACGGTAATTCTGATTTATTTTTAATGTTTAAATGTTACTTGTTATACAAATTTATATTTATATTCCTAATATATTTTTATTACTGTTTCAAATGATTGTACATAGCAAGAGAGGTGTTGTCAACACACTCACATTTATTTTTTACGTTGTACGTTTTGTGCGTTGCAATTTATCATGAAAGAATGCTCAGTCGTCTTGCATTTAGTCTCCTTAGCGGTAAATAGTGAACAATAGCTACAATTTTTCTAGCATTTTTATTCACTTTAGTAATTTCTCTCTTCCAAAGTAGGCTAGATTTCCTAGCATTGTTATTATTTTAATTGCAGTGCTCACCCAGCAGATATTATATAAAATTTTGACTCGGCAAGCAAAGTCACCTCTTCAAAAAAAGTTTTTTGGCCGGAGGATTACAGTTCTTTCTACAATCTGCCGTAGCTTAAAGGAGGAGGTAAAATGGATTTAAATACTTGGAAGGCAATGAGGCAGTTCTTGACAGGACAGTTGTCAGCAGGATTTTCGCGTTGCCTCTCATAGATTTTAACCCTAATTTTACTCACTTATTTGAAGTGGAACAAGCTGTAGAAATTTTATCAGTGTTATTTTCTACTTGTTCCTGTATGGTATTTGCCTTTTGTTATGCCTAGTCTCCAAGGGATGCAACAGTTTGCACTAGATGCAATACAGAGTTTTGCAACTCAAAGGTTGAAATTTGCTCATCTTTTTTGTTAACTTCTTGTGATCTTCTCAGTGACAATGAATTATGAGCTCCACCATGATTAAAATGATTGTGTAAAAGCAAACCAGTTTAAACTTTGCCCTGCGGCAAAGGCAAGCTGTTGTATCAGTTGGAAAAAGGCTTTGAAGCTCTCTCATCTACTACTTTCTTATCTCCAGGTTCAAGTAGATAGCGTATGCAACCAAGCAATCAGCAACTGAGCACTCACGTACACATTAAAGTAATGACACAGTTTTAAGTGCTTGCTTGGTCACATACTTTTTTTCTGATCCTTATAAAGCTGAGCCGGTATTTCTGTGTCTACTCTATTTTTAACTATCCTAGTAATTAAGCATTATTTATGTTTGTTGAACCCAATTTTTACGCTGGGTTGTAATCAGTGTCATTTTTACGATTTGCACTTGAAAAATCGCTCTTTCTTCTCTATGTTGTCTCTCTGTTCTTTATGTTCTTGCAAAGTACAAAAAAGTATGAAAAGAGCTAGAGATTTGTTTGTTAGTAAGATACGCTGCTGAAAGTGTCAAATCCATTCAATTCGAAAAGTTACTCTGCACTTGAGACAAAGTGGCATACTATCTCGTGGTTAACAACAAAGAAACATAACTTATGGAGCAAAAGAGTGACTTGTTGCCACACTTCCTCTCCTTCATTTAAAAAAAAATTGTGAAGAAAGAGCTCACATAAACCAATCAACTCTCTACTTTTTTACTGCGGATGATGGTACATCTCTAAGCTAATTCTTCAGAATTTAGCGTGTTCAGTAAAAAGCTCCACGCTTGATAACAAATTCCAAAATTTGAAAAATGTTTCTCATTACTTCCTAGGGGACAACAGTACTACAAAACTACACGACTCTTGGTGCTTGAAAAGAATTATGTTCTTTTCTGTATTACTTTAGGTTTTGAAATTTTAGTGTTATAGTGAATTAATTGGCTGGTTTTTTAGGCGGTTTAATGGAATTCAATTTGAAATTAAATTAATTGAATTGGAATATATTACGTAAATAATGTATAGTGTTATCCTCAACGAATAATTTTTCTTAAAATTAAATTCATGTATTCTACTTTTTCTGTAAGGGCAAAGAAGAGTGAAAACGGGTTAGAAAACAGCGTACTTGATCAGAGTATGCTGTGTTTTATCTAATGATTAATTATTTTTTCCCTTTAAAGATCTTAGCCATGAAGCCTGGAGAATGGGTATGTGAGTTGAAAACTTGGGGTAGATTAATTAAGTATCACATGCCTCAGATTTTAAAAGTAGCCAATCATTCACTGCCCTTTTTTTATACATTTTAAATATCATCTGTCACTAAATTTATTCTAGTAGTCAAGTCAGTTTCAGCACAGGGAAGTAAGAGCTAGCATATTTCCTTATCTTTGATGGAAATTTCACTTCATGTGTGATTCAAGAAATCAATTTCTTCAATGGTAAATATGTAGTGCCATTTTTTTTTCTTCTTTCTTTTCCTTTGTCATTGCTTTTCACTCCATAACTCATTTCTGAGGGCAAATCCTCTTTTTAAATAGAAAACAATCATGAAAACACTTGTTGAAAGTTTTATGTCACGAAAATTACATGAGCGTTGAAGCCTTTGTTGGTGGAAGAGAAGGCGTGTATGAATTTTGTAATTTAGAGAAAACTGAGTTGAAAATCTCAGAAAAAAAGTGCAGATCTACCCTGTGTCTTCAGCCTCTTAAAAAATTTGAATCGGCATTGCAAAACTTAGTCTTAAGGTTTTGAGGTCAATTTTTTGTTATGTTTACTTTAGAAAAGTTTTGTTTGCAATCGTCAGTATCCCAAAAACTTATTTTCCTTCCTCCGTTCACTTGTGGTTTCAATAGCAATGAAGGGAGTAAACAAAAACAAAAACCACGGAGCAACTACTTCTGATCGCAGATTGATATAATGAGACTTAGCTGTACTTAACAGGGTTTAGCAAATGGGTCAATCAAGCGTAACTCACTCAATTTTACTCGAAGGAGATATATATTATCACACATAAAAAATCTCACTCTGTTAACTATCCAATTTTTAAATTGGATTCATCGTAAGACTCAGGCGGTAAAGCTCTACATTACTGCAACATTGTGGAAGTATATTTTCAATTTCAAGTATGCTATCTCTTTGGATATTAAGTCCACAATTTATCTTGCTTGTATTCCTCACACATGCATATTGTAGAAATTATCATGCGCACAAAATTTACCTTTATTCATGTTCTAGCAAAAAAAACATGGAAGTGAAGTTCTTGAAACTGTTAAAACTTTTTCTGATCCATTAAAAACTGTAATCCATGAATTTTGTGTTGTTCCTGGGACATGTTAGGGCCGATCATGAAATACATCACTCTGAATTTTGGAATAAAGATCCCTCTCTCTCCTGTCATGCGGGTCTGAACAACCCACTCTAAATCATTGCATCTTGCTTTGCTCGATATCTCTCCCCCTGTTCTGATGAAAGACAGCATTTTTGTCAATATTTTGACCAAAACCATCAAACAATTGTGCAACAATCTGGATTCCTCTTCCTTTCCCCCCGATTTTCAAGTGACATCAGACAGTGCTGGATCCCTCCTTTACTCACGTAATGTCGCTGTTATGCAGGATTGTTCTGTTCCCACTCTCTCCCATGCACACTCTTGGCCCCGTTTGACTTCGAACGATGGTTAATGATTTGTGATTCATCGGTTGTGTCGTCATAACAATTCAAATCATTCAATGTTTTTACTGAATTCACATCTTGAAGTTGTACATCTCTCGATCAAAACTCGTTTTTTGTTGAAAAGTACATCAGCCCTCTTATAATACCCCTATCTGTCAGGTTTCCCAGCAGTCAGGATTACATTCCCATTACTAATGGTTAATCGATGTTCTACTCTCATTCAACTCAATTTTTCATTTTTCGTTTGTTTGGTCTTTTAAAAATGTTGCGCGATGAGCTTTTTACACTTGAGTTGAAGTCTTATCATGTATCAAGAACTGTCCATAGAACTAATTCAATCTTATAATGTTGCAATTTTTTTTCTCTTAAAATGATAAAGCGCTAGAATATCATTGAAATTATCAATGCTGATGCATGAAGCATCTTTTGTGAGCTTCTGTATTTTTTATTATGTATATTCGTCAACTCAAGGAGAAAAAATTGAGAAAAAGGAAAGAGCTGTCTCACTATCATAGTCAGTTTTGAAAACAATCACACATTTTAAAGTTAACGACTTGAAAAGTAGCTGCTGGGGGCAATTTTAATGATTAGCGTGGAGTATAACTTAAAGGATAAAGCGTAAATACATTGTCCTAATCAAAGGTCCTGAGCTCGTTAAAGTCAGTTAATTCTTAAACAATAGATCAAACTGCTCACCTAACTTAGCCCATGAGCTGCCACTTTTTAAGTCGTATACTATATCTCCGCTCTGTATGCAGTAAGTTAAGTTAAATACTTTCTTTTATAATGTCATTCATGTTCGCTGTTGGCATCACTCAACTGTACCGAGGTGTCTGTAAATCCAACTGCAGAATTTTGATACTCTTGTAAGTGTTGTAGCCTAATCCTATCTCTTATTCGGTTATATCATGTGCCATTTTTGTAACAATTATCTTGCTTTATTGTGGAAAGTTTGCAGGGAAGAATTTAGCTTGCTTCCAGGCCTTTAATTTTAATGGAAGAGTACGTGTTGAAGTTATTTAGCACATTTCTTCGCTCTCTCTCTGGTTCTATGAACATTGTATTATTGACCCTCGTAATTTTTCACTTTCTCAATTTGCCATGCATGGCATTTTTACGATTTATTTCTGTATCAGTTCCAGGCCTTTAACTTTAACGAAAGAGTATTGGTTAAAGTCGTTTACCACATTTCATTGCTCTCTTTTTGGTTCCATGTAAATTGTATTATTGACCCTTGTTATTTTTCACTCCCTCAATTTGCCATGCATGGTATTTTTACAATATTTTTCTCTGTAAGTATCTCTGTATATCATTGAAAATATCCATTCCTTCTGAGTTGCTGAAGAGTTCAATGAAAAATATCCATTTTGTGTCAGGCCAAGTGAAAATTCTGATTTTTTATGTGTACCTGAGGTTGCTTTACGGTTCATTTCAAGTAAATACATGAATAAAGAATGTTGCATACTATCTAATGCTAAAAATATAAAGAGAGTCAACCTGAATTTTTCTCTGGTAAAAATTGGGTTTTCTACTTAGGAAATGATGTCTGCAATTACTGCTTGCTCCCTCGACAACAATGGGCCTGTTGCAAACTTTTGCTAGAGCAAAAATAAGAGTTGTTACTCATGGATAGTGTCTCAAAAATCACGATGAGCGCATCGGCAAAGTCTGAAATGCACTCCTTACTTCACAATTTTCGTAAGAAATTTGCGTTTCTTCGAGCTTCCCGCTTCAAAAACGATACCACGGCACAGATGAACATTTTGTTGGAGGAGTCATTCCATCCAACCCCTGCTCACAAGGACACTACGCAATATTCAACATAGCCGACGCCAATATCCGCCTAAATACATAAGACGGGACGATGATTCTCACCACCTGATAACAATCTGCGTGTTTACATTCACATTTTTCTCGTGTTGATAGATATCCGCCTTGATAGACCTCGTGCTCTCCTCAACTTGCGCACGGAAGCGTCGGCCGTGTTGAACAGGGACTGAATGGAACGACTCCTCCAACGAAATGTTCACCTGTGCTATAGTATCCTTTTTGAAGCGGGAATTTGAAAAAAACACAAATTTCATGCGGAGATTCTGAAGTTAGGAGTGCATTTCAGGGTTTCCCGATGCGCTCATTGTGATTTTTGAGACACTATCTGCAAGGAACATCTCTTATTTTTGCTCTAGCAAAAGTTTGCAACAGGCCCATTATTTTTAATGCAATTTACCACCTGAAAATTACGTTTAACAAGCTTGCGTTTGTTTATTCATCCTGCATTGTCACTATCCTAATTTCTGTAATCTGAAGGGAATCATGTGGAAACATTCAAATCATGGTTTGTCAATGGAAAATCTCTACCTACTTAAATTCTACAGACGAGCTAAAAATCGCTCTTCTTGTCAATTTCCAATGTTTCTAATAATTATCAATTTTCTCTCTCCCCCCTCCCTCATTTATCTAATCTCCTCTCACCACATGTGCTGTTTATTTATACGTCAATGTTTCCTCAGTCCAAATCTGGAGAATCATCTCAAGTTCCTGCTTGTAAATACTGCCTGAACTGTCATTATTTTTATTGTGTTAAAGTTTGTAATGTCCCTGTATTTTGTTACAACTAGCATCGTTGAATTATTTTAAGCGCCAATTTTCTCCCTGTAATATTATTGTTGCAATATCTATTTATGTCATTCATTTTTTTTGTTTTTATCACCTCTGGCACCTCATTGATTTTTTTAAAACAATCTACACTTTTCGTTGAGAGAAAATTTAAAGTTAATAGAATTATTATACTTGAGGCGTTGGGCGCACAAGGACCACTTTTTGGATGCAGTGTTACAGAATATCCACTGCCGATTCGCATGTTTGAAAGGAAACTTATACACAAATTTTTCGTTCAAAGCATTGTAAAATCACAAAGATTATTCAGTGGAAGTCTCAACAAATCACACATGTTTCACTCTTAATAGATGAAACGTAAGCAGAAATTCTGATACTTGTAACTAAAAAGTGCCCTTTCTGTGTTCCCAGCTCTTCAATTTTGGATTGTGTGAACATTTGAATTTTCCTAGCCAGATCTTGGTTAGACACTCTCCTCTTTTTCATCCAGCAAGAATGAGTAATACATTTCCATCAATGGGTGCCTGAGGTGTTATTAGTCTGGCTGAGGAAATCTAAGCTCACCATCTCTTAACTAAACTCAAATGATTTAATGTAATATTAATTTTAAAATTTCACATCCGATCAGTAAGTGTAAATATCTCCTTCAAGGAAAAGTAAATAACTTAGTCTAATTTTTGATGATTGAACAAAATGCCGAGTTCTAAGAAGCGCAGGTAGAATCTGAATGATTTTAGCGTTCAGAAAACCCTGGAAAAGGATACCTCTTGTGTTTGTCACTGATTATTAACAAACATTGATGTAATTTTCTGGATCCTTAAGCTGTTAGAAATGTGTTCTGCCTTTTAATATTTTCCCTGCTGTAGCTTTCATTTGTGCAATTCGTAATTTTTCTCTTGATTATCAGAGAAATTTTCCAATGTGAACTTGATTCAGGAGACCTCAAAAAAGTCAGGAAACCTAGTAAAAAATGAAAGTAGATAAAACTATCTCTATTCTGGTTTCTTTCACTTCATCTCTCATTTATTAAATTTCTAATGGCTCTCGATAATTCAAAACCAAAGGAGCAAGGAAATGTTTCCGGATAGATAGTTCAAAACACTTTTGAGATTCTATGATTACAGATGAAAATGCAAAAAAAAAAAAAAAAAAAAAAAAAAAATCTGAAATCCATAAGCCACCATTTTTTCAGAATTCATCAAAGCATTTATTTATATCTTATCCAACAATTCACCACAGGATTTCATCTCACAAGTAATTTGTGTCATTTATCTCATTTTTATCAACACTCGTACAAAAAAATTATCTGTAATTTAATTGATACTTTTTCAAGAAAACAAGCAAAAGTTGCTACTCGATTTGCAAAATCAAGCATTTCTTAAGAAACTAATCATTTCAAAGAAGTATATACTTAATTGTTAAAGGGTCAATGATCGAATTTAGAGAAATATTCACCCTCAACTGCAAAATTCTCTGTGTGATGCACTCAATCTCTGTTCAACAAGCTGTACTTTAGTACAAGGGTGTCTACAGGTCAAGGAGACAGGCAGTCGTCTGGGAATTTTATGAGGTCAGGGAAAAATCAGGGAGCTTCTCGAAAAATTATTGAGAAGTGTCAAATACTTAGGATCTCAAAACAACCTTGAGCTTTTCTTCCTTCCTGTTCCATCTTAGTAATTGAATTATTGAAAGTCATTTTTGCAATCGATTCACGATTAATTTGCAAAAGGTCTTAGAGTTGCCCATGCTTGTTATCCTACTTATCGCCCTAATTTCAGACTTGATGTAAATAGTAAATAATTTAAGGATTAGATGGATGAAATGATGTTAAAAAGAATCCTCGAGCAAATCGAAAACAGTCACATGCAAAAAATAGATTATCAATGAAAACTTGTTTACTCAAACCGTCCGGTAGTAAAGCTCTAATAAACTTATTTTTCTGTACTTATCAATCAGAGTAAGTAATCATTAAGTGTCAGCTTTTAAAGTAACTTTTCAAATGAGGATTCAAGTAATTTCTGAATTTAATATATTAGTCATGATTTTAGAATGTTTGGTACAAAATGTTTGTATCTCCTTTAATTTATTTTATTAACAGTTCAAACACTATATTTAAGTGGAAAAAATAAATTTTTCAATCTTTTTAAAAGAAAACCTGTGTAACTCGTTATCCAATTATTTTTCACACTTTAGTCCCATTCCTTTTTACTTTGTTTCGACATGCGATACATGTTTTCCTGTGTATTTCAAAATGCTAAGTCCAATAATAACCTTGGTTAATCTCTATCATGCACCCAATTAAATTTCCCTCGGAAAAGCCCGTTTTTACAAAGGAAAACCTCAATTTTTTTAAAATATGGGTTCTGCAAGAGTTCAGATTGTGACAATTTACATCAAAATTAGGTAAAATAGGGTTTCAAGGGTCGGAAAAAACCTGGCAAAGTCAGGGAATTTGTAAACAAGCGGGAAAGTCAGAGAAATGTCGGGAAATTTTGCTCCAAGTTGGAGAAATTCTCAGAGCTTCGGCTCAACTGCTAAAAGCTTCTGCTCCTCTGTCGTGCTATTGAAGAACGCCGTATGAGCCTTCAGACGTCGCCAAATTTTTCCCGATGAAATACAACTTTTCAGGGAAATCTGTTAATATTTTTCATCCAATTTCACGAAGAATTTTATTCGCGATCAGATCTAAATTATCTCAAAATCCTACGAGGAAATGTTCATAACTCTCCCTTAAAATAAATATTTTATTGGAGAAAATTTGGCAACTCGAATGCTATGGCGTTTTTGCCTACATCTGGCAGCATTATTACGCTACAGCGTTGCCGATTTTTCGGGAATTTTTTGCCGCAAAGCGAGTGCCTTAAGCACTGAACAGGCGATTTGTGCGCTAGTTTAACTCATGGTGTCCAGGCCCGGGAAAACCGGGATGTATAGAAGAATGAACAATTTCAGAAAAAATCAGGGAATCTGTTCCCAAAGCGAGAATTTCTTCCACAACCGCTTTAGAGACCAATTTAAGGTTTATATTATTGTACATGAGCCCCCAGTATCGGCATCTTGAATCTTCAAAATAACAGAGAAGCTTTCATTGAGGGGATAGTAGGTACAAGCATCAAAACGCTTTTGGAAGTAAACATTTTAATCTACGCCAAGGATTTGACTGTAAGTTGAGGAAAATCGATATTTCAATATCGAACTCCGGAGAGTTGGATAGTTTATTGTAAGGAAATACCTTGAGAAGCGGGGAAAAACTGTGATTTCTTATCAGGGTAGCATGGTCAACAATTCTAAACACTACGCGGAGCACCACCACAAATAAGACAAACGGAACAGCAACACAACATGGAAAACGACGGTTTGGCGGTTTTGTAAACGCCTTCAATTTTGACGTGATACCTCACACACTCCGGAGAGTACGAATAGTTGTATCATTGCGCCTTAGCAACGCGACGGAAAATTACAATTGAAATAGCCTCCACGCACGCTGGCAACTTTTACGCTTCCTCTCAACTTGGACAAAAGTCTTAAAAAAAAAAATTAAAACAATGAGACGTGCACAGAAGTGTTGCATTAGCTCGTAAGATCAGATTCTCCATTAGTCCATTGATTTTGTGTTCCGAACTTCCCGCGAAACAGCACTCTCGATGTAGAAACTTGGCTATTTTGAAAACGCCTTCAAATGCGGCGTGATACCTCACGCATTCCGGAGAGCACGAATAGTTGTATCATTGCGCCTTAGCAAAGCGACGGAAGATTACAATGGAAATAGCCTTCACGCACGCTTGTCTTGTCCGTTTTTCATTGATATTTTTGAATTTGTGATCGTAAAGTTAAAGTGCGCTCCATCTAGAATTGTATTTGAGAGATGGGTAATTTTTATCGGAGAGTTAAAAAACAAGTGCTAAGAAATGAAACTAAAAAATTGGAATTAAAACAGGGCCCGATCACCGCTCAGGGGCCCAGAGTGCTGACGGGATTAAAAGGCCCATTAATTGCGGGTTGTATACTTTGAATTGAAGGGACTCTCAAGGTATAACCCGCCAATTCCGGCTCTGAACTTAAATCGACAAAATAAAACAAAAAAAGGACAGATAAAAAAGTGTGTAAGAGCTAGTTGTATCAAGAGCGCTTTCCGTGATCCTAGTCAAATTTTGGTATTCGCAAGCGAAAAACCGCGCTTTTTCACCAATTGCAACGTTGCACACCGTCACTTGTGTTCCGTTATAGTTTATTCATTTTATTTTAGAAGGCAAACAATAGTGTTTCTCAAAATTTTCCAAGAATCTCCCTCAATCGTTTCACAATAGAGGATTTCGCTGTGATATCTCATATGGACAGCTATTGGAAAAAGACCCGATTTTGCTTCGATTGCTTCGTTGCAGAATGCACAACTCCACTCATGTTCCGGTTTTATTTATTCATTTCATTTTAGAAGCTAAATAAAAGATTTTTCCCATAATTTTCCACAAATTTTCCGAAATCATTTCGCAATACAGGATATCGCGGTGACGTTTTCGATTAGTTCCCTTTTCTTTTTTAATGAGTGATAAAAGAGGGATTACCGATAATCCGAAATTTTGCAACGTTGCAATTAAGATACATATTTTTCGTTCAGCTATGATAAACATAGGAAGCAGGTGAAGAATGTCGAAGCGAGGTCCTAGTTTTGCGACGCTACTTGCGTCTGCTATTGCAGGGTAATCGAGGCATCATCGCAGTACAAAACGCCTTCAATCCAGCTAGCCGCAATATGGACATCCCCCGTGGTCGAATAGTTGTATCAAGAGCGCCTTCCGTGATCCTAGTCAAATATTGATGGATACCAGCGAAAAACCTGATTTTTCTCCGAATGAAATGTTGCACATTGACACTTATGTTTCGTTATAGTTTATTTATTTTATTTTAGAAGCCAAACAACAGTTTCTCTCAAAATTTTCCGAGAATTTTCCTGAATCGTTTCATAGTTGAGGATTTCGTTGGGAAATTTTATTTGGACGGCCACGCGTAAAAGACCCGATTTTTCTCCGATTGCAACTTAGCACACCGACGCCTATGTTTCATTTTTGGTTTTTCAATTTAATAGCAGTCTCTATTAATTTAGTCCGAGATCGGAATTGTCGTTTCGTATGAAGTTCGCGTAACACAAAATCAATGGAATGACTGATTTTACGTGCTGATGCCTCGTTTCTTTTTTTTTTCTAAACTTTTGTTTATTATGAGACCGTAAGACCAGTCATTCCATTGATCTCGTACTCCGAACGTCATGCGAATCGAAAAACCCAGTATCGAAATTTGGCTGTTTTAAAAACTCCTTCAAGTGCGGCGTGATACCTCACGCACTCCGGAGAGTACGTACAGTTGTAGCATTGCGCCTTAGCAAAGCGACGGGAGATTAAAATCGCCAAATATCGATATCGGGATTGTCGTTTCGTATGAAGTTCGTGTAACACAAAATCAATTGAATGACTGATTGTACGTGCTAATGCCTTGTTTTAATTTTTTTTTTTTTTTTTGTTTATTATGAGACCGTAAGATCAGTCATTCCATTGATCTCGTACTCCGAACGTCATGCGAATCGAAAAACCCAGTATCGAAATTTGGCTGTTTTGAAAACTCCTTCAAGTGCGGCGTGATACCTCACGCATTCCGGAGAGTACGTACAGTGTTGTAGCATTGCGCCTCAGCAAAGCGACGGGAGATTAAAACCGCCAAATATCGATATCGGGATTGTCGTTTCGTATGAAGGAAAAGGACCTGCGTTGAGCCGGCGCAGAGATACAACTACTCATACTTGATAGATGTCCGTGTTGCGTACGTAAAATTGTAGGCGCGATGGCGCGAGACGTAAACTTGCAATGCTCTACTCTCTATTGCCAGTGAGGTGTCGCTCCGATTCGGGAGAAAAGTTTAACAAAAAGGCCCACTAACAAATCTTCTATCTTCGGTTGGGTTGCTCATGTATCCCTTGGAGCACCACTACAAATGGAACGCGTTAAATAGAAAGGAACCAAGCCATATCAGCTATTGCCAAATTTAATTGGGCAATTTACTTTTTTACATGAAAACGGTTGTGCGGATTTCTGTGCAAATTTCTATAAATTTTCTCCATAATACAAAGCAAATTCCTTAAAATTTTCAAAGGAATCCGCACAAATGCTCTCTCGTAAAAATCAAATTCCCCTGTTAAATTTGGCAATAGCTGATGCGGCTTGGTTCCTTTCTGTTTAAAGCGGTCCAAATGAGATTTATGGAAATAAACACGCCATGGAAATAGAGCAAGGAAAACTCTCTTGACTCTCTTTGAGACGGCGCAGAGATACAACTATTCGTACTCGACGGATGTCCGTGTTGCGTCCGCCACATTGAAGGCGCGATGGCGCTAGAAAAAATGTTTTCTAAATGTTCCGATCGATGTTGCTGGTGAGGTGACGCTCCGACTCGAGAGCAAAGAATAAAACGAGACTGGATAACGTCTCTCTTATCCTCGACTGTGTTGCTCACGTAGCTCTGAGCCATGAATTCTAACGTGAAAAACCGAGACGACAGGATGCATCGGGAAATGAAAATTTTTAGAGAAAATCAAGGGATTTGTTCCGAAAACCGAGAATCTCTCCTTCCACCGCTTCGAAACCATTTTCGGGTTTATGCAATATTATACCGGAGCCGCCATTAAATATTTCGACGGTGCAAGTGGCAATCACATACTCGGTTTGCGACATCACAGACTTCCTATCATAGTTTACTTTTTAGACGGAAAACTACTCAACGGCAATTCTTTAAAACTGCCGTGATTTTTTTTCTCTGTGCGAAAAAAATTCTGCACAAACTTCAAGGAATGATGTCAATTTGTTCTCCCTTACAAAAATAACATAGAGGAAGAGATTTTCAGACATCGATATTTCCCCATTTGAAGCTGTGGTAAATAATCGATCCTTTTCCTCAGGTTTAAGTGGTAGATCAATCGAGGTATCGCTAAGCACGCCACGCCACTGTGCCAGACCTTGCCAGCTCATGCCACACCTTGCATTTATTTTTAATTTTTTTTTTTTTATTTTATTTTATTTTTTTAAAAGTATTATTACTAATTTTATTACTCACAAACGAAGGAGATACGTGAAACTCTTTGCAGATTTGAAATGGAGCCACTTGAAGTATGGCTCGTCCCACTGGTTTAAATGGAATTGAACACCGCAGCAAAACAAAAAACAACTTTATTCAACGTGTTCTGCCCAAAATTTTGATTGAGCTCATGGTTTGCTTTAATGATCAACCTTGTATACCTTGTCTAGTAGTCCATTGTCTGAAAAATATTTGCAGTGCAAATAGTGCAGTGAAATAATTGTCGATTTTCAAAAAAAAAAAAAAAAAAAAAAAAAGTCCGATCCAGTCTATACGTTGATCTTCCCAGCATCGCACTGCCGTGTGACAGAACTATCGAAGAAGGTTCTACCATTATTTGGACTGCATTTTGCAATTAGGAACTACAATTTCTGACTCAGTATAAGAACAATATATTCACCATTAGTTTGCCTATGCACATGAATGTTTTTACGGATGAGTCTGAAATTGTAGTTCCCAATTGCAAAATGTTGTCCATTCAGTCCTAACATATTCTCCACTATAGCATGGTAAGTTGAACTGCATTTTGCGAAAAATAATCAAGAGCATTCCAATGTCGCTAAGACTGTGCAACTTTTTTTATCTTGCAAATACAGGCTGGCAAGGCCAGATTTTCCTACTTGCCGCCCATGGGCCGCCTGTATTTTGCCGCCCCCTTCTCATTCGTTTTGGAACATCAATAAAAACCATCAAGTGAACGTGCTAGCGGGGGAGGGGTGCATAAGACGCGTTTACTCGTGTTGAACACATTTTTTGGGAAAGCCCTGTCAACACTACTAGCAAAAGGTCACGGAACTTTGCGCGAAAGTCAAGTTTCGTAAACCTATCTCTAATGGACAAGGCCTTCCATTCATAAGAAATGAACGAAAAAATTATGAAAGAACTAACACCAAATTTGGTTTAATGATTTTAACTTCCGCCGCCGCGCCGCGCCGACCGCACTGTGTTTGGCGCAATGCGTGAAGTATTCACGCAGTCTTGTAGGCGCTATACGTTTCACGCTGACCGCACTGTGTTTGGCGCAATGCGTGAAGTATTCGTGCATTCTTGTAGGCGCTATCCGTTTCACGCCGACCACAATAACCGCTTTGTGTTTGATGCAATGCGTGAAGTATTCGTGCAGTCTTGTAGGCGCTTATATGTGTTACATGCCGATTGCCGCGCCGAGGGCTTCTCCTTTTCATCTCAAGTCCTCGTCATCATTTCTCCCTAAGTCGCGCCGTTCCAGGCCAAATTGTGTGTTTGGTTTCTCTCCTAACTCGACTAATCAAAGGTGCTATCTCCTGTATCACTGAAAGACGACAAAATTAGAAATTACTATACTCTCAGGAAATGAGAGATTTTATGGCCTTTTCTCGTTTGTAATTTTTTTTTCTAAATCCGATTTTTTTTATACCTACATTTAAAAAAATTGGAAAATTTGCTGCACCCTAGATTTGCCGCCATGTGCCGCGGCCCATGTGGCCACCCCTTTAATCCGGCCCTGCGGACTGATTATTGAAATTGATAGACAAAGCTACAGAAAAAGAAGACATAGGGAGTATGGAGCGATCCTATTGGTTGAAATGGGTGGTTTCTCCAGACAAAGGGAGAAAACGATAGACAAACTGTCGGGTCTCTTGTGGGTTGCCGTTACTTAGTCTATTACCTACCTCCTTTGTCCATTGCAACCACCCGCTTTCACCAATAGAATCTCTCTATATCTCTTTTGTCTCCTTTGTCTATAGCTTTGTCTATCAATTTCAATAATCAGCCCGCTGTAGACTGTTCATTTAAACTTTTATCTTTACTCTCAATTAACCGTAAATTCAAGACGAAAATAACCGCTGTAAATTTAATTTGTTGCATGATTTCCGTAATTTCACTGCAAATAATGTAAGTTGTACAATCCTAGCAACATTGGAATGCTCTTGGTCCCTTCCGCAAAATGGACTGCATTTTGCAATTTGGACCTATAAATTCCGGCCCGGTTTAAAAACAACGTATGTGCCATTAGTTTCCCTATGCACATAAGTGTTTTTTCAGATGAGCCAGAATTTATAGTTCCCAATTGCAAAATGCAGTCCAAATGTAATCCAGTTAATACTCGTAGCTTGTCTACCTACTTATTATAGGTGACGTATCAGCGTTAATTCTCCGTGATCGCCAGTTGATACAGATACATTCGGGGCTTGCTCAAGAGCTCAGCCGGCAATTTTATTCTGTCTCCGTCTCATCCTAGACGACACCACAATGTCCATTGTTTCTGTCTGGAGTGAGATCGGAGCGCCACGCTGAGTGAGTCGGCGAATAGGAAACGAATTAGACGATAGAAAGTGAAATGTTTTGAGAGAGGACCCACCACTGCACTGTTCTTTATTCCCTTTTCCAGCGGGCACACGCAGATTGCGTCACAACCGGCAATTTCCAACCTGCTGCGCGATTATCGAAGCTCTGTGACACCGACCCACAATGTCTATGGGCTTTGAGCTTTTTATTATGCTCCCTCCGATAAGTGTCACGTCGACGGTGAAAGTGCAGAAGTGCGTACCTCGGAAAACACGATTTTCCAGGAATACCTAGGGAATTACAGGAATACCACACGATTTTACAATAATATTTTTAAATCTGCACAAAAGGACGTATTTCTATCAAACGGACCTAAGGGCCATGGGGTGAGGAAGGTAGAGGGGGGCTTGGATTGGCGGCGGAATCGGGCGTCCGGCTTATTCCGTCCTATACTCGCAATGCTTCTCCATGGCGCTTAAGTCCGTTTGACAGAACGCGCTATCCGGGATTCTAAATTCCTCAAAAGGAACTCGAATTGGCGCTTAGTTCCGTTTGATAGAAATACGTCCAAGTATCCAAACGTCGCACATTTTCCACAGGAAAGTGAAAAAACTCGCGCCCTCTAGTATATAGAGGGATCTCCTTGGCGATCAACATAACTTGAAAACCTACTCCCGACCCCGCGCAATATGACGTGACGCGCTCTATAGCCTGTGTCACACTATCAAAATACTCCATCAAAATGTCAGGGTCAAGTGCTATGATCGGTCCAAGTCATCGAATGAACCAATCACAACACCTGACCTTGATATTTTGATGGCTAGCTTTGAGTAGAGTACCTATATAGGGAGAGTATGGACAACTCGAATTATGTAGCTCTTAGGGCCCAAAAGGGTAGGTAGCCTTTGAAAACGAAAAATGTCACTGTCTATCTTTAGACTCTAATATCAAACGAAAATGTACAAGAAAATTCATACGTAAGTATTCTTCCGCAAAAACGAGTAAGTTTATGCAAAAACCAAGTCAAATACGTGCACGGAGAAAAAAACTTCGTGCATGGGACCCGTAGTTGAGGTCATATGGATCTGAATTTCTGACAGTATCTACCGGTCCGCTCCGAAGCTCGGGAACATCCGGCACTGGTATGGCGTAGTACTTCGATTGTGCCACCTTCAGTATGGACTACACTTTCAGGCTGCCCGAACTTCGCAGCTCTTGACCCGGATACGGACGGTCAAGTCATATAGCCTAACTTCGGGTCCAGTCACGAAGTTTTTTTCTCGTGTGCTTTACCAAGACAGTTGCCAACAATTGTGATTATAAATCGCTCTTGATAATTTGACTTCATAAATTGCCTACCCTTTTGGAGTCTAAGAGCTCCATCACCTAACCTCAAAATTTTCGACAGGTCCGTACTCTCCCCGTATAGGTACTCTAGCTTTGATAGTGTGACACAGGCTTATCTGTTCATCAGGCTGCCTCAGGAGCACGCGGTAGGCACGGCAGGCTATCCCCGGTTGGCAAGTCCAAGCTTTACCAACGACAGTTCCCAGAAATGGACCACTAAACAAGGTACGAATTTCAGCATTCTCATTCATGTTCCTTCACCAAAATTTCACGTAAAATACGACGCGCACAACGAAAATTACCGAAACCAACTCCTAACGAAGATATTAACATTTTTATTTCACATTGGTTACGAGGAATTTGAACTGACCGCTCACAAGAAACTCAAAGCTCTGCGTGAGTCAAATCGTGCACTGCAACGGTTTCAGCAAGCTTCTCAATCGAGCAATGTTCATTTGCCACCATGTGTTGTTCAAACTATAAGCAATTTGTTACAGCTGAGCCAAAGCGTCAAGATTGAGGTTGCCAGATTTTTATATCGCAGAGACTGTCATGATAACGTTTAGCGAGCGATGTGAGTCACGTAGATCATTGAGTTTTCAAGGCGGGTGGTTTGAATTCACGCATCAAGAATCATTCGTCAGGAGTTAATTTCGGTAATTTTTGTTGTGCGCATCATGTTCTACGTGAAATTTTAATTACGAAACATGTATCAGAATGCTGAAATTCGTTCCTTGTCTAGTGGTCCATTGTGATTATAAATCACTCTGGATTATTTGAATTCGTAGATTGCCAACCCTTTTGGAGTCTAAGAGCTCCATCACCTAACCTCAAAATTTTCGACACGTCCATACTCTCCCTATATAGGTACTCTAGCTTTGATAGTGTGACACAGGCTTATCTGTTCATCAGGCTGCTTCAGGAGCACGCGGTAGGCACGGCAGGCTATCCCCGGTTGGCAAGTCCAAACGAGGAGGATGAAAATTGGAAGCCGGCGAGCAGCCATATGCTTTTGATGAAAGAGAAAACGAGATGTATTAAAAGTAGATTAGAAGACTTGTCGACGCCCGCCCTGTGCCTCCGCCGTTGACGCTCGGGGGGAGGGGGGGGGGGGGGGCTGGGGCTCGCCGGCGAGTGTGTGAGTCGCACATTGCGGTCTTAAAACCCAGAGAACTTGCACTCTCTACTTGTAAATTGCCTTTCGGCCGGGCGGGGGGGGGGGGGGGGGAGCAGCTTATCTGGTCGTTATTCCTGAGCAGAGAGAAAAAAATATCCCGCGAGATTCTCGTTTTATTCCGCGAATAAATTATCGAGGCAGATGCCGGAAATTCTAGTTTCATGCTGACAGGATAATTATGAGCGGTGTGAAGGGGGCAGTGGCGTGGCTTGCTTTGCGATATATCGATTGATCTGCCGTTTAAACCTGTGGAAATGGATCGATAAACAGGGTGTTCGCAGCGAACGCCTTAATAATCGATTCTTGGCCGTAGCTCCGAATGGGGAGATATCGATAATCGATCGCGCGCGCCTCGCCAACGGAAGGGGGCTCCGGCAGCTTTTACACCCCTGCTGCTCCTGTCCTGCCGGAAGCCCGATTCTTCTCATCGAAACCGCGAAGAGTGGCCGAACGTGCGGAGAACTGAGTCATTGAAAAAAAGAAGCAAAAAAATAAGAGGAGAAACTAATGTGATGGTCATCCAGGAAAGGGCTTTAGTCCAAAAAAACTGAAATTCTAGTGGATGATAATAGAGCACAGATTAATGTGTTTTAATAACATTTCAAGGCAGGGAAAAACTCAAAAATAACACACATCGTCACCTTCCGGGCAAAGTATCACAAGCGCCATGCGACGTTTCAAAAATTCCGCCGCTGTTTTATTTTTTTACAGAGAAATTGTTCAACGAAGCTGTCCGAAAATTTCACTGAATTTTCTTTGCGATGCCGATAAAATTCAGTGAAATTTTCAAACAGATTCAACCAACAGTTTCTCTGTAGTAAAATAAAATGGCGGCGGAAATTTTGAAGCGTCGCATGGCGCTTGTGATACTTTGCCCGGAAGGTGACGACACGGTCAGATTATAGCAGTTGGTCTTCACATTTTGGAATAAGGAATTCCATATAATCATATTTCCGCGTGGAGAAACCAATGCCATTTCTGTTGTTTCTAAAATGAGTCAGAAATTGTAGTTCCTAATTGCAAAATGTGGTCCATGTATCTTTTCAGAGAGATTCCTCTTCCTCTTTGTATGCAAAACGCCAATAGTTTGATTGCTTACTTTTCTTCTCTGGCGTTAAAGTCTCCTGGGAATGTTCTGCAATGGATTATCATGGGAACAATACATAAAGTTGAAAATTGGATTTTCACTCCCCCAACCCCACTAATAACGCACCCCGATAGCTTTCGTCTGCATCCCTCTTAAAAATTACGTACAGCGCTTAGTTCGATCTCCCCTAAATTTTATGAAAAATTGTCACCTTGCTTTGATTTTTCATCTTAGCTGTTCAACAAACCGGCGTCTCGCGCCCATTTTGTAGATACATAAGGCAGTCCTGAACGTCCCTTCTGCAATGCATCCGTAACGCAGGCTCTGCAGACCATCCACCCGTAGAGCGTTACGTATTTTACGGACGGCTTCCATTGACACGAGAAAAAATTATCTTGCGTGATTTAAGAATTGAATTGTTAAAAAAAAGTGTCCGACATTTTTCAATATAGATTTTACAGTATAAGAAAATGCTAATTAATTTAACTGAGGGGTTGTTGAATTACAATTTTATTATTATAAAATCTACATTAAAACATGTCGGACACTTTTGGTTTTTCTCCTGTTACCATTTGGATACCTACTCTAGTTTCTAGGATAACTTACTCTGGAAAAAATAACACATTGGATCTAGAGTCCAGACTCTCGAAAACATTGACAAGAAAAAGTACTCTTGATTCAATCAGATTTTTGCTTAAATTAAAGGGAAATCCGCTCAAATTAAGAGGCTTGGTTCTTGATTGAAGCAAAAATCCGATTGAATCAAGAGTATTTTTTCTTGTCGATGTTTTTAAGAGTCCGAACTCTAATTCCAATGTGTTTTTTTTCCAGTGTAGTTAATCCTGTAGCTATGTTAGTTAAGTTTAAAGTCACCAAAATAGGTCATGGACTTTACTTTACTAGGTGAAAAAAATGATTATTTATTATCATTTTTGGCAATAATTTTCCAAATTTCACTCTTACATCTTAACTAATATATGGCGAACTTGAAACGTCGAGCAAAATATTACGTGTTTTTTCGGATTGAGCTATTTACTATGTCTTCCTTATAAAGTGATCCACTTACGTACGTCCCAAAAGGAAATTACCGGATGTGTCGTACGGCACTTGCGCCGAATAAACGAGGGGCCACTCAATGCGCATCCGTGGATATTGGGGTCCCGTGCGTTACCTTAGCGGTGCTCGACGGCCAATTCGGAGCCCATTGTTATCGCGGGTCCAACCCTCGAAAAAACGATGAGGTATGCTGCTTCCTGAGGATATGTGTTTGCGTAACGTGTGTGCGCATGCGTAAGGATCGCGAGACAATGGCTCCAAGCCGAAGATGACTTGGGGCCTTCATGGCTCCGTGGCGAATCTAATGGCGCTGTAATGAGGATTGCGGCCGAAAGTGAAAACGCTCGCTCCACAGATTCCAAGCTGGAATCGAAGAGGTTCCAAAAGGAGCTCTGCAGCGAATGGAGATGTTGCATGTGTGAGGAATTTGCGATCGGACCCTGGATTCTTATGTAAAAGTTCGCGAGAAACACGATGGTGCCACTGGTTTTCTCTGAAATCAACTCCCAAGCTCAAAATCCGCTCTCAAAGTTGAAGCTGTAACGGAAGGGATATCTCACGCTATCCTGAGAGTCCACCTCTACATCACGACAAACTCTCCATGCAAAGATAGGGAGCAAATATATTAGCAGGGCTGCCACCTTATTTGGGGACTCTAAGATTGGAAACACGGCAACCCTGCTAATGTATTTGTTCCCTCTCTATGCATGGAGAGTTTGTCTTGAAGTAGAGGTGGACTCTCAGGATAGCGTGGGATATCCCTTCATTTTGGTCTCAACTTGACAGCTTTTTTTGAGCTTGGGAGCTCAAAAACGCTCTCATAGTTGAAGCTGTAATGTAGAGGATATCCCACGCTATCCTGAGAGTCCACGTCTACATCAAGACAAACTCTCCGTGCAAAGATAGGGAGCAAATATATTAGCAGGGTTGCCGTGTTTTCAGTTTTAGAGTCTCCAAATAAAGTGGCAGCCCTGTCAATATATTTGCTCCCTATCTTTGCATGGAGAGTTTGTCGTGATGTAGAGGTGGAATCCCAGGATAGCGTGGGATATCCCCTCCATTACAGCCTCAACTTTGAGAGCTTTTTTTGAGCTTGGGAGTTAATTTCAGAGAATATCAGTGGCACTATCGTGTTTCTCGCGAACTTTTACATTAGAATCAATAGTCAAATCGCAAATTCCTCACACATGCAACATCTCCATTATAGGCACAATATGCAACGCTGGAATCATGTTAAGGAGTAAAAGAAGCAATCGAAGCTTCAGGTAATGTCGCATGCGGCGGATACCAAAAGAATTTCATTATAGCACCTGGATGCAACCATTCGGGCTCCATGGATGCCCGTGTTGCATACGCACGGCAGTGAAGGCGTTTTGACTTCAGACACTGACCGCCTCGCCAGTGCCGCTCAAAAGCAGTGGAGCGATTCAACGAGAGGAGTCGGATAAAATGTAGAAACATTTAAGCGCATATCGATATTGAAACGGAACATAGAGATTTTTCGACGTTGACATGATTAAAATTACTTGAATGATCGTTCATTTTACTAAAAAGAGTTAAATGAGAAAATATTAAAATAGGTACAAATATGTAAGTAGAATAATCAATAAGATTGCTCACAAATTAAGTTCTCAGCAATTCGATCAATATTTCTAGTTTTTTATCTAGGCCCTCTAAAACGAAGGGGAGGGGGGCAAATGATGGCACTGATGACAAGTACTGAAAAAAAAAAAAACCACATTGGATCTAGAGTCCAGACTCTTAAAAACATCGACAAGAAAAAATACTCTTGATTCAATCAGATTTAAGCTTAAATCAAGAACCAAGCCTCTTAATTTGAGCGGATTTCCTTTTGATTCAAGCTTAAATTTGATTGAATCAAGAGTCTGGACTCTAGATCCAATGTGTTTTTTCCCAGTGAATCGAACAAAAATATAGAATTGGGAAGAAATGCAAGTATATCATTCTCAGAGGGTTTCCTCTCCAAAAATGAAATGAGCCGGACTATGAACTGGAAAAAAATAACTTACGCCTACTCTGAAGTAATATTTAATTTCATGTAGGCACTCATTTTGACCCTCCAGAAGCTGTCAAAACTATGTAAAATGTAGCTATTAAGATTGTATTACGAACCAACTGGCCGCAAATGAGTAGAGAGGGTGATTTCAGTGCCATCTATCACGAGATGAGCCTCAATACTTCTGATGTTTTGAGGATTATGCCCAATCCATCACGCTTTACACCGCTTTGCCGCCGAGTTCAAACGTTGCCATCAACATTCTTGTGAACGCAGCAGAAATGACCAATTGACCAAGCTCGGTTGAAATCATCAGAGACTATCTCAGGACCAGCCTTGATAATAGTTTCAGTCGAAACAAATACTTTATTAAGTAATTAGATGGTTGATTGATCAAATGTTGATGACTTTTAAAGTCAAGTTAATCAATGGAGTGCTCTCTGTAAGTATACATTCCCAAGTAGAAAAATGAAAATATTTTATGAAAAAAATATTAATGAAAAAAATTTAGAAAATAAAGAAAAAGTAGCTAGCATTATGGAAAGTAAACAGGAATTTTAAAGCGAGTGTCACTATTTATCAAAGAAAATAGGTCTATTTCTTTTCTAAAAAATGAATATATTTTCCGTCTAAGAAATTGATAAGGCTATTTCCTTATGAAAAAATATCCAAAAACCTGAACATATTCCTCATTAATTTTAAGTGTCAAACATACAAATAGGTCATCATAAAAATTTATATTTTAATACATTTGCTTTTTATTTCAGCAGTTTTTTTTTAATTGTGACTCAAGTTTTCCTTGCTACAAAGCGGCCTTTTAAAAGCGTTTGTTAGGGGTTGGGTCACGCTATGGCTAACCTCTTCTAGTGACCGTTACTTTTAAGAGCAATTTTCAAGAAATCTAATAGAAAGTTAAATAAATTATTTTTAGAGAACCCGTTATAGTAATTTTTTTGAAGAGAGATGTTTCTAAGTTTGGTGAAACTTAAGTGAAACAGTCTTTGAAAAAATTACTCCTTCTCTAGACATTGCACAGTTTTTTTAAGAGTTGTCTTTTTGAAACTTACGAGCTTTACGAGCTTTTTAAAAGTTTTTTTTTTACCAGTCATTTAACTAAGATTCGTTCTATTCAACTATAGATGTCGTCAACCGTCATTTCACAGTAAATCCGCGCCACTTTCACTGCTGTTCCGTACATCTTATAAATTCTGCAGTCGGGAAATGATTAAAATACTTGGTAAAAAGGCAAATTGGCATATCCGTGAACTATACAGTTTAAACACAGCAACGCGCAAGCACTGATTTTCTCAGTGGCCACTTCAGCTCGTTACTTACTTTCAAATAAATTGGACTTTTTCGACTGCAATTAGAGTTTATTCCTGTACTGTGCAATTAGAGGCTAGTCTAAACTGCGTCTTTATTACGCTAGCGTGGCATTGCACGCTACGATTAATGAACTGTTTATTACGAGAGTGATTTGAATCTCACTCAGCAGCTCCTCTCCCTTCGCATAAGTTGTTTCGATGAAATTGAGTCTCAAGATCATTACAGTACCGAAAAATGCTCAATTAAAAAATCGCCATTCTCGCGATGATATTTAAATGCTTTTTTGAGACACCTTACAATAAATTCAAAATCACTCGAAAAACCCAATGAATTCGAAAATTCGTATAGCCTGTCATATTTTTTCTTCAACAATACACTTGTTTTTGGGTGGTTTCACGATAACTGGAATAGTTTTGTCGCCGTAACAGACACCACATTTTTCGGTCATATTTTTAGTAGAAATGGTAATCATTCGCATTTTTTCGCATTAATCTTCAAAAGGTTACGTATTATAACGCTTTCCAATGATTTATTGCTCTACTTCGCAATGAATATTATGTAAATTCCGAAACAGCACACTTCCGGCCATTTATATATTCAAATTGAAAAGTAGAGCGATAAATCTTTGAAAAGCATTATAACACGTAACCCTGTGTAGATTAATCCAAACAAATTCGAATGATCATCATTACTACTAAAAATGTGACCGAAAAATGTGTTGTTTGTTACGGCGTCAAAACTATTCCAGTTATTGTGAAACCACCCTTTTGCTGAGTCAAAAATGTGTCATCTCTACTTGCAAGGATCTACTAGAGTTGGCTAAAGAGAGAATAAGACACTAGGAGCATGGAGCGAACCTATTGGTTGAAATGGGTATGGGTTTAATAGACTAAGTGACAAAATGATGGACTAACTAAAGGGTCTCTCGTGGGTTGCCGTTGGTTAATCTATGCCTACCTCCTTCGTCCATTGCACCTATCCGCTTCCACCAAAAGGATCCCTCCATATCCCTTTTGTCTTTTTTGTCTATAGCTTTGTCTATGTCGCAGGCAAATAGTGAAATCAGGCATTTTGTCAAATGCCTAGGCAGATAGTTAAATTTTGACGGTTTACAAAGTGTTGTGAATTCATGGCGAAGAGCTCACGAGTTTTCAATATTTTTGGAAGAATGACTCATGAAACCTACGAACTCTTTTTGTCTCTTCCTCTTCAATTGCTTCTCATATTTTCAAATGTTGAAGTTCCGAAAATTCTGTATTTTATGACATGCTGAAAATTTCAAGATAAATGGCTGCTCAGAAGCGAAAAATTGTTTAAAATACTATTGTGTGATGCAAATTTTTACTGATTATAGATTTCAACAATTAGGCTGCAGGGTCTTCTTGAGGGAAAAAGCTGTCGAAGGGACGACAGTGAATGTTGCCTCGACTCCCTTAAAGTAAAACTTAAAATTAGAGTAACCTGGTTATACTGCTCCTTCATGCTGTGCAGCGTGCATTACACCATATATTTCTTTTCCAATTATCCTTGAGTCGGAACATTGTCAGTGTTTAAAGATTCTTGAACCCTCACCATGCCTCGGGCTCACCTCATGATCGTCTGGGCTATGAATTAATAATCCGAACAAATTCTTTCGCTCCAACTTTACATACTTTCCGCAATTTTCCGCGCGGTTTAACCTCGAATTCTACGAGACAACTCCGTGTAAACTTTCGAACATTTACGCTGCGCTGATTCAATAAGTGCGCCGGCCGAGCGCTCTTTTTATGTCGCCTCCTCTATTATTACCAGCTAAGCTGACATCATTATAGGGCACCTTCCAACCCAAGGGTCGCTCTTCACTGCTGCTTGAGTATGTTTTCAAGGAGACCGTCTATTGCATATATTATGTTGTAGGTTTTGCAGCGCTCTTAAACTGGGTGCGTCGAACTCCGGAGTAGTCAGGGGTCTCTAACCGAAGGAATCATGGATTTTCAAATCTTCCTGGGAGAAAAAAAGAGGACAAAATGAAGAGGAGTTTATGGTAGCTTTGAGCAGAGCTAACGAACCACTTTCTTCTGTCAAAAATTAAACTTCGACACTCAAGAGAATATATTTTAAATGTGGGAATTGGCCTTCAACTTTATTTCTAACATCAAGTCTTATAGAGGAGTTCGTGAAACAATCTATACAATTATTCTGTAAAAATACTGTTTTAAATTGTAACATATTGTCATTAAAAATATTCTGACATTTTGGCACACTCATGAGCGGAACTTGGAGAAGGGCTGCGAGGTACTGCTCCCCACTATTCTACTTGGTTCTTTCCAAAAACAGAAGGGATTTTGAAAGAAAACTGCGTAAGATTTTACTAATTATTCAAATTTTAAATTAGTTCATTTGTATTCCAGTGAATCCTCCTGGAAAATTGGCTTAAAAATTGTTCTTAAGATGACTCAATTTTAAAGAAGCTTTATTCTCCCCTCCCCCTCAGTGAAGTATTCTCCGAGCTCCCTTGTTGCACTTGTCTTTCTGTGCACCCCCCGGACTTTTTTTGATGAGATGTACTTCTGAACACCCCTCCCCGTAATTCCTAGTTTAACCCACACCCGCCCTTCAAGTCTGATAAATCGGACAGACTGGGAGACAACCAATGGCACAAGGAAAACTCATGAGATGACTGTGACAGTATGACACCAATCTCTTTTAAAAATGGACGTATTTCTATCAAACGGAACTATGTGCATTAAGACATGAGCCCTGAGACCCATAAGAATACACGCATAACAGGGCTCACGTCGTAATGCACATAGTTCCGTTTGATAGAAATACGTCCAAATAAAAGTCCGCAAGCAGCTCGCAGTTGTCAAATTTGACTTTAATTCCACCCGGACAACCTTTAAAACTACGCAATCGAACTGCCTTGCTCAGGAAGAACGCCGTATGAACATTCGAGAGTTGCCAAATTTCCTCTGGTAGAACATGAATCTCTGCGAGACCAATCCACACAGGTCAGTCATTGCGCAGCTTTTTTGAAATCCACTCCCCCGCCCGGCCCTAACTCGCAGCACTCAATGCTACGTCACAATGGGTGCTCCCATAAGAAATACATTGCAGGCACTCAATACTACGTCACTGCGCAGTAGAGTTCTAAAACTCGTCCTCGGGAATGACTGACCTGTGTGGATTGTTCTTGAATCTCTGCGGAAATTTATAAATGCATATTTTTCCTTGGCATTTTCCAGCATTCTGGATCAAATTGTGAACAAAATTTCCTCGAAAATTAGAGGGAAAATATCCAATTTTTCCGGTTTTTATTGAGGGGAATTTGGCAACGTCTGAAGGCTCATACGGCGTTCTTCCTTAGCACAACAGCGTAGTTCATGATGAGCACACGTATGAAAAAAGAAAAAGTCCCTCCTGCGTCTGCGCGACAAATGCACATACGCGATTTTTCACTTGATCCACATAAAAATAGGTGTGACATGCCAACAACATTAGTTTTTATAATAACTCCTTGTTTCGTGCCCGGCTATTATGTGATACACGGCGCATGAAGAGACCCAAAAGCGATTATTCACATCATACCGGAGCGACCAGGCGCAGGGTCACAGTTGCCTCCTCATACAAGGTACACGAACGGCACCAGCTTAACATTTTTATAAATTGTCCGCCGTAAAAGTGTGTAACTATGATAATCACATTTCCTCGTTTATCAAGGGTTTTTTCTTCTTTTTTTTCTTTTTTGACGGCCTCAAACCGTGCGATTTATTGCGCACGTTGAATACTGTGCTAAGCAAAAACCCCGTATTCACATTAGAATGTTGCCAAGCCCTTCTCACCTCCCCGCGATAAAATATTCATTTCCGAGGAAAGTTAAAAATAATTTTTCTGGAAGTTTTTAGATGCTTCATATTACAAATGGACCGCGTTAAACAGAAGGAACCAAGCCACATCAGCTATTGCCAAATTTAATTGGGCAATTTAATTTTTTACATGAAAACAGTTGTGCGGATTTTCGTGCAAATTTCAGTGGATTTTCTCCGTAGTACGAAGCAAATTCCTCAAAATATTCAAAAGAATCCATACACACGCTCTCTCGTAAAAGCTTAAATTGCCCAATTAAATTTGGCAATAGCTGATGTGGCTTGGTTCCTTTCTGTTAAACGCGGTCCAAATAAATTGCGGTTGAAAGTCTTTGAAAAATTAGCATAGAGAAAAAAAGGAGGTGTTTGCATCTTGAGGTTTGTTTACCCTGTGACGTAGGTCGGTACAACCTGGCCAGCGAAATCCGGAATTCGAAGTATGAAAAACGAACCATAATGTCCCATTTTTTTGCTTAAATCAACTCATGATATAATTTCAAGCACTTTTTATGGAATGGCTTTTTTCCATAAATTACACCATTTCCGAGAAAATTGATGATAAAAGTCGCTGTACCGACCTACGTCATCAAAAAAATCCAAGATGCCCGAAATGCAAACACCCTAGTAACAAAATGATATCATCACGATATTTTGAGGATATCAAAATTCCTGAATGATGAAAAAATATGATATCCTCAGGATATTCTCAAGAATATATTTTTGTCCACGCCCTTAAGATAAAATCATTAGATCTCCCTCCGGATATCTCACACGATTTCCGCCAGAAAAATTTTACTGCTGTTCCATAGGAACCTGGTCATGATTTTTCCACACTATCATACAATGTTGTCTTAGCCTAGTAAAAAAATGATATGATCACGATATCTTGAGGGTATCAAAATTTTACATCCTCAAGATATCCTCAAGAACATATTTTTGTCCACGCCTTTAAGATATAATTCGTTAGATTTCTTCCGGATATCTCAAACGAATTCCTCCGAACATCTCAGTTTTATGCTGTCCTCAATTTGGTCCGGACTCCGAAAAATTCCTCCCAGAATCTCTGTGAGCATCCCAGAGTTGATTCCGCATGAATCGGTCCAGCGGATTGATGTACTACAAGCACTCGCCAAACAGAAGCTCCTTATTAAGGTCATGGGTGCATTTACTTAAGCCTTACTCACACCCTGAGCTTACCATTACTCTAGGGCCCTGCAAAAAGGCATCTCTTACGGAGAGTCACCGTTTCGGTACCCCACTTCACTATGCTAGTCTCAATTTTTTTATCTGAAACTATGTTCAAAACCAGAGGAACGGTGCTTTCTTTAATTTAAGATGTGCAAAATCCTTAAAAAAACGTCATGGTAGGGTCCAAAAGCATTAACTTTTATTTTCCTGAAAAAAGAGACTGCAGAGAACCCTGGCGGAAAATTCAGAAACTACATGGTAACTTTAAGATAATTCTAAAGTTATCTTCAGAATATCATTTGTCGATATCTTCAATAAATTTTTAAAATTAATCTGCGTGCGATAGTTTGAAAAAATCTGTGTGAAGTGATAAGTACGTTATCTTTCCTGATGGTTCATCATAATATGCCATTTTGAATATCAATGAGTTATCAGTCAATGATGTCTACATTTTTCTTTTTCTAAAATAACGAAAAGAAATCTTGCTAAATATTCGTGGCGGGTGTTCCTAAAATGACCTGTAGGCTTATTGGCGAAAACGAGCATGTCATGAACTAATGATAACTTCCAAATGTTTCTGAATTTATCTTCAAAATAGCATTATTAAATGTCTTGAAAAAAAATCATGAATAAATTTGGTAGATATCGTAATGTGATATTCTGAAGAAATAATTATTGATACCTAAGATTTCATCATAACGATGACTTCGTTATTCTTGAAGTACATCATCGGAGATTTAAAACACTAACATTTACATGCTGACCTCACTAATTACGTTCGAACAAAATCAGGAGATATCTTAAAGATATCGTTGTACAACCTTCTTAGAATATCAGTTAATATTGACTCAGAGAAATTATTCTTAACATCAGTGAAGAAATCTGAAAGATAAGCTCCTGATTTGCCACCGAAAATCAAGGCTGACATTCAGACTGAACATTCACCGGATATCATTAAACAAATACTTGAAATTTCATTCTTGATTGTCGTATGAATTTCTGTAAAAAATAACTTTAAACATTCATTTTTAAGAACTTGAAAATGTCATAAAAGATTTCACTGATGATATTTTAACAATTATTTTTAGAGTATTTGAAGATATCTAGTAAAGATATCAGACGATGATATCTCAAAAATATTCTGAAGATGTTACTAAGATGTCCCACCGAAAATCAAAACTAATATCTTTTTAAGGATTTCCTCAAGATATAACTTATCAGTCGGTATGTTACTAGGGCACCTCCTTTTTTTTCTCTATGAAAAATTAGAGGCAAAATATCAAAAGTCTCCCAGGAAATTTTCATTTTATCATATGATACTTGGCAACGTCAGAGTGTTCATACAGCGTTCTTCCTTAGCATAGCAGCTGAAAGCTCAGGTCCGGATTGACGTGCCTTTACGATACAGCCTCGCATTTTATTTCCATAAACAAGAGGGTGCTGTGCTGGTTTGCGGCAACAAGTAGTATTCTTTCTGGATGGTCAGTGAAGAAGCTGTCTGAGCACGATTCATGTCGCAAGATTTTATTTGGAGGTTTATACTGACGGATTGACGATACATCATCCACACTGTATCCCTCTGAGGAGACTTGAACGCACGATAGAAAAGTATGACAACTATGAAATGCATTCAGAATTAGTGTTATTCATCATTCGTGCATTGTTCGTTATTCGTTTCCCGATGAAATGCAGATTTTCATAACTTCTGTCAAAATACCACGCAAAGTACACTTAGTAAGGTTTTGAAAGGCACAATAACATTTTCCAGAGCTACTTTGGAGAAACGATTAGTTTTGGCGTTGAAATTTTCCACAGAGAACACCTCGTAACAAGTTTCACAAAAAATGACTGGTGCCTCAAATTTTTAAAAAATTGTATGTAACTAGCTTCGCTATTCCCTGTATCCTGATTTTATTTTCTCGATAAACAACTGATTAGACAGCATTTTACCCTTGAATATTCCCTTCAGATTAGACTGAAAAACTGCTTTAATTCCTGTTAATATGATAGTTAAGAAATGCAAGATGCAACGTTATGATTCCCTCTACGTAACCCTCACAAATCGAAAATTCATGAACAATGAAAAAAACTCCAGCCGTGAAAGCCGTACTCACCGGCTATATAGACATACCGTCTACGTTCCGGGCGTAGCACTCGGAGCAATCGAACTACGGCTCCAGCACCCGGAACTTTCCGGACGGACGGTATGTCTATAGCCCGTAACTTTTTTGCAGTTAAAAAGGTGCAGTTAAAAAAAGATAGGCATGTTTTTCTGGAGGACATGGAATCCCTTTAAAACATAAAAAAATTACGGAAGAGGGATTTTCTTGTTTAACCCTTTGTTGCATGAGTCAGTCACCGATTTCAGAGATAAAATCTACATTCTACAGTGTTTTTAGGATTATAGGAACAGATTAAGTTCCGATTTATATATATTTTTTTTTTTTGGAAACTTTGGAGATCAGACCTCTAATCCTCTCCAAAAACCATATCGATGGTGAAACTACCAAACCACGTATCTCGGTTTGCGACGTCGCAGACTTCCTGTCATACTTTATTTTTTAAATGAAAAACTACTTAATGTCCAGTCTTGAGAATTTCTGCGATTTTTCCTCTTCGCGCGAAGAAAATTCTGTGAAAATTTCAAGGAATGATATTGATTTGGTCTATTTCAAAAAAATAAAATGTGAGCGTAGATTTTTAAACACCGCAAACGAGATACGTGGTTTGGTAATTTCACCGTCGATATGTTGCTTTAGCGCAATGGACCACTAGACAAGGTGCGAATTTAAGCAATCTGATACATGTTTCTTAACCAAAATTTCACGTAGAACACGATTACACGACGAAAATGACTGACACTAACTCCTAACGAAGATATTAACGTTTATATTTCACATTGGTTACGAGGAATTTGAACTGCCCGCTCACAAGAAACTCAAAGCTCTACGTGAGTCAAATCGCGCACTACAACGGTTTCAGCAAGCTTCTCAATCGAGCAATGTTCATTTCCGCCATGTGTTGTTCAAACTATTAGCAATTTGCTATAGCTGAGCTAAAGCGTCAAGATTGAGGTTGTCAGATTTTTATATCGCAGAGACTGTCATGATAACGTTTGGCGCGCGATGTGAATCTCGTAGAGCATTGAGTTTTCACGAGCGGGTGGTTTGAATTCACGCATCAAGAATCATTAAACATCTTTGTAAGGAGTTAATTTCGGTTATTTTTGTTGTGCACATCGTGTTCTACGTGAAACTTTAGTTACGGAACATGTATCAGAATGCTGAAATTCGTACCTTGTCTAGTGGTCCATTTAATGCCACAGAGGATCAAAGCCAAAAGAACATTTTGTTGCTTTCATGCAACGCTATGTAACAAGGGGTTAATTCACAATATTTTTGATGTTCCACGGAGGAGGGGAAGCTAGCATGTTCCTTTCCTTTTTTTACCCACGGGCATGGTTGGAGCATGAGGCACCGCGCCACTGAGTCGTGGCCTGAACTCCAGAGAACGGAAATTATGCGCTTCCCTTTTCATTGGAACTTTCCGTTTTTCCGTAGTGCACTCGAACCTAAGTGATACCCTCCCCGGGGAAAGGGGGAGGGGCCTTAAGGGGATTCCCGCGATGAGTCCGCGATAAGAGGATTCGTGTCGTCGACCTAAGACTCATCCAAACACACAGCTGCCAATAGTAACTAAAACTGCAACTTTCTTTCGCTGCGCGGTAGACTCGCGGAATGCAGTACTGATTTAATATCGATTAATTTCAGAATTATCCTTTCTATGGACCACTAGACAAGGTACGAATTTCAGCATTCTGATACATGTTTCATAACCAAAATTTCACGCAAAACTCGATGCGCACAACAAAAAGGACCGAAATCAACCTTTACGAAGATATTTAATAATTCTTAATGCGTGAATTCAAATCACCCGCTCATGAAAACTCAATGCTCTACGTGATTCCCATCTCGCGCTAAACGATATCGTGACAGTCTCTGCGATATAAAAATCTGGCAACCTCAATCTTGACGCTTTGGCTCAGCTATAGCAAATTGCTCATAGTTTGAACAACACCTGGTGGGAATGAACATTGTTCGATTGAGAGGCTTGCTGAAACCGTTGTAGTGCGCGATTTGACTCACGTAGAGCTTTGAGTTTTTTGTTAGCGGGCAGTTCAAATTCCTCGTAACCAATGTGAAATAAAAACGTTAATATCTTCGTTAAGAGTTGGTTTCAGTAATTTTCGTTTTGTGAATCGTGTTCTACGTAAAATTCTGGTCAAGTAACATGTATCAGATTGCTTAAATTCGTACCTTGTCTAGTGGTCCGCTCGGTGGATGAGGTGAGGAAGGGAAGTAAGACGATCCGTGGGCTGGGGTGAGGAAGGGGAGTTCTGAGTCCTAACTTAGGAAATTTCAATTTGTTCGTCCGGGAGATTTCGACGATTTCGCTGGCCGCGAAGCAGCCCCTGGGGGTGCGCAGCGGCCGGGGCGCAGGCCCTAGTATCTACCATCGCAGAAAAATAACATTTTTTGCAAGTGTATTGCTTTCCTTTCTTAGACTAAGGAAAGAAAGCGACTCTTAGGAGTATTCCTTTGCAACAAGCGAGTATAAGCTTTGCAATATTGCTGCAATTGTTCGACTCAGTGAATCATTTGGATCGCATTTAGCAATAAGGTACCATCGCGCATACAGTGTTGTAAAAATGCTGCTTCTTCATAATTATCTAAAAAATCTCCCAGAGTAGCGAACAGTTTAGGCATCCCACCAAAAAATTGTTCATTTTAAAGGAAAATAACTGTGTACATTTTGATTATGTACGTATATTAAGTATTTTTGAAAGAAAAGGACAAGTTGCACGTATATACTCGTTTGCAGTATATATTCTTCCGCAGCTTCTCTTCAGTCATCCTGTCAGCATGGAGCCGTTTAACATAAAGGAACCAAGCCACATCAGCCATTGCCAAATTTAATAAAGCAATTTAATTTTGTGCGGGAGAACGTTTGTGCGGATTATTTTGCCGATTGTAAGGAATTTCCCTCGTGTTATGCAGAAAATTCACTGAAATTTGCAACAAAAAAACCGGACACCCGACTTCATGTAAAAAATTATATCACCCAATTAAACGTGGCAATAGCTGGTGTGACTTGGTTCCTTTCTGCTTAACGCAGTCCACAAAACCATGCCAAACTAGCGAAGTTCGTACTTTTAAGGGTTTTAATTTTTCTCGGAGCAGCTCACGGAGAGAAAAAACTTCGTGCGTGGGGCCCGAAGTTGAGGTCATATGGATCTCTGAAGTTTTCGGATCAGGTATCTAAAAACTTGAGGTCCAGCTGCCGAAGTTCGGGTCAGACATCTGAAGTACTTCGATGTATACCGAAGGGTTCGAGTCACACGTCTGAAGCACTCCGGTACTTACCGAAGTGCCTTGATGTCTGACCCGAACTTCAGCAGCTCGACCTCAAGTTTTCGGATACGTAATCAGAAAACTTCAGAGGTCCATATGTTACGGAATGTAATTTCCATGGTTACCATCTTTTTTATCTTGTCTCTGCACATTGTATGATCTTGTCTCTGCTTTCCTTCACCGCGGTTCACTTGCTGTTTTTATTTAATTATTATTTCAATTAGTGCTTATTATAGCGTAAGAATGTACTGTTCTCCTCTATATTATTAAATGCTTCTTGCAGTTTTATTTGGGTCTCCAAGTTCTTCCTTTTTGAGGTTCGTTTCTGTCACTTTTCCTTTATTCTTGTTTTTTGCCTAACCTCTATATTCTGTAAGAAAATTCGTAACATCCATATGACCTCAACTTCGGGTCCCATGCACGAAGTTCTTTTCTCCGTGCTGAAAGTAAGTAGCGAGTTTTGCCATGATAAATGACAACGGTGTCCAAGAGTCGGACTCCTCGAGGACGGCGAGGCTGGACGAGGAGCGCGGAGGAAGAAAAAGGAGAAAAAAGAAAGAAGAAAGGAAGATTACTCGTCTGGGGAGCTGCTCAGCTCACAACTGCCGAGTGCTTGATCAATGCAAAGTGGTAATTATTTTTCGCCGGCAACCGGCGAGTCGCTTGAAAGTTCCGATCAACTTTGAGAGGGAAAGAAAAAGAAGTAAAAGAAATAAAGAGCCCGCGCCTGCGCTGCGCCTGCCCGATCCTGATACTTCTGTCCGCGTCCGAGATGGAATGAAAGTTTCAGTGCAGTGTCCAGTTTCCAGACGCATCCGTCTCGCCGCTGCCAAATTAGGGCCATAAAATACACACTTAGCAAATATCAAGTATTTTTGAGACCCCGCAATACTGCCGTGCTAAGAAAAAACGCCGTATGAACCTTCAGGCGTTGCCAAATTTCCTCTGAAAAACACGAATTTTTTGGTAAACTTATGAATAGTTCAATCCCAATTTTTCAAATAATTTTGTTCGCAATTTCCCCTAAAGTTCCTGAAAATTTCAAGGAAAAATATTCATAGCTTTCCGCAAAAATAAACATTTAATTGAAGAAAATTTGGCAACTCTCGAATGTTCATACGGCCTTCTTCCTTAGCACAACAGAATAATTATCCCGTTACTGAAAATATATTTCAGAGACCCCACACCGCACCGTTGTCTTTCAGATTGTGTGCACGCAAAAAAGTAGTCGGTGCTGATGACAGAAATTTCTGTCCACTAGGCTCCTTTACGTACTTCTTTGTTATACTTACAGAACTTTTCTGTTGTGAGAACAAAACTTCGGTCGTGAACACAAAATACTGTGTCCTTGTAACAGAAACTTCTGTAGCTGTAACAAAGAAAAGGCAGGAGCCCTGTAAACAGAACTATTTTTTCAGTGTAAAAGAGAGCATTTGCGGGAGACTTTAACGCGGCGATAGAAAAGTAAGCGATTTAAATCCTCTTAAGTTTCTTGCGGATTGATCCTGAAAATAATTTAACATCAGCGTTTTTTCTTGAGGCAGAGTTTTCCGTCAAAGTTTCAAAATCGATTTCTGACTCAACTCTATATTCCAATTAGCGACTGTATACTTTATTTTTACTTTATTACTATAGTAATTTAGCGTAGTTCGATCAAATAATTGAATTTTGGAAGCCTCCTCTCTATAATCCTGACGAATAAGTTGCAAGCGGCTAATTTCATGTTTGTGCTAACGGAGGTGGTAAAGTTCTGAAATCTAGAAACAACATTATTTTTGATCTGGCAAGTTTACACCGTTATTATCTCGGCTCAAGTAGCATTTCCAGTCTCTTTTTTGTACTAAAGTCTTCGTGGGACGCTTTTCAATGTTCCGGAAAATATAACTTGATTTTCAGTTTATATGGATTAAAGTACTTTTCAGTGGCGTAGTCAAAGGTGAAAGACTAAGGGGTCAGGACTCCATTGCTAGAAAATTTTCTTTAAAATTATATTTAAACTGCGTTAAGCAGAAAGGAACTAAGCCACATCAACTTTTGCCAAATTTTATTGGGCAATTTAATTTTTTGCATAAGAACGGTTTTGTGGATTTTTTGGCAAATTTCAGTGAATTTTCTACACAATACGAAGCTAATTCCTTAAAATTTTCAACGGAATCCGCACAAACGCTCTCTCATAAAAAACAAAATGGTCTAATCAAATTTGGTTACTCCGATTCCTGTTAAAGGAGGTAAATGGCGTAAAATAAAATAAAAAAAAATGGCAATAACTGATGTGGCTTGCTTCTTTCCTGCTAAGCACGGTCCGTTTTTGTGTAATTTTTAAAAAAAAAATTACCTTCAAAACTCCCCCCTCCCTCCTCCCCTTATAAGAAATGTTGGACTTATGCATACAGCAGTCCTCAAATTTTTGGAAAAATTGTCGTTTTTCTAAATTTCGGGTAAGGGCAGAGATGAAAAATTTCATGAAGTTTATTCGCGTGAAATCTCACGAAATTGCTTATAACTTTTGAGGATGCATTCAGGAGACCAAGAAATGTCTAGAAACAGTGATTCTCGATTTTGACATTTTCCACCTTAAGCCTAAAACATTCACGCGTTGCAAATGTCTTCTTTATGGGTCCTTCATGAGAAATCTCTGTCTCCGTCACTGGTCCCTTTTTAAAGGGCTTAAGCAAATGAAAAAATATTAAATGGAAAAATAATGCCATTTTGTGGGTGCGAAGGAAGAAGAATAAATTGGAAGGAAGGAAGCGAGGAAGTGCGAGGAGAGAGATAAGGGAGTTTATGGGTGTAGGAATTTTCTCATTTTCAGATTTTCCACCTTAAATCCCAAAATTTTTGTTCGAGGTTATGTTCTATTGTTTCGAACCAAACGATACATTGAACCACTATCAAATACAATGCATTAAAGGGCAAAAGGATATGATTTTGTGGGTGCGAAGGAAGAAGAATAAATTGGAGGGAAGGAAGCGAGGAAGTGCGAGGAAAGAGATAAGGGAGTTTATGGGTGTAGGAATTTTCTCATTTTCAGATTTTCCACCTTAAATCCCAAAATTTTTGTTCGAGGTTATGTTCTATCGTTTTGAATCAAACGATACATTGAACCACTATCAAATGGATTATATTTGCGATAAGGAACCACTATTTCTGGCTCAATTTAGAAACAGCATACATGCCATTGATTTCCCGATGCAGAAAGGTGCTTTTACGGAAGAGCCAGAGATAGTGGTTCCTTTTTGCAAAATGCAATCCAAATACAATGCATTAAAGGGCAAAGGAATATGATTTTGCGGGTGCGAAGGAAGAAGAATAAACTGGAAGGAAGGAAGCGAGGAAGTGCGAGGAGAGAGATAAGGGAGTTTATGGGTGTAGGAATTTTCTCATTTTCAGATTTTCCACCTTAAATCCCAAACTATTTTTTTCGAGGTTATGTTATATCGTTCACCGAACCACTATCAAATACGATCCATTAAAGGCAAAAGAATATGATTTTGTGGGTGCGAAGGAAGAAGAATAAATTGGAAGGAAGGAAGCGAGGAAGTGCGAGGAGAGAGATAAGGAGTGTTATGGCGTGAGAATTTTCTCATTTTCAGCTTTTCCAACTTAAATCCCAAACTATTTTTTTCGAGGTTATGTTCTATCGTTCACCGAACCACTATCAAATACGATCCATTAAAGGGCAAAAGAATATGATTTTGTGGGTGCGAAGGAAGAAGAATAAACTGGAAGGAAGGAAGCGAGGAAGTGCGAGGAGAGAGATAAGAGAGTTTATGGGTGGGAGTGAATGGGAGCGCTAGCGTCGGGGCTGGCGGCGGCGGCGGCGGCGCGGTGGAATCGCGGGGAGCCGCTCCATGAATCATTCACCACTCTTTGATTCAGTCTCGATTTTGATCTCCTTCGGGCCTCTTGCGAATCCGGACCCCCTCGACCTCGCCGCGATCGCACTCGCGCTTTTCCCCTTTTCCCGCCCTCTCGCGTTTCCGTTTCCGGTTCGCCCTCTCGGGTTCCACGCTCGTTTCCGTCGAGGGATTTTTCGGGATCCAAAACCCCATCAATCGCGAGTGTTTCAGTTTCAATCGTGTATGTATCATGAGGATTTTGCAATTGTGTACGAAAACTGAGGATTGGACACATGTGACCGTCCCCGGATAATGCACCTTTTTTTTCTTTTTCCTTTTTATTTTTTTTATTTTTTATTTTTTTTTAAAATTTATTTTTCTTAGTTTTTTTAGTTTTTTTGTATGTTTTTGTTTTTTTTTTTTTAAATGACTTTGTGACTAGCACCTGCAGCCAACTGAGGCTATCATGAGGATTTTGCAATTGTGTACGAAAACTGAGGATTGGACACATGTGACCGTCCCCGGATAATGCACCTTTTTTTTCTTTTTCCTTTTTATTTTTTATTTTTTTAATTTTCAATTTTTTTATTTATTTTTTTAGTTTTTTTATTTTTGTTTTGTTTTTCGTTTTGTTTAAATGACTTTGTGACTAGCATCTGCAGCCAACTTTGGACTAAAGGGACGGATAGTTGAAAGTTTATGGAAGATTCAGGCCGATTTCGAGGCTATAGTGGGTTTCTAAAGGCATGGGTAGAGGTGAATGTTGTGTACGAAAACTTAGGATTGGACACATGTGACCGTCCCCGGATAATGCACCGTTTTTTCTTCTTCCTTTTTTTATTTTTTATATTTTTTTATTTTTCATTTTTTTTAAAAATTTTTTTGTATGTTTTTGTTTTTTGTTTTTTTTAAAAGACTTTGTGACCTTCTCCTACAGCCAACTTTGGACTATAGAAGGGACGGATTGTTGAAAGTTAATGGAGGATTCAGGCTGATTTCGAGGCTATAGTGGGTTTCTAAGGGGCATGGGTAGAGGTGAATGCACCGTTGTGCTAAGGAGAATGAAGGGCTATTGGGACTATCCCGCTCGAAAAAAAAAAAAATTCATTTAGCATTCATACTGTTAGAAATGTGCGACAAGTATCAACTTTTGATTTTACATTTGAAAAATACTCAACATACAATTTGCTCATTTGACCGCGGACGTTGTTAACCAAGCTTTTATTATCGTAAAATCAGCAGGTATTTTTTATTATCGTATCATTTATACTTGTCGCACATTTTTTTAACATTATTAATGCTAAAGCAACATTCAATTCTTTCCCGTGCGTAGGAAAGTGGGGATGAATGTTTTGGCAAAGAGAGGAAAAGTCAGAGTTATGAAGCTTTTCAGTTCATAGTTTAAAAAAAATTAATTTGAAGAAAATATTATTTAAATTTTTCATCTGTCATGATCGAGGCTCGAAAAGTGTTTAATTAAAATTTGACGTTATGCTCTCTCCTGGCACAAAATGAATCAAAACACCCTTAGCTTTTTGTTTTTTAATGCTTCTTTAATAAAAGCTAAAACACTGACTTTCTGACACAAGTTGCCATCCTGAAAAATTTGTATCCATGCCTTAAGTTCCCTTGTAGAACCCGTGGACGGTCACATAAGCATAATTTTAAAAGATTCCGGAAAACTTCAAATCCAGCCCAAATTTAGTCGTAATTACTATCCAATCAAACTATGATTACTTTCTCTCACTAATGTGATTGCGTTTACTGCCTGCATGAGGAATAATAGAGTCAGAAATAAGTACCTAAGTATTTAAAGAATTTAAGTTTTTAAAGTGAAACGGAACAACTGGGAAAGCGGATATAAAGGATGGAATATTAAATAACAGAAAGGATACATCTCAAGTACAGATCAAATTTTGCAATCAAACTAGATATCTACTTCATTCCTTATCGTGCATTAGGAAGGGAGACTTAGTAAATATTATACTCTCTTAATTATTCTGATTATGATAAAAATTAAATTTATAATTCAGCCTAAGGAAAAGAAGCTTGTGTTGCCTAAGGCCCGGTTTTATCACCTCCTGTTAAGGAATTATTCTTTGATGGAAATTTGACAAGCACCCCAGGTGCCTGACAAATTTTAACCGGAGGTTAAGACTCAAAGTTTCAAAGTATTCCATCAGAACTAAATTTGTCATCCAGACCATAATATTTTTTACACACGCCCTAAAATTATCCTAAAATAGCGTTTGAATTTTTGTTTTGTTGAAAGGATAAATTATATCAGAGGTGATTGAATCGGCCCTGAGGGCTCAAAAAGTATTTATTTTCTTGTAACGCAGTATTGATCGGAGCATAATAGATTTGGTTCAATAAACAAGATCTTTGCCCCAAAACCAGGTGTTTAACTTTCAATTAAAGAAGAAGATTGAATTCACATTGGTACCCTTTTAAAAATAAATTGATTTATGCATGAGGCTTATTTTCAACGCAATAATCGACTAAATGTGCCGTCCTCACAACCTGGTCGGCATTATGAAAGGAAATTCATATAATTATATCAGTTTACTCAGACTATTTTTAAAACAAAGGGTCCACTTTTTAGTTATAGGTTGAGAAACTTTGTGTTGATGTGAAAAATTCTATTCTTTACCATCTGATAAACATAGTTTTGGTTCTGCCGGGTGTGCGTGGGTCCTTTGTTACGGCTCAAATTTTCTTTATTTTTAATGTTTCATTTTTAATTTACAAAGTGTAGGTATTTTCCATGGAAAGTCACAATACCACAAGCGCAAAATCAGTTTTCGGAAATATATAGCGGATATTTGACCTTATTAGCAGTGTAATAAAACTTGTTTTTCTTTTTTTTTAAAAAAGAAAGTGAGTGCGGAAGGTGTAGTATTCGTTTCCTTCAAAGTTAAGTGAAGTTTTCTGCGTGAAAAAGAAAAACGGACTTAACGTGCGGAGTACGTAGGGGTTATCATCGCCCATAAACTGCGCTCCGTGACGTTGGATTCGTATCCCTGAAACATCAGGTAAGACGAGGCTATTTCAGTGTTACTGCTCCTTATATCAATAATAACACCTCATCATTATTTATGACTTATCTAACGACATTGGGTACCATTCCGGGAATTCATCATTCATCATTTTCAAGATATTTAAAAAGGCAATTTTGAGGTAATATTTATCTTCCTTTGAAAGAACACTCATGGATCCAGTCAAGTTACTCATTCTCATTGGCCTTTTTAATAGTGTTCTTCATAGAAAGAGAGAAAAAGTGTGGAGTCCCTATTTTTTAAGCAGGTCATGTTTCTTTACTGAAAAGCTCTGATCTCCTTCAAATTTCAGTTTATCTAATTTGGTGTAACTTTTATATAATGGACTTTATCAAAGAAGAACAAAAAAATTGTACCACAATATAATAGATTATATATTCGGGGTTTTCCATCTTCTTATAGGTAGTTTAGCTATCAGTATGCTTGGAATTCATCGTTGAAATCGCCTGAGGAAAGCTAGATCTCATTCGCAAAGGGCAATGCATTCACTCTTCCTCTCTTGTAAATAAATAAATAAATCAATTAATCAATAAATAAATTAAAAAAAATAATTAAAATTCTCCACTGAAAATCTTCAGTGAACATTATTCGTTTGGGGAGGGGAATTTACGTAGTTTTGCGAGTAATATACTATCGATATTCGTGTCCCCTCATGGATATTAGATAAACCAGAATATTTCAAACGCCATACTGTGTGATTTTATGTTATTTACAGTACAAAAAAAGCTCGGTATTATTGGTTCGAGTATATTGTTCATAGTGTTGCCGTCGCAGAAATTGAAGGCGATTTTTTCGCAGGAGCGAGCGACTCAGTTGACGATCGTCGACCGGTTGAAAACTCGTTGGAGGTGGGTGGTGGTCTGGCAGCAGCTCGAAAAACACTCCAATAATCGATTTTTCATCAATCAGTCTATCTCCTGGGGGCAATTTAATTATTTTACGTAATTGGTCGGACGGCTTTAATTGAACAGGGACGTATTTATGGGTGTGTTCTGCAAGTCTCAATTTTGAATTTGTTTAAAATCAATAGCGACAGCGCGATTACAGGTTGTCCGAGAGTGTAAGTTTACTAGTTTGTTTAGTCGCGTGATGAGGTGGTAATCCCCATTTTTCATCATCTTATTTAATAGCTTAATTTAGATTCTAACCTTGTGAAGTATGTAAAATAGCGAAAACTTTGCAACTTGAGAGTTTAGTTGTCTTATTGAGGCTACTTTTTTTCCTTTTATGAATATGTAACTAGAAAACTCCATAGTTAAAGCAAATTCGACAGAGTTAGCTTTTTCAAATTTTTCGGAAGACGTACTGCTGTTCGTATGCAAAGGCATTCCCTAAAGAGCCTCTTTTCTTGCGTCGTATGGTTTATGTTATAATTAAGGGGATCCTTGACATTGCAGCATTAATAGGACATTTTCAACGAATTTTGAGTAGAATTTAACATTATAACTTTGGAAATAGACTCTCGTAACAAATTTCAGTGATTTGTTGTTGCGAAAACGGAAAACTACGCAAGGAAAAATTCTATAATTTTTACCCACTTTAAAGTATCTATTCACATATCGTAAACATTTTAATGACTAACAATTTTTTTTCTTTCATGTTCTCAATATTTTACAGATGCAAATTGTAATCCCTCGGAAAGGTCTATTTTCATAGTTGTACCGTTGAATTTTACTGGAAATTTGTGAAAATTGTACTGTTGCAAAATGCAGTCCAATTTGACCTTGGTTTGGCCTCTTAAGAAATGACTCGTTTTAATTATTTGATACCTCACAAAAAAATAATTGAGGGGCTTGGAAGACAAGGCGCATGAATGCAGTTTTTTAAAAAATTGAGAAATTAATAATTCCAGGTAAAACTAGTCTGAAATGCATATTCTGTGAAAAATTCGCACCCAAAATTCCGATTTTTCAGCATCAAAAAATCAATTTGAACTTTCTTTCCGCCATAAGGATCCATTTAATTTTTAAAGTTCAAACACGTGTTTCTCACAATGGCAAAAACTGCACTAATGCGCCTTGTCCTCCAAGCCCATTACTTATATCACTGAACTAAAAACCCCATCTTTCTCGCACAGCTAGAATAAATAATCGACCGAAAATGGCATACCTGTCAGCTGTCACCAATGGGAAAGGTACTCAGACTACATAACGAAACTCAAATGAAAGTGGTCAAAATTTAATGATAAGAATCAAAGTTCAGTAGTGATATTCGCGTGACGAAAATATCAAGAGCTTTTGCGGATACCCAGGCGGTCGAATATGGAACTGCGGGAATCGAAGAGCAAAAATGATCCAGAAAGAAAGAAAGGAAGAATTAATCGAAAGAGAAAGTGCTCGCTGTCGGTCATTATAAATTAATGATGGAAAAAAATAAATCTATTTTACTGCTGCACTTTCAGCGGCTGCGCCCGTTGCGTTGGTCTGCCAGTGGCTGTATCATGTTGATGGGCGCACGTTCAATTTCGCGGGAAGGATATAATGTGCCCGGCTCCAACTATGGGTTCCGAATAAGGCAGAATGTCATAATGCCCCCGCGCATTGATTCTGAATGCTGCCCTGTAATTTATCCAGTCTTAGATTTGCTACAATTTTTTTGGAACGATTTGCAACTCAAAATTTTCGACAGCGTTTTTTCGAAAAATATTCCGAAAAATAGTATTAGGCCTCATACATGTCTCAATAGCTCCATATTTCATCATAATAGGCTAACACATATGGTTTTAACGAAAAATCAAGAACAGATATATGCAAACCTCAGCGGGAAAACACAACTAAGAATATAAGTACAGCCAGATTGAGGAGAACCGCCGTCAGAGCCTCCAAACGTTGTCAAATTTTTTAAAGATTGAACACAATTTTTGAACTTTTGCAGATTTTTCTGTCAGAACTCATAGGTTTTTCCCTCGGAATTTGATCTAAACTATATGAAAATTTCAAGGAAATATCCATAAATTTCGTCAAAAATAAATTCTCTGTCAGCGTAAACTCGGCAACATTCGAATGTCCACACGGCGTTTTTTATTAGTAAGGTAGAATACTGCCGTGTTAAGGAAGAGCACCGTATGAACATTCGAGAGTTGCCAAATTTCCCTCAATAAAATGTTTATTTTTGAAGAAACTTATGAATATTTTCCCTTGAAATTTTCAGGAACTTCAGGTGAAATTGAGGACAAAATTATCTAAAAAATTGGAGCGAAAATATTCATAAGTTTTCCAGACAATTAGCGTTTTCTCGGAGGAAATTTGGCAACGCCTGAAGGCTCATGCGGCGTTTTTCCTCAACTAGGCAGAATAAATGTCTCATGCAGAGCGATATTTGCGCTGTGTTGTGAGAAAGAATACAAGGAAATGGGGGTTCAGGTAAAAAAATTAGGAGTGAATTCTGGGAACTGTCAGCTTTAATAGGTGACGAATAACTGTCAATGCTGGAGTGTGCTACAAAGGCGTTAAAAACGGTGCACTAATTTCCTGGAGTCATATTTCAGTTCGGTCGTTAAGATCCGTCTCAGGAGCACGGTCGAGATTATCTGTCGGATAATCTTCGGATACCGCGGGTGCTTTAAAATTTTCAGTCGTCTTTACTGACGTATAAACTGCTGAAGAAAAACGACTTATGAACACTCGGACTCTGCCACATTTCTGTTGATACATCGAGGATTTTTTTAAAAACTTCTTAATTTTTTACTTTTAATTTATCAGGGAATTTTATCCGCAATTTTACCTATTACAACTGAGACTTCAAAAGGAAATATTCACAGAACTTTCCTTAAAAATACTTAGTTTAGCCAGGACATTTAGCAAAATTTGAACGCTCTTACGACGTTTTGACTTAGCAGAGAAGTTTACTCGTGCATAAACGTTTAGTGCGATCATCTGTCCGCTTAATTGAATATTTGGACTGGCTCAGCCAGTATCGTTCCCTTTATTTGATCGTTTCGTTTATTTTAACGCGTTGGAACTCAATGACCGAGTACCACCAATTATTTATTTATGGCCTAATGTTTTGGTGACGGTACAGCGCGATAACAATGGTGATTACATCGGAGAAATAAAGATTTAGCAATTAATAGTGCACCGCATGTAGAATAACGGTTTTTTTTTACGTGGGCATCTTGCATGTGTAAGGCGTGGGACTTATCAAATAAAAAGGAAATAAAAAAAAACTGCAAACAGCTATAACCTAATTTTAATTCTCAGATTGCGACTCCGCTTTGTTTTGTAAAGTTAGATCATTAGTTATGATGGAAAGAGATTTTTGTATGCCTGTTACCAAAGTAACATTTTTTAATTGAAAAATGGGAATTGCTATTCAAATTCTATTGTAAACTAAATTTGCCATAATTGAGACTCGTAATGAAAGTAAACAAATTGAAAACTGACAATAACAGGTACAGGAACATAAGGTATCTTCGTAAAAATAACTGTTAGCTCTATATTGTGATTCTCCATCTCCATGACGACTGCTTATATGAGATTTCATCGAACAAAAATATAAAAATTATGATATAAATTGTGCCATTAATCTATTTCTTCTCAGCTTTGGTTAAAATCACGCAGCAATTACTAGATGTCCATACTCTTCTATGATATTTAGTTTTAAGAATCACCAAAATTCCTAGAAATCGTGAGAACAAATCTTAGTCGCGATTCCATTCATTTTTGATAAATGGACGTATTTCTATCAAACGGAACTATGTGCATTGTGGCGTGAGCCCTATTATGTGTACATTCTTATGGGTCTCAGGGCTCATGTCTTAATGCTCATAGTTCCGTTTGATAGAAACAAGTCCAAATGGCAAACATGGCATGGGCGTAGCAATTTATTGTTATAGAAATTGTATTTTGTGTACGTTCTATAATTTTAATCACACTATACCTATAGGTACTTGCCCTAAATTCTTTACAGTTTTGATGTAAGTTGACTTTTTTGGAAAGAAGATGGAAAAAGGACCCAGTTTTTAGTCATTCGAGAAAATTATCCAGAATTTTTCGGTCGTCACTACCAACTGTTTTTAGAAAGAGCTGATTTTTCCCTTTCCACTTTTTTTCTAACATTTCCTCTCCCGTATCGGTTAGCAACAGTAAATAGGTGCTTTGTAAATACTAAATTTTAAATAGGTCACACAACAAAGTTTTTAGCAGCGCACCTTTAAAAGTATTTATCACGTTATACGGTGAAAGAGCGTAAAAACCACACTGAAAAAAATAGTAGAGCCGCAGAGACAAGATAAACTTGTTAAACCTACCTTGTCTCAGGAACAAGACTTTTAGTCTGCCAAACAACTCAGTTTGTTTGGGAAACAATACTCGTTTGTTAATGCAACAAGACCAGTCTTGTTTTATATTCTAGGTTTCTGAGCCACCGGACTCGATAGTCTTGTCAATGTGACAAGATTATCTACGCACCGCGAGTAGTGGTCAAATTCAAAGAGGCATTGAAAAAATATCGGCACACGGATTTTATGTCCACTTTCAAAAAATCTCCCGGACCTGTTGAATTGAACAATTCGAAAGTATGTGTGTGCTGAAAGCACATAAAACTGCGCAGCTTTTGTGCAGAAACTGAAGATAAATTTTGTCACGGGAGCCTCAAAATTCGTCAAAACAGAGTCAAAATTTCACAAATTTTTCGACCTTCCGGTGCTGGAGGGCAGGCCCTCCTCAGCAAAATAACCTTAGCTACGCCTATGAGTTTTCAAATATTTAATTTTCGAATTAATAATATTTATGATATTTTGGTTCGGACTGGCAACCCCGGAGAAGGGATGGACGCGCGGGAATCGGCACGTTTATTAGAGTCGGACATAAATAACAAATATCGCTCGTATCGCGGCAATTGACGACCCGCGATTTTCTTTCTCTTTTTTTCTCTCTCGTTATTTAATGTGATCAACATCATAAACAAAGCTGAGGCGGCGTCGCGGACAGTGACAGCCGCGGAATCGCGAATAACTCGCCGCGGATGAGATGCAAACCGGGGAAATTGCGCTAATCACAAGAAATCCTCCTCAAACGGGCCATTATCGCTCCCAGATAGCTATCCATTATCACGAGACTCGAGAGGGAACGTTCGGAGTACGCCGCGAATTCTTCGCGAATTCTGATTCGATATATCGCTCTCACGAGTCGAGAGAGTAAAAGTGTTTGATAACACTTCGTCCAAAAGAGGGGGGGGGGGGGGCTGATCAAAGTTTGACTTTAAACTGGGCGGTATTCACCCCAAAGAACAATGGATAATTTGGACGTATTTATACTAAATGGAACTATGTGGAAGTGGAAAGATGGGGTGTGCTCGTTAGTTGAGGGCCATAAGAATGAATGGGAATTTAAAAGCGCCAGTGACGTCAGCGGCAACGATCGAGACGGGGCACGTAGGGGAAATCGGTGGCGGGACTCATTAACTCATGAGCCCTGCCCACAACGCTCTTGTCACATGCCCACGGCTCACGAGTTAGCGCTCAGTTCTTTTTGATTTAATGTCAAATCCCGCTTTTCCATTTTCTTCGAAGGAACTATATCCACTTTTACATTGTTTCCTATGCAGCTTGCACGAGCACACCCCATATTTCCACTTGCACATAGTTCCTTTTAGCATAAATAGGCCCATTTGCAGATGTCTCAAATTTGATGAATTTCATTAGTATCAGACTATGGGCCGTGGGGCCTTCCCTATAGTCCCATTACCATCAAACTCGGGTCATCTGGCTGGGATCGAATCCGGGACCTCTGGATCATAGAGCAAGCGCTACACCACAGAACTGCTGTTCTAAGTATGAACATTCAAGCGCTGCCAAATTTCCTTTGATAAAATGTTTATATATGAGGAAAGTTATGCATACTTTTCCTTGAAATTTGCAGGAACTTTAGATCAAAATACAAAGAGTCTCCCCTGAAAAATTGGAAGAAAAATATTCATAAGTTTACCAGGAAATTTGTATTTAATCAAAGAAAATTTGGCAACGCCTGACGACTCATACGGCGTTTTTCCTTAGCACGGCAGAGAAGGCCGATGTCTTGTTCATTTTCACGATTATTTTTGAAAGTTCGATACAATTTTGATCAAGCTAAAAAATAAAGCAAATGTAAACAAGAAGGTCTATATCTAAAAAGTTTAAAACTTCGATTAGTTCAGCTATCAGTTCCCTTTTTTCATTCGTCGGCCACAAAATGTTACTTTATGATCTCTGCGAAACTGCACGCAGTTAAAGCCATGCAGAAGATATCAGAGCATAAGCACTCTCAAACGGTGTGCAATAAAGTGTTAATGCCCGAAGTGGAATTTCACACGATCAGACGCTGCGTCCTAAATACAATAATCGTCAACTTTTAAGAGTATGACGGCAAAAAGCTTTTTATGTGTGCCTTTTTATTTCAATCCGCGTCATACTAATGCTGCCGGGCTAAGGAAAAACGATGTATGAACATTCCAGAAATGCCAAATTTCCGCAGGTAGAACGTGTATTTTTGAGGAAAGTTATTCATATTTTTCTTTGGACTTTTCAGATATTTGAGATGAAATTGCAAGAAAAGTCGTCTAAAAAATTCAAAGAAAAATATTCAAAATTTTCCTAGTAAAGTCGATTTTTAGTGAAAAGAATCTGGCAACGTCTGAAGGCTCATACGGCGTTTTTCCTTCAGCACGGCAAAAAGTAAGTGGTATCCCTGAGGATGCGCCAGGAAAAGAAATGAAAGTGGCACATCGTGAAGTTGCCACTCGGTGAGCTAGCCAAGTTGCACAGAAAGGCATCCTCCTACCATTGAATCGTGGAAAAAATATTGGTTTTTTACAATAAATTTAGCGGCAAGGTCTTTCATACTATCGCTGAGTCATGTTACGTTGGCGAGAACTCCACTTTGAGCGAAATTTTTTGCACAAAAAGACTACCGTACTTATAAAAACCGCCGTGCGAATATAATAAACGTTGCCAAATTTATTTTGATGAAATGAAAATTTGCTTTAAATTTTAAATTTTTTCTGCGACGTTTTTGGAGAATTTTAATAGCAATTGAATCTGCCGTGCCTGCAAGCTTCAAAGGCAAACATTTACAACTTTTCTCAAAAATAAATATTTCCTGGACAGCATCTGGCAACATTGAACGATCATACAGCATTCAATCAAGGTAGAGGAGGTGACTGAAACGGAAAGTATGTTATGACTAATCGCTTTGCAAAAATGACATCCTCCTGTCTTTTCAGCAACCGGAACAGTAGCGAGAGGAAAAAATCTGGGAGGAAGAAGACAAATCCAGCACCGCGAAATGCAAAGAACCGTTAATCCAGAATTCCGCGCCAAAACTAAAAATATGATAAGCTTTCTAATGACTGTCCAATTATAAAGCAAGTATGCACCATCGCACCATCGCACGCTCGGAATAGGGGCAGGAAGACAGAATTTGGCGAATTTTTCTGTTGATACATGATCCTTTGCGGGCCGTGTTTCGCGGGCGAAAAGATAATCTTGGCCCGACTGCGACTGGTTTGCGAGAGTGAAAACGGAACCTAGTTACCTTGATTGTGAGGTAATTCACCTACATTCAGTCAAGTTGTGACCTTCAAAGCTGAATCTTTTTAGGAAGAAATGAAGAGAGCACCGTAGCAGTCTCACGAGTTTGAATTCTCGATTGAATGAATTATGTTGGAAGTAGCTTCCGTCTAAGTCTACGCCAGAAGAGCTACTCACTTTTTTTATTTAAAAAAAAGGAATAGCTGACAGTTACGATCTTTCAAAATCTTTTTTGAGGGCACAATAATTCCACACAATTTTATTGAAAATTATGAGCTTGCCAGTTTTGCGTGAGTTTTAGCTATATGGCTATAATGTTTTGATATTTTTCAATAGCATAGACCAACGAGACAAAAAAGAAAAAGAAAATGGACAAAACATATAGTATTTTTCATGAAATTAACGTACTTACTTACTCGGTTAGTTAGCTACAAGATTCAAACTTTCCAGAATCATACTATGAGGTAGAAAGTGGCATAACGGAAGTTTTTAAAACTATGTCCCCAATGAATTATAAGCGTAGTCTACGTTTGCCCGTCATTTCAAAAATGAAATTTAGGTAATAAATAATGTAGGAATTAAAGTTTTCTGCTTGAGTATTTGCGCAATATTCAGTCCTTACTTCTTCGTAAGATGACTAAGTAGATGCGAGGCACTGAGGAGGTTTACTCTTCCCTTTTGTGTGCTAAAGTTGAATCGCTTACTTTCCTACTCGGGCGTTAGAGTCTCCGTGAATATTCCTCACTAGATAACTCTATTAGGTCTGGATTCAAACATTGCGCTGTACAAATTCCACTGCAAATTTTGCGTAAGGCATGGTGTATGCAATGAAAATGTCTAATTGACTCCTAAAAGAGATTTTGAACATTCTTTGTGTTGTAAATTTTCGAACACCCTGCTCATCAACAGACCTAAATTTTTTATTAGAGCACAGAAAATTAATTTTCATCGGATATCCTCTCTTTCACCTATTAAATCGGAAATCTTGGTTGCATTCACAATCTTTTCTGCGGAATTTCGAGAGGATAGAAAATGTTGTGACGTTTCGTATCCCAACATGTCTACCGCGTTTTATACATGATTTGACTTATTTCTGTCATTATTATTTCGAAAAAATACGCCGAAAAAAAGTGATGCTGATTGAACATTCTCGATATAGAAAAATGTGTGCAAAAACTCATAGAACGCTGAATTAACCGCCACAGCAGTTAGTTAGTACATCTTGACATTGCTGTTGCGGTTTCAGCGTTTTGTGTGTTCTCGCATACACACTTCTTTACATCCGGAATGTTGAATTAGCATCCCTTTTTCATTGGTGAATTAAAGTGACAGGAGAGGAAGCTTTTACTCTTGAAATTAAAATACAGGGATATTCATATGATAGATAAGTGATATCTTTAGAGAAACAGAGGGAAATCGGAACTTTTGCTTTTTTGCTCGGATAGTAAGTATTTCGTTAGTGTGCTCAGTCTAGCGTTGGAAAATGATTCTGACTGATCGTGCTGCAACGCACCGTTGGGCAGGATAGATTTTACACTGTCAACCTGTAAAAGCAATTGATAGCTGATCTGCCGTACTAAGGAAAAACGCCGTATGAACCTTCAGGCGTTGCCAAATTTCCATTTATAAAACACGAATTTCCTGGTAAACCTATGAATATTTTTCTTCCAGTTCTCCAGATAATGTTGTTTGCAATCTCGCCTAAAGTTCCTGAAAATTCAAGAGAAAAATATTCACAACTTTCCTCAAAAATGAACATTTTATTGAAGGAAATCTGGCAACTCTCGAATGTTCATACGGCGTTCTTCCTTAGCACGGCAGTAATGGAGGAAAAAACATACCCTCCGCGTATTAAACTTGAGAGTAATAGCTCGTAAGAGAGCTAATCGCTGCTATTAGAGCAATCGAGAGAGGAAATAATAATCGAAGGAAGAGCTTTATAGAGCTGTCTGCTTGTTTGCAATGGGTTAATTTGTTCGCTTGTGAAATAAATCAGGAGAGACAACTGTATAAGCGGATTGAGGGGAGAGGGCCGAGAAATGAGAGAGAAATGATAAATACAGGCTAGACGTGGATAGGCGGAGGGAGGGAAAAAGCTCAGGCTTTTCTGTTTCAATTCTAGGGGACACGCCCTTCGATTGGTCTCCCTGTCTTCCGCCTTTATTTATTAATTCACTCCTTGCTCCGTAAACTTGCTTTCGCTCTTTTCTCCCTGGTTCTCTACCTCTGGCAGGGCTACACATTAAATACTTCAATTTTTCAATTACCTCCGCTCTGAAATTACCTGATTTTATGCGATGAGCAGGGAAGCGTTCCGTGAAAGGAGACCAGCTGCTCCGGGAGAGGAGAGTGACACTAGTTGAAAGCGGTTGACAGGATTCTCATTTAGGAAATTGCTCCCGACAAACTTTAATTCCAATGATTATTTCGATATTCAATGCAGGAAAGTCCATCTGCATGAATCCTTTAGGAAATTCCTCAGTTTGTTTCTGATCGAGCCATGCCTTTTTATCGCTTGGTCCTCCATTTGGAAAAGTCCTTAGGTATAAGATTTAGCCAAAACTTCCTCTAAACTCTAATTACGGAATCCAATGTATGTATACTTAGAGTCGAAAAAATTCGTACTTACATTGCAACGTTGCAAATATCCGCTAATGTCTTTGTCGGTTTTTCTTTTAAAGAACATTGAGCAATGCTGCTTGGAATTGTTTCTAAATTTTCTCCATTCCTTCAAAAAATTTGCAGATTATTTCAAAGTGACAAAAATTAGAGTACCAGAATTTTCGTCCGTAGAGTTAAAAGGTTTTGGCAACACGATGAGATATCGAAATGAGATGTGATACGACACGGTTAAGATAGTTATCTCGTCGCATCGACGAAGAACCAATAATCGGGTCGCTGAAGGCTAGAACCTCCGTGCTGATTGGTAAATTGATAGACAAAGCGATAGACTAAGAAGACATAGGAAGTATGGCGTGATCCTATCGGTGGAAAAATTGATGGATTAACTATATAGAGTCTCTCGTAGGTTGCCGTTGGTTTGTCTATTAATTACCTACCTCCTTTGGCCATTGCACCTACCCGCTTCCGACAGTAAGATCTCTCCATATCCCTTTTGTCTTCTGTGTCTATAGCTTTGTAAATGAATTTCAACAATCAGTCCGCAAACCAAGATAAATGACGTTTTTCGAAAAAAAAAGGGGGGAAGTCCAGACTCACCAGACCATGCACACCAGTGCAGCCATAATTTCCCACATGGACTTGAATCTAGTCCATTTTTCAGTAAACGGAAGATCATATGGACGTCCATACATACAAGTCAGTTTTACAGCGCGCCTGGGCCCTCTACGACGGTTAGTCGCCACTCTTGTCTATCGATCCAGAGGTCATCTGGTAAATGGCATCTTGTAATTTCGTCTTAATGCCACCTATCCACGATTTTTGGGATCGTCCCGTATGTCTCCTCCCAGGAGATCATATGGACGATTATTTATGCTAAAAGGGACTATGTCTCACGATAACCTATGAACATAGTTCCTTTTAGTATAAATATGTCCATGTGTGCACTTCACATACTTGGGCCAGGAAGCTCTCGTTCACAGATACAGGCGTGACCCGGAGAAGACGGAGTCACAGCTACTTGACGGTCTACGGTGGCTTAATTTGTAGCGGCGGCGGGCGGGAGGGGTGGTGGCGCGAGGGGCGCGCGGCGGCGGCACGTCGCGCGCGAGCTTAAATTTTAATTGAGTTGTCCCGACATGAATTGTCGAAGACGCGCCGCACCGCGACGACCGGCCGCTGCGCTGGACACCGCGTCGGCCGCAACGCGAGCACGCAAACGGTGAACGGCTACGATTCCAGCGCGAATATTTCAGCTGTAATTGCACTCGGGCGGATTAGCCCATTGTTGCCGATCGAACCGCCAACGAATTTACTTCTCGATATGAAGAACGCAACGGAAGTTAAAATCTGGTCAACCCCGTAGGTGTAACATAGGCAGATCCAAGGGGAGGGGGGATAGGGGGCGAGAAACAAGCACCTCTCCGTTCGCCCGAAAAAAGGAGGAGGAAGGGCATAAAGGATCCCCAAGGAAATTTTCCAAAATTATTCGAAGGGTCTATAAATGCGTATATAACTCGGAAATTTGGAATTTCTCAACCACCCCTCTTCCCTCCGACACAAACCTGTAACACGTATCATGCCTTCTTGAACAAAATTACGCATAACTTTCTGCAAGCCCGCCACCTGTTCAAAGAAATTAATTTTGAATGAAAAACTCGTCGCTTTCTTGACATAAGACCGTAACTACACTCTGCAATGAACCCTGTTGTCCATACAACTCAATACTTTCCCGAGCTCATCTCAGCGTGTAGTTACGCTCTTATGTCAGCCAAGCGACGAATTGGCACCCTGCGTCGATTTTACATCTTAATTTTAAAAAAAGAAAATTGCGCTAATTACCGACTGCAACGGTTTCAACACAGCTGTGGACTCTTTCTCCCTCCGACCTTAAAGCAAACATACTCGTAGAGCCCCCCTCCTACATTAGAGCGTTACGTTATTTTTGGTATCCTTAAGACCAAGTTGATGTCATGTTGAATACCAACACGGTCCTGAACAGTCTGTGTTGGTGACAACACGATTTCAACATGGTAGCAGCATCACTGTTTTTCGTATATAGGATTGGTTTGACGTAAATCAGTGGCAAGGAATACGTAAGAAACAGAGGAAAAACACAAGATAAATCATTGTGGTCGGCAAAGCATCCCTAACTATTTACTTACCAAGTTGTCAAAGCTTCAAAGCGTTAAGAGACTAATTCTTATTTGCTTTAAATCTCTTCCTAACAACCACATCAAGGGTGGTTTGGTTATTTCATATTTCACAAGAGCTGCAACAATTTCAAAAATTATTCGCAAGAGGTGCAAAAAGTTTACTCCAAAAGTAAAAGTTTTGTCAGAAAAAATAAATTGCGAAAAAATTCATGTGATTGTATCAGCGATACCTATTATTTTCACGCTTTTTTCAACGCGAAAATGAATAAACTCGCTCTCAACTCGTTTAAGTGGATTTAGTCAGTGAATGTTGCCGTCATAGATTCATATTTCAGCCTGATTTATACTAAAATGAGTTTTTCTGGAAAATGTTGTTCAAGAATCTAAGTATCTTTTTCCATGGTTCAGTGTATATAATTTTTACAACAAACGCACAATTTTGACGTAGAATGTTCACCCTCAGCCCTGCGGCGAAATTCGAAAGTTGACAGAGGCGGAGCGGCAACAGGGCAGTAAGAATGGTGCTAGATAAATGAGTGCAGATTATTAGGAATCTAGGTGATGGGACATGCTTTATGATTCCGCCTCCTGGACTTGAACATGAACTCTACGGACGTTGCCAAACAGCTGAAAGTGCCACTTGAACTGTATTAAGCAAAAAGGACTTAAATTCTTCCAGTTAATTTGAAAAACAACATATGTCCAATATGTTTCCCTGCACAATCAGTGCTTTCATAAGTGAGCCAGAAAAATTAGCTTCTTGCGTGACACTTTTTGCGTACACCGAAAAAAAAGAGATGTTGATTTAACATCCTGGATGTAAAAAAAATGTGCAAGAACTTTCAAAATGCTGAATTAACCGCTTCAGCAGTTACTTTAGCAATGTCAAGATGTAAAACTAATTGCTGTATCGGTTAATTCAGCATTTTTTGAATTGTTGCAGTGTCGCAAATTTGTTTTACATCCAGGATGTTCAATCAGCGTCTTTTTTTTTCGGTGTGCAGATCTGTGTTAAGGATGTGTCTTGAGTGGGAGGAAGGAGTAATAAAATACGATTTTTAATTTAACACAATTTATGAACGGTCCCATATTGATCCATTGAAGCATACTCCCAGGAGACTTTAACGCGGGAGTAGAAAAGTGAGCAATTCAAATCTTATTGCCTTGTATGTACTCGGAATTCTGTATGAGAATTCTCTATTCTCTGTGAGAGTATGATTTATTTGATACAAAAAAACCTCAAAACAACATTTTGACTGTAAGAATCAACTACAGAACCTTAATTGGATCGCATCAAGCGGAAAGGAACCAAGCCACACCAGCTATTGCCAAATTTAATTCTTTACAAGAGAACGTAAGAGGGGATTCTTTGGAAAATTTTAAAGAATTTACTTTGTACTATGCAGGACATTTACTGAAATTTGCACAAAAATCCGCACAACCGTTTTAATGTAAATAATTGAATTGCTCACTTAAAGACAAAAATAAAAGTTGAGCTATTAACCGACCATACAAATAAATGCAATAATTGTACATTGCACAATTGTTTTTTTTTCATTAAAGCATGGCTTGAGTCGCAATTATTGCATATACTCGTGAGGTCGGCTACTAGCTCAACTTTTGTTTTCGCATCATGAGTAGCCAAAAACCGGAAAATCTTAAATTTGACTGTAACTGATGTGGCTTGCTCCTATTCTGCTTAACGCGGTCCCATTTCGTCTGTCACAGTCAATACTGAAAAAAAAAACACATTGGATCTAGAGTCCAGACTCTTGAAAACATTCACAAGAAAAAGGACTCTTGATTCAATCAGATTTAAGCTTAAATCCCAAGGAAATCCGCTCAAATTAAGAGGCTTGGTTCTTGATTTAAGCTTAAATCTGATCGAATCAAGAGTATTTATTCTTGTCGATGTTTTTAAGAGTCTGGACTCTAATGGTTTTTCTCCTGCTACCATTTGTATACTCTAGTCTCTATGATAACTTACACTGGAAAAAAACACATTGGATCTAGAGTCCAGACTCTTGAAAACATTGACAAGAAAAAGGCCTCTTGATTCAATCAGATTTAAGCTTAAATCAAAGAGAAATGCGTTCAAATTAAGAGGCTTGGTTCTTGATTTAAGTTTAAATCCGATTGAATCAAGAGTATTTTTTCTTGTCGATGTTTTTAAGAGTCTGGACTCTAGATCCAATGTGTTTTTTTTTTTTTTTCCAGTGAAGGCATGACGCGGGTATTCCTCGAGATACCAATGAAACGTTTTATTCTCAAATTAGTACCAGATCAAGTTGATAAAACGGTCGTCAAAGTTGGTGACTGGAAGTGGATTTCTAGGGAGCAAAAGCGCGGACCCAGACGGATCCTCATCCGGGTGCGCGGGAAGTCTCGATCGCGTCGATGCAATTTCCGCGAGGCCCCTCGTTATGCGCGCAAACATAAATTGAATCAGTGGCCGCTCGATGCGCGACGCAGCGCGGGGCATCAAAAGTGCACTTTGAAAGCTCGGAAATAAATCTCGTCCTGGATCCGAGGCATCAAACGAGACGAATCATCCACCGGGTCGCTAAGCTCGTTAGAAAATCATCACAATTTTTCTGAGCAGTCTCTCAGGGGGAGAGGGCGGCCGCTCCGAGACGGATGTGCTTGCGCGACGTCCACGTGAGAAATACACTCAGTATTGGCCTCCGCACACGTGGCGAAAAATCAACCCACGTTTGCTCCTCTACCTTCACTGAAAAAAAAAATATCAGTGTATTTACTGAGAAAAGGGTAAAATTACCAAGAATTCAGGGTTCTATTTGATCCCAGTTTTTTATTGGTAAAATTACCATCTATGGAATTGGTAATTTTACCGAGAAATCTCCGTAAAATTATTGAACTTTCTCGGTAATTTTACTGGACCTTGGTAAAAACGCCAATGTTTTTTATCGACTGTGGTAGAATTGCCGAGATAAAATGGCAAAGTTACCGGGAATTGATTACCAATAAAAGTGGTATTCTTACCTGAAAAAACAGTAAAAATACCGGTTTTTGGGTAAGCTGACCAGTCTGTCTTGGTAAAATTACCGATAATTGTAAAAAAAAGTGAGATGGTAAAGTTACCAATGGACCGTGGTAAAAACGCCGAGAATTTTTTTTCAGTGTTGATAATAGCGAAGAGAGCAGGAAGTGTCAAATTCTCGAAATCGAGTTTCCTTCAAAATTCGTCTAATCTCCTTTAGATGAAATCACTGGAATAGCTGAACCAGCAAAATTCGTCTTAATGGAGGATTTGCAAAGGTCTGAAAATTGATGGATTTCGTGTCTAAGTGGAATCTAGTGAGTGAACTGAACTCGAAGATACCCTTGATTCATAAATTGAGCAATTATTAGAGAAGATGTGACAAAATAACCGATTCTGCTGATATACATGTGTTTAAATGGGAAACTCCGCCAGATGACGTCACTACAAGGAGAAAAAAACCTCGTGCGTGGGACCCGAAGTTCAGGTCATATGGATCTCTGAAGTTTTCAGATTGAGCATCTAAACACTTCAGATCTAGCTGTCAAGGTTCGGATCACACATCTGAAACCTCAGTTCTTACATCTGAAGTACTTCAGATGTGAGAGCCGAAGTTTTTCGGATGTGAGAACCGAAGTTTTTCGGATGTGAAAACCGAAGTACTTCAGATGTAAGAACTGAAGAGATGTGTGATCCGAACCTCGACAGCTAGATCTAAAGTGTTCAGATGCTCAATCCGTAAGCTTCAGAGATCCATAAGACCTAAACTTCGGGTCCCACGCACGAAGTTTTTTTCTCCGTGTAGATGGTTTATTTTCTCACTTTCATATCTATTTTTAAAGCATTTTACCATGTCAGAAAAAAAGTATAAAAAATACTGCGAAATCGACACCAACAGCACTCTCGGATGAAACGATAAAAAATTTGCGTGCAAATTCTCCATTGTATCAAAACGAGACATATCAGAAAGCCGTAAGTGCGCACAAAATGACGCAGTTTCAGGCTAAACAGCAGCAAGTGACATTCCCTCATAGAGCCAATGAAAAGAGTGCTTTCAAGTACAGTGCCGCCCTCTTCTGCCAATTTTTAATCTGAAAATGTGTATATTGTGTGTTCAAAACGCAACTACGAATGCAAGCAGAGGATAGCACTCAGGGCTCTCTTGCCGAACACTAACTGAACATGAAAATGAAAAATACCCCTTTTACGTATTTGAAATAAAATCGGTCGATTTTTAATCAGCCAAACGATTTCTATGAGTCTTCCGGATGATTAGAGGCAATTTGGCAAAGAACGGAGGCTTCTTTCAATAAAATTTTTCGGTCAGACGCTTCTGAGCCCGTTTTCTCAAAACTTCATTTTTACACTTGCTCTCTTTGCTATCGCGGCAGTCCTGTGGAGATTCTATAAGTATTCTATAAGTCTTCTAAGGGCTATAAGTTTAGGAATCACTGAGCTTTACCCATTTAAACGCATATGTAAAATAATCGATTTCAAAGAAAGAAACCAAACAATGGGTCAGTTGCGCTGTTCACAAAATCGTGTTCTGATGCTCGATCCTTGTAGATCAGCTAAAAATAATGAGATCCGTCCAAACAGCAACTTCCTGCGTTCAATAATAACCGAGATATCTCCCTTTGAAAGATCGGTTTTTTGACGTCATCCACCGCTGTAGTGACACCCTTGGTTCCTTCCAACTTGCTTTGCAACTTGCAAGTGTCGGCCATGATGAATATTGCTATCCTATTGAGCAGGGGTTGAGTTGGAACTACTTTTCTGACAAAATTTTCACCTATGCCGTGTTATTGTTTTTGAAGCGGGAAGCTCAAGAAAACGCAAATTTCCTATGCAGATAGTGAAATTAGGGGTGCATTTCAGAATCTGTAGATGAGCTCGTCGTGATTTTTGTCAAAAATGTCTCGAAAAATTTTCGAGACATTTTCTGAAAGAAACAATTCTTATTTTAGCTCGAGCAAAACTTTACAACAGGCCCATTGAAACAGTACCTATGCATGTCATTTTCTCCAAATTTTCCGTGGAATACGATTCTCTTAAATTCGAAGTGCGGAAATCAACTCTTTGACGAAATATAAGGGTTTAAAATAATCATTCGTATTGCGGCAATACACCAGCGATGTGATCCGTATTCCATTTGGTCACTGCTGAGAGCACCATCTAAATATCATTCTCAGTAATTAAATGGTGAACTGGCCTATGCATAAACCGTTTTCATATGAGATAAGAAAGAAACATGTAACCTGATGCTTAACTCATAAATTACCCACTGAACTGCTTGACTCATGCATTACCCTAGAAACTAGTAGATAGAAAGAAAGGCTCCCCTTAGATTAGAAATTCAGGTCATCTCTCGTCGAATTTCGCTGGCCTAGAAATTTTCTTGAAGTCTCTATTTTGGCAAATGTTTACTCTTTCTATCGAATTTTGCCTGACTGAGACTTTCCGAAACAATGCCTGGTGGAAAATATGTAGTAAAAAAAATCAGAAATAAAAGAAACGAGCCGATGTCTAGAGAAACGAATTTTCTACGGCTCGTTAAATTTTAATATGCCAGAAATTTAATTTTCAAAATTTTGACTGAAGGTTGTCCCTTTTTGCAGATCGTGTAACATGGTATAACATGGTGATTATTTAAAAACTCTATCCTCATATCTGATCGTCGCGTTACGAATATCTCAATATGTTGATATTGTACATAGGCAAACTAATCAACATTTATTCTGAATTTTTTTCGGATCTCTCTTTGAATTACAACGGATACTCAGCAACAATTTCAGACAGTAATTACAAGTTTACTTATCTTGGAGAAAATACAGCAGACACAAAAATGTACGACAGGATACTCTAGTTACGTGCTTTTAACCAATGTGTTATTCCTTTAACAGAAAACTAAGTTAAATTCTGGCTTCAAAATATTATGAGCACACGAGACATAAGAGGATATATTTGACAACATAAAATACTGTCGGGATATTCCGGTCTATGCGTCTATTTGCTGAGAGAAAATTCAAAATATTCAAAGCGCAGTCCAGTCTCAATAACATTATGCAGGTATCCATCTCTCATCTTAAGAGTCTCCGCTTCTAGACCTTTTCATTTGGGATTTTTTTTCTCAGCATTTGACCTGACACGATGACGAAAATTGTAACCCTTCGGCAGCTTGATTTCCTTCAAATGGACCACGCCGTTAAGCAGAAAGGGACCAAGCCACATCAGTTATTACCAAATGTAATTAGGCAACTTAATTTTGAACAAGCGAACGTTTGTGCGGATTTTTGTGCAAATTTCAGTGAATTTTCTGCATCATACGAAGCAAATTCCTCAACATTTTCAAAAAAATCCGCATAAACGTTCTCTTTTAAAATATTAAATTGCCAAGTTAAATGTGGCAATAACTAATGCGGCTTGGTTCCTTTCTGCTTAACGCGGTCCTATTCAAAATATGTAAAGCGCAGCTCAGTCTCCATAAAATTATGCAGGTATCCATGTCTCATCTTAAAAATCATTAAGTGCCTTCGCTTGTAGAAAATTTCACCTGGGAATTGTTTCCACAGCATTTGACATGACCTGATGACGCAAATTGTAACTTCTAGGCCGCTGGATTTCCTTTATAGAAGGAACCCAGTTGCACAATCATAGCAACCCATAGAATTCATTCAGTTTCCATGGTTTGTTTCAAGAACTTTCTATATGAGTCTACTGTGCGGCGCTAGGAGCCATGAGTTAAGACAACTCGCCCGATTTCTATGGTACTGGGTCGCCCCGCGCCGGCCCGCAGCGCGCCGATTGAAGATCCACCTCAAAACTTTTTTCACCTTTAGCTCTGCCTTTGCCTTTGCCTTAACGTCCGGCGCCGCGTCCTTGCCGTAAATCATTATTCCCCGCTCATGCTTGCGCCGCGATAATGCCCCCGCGCTAATATATTCCCGCGGCTTTCTCAATGCAAATTCGAGCGGAATTAATGCACTTCGCATCTAATTCGACCCATCCACCCTATGTCGCGCGGGTAAAATATCGATCCTCCAGGAAAATCGAAGAGCGATCTATCGATGCCTTCCCGCCTAACCCCGTTGAATATATCGATTGAATCGGGGCTGAGTGGAGTATCGAGCGTGTAATAACACTGTCATAATAGCCGCATAATGTGATCCTGGTGTGGATGTGTTACGCCCAATAGCGATATTTATGCGTCCCCTCTCCATCCTGCCTCGCTAAGGAAGAACGCCGCATGAGCGTTCAGATGTTGCCGAATTGCCTCTGGTAAAGGACGTGTTCTTGAAAAAAGATACGAAAAGTTTCTCTTCCAATTTTTAGATACGATCGAATCAACTGAAAGTAAAAAATCTGCAAAATTTAAAGATCGACTTTCACTAGTTTACCAAAAAATAGCAGCATTGATCATTCGAATGTTGCCAAATTTCCTCTGATAAGGGACGTGTCCTCGAAAAAAGATACGAAAAATTTCTCTCTGAAATTTTTAGATAGGATCGATTCAACTGAAAGTAAAAAATTCTGCAAAATTTAAAGACGAACTTTCACTAGTTTACCCAAAAAACCTTAACTTACTGAGAAAAAATTCACGGGCTTTATAGACATATCGTCCGTTCCGAGCTCAGAGGCCGAAAGTTCCGGGTGCTGGAGCCGTAGCTTCGACTGCTCCGGGCGCTACATCCGGAACTTTCGGCCTCTGCTCCGGGAACGCGGACGATATGTCTATACAGCCCGTAAGTAAGGCTTACATGCTGCCGTGTTAAGGAAGAACGCCGTATGAGCCTTCAGGAGTTGCCAAGCTTCCTTGGATAAAATATGAATTTATTGGGAAAGTTATGAATATTTAACCTCCAATTGTTTAGACAATTTTGTTCTCAGTTTAATCTAAAATATATGAAAATTTCAAGGACAAATATGTTTCACTTTCTTCCAAAATAAACATTTTATTGGTGGAAATTCGGCAACTCTCGAATTTTCATACGGCGTTCTTCCTTAGCACGGCAGCACGGCCGGAGGTTTTTATTCAGCGTAGTAAGAATTTGGCAACGTTCAAATGTTCTTACGACGTTTTTCCTAAGTACGTTGGAGTCTGGTCGGGACTCTTTCCGTCACCAACTCTGGCGACCCCTCACCGGATCGGCACTCCTCGATCTAGATCAAACGAAATTTGTGCTCATAACTATATTTCCACCTCCGCCTTTCTCTTTCTCTTTGAGCCACTTTTCTCTTGATTCCTGCATAATAGCCCTATGCTATCTTCCGGCGTCAAATTTCACTTGACTACGTGTACCGGACTAATTTTTTCCTGTCGTTAGTTAGCGCTCCTAGAGTCCCTTTATACTGAGAGTAAAGACAAAACGAATCCATCTGATTGGTTCCCTTTAGAGTACCTGTATAGCGAGAGTATGGACAAATCGCTTCATGGAGAGCTTAGGGCCCAAAAGTGCAGCCACCCTTCTAACCAACTTCTAACGCACAAAATTTCACTGCCAGTCTGTAGATTCCAATTCTAACGAAGATGGCTAAGAAAGTACATAAATGAGCGTTCTTCCACAAAAATGAGTAAATTTATGCAAAAACTAAGTCAAATGCGTGCTTTATAAACGATGGCTCGTAACAATTGTATTAATAAATCGCTCTGGATAATTGAAATTCATAGGTTGGTGGCATTTCTAGGCCCTAACTTTATTTGCGAAGCCATCGGTGAAGGCCTGATGGATTTTCGGAGTTTCACATCTGTCTATACTCTCGCTATACAGGTACTCTAGTTCCCTTATTGTAGGCCTTTTTTTTCTGCAGGTTAATGGCTTTACACCTCTTCTCAGAGGTCTACAGCCAATTATAGACAGAGATTTAATGTCCTTAGACAACAGGGCGATAGGGACATCCATGCTCCGGCTTTCAAATTTTCAGGGATTAAGGCCGAGTAGAACCGGGTTTCTGCAGATCCATCGTCAGTTCCGTGAAAATTCGTCGCCACCACCGGGATTCGAACCCGGGACCTTATTTTAGGCCTTTATAGAGTCACAAACGGGAATAATAATTACATTTTCACCAATTGCAAAGATGATAAACTGGGATGGACCGGGGAACTATGGACACAAGGAACAAACAGAATGAGAGAGGGAACGGAGATAGGAATTCGGGAATGAGTTGATCAAAGATTACAAAAACCGTTCAATTTGTGTAATCGTAATTCCCGTTTGTGACATCCATGAGCTGCGTTGTCTTAACTCTCCCTATAAAGGGACTCTGAGCGCTTCTTGGGGTAAAGTTTAGTAGAAATTTCGGGTAGAAAATACAGGATGGTCGGCTAAGTTAGCGCAAAATGCACATTAGCGCCTACAAGACCTTGTGAATACCTCACGCATTACGCCGAACACAGCACGGTCGGCTCGGTCGGCTTGAAACACATATTAGCGCTTACAAGACTATGGGAATACTTCACGCATTGTGCGTGAAGTATTCCCATAGTCATATACATAGTCCCAACTCATACACATAGGTGCTTTAAATATTGAGTCCGCCATTATAGCTTTTCCGATTCATTTTAGATGTTGCTCAGATGATGATAATGGTGAAATGCTGTTTAAAGCCCTGCACAGACGATCAAATTCTGAACCAATTCCGATCAAAGCAGACATGCTGATGACTGGTGGTCACCATCTACCATCAAATTTTGACGGGCCGCACTTTTTTGTTCAAAGTAAGATCAGAACGAAGTGCCACCATTCATCATTTCCTGCCACAGGGAACATTTCTGCCAAGTTTTCATTTTAAAATGAAGCAAATTAATGAGTTTAAGACTGATGACTCCCGACACTTTGATGCTACTTTGATCGGAATTGGTTCGGGATTTGATCGTCTATCGAGGCCTTATCAAACCTTGCCTGGGATGTAAACCACTTCGTAAAAGTAATGACTACTTCGAGAGAAAAAGTCCCTCTCGTGATTTTCAATTTTAACATCGGTTTGTCATTCAACACCCGTCAAACTTGCATCCATCAAGAAGACTGTGATCCGAGAAAGTGTCGGTGGTTGTAAAATATTAATATTCAAACTCGGTCCATCGAAGACGCGAACTTGACTCGATGAATAAGGGAATTGCTGCGCCAAGCCGAGCGCGACGGTCGCGAGCGACTTTTTAGAAGTTTCTACTTCCGTTCTCACTTTCTTCCGGCCGTTTTCCTCGCCGCATTCTGAAAATAAAATACCTGCGCTACACTGTCTTCCTGCGCAAAGTCGCACTCGCGCACTGCCGCACATTGGATCGAGTCAATGGAAGAAGTCGGACATGAAATTTTTGACAAAAATTGTAAAATTTTACGTTGATCTCATCACAATTTTAATTGTAAGGGGTACTTTTTTTTAGAAAATTTTACGAGAAAACCAATGAAACTACTTTCAAAACATCAAAATTTCATATTAATGAAGATATGCGCCTTTGCAGTTTTTTTTATAATGTCCGACCTCTCCAATTGACTCGATCTACTGTGTGCCGTGCTGAAGAAAAGCACGCTATTAGAATTCGAATGTTGCGAAATCCCTCCTCATAAAATATTTATATTTGCAGAAAGTTTTGAATATTTGGACAGAGTTCAGCAGAAAGGAACCGAGCCACATAAGCTATTTCCAAATCTAACGAGTCAATTTAATTTTTTTTTTACAAGAGAACATTTTTGCAAATTACTTTGAAAATTTTAAGACACTCGCTTCATATCAACGATTCGCCAACGATCTCGGGTTTCGGCTCAGCCTCCGAATTAAGACGAGACGCGCCGAACCGTCTCGGGTATTGCTGTTGCCGAATTTACTCACGATTGTTGGTTGTTCACCTTCGAATTTAAATATTTTCGTGTTTGGTGTTACTCTGTGTTACTTTGTGTTTATTTTGTGTGTCAGATCAACGCGAAGGACTCGGTTGTTTAACAGAATGGACCACTATACAAGGTACGAATTGCAGCATTCTGATACATGTTTCTTAACCAAAATTTCACGTAGAACACGATGCGTTCAACAAAAATTACCGATATCAACTCCTCACGAAAATATTTAATGATTCTTGATGCGTGAATTCAAACCACCTGCTCGCATGAAAACTCAATGCTCTACGTGATTCACATCGCGCGCTAAAAGTTATCATGACAGTCTCTGCGATATTAAAATCTGACAACCTCAATCTAGACGCTTGGGCTCAGCTATAGCAAATTGCTTATAGTTTGAACAACACATGGTGGGAAATGAACATTGCTCGATTGAGGAGCTTGCTGAAACCGTTGCAGTGCGCGATTTGACTCACGAAGAGCTTTGAGTTTCTTGTGAGCGGGCAGTTCGAATTCCTCGTGACCAATGTAAAATGAAAATGTTAATATCTCCGTTAGGAGTTGGTTTCAGTAACTTTCGTTGCGCGAATCGTGTTCTACGTGAAATCTTGGTTAAAAATCATGTATCAGAATGCTTAAATTCGTACCTTGTCTAGTGGTCCATTCTGTGTAATATTACTCTGAGATATCGAACCATGAAGAAAGTGTTCTGCCGAACTTATGTACTCTTGTGTTACTACCCATACTCAGAGATCGCGACGCGAGTGAGTACTGCCGTGCTGAGGAAGAACCCCGTATGAGCTTCCATACGTCGCCATATTTTCTTCAATAAAAAACAGGTTTGCTGGAAAAAAAATATCAAACACAGTGCGGCCGTCGCGGGGCTCGCGCACGGTGCGAAACGCATGGTAGCGCCTTACAAGGCCCCATGATACTTCATGCATTGCGCGTGCAGCACGGTGCGCACCCCGCTTAGTATGGCGCCTTTCAAGTCTGCAGGATACTTCATGCATTGCGCCTGCAGCACGATACGTTACTCGCATCATGCATTGCGCGTATACCACGGTGCTCGCTCAAGTCGTTGCCAAAACCTACTCTACAGTGTACACAATTTCCGAACGCTGCACACAACGAGCTTGTAATCCTGGGATCACAGGATTGTAGAGATTTTGCAATCTTGTATGTATTCCGGTGAAATTATAATTTTCCCCGGCCGCTTCGAGAAGCCAGTCCCTCTTTGACCTTAATTGCAAGGATTCAGAAATTCGGACTATGCTTATGTTTATGTTATGTTTAATGTTACTTACGTGAGTTACGTGGGTTGGTAACAGGTGAAACAGGGGATAAACGCCCATGGTTGGCGACAACCCCTTCTCACCCGCTCCCACCTATAGTCATCACCATTTTTTTGGATCCTAAGAACTCCATGTAACCTAGTGTCTATCCTGATTCTGTACTTTTTCTTACCATGTATAGTATTATCGGATCGGGTTTTCCTGCCAAATATCTAAAGTAAAATCAGCATTTAAGCAATATTTATTCAATATTCAACTGTTTGCCTGCTCCCGATATGGATTCGCCTCAACAAAGCGTTTCGGGAGTCAGTCTGCCAACCGAGATAGACAGAAAGTATTGAGTGAATCTTCATCATCGGTAACGGCACGCTCTGTTACACTCTAATTTGTAAATCTTATTCACTCAGATTTGTAGTTGTTTGTAGTCTGCGGTCTGTGCACGGACTAGTGGCCCACTCCGGTACGCTCTCTGATTTCGTCTCTCCTGTGGCGAAAAGCGTATCTTGCTTTCCGCATGAGCCCCAGAAATTATGGGTTTATATGTAGAGCAGGGCTCACGTAGACATTGAGATACGTCCTTACGTCAGAGGGCAACGATTTCGGCTGCGGCCTTAGCACTCCGCACTTCGCTTTCCGCGGGGAGAAGTAATTCGGTTTCAGGGCCGCACAATGGGTTACGGAGGAGAAAGTTCGGTTCCAACGCATTAATTGGGATATTTTCACACTCTGCATCTTGCAGTGACTTTACCGCGTTTTCCGCTAATTGGCTGGAATCAGGGCAGTTGCGGGAGCAGTATGGATCTGACTTTAGGGAGAGGGAAGCGGTAACATTGGCCCTTCATGCGAGACAATTTATTTGATATCGAGTTGGTACCTTTACCTTCAACCATCTCAAGCCGATCCATGAGTAGTGGGTGGGAGGGATGAGCCACTTAGGGAGGGGGGGGGTTTCTACATTTTCGGTCTGTTATAGTTTGAAATATTCAGATTCTTTGCGACATTCCTTCAAAATGAGACATTTTGATTAAACATTCTTTGAAAAACTAGTTCTCACTCTTTGCCATTTCATTACTCATATAATAATCTGCGGACAAAACACACCAATTTTAGTAGGAGCTAGCATAAATAAGTTCGTGGTCAAATCATCATTTTTAAAAGGTTTTATGACCTCCTAAATTTTAGAAGTATCGAGCTTTAATAACTCGGAGGTTATACGAAAAGCAATCGAATGTGCTTGCAATGCAAGTTCTCGAGTGCATTCATATCTCCCAGATCTGAAAACGACCTTGAGTTTTAGTTGTGATTCACAGATTTTCCAGGAAATTGAATTTTCCCTTCGAAAAGCTTGATTTCAGGGGAGAGTTTTAATTTTTGCAGGCATAATCGAACTGATCTGAAACAATGGAGGTCCTTTTTGGAGTGAGCGCCAAGGATCCACTCAACTACAGTCTAGATAAAACTTCTTCGCAAATTTTGATACAAATGTATTTGTTGACCAGTTTTTACGCTCATTTAGCGGATTATATCTTCTGTACATGATCCTAGGACTTACACAACTGACCCATTTCGCAGCACCAGATGGAAATATTTCTTAAAAATGTCGATGAAGATATCGCGAATTGCTCATCGCTCCGCGACGTCGATCAAATGATGCTGAGGGTCGCGACGCCGCGCGCGACGAGACGTCGAGCGCTGAAAGTGAAAACCGGTTGGTGGGCGGGGAAGGAGGGAGGCGCCGCGACGCTTCGTCGCGACGACGCCAAGTTGGAAAGTCACCCTATCGGCTTTTCTCGCTTCAACTCGAATCCATGCCCTGGTGAGAAAACAGAAAGTGATGCGATTCGACATTCGTAGCCATTTTGTGCATACATTTCACATTTTACGTCATCAAGTACAAATTCTATCGCGAATACCTCGGAGACGGGAGTCCTTCGAACTTTAAACCCATAAATTATCAAATTCAATTACACCAGTAACCTAATATGAACGATGCTTGATAATGGAGATGTTGCATGTGTGAGGAATTTGCGATTTGACTGGTGACTCTTATGTCAAAGTTCCTGGGAAACACGATGGTGCCTCTGGTTTTCTCTGCAATCAACTTTGAAGCTCAAAAAAGCTCTCAAGTTGAGGCCAAAATGGAGGGATATCCACGCTATCCTGAGAGTTCACCTCTACATCAAGACAAACTCTCCATGCAAAGATAGGGAGCAATACATTGACAGGGCTACCACTTTATTTGGGACTCCAGAACTGAAACACGGTAACCCTGCTAATGTATTTGTTCCCTATCTTTGCATGGAGAGTTTGTCTTGATGTAGAGGTGGACTCTCAGGATAGCGTGGGATATCCCCTCCATTTTGGCCTCAACTTGAGAGCTTTTTTGAGCTTGGAAGTTGATTTCAGAGAAAACCAGTGGCACCATCGTGTTTCTCGCGAACTTTTACATTAGAATCAATAGTCAAATCGCAAATTCTTCACACATGCAACATCTCCATTGGCTCGAACAATTAATTTATTTTACAAAAATGTACCTATGCATTTTTTATCCAAAGCTTTTCTGATTTTTGCATGAAATCTGAGGGAACTTCAGGAAAAATTTCAGTCAGAAATGCCCAAGATTCTCCTGTTCAATTTGCCGTTTGCGAGGGAAAATTTAGCAACATTGAATTAGAGTCACGTTCTTTCGTGAGGAAGGCAATGATGCGCTTAGTTCCTTCTTTCTGACCACAGGATGTTTTCAATTCATTTATTTTACAAATGTGTACCTAAGGTATTTTCATCCAAAACTTTTCCGATTTTCGATTGAATTCTGAAGGAAAATCAGGGAAAATTTCAGTCAGAAACGCCCAAGATTCTCCTGTTCAATGTGCAATTTGTGAGGGAAAAAGCAACATTGAAACGGAGTTGCGTTCTTTCGTGGGGGAAACGACGCACACTTAACCGAAGTCGGACAAATCTGGCAACTTTAAAAGCTTATATTTTCGGAAAAGGATGCAAGAAAGTTTAAAAGTAGCTTTATTTGGATCTAGAGTTCAGACTCTTGAAAACATTGACAAGAAAAAATACTCTTGATTCAATCGGATTTTTGCTTGAATCAAAACGAAATCCGCTTAAATTAAGAGGCTTGGTTCTTGATTTAAGCTAGATTCTGATTGAATCAAGAGTACTTTTTCTTGTCGATGTTTTTAAGAGTCTGGACTCTACATCCAATGTGTTTTTTTTCCCAGTGAATTTCCCTTTAGAAACATCCCTTGACATTGAATTTTTAACTAAATAAACATAAATATATGAAATTGTATGTCCGACCTCTTCAGTGGCGTGGCGTGGTTTGCGATACATCGATTGATCTGCCATTTAAACCTGTGGAAAAAGGATCGATAAACACGGTGTTCGCAACAAACACCTTAATAATCGATTCTTTCCCATGTCTTCAAATGGAGATATATCGACAATCGATCATTTACGTACTGGGAAAAAAACACATTGGATCTTCAGTCCAGACTGTTAAAAACATCGACAAGAAAAAATACTCTTGATTCAATCGGATTTAAGCTTAAATCAAGAACCAAGCCTCTTAATTTGAGCGGATTTCCTTTTAATTTAAGCTTAAATCTGATTGAATCAAGAGTCCTTTTTCTTGTCAATGTTTTCAAGAGTCTGGACTCTAGATCCAATGTGTTTTTTTTCCAGTGCTGGGCCTCTTCTATTAACTCTTCCTACTGTGCGACGATATAATCAGTCCATTTTTCTGATCGCGGATCGCTTTTTCTTATAGCATCTGGCAATGCAGTTATCGATTGGATCGATCAGATCATTCGAATCATCAGATTGAGTGGGGGGGGGGGGGGATTGGAATGAAAAATTGAAATAATATTTGCATACGGACGTCAATCGGAGAGCGCACCTCCCCTCGAATTAATCTGTTCCCGGAAAGAAGAAGAATGCCGCCTTTCGTGCTCCTTCCTCGATGGTGCTCCCGTCCCATTACCTCCACATTATCCGCCTCTTCTGCACACTCTCCTCGCATCTGCGCATGCGCATCGATCCTTAACTCCTTCGTAACTACCACCAGTGGCGTGTTCGTTGCGGACACCCTGTTTATCGATCCTTTTCCATGGTTTTAAATGGCAGATCATCGATATATCACAAAGCACGCCATACCTCTGTTCCTCACGGTTTACCACCTAGCAAGAGCTAATTTTTAAAAGTTGAAAGGGTTCGCGAGGAGAGGGGAACATCGCGAGACTGAGTGAAAAATTAAATAAGACATGCCCTAGGGAAAACCTATGGTGGTAGTCAGTGGCGTGGCGCGCTTTGCGATCTATCGATATTTCCCCATTTAAAGCTGTGCTAAACAATCGATTATTAAGGTGTTCGCTGCGAACACCCTGTTTATCGATCCTTTTCCATAGGTTTAAATGGCATAACAATCGATATATCGCAAAGCACGCCACGCCACTGACTACCACCATGGGTTTTCCCTAGGGCATGTCTTATTTAATTTTTCATTCAGTCTCGCGATGTTCCCCTCTCCTCGCGAACCCTTTCAACTTTTAAAAATTAGCTCTTGCTAGGTGGTAAACCGTGAGGAACAGTGGCATGGCGTGCTTTGTGATGTATCGATTGATCTGCCATTTAAAACCATGGAAAAGGATCGATAAACAGGGTGTCCGCAACGAACACCTCAATAATCGATTCTATACAATGGCTTTAAATGCGGAAATATCGAAAATCGATCATTCACGCCGCGCCACTGGTGAAGAAACAACTGAATAAAGATGAAGCAGCGGGCTGATTGTTTAAATTGATAGACAAAGTGATAGACTAGAAGGACGTAATGAGTATAGAGCGATTCTATCGGTCAATTTGGGTAGTTCTTATAGATTAAGAGGGTAAATGATGGACTAACTAAAGGTTCTTTCGTAAATGCCGTTAGTTAGTCTATCACGTACCCTCCTTGGCCATTCCAAACACCCACTACCACCAATAGGATCCCTGCCTATCCTTTTAGTCTTATTTGTCTATAGCTGTGTCTATCAATTTCAACGATCCGCTAACTGAAGATTTAGAGAAAGAGAATCAACACGAAAGGGATATAGAAATTATACACATTGCAAAACCGCCTTCAATTCTTAAGGTAGGCCAGACGTTATCCTCCGTGCATATATAGTTGTATTCTCAAAGATTCGTTTCTTGTACTACAACTGGAGATCATCAGGCACTATGAGATATCTTGAGTACACCCAAAACGAGAAAAGAATAGGTTCAAATACATTTCAAACATGGAGGAGGGTGGGAGGTAGAGTTTAGATTTTCAACTTCACATGATTTCAACGATTTAGAATAGTATAGAATGAGTGATTTCATAAAGGATATTAAGAATGAAAGTTTCATTATTGAGAAGAAAATTGAGTATTTCATCCCTTTTACCTGCTAAAGATTTGCAATAAATAAAAGTAAAATGAGTTGTAGAGAGAGAGGAGGAAGAAGGTACATCAGGCGGTGTTAAAATTATGTGGATCCCTTTTTAATGTTGTGAGGGGCTGTGCAAAATGAACTTTCGTGAAAATGTTTAACTGAAGGGTCTCTCACTAATTTCCATCAAGCTCCCCTGGTAAAAATTGGCGATAAGAGCTGCGTTTCAAAATACCATAGGAATTTTTATAGCTGGCTAAAGAAGGCTACAGAAAATCATATAGCTGGCTGTAGAATGCGGAGAAAATCATACGGCCAGGCTATACGAAGGGATAAAAAATTATGCAACGGCTATAGTTCCTATAGCTGGGCTTTACACTTTATCGCCTGGCTGTTGCTTTTTCGCCATCGATTATAAAATGCTATAAGAAATTGTGTAGAAATTCGTGTGCTTTGGAAATCATTAAGTTTGATACGGAACCACCTTAATATTTACAAAACACACATTATATTTTCCTTTAAAACATTTTTTTTCATCAATTAAAATGAGAATAATCCATACAGGATGTGCAAACATTTCAAAATCATGAGTTGAATAACGCTGACTCCGCCAGATTAAATATTAGAGCTTAACACAAAGCGGAGCGGCGACGCACCGGCGCCTACAAACCTAACAGGGATACTTCACGCATTGCGCAACGCGTGAAGTATCCCTGTAAGGGTTTGTAGGCGCCAATGCGCGTTTCGCGCTGGCTGCCCGCCTGCCACGGCGCTTGAAGCAACTATTTCACACCAGAGGTATTGCACAGTATCATACGAAACTGAAGGCGCTCTAATATATTAGTAACGGCAGGCATCCATCAAAAGTAGGGAGCTTTCCTCGCAAAATAAATCAAGATACTACGGCCCAAAAAGAGAGCAGTATTCCAAAAACGCACTAAGTCCTAGCATCCGTAATTAGTAACGTTTAGCATACACTTTATCGCCTGGCTGTTGCTTAGTCGCCATCGGCTATAAAAGGCTATAAGAAACTAGGGGGCCCTGCCCCTGACCGCTACGCGGTCCAACCCCCGGGAGGGCGCTTCGCGCCCTGAGGCCCGCTTCGCGGGCCCTATACGCATGTGTATAGGCAAAAATGTTCTTCCATTTTAATACACCATTTTGTGTTCGAGCTGCATCGATTTCAAAATTTTTGACGTATCACTCAGATTTGTAAATGATGAGGAATAGCTGGATGTACATAATTTCACAGTCCACTTACTGGAGAAATTTCCATTTATTATGTTATTTTTAAATACTTAATTTAAAAAAAAAAAATCGGATTTCGACCGTTAAGAGTTAATAATATTTGGTCCGTCCCGACGCGACGCTGCGCCTGCCTTCTCACTTTGTATCAGCTGTTTATCTGCTGTAAATATTAATAGAAATTCAGCAATCAAGTAAATTGACCAATGCCACAAATCGAAGCCGGAAGAATGAGGAAAAATTGAGTAAAAACCTTATACCTTGGATTTTGAACCTTGAACCCTGAGCGATGCACCTTTCCTCAACTCTTCGAATGAGGAGCCCTTCACGAGCTTTTCCATTGTTTTATTGTTTATTCGAGTCACTCAGGTAGAATCCTACACCTTGACGTTTCTAGCGGAAACGACATATCTCTCACGCTATTAACATTGGACTTAAGTGACATGAGCTTTAAAAGCTCTACAACATTAAAAGTTCGGGGTTTCATAATTTTTTGCACATCTACATCAACTACAGATGACATACATGTAAAGATCATCCTTATCGGTCCGGCAGTTCGTCAGAAATAGTGCTTCCAAGATTTTGCTTGTAGCTGTATAATATAGATTGTGTAGCCGCTATAGATGCTATTGGAAATCTTACAGCCGGCTGTAGGTCTATGGTATTTTGGAACACAGATTCTACTGCCAATTTTTACCAGGGTCTATATTTTTTCCTCTTTTTTCCCTCCTTCATTGAAATATTACAGCCAATGCATTGCATTTTTTGATGTTTTTATTTAATTACATAAAACGTGGAAGCATTTCGGGGTATTGTGCCCCATCCTCAGCACTTATTATTGTTGTACTCTAATATTTTTGTTGAAATGATGGTTAGCGACTCAATTTTGGAGTAAAAATGCATCGCATATCAATATGAGGTTGACTTTAAGGAATGAGGAGAACTTCAGACCATTCTAAAACGCAAATCTTCAAAAAAAAAAAAAAAAAAAAAAAAAACCCATTCCTCTAATTGATAACTGAGTATCTTCTGACTGTATTAAAATCTACAAAGAAGGAACTTGTTTGCCGCTCAGTTTTTTATGCTTATTGATGGCTTTCTCGGAATACCGTGCCTCAGATATTTCACTCAAGTGGAAAGGAACCATTTTAATCGTATTTCTGGTCTCAACCTCAGTACATTTCCACCCACAGTGATTTGATTAGATCGCACCAGAACAAAAGTAATCAAGCTCTTGTCAAAGTTTGCACTTTTCAGTTCTCTGCAGGCAATTTCGTACCGAGGAGGAAGCTAGCGAAAGGTGCAGATTTGATCACGGACTTGCGCATGAATAAGGCTTGGAGGAGTGTCAGTGCTAGAGGGAGGCGCAAACATCCTTACATTGATGCCAATTGTTGCCAATAAATTAGTATTTTAATTGGAAAATGTGCAACTTAAGACATAATATGACCGAACAGCTTATCTGGTATGGTCATGTTTAACGAATGGCGGATGACAGTTTGCCAAAGAAGGCTCTAAATTGGGTTCCTCTCGGGAGGAGATCTAGGAGACATTCAGCAAAATCGTGGATATAGGTGGCATTCAAGATGAAATTACAAGATACCATTTACCAGATGACTTCCGGGTCGATAGACAAAAATGGCGATTAGGTGTTGCAGAGCGCCCGTGCGCGCTGTAAAAAATGCCGCAATTCCGCATATTGGCCTTAAAACTTCGAAATAATTCACATTTAGTAGGTAAATAATTGGACTATTTCTGCCAAACGGAACTATAAGCATTAAGACATGAGCCCGGAGACCCATAAGATTACATGCATAACAGGGTTCACGTCATCATGCACATAGTTCCGTTTGGCAGAAATACGTCCAATTATTATTCAGACTAGGTGCTTGGCTACAGATTTCCCTAATTTACCGCCAAAATTGTTTTCAAGCTAATGCAACTTTACAGGAAGTTACGCCTGATGCATTAGATATCAGGCCGAAAAGTGGTTTACTATAATTCTTTCGTATCTTATCATGATCTTTTACAGCATTCAACGTGTTTAATGGTGATAAACGGGAAAATAATCAGTAGCAGATTAGGTATTGCCTCTGCAATGAGCTAAAAATCAAAACCTTTAACAATTCAATTCAAAGGCCTTTGAGCCCACCCATAACGAATTAAATAGGGTATCTTCTACTCTGAAGTGTCTATACCACCTCTCTTAACGACTAGTTACTTCAGTAGCACATTTCATCCGTATAGTATCTGATGGAAATACTTGTAAAATAGTACCGCTCATCAAAGAGGGATCAGGTACACGCAATCATGATAAGTAATTACAATTATTCTAAATGAGAAAGTTATTAGCAGATATGTGCTTTCTGAAAAAAGCCAAAGCTAAACATTTTTGTTCCTATTCATCCTACTTCTACCTCGAACTGAGGGTAAAATGTATACAATTCTGATATCTGCAGTAGGCATGTTTTGCATATACTTACAATTAGTCCTAGTCAAAGTCAGTGATAAAGGTATATTCTTTTCACAAACTGGGAAATATACGAATCAATGGTGAAAATATAATTTTTAATGGTTGGAACCATCATTAATTAAAATTTCGTGTAGGAATGACTAGAGTCCCTTTAGAGAGAGTTAAGACAATGCGGCTCATGGATGTCACAAACGGGAATAAAGATTACACAAGTTGGACGTTTTTTGTAATCTCTGATCAACCCATTCCCGAATTCCTATCTCCGTTCCCTCCCTCATTCCGTTTGCTCCTTGCCGTACCCCCAATGTCCCGGTCCATTCCAATTTATAATCATTGCAATTGGTGAAACTGTGATCTTTATTCCCGTTTGTGACACTGTGAAGGCCTAAAATACGGTAACCAATCAGAAATGGATTCACATTGTCTTTACTCTCAGTATAAAGGGACTCTAGGAATGACTGATATACTTCTCAAAATCAGTATATATTTGCTGAGTGAATCAATTATTAATGTTGCATGATACTAAAAATGTTGCAACATGGCTGATTAGGCTCTAACCCACTGGAGTAGGCTATGAGTGCGTTGCCCAGGACTATATAGATCATCTGTTTCAACGAGTAATCCCAGAAATAGGGTGGGGGGGGGGGGGGGTTGGCGGCACACGCGCAAAACAACGGCGAAAGTTGCAGCACCAGCTTTCAGTCATTCTCGCCTGGATATACGTGTGTGCTTGTAATTTGAAACCACAAAACACTGCACCCTGCCTCGGGACTTTGATTTTGCGTTGCCGCATTTATGGCGACTCATATTCCGCGGCTGTTGGCCTCCATCGCACGCGGGAGCACGCGGTAAAAGGAGGGCAGTCAAGAAAGTCTGGACACTCTCATTTTCACCTCCTTCGCCAAAAACCATGAGCGGACTGAAAAAAAACTCCGGTCGTGGAAGCCATACTTACACGGAGAAAAAAAACTCGTGCGTGGGACCCGAAGTTTAGGTCATATGGATCTCTGAAGTTTTCGGATTGATCATCTGAGCACTTTAGGTCTAGCTGTCGAGGTCCAGATCACACATCTGAAACTTCAGTTCTCACACCTGAAGTACTTCACATGTGAGAACCGAACATTTTCGGATGTGAGAACCGAAGTTTTTTGGATGTGATAACCGAAGTACTTCAGATGTAAGAACTGAAGTTTCAGATGTGTGATCCAAACCTCAGCAGCTGGACCTAGAGTGTTCAGATGCTCAATCCGAAAACTTCAGAGATCCATATGACGTAAACTTCGGGTCCCATGCACGAAGTTTTTTTCCCCGCGTACGGGTATTACAAGACATACTGTCCGCGAGTCGGGCTCGGAGGCCGAAAATTCCGGGTGTAGCACCCCGCGCAGTCGAAGCTACGAATCCAGCACCCGGAACTTTCGGTCTCTGGTTGTGAGAACGGAACTGTCGGCATTTCTATATAACCCGTAAGATTTTTTTCAGTGCGGTTCCAGAACTTACGAACGGGGGGTGGAAGGGGGGCCTTGGAGCTTTCCCCAGTCAATTTTCGAAAGTTTTGAACATTTAATATGCAGTTCGAGTCAATTTTGTCATGAATAGTGACCAAATCTGCACATCCTCCCTTTTTCTCCTCTATTTCTTCCTCCTCTCTTCATTCTTCCCTCTGCCTTCCTCCTTTTGCCGGGCAACCGGGAGGAAGAGGAAGAGATGTGCATCCACTTCACCCCCCTTATCCACCTATGCCAAAAACTCCTCTAGAAAGGATATATTCAACTTTTCTCTTTCCGTGAAAAGAGTATTACTATAATCCGAATGACTTTATCGAATAGAGAGTAGAAAAAAGTCGGGATTTTCACCCGAGCTGTGCTCTTAAGGACTATTTTAAAAGTCTTCATAGTCCTATATATTGTGCATTAATATCAGAAATAAAACCGAAAAATCAACCAGAAATCAGAACCCTGACAGAATTTGAGATTTGAAGAGGATGTATTTGCGAAAAAAGAACCAAATATGAGAGGGAGAAGGGCTTTTTGTCAGTGTATGGAGACACATTTTTAAGAAAATCTACTTCTATCAAAGAGAAGCAAAAAACGACACTTGATTCTTTACACTGGAAAAAAACACATTGGATCTAGAGTCCAGACTCTTGAAAACATTGACAAGAAAAAATACTCTCTAAAAGAACCAAGCCTCATAATTTGAGCGGATTTCCTTTTGATTTAAGCTTAAATCTGATTGAATCAAGAGTATTTTTTACTGTCGATGTTTTTAAGAGTTTGGACTCTAGATCCAATGTGTTTTTTTCCCAGTGTATCCTATCCCACGAATCTCCTCTCTGCTGACGCAAGGAGCCTTTTGGGATTGCATTTAGCATAGGAGAACCAACGCGCTTTTAGCAATTTTGAAAAAATCGAGAATTTCTGCCATACCCGCCATTATCCTACCTCAATTTTTTTGCCCCAGTAGGTAAAGTTGCTGATGGGCAACAGCGAGGTCTCCGTGTGAGGAGACTCAAGACAGGTGGATGGCCGCTGATGGTCCACTGCTCATTGCAGATTGTCCAAGCTGCGGAATATATTAAAGGCATCGAAGCCTCGCCGTCCGGGGGAGAGGGCCAGGATAGAAACGTCCCTAGTGCTCACTGCTCAATGCTGACTTGTGCGTGGACGCTCGTAGCTTCAGCTCTGAGTAGTGGCTATTACAAGTCCAATGGTCGTGGTAATCACAAACTGAGATGCTCATGCTATGCGCCCCTAGCCCCCTTCCGCGTTGCCACGTGGTGCTCCGAACCCTGGATTTCTGCTCCATCGTGGGTGTACTCTTGATCGATCGCATTCGATAGTGGTTCGATGTGTCGTTTGGTTCAAAAAAATAAAACATGACTTCATACAAAAGTTTCAGGTTCTTTAGATTTTGCGCAATGCATTCTGGGTACGATTGATATATCCGAAATTTTAACCTTTAGATGAACTACTTTCACGGAAATCTAAATTTCAGTCTGTAGATAACTCATTGACGAATGAACATTCCGAAAATCATCCTCCTAAATCTCGAAATATAGTCTAAAGTACTGATTCCATTTTGCTACCGAATTCAATGTATCGATATCGATGGTTAAGTGGAAACAGTACTTTTGACTTTGTTTTAAGATTTTGCAGGATGATTTTTGGCACGTATATTCTTCAATGAGTTTTCTACGGATTGGAATTTAGATTTTCCCGAAATGATTCACCTAAAAGTTAAAATTTGGGATATATCGATCGTATCCAGAATTCATTGGGCAAAAGCTGAGGATCCACCTAAAGTTGGAAAAGTTGAAAATAAACCGCATTCAGAGCCCCCCTTTTTCTTCCGAGAAAACGCCGTGAAAGCACCGCGCTTTCCAATGATTTGCGATTGCGGAGGTTCCGATGATTTTAGCGTGTTCTTGGTTAGTTTGCCGAGTTTCTTACCGAACTAGGAAAACTTGATAAACTTACCGGAAGATGGTTAAAACCTTTTGGAATTCCGGCAATAAGAGGTGGTAATTTTACCGATATTTCTTTTTCCCGGTGCGCTTTCCACACGATATATCATCGTTTTTTCACCATGTGGCAATTCCTTCCCCCGCGCTATCTATCGGTTGACGACCGTAATTATACCGGGCCGTCGCTTGCCGTTTAAGAGTTAGGAGTTTAATCCAATTAAATAAAGGCTCACAACCGGTAATTAAGAAGCGAGGGAAATTGAGGAGTGTCCCACGGGACCACGGGGGACCACGAGGGGGCAGGGTGGGGGCCGGAGGGGGCACCGCGGGAAAAGGCCTCGCGCGCAGGATGAACGAAATGGAAATCTTCACTCACGCGCTCCATCCACCGATGTCGGGTCGCCGTCGGAAAAACATGTTTTCAAAAAAGAGCTTTTATCCTATACACTGAAAAAAAAGTAAGGTAATATTGACTATGGATCAACTTCCTCTTTTTCACACACGCTGAAAAAAAAATATCGGCGTATTTACTAAGAAAAGGGTAAAATTACCAAGAATTCAGGGTTCTATTTGATCCCAGTTTTTTCTCGGTAAAGTTACCATTTATGGAATAGGTAAAATTATTGAACTTTCTCGGTAATTTTACTGGACCTTGGTAGAAACACCAATATTTTTTATCGACTGTGGTAGAATCACCGAGATAAAATGGCAAAGAGACCGGGAATTGATTACCAATAAAAGTGGTATTCTTACCTGAAAAAACAGTAAAAATACCGGTTTTTAGGTAAGCTAACCAGTCTGTCTTTGTAAAATTACCAATACTTGGTAAAAAAAGTGAGATGGTAAAGGTACCAACGGACCGTGGTAAAAACTTCGAGAATTTTTTTTTCAGTGTATTTAGTGAAAATAACCCGAATTATTGTAGTATTCACCAGAACTCTGGTGAGCCAAAGCAAACTCCAGCTACCTTATCAAGAAGAAGAGTTGATACTTATAGAAAATGGTTCCAAAATCACGCTGTGAAAGTTTGAGACACACTCCTATCCTCAGAATCTGCCTGAGAATTATGCGTTTTTTAAGCTTCCCGCTTCAAACACGACACAACAGCACAGGTGAACATTTCGTAAGAGGGGTCGTTCAATCCAACCCCTGCGCGCTAGGATGTTACACAAAGCGAGATGGGCGCTTTTAAATCAAGAGGAACTATATCTATTGTGACATGATCTCTGACATGCATGTATTCTTGTGTATCTTAGGTATTATTATAGATATAATATCTTTTCACTTGAATATGTTCAAATGTACTCCACACCGTGGTCGATTTTGCCTGAAGTTGAGTTCACATGCACCGTTTTATGACTGTAAACACTCCAACCAGTGGCGAGGTGTGAATGATCGATTATCGATATTTCCCCATTTGAAGCTGTGGTAAAGAATCGAATATTAAGCTGTCCTTGCGAACACCCTGTTTTTCGATTATTTTCTATAGGTTTAAATGGCAGATCAATCGATCTACCGCAAAGCACGCCATGCCACTGACTCCAACCGTAACTCGTACATAATCAATGAAATTCATACTATGCTGCATCCGTAGTTTAATCACCCGTTGGCACTAAAACTCACATCATTTATGGTGCTAAAAAAGCAAGCAACTATTAGTAATTTCTATACTGCAGCTTTAGTTTTTAAAGTGAGAACCAAAGAGGTTATAGTTTCTGATTCGGAGAGAGCGTATTGGCCATCCTCGATCCTGAGAACTATTGGGATTCTCGCTTCATGTTTAAGTGCAGGCTCCTGAGATATTTCAGGTTAATTTTCGAGTTGCTGGCAACTCAGCGTTCAATAGCCTGCACAGAGAACCTCAACAGTCAACACGCAGCCGCACTGGTTCAACGGTCTGTTGACCGCTCAACTTTCGATGCAATCGATGCAACCGCCGCGATTTATTTCGACGCTCAGGCAATTGGATCTGGCATAATATGCTCACTCCCTAGAGGTCGTATAACTTGCGAGGTAAACATTCGGTCTCACTGCATTAGTGTATCACGTATGAAACCATGCCTTCCCATCACGTGAGCTGAAGTGTGCAGGTTCAGCTGCATTTTTTTAAAAATTGTATTTATTTTTATTTTTAAAAGAGAGTAAAGTTAAGCCTGATTGTACTCGTATCCCCATCCCACCATGTGAGGTTTTTTTTGACCAAATGAAAAATTACTTAGAAAACTTTCCTTGCGTAGCCAGAGCCATACTACTTTGCTGAAGAAAATCTCAATGCTTAAAAAAGCTTTTGGTGGGACGGATGCTAAGAGAAAATTGATCTCAAATGATAGTTCAATGACATAGTGTCTTCTGGGCCGGTCTCATGGTCTTTATTTCTCGCCATTGAATATTTCAATTTTTGTCGTTAATTTTGAAAAATGTTGTTCCTTTAAATGCGTACAGAAAAACTTTAAAATAAAACGAAGTGCATACCTATTTTCTCCCGATACACTGTGCTCTTTTTAGTAGGGTAGTGCACATAGCCCAGCGTAAGGACATATCGACGGTGTAAGTCGGCAATCACAGAACTCGATTTGCGACGTCGCAGACTTCCTATCACACTTTATTTTTTAAACGAAAAACTACTCAACGGCCATTCTTTAAAACTCCAGTGATTTTTCTTCTCTATGCGAAGAAAATTCTGCAAAACTTCAAGAAATCATGTCAATTTGTTCTCCTCTAAAAAAATAACATAGAGGCGGAGATTTTCAGACACCGCAAACGAGTTATGTGATTGCCGAGTGCCGACTTACACCGTCGATATCCCTGATTTCAAGCAATCGACTAAATAAAATATATATCGGACAATTTTTGTTCGAATACGAATGTGTGAGAATTTTATGTTGCAAGATACATTTTCCAAACGAATGCGGAGTTTGATTTATTATTGTTTGTCTTCTTTGTTTGCAGTTGCCGTATTTAACTAATTTGGCGAATCTGATCGAGGGAATACTTGGACTTCGTCTCCTTTATCGTGCTTGGTGAGTATATTTCTGTTTTACATGGGACATGGGTTCACTTAAAAATAGAGAAAAACGTTTTATTCTATGCAGCAATCTTCCAGATGAATATTCTTTCTAGAAATATGGCTTGAAATATTATTGTACGTTGCAAATTTTATAGCGAATCCTTTCCTACATAAACAATGAATTATTATGTCTGAAATTAGAAAAATAAATCAAACTTTGGGCTTATTACCCAAATTGACAGACAAAGCGATAGACTAAGCAGACATAGGGAGTATGGAGCGATCCTGTCGGTTGAAATGGGTGGCTCCTATAGACAAAGGGAGAAAATGACGGACTGACTATAGGGTTCCTCGTAGGTTCCCGTTAGTTAGTCTATTACCTACCTCCTTCGTCCATTGCGACCACCCGCTTCCACTAATGGGATCCCTTCTTACCTCTTTTGTCTTCTTTTTCTATTGCTTTGTCCATCAATTTCAATAATCAACGCGCTGGTTCGACTATTTGTCCACGACATCCCTGGTAAAAATTGGCAGTAGAATCTGTGTTCCAAAATACCATAGATCTACAGCCGGCTGTAAGATTTCCAATAGCTTCTATAGCCGGCTACACAATTTCTTATAGCCTTTTATAGCCGATGGCGATTACGCAACAGCCAGGCGATAAAGTGTATGCTAAACGTTACTAATTACGGATGCTAGGACTTAGTGAGTTTTTGGAATACTGCTCTCTTTTTGGGCCGTAGTATCTTGATTTATTTTGCGAGGAAAGCTCCGTACTTTTGATGGATGCCTGCCATTACTAATATATTAGAGCGCCTTCAGTTTCGTATGATACTGTGCAATACCTCTGGTGTGAAATAGTTGCTTCAAGCGCCGTGGCAGGCGGGCAGCCAGCGCGAAACACGCATTGGCGCCTACAAACCTAACGGGATACTTCACGCGTTGCGCAATGCGTGAAGTATCCCTGTTAGGTTTGTAGGCGCCAGTGCGTCGCCGCTCCGCTTTGTGTTAGGCTCTAATATTTAATCTGGCGGAGTCAGCGTTATTCAACTCATGATTTTGAAATGTTTGCACATCCTGTATGGATTATTCTCGTTTTAATTGATGAAAAAAAATATGTATCAAAGGAAAATATAACGTGTGTTTTGTAAATATGAACGTGGTTCCGTATCAAACCTAATGATTTCCAAAGCACACGAATTTCTACACAATTTCTTATAGCCTTTTATAAACGATGGCGAAAAAGCAACAGCCAGGCGATAAAGTGTAAAGGCCGGCGATAGGAACTATAGCCCAGCTGCATAATTTTTTTATCGCTTCGTATAGCCCGGCCGTATGATTTTCTCCGCATTCTACAGCCAGCTATATGATTTTCTGTAGCCTTCTTTAGCCGGCTATAAGAATTCCTATGGTATTTTGAAACGCAGTTCTTATCGCCAATTTTTAGCAGGGATATTCACGACATTTCACAGATAGAATGGCTCAATCGAAACTCCTCACCGCGCGCAAGAACTCCATTGTTGACCCTCCCGGAAGGGGATTAATGAAATGGAGGCAGACTCGAAGATCAGTCTTTATTGCGAATGGATAACCGTTGAGCTGAGTTGAGTACCTCGTTGGCTTTGAGTGGCGTGGACCACAGACGCGGCCGGTTGCCTCCTGCTGCTTAGATCGTAATTACAGAGCAGCTCGGATCGCTTTAGCCAGTAGCTGTCTCATTTTCACCCATCGCTGTCGAACTCACCGGCTAATCCCCCTGAATCCCTCGCAAATGTTGCGTCCACACCACCAAGAACGAACTCCGAGCCGTTGTTTTGGTCGTATTTCAGATAAAACTGCTCTTTAAGGAAGCCCATATGGTTTACACGTGTTTGATTATAGCCATGCTCTAATCGGAAATAGCTGCTTTCTTTGAGGAGGTCCAGAGGGTTTACTAACGTTTGTAATTGGATTACATTTAACAAAAAAGGACCAGCGTGATTACAATGTTGTATAAGTCGCTTTCACAGCGCAGCCTCGCGCTCTGCGACGCCCAATTGCCATTGCCCCCTATCCTTCCAGAGATCATCAGACACACTGGGGAAAAAAAAGCTCATTGGATCTAGAGTCCAGACTCTTGAAAACATTGACAGGAAAAAAATACTCTTGATTCAATCAGATTTAAGCTCAAATCAAAAGGAAATTCGCTCAAATTAAGAGGCTTGGTTCTTGATCTAAGCAAAAATCCGATTGAATCAAGAGTATTTTTTCTTGTCGATGTTTTTAAGAGTCTGGACTCTGGATCCATTGTGTTTTTTCCAGTGCAATAGATGGGAATAGATGGGATCATCAGGCAAGGGGTGAAGGAGGAGATCAGAAGGTGCTTCTTAATAATTATCTAAAAATCTCCCAGAAAAGCAAATGGTTTTCGTTTCCCACCAAAAAATTGTTAATTTCAAAGGAAAATAATTTTGTAAATTTTAATACTATACAACATACATGTATCAAGTATTTTTAAAAGAAGAGAAGAAGTTGCACAATGTTGAAGACGCTGTAACTGCGCTGGTTCCTTTTTGCTAAATGCGATTCGATTAAGGTGTTGTCTACATTGTGCCCAGTGGCGAGGCGTGATTGATCAATTATCGATATCTTCTGATTTGAAGCCATGGTGGAGAATCGATTATTAAGGTGCATGTTGCGAACACCCAGTTTATCGATCCTTTTCCATAGGTGTAAATAGCAGATCAATCGATGTATCGCAAAACACGCCACGCCACTGATATCGCTCTTTAACGACTCCTATCCTTGGAAAGCAGTGGCGATTCCAGCAAGTTGACAACACTGTTGAAACGCCCTTTAAATCTATTGAATTTATCGATTCTAGATGCAACAGGCTGCATCATCGCTAGAATCGATTGTTTTACATACAGTTAAATACAGGGGAAACAGTGTTGGTAACTTTCAAGAATCGCCACAGTTGGGAGGGTCTATTCTGCTGTGCTGACGAAAAATGCCGAAAGAACATTTGGTTGTTGCTGAATTTCCACTGATAAAATATTTGTTTGTTAGAGAATTTATGGAATATTTCTCTTTGCAATTTTCACATACTGCGGATCAATTGCGAATAAATTGCTTTAGAAAATCAGAAGAAAAATATTCACAAGTTCAACGGAAATTCTATTTAATCAAGAAATTTCGGGATAAAAACGACAGGGAAACTGATGAGCAAATTTTTCCATTTAATATCATACTCTTAAACAGATTACTCTTCCGTTTTGTATGCGAGACACCAAAAGTTGAATCGCTTACTTTTCTACCCCGCGTCCAAGTCTCCTGGGAGCGTTCCTGAATGGGCCTCCAGACAAGGTGTGAATGGGCCTGTTGCAAACTTTTGCTAGAGCAAAACTAAGAGTTGTTTCTTACAGATAATGCCCTAAAAATCACGATGAGCGCATCGGCAAAGTCTGAAATTCACTCATAACTTCACAATCTGCGTAAGAAATTTGCGGTTTTTTGAGCTTCCCGCTTCGAAAACGATACTACGGTACAGGTGAACATTTTGTTAGAGGAGTCGTTCCATTGGCGGCAATACTCATCATGGCCGACGCCAGTCCGCCAAAACACGTGTGATGGGACGAGATAACACCTGAACAGGATTAAACCACATAACAATCGGCGTGTTTACGTTCATATTTTCCTCGCCCGCCTTAATTGACCTTGAACTCTCCTTGAATTACGCGAGGAACTGCGCAAGCGTCGGCCATGATGAATATTGCCGACGATGGAGCGACTCCTCTAACAAAATGTTCACCTGTGCAGTGGTATCGTTTTTGAAGCGGGAAGCTCAAAATAACGCAATTTTCTTACGCAGATTGTGAATTTATGAGTGCATTTCAGACTTTGCCGATGCGCTCATCGTGATTTTTGAGGCATTATCTATAAGAAACAACTCTTCATTCTGCTCTAGCAAAAGTTTGCAACAGGCCCATTAAGGCATCTCGCAAGTTTCCACTGCAAAATTTCCCGAGGAAAACGAATCACACAACGGGAAATTTTTTTGCTACAGGTCTTTTGAAGAGTTTGCGCTTGTCTTCTATATTCCTAAATTGTATCAAACGCACGGGAAAGAAATTTTGATGAAATGAGTGCCTACACTGGGAAAAAAACACATTGGATCTAGAGTCCAAATTCTTGAAAAAATTGACAAGAAAAAATACTCTTGATTCAATCGGATTTTTGCTTGAATCAAAACGAAATCCGCTTAAATTAAGAGGCTTGGTTCTTGATTTAAGCTAGATTCTGATTGAATCAAGAGTACTTTTTCTTGTCGATGTTTTTAAGAGTCTGGACTCTAGATCCAATGCGTTTTTTTTTCCAGTGTAGGAGAAATATTCAAATTCTCGCCTATACAACCATAACACACTCTTCAAGCAACAACACATGATGCACCGTCACGAATAAATGGATTACATTTTGCAATAAGGAACCACTATTTCTGGCCCATTTTAGAAACAGCATACATGCCATTAGTTTTCCTTTGCAGATATGTGCTCTTACGGGAGAGCCAGATATAGTGGTTCTTCATTGCAAACTGTAATCCAAATGCGAAAGATGAAGCGTGGTAGTGGAAAAGACAGAAAGTGAAAGGTCAGGAGGAGACACGGAATGATGTCATTAGGTTTTTGCCTCATTTTCGCGCGCGTCTGGAAGAGCTATTGAGTTGTTAGCAGACGAGGAAACTCACGGGTTCATAATCTCCTGCCACGCTGCCGGTCAATGACGGTCATAAATGGAATATATGACCTGAAACGAAGCCAAAGAATCATTACCCGCGCGAGTTCCGTGGTAATTGAACGGAACTTCCCGGCAAATTTTGAACTACGATGTTGCCCTGCCACATCCAGGCGGACATCGAATTACCTTAATTTTCTAAAGTGTGGGCTTGAGATAATATCGCCCACATAACCCCCCCCCCCACCCCTTTTCCCACAAATCACATGTAAAACGTATAGTTTCGAAGAATAAAAAACTGTTAGCCGCCGTAATCCGTTTTGAATTCTTTTTCTTAATTTTACGAGTTCTAAAGTTCCTGGTCGTATTCTCCTCCCTCTGATTGGTCATGCTTACCTCCTGGAGCTGCTGGTTCGTGGCGTTTTCTCAGCAGAACGAAAGCGGTGGAAAACGACCGGATCATACGAACACGTGTTTTATGCTGATGAAAAAAGTATATTACTGTCACGTGGAAATAACTTGGTCGTCGCTGTTTTTGTTCCGTAATAAAACACGCGATATACGATATTGTTATGGGTGCAGAATGTTGTGAGTCACAGCCTGTGACTTTAAGTTTACGGGGTACCACCTATAAAAAGTATTCGAATTTTATTGCATATAAGGCAGAAAAATTTACATTTTATACTTTTTTGTAGTCCTTTTTCAGTGCTTGGATGGATAATTTTGCACGCTATATTTTTCGACCGACAATATTTAGATTGACGCATTCTCAGATTCTCAAAATCAATAAAATAAAGCTTTACGGTGGTCTGGAGCAAGGTGACGGGTGTGATATCAGTTTTCGGTAAGCTATCGAGACAGTTCCTTTAAGACTACCTCTGATAGCTATCGGAATATGTTCAAAGGTGGAAATATCAGCTGTTGTCAACAAATCAGTTTTACGGGCTCAGAAACTCAACCGACGCATACGAGACAAAAATGCCTCGACTCGAGATCCGCGCAGCTCTGATACCGCCCGTCTCCAACGGTTGCGGCCCGTGGTGTGGCGTGCTTTGCGACATATCGATTGAACTGCGATTTAAACCCATGGAAAGGATCGATCAACGAGGGTGTTCGCAACGAACACCTTAATAATCAATTCTTCACCATAGCATCAAAGAGGGAAATGTCCATAATCGATCACTCACGTCTTGCAATTGGTTGCGTTCTTTTCGGCGTTTATCGATAACTTGCCGACAAGGGTTCGTTCGAACATTTCTAAACTTGTAAACAAATTGGGCTAAATTCCCATTCCGGAAAGCTCGGCAGCAAAACCGAGATTTTCAGTTCCGGCTACCGGAAAAATTATCGAAAGCATGGAAAAATGTGGACAATTTTCGGCAGTTTCACCGGATTTAAAAAGGCGAAACCGAGAGTATTGGCTTTCAGTTGCTAAATTCTTTATGGCACGAATATTGCCGAGATATTATACACATGGAGGAGTTTGGTTTACAATTTTTACCAAGTATTAACTAGATATCCGGTATTCCAATGCAAAAAAAATACAAACATTTTGGACGTGAGGTTATGGTCTATTTGGAACCATCGCAAAACGATATGTCGAATATCGAAGGAATGACGTAGCCACAAAATTAGTCAAGGAATGGCGATATCTGCAAGCTTCTCAGCGTATGCGTACGGCGCCATGTATAGTCGATGAACGGCAACTGTTACACGTCACAAAATGTGCGGAGCACAGAAATACATCTGTCGAAGATGTTTTCTCCCGTTTTCACGATGTATGATTAACGACCTTGCCGAGCGACTGCGCTCTATTTGGCGCTGCCATGATCGATGCACCGGAATGCGACTCGATAAAATTTTGTCGCGAGTTCCTTCATCTTGAGTCTGTCAACGAGAGGTTTCTCGATGGAAGCGCGAGTGCAGAGTGCAACGCGCGCGTGGTGCTTAGCCCAGTTCGTGAGCGCTTCGCGAAACCTCTCAATCGCTTTCCAGAAGTCAGGGTTTTCAACGCGGAAGAACTTAAATATCATGAGTACGTGTGAACGGCTGAAACTTCAGGCTCATGATTGAGAGGGCAAGGCTTGAATGGGCCAGTTACACGTATCATTGAGTCCTGCGGGCTGATTGTTGACATTGAAAGACAAATCGATAGAGGAAGAAGACATAAGGAGTATGGAGCGATCCTTTTGGTCGAAATGGGGGGTTCTTATAGACTACATAAGGGGACAAATGATGGACTAACTAAAGGGTCTCTTATGGGTTTCCGTTAGTCAGTCTATTACTTACCTCTTTTGTCCATTGCAAACACCCGCTTCTACCGATAGGATCTCTACATATCCATTTTGTCTTCTTTGTCTATAGCTTTGTCTATCAATTTTAACAATCAACCCGCTGTCCTCCTAATTGATGCTCGATGACGAGTAAAATATAAAAATATCGGTGTAACGATTGAAATAAACGAAGTTTCCGCTTCTTGAACAAATTCCGTTTCAATGTCAAAAATAAGGATTTTCAATTGGGAAAACTGGTCGATGTGCTACATTCTACCGTTCGCAATTTTTCTATAAATATTCCTCAGTAACAGATTCCGCAAGCTGTCCCCAGGCGGTGAAGATAAGTTCTTTAAATTGAAATGATTGGTGATCATTGGAATTAAAGGTGGACTAGCTCTCACGTAGTGCGCGAGAACTTCGAAAAGCCATACATATTTCAGGAGACTTAAACGCAGATTTAGGAAAGTAAGAAAGAACTATAAACTGTACATGGCATCATTCGTGGGTTATTATTGTGTCTGGTACCATCTGTAACTAGCCAGGGTGGCATGAAACGTAAGAAAGAAATGAAATATTGGAAACTTCAGTGCAATATTTCATGAAATTTTACGAGGCTGTGAAATATTTCATATTTATCGGGAGCCAGAGTATGCAACCCGCACTCAAACACACAAAAATAGAAGAAAATAGCAATTTTTACATTTTGCGAAACATGCAAAAGAACCGGCATTCTTTTAAATATCTTTCATGAATTTCTGAAATTTCATGAAATATTTCACGAGAAATTTCAAGATTTTAGTTTCCACGAAATTTTGCCACCCTGCATTCGACATTAGTTCCACCTTGCGCGATCGGAGCAAGGTGCGTGATACAACTATTTAAACCTTTCGATGACTCCAGTTGCATAGCTAATGAAATGAAGGCGTTCTGAATTTCTCACTTACAAATCCTTCTTTGCTTACCCCAGTGGTTGGAATTTTGTTATAAAAACACCTCAATAGATAAAAAAATAACCATATTAATGAAACCCCATTTTATGAAATTTTGTCACCGTATAACTAGCCCAATATATGTTGTTTTGGTGACCGGAGCATGTTGATTTTAATAATTTATAACACCCTTTAGCCCAGCGACAATTTTTTCGAAATAACTTCTTAACCCTTTAAATTGAATAAATTACCTTGGAGGATTGAAATTCTCGATGTGATAAGATTTGGCTGCACAGCAGACTTGTTGCGTCCCGGCGTGGAGTCGGAACACGACTAGTGTTTTCACGCTTCATTATTCCCAATGCCCGCGTGATCGGGGCACTATAAAAATGTTTACTCTTCATTCCGAGCGAACAGGTGATACGAAAGCAAACTTAAGCAAAACAGAGAATAAGGCGTGCACGTTTCGACGCCGAATCATGAAAGTTTTTGGTGTGCGACTTATTTTTGAGAGAGTTTAATATTATGGGGTCAGTCGCAAGCAATTTGGCGTTCTATCATGGTTACGGATCGTATTCTATACATCAAAGAGGTGAGATTGTATAGATATCGATTGGTTCAACGTGTAAATATAGCCTCAAAAGTCAATTGAGTAATCTGAGGGTTTCTTGTGATAGACTTTTGATTCTTTTGAGTATAAAATGGCAATGAAAAGTGAAATTGTTAGGAATTTTCTCATTATTATAATTAGCTTTTCCCACATAAATCCTAAAATTTTCGTTTGAGATTGTGTTCTATTGTTTTGAACCAAACGATACATCGAACGACTATCGAATGCGATCTATTGATTGTTATGGATAACCAGGAATAAGCCCAACTGCATCTCAACTTGTTTAATTTTCTCTCTTTTTCATTTTTTCAACTGAGAACGAAACTTCTTTTCGCTTTTTACTATTTATGGATGTACGCACACATTTATGTATGAAGAAAATACTCATAAAATTTAAAATTCAGGGTTGCTCATTTTTTTTTCATCAAAATAAAACATCAGAGATAATTAGGGTAGAAAACATTCAAATCACTTCACGCAAATAAGCATAAATATGTCACTCCATTTGAAGGCTTCACAAAAATGTCGCCGCATTAGGCAGATTTCTTTTTGACAGATTGAAGAGTCGTTGTATCCCTAATTTGGAAACGTAGCGTAAGCAGATAGCCGAAAATACGTCAGAGTGGAACATACGACGATTAGCTATCGACAAGATTCACATGATGCCAGGTGAATCAACGTTTGTTCCAGATGAAGTCTATCTAGGTACACATATTTGGGAAAACTTAAAAATCTTCAAACAGGCGCGCTATACGTCGCAACATCTTCACGCAGTCCAGTATCTCTCTATAAGTGGATAATCACCATACTAACAGACAAGCGTAAAAGTAGATCTATTCAATATTTGATGCGTGAAAGTTTCAGGCCAATTATTTCATTCGATTCAAGCAGGACCGGGATCTGGAATTGTGCAGGGTGTCTCAAAAGTGAGTGCTCGGTCTCTATGAAGACCCTAATTCAAATCTTCTATCAAGTTACTGTGAGCTTCAGGTGTCGCTAATAACGACCTATTACAAAGAAAACGCTTCAAATAGAGAAAAAAAAATCATGAGAAACGTTTTTTCGACTTTTAACTCCCAAAACTATATTTTGTAAACTTGGAACATCGGCCATCGTAGCTTTAACTTAGAATATAATTTTTGGATACTTTTTGCCCCAAAAGGTCAATTTTTTTCAAAAATTTGCTTTGCGAACGTAGTTACATGGATCAAATCTCTGATCTCATTGAATCTAAAATGCAGCTAATTTCCTAAAAATTGCTTTAAATTGCACTAGGAAACGTAATAAGTCCGAAACTAGGAAGAATTGAAGAGTTATACACGCGCATATATACTGTTTCTTTCAATCACAAAAAACCGTGAAATTAGAAATACACGTATCTCATGAATGTAATCTTAAATTTTAATGTCGGATGATTGTCTCTACCTTATTTTTCACGAGATTGATATTTGATGATATCTTAGCATAAAGCTTTCAGAAAATGTTCCTGAAATGGCTGCGAAAGCTCGATATAATTCCAAAACCATAACATGCATGTACGTATTAGTCATTTTTACAGCGCTGTTGGGCGCTCTGCGACACCTAACCACCACAGGAATCTGTCATGGTAGAAATATTCCGAAAGCAGGCATCTCTCCATCGCTTTTTCAATACAATAGGATACAACCATAAGATACATCAGGGGACTCGCAAGGTCTCAACTCTAGTGACATGTTTTTCCGCAGTTTAATCGTAGTCAACATTTTTCGAATCCTTTTCACATTTCACCATCCAAAAATCTCAAAATATACACTGAAAAAGAACGTGAATGGCACCATAGACATACTGTCCGCGTTTCGAGCTCAGAGGCCGAAACCTCCGGGTGCTGGAGCCGTAGCTTCGAATGCTCCGGGTGCCACACCCGGAACTTTCGGCCTCTGAGCCCGGAACGCGGACGGTATGTCTATATATAGCCCGTAAGTGCGGATTCCACGCCCGGAGATTTTCTCTCAGTGTATTTCAATTTTGTGCCCGTGTGGTTGATGAGGTATAAGTACTTTTGAAACACCCTGTTGACGTGACGGCGATGCGCGGCCGCGGACGTCAGACAGGACGGATTGGCGGACACGCGAGCCGCGAGCGTCACCGATCAACAATGAGCCTTCGTTTGCAACTGTTGACTGTTTCGGCGCGGGAGCCGCGACTAGGAAGCGAGGCGCCTCGAGCTCCCCGCTTCAAAAGTGGCGGTGCGGCGCCGCGGCGCGGCTATTCCGGATGATGGTTGTAATCGTCTAGAATTCATCCATCTAAAATGGCTAATCCCTGACCAGTTCGGCCGCCACCACTCTTGCCACCTCCTCTAGAAAAAAAATTGGATTATAATGAGAGCGACGGTGAGGAACACTATGGGTCCAATTCTGCTGCGCAAAAGAAAAACGTCGTATGTTCAGTCGGAAGTTGCAAAATACCCTCCTTCTATTGCTGTGTTGTTGTTGATGTTGTTGTTGTTGATGTTGTTTTTGCTGCTGTTGTTATTGGCCGCCTCTCCAATGAAAAAACGATGCTCTATCATATTAGGGCTAAACAATTTCGCGATATTGCCAACCTTCCCCGCGTCATTGACGAGAAATCGCGGCGAAACGGTCATTTGCGCGGGAAGTTGAGATATTTTGACATTTTAAGCCCTTCCTTTTAGAGTTGCCGCAGGTCATGGCCAAAATCACTCACATCTTTTCCGTAACGAAATTTTACGAGCTTTTAGATTGGTAATTCGGAGTTTTGCTCTAAAATCAAGCATTTTTAAGAAACATGGGAAAATTCGCGGAAAAGTCGGAAATCTGAGCAATTTTGGGAGGTTTAGAAAGGGCTCACTCCCCCGTCCCCTCACCGCAATAAATTTCGCATAGACAAAATAAAATCTTATTCTACTACGCGAGAGCTTCAAGAAAATCACCATCTTCAAAATTCCCTTGGGGTAGGGAGGGTTACCCCTTGTTGGTCCACGGTCTAGTTGGTCTTTGCCAAGCAATTTTACCAATTTAGTACCATATTTCACCACCTTGGTCGTTTTTAGCAGGTATAATCATGCCTTATTTCTCTTTTTTCCTCTCGTCTATCACTCAAGAGGCTTATCGCCATCCTTCTCCGAAAATGCAAGCATTGTGACATTGAACACTTAACAGTGATGACATTCCGAAGTTGTGACCTTTTCAGCTTAGTCCTTCTTACATTTACGGATAGATGACCAACATGCGCATTAGCACCAAGTTGCCAATTCTAACGCAAAAAAAAACACGTGTACAGGACAGCGAAGCGGGTAAATTCGAAATTTCTCGCGGTTTCGACATCCGCGGACGAGTCTGGGACAAGCGCGATATGCGAATTATGCGAACGAAGCGGACCGCCGGCGCAAGACACCGCGCTGTCTCCGTATTCGTTTGGCTATTTTGTCGGCGGCTCTTCCGGCCGGCGGCCAACGGCAGATCCACGTTCCACCGCCGCAATGTGACGTCACGCCTCGCGGCTAGCACCGTTTTAATTGGCCCGCAACCCGCAACGGAAATCTATGCCCGCAAAGGCCCAAACAAGGCAAAAGGCCCTGCCGTCGGGATCGGGAGCTACTCAACCCCGCTAAGGAAAAACGCCGTATGAACATTCGAGAGTTGCCAAATTTCCCTTGGTAAAACATGTCATTTTGATGACATTCTGGCAAAGTTTTCTCTAAAATTTTCAGATATTTTAGATTAAATTGCGTACAAAATTGTCTGAAAATTCTGGACAAAAATTTTCACAATTTTTCAAATAAATTGGTTTTCATCGAAGGAAACTTGGCAACGTTTGAAGCTCATACGGCGTTCTTACTTAGTACGGCAGTACTCGCAAACAAAAGAACGGTCCGTTCTCGGTGTCGTCTCATTCAAGACTGAGAAACGTCGAGTTTTCCGCTGCTTTTGCCTGCGGAGGAGGAGCCGAACATTTTTCATCTTCTCCTCGTGACTTAACGTGGATCTTCAGTTTATGCGAAATACATCCTGGATTCGATCGATGTATTTTAAAATTTAACCATTTTTATGGATTATTCGGGAAAATTGAGCTTTCAGTCTAAAAGCCAATCATTGAGGAATGTTTGTGCCGAAAATCATCTTTTCAAAGTCTTAAAACAAAGTCAAAAGTATTGTCTCCAATTAATCATCGATATTGGTACACTGAAATCGAGTGCAAAATGGAAACAGTACTTTTGACTCTGTTTTGTGACTTTGAAAGATGATTTTCGGCACAAACATTCCTCAATAATTGGTCTTTTAGACTGAAAGCTCAATTTTCCCCAAATAATCCATAAAAATTGATAAAAATTTAAAATACATCGATCGCATGCAGAATGCATTTCGCAAAAGCTGAAGATCCACTTAAATATGACAGGCAGCGGAAGTAATGGAATGTTGGAATGGGTATACGTCAAATTGAGATAACTTTCATGGAGGAACATTTAATGCTTATTAAAATCCGATTTTATGCCACCGGCTGAAAGATAAATCACGCAATTCGATTCAATGTTTATTTCTTTGTTCCCAAAAGTAAGGATTGAGTGGTCATATACAATATTGTTTCTGTGGGTCGAGAAGGTAACGGTGTAAAGTAACGCTGGTGATAATTCACTTTTAAAGCACGCGTGGACAGCTTAATTGTAGGTCTATACCCGCATGAAATAACACAAAATTTCAAATTAAACATTTACTCCGCGGATTCCGGCGGTCAGTTTTGTTATTAATTTGCCTGGACCGGCTACGTGTAAATATTGACCATGTTAGTGTTCGACAGATTGATGAAGAACAGCCACTCTGCAAAATCGCGCATCCTTGCGGTGCCAAATGGACTTCATTTTGCAATGTGAAGTCACTATTTCTGCCTCATTTAAAAGCAGAGTATGTGTCATTATAGTTTCCTTATGCATATAAATACTAGTAAGGATGACTCAGAAATAGTGGTCTCCTTATCACAAAATGTAGTTCATATGGTTCTAAATTAACCGTATGAAGTATAATGAAGTCAAAAAAAAAAAAAAAAAAAAAAAAAATTATAATAGCTCGTCAAAATAAATTTTCAATTTTTTACCCAGTATGTATTTTTATATAATCTCTGGGCAAATAAAACTATCGTCATTCCTAAACCATGGAAACCCACGTGTTCATACCTCAAAATGTGCACTTGTTCGGCATTATCGGAAGAAGGTCAACTACATTATTTAACCGGCAGGAGATTTTAAGTGGTTCACAGAATCGCTCACAAATTCCTATAACAAGACCGGGGGGGGGGGGGGGCTGTCTAATATTTTAATTCTGACGAAGAACGGGATGATATTTCTAATTATCATTTGTAAAGAAGGGGGAAAAAAACCAATTTCGGTTAAAAAATAATCGCTTAGCTAATGAGGGATTGTGTTCCTTCCTTCTGATTGAGAGGGTAGCCTGATAAATCACGGTAAAAACAAGTGACAGTTAGAACTTCTTCAGATTTCTAAAAGCCGACTTCACTTTGAGGAAATCAAGGAAGATGAATCAAATGCACACAAATACACCGAGATGAAAAGGATGCTTCTTTAACATTCTGGATGTAAACCAAATTGTGCGACAACTCACAAATCGCTAAATTAACCGCCACAGCAATTAGTTTTACATTTTGACATTGCTGGAGTAACTGTTGTAGCGGTTAACTCAGCGTTTTGTGAGTTGTCGCACACTTTTTTTTACACACCAGAATTTTAAATCAGCACCCTGTTTTCAGTGAAAATACTCATTACGAATTCTGGTGAGCGAATCCTTCTTTTCTCCCAAAAACTCGCAAAATCCAGCCTGTCCCGTCCAATAAAAATATTAGCACGGCAACAGGCAGAAAGAGAGAACAGAGGCCTCAATCAAAGGGCCCGCTCGGGGCGGCGGAGTCGGTGGTTTGGCGCTGGCAGAATTAAATTTATTAATTCTTGTAAACAAACAGAGGATCAGCTAAATTAGCCGGACCCGCCACTCAGCGGCAACTAACATTTCATTGTAATGAACAAGTTCGAAATATTAAACCCCGCCCCCACCCCTCCCGCCTCCCCCTGCGTAAGTAGCTCATTCATAATTGAAAATCTCTCGGGGACGGGGAACCGGTTCCGGTGGCAATTCCGCGCGCAGTTTGTGCATGCGCGTCGAATGTGTGTCAGTATTATATTTTTTCGCTGAATAGGTTCTTGTGTTTTTGGGAATGCCTCCGCGCGCTTTCTTCCGCGGATTTGCGGCGAGCGTCCTCGCGAATGAGTCAATTTTATGTTTCCGCCGAGGATGATAACTCGCGGTTTCATTTCAGGCGCGCCGCGATGTTCAGTTATTTTTCAGGTTGATCGAGGCTCCGGTCGCGAATTCGAAAATTCCTCCATCGTCATTATACGTGATGGAGTTAGGCAAATGCTCGGATGAAAACGAATGATTGTGGGTACTGCCGTCTAACTGTTATGAACTAGCTGACATGCTGACTATTCATTGGACATATTTCTGCCAAACGGAACTAAGCACCTTAAGGGAAGAAGGGAGGGGGGGTTGGATTGGCAGGTTCAGGTGACTGAAAAGCTCCGCCCGTCTTATGCTCACAATGTCTTTTCGATGGCGCTTAGTTCTGTTTGACAGAACGCGCTAAAATCATCAAAGGGAACTGTAATTGCGCTTATTTCTGTTTAACAGAACGTACTGTCCGGGATCCTAAAATTGTCAAAAGGAACTGAAATTGCGCTTAGTTCCGTTTAGTAGAACTACGTCCTATCAGCTGTTGGCAAGTACGAGATTTTTGGTACCGTTAATATTCGCATCAAGCGTTTACGATAAAGCACCAGTAAATTATGCGAATTATGGCTTGAAGCCTTGACTGTTTTTGAGAATATTAGGCATTGGAAACTGAAATTCGAAAATTTTGACCTTAGACTGGGTTTTTTGCTGTCCTAAAAATCTTGAGTTTCTACTTTAAGGCACATTATGTCTCACCCGGTCACACATCATAAGCTCTCTAAGTCCTTAAATTGTCAGTCTCGTCCGAGTTACATGAGTTAGAGTGCGTGTGTCTTAGAGGTGTTCAAGTCTGATCGCTGTTTTTCGGCTATCGACGGGGAACAATCACAAGACGCAGGATAAGATTCCAGTAATTTTTTTATTACAATATGAGCACGGCAAAAGTGATTTTTCGTCTCACCTGAGAACCGCCCGCGGGCCGGCCAGATGATTGAATGCAGTAATCAACAGACGGAGGAGGAATGTCTGAGGATGCCGCCCTGGTAACATAGTTATGAGCTTCGAAATCATTAAGAGCAATTAGCATTCTGGAGCAAGCGTGCCCTCCAACACTATCTCCACCACTTCACACGTGTCTTATGGTCGGGTCGGCCCATCAATCAGCCCCCAAAAACGACCCGAAGCTCACATATTAGGATCAAAGAGCCGGGTTTCAAATGACCACCGGCCAAGCCCCCGTCAATAAACGATGAAGATTTGCACATTGACACAGTGTTATACACTTGAAGGTTATCTTGCGTGACAGTGTAAAATGATATTTTTGTAATTTTTTAAAAAAAAAAATGTCGATTGAAGTTGAAAAGCTATATGAAGGTTCATAACATATCTGAACTTCACACTGGAATACTGAAAAGAAAAAATAAGCTCTATTTTCTATATATTTAATGTGCTTTTGGAAGTTCCGTGTGACGAAGTTGAGCTCATTTTTCCGTTCGTGATAAGTAGTAACTCAGCATTTACGGAACCTCCTGCCTCCGTCATCCCAAAATGTTACGTAAACCTAGAATGCAGTATTCATACGCGCAGGATTCCAAGGTTTACTTTCTTTACCCCGCGTTTAAGTCACCAAGCCATACGCTTAAAGTGACTAGCAGTATTGACATGTGATGTCATGTGCTGACCAGTCAGGCATTGCAAATTGAAATAGATACTTCCATAACCAAAGAGGTAGCTCCACGATTTATGTAGCGAAAATTATTGAAAGTAACCACTGAACAAGATACTATGTTTTCCAATGCAAGTCAAAATCCCTGCTCATAAGAAAAACTTGAGTTCAACGCATAAAGAATGTATATAAGCAAACGGTTCAGCTGTTGCACGTTGTTTACATTTTGGAACTTTGAACTACATGAAGACGGGATACGGGGAAACGTGACGCTTGAAGTGCGCACGGTGGCGTACACGCAATGCGTGAAGTATCCACGCAGTCTTGCAGGCACCGACAGCGCGCGCCGTGGAGTACGCGCAATGCGTGGAGTATTCATGCAGCCTTGCAGGCGCTAACACGCGTACCGCGCCGACCGTGCTGTTTAGCGCGATCAAACTCGCGCAGTGTTTGTCAACTTGTGATTTTAAATTATTTTGCACATGTACACTCTGAATTGACCATTTGTCGTTTACTGTGATAAGAATTAAAAGACTACACGAAATCTAACTAATTTTCTTTTCTTTATTAAAAACTGGTAATGGTTGGCAAAAAGCGGAAAAACCAGGAAGAGAAATGGGGGGTGGAGAAATACCTCTGCATGAGAACGGGTAATGGAAGAGTAGGCGCAGAATGAGTGGGGAGGGGGAAGGGGTGATGTGTAAGGTGTAGCGGACACGCCCAGCGTTAGTTACCGTTATGCGTAATGCGAAACTCTCATAATTTTATACTTCCGATTTTTTTTTATTCTGTGTCGTTTTGGACATTTTCTCACTTTCCTAAATTTTTCACAGTAATGAATTTTTTCTCCACCCTCTCTCTCTCTCTCTCTCTCCCTCTCTTCACTCTTGAAAATTTCCGAAACGTCTCCCGAACAGTCGAAAAAATTAGATAATTCGTCGAAATTTCCTCCGAAATTTTTTTTCGATGCTGTATTTGACAGTGATTTCCTCACTTTCCCAAAAATTTCCTAATTTATCACGCGATCCGCGGATCGGATGATTCTGTAGATTTTTCTGCCCTGCGGGCTGATTCTTAAAATTGATAGAGAAAGCTATAGACAAAGAAGACGAAAGGGATATGGAACGATCCTATTGGTGGGGGCAGGTGGTTGCATTGGAAAAAGAGGCAAGTAACAAACTGACTATAATGGCAACTCACACTAATAAAACAAATTACGCAGCGAGTAACAAGGCTAATTTTCATGTAAATACTACCAAAACGTTTCGGCTGAAAACTAGGCCATCCTCAGTTGGATAAAACAGTGAAAAATTGTAAAAGTCTAAGTGTGAAAAACTTGACTGTACCTTTCAAAGCGAGAACAATGTTGTCGTATGGCAACTCATAAGGTACTCTGTTGTTAGTCTACCATTTCCCCCTTTTTTCTATAAGAGATACTCGTTCCAACCAATTGGTTCGCTCCAATGTCTATCTATTTGTCTTATTTGTCTGTCAGTATCAGCAATCAGCCCTCAGTGGCCATACTTGCCCAATTAAGGCCCCTACTCTTCGGCTCACTGAAGACGGGCTACCTCCATCCGGATGTCTCCGACGAAAGCAATTAGCAATTTTCCGAGTGAGTATAAAAACGGAAGTGGACGATGGGTCCGTAGAGAATGGAGGCTGATTGTGACTCGAGCGGAGGGCGCGTCGGCGGCTGTAAATCGAGAGCCAGTGGATTGATCCACCGTCCTATGTAAAAACCACACAACTACACGCAAATTCAACGCGGGGTTACGCGGTTCTGACTTAGCGCGGCGGCGATGTTTGCGTGTGGATTAGCGAAAGTTGCCACTAGTTAACTCCTCAACTGCCCCGAGTGGATCCGCAGATTCATATGCTTCGTCGTTCCCGACTCGGTGCGTACCGGTTCTCTGCCGCGCTGAGGAAGAACGCCGTATGAACCTTCAGGCGTTGCCAAATTTCCTTCGATAAAACACGAATTTCCTGGTAAACTTACGAAAATTTTCCCTCCAATTTTTCAGATAATTTTGCTCGCAATTTCACCGAAAAGTCCTGAAAATTTCGAGGGAAAATATTCATAATATTCCTAAAAAATGAACATTTTATCGGTGGAAATTTGGCAACTCCTCGAATGTTCATACGGCGTTCTCCTTAACACGGCAGTTCTGGTTCTTGCCATATTATAAGAGAGCTGTAAGTGCATTTTTCGTATGGGCCACGGTTAGTGCATGTCCTTATGTCTTCTGAGGCTCATCCTAGATTGCACTTACTGCTCTTTTCCGTAACAAGGCGGGCAGCTCAGGTGTCCTCGCGGTCCCGTTCCAGTTCCGCTCCGTTCCCGTAACGTTCCCTGCACCCCCGTCGACCCCGCCCCCACGTACCCTTCTTAAATCCCGCTGGATTTTGAACTTCTGTCTTGGCGCGCGACTCTGCTTTGATCACGCGATGGCTCCGATGCACCGGCATGCCCTCGGTGCGGAATAACAGAGAATGCAAGACGCACTCTGTCGTGATAGCGAAGAGAGCAGTAGGTGCAAAAATGAAATTTGGAGAAAATGGGCGTAGAAGCGTCTGACCGGAAAATTTTATTAAAATAAGCCTCACTGGAAAGAAAAAAACACATTTGATCTAGAGTCCAGACTCTTGAAAACATTGACAAGAAAAAGGACTCTTGATTCAATCAGATTTAAGCTTAAATCAAAAGGAAATCCGCTCAAATTAAGAGGCTTGGTTCTTGATTTAAGCTTAAATCTCATTGAATCAAGAGTATTTTTTCTTGTCGATGTTTTCAAGAGTCCGGACTCCAGATCCAATGTGTTTTTTTTTCCAGTGCTCAATTCTTTGTCAAATTGCCACTAATCATCCAAAAGACTCCTAGGAATCGTTCGGATGATTAAAAATCGACCGATTTAATTTCAATTACATAAAAAGGGTATCATTCGTTTTCATGTTAGACTAGCCGCTGTGGCTCGCTTCGCTCGCCTCGCGTCTAGCCGGGGGCTCCGCCCCCTGGACCCCCGGTCACTCGCTTCGCGAGTGACTTACGGCTCGCAAGCGAGCCGTATTCCGTGCCGTAAATGCAAAAAGATGATAAAGTAATGTAATCCAATAAGAACTCTTCTGAATACATGAATACGAGAGGCATTCCTTCCTAAATTAGTTTACCTGTTTTCAGTTCCGTAATGATCTTCCTTGTAAATTTTCAAAAGAAAAACGAAATTACGCGAAATTGCCAAGAAGCATTATGGATAGTTTTCCTGTAAGGGATTTTTCTTCGGGGGGGGGGGGGGGGCATTAACTGTGAGTTAAATACGGCGAAGTCCCTCCGGAATATGACAATGTAAGCCCTGCGCACTTGGTATTGGCCAGGAGGAGTAGCTCACTGGCGTCCTCCAGGACTCCAGCCAACACCACGCCAAAGCTACAGACTTAAACAATCATACGTCGGGTGGCGCCAGTAGTAGAGAAGTTTAGGACTTAAGAAAAGAGACAATTTTGAATGTTACATGAAAAAAAGCATCTCATGCATTTGGCCATCATATGAATGGATGTATTTTCAAATGAATTTCGCGCAAAAGTATGAACGAACGGGGTACAAAACGTATTACCTTATAAAAGAAGGATTTTCGGTTACTCGGCACTGACCGGCAAAATACATGTAAATTTGGAGTTACTCCTCCTAGTCGTTAGCTACTCACTCAAGGAACATTCTGCGTAAAAAATTCGAGTGAATTGTTTGAATGTGTAAATTATTAGACTCATTAATTAGTATACGCACTAAAAAGAGACAAACTTCATGCACAGGACGCAACAATCTCGCACATTTGCACCCAGAAAATATGAGTAGAAATTGTGTAGAACGTTTCTGGCGAAAACAGGTGTACAATAGCCTCGCACTGGGTTGGACACTAAAAAACCGAGGATATTCCGTAAAAAAAGAAAGGAAAGAAAGTATGAGTAGAAATTGCTAAATATCCATTCATCGACTGGCGCGGCCGCAAAAGAACGTATCTCGCGAATACAGAGGCAAAATAGTATCACTCAATATCGGACACTCACAAATCGGAACTGTTCCGTGAAAAAAGAAAGAAAAATTGAGCAGATATTGTTAAGTACCCATTGATCAACTAACATAACCGTAAAAGAACGTATCCGACGAAAGCAGATGAGCGATGGGCAACCTCTCAAAAAGTCGCGAGATTTCGAAATCTAATCAGTGTTGCTCTCGAGATGCAGGATGCAGCTAAGTTGGCAGCGTACACGAATAGACTGATTTTCGGAGCAACTCAGAGGAAGCAATTCAAAGGAAGCAATTCAGTCCTGAAAACATTTTGTTTCCTGTTTTTTCCCACGGTTTTCCTTTGCTCTTCGATAAAGGTAGCTGATGTAGGGGTAACGGGAGGGACAAACATAATTCTGCATTGGTAAGGAAGAACGCCGTATGAGTCTTCAGACGTTGCCAAATTTCCCCTGGAAAACCACTAAACTTCAGGAAAATTTTTGAAAATTTTGGATAATTTTGTTTTTAATTTGATCTAAAACGTCTGAAAATTTCTTGGGGAAAATATTCATAATTTTCCTCAAAAATAAACATTTTATCGAAGAAAATTTGGCAACTCCCGAATGTTCATATGTCGTTCTTCCTTAGCAGGGCAGAATTGCAAACACTACGCTTTAAAAAAGAGACCATTTTCGGTTTTCTTCAAAGTATTCGGACATAACTCCAATAAAAATACAATGAGAGGATTAGCGCGAGGTTTGGATGTCGCTCCCTGGTCGGAAAATCATGTTTTGACTCGTCTGCCGACAAAATCTCGTCAAAGCGTTCAAGAACAGCTGGGCCTGGACAGTCAGGAGACCAGGCGGCAGCAATAGATCTCAATTCGTCATCCTTTTTTCCCTTCCTGCTCGGCCTAGTGGAGCTCCAAAAAAATTGATGAAATTTCTCTCATCGGGTTCGATTTCAACTTTCTCAGTAAATTTACGCTCTGCTAAAAAGTATATTACAATGAACTAAATTTCGTCGTGATATGTTGATAAGTAACGGAAATATCGTTCAGCAAGTTATAAATGCAGCAGTTGTGGTATCGATCTTAGTGTACCGTAGAATCATGTATTTTCATTAGTTTGACCACCATTCTGCTCAAAATTTTACCGCGAATCGAAAAATATACACTGTAAAAACAATTTCCGAATGATAGAAAAAATTGCATTTTTACTGTCTTTAAATTTTGAGGGTCAGATTTTGTTTGGCATATGAGACAATAGGGCTGCGATCCCGTAGCGAGCAGTCTCGGGCTCGAGGGTTGTTAGACAAAAGGACGGGAAAACCCATGTCATCGCACCGCTTCGACAGTTTTATGGAACCACGTATCTGGGGCGGCTTCCTTTTATTCAGACAGAGCAGTGCTGAGACTGAGTCCGAGTTTGACCTTCGGCGTTGGGCGAAGGCTGTGTAGTAGTAATATGGAGAGGGGTCTATTTGCATCTCTCAGCGGTTTACACAGATATGGCTGAAAAATTGGAAATTCTCATAGTTTTGCGAGCATCTAGGAGCTAGAAGCTTTCAATCGACCCAAAAATCGTAAAAATCGCCCCGGTAGATCTCTCAAAATAGGCGTTACAACAGGAACATAACCAATTCCCGGGAACTTAAGGCCGGAGGGGGGTGGATTTGGCTTTAAGAGCGTCTCAGGAAGAAGAGTCTGAAAAATTTGGAAGTCTGACAATTTTGCGAGCATCTAGAAGCTAGGAGCTTGCGGTCGACCCAAAAATCGTAAAAATCGCCCCGGTAGATCTCTCAAATTAGGCGTTACAACGGAAACATACCGCAACTCTCGGAAACTTAAGGTCGGAGGGGGGTGGATTTGGCTTTAAAAGCGTCTTAAGCGAAAGAGGCTGAAAAATTTGGAAGTCTGAAAATTTTGCGGACATCGGGACGTCAAGGGCTTTAACCAGAGTCAAGCATCGTCGAAATCGGTCCGGTAGAACTCCAGAAATAAGCGTTACAGTGAAACCCCCAACGATTTTATTTATATAGACTAGTGTTAAATGTTAGGCAAGACAGCCGTAAGTACTATCTTTTGCATGCGTTTTGGACACACCACAAACCTCTTTTCAGGTTAGACATCGGCAGAAGAGGGCGGCATTTAACTCGAAAACACTGTTTTCATTGGCTCTCTGGAGGAATAATGCCACTTACCACTGTCTTGCCTGAAACTACGTCATTTTTTGCGCACTTACGGCTTTCTCATATGTCTCGTTCTTGAAAAATTAAGTGTATTTTGCTATTTTAGCTATTTCGGTGCAAAAAGAGATTAGACGAATTTTGAAGGAAACTCGATTTCGAAAATTTGACACTTACTGCTTTCTTCGTTTTCATATATAACACTTACACTTTAATACTTTTACATCAAGTTGCACTCTTTCTCACGTTTAATACTTGTGATTTTTTATGTGACCTCAAAGAAGCTTTCAGCAGATCCTCGTCTCGTATACAAAGTAAAAGCCGGCACAAAAAACAGCGAGTGCTGGTCAAAGGTTTGACCAAACGGTTGAATGTTTCTCGTTGGCAGCGCGAATTACATGTACGAGGCAGTGCGGCAAAATTAAAAGTACGGTCATTGCGGGTCGGCGCTGCATTAATTCTGCGTATTGTGTACGTCTGGAGCTACGGACTTAAAGTTTCTCCTTAACTGCCTCATTCGAGTCTGTTTCATTAGGTGTATCGGTGGTTGTCAGATCTCGATCAACTCATGATAAGCATTCAGCTGTTACAATCCCACCATACCATTTTTGCTAAAAATTAAGCAAACAAAAAAAAAAAAAAAAACATTTTGCCTACACGTGACCTACCATCCAAGTCCTTCATCTTGGTTTTTCCCTCAAGTAAGCTATAGTTTGCCACCAAAATAATAATTGATGTCCGTTCAATGAAGTTGGGAGAAAAATTGTTCTACCGGTAGTTGACTGAGAAAGCATGATCAAGAAATGTATCACATGCAAGACAGCCGTTTTAGAAAAATAACTAATAGAGGGGGGGATACATGATCTTAGGGATACAAGATCTTGAAGATTCAATATCTGAGTGGATCTCTGAATGTGGAGGATACGGAATTTGAAGATCCAGAATCTTAAGAACCAGAATTCCCAGTACTAGTATCCCCCGCAGATCTAGAATCTCCAGATCGTGTATATCAGATTCAGAATCTCCAGATGTAGAAGCCCCCTAGATCCTGTATCTGCTCAGATCTGGTATCCTCAGGTTCCCTCTATTTTTAAAATTATCCTAATTTTACAAGAATATTGCATCCTCAAATTAGAATACTCTAAACTATGTGTGGTTGGAGCAAAAGATCAAAATGTGTTGCTTGTGCGACCAAACTTCGATGTGAGAAACAGAATCGCAGTAGCTCTTATGACTTATAAATTTTCAATCAGTGACCGCCTTCAAGAGAAGCTGGTGTAGCAATCCCAATTTGGTTGTAAGAACCGAATACCTCGATCATGGAAACCAAGCAAAGTTCAAAATCAACCAAACTTTTTTACCGAGGGCTGGCCCGTTCTGAAGTATTTTTGAAATTTTATCAAACATTTTCAGCGGAGCAATTTCTGTCGAGTTGAGTCGAAGTATCGGATCTGGAGATTTTTATGGGAAATTCTCTCCAGTGTCCTTATGAGTGTATTCCGAGCAAATTAGCTTAGTGCAATGCCAACGGAGGGCATTGAATCTTAAGGAAATGAATCTTATCCTAGAATAACTCAAAACTACATATATCTGAGCAAAAAACTCTAAAATCACAAGTTGACAAACGCTGCGTGAGTTTGTCGCACTAAACACTACGGTCGGCGCGATCCGCATGTTAGCGCCTGCAACACCATATGAATACTTCACGCATTGCGCGCACTCCACGGTGCGCGCTGTTAGTGCCCGCAAGACTGCATGGATACTTCACACATTGCGCGGACACCACTGTGCGCGCAATTTTGGAAACAAATTACACAAAGGCTTTTTTGTAAACAATTGAATTGTTTGAGTCAATTTTCCAACCCTGGAATGAAGTTACGTTTCTTTGTCTGGGAAACTACGTATTCTGTCTCAAAATATTCGTAGCTTCTTCATAATCTAGTAAAATTAGAAGTTTTGAGTTTTTCTAGAATATTTTCATTTCCTCGTGGACGGCATGGATAATGAACCAAGTTCATCAGAAAGGAACCAACCCACATTAAGTTAAAACTGAAAAAAATAGGTTTGAAGTTTTATTCTTGCATAAGGCTCATTGTAGAAAATAAACTTTAACCCCTATTTTCACAAAACGATTTCCTTTTTTAGACTTTCAGTTTTTAGCAGGAGAAAATATACGGCTGGTGAAGCTAAAAAACATTCTTAACTCAATTTTTTTGAAAATGTGGATTGGTTCCTTTCTGATAAACTCGGTCCAAATATGCATATATTTGATTTAAACTCGTAAAAATGTTGCAACCTGGGCAAACTGTAACTGGCAACGATGCGGATCATCTTGTGTGGCGTTGAACAAACTCCATCGGCCGGTTCGGCTCAACATCAACTCGAGATTTAACAATGTAGTTCTTTCTTGCCTCTTATTTTTTGCTCCAGCTATTATATCAACTGTTGCTTTCAGTGTCCGCCGAGCCGCGCCGCGGCAGCGTGTGCAGGTCCCGCCGCCTCTGAATCAATGGCGTGGCGTGAATTGCGATACATCGATTGTTATGCCATTTAAAGCTATGGTAAAGAATCGATTATTAAGGTGTTCGCTGCGAACACCCTATTTATCGATCCTTTTTCATAGGTTTAAATGACATACGAATCGATATATCGCAATTCACGCCACGCCACTGCTCTGAATGGAGTGCATACACGCCGCGGGCGCCCAGAACTGCTCGTATAAACGTACCGTAAATTAGTTGGATTCACGTCCTACCGGCTCCAAGTGAAAATATGATCGCCGGCCCGGCACTCTTAACACTCGCGCCAGGCAGATTTACTGGAAATCCGTGGCATTGCGTGCAATTCCGCCTTGCTAAGGCAAAACGCCGTATGAGCCTCCAGGCGTTGCCAAATTTCCTTCGAAAAAACACAAATTTCCTATAAAAACTTATGAATATTTTCCCCCAATTTTCCGTATAATTTTGCTCGCAATTTCTTCTAAAGCTCCTGAAAATATCAAGGAAAAATATTTATATTTTCTCACCAAAAAATGGACATTTTCTAGGAAGAAATTTGGCAACGTCGAAGGTTCATACGGCGTTTTTCCTTAGCAAGGCAGAATTGGACGTATTTCTATCAAATAGAACTATGTGCATTAAGACATGAGCCCTGAAACCCATAAGAATATGTGCATAACAGGGCTCACGTCATTATGCACATAGTTCCGTTTAACAGAAATACGTCCAATCGAACGACGAATTTGGGCGAAGCTTTATTACTTTTACTCTCATTTGCACACCCCGCCACGTCAGTGTTCGGGCTCCGACCGTTGCTAATTTCCCGCGGTAAAATTTATCTCCGGAGGAATGCTGGAGCTTTTGAAGCGGAAATGCCTCATGGCTGGGGAATTAGCGGCGTTTAAGTGGAGGCAGGTTCCCTATCGATCGTCTTCCACTACGAGCGCGTTAATTGCGGACGCACGCTCGGTGTGCTCCCAGGATTAAATGATTACCCTTAAGTATAGGGAGCGGGCGTCCACCGCGGAAGAGGGACCCAGATGAGCCCATGACTTTGTTTATTATCTTTTCTCTGTCTTTGAGTCTTGCTCAGCTGAATATCAAGATGTGTAACGGACGGATATTCTGGGAAACAGCACGGGTGCTCCAGTAACGAGATGTAGGTGAAATCAATTTTTGCTTACATAGATAACAAATTTTACGAAGCAGTCCGATACAACGGTAACATGAAAACAGCAAGGGGGAAAAATTAGAAACAAGACTGAAAAGACAGCATTAAAGAACCGAGACGTTTCGACTCAAAACTGAGCAAGTTTCAATCAAAAAATAAATTAAAAATTAAAAAATATCGATGAACGAACCTGAGACCTACATGTTGGTGACCGAAGTGCGACGGAAAAAAAAAAACAAACAAAAAACGGATTTTTTTCTCCTTTGATCTCTGCCACCAACATGTAGGTCTCAGGTAACTTCATCGATATATTTTAATTTTTAATTTTTTCCGACTGAAATTGGCTCAGTTTTGAGTCGAAACGTCTTTTGAACGGGTTTTTAGTGTTGTACTTTTAGCGTTGTTTCCAGATTTCCCCCTTGGTTTTTTGCTTCCATAATTCCTCATAATCCGAGATTACTTGCGCTTTTTGAAAGACTTCTAGGACTCTAAAAAAGGAGGAAAAAGAATATATTCTACCAATGAACTAGCATTCCTTAGTTCCTCAAATAAACTTGAAGGATGCGTTTGTCTTCGTTATTAAGCGCTCAAATTAACTCATTCTGTAACCAAAAAAAGATACATTTTGAAAACTCAGTCTGAAAGGTCAGGCTTCTTGCTTTCTTTAAGCAGCAGAAATTTTGTTCATCTTTATTTTTTCATACCCATTATGCTCCATCTTCAGGATTATTGTCAATTATGGAGCTCTTTTGGATCAATTTTATTCGCTATACTTGCATAGTCTAAATGAAGGAAATAAAATCTAAAAAATTAAGAATCTCTACCAGTTTTTTATTCTGTTGAAATTTTTTCCGCCACTTTGTACGATCTGCATCAAACTTTCTAAAAAGTAATGTATAATGTAACAAACGTTACCAAATTTGTATTAATTCTTGCCTAAGTACCGAAAGCTTCTTTCAATGAAAACCGAACACAAGCATATTGATTTTTTACAAAGACGCATTGATGTGTATAAAAAATGTACCTGAATGTGAAAGAATCCCTTTTTTACGACCACTTCTGACAGTAATTCGTGAGAGGCATCTCATTGCACAATTTTTAACGTGTTTTTGATTGAAAAACTGGAGTGGTGTCTTAACCCTCTTGGCCCCCTCTGAATGTTTTGAGACCAAGAATGTATACATTGTGTGCGCAACTATTTTGGCATAAGCCCCAAATCTTGAAAGATTAATTGAGCACTAAAAAGCAAAACAGATTGACATTTCCTGCTTATTACGAGTCGTTTCTTAACACATTGCAAATCTTACCGTCCCTAAGCATACACTAATACTGAGAAGAAGGCGGTACTTGTCACACGCGCGTCACCTCCATCTGAACCCACCCGGAAGTCGAGTTAAGAATTCTGCAACCGTTCCAAGATCCGAATGCTTTTGGCGTCATTGGCTATTCCACGGCTACCCGTGGCGGTGGCAGATAATCTATGCTGTCCTTCCCGAAGACGAACCTCTCCAGCCTCCCACGCCACCGAGAGACTTATGCTGCCGTGCGAAGGAAAAACGTCGTATGAACCCTCAGACGTTGCCAAATTTCCTTCGATAAAGACCAAATTCGCCGGGAAAATGGCCAATATTTTTTTCCAAAATTTTCAGACAATTTTGTACGCAATGGAGATGTTGCATGTATGAGGAATTTGCGATTTGACTGCTGATTCTTGTGTGAAAGTTCGCGAGAAACATGGTGGTGCCACTGGTTTTCTCTGAAATCAACTCCCAAGATCAAAAAAAGCTCTCAAGTTGAGGCCGAAATGGAGGGGATATCAAGACAAACTCTCCATGCGAAGATAGGGAGCAAATACATTAGCAGGGTTGCCGTGTTTTCAGTTTTAGAGTCCCCAAATAAAGTGGCAGCCCTGTCAATGTATTTGCTCCCTATCTTTGCATGGAGAGTTCGTCTTGATGTAGAGGTGGACTCTCATGATAGCGTGGGATATCCCCTCTATTTTGGCCTCAACTTGAGAGCTTCTTTTGAGCTTGGGAGTTGATTTCAGAGAAGACCAGTGGCACTCATCGTGTTTCTCGCGAACTTTTGCATAAGAACCACCAGTCATATCGCAAATTTCTCACACATGCAACACCTCCATTTAATCTAAAATATCTGAAAATTTCAAAGAAAAATGTGCATGAATATCGATAAAAACGCATGTTTTATCAAGGGAAATTTGGCAACTCTCGAATGTTCATACGGCGTTTTTCCTTAGCACGGCAGTGTGGGGAGGTGTCGCAAAAAGGGGGCTCTCACCCACAAACAAAAAACGCGTACAACCTGTACTTATTTGAGACAAAAGTGAGGTATTGCGCCCCGGCGGTACCCGACGTGTTTAAATATTGAGGTAAAGGTCTAAGGTGATCCCGGAACGGGTTTGCGCCGCGGACGATGCCAGACTCCCGGTTTAATTTGCATTTATTAATTGGGATGTCGGGCTAATTAGGCGCGAAATGGCAACGGCGATGTGGTTTTGCGGTTCGCACGCTGCCGCGCAGAATCCGCGACACGCCGTCACGGCCGCGGTCAAGGGTGATGGAGTGAACGAACCGGTGGATTTGATTTCAGCTCATTCGATTTCAAAAGAGCTCAGCATTGAGTTATTTCTGATTTTATTTTTGTTTTTCTGGCAACTTATACACATGCACGTTTAGAATCAGTAAACTAGAGTACCTGTATAGGGAGAGTATGGACAGATCGGTTCATGGAGGGCTTAGGGCCCAAAAGTGCAGCCACCCTTCTGAGCAACTTCTAACACACAAAATTTCACTGCCAGCCTACAGATTTCAATTCTAACCAAGATGGCTAAGAATGTACATGAATGAGCGTTCTTTCGCAAAAATAAGTAAATTTATGCAAAAAGTAAGCCAAATACATGCTTTCTAAACGACGGTTCGTAACAATTGTATTTGTAAATCGCTCTGGACATTCGAAATTCATAGGTTGGCTGCCCTTTTGGGCCCTAACTTCATTCGCGGAGGCATCGGTGAAGGCCTGATGGACTTTCGGAGTTCCAGATCTGTCCATACTCTCCAATTACATGTACTCTACAGTAAACTAGAGAGTAATTAAACATATTCTAAAAATATTTTTTTCAATCCCAGATTATCTATTTTTTTTTTTTTTTTTTTTTTTTAAACCAATTTCTTGTACCAGTAAGATCTAAATATTGAACCGATTCTCAAGATAAATTTTTTTTCTTTTTGAATGTGTAGCCATGCGTCTAAGGATATGCCAAATTTGATCCTATTCTAGCTTTTGAAGTTCCTTGATTTTTTAAAAAATCAAGGATTTTTTAAAAGTTTCGCTTATGTACAGGGCATTTTTGTCGCTTTGCGCAATCATTCACCGTTGAAGTCATAAAAAGTTTTCTCGACGCAACTCGATATTTTTGAGGTCTAGTGAATTCACTTGTGACCTCTATAAATGTTTCATATTTTTAACCGATCCTTTTTACCAAGGAGGTATCCCTCGGGCTTGGCTGCATAAAATTTAAGTGAATATTTTCATGAGAGTTTTTTAAAAATACAAATATCTAAATAAAGTAAAACTTGAAAAGAAAAATTTGCTTTAATTTTGTCAGCGCCTCACCTAGAATTTTATGCAAGAACTTTAGACCGGCTTTTTTCAATACTCTCTCATTCATTGGTTTTTTTGTTGTTTTTTTTTTACGACCTCAATCCATTACCTAGCACTTCGATTCGATGATCCTGAAGCAATTTGTAGCGTGAAACATGTACTCTACAAGCTTTTAGTCCTGCCGCACCGATCTCTGAATTAAATGTCGTGACAAAAATGAGTTATGGTATACTTCATGTGTTGGATGCGACGAACATTCATTTTAACTCCTGGATGCAACTATTCGGGCTCCATGGATATCCGTGTTGCATACACACCGAGATGAAGGCATTTTGACTGTCCGTCCAGGCACGCACCACTCCGACCGTGGCGCGGTGCCAACGAAGGGCTTTGTTTTAATGCAAAGATCCATAGTGGCAGAGCACTTTCAAATCTTTGTTTAGACTACAAAGATATCTCCTAGACACAAATCTACTTACAATCGTAGAATGCGAGTTTTTTTTTTTTTTTTGCTTCAGTTTTGAAATCGCGATGTGCTGAGAGCTAAGCCCTTTCCCTTGGATTCTCTTATGCATGATTGTCTCTGAGTGGTGTTAAAATTCTAAAATTACTCAGGCGCAGTTGACCCAATGAGCCCCTACGCCACCCGGCATGACGTTTCCATCTTACCCAGTACCCCAATTTTCGTTCCGAGGATCCGACAGTTTTGCCATATTTCTCAGGGTCAAGTGCCGCGCCTTATAGACAAGATTAGAGGCAATGATTTCCCGAAAAACCTGACAACAACGAGCCGAAAAATCAAATTGTTAGTTATTTTTCCGGCTCGATGATCCATCATTTCTCCATCAGATACGGCAGATAGCCAACACCTGCCAATAATTCGCCCACTGCTGCCAAAATGTGCGCTTTCTTTATCCTGAGGAATGCAAAAGCGGAGGCGGATGGAAAATGTGGCAAGTAAGATTCCGGCAAAAATGATTCCCCATTCATCTTCTCACCCTGATTCTTCCTGTCAATCAGTTTAGGATTACTGCCTTCAATAATATGTTCCAGCAAACTTCAATTGGTCCAAATACGAGCATACAATGATTTTTCTGACGAACTCGTAGGACCTTGCGATTTATATCGAATATAAAATTGAATTATTTAATGTATGTGAAAATTAAAAAATGTACCGTTTCAATATGCTCAATTAAGTTGAATAATGATTTAAAATGAATTGAACGTATTTCTGCCAAACTGAACTATGTGTATAACGACGTGAGCCTTGTTATACATATATCCTTGTGGGTCTAAGGGCTCATTTGTGAATGCACATAGTTTCGTTGGGCAGAAATACGTCCAATTATATTACCTCCATTGCCTATTTTGCTTAGGGAATTGTAATACCCGCGTCCTATGAGTTTTTATCCGAGCCAAATCCTTCGGAGGTTTACTTGAAAACAACGAATCTTGATTTGCGGAGTTTCAAAATGTTCGCTCCCATTTTATTTTTTTTTAGGGCGAACATCAATTTCATAGCTCAAAACTTCCCCACACTATTTCCTGAAGGTGGCTTACCATTATTTCCTGACCTTTTAATTGTTAAAATGGGGTAGAAGAAAAATCAAGACACTTCTCAAAAAACTGTATTGAAATTCTTTTCTATTTAGTATTCAAATAGGGCAGGAGTTATGGGACTCAGCTTTTTATGGCTCCTATCTCCAGTTATTTGGCTGGAAGGAGAAACGTTTCAATCGTTAAAACAAATTCTTGAAAAATAAAAAAAAAATAATACGTCGGAAAAATGTGAAAAAAAAAAAAAATTAATTTGAGAAAAATCAAGTCTCCTCCCTTACGATTCATCAGATAACTAGACACTTGGTTCAATTTTTTTTTTACCCGATACCTAATTTGGCCAATAAAAATCCCAGTTATACTTTGGCTGCGTTGCTCACGCAGCCTTTAAAGCACCGCCAGACACCAAGACGAACGGCGCGGCGCCAGCACAGCATGGAAATACAGTGAAATAAAGGGCTCGCTTTAATGACGGCGCAGAGACACAACTATTCGTGCTTGATGGATGTCCGTGTTGTATCTGCAAAATTGAAGGCGCGATGCGTGAACTCGCAATGCTCCGCTCTATGCTGTCAATGAGGTGTAGCTCAGATTCGGGAGGAAAGTTAAAAAAAAGAGGCCCGAACGCATCTCTCCTACCTTCGGCTGTGTTATTCACGTAATGCTTGAAGCACCATTACAAATGAGACAAACGGAAACAAACACAACATGGAATAAGAGCGAGGTAAAGGATGCGCGTTAACGACGGCGCAGAGATACACAGAAAAAAATGGATGGTGCTGACGACAGAACCTTTTGTTCATACGGCTCCCACAGTTTCTTTGTTACACTTACAGAACTTTTGGTCGTGGGAACAGAGTACTCTGTTCCCACGACAGAAGTTCTGTTCTCACAACAGAAAAGTTCTGTAAGTGTAACAAAGAAACTGTGGGAGCCGTATGAACAAAAGGTTCTGTCGTCAGCACCATCCATTTTTTTCTGTGTATAACTATTCGTACTTGATGGACGTCCGTGCTGCAACTAAAAAATTGAAGGCGCGATGATGCGAAGCGTGAGCTCTCAATGCTCTGCTACATGCTGTCAATGAGGTGTCGCTCAAATTCGGGAGAAAAGTTAAAAAGAGGAAAAGGTAAAAAACAAGGCCCAATTACGTCCCTTAATTATCTTAAGCTAATTTGCCAACGTAGCTCTTGAAGCACTCCTATAAATAAGACAAATGGAACCAACACAACTTGGGAATGGAGCAAGGAAAAAGACACGCGCTTATGACGGCGCAGGGATAAAGCTTTTCGTGTTTGATGGATGTCCGTGTTGTATCTGCTAATTTGAAGGCGCTATGGCGTGAGGCGTGAGCAGCTCGCGATGTCTCGCTCTAGATTTCCAATGAACTGTCGCTTTGGTTCGGGAGAAAATTTTCAAAAAAAACCAGACCCAAAAGTTTCTCTCCTATCTTCGGCTGTGTTGATATTTGATTTTTCCTCTCGATTTTTTCAATTTCATGTCTTATTCTTTTTTTAAGATGTCTTTCTAGTCCAACATCTAAACTTCGGATGTGCCGGCCCCATAAAACCCGTCGGGTGCGTGTTTTTAGCCATCCTCGGGTCAGTTTGACCCGGCTTGGGCATCTAAGGATTACATTCTATTATTTTACGAAATCTCACCACTTACACTATTACTTGTAACTTGACTATGTAAACTATTGGTTCATACAGCGTTGCACAAAAATGTTGGACTAAACAAAATTGGGTACAGTGTCTGGCCACCCTTCATCACTCCAGGCGCCCTGGTATTTTTGACAATTTCTATTCCCCTTGGTCTATATCAAGGGATGAGAAGCAAATTGTTGAATAGTATTGGAATGTTGCAAAGTCTCATTTGAATGTCTTATTAGCAATGCAATCAAATTCCTGTGCCTCTTACCCTACCGGCTTAAGTAGGACAAACCATTTAACGCTTTTCAGCGTACGAAGAGTGACATTTCCTTAATTCCGAAATACTCTTTTTCTTGCCCGACATGGCAACGCGGAGGAAAGAATGGTCGCAACTTTTTTCTCGCTTTTACGCCCAGCTAGATCTCCACCGTCGGCGCACACAGGACCGAGTTGATATGAGGAGTCGTACAAAATCTGGCAAATTTGAAAGTTTATATTTTCGAAACAGTGAAGCGAAAAAATTTAAATGTGGTCCCCTTGGTATTCTCGTGAAATTTCCTCTCAGAAACACCCCTTGAAATTGAATTCAAGGCGAAATGGACGTATTTCTATCAAACAGAACTGTGAGCAGGTGAGAAATAAGGGGTGTGCTTTAGAAGTCTGCTTAAGAAACAATGTAAAAGAGGGCGTGATTCCTTTTGAAGAATTGGAAAAGCGGGATATTACATTCTATCAAACAGAACAATGTGCCAACTGAATGCAGGATTCATGAGCCGCGAGGAATGGCACGAGAGCGTTGTGGACAGGGCTAATGAGTTAAAGCGCCCCAACGATGATCTCCGTCTCGCGCGGATGCTCCATCATTGCCGTTGACGTCACTGGCGCTTTATTATTTTCATTCACTCTTACGGCCAGAGAACAAGCGAGCATACCCCATATTTCTCACCTGCACATAGGTCTGTTTGATAGAAATACGTCCGAATGTTTGTCAAAATTTGAAATTTTAGCCAAAAATTTCATGTCCGATTTCTTCCATCCAGTGGCGAGGCGTGAATGATCGCTTATCGATATTTCCCCTTTAGAAGCTACGGTAGAGGATCGATCATTATTAATGTGTTCGTTGTGAACACCCTGTTTATCGATCCTGTTCCATAGCTTTAAATGACAGATTAATCGATATATCTCAATACACGCCACGCCCCTGCTGTTTATCGATCCTTCCGCATTGATTAGCGCTGTCCTCCACTCGTCAAAATGGCATCAAAATGGAAGCTCAAAGTGAATCGATTTCAACGATAAGTGGCTCAAAGTCGAGACTTGATACGATTGATGAGTGTTGCAACTTGAAATAGAGCGGCGTGACTCTTTTTTGATCAACAATCGCGAACAGATCGTATTTATCGATTCACTTTGAGCTTCCATTTTGACGAGTGGATACAGGGCGATTTAAATGACAGATCAATCGATATATTGCAAAGCACGCCATGCCACTGCTTCTATCTGCTCATTCTACTGTGCGGCGTCAGCACTAGACCTCGGAGCGAAAATTCAGCCGGATTTCTATTTTATGCCCGGGATGACTTTTTCCGCGAGCCGAGGCGTTTAGACGCTTAATTAAGAGGCCGTTCGCGGTTCGCGGCCAACGCTTACGATAGAACATGCAGTACATGTGGAATTAGGTAACCGCCATAACTCCTCCGGGCTGCGGGCGGTAGGAGAAAAGAAGCTGTCATTCGGACCGATTCTGTGATTCGCACGAAAATGCAAAATTCCTGCCCGTGAAAGTTGTCGGCCGCGCTGCCCGGCGAGCGGGATTGTTGAGCGATGAGTGCTCGCCGCGCGCCTGATGAGTGCTGAGCTGATGAGTCCGCTCCCGCTGATTTATTTTGTTGCAGTGTCACGACCCGCGACGTATATTGCTACCCGATACAGGTTCGCCGCGGAATAATGACCATAAAGGATAAAAGTTTTCAAAACATCTTTTCCCCTCTTTTTTTCTCTCGCGCTTTTGGACACTGCGAGTACTGCTAAGGAAAAACGACGTATGACCATTCGAGAGTTGCCAAATTTTCCTCCGATAGAATATTTATTTTTGAGGACAGTTATGAATGTGATCTCTTGAAATGTTCAGGTGATATAGACCTAAATACGAAGAAAATTCTCTGAAAAATTGGACGGAAAGTATCCTCAAGTTTTCCTGAAAATTCGTAATTGATCAGGAGAAATTTAGCAACCGACGAAGGTTCATAGGGCGTTTTTCCTTGGCACGGCAGTACAAAGTTGCTGATTCTCGGCGGCTTTTGTTCGCAATTAGTAGAGATCGTAAAACCGCATGTACACGCGATTGAGATAAAAACCGATTTCCATTGACATTCATGGCACTTTATCAACCGGCTGGAGTCAGCTGAATCTAATGTTGTGCTTGACATTTATCTCGCGGAGAAAAAAGGGAAACTTCGTCGTCTCCCTCGCGAAAGGACGTAACTCACTTTCAATGTTGCCAAATCTTCCATCGCTCATTGCATATTAGCCAAGACGTCGTCTCCCGCACGAGGGAACGTAACTTCATTCCAAGGTTGCCAAATTTGACTCAAACAATTCGGTTTCTCACAAAAATATACCTGTGCAATTTCGATTCTAAATTTTTCTGATTTTAACATGGAATCGGAAGAAAAATCATTGAAATTATCAATTTGAAATGTCCCAGATTTTACTGGTAAAAATGCAATTTACGGGGGAAAATTTGGCAACGTTGATATGTTGTTACGTTCTTTCGTAATGAGAACAACGAAGAGAGTCTTAGGTATTTCCAACTGAAAATGTATCCGATTTTTCTTCAGATTTCATGCAAAAGTCAGACAAATTTTGGATAAAAATTGCACAGTGTGCAGATTTAAGGATATTTCTGATCGACTTTAACGCAGAGGTAGGAAAGTAAGCGCTTTAGACTCTCTATAAAATCTCACACTTCTTCCTTGCAAATTAGAGATTTTTTTCAGTCTACCGGATGCAACCATAAAAACAAGATTCTGCACACAAAAAATTGTTAATTTGAGTTAGCCCCCCTCTCTTACCCTTTGATATATCTCAAAAAAGATTTCTTGTTGGTTCAAAAAGAGTTAATTTCAAAGAAACGCAAACCTCTCTTGAAACGACAAACTCTTCGTCTTTTGTTTTCAAAACAAGTAAAATTATTTTTACAAAACCTGTCATTCTTTTAAAAAAAAATACTCACTGAAACGGTGGCGAGACGTTAAGTTCGAGTTTTCCCCATTCGAAGCCATCGTGAAGAATCGATTACTAAGGTGTTCGTTGCAAACATTCTGTTTATCGATCCTTTTCCATAGGTTTAAGGAACAGATAAAGCAATGTATCGTAAAGCACGCCATTGCATTGAAAGCTTGATTTTATTCAAATGTAAATTTTTTTCGTAGCATTTGTACGGCTGATCCATGAAAACAAATCAAAAATTTCTCGTCACTTCCATCAAGACCCATCCACTTTCTATTGTTGTGCGACTGGTTAGAGGTAGTCTGGCAACTATGTTTACAGAGACACCTGCTCGAGTATTTATTTCTGCAAATAAATCGAGTAGCTGCCCGGGAAGCTGGTTTTATTTCGGAGGAAATAACGCGAGAGACAAACCCGGTGGAGAAACTGGAGTTTCGAATCTCACGCGGGGGAGAAAAGGTTGCGGTCATTATTCGATCGGACATGTTTCTTGCGCTGTGGACTAAGTTTCTTTCTGAGATTTCTACCTTCTTCGATGTTTGATTAATAGGAATCCAGAATCGCGCTCTTCAGATACACTGTCATTAATTTAGGGTCTCTTGTAGGTCTTAGCGAAGTCTTGACAGTTGCGCCTTTCAGAGGGGACATCTCTCTCGTTGATAAATACCCATTTCTTTTCGCAGTCTTGTTTTCGAAGAATGAAGGAAAGTTTTGTAAACCCGACTCGTGTAATTTGCCGAGCGTATGTATGTAATCCTCAAAGGTAACCTTCACTCACGTAGATTTAGATTTATTTTCTTGGGAGGACTACTTTCGACTCGTTTGAAACTATAGCGATTAGCTCAAGAGTTTCCAATAATTACTTATCAACTAATGTTAATTTTCTAATCAGAGGTGATTGGAATCTTCATCAAACACATTTTTTTCTGCGAAACACTTTGAGAAGGATACATATTACACAGGACACATACACTTGCAGGATACACAGACTGAAAGTTTTTACATACCACTGAAAAAAATATGCTTGCCTCAAGCATAATGATTCTTGAATTTGCCGCCAATTTTTTAATCTTGCTTTAAGCTGATTTTTCTTGATACAACAAATATATAGAGTTAAGCTAAAATGTTGTTTACATATATATTAAGTAGCAAAGTCTTGATTCAAGAAAAACCACTTCTTTGGCGGAAAATTTAAGATTTTTTTTTCAGTGATTGTTGCAATTTGTCGCAACTTTATCGAAATAAGTCAGTTGGTAGTAATTTCGTTCCTGCTTTGGGATTGGTTATTCGTCACAACAAAAACACTGATGATGCATTAATAGCTTCAATCTCCGCTTCCATGATTTGACGTGCTAAAATCCTGGGTAGTGAACCCACTTCACGCGTACGAGAAGAGCGCAACAACAATGGTGGTCTTTTCATAGATTGGACTATATTTTTCATAAATTCAATAACGCTGAGCGACGAGACAGGCAGTCAGGTGCTCGGAAAGTAACCCCAATCTCCAGACGCAGATGCTATAGCGGTATCGGCATCGGATGCGGCATGCTACCGTGAAAAAACATGCAGGTTACGAGGTGTTTGTTCAACAAAATTCACACTTAAGTGAAAAACGCAGGCACGGACTGGAAGATACCGCCGCGTCAAATAAATGGACGTATTTCTGACAAACGGAACTATGTGCATTATGTTGTGAGCCCTGTTGTGTTTATATTCTTATGGATTTCAGGGCTCATGTCTTAATGCACATAGTTCCGTTTGGCAGAAATACGATCAAATAGGGAGGCGGAACCTGGTCACTCGGGCGTACGTGTCAACACAACGCACAAGGGGACAAGATGGACAGAAATGAAAGGAATAAAATATAGGAATATAGGAATAAGGAATATAAATGAAAAGAAATTATATTCATTTTGACATGAGCCCTGTCATGTATGTGCTCTCATAGCTCACAGGGCTCATGTCCGGAGAGTGTGTAGAACCTTTAAAGTTCCTTTTGATTTAAATGCGCCGTGATGGCATGCGATTTAAGGAAAATTTAAAATTTCCATAAATCTTAATGTATTCATAAATACGGGTTCACCACTTGATCTGTATTTTTTGCCATTTTTACATCTGGAATAAATAGAGTGAACTTCCAAAACTTTTGAAGCTATCGATTTTCATTGAATGAATTGTAAAATTTTTAAATTATGACCGATAGAAAGGCATACTACGGGACGCAGCAGCTAGATAGTTTTCCTTGCAAAACATTAGTGCACAGAAGTATACGGTGGGATTAAAAATAGGTAAAGCGATTGATAAGGAACGCCAATAATATACCATAAATCGTACTGCCAATAGGAGTCGTTCAGGAAATATGTTGCGCTCTTCGGAGAATCAAAAAGAGCGTTACGCCATTCCGTTCTTACGCGTTACAGGATTGGGACTTATATTGCAGGAGCACCAATGGTTAAAGGAGGAGGGGGGTCAAAAAATACAAAATTTACGTATTTTATGAGCGTCCCCGAACATAAGAAAACACCTGTCTAACGTTTCTTGCCTTGCGTTTAAGTCTCCAGAAAAATGCCAATATTATGTGCATCGCATGTGCATGCATGTAATATGCATGTGTTTTTGGTCGAAAAATCCGAGATTTAGCGTTACATATTTTATGAACGACCCATTGTAACAAAAATTACTTGTCTAACTTTTCTAGCCTTGCGTTAAAGTCTCCAGAGTAGCGCCAACAATGTTTAGTCTTTTACTTCTATGATGATTCGTATTTCCAGCTTTTCCAACTTAAATCCTAGAATTTTTGCTAAGGGTATGTCAACCAAACGATACATCGAACCACTATCGAATGCGATCCATATCAGAAATAAAAAGTCTCGACCTGGAGAGGAGACGCGAAAAAGAGAGCGAGAACATTTAACGATCAACCTAACACCGAATAAAAGTAAAAAAACTCGGCGCTGACACTAAACACATCTCATGTGAGAAGTTTAATTTTCAACACCTCTGTGAATTCTTCAAACTTTTCACCGGGCGGCGTTGGCACCTCGAAAAGCGCGGTTCGTGACGGGTCGGGCCCACCGGCCGCCGGCAGTCACGGCCGCGGCGTGTGAGACACTGCAGTGGCCAGATTGTGCTGAAAATGGTCGGTTGTGCTCGTCACAGAATCGTGTTTTGATGATTGATTCTTTTAGATCAGCTAAAAATAATAAGATCCGTCCAAACAGCAACTCTCTACGTTCAATCGAGGTATCGAGCTTTGAAAAATTCGGTTTTTGACGTCATCGATCGCGGTATAGTCACTCTTGGTTTCTTCCACATTGATTTAATCCGAGTTTCAAGCGTTGAATAAACCAGTGCAAATGTTCATCACACCGACTGATAAAAGCAAGGTGAAAGACAACGAGGGTGTCACTACCGCGGTGGATGACGTCATAAACCGAATTTTTCAAACCGCGATATCTCAGTTAGTATTGAACGTAGAAAGTTGCCGTTGGGACGGATTGCATTATTTTCAGGTGATCTACACAAATCAAGCATAAGCACGATTTATGTGAGCCGCGGAAATGACTCATTGTCTTAACTCGGCCAAGACATCTTCACTACAGGGTGATAACATTTCTTGGATTTTGCGGTTCTTGATTTTCCCTTCACTTTTCAGGGATTTATAACATAAAATTCCCTGATTTTTCAATGCTATCTGTTTGCCTGATTTCTTCCATAAATTATTTTCACGAGTAATTTTTGGCCAGGACTTTCAAAATCGAAGAAATTGTAATGTTTTGACTAGAGGAAAAATCATGGTTCCGCAGTAAAATTATTTGACTGTTCCCTGACTTGTCAGGGTTGCGTAAATATCCCTGAATTTTCCAAATTTTCCATGTCGATTCAAGAAACACTTGCTTAGACGGATCCTATTCTTTTTAGCTAATTTACAAGAATCAAGCATCAAAACACGATTCTATGACCAGCGCAACTGACCCATTCAGCACACTTCCCCGTTAAACCCACCGTAAAATGTCCAGGCTTTTGCAGGCTACACTGGGAAAAAAACACATTGGATCTAGAGTCCAGACTCTTGAAAACATTGACAAGAAAAAGGACTCTTGATTCAATCAGATTTAAGCTTAAATCAAAAGGAATTCCGCTCAAATTAGGAGGCTTGGTTCTTGATTTAAGCTTAATTCTGATTGAAGCAAGAGTATTTTTTCTTGTCGATGTTTTTAAGAGTCTGGACTCTAGATCCAATGTGGTTTTTTTCCACAGTACCAATCTAAGAATCACTTGTTTAGACGGATCCTATTATTTTTGGCTAATTTACAAGAATCAAGCATCAAAACACAATTCTATGACCAGCGCAACCATTCAGTGCACTTCCCCATTCAACCCAACGTAAAACTCCAAGTTTTTGCAGGCTATCTGGCAACGTGGCGTGTGAGACAGTAGCCGAAACGAGCGTGATCTGAGCGGGAGCAATCACTTTCAACTTCAACTCGGTCGCCGCTCCGCGCCGGGCCCGCGGGGCACGGCACGGCTCTGCACGCCCAAGAAAACGTAAGTGAATGCCTCGAAACAACGCTCGTTAATCCTTAATTGATTCGGCTCTCCAGCTCGCTCCGGCCGCCCAAAATATACTCCTAAAACCGGGCGCTACGCCCCCCCCCCCCCGGGGGGGGACTCGTGGGCACCGCTCCTCCTCGTATTTCATCTCCGGGTGGATTTAATTTGACGTAGACGGATTACTTCTCGGAGAAAAATTGGTGGGTCTTGGTTTTGGCCGAGACGCCAATGATACATGAAACCTTCCTCGCGAAAGCACAGGACATAGAGAGAAATTTCAACGAAAAAACTGTATAATTTCAACACAAAATTTCCGGGGTCAGAGGTTGAACGTTCCGGGCGCCGGAGCCGTAGCTTCGATTGCTCCGGGTGCTGTGCCCGGAACTTTCGGTCTCTGAGCGCGGAGCGCGGATGGTATGTCTATGCAGCGCGTGAGTACTACTTCTACGGCCGGAGTTTTTTTTTCAGTGTGCGGGAAGTAAAACACAAAATAACCTTAGCCTTCGTTTAACAATTTCAAGAGAAAATGCCAGCTAGTTTTCTCTAAGAAATTTAATAAAAAACGAGTGGTGCATGAGTATCAACTAGTCATATCCAAATTTGAGCGCTTGGTTGCGCGTACACCACGCTGCAGCACAGATAAAACACAACATTTGAAAGAAAAAATTAAAGTGTTTTGGAAATCATTAAATTGGACACAGAACCACGTTAGTATATATAAAACACACATAGTATTTTCTTTTTATACATATTTTCTTTATCAGGAAGTTAAATGAGAATAATACACGCAGAATGTGCAAACATTCCAGAATCATGAGTTGAAACACGCTGACTCCGCGAGTTTCAATACTAGAGCCTAACACAGAGCGGAGCGGCGTGCTGCCAGCGCGACTGGCGCCTACAAACCTAAGGCGATACTTCAAGCATTGCGCAATGCGTGAAGTATCGCCTTAGGTTTGTAGGCGCCAGCGCGCTTTTTGCGCTGGCAGCACGCCGCTTCTCTCCGTGTTAGGATCAGTTAGCTGGTTATTTCCAATGACAACCTCAAGGATCGATCCTTTACCATAGCTTCATTTCACATGGGAAAATATCGATAACCGAGGACTCATAAGAGGAATACATTTTTTCAGTCTCTCCATTGTTTTCTAGGCTTAATTCACTGCAAACTATACTAAAATCAACACACAATTTGTGTTGGATTGTGTTGCACTCCTTATATTAATCAACTGCAACACTAGAACGCAAAGAGGGATCAGTTTTGATCAGTGTGTTACATTACACCAGTGACCGTCTGGACCAGTTTCAAGCCACACTGTGGAGGTTATTTACATTCCTGTTTCATTTTCGCTGTGGACGTGGAACGCGATTGATACAACGAAAATTATTGAAAGTAACTACTAAGCAGATACTATGTTTTCCGATGCAATACAAAATCCCTGCTCATAAGAAAAACTTGAGTTGAGTTGAGCATACGAAACATTGAGCAAACGGTTCAGCTGTTGCACATTGTTTACGCTTTGGAACTTTGAACAACATGAGGACGGGAAACGGGGAAACATGACGCTTAATAAAGCGAGCACAGTGCCGCAGACGCAATGCGTGAAGTATTCAAGCAGTCTTGCAGGCACTAACATGCGTTTCGTACTGGCCGGCCGAAAAATCTTCAGGGTGATTGATACAGTGACCCACTGACCATTTCCTTCACAATTAATGGTCTGTCTCCTTGAACGAAGGGCAACCCGAATATCGGGTCAAAAGGTTTCGGTTCTTTAAGTTTCCACCCAGTTTCCAAGCCACAAAGCGTGGATTGACGTGAGTAATTAAACTGAAGTCATCGATTTCCGACCGTTGCAGAATATCCGGTCATTCAAAATTACGGTCGAATCAGCTCCATTTTAAGAGGAAAATTCGACATCGTCGGGTGTGCATCGTGGTTGAATCGTGAACGTAATCGGTCGGAAGAAAGTCGGCGTCAATTGACGGCCGATTATCCTCGCAGCTGCCGCACTGTGGATCTAGCCAATAGGAGAGGTCGGACAAAATTTGGAAACTTTAAACGCTTATAACTCCGTTTATACAAAACTTTGAGGTTCTAAAAGTGATTTCATTGGTTTTCTCGTAAAATTTTCGTCCAGAATTGCCCCATGAAGTTTAAAATGTGACGAAATATACATCCAAATTTGCAGTTCTAGTCAAAAATTGCATGTCCGACCTCTCTTATTGACTCGATCCATTGTGCGCTGTGTGTTGCGATTGAGAGTAACTCCTCCGATCTTGACAGCGCGTCAGTCTGCTCGAGATTCGAAAGACGTGGGTAAGTGGTGCTCAGTTTGTGGCAGATACACAACTGTGTTGGGGAAGAAGACAGTTTGGGCAACATAACAGTATGTAAAAAGGCTGTAACATAGGCTAACATGTCAGTCGTGAAAATTGCTGACTTTAAAGTATACTGACACAGCTGAGAGAAAGAAGTTGCAACTCACCCATGTACAGTCTTGCGATGCAAATAAAGGTCCCTTCTCTGAAAAAGGATTGAAAAAAAAAGAAAAAAAAAAAAAACTTGTTTCTGCAAGTGCTGTATTCTTCCATGGCATGGCAGAAGTAGTATGATGTCAGCTCAGTCTGTAACAGGGGAGTAACATGTGTCTAGTGAGGGCAAAATGTTCACATTGAAGTGGCCTGTAACACATAATGGAATATGCGATAATTCATTGAAAAGGACTGATTTTTCTTTTTTAACATTAATTTACCAATATTTCGGTGACGGGGAAGGGAATGTTTTTTTTTTTTTTTTTGCTCCCCTTAAAATTAAATTATTACTTTTCCTGCTCGCAATATTAAAATCTTCAAAAGTTTGGATGAAAAACTCGAAAAGTCTAAGAGCTTTAAAATTAAACATATTTTCGGTTAAGAAATATTAACATCTTCGGATTATGAAACAATTAAGGGTTCGTTACCAGAAGAAACTCTTAACTTTTGTAAATAATTATATGATTTAAAGGGGTAAACATCCTGGTTTTTGACCTCTTGATGGACAACATCCACTAATTTCTCTTAAGAATAGTAAGATACATTTGTGTGCTATTGGGGAAAACTTTCACATTCCTTAAAGTTGCTTTCTACATATATACTTACGATATAACTTTAAAATGCGAATCTCATTCACGGTATCTTAAAATCCCCGCTCCCATTTTATTTTATCAACGAAGAACGAAGCAATAATATTGCTTGAAATTTTCTCAGGTGCTCTATTCCGGAGAAGAACAATTAGGAGGGTTTTCAAAAAATGATGTCGAGTATTTTTCTATGTTGAAAATAAATGATGACAGAAAGTCTGTAGCGTCGGAAACCGATTTGTCGATTGCATGTATCAAAAATTTCAAGTTGTATAAATCTACAGTTCGAATTGTAATTTTGGGTTCATCTTGTGCCACAGTTTTGTAATATTATTATTTTTAATAATGGCTCAAAAACTTAAATTCGTTCCTTGAAGCAGTACATGTCTCTTTTCTTTAAGCCACCACAAATAAGACTGAAAAGGTTATTTACGCTCTTTCGTATGAGAAGATTGAAGAACTCATCTTACTTTGCGACCAGATCATGCGTCGCACAGCAGAGTAAAATTGAGATGATCTCGTTGAGAACCACTGGGTGCCCTAGTGACTGACTGGTAAACGAATGCGTGCATCTTCCACCCATGAATACAAAGCAAGTTATCTTGGACAAAAAAATCAAGTTGAATATCATAAATCAGGAAGTGTCTTTATGTTTACAATGCAATGCGTGAATTTAGCAAACAATTCTTCGGATTTGTGCCCGATAAGCTTTAGTAAATCACTTAATCGACGTGGTATACTTTCTCAAAAGAACTCTGAGGAGGCAGATGGACGGGTTTTATAACCCCTCCCCCCCCCCCATTAAGAGTTCATTCAGAATGGATGTGCGCTGCTGAAACAGAATATTGTTTGATTTTAAGAACACATAGTATGAACAGTGAAGAGCATAATAAAACTCATGTTTAAATTAACTAATTTAGATCTTCTGCCTACTAAAATAATCAAGTTGATATTAGTTTAGTCGGTCGCAGAAAGAAACATGGAGCCTCATCTGCCTCCTGTTATATACAATTTTCTATTATACATAATGCTTTGAGGTATAAGGTAATCATATACTGCGTGAGGAAGAATTAGGGCTTTTGCGAAACTAGCCTGTAACTATGGATCCTACCGAAATAATATCAATAGGCGGTTTGACTTTGTTAGACTTGATTTTTTTGGCGAAGAGAATGTTTTGAATCGATACATATCGGGCAGTACATTTCATTTATCACAGATCAGTTTGATTTTGAAATAGGGTCAATATTCCCATCTTATTCTAAGTAAAACTTTGACGAGGACAAATAAATAAGGCAAAACGGCATAGGATAGGGGAAGATGACTGTGAATCCTGTAATCATGAATTGTATTTTACTGACGTAAATATATATTATTTGCTTTATTTTTTTTAATTGAACTTTTATTTCAAGCATCACAACTTCCATCGGTTGAACATATATTTTTTTCCCGCGGTAGATCTTGTTCCATTGTGATATATCTAGGCAATTTCAACATTTGAAGTAAAAAACATAAAGTGCCGTCTGTTAATTCCAGAGTTATGGTGTTAATTTGAAAGAGGTAACTAAATTCAATTTTACAAATGTATATTTTTTTTGAAATAAATTACAATCTAAAAAAATGTAATCATGCTTAATGTTGCAGATGTTTCTCGACCTCACTCCGGAGAATGGTCGAAGATGTGATTAGTCAAGGAGCATCCTTATTCGTCCAATGGTGAGGCACTATCGTTTCCGATACCGTTGATCCTCTGAAGACGACCTGAGCTTTTTTATCTATGGGACGATTAAAAACCATCCACAAGAGTGCAGAATTATGATACTCAATTGAGCGCTGGTACGTAATATAATTCTTCTCATTCAAATTGTACATTCCTTTCTCTAAGCTTTACCCTCTTTAAGCATGAAATTCTGAATTATTTGCTGACCAGAAAAATGACTGATTGAGCACAATGAAAAATTATTCATGATCAAATCATGAAAATACAGAGGTTTTGGTGATTTCTTACTTCCAGGATAAATGAGAGAATCAGCTGGAATCAACATAAAACCACGTCCCGTTAAAACAGTAAAATTAGCTATCTCACTGCAGTGAGATTTACCATACTTAGAGAAAATGTCTCTGGGAGTTCGGTTAACTCCCAATGAAATTTTTCATAAGTGTGGCAAATACCATAGCAGAGTCTACGGTTGATTTACATATCCGCCTTGCTGCACCAGCCTACAGTGAAGCAAGAATGATCGATTATCAATCTACTCCCGTTTGAAGCTATGGTAAAGAATCGATTAACAGGGTGTTCGCAAGAAACACCTTAATAATATATTCTTTACCATACCTTCTAATAGGGAAATATCGATAATAGATTATTCACGCTTTGTCACAGGCTGATGCAAAAATACGGTTGATTTCTACATTCAGTTTAAATATGTTCGCATAAGGTCGCATATTCTTAGTGACTTAAACTAGGGAGTTTTATCACTCTGTTGGATGCCATGATTACTTGGTGACTTACATTTTTGTTATGGTCAGATCTTTTGTTCATATTTTTTCTGTGATTTACACTATGGCCATTTCGAGTATTCAATAACTCATCTTCAGTAGTAAAAATTTTTCGCGATCATTCCGCACTTCAAACGACTTAACAAACAGACAAGACGGCGACTTAAACGCTGAAGAGGAAAGTAAGACAACAACTTAGAAAGTTCATGGCACCAACATACGATTGTTCAAGATTTGCAACCAACCCTCTTGGGTAACAGACTTCCGTCTGATTGTAAATTCATCCCAAGAACTAATAAATTCTACGAAAACTGTGCGTGGGGACAATATGTGGAGTCCGCACCAATCGTGAAACATGACAACTTGGTTCCGATTTAGAAACATCATGCTTACAGTGTGTCAGCGCTCAGCTTTCGACAGTCGGGCACAAGTTGGAAGATAGATCGTATGATCGGATTTCAAATCGATCCGACATGAACTGACATTTGACTCAGTCCGAGCAAATGGTACACTCACTTTATCCATTGATTTCTCCGACTTCAATCTGTAATTCAGAGACTGCGAAATAAAGAATAATGATGGAAACTTATGCAGTGCCGTGCTGGAGTACATACTCATGGGCAAATACCTCAGCGAAATGTCCAAATGTAAAGTTTCAGTGCTGCCAAATTTCAGCATTAGTTTCACCATGAAGCTGTTGTAGGATTTATCATTTTACATTTTTAAGAATTGAATGACAGAGAAGGAGGGGTGGTTTTTTGAATGGTTAAAGAGTTGTCACTTGGTAGTTAAATTTCATCTATCGTAATAGGGAAATTCAACGAAAAACAAACATTTGCAATCATAAATTCATAATCAGTGTGCTACTATTAAATAGAATGTATCATAAATAAAAAATAAAAAAAATCGTGATCGCTTCTTGAATAAGGCAAATCTTAATCATAATAAATTGATTTAAGCTGAAAACGATAGCATATCAGCTACTTTTTTTCACTTTTTTTTATAAGATCGTAAAGAGTAGGACAAATTTCTTGCTCTTGAAATATCATTTTCGTCTTAATGTGTTTGAGCGATTCCGTCACCTCCATAAATGAGCGTTAGCTTTTCGTAGTGGTATTCTTTCTGAAAAATTCAAGAGGAAATAGAGTATATAACTTAACGTTAAATAGATTCTAAGTGCAGTTTTTGAAAAAATTGAGATATTAAGGATTTCAAGTAAAACTAGTCTTAATGCATATTCTGAGAAAAATCTGCTCCCAAATTCCAATTTTTAAGCATCAAAATGTCAGTTTGAACTTTCTCACCGCCATAAGGATCCATAAAATGTCGAAACTTTAAAAACGGTTTTCTCGAGATATAGCAAAAACTGCACTCATGCGCCGTGTCCTTTAAGCCCCCCTCAGTAGAAGTAGTCAAAAAAGAATGCAATTCAAAAAAAGCCACACAATTTTTTTTTGTGGAAAAACAAAATATCTGCAGAAACTAAGCAAATATCGCAGATACCATTCACCCTCTCACCCTCATCTTTTGAAATTTTGCGTATTGTAAGCTTTATAAAGCGCTGTTTCAACGAGTTTTCAAGTGCGTATTGTGTAAAAACGTGGCAACGTGGGTAGGAGGCGTCGCGACGCGCTGAAGATGGATGGTCAAAACCGGAATCACGAGTGCACACCGATCACCGATCAAGGATCACCAATCACCGAGTGCTATAGTTTATTCATCGCCGGCAAAGGAATCGGATTTTCTTGATCGAAACGAAAGGGCGACGTGCTTTCCAACGTTGCCGCTCAAAAATAAGATCCATATTTTTAATATCCATCCTATTTAACTTTGCTTTTCATTATCAAAAACAAATTCGGAAAGATGAAAAATTATCCCGTGAAAGCACTGAAAAAAAGTTACGGGCGACATAGACATACTGTCCGTTCCGGGCTCAGAAGCCGAAACTTCCGGGTGCTGGAGCCGTAGCTTTGATTGCTTCGGGTTCCACGCCCGGATGTTTCGGCCTTTGAGCCTGGAACACGGACGGTACGTCTTTATAGCCCGTAAGTACGGCTTCCACACCGGAGTTTTTTTTTCAGTTAGGGGAGTTTTGCAGAAAATTGAATTTATATAAATGAACAATTCTCTAGATTTCCTACTATATTTTTAAAATTACAAAATATTTTACAAAATCGTTCAAAAAGTAAGTTCCAGTGCTATATCTCATTTTAAAACCCATTAAAAGTGCAACTCCTCAAATTTCTGCAGGGTATAAATTTATGATTTGATGGTCAGATTTTGATGCAGTTTGCCTTGCTGTACAGTGTTTTATGTTCCAATCGTCACTAACTATCTATGACATTTCTAGTTATCTGGATTCTTAATTATATATAATTCCTTGGAAAGCTGGTAACTGGCACTAGATTTCCGTCAGTTTTAATCATACATCTGCTTAGGTTAACCAGCCGCGCTATAGGTCCTGACAAATTTCCATGGCTAGCTTCTAAGTTTCCTGAAAATCATGTTTACCCGGAATCTTGTAACTACTGGCATTTTCCCGCTATGTAAGAATGGTTCCAAAATTAGTGACAACATTTTATAATCTTCTCGGTACAATAGTTATTAAACATGCCCATTTTTTAGCTCATTTTATGTACTCGGCACCATCAGAGGTGACGTCAGACGGTCATTATTCCGACGCGATCACTTCCTGCATTTTCTCTTCGGTGAGTATTGTCTTTGCAGTAGATGAGAATAAAAATATTTTCACGAGATGAAGGATAAAAGTAAGGAGCAGTGCAGAGGGGATTGGCGGCTGGTCTTAGGTGGCCACTTGGCGAGCTGGCGCTGGTATTGGCATGCAACTTATAGATGTACTTGCATTTTGGCCTATATTTGCCAAACCGGATATTCCCCCTAGTCAAAAACTATTTCTGCGCAACGTGTTCCGCGTCGCCCCAACGGTTGCCGCTCGAACTCCTGCCGTTCGGTGTCTTGTTGCAGCCCCCCCCCCCCCACCCGCCCCCTGTATAGCCCCCTTCGGCGCCCTCTCACTTTTTTCGCCCTGCCCTCCCCCCCTTTCGCACTCTCAGTCTCAAATTTATGACCGGCCATTAAGAGGCTAGAAAATTATAACAGTGTGTATTTAATTGACGTAAGGAGTTCATTTATGCCAATTCCAGCGGTTTTTCAGTCATCCTGCTAGCCTTCCATCCGCGCTGTCATATTTCGAGATTAAATCGCCATTTTTGGAGAGATATTCCGATATGCAGACATTTTCAAACGCTCCCAGTAACTTTCTCGTCTTGAAATCCCCTCAACTAGGAATTTCGGTGCACATTAGGAAAATATTATGAAGAATTCAATTTCAATATTTATCTCAAATAACAGGGTTTTGAGTAAAAATATGGGACATTTGTCCCTGAGAGAAAATAAAAAAAAATACGGCTTCCATGTGTTATTGAAATTTTGCAACTCTAATTTCTCTTTGTAAATTTATCTGGCAGTCCCACATTGCGAGATATTACAAACTTTGGCGAAAAAAGGGAAATTGACTACACATCATCATTTTAATTTTATCAAATACACAGAATGCCGATTAACCAAAGCCAATGTTTCATTTTTGGTAGTATCACTGGTAACACTTGGACAGCTACTCATAGTCATTAGACATCTTTTCGAGGCTGATCTCTTTTTAAATGGACTTATCTAACAATAAGCTAAAAGAAACTATGTGCATTTGGTTTGCCTGTAACATAGTTCCTTCTAGCATAAGTACGCCCAAATGACGAAGAACACACTTGCATGTTCATCTTGATTTAATTTTTCAGAAATTCCAAGGGATTTTCGTAGCAGTATTGAATTTCAGTAAATTTCATGAAATTTCAGGGCTTGAACTATTCAATTCTCGGCTAGAGTTCAACCGAAAACACACAAAAATAGAAGACTGTCACATTTTGTTATCAGACATGAAGAAACGATATTTTTCATATCTCATAAATCGATATTTTGTCTTTCACGTATTTCAAGATTGTATTTTTCGTGAAATTTTATACCTGCAAGATTTTCGTAGCATCTTTAGTAAGCTAATTTGAAAAAATTATAAATTGGGTGCGGCAACAGTGCATTACTCTCTGCTCCCGGGGGCCCGCGACGAAAATAACGCGTTGCAATAAAGCTCACCGGAGGACTACCATGGATGCCATTTTCTCGGAGGGGCCTCGGGTTTCCCATCAATTTACCGCAATTTCACGGCCGAGCGTGTATTAGACCGCAGTTTGGTGGCGTTGGTGCTCGATATTTCTGACGTTTTTAGCACGTCTGTTGGCGTGAGCGTGCTCGTCGGGGTCTCATAAAAGCTCGTCCAAGCTCGTAAGTCTGCGGCGGTCGGACAGAGGGGAGCAAATTAGGGACATTGCTCCAGGGATTCGAAGGCCTCGATGTCTCTCTTAGCGTCCGTGCTTTCTTTTACTTTCGAGCAGGACTCATCGTGTGTTTCCCTTTCGATCGGTCTGTTTCGTGTTTGTTGTTTCACTCTCGACGGTAGTGTCACACGCTGCTTCCTAGAGGAAGAATAAAGCGCACGAGTGCAAACTCTGACAAGAGCATATATCGTCGTTGCCCCCACGAAAGAACGTAACTGCATTTCAATGTTGCCGAATTTAACCTCGCAAATTGCAGTTTTAACAGGGAAATCTTGGGAATTACCAACTGAAATTTTTATTGAATTTTTCTCCGATCTCGAGCAAAAATCAGAGAAAATTTGAACTAAAATTAAACAATTCCATTTTTATGAATCATTGCATTGTTTCAGACAATTTAGCAACTTTGGAATGGAGTTACGTTTCTTCGTTAGGGAAACGACGATATGTGCCCTTATTCTCCTCAAAAGTCGAACTGAAGAATCTACACACAAAAATTTTATTGCTTCATCTGAGAGTGTCTAATGTGGTGACAATGAGTTCGTAGTATTTTTCATAATTTTTTTCTAACATGGGAAATTGGAGAAAAATTGATGTAAAAGTGAGAAAATTTTCCGCCATGTAACGTCATCTGGTGGCATTTTCCATTTAAACACATGTATTTTAGCAGATTGGGTTATTTTGCCATATGTTTTCCAATAATTGTTCAATTTAGAAACCAAGGATATCCTCGCACTCAGTTTTCCTAGCATTTTCATTTTAGACATGAAATTCACAAAAATTAAGACACCTGCAAATTCTCCATTATGAAGATGTCTGTAATAATGTGATTAGTTGAATGGTCTGATTTAGGAACGATACATTGTCTTGGAAGCAACGGGTTTAAGCTGCTCCTCAATCCCGTAAATCTATTAGAAGGACACTTTAAGCCACCCTACCATATGGGAGTATGTAGGACTACCCCAGGTTAAAAAGATCGTCCAGGGGGTGTCCCTAGCTCCAAAAGAGGATTAGGGGGAGGAACAGGGGTCGCTCCAGGAAAATTTTGAGCAATTGAATCATCTCAAGAGCTAAAACATTGATAGAATTTCACTTTGGCAAAATCTCTTACATTTCTTGAGAGGGGCAAAATAGATTTCGGAGGAGAGGCCAGCCCCCCTTCCCCCGACGGTACCGTGTTTCCGCCCATGAGTATCGCACACAGATTGTTCATTCTCTGAAAGTAACTTTGACTATCAATAGTAACTTTAGTGCTAGTATTTAGTGCTCAGTATAGTAACTATTAGTAACTTTATCTATTTTGTGTGAACAATCCAAAGCGGGCCTTATCATTAAAACTAGTTGATCTGCTTCATACCCTTCTTTTCCTCTGTTCCTTCATTACCGTTATTTTTTGCTCTCTTTTTCTTTATTTTACCTTCCATCTTTCCTTCGTCTTATCCTTTTACTGGTTACAAAATTTTTGAAGTCAAAACGCATGTGCGTCCATTGCAGCGTTGACATTATTAATTTAACGAGAGGTCGAATAATCGCGCCAAACATAGTGCAGCCGGCGTTAAACGTATATTAGCGCCTCCAAGACTTTGGGAGCACTTCACGCATTGCGCCAAACAGCACGATTTGCGGAAAGCCCTAGCGCCTACAAGACTGCATGAATACTTCTCGCATTGCGCCAAACGCAGTGCAGTCGGTCCGTTGGTGTGAGACGCATATCAGCGCCTACGAGACCGTGAGAACGCTTCCTCGTTGAATATTGAATATTCGCGCAAACATGTGAGTTTTCAGTACCAGAAAAATTCGTGCAATCCTACGCATCTCCAAAAAGGTAAAAAGGGGGCGTTCGCGTAATCCTATCGCAGCCAAGAATAATACATTAGGGGCTGCGTCTCCCATAAAGTATCTGAAGTCTCATACATGCCCTATGGCGAAGCCATTAGTGCAGTGTCTCTTCAATATTTTATAGCCTCTGGATCATATCATGGTCCTTTAATAAATGCGTTAAAGACAATGCTGAGCCGCAGATAAACTCACGGGCATTATGAGTTCTCTTTCACCGCGCTATGAATGACCGACCTGCCTTTCGTTTTTTTTTCCATCGACCGCACACGAGCTTTCGAAAGGCTTTCAACAGGTCATTTGGTAAGCGTGAGCATCCGGGGAGGGGAGGGGGAGGGGGTACCGCAATGACCTTGAACAGATGTCGCTTTGAGCTTGAGAGCGGGATGACTGGTGGGCGCGAGACATGCGCGGATTCGACCGTCCGACGTTGTCGGATTTCTAATTTTTACGAAAACTTATGAGACAAGTGACTGATGACAATTTGGGATTTTGACCCGTGACCTGGAAAAATCTTCATCCTATCGTAGTTGTCAGCATAGATTAGTTGCACGACTTTAATGAGAAGTAGCCCGATTACATTAGATGCTGCATCATAGGCGGATCCAAGGGGGATGTAGGGATATAAGGGGGACACAGGGGGATGTAGGGGACGCTCTTCTCCAAAATATCACGAATCATGAACGACAGATTATCAGAAACATTCGAAGCACATGCACGGAGAAAAAACCTCGTGCGAGAAAAAAGCACTATTGTGATTTATCGAGACAACGTGTGAACCGCTTGCAAATTGGCGGCGATTGCTAATTGCCTGCGACATACAAAGCTTGTAAGTACAGCTTCCGCAGCCGGAGTTTTTTTTTGTAGGTTGTTGTTGTTTGGTGTTTCATTATTTTCTTTATATTAATGTCAACTTTGACAAGAACCTCGACAATTTGGCAGAGCTGTGCGTTCCTTTCATCCACCGACGCGACGCGGCCGCAGGTCCGCAGGTGCGGGATGTAGGTTATGAGCTAATGACATTTTGCGGCGCATGCGCTATGCACTATGCAGCGCCGGGGTCGGGACCGGCCCCTCTTGGTGACAAATTGCATTTCAATCCAGGTTTATGCACGCACGCACGCCCTCCGACCCGAAGCTGCCAAGTTGTGCGATTTAATGTAGGTATCTTACACGCTTTAAAGGGGGGAAAGTGCTGATTTTTCAGCACTAGCTGGCAACTGCCGACCCGAGCTGTGTGGCGTCGCTAATAATCTTGTTCCATGCTCGGATAAAATACGTGTCAAAAGTATTGGTCACCAATGACACCGCTGAAAGCTCGCAGATAAACCCGTGACCCTGCCCCTCAGCCGCGCTTTACGCAGTTGCCAACAGATAGCGCCGCATTTTTATTGGGAGCAGAGGAAATATAGCCTGCGTTACGGGTGCGTTACACATGGCGAGGGAGGATTGGGGCTGTGTTACGTAACGCTGTGATGAGAACCGTTGGTTTTTCAAACTGTGCGATGAAAAATCAACTCTGCAGTAGCAGTTTTCCATGAAAAAGTAATCATGAAGCTCTCTCTGACTAATTTGAGGGGATCGGGGGTAACATAATTTTTAAGGGGGTGCAGACCAGCAGACCTGTGTTAATGGAGCATCATAAGTGGGATGGGAGGGGGAGTAATAAAATACAATTTTCATTTTTTAGTAATTTATGAACGGCCCCATATTGAACGATTGAAGAATACTCCAAGGAGACTTTAACGCAGGAGTAGAAAAGTAAGCAATTCAAATATTGGTGCCTTGCACACGAAAAAGTATTCTCTATGAGAGTATGATGCATTGATATATACACATGTTGCTTTAAAGTACTTTGGCGCTCTACAACACCTAACCACCAGTGTCTCATCTCCAACCACCGATGTATTATAACCAGAGACAAGAGACCCTTCACAAGTATCTTGACAATGGTGGAAGCTTTTACTTTTGGGACTTCAACATTCAACTGCTGACTTATCTACTTGGTTGATGGCTAACAGCGTGTTGGCAGTTTCGTTTTGCACATTTACCGAAGTTTGAGAAACTCGTTTGACTCATACGTCACCCGAACTCATCATCGGCCACCTACTAGGAAGGTCAACAGCCGAAAAAAGAGTGATGACTGTTGCTCCCTTATAATTGTTCATAAGGAAGTGTTGAATCCCCGAAAGTAAAGTCTTCCACCTGTCGCCAAGAGACCAGTGGAGGGTCTCTTGTCTCTGATTAACACCACTACAAGCATAATATAAACGGCAAAATTCGCTTATAAGAACCTACTGACTTGTGGCCAATGCTTCCAAACTAGGAGCTCCAGTTGGGGCGTCTCGACTCTCTCCTTGGCTATTCTCATTCTCGGTTGAAGATGCAGTTGAATTCCGCGATGGCACGATTCGGTGGGGCTCCGTTTATAGCCGAGATTAATCGCCACGGCTGCGGTGGCGGCGGCGGCGGGCGTCGCGCCACAACGGACAACACTGAAACAGAGCTAATTAAACGGGGCAGCGGGTCGGCGGCACTGTTGCCGCATCCCACCGCATCATCACAGCTCTCCGTCTCTCTGTATAAGGTCATTTTCACTTGCAATTTTTCAAGTTTATATCATTTATTGAGATCTGCGGGCTGAATGTTGAAACTAATGGACGAAGCTATACAGGGTGATCCAGGGTTAAAAGGCCAGACTACAGGAGCCGAAACACCCCCAAACCCCCTCTTTGGACTATTGACATTTCGATTTTTGTTAGATCGTCTATGAATTCAGGGCATAAAAGTACAGGGAAGTTCGACTTTTCATGGGATTTGGTTCACGACCGTTGCCAAAATTCAGGAAAAACTATTTACTTCCCGAAATTGGGGGGGAGGGTAGTTTCGACTGGGGACACTTTTGAAAAAAAAACTTGATGCAAGAAACAAAGTCTTGTTTTGTGCAGTTTGGCAGTTTAACACTGGATCACCCTGTAGACAAAGAGAACAAGAGGATATGCGCGGAATCCAATTGGTGGAAGCGGGTGGTTGCCATGGACAAAAGAGGTTGGTAGCAGACTAACTTATGGCTATACATTCCACCACTTTAGGGTTTCACTTTGAATCTGTGTCCAGGATATATTTTTTTAAGCCCTCCTATCATCCGTTATTAGTTCTAAGTAACATAGTACGTATGTCTTTTCAAATATTCCGCTTTAGATAATTCCGTACTGTTTAGTGACGTCCAACAAGAGGTTTTATTCCACGTTAGACGCACCATGAGCCGAGTTTAGCAGAGAGGAACCAGGTACACGGCCACGTTTATGACTGTATCTATATTCATAGGGCAGATAATTTGTTTCTGACAGAGAAGTTGGTTCTACCTTGCTGCACTCTGTCAAAATTAGGTCTTCACGGACGATGACTTGAATTGTATTCTGCGTGTTTTTCCCCTTAAATTTTTACAGGAAATGCTCCTGCGAACTATTGAGATCAAGAATAACCCTGAAAGTACATACATTGGATTACATTTTGCAATAAGGAACTACCATCTCTGGCTCTTCCATAAAAGCACCTCATTGCATAGGGAAACCAATGGCATGCACAATTGGATTTGGTTCAGACACCGGTTGCTGACGAGCTCAACAGACTAGTGTATTGGGTAAAAACAACGTTTTTCGTTAGGGTTTGGTCGAAAGAGTCAACCAAATCCACACGCGAAAATTCGTCTTTGTTCATACGTTGAATGTTGAGAGTTGAGTGTTAGTCTAAGTGTTGAGTGTTGAGCGGCGCGGCAACGGGCAGTGGGTGCAAAGAAAGTGTGAAAGGCTAAACGCCGAGATTTAATTTAGATTTATTACAATAATGCAATTAGTCGGCGCCCCGCACCCGTCGAGAATCGAAGCATCGGAGCGGGCCCAGATAGCAGATCGCTCCCGCACTGTCATATTATGACGAGAAAATTCGCCCGCGTTGCATTGTTTCCGTAAGATGAAACCAGCTATTTTCCGTAGACGCAACGCCTCTGTCCGTTCCCAGAGTTGCCGGATCTGAGGTTGAATCGCGACTATTATGTATTTTTTTTCTCAGTAAGTAGAGGTAATTTCTTTGGCATTAGAAATTACTGACCTCGAGGCTCTTGCCTTCGAATCGAACGGCTCGAAAAAACGATAGTAACGTAATTGGGATAGAGACCTGTGTTACGGGTACGTCACGAATGGAAGGGGAGAGTAAAAATAATACGATTTTCAATTAAAAGTAATTTATGAACGGCCCCATATTAATCTATTGAAGAATTCTCCCAGGAGACTTTAACGCGGGAGTAGAAAAGTAAGCAATTCAAATCTTGGTGCCTTGCACACCGACAAGTATTTTCTATGAGAGTATGATCAGTCTGGCGTAAGTTTGGCATTTGCTCAACAATTGAATTCCTCAAATTTGATCGTTTTCAAATGACTTTCGTATTTAATAGATAAAGGGTGAGAGGACGAGTGGAATTCATCTAATTCGGAACGTTTATTTTGGTCAGTGTTTTGCAACCTGCAAAATACTGACGCTCACCAAACATCAGATTCATCAAACTCACGCCAGACTGAAGCTCAGACTGATCGTGTATTTTGGGCTCCAGGTTTTCTTCACTTGACCTTCCTGGGGGTGATGTAACTGTCCTTAGGAGGAGTGTTCTCAAATGACTGTCGAGCATAAGTCTGATTCCGGGGTTCTCTTTTTGATGGGATCAGTTTAAGTCCAGTGCCCTTATCGCCACAACACCGCGTCCAAGCCAAAAATCCTGTAATCCTATTTTAGATTTCCAATTTTTTCCTCGCTTAGGTGTTCATTCGCAGCAAGGAGATCAATGCTTATAAAACCATAAAACCGGTGGGTTTCTTGAACGGTTTCCTCGTACAACTGGAAACTCCAGGCGGATAAAAATGAAGCAGATCACGTTTTTTGTGACGTCCTTTCGGGAGGAGGGAGGGGGGGGGCAAAATTCGGAATACGACAGTAAGACTCTTTTCTTTTAAACGCCAGTATTGGTGCAACGATAATCTCAGAATCGTCTTATGTGCTATCACAATAATATACCACCCAGAGAGAGGGGAAAAAGTTTGAAATTCGAGAGAAGCGGATTTGTCTTCCATGGCATGCTCACAGCGATTATCTTCCACAAAATACCCGCGTGCTTTTACTTGGATGTCATGAGCAAGTAGGAGACGTAGGGTACATCCAGCGAATTAGTGGATAAGTGGCATTCAAGTGAAATCACAAAGATCAATTTACCAGATGACCTCTGGGTCGACAGACAAGGATGGCGATTAGGTGTCGCAGAGCGCCCGGGCGCCGGCGGGGGAGGGAGTAAAATCAATATACATATATATATTGGGAAAGAAACCTCTTACAATTTACCATTAGAGGAGGAAATTTTTTTCTTAAAATATTGTTAAAATGGCCGATTTTTCAACCGCATCTTAACTACCAAGTAAACTGCACATTTCCCTCAATAATTTTCAAGAGAAATTGTGCCAGGTCTTAGAATAATTGAGTGATTTGAACAAATTTATATCAACGATGCCCTCCGCGCACACCGCAGTGATCACTTTGTGAAACTTTGTACCAAAAAAAAAAGTATGAACAATAAAATAGACCAACGATGCTTGTGAGTTTAACAATTTCTTTGCAAAGCAATGAGATTTGAGGCGAATTAAGTTCATTGAATTTTCTCTGCTTCTGACCTGAAATCCTTTTCTTAGTAAGGACACATCTTAGGGGGCTACCATGAGAGCGCCCCAGCCCCAGGCGTACGTTGCGTCTACGCGCGAAGAAAATAAACCTGCATGCGGCTCGAAGAGCGAGTGACTTTCACATCGGGAGCAGTTGCGGGTACTTGCGGTAGTCTAGCAAGAATTACACGCGTAACGATCGTCTGATAACGATAACGGATCAGAACGCAGTGCAGAGTGCATTGCCTGGGACGTGGTTCATGGTCAGACGTCTGACTTTAAAATTGGGAATTTACCGCAAGATTTGGCGACAGTGCCTCAACGGACATTTCAGACTCGTTTCGTCCGCCTCGCCTTAATTTTTGAGCCAACGAAATCGACAGTGAAATGAGAAGCGCGATTCACTTACACCGGGTATCAATGGGACGTATTGCTGCCAAACGGAACTTTGTGCATTCAGAAACGAGCCTCGAGACCCATAAGAATACATGCATAACAGGGCTCACGTCATAATGAACATAATTTCGTTTGGCAGGAATACGTCAAATTGATAAAGTCAGAGTTTTGGGTTTTACGTCGCAGAGTTGTTGTTTGCTCAAAGGTGTCGAGAACAATTTCGTGGTGACACATCCTTAACTTAACTTTAGAGTATCAGATGCGCGGTTAGTAAATCCTGTATTTTGAAGGTTGGAATAAGTACTTCTAAGAATGAAATTTAAAAAATGATAAAAAATCACAGGTTGAATGACGTTATTTATTGTATTTTTTTAATAATTGCTTAACTCTAATACAGTATAAAGCGTAAAGACCATCAATTGCTCAATTTTTTTAATTTTTTTAAAATTGTTTTAACACTCTCAAGGATTTTAGCATCATTTATAGTTGATCAGTGAACCCATGACCTGACATGATCACTGCGTCTGTTGCATATGCACTGCATTTTGCAATTTGGAGCTATAAATTCTGGCTCTTCTGGAAAAACACTTATGTGCATAGGGAAACTAATGGCACATACGTTGTTTTTAAACCGGGCTAGAATTTATAGTTCCAAATTGCACAATGTGGTCCATATTATCCTGCGCGTGCAGCGTGTATGTGCTCCATATTATACGTATTTACGAAAACTTGATATATCAAGTGCCTCTTTCAGAAGGACCGCCTTCTGGGATCTCCCGACACACCACTTGGAGTTTGACACACTAAATAGTAATAAAAAAAATACCTTTTTGCATGTGATTCGGGAGGATTGCCGCGTCCATGGTATACAGCAAGATCAGATCCAAAAATGCCCTCACACAGGTGTTTGTTGGAGATTGAACTCTTTGCAACACTTCAGGTTCCGAGTACTTAAAAACAGGCAGCTTTCTATAGCACGTTGTATTTTTCGACCAAGTACTACCAGTCAACACTGGAACTCTGGATTTAAACCCGGTCCTTAACATCACTCCTTTCACATTCTCCCTCATTTTAAGTAAAAACTCACGGAAATTGAATCCGAGATAAGAATCGCAAACGAAAAAATTCATCACTCGGACAGGCGAAATTAATTCTATGTACGAACCGGCTGACTAGTTCTCACTTGACGATTTATGAAAGTTTTAAAGGACTGTCCTCTCGATCATCACGGATTAGTTGCATGCGGTATCTCTCCTTCCTCCGTCATATGCATAAGTCTCTCGGCAGTTTTTTTGTCAATTATGCAAATTTCTTTCCGTCGGAAATCAGCAGAGTGCATTGATTCCGCTCATGCTCAAATACAAAATTCATCCGTCATTTTCCTTCCTTAGGCGAATTTCCACGAATGGATTTGGTTGAAATTTTTAACTTACTGTCAACCTCCGTTGCAACAAAACGAATTCCATCCGGACGACGGTGCGCCATCAACACTTGGTTTTTATGCTGGCAGCAATGACCACCACATCCAAATTCTTCTCCTTTTGGTCTAAATACCCTATCATTCAGTTGAATTATGATTGTGAAAGAATTCAGCATGTTTAAAGACTGCAAAAACTTTATGTCGCAATTGTAAAAAAAAATGAGTCATTAGAGGATATACATTACCGCGTTTTGAAAGTTGTACTTTAAAGAATTGCAAAAAAAAAAATAAAAAGATCTGATGTTGAAGCGCTAAGTTTTAACTTTCAATACTCACGCAACTTTTCACTGCGGTTTCTACCATCCTGACGTCATCGATTGGTAATTCATGAGATTCACCTCGATTCCACCAAAACTTTGTTCTGTTGGAAATTCATGTCAAATACAGAATTTCAATACGAATCTCTTCAACGTAGAAGATCAGCTGGGCTCAAGTGATCCCGGTTTGATTACCTCAGCCTCAGTGTATCTGCTTACCTACTCTTGCAGTCCTTTATTACCATATCGATGGCTAAAATGTGAAACAACGTATCCCTATCGCGGTGTTTCAAAATTTCCGATCCCGGTTAATTTTTTTGAAGAGGGAAATGGTACCTTTAAGGCCTGGAGTTTACATAGAATATTCTATGAAAAGAGAAAAAATCAAGGAGGTTTTCAAGAAATGACGTTGACTAGATTTTCAAAGAAAAAATAAAGTGTGACAGGAATTCTGCAGGTCTGTAGGTCTGCTACGTCGCAAACGGATATACGTTGTTTCGCCGTTTAGCCATGCTGCCGTAGTGAGGAAGAACGCCGTATGAACATTCCAGGGTTGCCAAAGTTCCTTTGATAAAATGTTCATTTCCGAGGAAACTTATGAATATTTTCCCTTGAAATTTTCAGGAGCTGCAGGTGAAATTGCGGCACTGGATGCGAGAAGGGCACTTCTCAATTGCGGTGTCTCAGAATCTCTGCTGCGAATTGACCCCTTGGAGAAGAATTCAATGGATGATTTTTCCAGAATTCTTTCCATAGAAAATTGTAGAATCACAAGGAATACTCAGTAAAAATTTTAGTGAAACGGATGCATTCACTTGCCTTACAATGAATGAAATATTAGATGAGACTCTGAAAAGCTGCAACCAAGAAGTGCCCTTTTCGCATCCAGTGCCTCATTTGCGCACAAAATTATCTAAAAAATTGGAAGGAAAATCCTCACAAGTTTATTAGGAAATTCGTGTTTTATCAAAGGAAATTTAGCAACGCCTGAAGGTTCATACGACGTTTTTCCTTAGCCCGGCAGCACGGATATGCACTTCACTCGGTCAGCACTGCCGGGGAATGCAGGTGAATCTCAATAGAGTCTGCGTTGGGAGCTCCTCTGATTGAGTCTCAAACTCCAGGTCGCAAGTGCGTATCATTAAAACTCGTTCTGATTTATTGGCTGAATCTTTACAGCAGGCAGTAAATCTCCCGACTTCCGCGGGTCTGCCACTTATTCAGTCGCGCATCCGACCACTGATCAGGTCCCAGCCCAGCTGCAAGATGCCCAGTCCCAGACCCTCCTCTTGTCCTAAAGACCCTATTATTCAGTTGAATTATGATAATGATAGAATCCAGTATGCTCAATGAATGCGCAAAATATATGTCGCAGTTTTAAAAGAACGGGTCATTGGAGCAAAACGCATAATCGCGTTTGAAAGTTGTGTTTTGAAGAATTGCAAAAAAACTTGATTTTGAGTCTGATTTTTTTACATTTAATGCTGGTACGTTAGACGAGCTCAGTAAAACACGGCGTAACCGCGTTTGAAAGTTGTGTTTTGAAGAATTGCAAAAAAAACTTGACATCAAACTTGACGCTGGATCTGATTTTTTTAAATTTAATGCCGGTATGTAATATAAGCTCAGAAAAACACGGCTTTGAGGACTGCTTTTATATGGAGCAAAATCGAATCCACTTTCAAGCATGCCATCCTCGTGAATTTACCAATTACCGCTATAAAATTACTATTTATTGGTAAAGTTTAAGATTTAAGGTGACAACTGCCCCCAGCTTTGTCCCCTATTACTACGTCATTGTATGTTCCAGCGTCTTCAATTCTTTTTTAGGAACGTGACCTGATGTGTCACATAATTGTTCATTTCAAAATCAGCCCAACTTCGTGGGGCAAAAATGCAAAAACCGAAGAAAAAAAATCTCATGTGGATGAAACAGTATTTTGTGAGTTGGAATTTTTCTGACTATGGGTATTGGTGATTTGTCAAAAAGAGACTAAATTGCAGAGGTTGCAAAGTCTTCGCTTTTGCCAAATAAGGTTTAGCCTAACCAGATTTGCTTTCATGTAGGAGGTCAAAAAAATGCATGGGGAAGCAATTGTATTAAAGTGTTTCCGACCTTAAAAACCATGTTTTTCTGCATCAAAAAAATGTTTTGAACTTCTCGGAGTCGTGTCACATTTGAAAAGAACTCAGTTATCACCCCACGCACAGGGAAGTATCCCCTTGAAAATTCTTACGGGAACGAGAATCAGTAGACTGCGTCCCTAAGGAAGAACGCCGCAATGAACATTCGAGAGTTGCTAACTTTTCTTCGATAAAACTTTCATCCTTAAGGAAAGTAATGAATAATTTTACTTGAGTTTTTCAGGGCCTTTAGGTGAAATTGCGAACAAAATTATCCGAAAAATTAAAAGAAAAATATTCATAAGTTTACTAGGAAATTCACGTTTTATTAAATGAAATTTGACAACGCCTGAAGGTTCATACGGCGTTTTTCCTTAGCACGGCAGTAGAGACGAACCTAGCGAGGAGGTCAAAGTGGGACAAAGTAAGGTGCCTGACAGCTGGAGTCGGCGCTCGGGTAACAGAGGTCTCAGCTCCCGCACTCCCGCAGGAACGGACTGTCAACGACTCGACGCGTTGTCCGGTGAGCAACGGACCGGCCGGTGTCAGACTCGAGCCACCGGTCGGCCAGTAATTATCCCTCGATTTCTTTGGCACTTAATTTATGGAGTCGCTTTGCATGCCACCGCCCGGTGGTTCCATTGTGCCCCGCTCGGCGGGACAATGCCAACGTATCAATAAACGATGGCAAATCGCGATGCAACTGTGTTGAGCGTTGAATGCTTCGGTCGGACCCTCACCACTCACTCCCCGTCAGCCGTCGTGCTCTTGTCTAAGTGTTCTGAACGTTGTCAAATGCAGGGACAAAATGTACTTCATTTTACGATTAATAACCCCTCGTTTCTGGATCATTCTAGGGTTTCCGGACATTTTGTCAACGATTTTTTGTCCGCGAACCTTTTTTGTCCAGTAGTTTACGTCCACACGTAAAATAAGCAACAGTGACTTTGTCAGAGCGTTGTATTTTAGTCGGTATGTAAAATTATAATGACAATATGGAAATGAGAAATTGATAGAGAAGGAGGGGTTGTTATGGTTGCTCATTTTCTAAATGAAATGTTATTACTTTCTCCTATTGAATCATCTTTTTAAATTATCATCGGTGAATATTTGGTTTTATTTCTATCCTTAAAATATTGAATGTACAATATACCGTATTATATGTATAATTGTATAGGTACTTTTTTATTTTTTCTTTACGAAATTATTACTTCATTTTGAAAACATTTATATTTTTAAAACGTGACATATATTTGTAAAACCTTTTCCAAGCGACATTAATCTCAATGAGCCGCACCTGCTGTGCCGCCAGAAACTGCAAAAATGAATAAAAGAGGAAAAAAACCAAGAAGCACGCAATCTTTAGTTTTAACCCATTTGTACACCGATCTTTTAGAGTCAAATACGTCAAATTTTGAGCGTTTCGTTGCGCGCACACCTCGCTGCAGCACAATAAAAGCACAAAATGTAAAAGAAAAAATTAAAGTGCTATGGAAATCATTAAATTTGACACGGGACCACCAATATTTAAAAAACACACATTATATTATTATCCTCCTTTGATAAATTGATACATATTTTTTTACCATCAATTTAAATGAGAATAATCAATGCAGAGTGTGCTAGCATTTCAAAATCATGAGTTAAAAAACGCTGACTATGCGAGTATAAATATTAAAGCCTAACAGAGCGGAGCGGCGCGGCGTGCTGCCAGCGCGAGAGGCTCACTGGCGCCTACAAACCTAAGTGGATACTTCACGCATTGTACAATGCTTGAAGTATCCACTTAGGTTTGTAGGCGCCAATGCGCGTTTCGCGCTGGCTGCCCGCTCGCCGTGCGGCGGCGCCTGAATCAACTATTTCACAACAGAGGTGTTGCACAGTATTATACAAAATTGAACGTATTAAGAATGTTTCTATTTATGGTAAAACTTAAAATTAAAATAAAAATAAGTTCAAGACAAACCACGATGCTATTCATTTTTATGTATAATTAAATTACTTACATGCCGAAGCAGTAGTAATTGGAGCTCAACTTATGCCGGCGATGTTCATTATACTTTTCAAGAATATAATGTGGTCTAGTGAGTTTTTACGGCAAAAATTGGTCATGAACATTTAAAACTGTATTTTCCTTGAATTTAAGTTGTCGCTCAGGGTTGACGGTAAAGATCCAATTTCTGCCCCTAATAATACCCCTTCTTTAACGCAGAGGTAGGTGGTTAATCGGAAACCCGAAACTGGAACTTCTGGAAACTGGAAAGCTGGAACTACATTCCGCGAACTCTTCTAACCCTGAGCGTGTTACACAGGAAAGGAACGCAGTTGTAGAGTTCTGTTTCGTAGAATTCCACCATTGAGGACCGCCCTGACCCGCGGCTAGATTCGGCAGAATGGAACTGTCCTCGGCCTCCTAGCTGACTCACTCATTAGAGCAAAGGACTTTCTAGACGGAAGAAAGTGTTGAGTGGATGCAAGGAAGACCCTCATTTCCATGAGGCAGGAAACTTTTACTCTCCGAGGTGATGAGCACGTACGCATCGGCCACCACCCACCGACGCCGGCCGAGACAGGGCCAAGAGGCGCTCCGAGTCAAGGATGTGGCCCCACAGCGCCGGGAGGAGCTTTTGAAAAAAGAGAAGCCTCTTAAATTTAATAAGCCGCGCTAATAGCCCTTATTAGCCGCTGATAATCAATAAACGTTCCTCCAACATGTTGATTAATTAGTCGGAAGAGTCGGTGTTGTCAGCTCTAACGGAAATGGGCTTACAGACAGAAATGAATCAGTGAGTTCGAAAATACACCAACTCGGGTTTTTTTCGATTACTTTTTTACGGTTTAGTAACACTTATGGATAGAAGCATCTGCACGCAAAAGGAAATTTCGAAATTGCAATCGGAAGTGCTCGAAACAGCGACGGGAAAAGGGAAAAATCCAAGTATTTCATTTGAAGTTTTGTAAATATTCAAGCGTTATTCAATTCGAAAAATATAAATGTTTCTGGGCAGACTATGAAAAATCAGTATCCAAAAGTCGGTGAGAACGAAAACACACCAACTCGGAAATTTTTAAACGCTTAATTCTCTATCATCAAACATGGTGTATCGATTTCAATTTGGTGCTTTACAAAGTCTCTAAGTACTTATCCTTTGGCACCAAAAAGATTTTTCTTAAACTAACTTCTTCGCCCGCTGCGCAATTTTAGGTGTTTCCTGAACAATATTTTTCCCGAGTTGGTGTGTTTTCGAACTCACTAATTCAAATGTTACTCAGCATGTTCGTAGACGGAAGCCTCCTATTCTGCTGTGCTAAGTAAAAACGCCATACGAGCCTTTAGACGTTGTTCCAGTGAAAAACGAATTTAATGAGAAAATGATGAATATTTTTCATCAAATTTTCCAGACAAGTTTGTTCGCAATTTCATCTAAAACGCTGCAAATTTCGGGGGAAAATATGCATGAAATTCTTTAAAAAGAAAATACATGTTAAATCCGAGGAAATGTGCCAATTCTTGAATGTTCATTCGGGATTCTTCTTTAGCACGGCACTATTATAAGATGAGTTTGGACATTCTCATCCTTTACGTGATGTTTTGATGAAGTAATAAAATACAAGATTTAAGCTTGGTGTAAGTAGACATCTAGAATGGAAAATTAATAAACCGGCTCTTAATCACAGTTTTAAAGAGTTGTGTTTAACTTTTTTTTTCTAATGTGGCAGAAAGTGCAGTAAATTTAAGATTTATAAAAAAGACCTTTTATTCTTCTTTAGAAATAAGAATGTGAAGAAATGTAAGATTTCAAAATAGTGCATGAGTAAAATGTGTAATGATATAGAGAAATCTGAAGTTTTGAGTCAATCCATGTACACGAAAAAACACTAAAAATCTCCCCCTTACATACACCATCTTTTTCCCTCAGTCTGGCATTGATACGCATTAGAGTTCAAATTTTCTAATGTAATGAAAATGTTTAGAATCTTCGCCCTTGTTTTTCCTGCAGGATAGTGTGGACCTAGCACTCTTCTAAATGTACCATCCTGTCAATCTCTCTATCCATAGGAAATTATGTTTGAGAATATTCTGATTGGAACATTTTTAGTATACAGGGTGTCTCCGACCACTTTTACCTGGTTTTTGCTAGGGCGTTTGAGGTCGGGCGAACCCTCCAAGGGGTACTAACTAAAGAGAGGCTTCGATACGATGAAATTTGGATTCCTCAGGGTCGATTCCCTATTCGTTCGCGCCATCTTTGACTTCGTCTGATGTAAAATAACCGCACTGGAAAAAAAACAAAAAAACACATTGGATCTAGAGTCCAGACTCTTAAAAACATCTACAAGAAAAAGTACTCTGACTCAATCAGAATCTAGCTTAAATTAAGAACCAAGCCTCTTAATTTAAGCGGATTTCGTTTTGATTCAAGGAAAAATCCGATGAATCAAGAGTATTTTTTCTTGTCAATGTTTTCAAGAGTCTTGACTCTAGATCCAACGTGTTTTTTTCCAGTGCGAAAAAATAGCCGTGCGTGGGATACGTGGTCTGAGCTACCCTGTATATACTGTAAAATGGTAAATTTCTCGTCCATATCATCATTATACAATGGTTACATAATGTTACCGATCTAATTTTTCACTGAATCATAGTGGTGACGCTTCACTCCCTCTCGCAAATTTAAAATTCTTCGGAGACTTTAACGCCGGAGCAGAAAATCAAGCATCGAAACACGATTCTGTGACCGGCGCAGCTGACCCATTACGTCTGATTGTCCATACCACCTCCTGCACAGGGAAGAAAACCTCGTCCGTGGGATCCGAAGTTTAGGTCATTTGGATCTCTGAAGTTTTCGAATTGAGCATCTGAACACTTTAGGTCTAGCTGTGGAGGTTCGGATCACACATCTGAAACTTCAATTCTTACATCTGAAGTACTTCAGATGTGAGAACCGAAGTTTTTCGGATGTGAGAACCGAAGTACTTCAGATGTAAGAACTGAAGTTTCAGATGTGTGATCCAAACCTCAGCATCTGGACCTAAAGTGTTGAGATGCTCAATCCAAAAACTTCAGAGATCCATATGACTTAAACTTCGGGTCCCACGCACGAGGTTTTTTCTGGGTGTAGTTCCTCTGGCGACGATCGGACCGAGTCTCAAAGGGATGAAACTTAGCAAAGCAACGATTCACTGCCAATCTCGAAAACCGAGGACCAGGATATCGATAAGATAAGCAAGCGGCTGGAGCGTGGGGCGCAGTGGTCAGTGGTCAGTGGCACTCACCGCAAGGACGCATGAGGCCGCGGCCGGCAATTTAGCTTGCACCGCCGCCGGCCGGCTTTCACTGACTGTTCCGGTGTTCCGCAGTTCGGACCGCTCCGGTCCGTTCCGCGCGTTCCCGGCTCTAAAAGCTCAGGTTTTCACTCGCAGTAATTGAGGGGGTTTGCGGGTATTAACGAAAACACCGCCCGGAGCCGCTCGTTAATCCGGCGTAATGTCCGTCGTTCGCCGGCCCGTTGATTAAATTGAATAATCGATTATCGATATCTCGCCATTTGAAGCTATGGTAAAGAATCAATTACTAAGGTGCTCGCCGCGAGCACCCTGATAATCGATCTTTTTTCATAGGTTTAAATGGCTTAACAATCGATATATCGCAATTGTCGCCACGCCACTGGATTAAAACATCCTATTTCACGGTTTGTCAGGGCGGGTTGCGGTCATCCGGCAACAGGGATTATGTCTGGGGGCTTATGGTCGACAAGAACACGGTGGAGAACCGGGTGGAGATGGGGGTCCGCCTGCTCTGTGGCCGCTTGCCACACTTTACGCGCGGCTCCGGGCGTGTTCGCGTGGCGGGTTTCGTTATTGGAGCAAGTGCACGGGAGGTGTTATTGCACTCTCGTCCATCAAGGTGCTAGAATCTGCGAACGTCTGATGTTCTCCCCCTCTATTTTGCTAGAGTTTCATGGCTCATATTCCGATTTTGGAACTCGCAGCAAGCTATACTGCGTGCTAGGGAAAAACGCCGTATGAACTTACGAGAGTTGCCAAATTTCCTCCGATAAAATGTTTTGAGTAGGGATATTTATATTTTCCCCTGAAATTTTCAGGAACTGTGGGTGAAATTTCGGACAAAATTATGTGAAAAACTGGAAGGAAAATACCCATAGGTTTACCAGGAAATTTGTGTTTTATTAAAGGGAATTTGGCAACGCCTGAAGGTTCATACGGCGTTCTTCCTTAGCACGGCAGTATACGCTATTTTTACGGTCTGCATATTCGTGAAAGATAGACTCACTCCCTGCACAAGACAGACTGGCATGGAAAGATTGGACATTTCAGTGATATATTTCATGAAATTTCACGAGGCTGTGGAATATTTCATAATTTTCACGGGCTGGAATATGCAACCCGCACTCAAACACACAAAAATAGAAAAGAGTCACAATTTGTACATTTTGCGAAACATTAACAGAAACCGGTATTTTTCAATAACCTTTATAAATGTCTGAAATTTCATGAAATATTTCACGTGAAATTTCAAGATTTTATCTTTTATGAAATTTTGCCACCCTGCTCACCCATATATTGCAGTCCTTTCGAACCCACAGGGACGGAAGTCTGATTAAACGCAGGAAATCTGTTGTTCCAGCAGATGCACTCGTTAGTTGTGAGGAAATTGATCGCTAATCCCGGGATTCGAATTCAGGGATTATTGACCTGGAATCAGGCGCGCTGACCACGCACTAGGGCAACCCAGGTCGATAATACCTATAATTTTTATGTAAAGGTTGGCAAAAAATATTACTGAAAATAAATTTCTAGAGCAGTTCTTTAAAAAGGTCCTCATTCCCTCCTAATGGAGCTTGGAAACCTGAAATCTTATGGTAAAAGTTTTAGTCTGAATTCAAAACTGGTTTTGGCTGTATTATATTTCGAGGTTTGCATTGAAGAATGTATATTCACCAGCATTACTATGTTGCCAAAACCAGCTGAAATTATTACGAAGGCTTATTTTTTACAGGGTTTAATTTTCACAGGGTCCCTGAAAAAGGAGATATCTTTTCGAAAGACCCTCTCGTTCCCAAATTTTTTCCAGAAGAAATTCAGAGTTGCAGCCATGATAACTATTTGTTTATGCGTTATGGAGAGTCCACCTGCGTCATAGGTCAAATTCTTATGCAGATATAATGAAGAACACATGATTCATGGTTCATGATCCACAAAGGGCAGTAACCTTGCTCGTGTATTAAGCCACCGCCAAACAACTGCCGCAACTGCCATCTCCGCAAGGAGAATCTGAATAATTTCAGACGCGGGCCCTCCTGGTAGATCCATTTTGGTTCCTAGAGCTACCTTGATGATTGTCGATTATCATTGCTCTTATCCTCGTTGCCGGCGAACCTTTAATGGAAAATTCTTTCAATTCATGTGACGATCCTCGGAAAAAGTCCTCTTAGTCTACGGAGGCAACATTTCCTGAAGAGCGATTCTTTTCGAGTATGGTCAAAAAACCGAATTCAGACATTTTGACGGAAAACTCTCTCTGGTGTCTTAAAAAAATAAGTTTTCAGCCGTTTAGTTATTTTGGTGCCAGTAGAGAGAGTGAAGTTGCATCATAATCCAGAAATTTTGGGGTCTGGAAATGACAGAATTGAATTTGAGGTAGTATTTTCTTAAGACTATGCTGTTTGGACTGCAAACTTTAAGCCAACGTGACAGTAGAGTGGAAATGCCGATTTAAAAACACCTGAGATGTCGAAATGTAACCTAACCTAAGTTCAGCGTTGCCGTGTGACCTAACCTAACCCAACCCAACCTAACCTAACCTAACCTAACCTAACCAAACCTAACCTAACCTAAGTCCATTTCAGTCGCGGGTTGCGTGCCTCGCCGACCTAAGGTGCAGATATGCGGGTTGCATACCTTACGGACGGGAGGCGTCCTATGTTGGTCGCGCACCTCGCCGGTGCTCAACGATGATTTGCGATGTGCATTCCTCACGAATCTCTGGAAATGCGGGTTGCATACCTTACATACTCCAGGCGTTAACATGCGGGTTGCATACCTTACGGAAGTAAGGCGCTTGTATATGGGTTGCATACCTTACGGCGAGAGTACGGCGTTTACCTAGCTTAACCTCTACACCCCCCCTCAAATGGATGACGTCATCCCACCCGCACTTTGATGTTCCCGCGCCGATTCAGGTGATCTTCTATCAACTCCTCCTCCGGCCGCCGTTCAGGGTGCGACCAAGTTTAAAGTCCAGTGGCGTGGCGTGCTTTGCGATTTATCGATTGATCTGTCATTTAAACCTATGAAAAAAGATCGATTATCAGGGTGCTCGCAGCGAACACCTTACTAATCGATTCTTTACCATAGCTTCAAACGGCGAGATATCGACAATCGATCATTCACGCCACGCCACCGGTTTAAACCTGCATCAAAGGCGCAGAGCCGCGCTCGGATCGAACGCTGCCCGAACGAGTCTGAGCCTGCCGGGACAAGTCTGAACCGGTTCGGGTCTCTTTTCCTTCGAGCGACCGGGAACAAGTTCCGAACCTGCCCGACGTTGCCACCTCGTGACTCCTTCATCTCTGCGACGTTGCCGCTCCGTTCAGCCCCCCGGGTGTAATTTCACGGTTTTCCTAAATAAATAAAAATGAAGAAAATAAGAAATGAATAAAAAATAAATACAAATAATAAACAAGCAGAAAAATCCAACATGAATATGTTGGAAAAGCGTGCCGAATATAAATGTTGGACACAAACCTACTATTTTCACGTTTTGTCATTTGCATCAATTGGTACTTTTTGCTAAATTTGGGAGAAAATATTGATTCATGAACGTTGAATGTAAATTGATTTTAAAGATTCCGTCCAATTATCTTGATTTTAAGCTGATATGCGGCATTTCGCACGACCGTGATTTGGGCGAACTGCCGTGCATCGAAATCGCGTTGAGTTAATCTCTTTGGATTTCGAACTGTAACTTCTCTCCTATTCGGCCGATTTTTACAAATGAGGTCTCTTTTTATTTGTACTTTAACGGAAAGTAAGGAAAAACTCGCTAAATAGACGGAAAACAATTTTTGTGAAAATTTGGTGGATCCTGGCGTCACGGTGAATGGTTAATCGGGCGTGGAAGATAATAGGTTCGACGAGGCGACCCTCTCCTCGCCGTCTTTTATTGCCTTGCTCGAAACCTGACACCCAAAGCTATATCGGGAGATAACTGCAGTGGTTTGAGTGGATTTCTGCAGGGGCCACGGTTAGTACATGGTATAAAGAGTCACGAGGCTCATCACAGATTGCACTTGCAGTGCAAGACGCTCATTGGCTAAACAGTTTTGGCGGGAAAGAAGGTTCTAGAGTTGAGTCCTCCGAGCGTAAGAAAGCTTCTATGAGGTTTTTGTCAAATGAAATAATACGGTTTTGACAGGAAAATGTTCTCAAGGGTTCCCAATTAGCAGTTCATTCGGTTTTTTGGTAAGAGACCATCAAGGCTTGACAGTATAATGATTCGAAGACAAGAAAACGGGTCCGAGGAAAAAAATATTTGGACGGCCCGTTGAATAGCATTGGTTGATCGGTGTGCTGTACCGTGGTACATCCGAGTGATTTCAAAAAGCGAGCCCTACTGGCACGCTTGATAGATAAAATGAAAAAAAAGAGAAAATAAACTTTTGTGTCTTAATGGACGAGACGCCGTTAAAATTCATGAATAAAATTTCAAAAACTTAAAGATAGACTCGCCCGTCTTAAGAATCGAACCCGGACCGTTCTGATAAGAACTCGATTAGAAATCCGGGCTTCTACCGACCGAGCAAGTCTATCTTCGGAAACGTAACGGTGAAAATACTCCTACAAATAATTTCCTACCCACCGGTGTTGGAGCTTTAGACACCACCCCTAACCTTATATCGACCCAGTTGAACAGATAAATAAACGTAAAAACAAAGTGTTCCGTTTGCAATTTTTATTTCTAAAACAAAAAAGATTACATGGATTTAGCTAAAAGTAAATAATAAACATTTTAAATTCTTGAAAATTATAAACTTACATTCGTTAACGTATTGAAGTCGTGAAATTATAAACTTACATTCATTAACTTATTAAAGTCTCGAAAATTATAAATTTACATTCATTAACGTATTAAAATGATAGGTACAATTGAAGATGTTATAGGTTACACGAATCCAAATAATAGTCTTTACATCAGATCTGGGAGGGATGAGAGTGACAGAGAGAGCGGTGGAGTGGAACAGCATCGTCCTACAGGAGGCTCGCGGTATAATTGTTCAGCAGCCGGTCAAATTTTACACGAATCGGGAAACCCAAGTTTAAAACCACTGAAACCAGGTTTAAAACCAATGAAACCAGGTTTTAAACCACAAAACACATTTAGGAACCACCATATTTTAGTTTAAAACCTCAAAAACTGAGTCTAAAACCGATATAACCACATTCCAAACCGGAGAATCTCTGTTCAGAACCAGGAAACTCGAGGTTAAAACCATTAAACACAATTGTCATCTCCGGAACCTTGTTAAAAACCAAACCGGGAAACCCAAGTTTAAAACCACTGAAACCAAGTTTAAAACCACTGAAACCAGGTTTAAAACCACTGAAACCAGGTTTAAAAACCAATGAAACCAGGTTTTAAACCACAAAACACATTTAGGAACCGCCATATTTCAGTTTAAAACCCCAAAAACTGAGTCTAAAACCGATATAACCACATTCCAAACCGGAGAATCTCTGTTCAGAACCAGGAAACTCGAGGGTAAAACCCTTAAACACAATTGTCATCTCCGGAACCTTGTTAAAAACCAGAATAACCACATTGAAAATAACCAAATTTGAAACCGAAGGAACCCTGTTTCAAACCAGGAAAACCACATTGAAAACCGGGAAACCCAAGTTTAAAACCACTGAAACCAAGTTTAAAACCACTGAAACCAGGTTTAAAACCAATGAAACCAGGTTTTAAACCACAAAACACATTTAGGAACCACCATATTTCAGTTTAAAACCCAAAAAACTGAGTCTAAAACCGATATAACCACATTCCAAACCGGAGAATCTCTGTTCAGAACCAGGAAACTCGAGGGTAAAACCCTTAAACACAATTGTCATCTCCGGAACCTTGTTAAAAACCAGAATAACCACATTGAAAACCGACAAACTCCAGTTCAGAACCGAGAATACCCCCTTTGGAACCACTTTTATCAAATTTAATCTCTCTACCGGTTATAATTGTGGTTTTTCTGGTTTGAATCAGGGTTCCTTCGGTTTCAAATGTGGTTATTTTGCCTCCTTGACCCGGTTTTTGGAGATTAAACTGGATAAAAGTGGTTCCAAAGGGGGTATTCTCGGTTCTGAACTGGAGTTTGTCGGTTTTCAATGTGGTTATTCTGGTTTTTAACAAGGTTCCGGAGATGACAATTGTGTTTAAGGGTTTTACCCTCGAGTTTCCTGGTTCTGAACAGAGATTCTCCGGTTTGGAATGTGGTTATATCGGTTTTAGACTCAGTTTTTTGGGTTTTAAACTGAAATATGGTGGTTCCTAAATGTGTTTTGTGGTTTAAAACCTGGTTTCATTGGTTTTAAACCTGGTTTCAGTGGTTTTAAACTTGGTTTCAGTGGTTTTAAACTTGGGTTTCCCGGTTTTCAATGTGGTTTTCCTGGTTTGAAACAGGGTTCCTTCGGTTTCAAATTTGGTTATTTTCAATGTGGTTATTCTGGTTTTTAACAAGGTTCCGGAGATGACAATTGTGTTTAAGGGTTTTACCCTCGAGTTTCCTGGTTCTGAACAGAGATTCTCCGGTTTGGAATGTGGTTATATCGGTTTTAGACTCAGTTTTTGGGGTTTTAAACTGAAATATGGCGGTTCCTAAATGTGTTTTGTGGTTTAAAACCTGGTTTCATTGGTTTTAAACCTGGTTTCAGTGGTTTTAAACCTGGTTTCAGTGGTTTTAAACTTGGTTTCAGTGGTTTTAAACTTGGGTTTCCCGGTTTGGTTTTTAACAAGGTTCCGGAGATGACAATTGTGTTTAATGGTTTTAACCTCGAGTTTCCTGGTTCTGAACAGAGATTCTCCGGTTTGGAATGTGGTTATATCGGTTTTAGACTCAGTTTTTGAGGTTTTAAACTAAAATATGGTGGTTCCTAAATGTGTTTTGTGGTTTAAAACCTGGTTTCATTGGTTTTAAACCTGGTTTCAGTGGTTTTAAACTTGGGTTTCCCGATTCGTGTAAAATTTGACCGGCTGCTGAACAATTATACCGCGAGCCTCCTGTAGGACGATGCTGTTCCACTCCACCGCTCTCTCTGTCACTCTCATCCCTCCCAGATCTGATGTAAAGACTATTATTTGGATTCGTGTAACCTATAACATCTTCAATTGTACCTATCATTTTAATACGTTAATGAATGTAAATTTATAATTTTCGAGACTTTAATAAGTTAATGAATGTAAGTTTATAATTTCACGACTTCAATACGTTAACGAATGTAAGTTTATAATTTTCAAGAATTTAAAATGTTTATTATTTACTTTTAGCTAAATCCATGTAATCTTTTTTGTTTTAGAAATAAAAATTGCAAACGGAACACTTTGTTTTTACGTTTATTTATCTGTTCAACTGGGTCGATATAAGGTTAGGGGTGGTGTCTAAAGCTCCAACACCGGTGGGTAGGAAATTATTTGTAGGAGTATTTTCACCGTTACGTTTCCGAAGATAGACTTGCTCGGTCGGTAGAAGCCCGGATTTCTAATCGAGTTCTTATCAGAACGGTCCGGGTTCGATTCTTAAGACGGGCGAGTCTATCTTTAAGTTTTTGAAATTTTATTCATGAATTTTAACGGCGTCTCGTCCATTAAGACACAAAAGTTTATTTTCTCTTTTTTTTCATTTTATCTATCAAGCGTGCCAGTAGGGCTCGCTTTTTGAAATCACTCGGATGTACCACGGTACAGCACACCGATCAACCAATGCTATTCAACGGGCCGTCCAAATATTTTTTTCCTCGGACCCGTTTTCTTGTCTTCGAATCATTATACTGTCAAGCCTTGATGGTCTCTTACCAAAAAACCGAATGAACTGCTAATTGGGAACCCTTGAGAACATTTTCCTGTCAAAACCGTATTATTTCATTTGACAAAAACCTCATAGAAGCTTTCTTACGCTCGGAGGACTCAACTCTAGAACCTTCTTTCCCGCCAAAACTGTTTAGCCAATGAGCGTCTTGCACTGCAAGTGCAATCTGTGATGAGCCTCGTGACTCTTTATACCATGTACTAACCGTGGCCCCTGCAGAAATCCACTCAAACCACTGCAGTTATCTCCCGATATAGCTTTGGGTGTCAGGTTTCGAGCAAGGCAATAAAAGACGGCGAGGAGAGGGTCGCCTCGTCGAACCTATTATCTTCCACGCCCGATTAACCATTCACCGTGACGCCAGGATCCACCAAATTTTCACAAAAATTGTTTTCCGTCTATTTAGCGAGTTTTTCCTTACTTTCCGTTAAAGTACAAATAAAAAGAGACCTCATTTGTAAAAATCGGCCGAATAGGAGAGAAGTTACAGTTCGAAATCCAAAGAGATTAACTCAACGCGATTTCGATGCACGGCAGTTCGCCCAAATCACGGTCGTGCGAAATGCCGCATATCAGCTTAAAATCAAGATAATTGGACGGAATCTTTAAAATCAATTTACATTCAACGTTCATGAATCAATATTTTCTCCCAAATTTAGCAAAAAGTACCAATTGATGCAAATGACAAAACGTGAAAATAGTAGGTTTGTGTCCAACATTTATATTCGGCACGCTTTTCCAACATATTCATGTTGGATTTTTCTGCTTGTTTATTATTTGTATTTATTTTTTATTCATTTCTTATTTTCTTCATTTTTATTTATTTAGGAAAACCGTGAAATTACACCCGGGGGGCTGAACGGAGCGGCAACGTCGCAGAGATGAAGGAGTCACGAGGTGGCAACGTCGGGCAGGTTCGGAACTTGTTCCCGGTCGCTCGAAGGAAAAGAGACCCGAACCGGTTCAGACTTGTCCCGGCAGGCTCAGACTCGTTCGGGCAGCGTTCGATCCGAGCGCGGCTCTGCGCCTTTGATGCAGGTTTAAACCGGTGGCGTGGCGTGAATGATCGATTGTCGATATCTCGCCGTTTGAAGCTATGGTAAAGAATCGATTAGTAAGGTGTTCGCTGCGAGCACCCTGATAATCGATCTTTTTTCATAGGTTTAAATGACAGATCAATCGATAAATCGCAAAGCACGCCACGCCACTGGACTTTAAACTTGGTCGCACCCTGAACGGCGGCCGGAGGAGGAGTTGATAGAAGATCACCTGAATCGGCGCGGGAACATCAAAGTGCGGGTGGGATGACGTCATCCATTTGAGGGGGGGTGTAGAGGTTAAGCTAGGTAAACGCCGTACTCTCGCCGTAAGGTATGCAACCCATATACAAGCGCCTTACTTCCGTAAGGTATGCAACCCGCATGTTAACGCCTGGAGTATGTAAGGTATGCAACCCGCATTTCCAGAGATTCGTGAGGAATGCACATCGCAAATCATCGTTGAGCACCGGCGAGGTGCGCGACCAACATAGGACGCCTCCCGTCCGTAAGGTATGCAACCCGCATATCTGCACCTTAGGTCGGCGAGGCACGCAACCCGCGACTGAAATGGACTTAGGTTAGGTTAGGTTTGGTTAGGTTAGGTTAGGTTAGGTTAGGTTGGGTTGGGTTAGGTTAGGTCACACGGCAACGCTGAACTTAGGTTAGGTTACATTTCGACATCTCAGGTGTTTTTAAATCGGCATTTCCACTCTACTCGTGACGTAGTTTGATTTGAAATTCTTGGTTGTTTTTTGTTCCAGAATGTTTGTAAAGTACTTCTCAATACTCTAGTATTTTGATGTTCTTTGAGCTGAGGCCCATATTCTCGGAAATGGTAGCACATTCGGTACCTCTTTTTTTTTTTTTTTTTTTTTTTTTTTTTGAAATAACATATTTATTAGTTTATTTACAAGTTACAGCAAACATTCGGTACCTCTGCCGTGATAGCTAAAGGAGCAGTTTTTGAAATTCAGGCTAAATTGCGCTAAACAAATGCTGCTAAATTGCTAAACCATCGGTCAATTTTTCGGTCATCAAGCATTACTTAGAGAATTTAAGCGTTGACTTCCCAGAGCTTAAACTGAGGGGCACGGAAAAAACAACTTAGCGCTGAGCAATAACATTTTAAGTAACATAGCGCCAACTATAGGCAGTAGGGCTGAGTCCTACAGCCTGTAGCCCTGGACATTAAAGCTGTGGGACTGGACTCAAAAGCTGCAGGGTTCATCAATACTACCTTTAGTTGGTGCTATTTTACCGAAAGTGTTAGGGCTCAGCGCTAAGTTGTTTTTTTTCTGAGGAGGGTGACAGTGCGGGATCTCTAAAGTACAAAAGTGTCGCTGAAAGGGATAGTTGAGCCATAAAATCGAATTTTGACATTTTGACTGAAAACTCTGTCTTAGGAAAAGAGCAGATGTTACATTACTTTCACAATCAATCCGCAAGAAATGTAAGAAGATTGAAAACGCTCACTTTTCTACCGCCGCGTTTAAGTCTCCCGGAAATTCTCTTGTACTGGAATCTAAGCGTGACTTTCGGAGTCAACTTTTACACTATATGAAAAATAGCGGTGTGCTTCGTCGTGTGAGACGCACTGAACTCTTTACTGGACTTTTGCTTATTGGCCTTGCCTTCACGGGACATTTCATGGGATTTGTCCCAAGGGATAATCTCACTTGGTAACTTGCGAAAAATATTAAGTTAGTCAATATTAATCGCATTGCCAAGTAGGGCAGCCCTATCGACTTTCTTCTGAAAATCTTCAGTAGAAGGGAAAAACTGCTTATTTGAATTGAGTGGTGCATTTACTGACATTCCTGGCATAATCGATGGGATTTTAGAACTTTCAAGAAGTACGATCAGTTGGTTGTGCCTCTTTTGTGCACAAGATCTTTTAAAGAAACATTTTAAATATTAAATTGATCCCTGGGTGTAATTGTCCATGGAGGAAATTTATATCAATGAAACAGCATGTAGCTGATGTTAGGATAGATTAAGCCCTCCACGAAAACGTAAGTAAGGAACGGGTGCTCAACCCGGAACTAGCGGCAGAAATCGGAACAAAAGTTGCAGGGACGGGCGGAATTGGCGGTGGGAAAAGTGGTAGCCCTGATTGATTGCCCCAACGTCAAAGATTGAGCACGAAATTGGCAAACCGCTGAGTGTTTGAAAAATATGACGTTCTTATCTCACTGGAAGCGTAATAGACTTTACATGGGCTGACGCATTGACAGTTTTCATGTTCGACGGAAACCGGTCCTGCAACGACCCTGAGACAGTGTTGCCGGCCACGATGAAGTAATTGAGGAAATTTCAACTTTCACTAGGTTCTTTTCGTGTGTCCTGGAAACGGCCGAGAAATTTCGGGGTAAATAGTTCACTTTTATTGAATTTGTCTGTTGAATATGAATATGAAAAATTGTAGGCAACGCCAAGTAATAACTTCCTGATCCTGAAACTATTCTTTGAGACACTTATGTCCCGAGCAGATCAATTCGTTTGTATCGCTTGAGAATATGAGGTTGCATCATGGTTCAAAAATACTGTCTAGAAACATGGCAAATTAAAACTTTAAAGCTTTTCTCAGAACTACATTTTTTTAGTCCACACCTCGGTTAGACATAATAATCAGCGTTTTTCTACCACCGTGTTTGTACAGCACTCTACTAAACAGTAACTAAGGCGGGAATTGAAACATGGGTGAACAAAGCTAAAACATTAAAAACACTAAAAGGCAAGACATTTGAAGCTGTTACCAGTTCATTTTCAGCTGCAAAAATCACAAATAAATAAATAAATTAAAAAATTAAGTGGCGACCTGACCTCAGCTGTTATCACGTAACCACTCATCTGAGTTGGTTCCTTCCTGATAAACGCGGTCCGCATCTGCCGTGCTAAGGAAGAACGCCGTATGAGCCTTTACACATTGCCAAATTTCCTTCGATAAAAAGAGAATTAATTTACTAGGAAAATTTGAAAGATTTTTTCCGAAATTTTCAGACAAGTTTGTACGCAATTTAATTCGAAAACATCTGAAAATTTCAAGGAAGAGTATTCTTTAATTGCGTCAAAAATACATTTTTCATCAGGGAAAATTCGGCAACTCTCCAATGTTCATGTGGCGTTCTTCCTCAGCATGGAAGAAATGGGCCCGTCATGCATATTTCGCAGGCATATAGTAAAATCAGGCATTTTGTGTAATGCCTAGGCAGATAGTTAAATTTTGACTGCCTACAACATGTTGTGAATTAATTGTGAAGAGCTCACGATTTGTCACTATTTTTTTTAAAAATAACTCATCAAACCTATGAAATCTTTTGGGCTCTTCCTCTTCAATTGCTTCTCATACTTTTAAATGTTGCAATTCTAAAGTATCTTATGACATGCTGAAAATTTCAAGATAAGTGCCTGTTCAGAAGCTGAAAATCGTTTAAAACACCATTGTGTGGTGCAAACTTTTACTGATAATTTTTTTCTTACAGGGGCAACGAATGATTTTGTCTAAAATTAGGAATAGAATCAGAATTTCAATCTAAGTCAGCATATTTGACTATTTGCCTAGGCATTTGGCAAAACGCCTGATTTGACTTTTGTCTGCGACACATTTCGTCGTTTCCCTCACGAAAGGACGTAACTACATTTCAATGCTGCCAAATTTCCCATTGGAAATTGTATTTTTATCGCAAATATCTTGGGAATTTGCAACTGAAAATTTCACTGATTTTTCCTCTGATTTCGTGTAATAATCAGAAAAAAATTCGATCAAAACTGTTAAGGAACATGCTTGTGAAAAATTAAATTGTTTGAGTCAATTTTGCAACCTTGAAATGGAGATACGTTCCTTCGTCCCGGAAACGACGATATAACCCCTCCATTTCTGACAACTCGTTTGAAATGACAACCCTGCCTTAATTACTTCTCACACGGATAGCATCGGCCCGTTGAGGTTGCTCTGGATCGGTCTTGGTCCGATTAGCCAGTCCGGAGCTTGAGATGTCTTCATCGGGCGCATGCGCAGTGATAAGTCGCCGATGAGCAAACACAAACACAAGGGCGAACACCTGGAGGAAAAACAAATAACTTGGCGTCGGGCACCGGATCCCGGGAGGAGGCTGACAGCCACGGCGGATCCGCGGGGCTAGTGCCGATTTAATACCCGCGGCCCAGCGTGGCGTCTGACCCCTTTATTGCCGTCCATACATTATCCGCAACTAGGCTGATCATGTCGGGCCAGAAACAAAATATCCTAGATAGCTTGCGCGAGGGATAGCCGTCGTGTGATGGTGCTTTTCGGGATTAGCTCTAATCGAGGATTTGCTGGGGTTTGAAATTTGATGGATAGTATTTGTAAATGATAACCACTAGGTGAGCTCAGCGAGAGGACATTAACGGCTATTAAATTGTGGGAAGTTATGACAGGGTAATCTCGCTCTATGACACCGTAGAGTGGTAAATTTTCTCACTTGGACGTATTTCTATCAAACAGAACTATGTGAGGGTGGAAAGATGGGGTGTGCTTGTGGCGAGATGGATAAAAAACGACATGGTCAGTGGGCATGATTCCTATTGGTAAACTGAAAAGGCGGGATTTTAAATTTAGTAAACAGAACTATGTGCCAACTGAATGCGGGATTTGTGAGCCGTGGGCACGGCAAAAGAGCGTTGTGGACAGGGCTCAAAGTTAATGTGTAGGATCGCGCTTTATAATTTCCACGCACTCTTACCGCCCTAGAATTAACGAGCACACCCAATCTCTCCCACCCGTATGTTGTTCTGTTTGGTAGAAAACGTCCACTTTTTAATCATTTGTCTCCGATTTCTCATGTTCTGAAACGGAAAAAAATACGTTACGTTGAGCTCAGATCATCAAGCACTAAATCGGACTGCAGTTTGACTATATTTCATGCCACCGAATTTTCTTTTCGTGCGTAATTTATTTTCAGAGGATTATAAGCATAACGTCATGAAATTTCAGCGAATTTCCTTCAGATTCTAAAAAAATTGATAGGGGTCATATAGTTCAGCAGATCAGGATTTAAACTTAGTCTCAAGACATTTTTGGGCACCACGCATTCGCCTCATGAATACCATAACATTTTTAATTTTACCAATTGCGAATAGGGCCAAGGGCCGATCCTTCCGACGTTAACTGTTCAAACGTGCGTTGCTTATGCTGAGAATTATCAGTGAAAAACTTTTAGGTGGCTGCACTTATAACTTCAGGGTTAGATTTTCTACTCAAGCAGTCTAGCGCGCTGAGAAACTTGGCGCTCTACTTGTGCGCTACAAACGTCACTTAAAATCATCCGGTCTTTGTGCGCGGCCTCGGATATTTTGCAAAGTTATTCCGACGCTACGGAGAGGATGAGTGATGGGAGGGGGGGGGGGGCTCAGTACGCGACGCGCAACCGCAAGGCGGTGTGAAAGAAAAGTGAAAGAGCCGACCGGCGCGGCGCGGCGGCAGTTTTGGGCTCTTATGAAAATTGAAAGAAAAGAGCGGAAAAAACACCTTTCGAGGTTAGTATGCGGTCAGACGCCCGGGCCCGGCAGGGAGGGAGGGGGTGGCACGGAGCGAGCGATTAGCATGTCATGGCGATTTGCCACGCTCAAACGCGCTTACAAGAGCATGGGCTGGCTCCCGTTCCACGTTGCCGGCTGAAATTCGCGCGAATCTCGGCTCCGTTGCGCTACCAATATGGTAACTTAAATAATTCGCAAAACTCACAGTTAAAAAATCTTCTGTGTCATAAGAAAGGATCGATGCAGGTTTGCTCTCAAAGATATTTTGTATCTTGATAGGAACTTTTTGGAGTCCAGTCAAAATTTTAAAAATTAGAAATTGGGAATAAGTCAAGATGGTGATATCCTGCGATGCATAAACTGTAGCTTAAATCAAATGAGCAATCTAACGTGGCCTCAGCAGATATTCCGCAATGATTATTCGAAGCATTGATGAAAAAAATGAAAAAATTGTTACATCATCACATTTTCCATTCATACAGCTTGGTTTAATGAGAATGTGCCCACAAGCTGCATAAAGCACTCTGTTCTCTCTTTCACTCCCCCTTCCTTTTGTTTTTTCCCTACTTTCATATCTTCCATTCCAATTACTTTTGTCGCTAAAACGGCAAGAAATGTCGTTTGAATAGCAACAATTCCCAGAGGATAAACCTTTTTAATCCCGCATTCAATACTTCCGAACTAAGAAGTACAAATATAAGCTTTTAAACTTATTAAGAATGACGAAAAATTTGTAAGGGCATTACATTCCCGTTAATTGGTAGATTAGGCCATACGGTCCATATTAAATGTCACAGTTAGGAAGACAGCAAGTCAATTCTCGGGATTGACTTACTTCAATATTGCAAGCTTGGTTTAGCAGTTTTGCAACCCACGGTGAAAAACAATCATGGAATAAACTCTATTGTCATAGATGTTTTGCGGCTAACGTTTATATCTATCCACGTTCGAATTTACCTCAAGAGATGAAAAGAGATGCGTCCGAAATGGACCACTAGACAAGGTACGAATTTAAGCAATCTGATACATGTTTCTTAACCAGAATTTCACGTAGAACACGATTCACACTACGAAAATTACCGAAATCAACTTCTAACGAAGATATTAACGTTTTTATTTCGCACTGATTACGAGGAATTTGAACTGCCCGCTCACAAGAAACTCAAAGCTCTACGTGAGTCAAATCGCGCACCACAACGGTTTCAGCAAGCTTCTCAATCGAGCAATGTTAATTCTCCACCATGTGTTGTTCAAACTATTGGTAATTTGCTATAGCTGAGCCAAAGTGTCAAGATTGAAGTTGAAGATTTTTACATCGCAGAGACTGTCATGATAAACATTTAGCGCGCGATGTGAATCACGTAGAGCATTGAGTTTTCATGAGCGGGTGGTTTGAATTCACGCATCAAGAATCATTAAATATCTTCGTCAGGAGTTGATTTTGGTAATTTTCGTTGTGCGTATCGTGTTCTACGTGAAATTTTGATTGAGAAACATGTATCAGAATGCTGAAATTCGTACCTTGTCTAGTGGTCCATTCGGGATGGTGGTCCCGTTGGGGATACTAACAGCAAAACCGCATGGTATCTCCGCATTTGAAATTGAGTTTCATTTCATTACAACTGCGGTTGAGAATACGTCGAAAACTAAACCTCGTCGGAACTGTCACTGACTGGAATAGAGTTAAGTCAAAAGTCAGATTTTGACATTTTGACTGAAAACTCGGTCATAGGAAAAAACGCAATACATTATTTTCAGGATCAATCCGCAAGGAAGTTAAGAAGATATAAAACGCTTACTTTTCTACCGCTGCGTTCAAGTCTCCCGCAAATGCTCTTGAACTTGAATCTGAGCGTTGACTTTCGGAATCAAGTTTTACACTATATGAAAATTAGCTGCGTATTTCGTCGTGTAAGACGTATTGAGCTCTTTACAGGGCCTTTATCTGCAAGGGACGTTTCATCGAATTTGTCCGAAGGGATAATCTCACTTGCTAACTTGCGAAACATATTGAGTTAGTCAATATTAATCGCAGTGCAAAGTGCGGCTCTCCTACTCTTTGCAACGATCCGAGACCAATTGTAAGAGGAAGAAGAAATTGTGTTATAATTTGTTGTTTCTTCAATTGTTCGTGTTTGTTGGATTCAAATAGATTGTACAGTTGTTAACTGTGTTCAATGACTTCGTTAGGGCCGGTTGACAACTCGGTTTTCACGAATTTATCTTTCCGCGCAGTCATGTTGCAGGAACCTAAGATCGTCCCCACCCCATGGAGACCGCAACTACGAAAAATCCCCGAAGTTTCATTCCCAGGATTCGACGCTGAGACGTATCCCATGATAACGTCCCGCGGCGACAAAGCCCTCGGTGAGTTTTTACGAATAAGGTTAGGATCGCTAAACTAATTGCTCAACTCTTTGGTAATCATTCATCATTTGGCGAACCTAAGCGTTGTCTGCTGAAAGTAACTAAAGATAACAGTTCGGGGCTCGTGAAAGATAGAGTACCTGTATAGCGAGAGTATGGACAGATGTGAAACTTCGAAAATCCATCAGCCCTTCACCGATGCTTCTGCGAATAAAGTTAGGGCCCAGAAATGCAGCCAACCTATGAATTTCAATTATCCAGAACGATTCACTAATACTATTGTTACGAACCGTCGTTTATTAAGCACGTGTTTGACTCAGTTTTTGCATAAATTTACTCAATTTTGCTGAAGAACGCTCATTTCTGTACATTCTTGGCCATCTTGGTTAGAATTGGAATCTGCAGACTGGCAGTGAAATTTTGTGCGTTAGAAGTTGGTTAGAAGGGTGGCTGCACTTTTGGGCCCTAAGCCCTCCATGAAGCGATCTGTCCATACTCTCGCTATACAGGTACTCTAGTGAAAGATATTGTCATGGTCATGCTTTCATGCTGTGAGCGTTGCAACAATGGGACGGCGAGTGTTTGGTTTGGTCGCGCGTCGCGACGCCGGGCGGGTCGCGGCGGAGAGCGTCTCCGGTTGAACGGCGGTTGGCGCGGGAGCTGCGAGACGGGGGCTGCAACGGCAATGCTTTGATCCTGTTAAGATGAGTCGGCCGCGTCCTCGGTCGCGCACCGTGGACTCGCCAGTCAGTTGGTCAGTAGTGTCTCGTTCGCGTCACACCGCTCATCTTTGCGCGCTCCAGCCACGGCCTCTTCCCACGGGCCCGCGCAGGCCTACGTCACCAACGGGAATCGAATAATCGATGCACTCCCACTGGCTAGAGCACCTTTATAGGGAGAGAATGGACAACTCGATTTATGTAGCTCTTGGGGCCCTAAAGGGTGACAACGTGGAAAACGAAAATCACTAGAAAAGTGCCCCTGCCCATAGAGAAAAAAAGGAGGTGTTTGCATCTTGAGGATTTGTACCCACCTACGTCATCAATTAATGTAAACAGGACGCTCGTTGAGGGTTATGTTGACGCTGTAAAAACGGACCATAATGTCCGATTTTTTTACTTAAATCAACTCTTTATATAATTTCAAGCACTTTTTATAGAATGACTTTTTCCCTTAAATTACACCATTTCCAAGAAAATCGACAGGATAAAAACGTCGCTGTACCCAATGACGTCATCAAAGCTATAGATACTCTGTGAAAAATTCCAAGATGCCCGAAATACAAACACCTCCTTTTTTTTCTCTATGGCCCCTGCCAACCTATGCATTTGGAAGATTACTCAATATGGCCGACAGCACATTGCAAACAAGCGGCTTTAAGGATTAAAGCTTTGAAACTGAGAAAACGTATGCAAAATCAAAGTTTTCTACGTGCTTTCATGATTTTTGATCATTGTAAATAGTTGAAATGTGATAATTAGTACTACTGGACATTTTCAGGTTAGAAATCGGCAGAAGAGGCTGCACTCTACATGAAAGCTCGGTTTTCACTGGCTCTCGGGGGGAATACTGTCACTTACTGCTGTCTTGCCTGAAATTGAGTCATTTTTTGCGCACTCACGGCTCTCACATATGCCTCGTTTTAATGAAAATAGGATGAATTTTGCTGTTCTAGTTACTTCAGTGACTTCATCTAAAAGAGATTAGACGAATTTTGAAGGAGGCTCGATTTCGAAAATTTGAGACTTACTGCTCTCTTCGCTATCACAGCAGCTTTTTCGAGCCAGTTCGATGGTATCGATCCTTTTTTTGACGGAGAATCTCTTAAATGGTCCACGACGTCACGAGAGACAAATTAAGCGTGTTTTTTTTTGCAAATGGACTGACATCATCTAAGCGTTTGAAAATGTAGGTATATCAACTAGAAATTGTGACCATCAAATCGTTCTCCGAAGTGCTGAAGATCCGCCTTGAATGAACCAATTAGGTTTTGATTCGTCTTCATGTTCTGATCCAATTGGATAATTCCATTATCAGTCGGCGCCGACGTCACGACTATGAAAGACCGCATCCTGTGCGGATCGGAATGGAAAAAATGTGTGAATTAACGATTGTTGCTACTGGACACCGACGAATAATTTTCCCACCGAGCCTCAGGGCAGGAAACATGACCGCAGAAAAGAGCCTGGAAAACCGAAAGTGAACGTAATCGGATGGGAAACCAAAAGCGCGGGCTTACAAAACAGGGGACGCGCGGACTCTCATTAGATGAAAAGTGAAGGTTGATGAGAGAAATCGCGGCCCGGGCAACGACTGACGGTCCGAAGTCGGCATGACACAAAGAAAAGTAAACGTTTTGGTTCTCGGGTCGTCATGCATAAAGCCAGCGGCGGCAGCAGGTACTCCCACGCCACCTCCAAGAGTCAAGACGGAAACCGCGCAAATCCAATGGGAATCCTGCGCGAAGACGCGGTTTTTCTGCGTGGCATTCCCGCGACGCAGACTCACTTCCCACGCGCGGAGACGGATTGCCCCGGAAAATGGTCGTTTTTCCACCTGTTTTCACGCGGCAAGGAAGAATAGTAGGTACATGTAATGTTTTTAATTGGACACATTCATGCTTAAGGGCGCACTATGTGCAATTGTGCATGTCGCGGACAAATATGCGAGTCAAGTATCCTATCACACCAGAGTCGAAACCGCACTGGAAAAAAAAAAACGCATTGGATCTAGAGTCCAGACTCTAAAAAACATCGACAAAAAAAAGTGCTCTTGATTCAATCAGAATCTGGCTTAAATCAAGAGCCAAGCCTCTTAATTTAAGCGGATTTCGTTTTGATTCAAGCAAAAATCCGATTGAATCAAGAGTATTTTTTCTTGTCAATGTTTTCAAGAGTCTGGACTCTAGATCCAATGTGTTTCTTTTCCAGTGCGGCAATGGAGAATTTGCATGCAAATTTTTTATTGCTTTATCTGAAAGTGCTTAAAGAGCTGATTTCACAGTATTTTTTATAATTTTTTTCAGATATGGGAAATGTTATAAAAATGGATTTAAAAGTGAGAAAATACACAGCCTAGTAACGTCATCTGGCGGTATTTCCCATTTAAACACATGTATTTTAGCAAATTAGATCATTTTGTCATATATTCTCCAATAAGTTTTCAATTCAAGAACCAAGGGTATCCTTGTGTTCAATTCACTCAGTAGTTTCCACTTGAATAAGAAATTCATCAAGAAACTTGCAAATCCTCTATTTGAAGCCGTGAGGACTTGTAGGGGGAAACCATTTAAAGTTGAGGGCATCTTCAGGGCTCAAAAGTTCCCGATTCTACCGCATCATTAGACCCTTTATGATAGCAGAATCGAATAAAAACACCAACTAAAAAGCCTTTGAGCATTCCGCAAATTCACGGAAAAAATGGATTGCTGGTTTAACAATTAAATTGTTAAAAAATATGTCTGACATGTTTCAAATGTAGACTTTACAATAGTGGAAAGATAATTTAACCACGGGGGTTGTTGAGTTAGCACTTTGTAATTGTAAAATCTACATTAAAACATGCCTGACACTTTTTTTAATAACAAAATTGTTAAATCATGCAATTTTATTTTTTTCCGTGCGGACTAAAAGAACGTCGCGTCGTTAATGATTCGGAATTGATTAAAAATCCTCCGCCAAGAATTTCTCTTATCACACGCTAAAATGAAGCTCTCGAGTGAGATCATGCAACCCTGGAGACAGAGCTGCACTGAATTCCGATTCCTCTTCAACCGGCAAAATTATTTCGTTATTGACTCAGATTTTCAAGAGGATGGATTCGCGGTAAACAAAGCCACTGTGCCGTTTGAGAAATGTTTCTCTCGTCCTCTTCTCTGTCTAAATGGAAAGTGGTTTGTGCCACCCGCCCCTCTCGATCAACGAATTCGGCTGACTAAGCGAGTTTTCCCAGACAGACATGCAAAATCGCAAAGTATTCTCGGATCGAAGGTATTCCAAGAGACAAAGTCGTTTTGGTCTGTTAAGGAAACAGTTAAGTAACATCTTGAAGAGCGCACGTTATAGTGCGTCATTCGGACTTAATGCAAACCCATATGCTTTCTGAATCAAAGAACGACGGTTTTCAGGTATTTTTGAAGCCTCAATATTCTAATGTATCTCATTTTTAATCTGAAAATAGACTTGTTACTTTTTAAAAAGTAAGGGTTTTATTGTATTCTGTATACCCTTGAAATACTTGACCAGAGGCGACCAATTTAGATCAAAGAAAGGTGCAAGCGATAAGAGTTCGTCTCTAAAGGTTGGTAAAATTTCAGAGTAATTCTGTCGAATCAAATATTTTCCAATGAATATCATCACTAATAATTCATGAATATGTATTATGTAAGTCGCGAGTCTTTCACGGTATTCCTGATCAAGAAAATTGTTCAAGAAATACGTTTGCCATCAAGCGTGTTTATTCTGTACTATAAATAAATTATCCATATAATTCACTCTGCTTGCTAATTTCTATTTTTTTAATATGTGAATTAAGACAGCTCCATCCTATTTGTTTCAATGAAATCAAAGCATAATTGAAAAAACGCGATGATTACTCCATAACTCATGAAATCTCCAAAAAATAAATTTAATTCGTTTACATAAAGGGTTCAATATTGATATATAGGTAGTATTGAGAAAATAATGTTGAAATTCAAAAAATAACATTGTCAATTTCATTTTAAACAAAAAGTTACCAATCTATCCTTCTGGGTCCAATTTTTCCTTATTTCGATTTGCAAACAGATCGTTTACTCGAAAGAAAAGAGGTCAATTAATGATTTCAATCGTGACCCTCATGCGGAAATACTATAATACACATAAAATTAATTTATGTTAAATTCGTTCACAATAAATTGCATCTACGTTGGCAGTGAATAAAACACGTCCCGGAAAGTGAAGGTCAACGAATGAACATCATTTTAACTGACCGACACTGCAAGTCAAATAAGTATACGAAATATGTATACAACATAAATATTCAGGCGGCGGGAGTAATCAGCTTTGGTATCGAACAGGTCGATAAATCTTGCTTTTGATACCTCTGAAAACATCAATAATTTACAAGCATGAATGGTGAGAGTGCGTTTTCCCCTTTGCTTTTTTTTAAAAATATATCGTGCCGGGACGCAAATCGGACGGTGAAACTACCAAACCACGTATCTCGGTTTGCGACGTCGCAGACTTCCTGTCATACTTTATTTTTTAAATGAAAAACTACTCGACGTCCAGTCTTGAAAATTTCCGTGATTTTTCCTCCTCGTGCGAAGAAAATTCTGTGAAAATTTCAAGGAATGATATTGATTTGGTCTACTTCAAAAAAATAAAATGCGAGCGTAGATTTTTAAACACCGCAAACGAGATACGTGGTTTGGTAGTTTCGCCGTCGAAATGTTTATTTGGATCAGCACCTACTTATACCAATGAGTACTTTCGATTTTCATATCGGAAGACAGCGAAATCCGAGACGGCACTGACTGGGGTTCGGAGCCCATTATAAATCATCATGCCTTCAAAGGTTTGACTTATTGCTAACAATCCTATTCGGCTTGCTGATAGCTGTGGGTGCAGCGTGTTTGATATACACGGTTGTCTGTTTGTCAACAAAAACATTCGTACACTGTACATATTATTTTCAACATTCAAAACAACAGATACAAAATTTGCCAATTCAGCATGATTCAAGTCCAATTAGGGTAGGGCATGTATAAATTTATCTGGAATGGACTTTTCTTTGTTTTTTTCGAGACACTTTCGTGGTAAATCATGCTGCAATTACCAATTATATAGGAGATAGATCAATATGCCAGGATTTCATTGATTAAAATCGACTTACGAAAGAAAAGAAATGTAATTGGATTCAAGTATTTGCTTCGGTACGGTAAAATTTTGCGACCAACCAGCGTAAAAGGACGTAATAATGCTGAAAAGATAATATGCAAATGAGTTACATCAAGACGAACCGTGAGCATGGAATTTCCGTGAAAGATTGGTCTCTTTTGCTCTAATCCATCCGCACATAGTTCCCATAGAACTTAGAACTTTTCTGAACTTAGTCCGAAAAAAACTCAATTAAATAAATGAGACATGTAGGAGAATTAGGCAACATGATAGGCTAATTTCGATCAAATCCATCCAATCTATCTCAGTGTTAACGTAAAAATTCATGTGTCCATATATGTTTACGCATGTGTTCATGCCGGCATAGCTGCATGAAATGAGACAAAAATGATCCCAACTTTGAAAACAAGGCTTGAATACAACTATTCGTACTCTTGGGACGTGCAAATTGCATATTGGAAATTATTAAGGCGCTTTTGGTTCCTCCTGCTGGCTGTGACCATGCGCGGTTGCGACTTGGTGAACCGTTACACACCTTTTATAACAGTTTGATAATCCCTTCAAAGGATAAAATTCTTTTTAAGTTTTTGAAGTACCTTTAAAGGTTTGCATCAGTGCCAAACTTTGACAGTGATTACCTCGAATTCCTTATGTTCTGGCCTCAAACTTTGAAGGGCTGTGAAAGGGTCAATCTTTGAAATTTTCAATCGTCATCGCACCGAGGGATGCAAAATTAACTTTGCTGTGCCACCGTCATTTTTTTCTCACTTACGGTTACATTTCGCCCCACTCTGTCATGATTCGTAGTTTCCTCCACGAAAGAAGGTGATTCCTTTCCAAAGTTACAAAATTTCCCCCATAATAGGAAAATCATTCATAGCAGGTCATAGTAGGGAAATCTTGGAGATTTCTGATTTTTCTGATTTCTGAAGTTTACTGACTTTTTGCTGATCTTGTGCAACGAATTTTTGCATCAAAAATTGCACAGGTACATTCTAGTGAAACATTGACTTTCCTGAGTCAATGTTGCAACCTTGGAATGGGGTTACATCTCTTCGTTAGCACTGAAAAAAAACTCCGACTGTGGAAACCGTACTTACGGGTTGTATAGACATAGTCCGCGTTCCGGGCTCAGAGGCTGAAAATTCCGGAAGTAGCACCCGGAACAGTCGAAACTACTTTAGTTTAGTTACTTACTACTAGTCGAGAGAGTACTCTTGATTCAATCAGAATCTAGCTTAAATCAAGAACCAAGCCTCTTAATTTAAGCGGATTTCGTTTTGATTCAAGTAAAAATCCGATTGAATCGAGAGTATTTTTTCTTGTCAATGTTTTCAAGAGTCTGGACTCTAGATCCAATGTGTTTTCTTTCCAGTGCGGCCTCTGAACCCGGAACGGACGATATGTCTATATGGCCCGCAAATTTGTTTTCAGTGAGTTTTTTAACTTTTCTCTTCCCAGAGTTGGATCATATCCGAACCATACGATCCAACTAAGAGGAACTTCCGGAATACCTGGCAACATGCGAGTGCATCGGAACACACCTACAACTTCAGTTTAATGACACGGATTGCCGGGGGGCTATGGGGGGGGGGGGGGGGGTTCGATTTTCGATTTCGACACTTCTCGTGACGGGGATACGTGCCTAATCGAGAGCCGACCGCGAACTTAATGGCTCACTCGGCGACTAATCAAAAGCTCTCAAGTGCCGGCCCGCGATAACGATTTGAGTAAACATCGCTCGTGGTTCGTAGTAAGACTTACGAGTGCAGCGCGTGATTCCAGGTAATGAGCCAGCAATTGCAGTCTCGAGGATATTGCTTTCGCACGCTCCCAACTCTGCTTTTTCGAGGCACACGTGTCATTCGTCGTCTTGGATTGTTATGTTTCGAGCGATGATACTCGGATGATAGATACGGTTTGGGATGGAAGTGGGTCGGTTGTGTATGTCACAGAATCGTAGTTTGATGGCCGATACGCTGGTAGCAGAGCCAATTTCTGCAACTCTAAAATATATTAAACAAATATTTATTACTGAAACGACGATTTATATCAGCAGGGTGGCATGAGACATAAGAAAGAAATGATGGATTGGAATGTCAAAGAAACATTTCACGAGGCTGTGAAATATTTCATATTTTACGGGGGCTAGAGTATGCAACCCGCACTCAAACACACAACAGCGGAAGAAAGTCACAATTTTTACATTTTGCGAAACATGAAAAGGAACCGGTATTTATCAATATCTTTCATAGATTACTGAAATTTCAAGATTTTATTTTTCATGAAATCAGTTAAGAACTTCTTAAACACGCGAAATTAAAATTCTAAGACACTTTTACGCATTTTACCACCATGACAAGAAGAGCACGAATCAGAGACAAGGTTATATGTGTTTATTTACAATTGAAATATGCCGTCACCTTTAAATTAGCCTAATAACTCCCAATCATCTTCATCTGTAAAGCGAGTAAATCAGTAGGTCTATTTACTCGTCATTTTTTCTTAAAGCCACTCTTGAAAGCTCCAAAAAAAGTATCCACGAATATTTTCCGGACAAAGTTCGAGGCACCCGTGCGCTCCAAGTGGCTATGAAGAGAGGTCTCGGTACCCGCTTGAGTTCAAGTGGCACTATCGGTCCAAGAGTCGTTGTCAAGGAGCCAATTCCTAGGAATCCAAGCATTAGGGCTCGTGCTCGACGCAAGGCTTTTTCTCCAACTGTCCGATTAACATGACCCCCTGCATTAATCAGCTAAACTGATTGAAAAGCTTGGCGGCTTAGCTTACAGCCGCCCTGGTCCCGGGTCCGCCCTCGCCCAGGCCGGATTCAGGACGCCTTTAGTCTTCGGACTACATCCAGCACGAGACTTACAACAGTCATTCATCACCTGGTGAGCCCCAGTGAGTCCGCATTCAACGGCTACGCGTAAAAGTAGGACCTGGACCGGAATCGAAATTGAGCATTTTATACGAAGATACAAAGAAAAAAACTTCAATGACGAGGACGAGGCTTCATTTAACTATAGGTCTCCAGCGGGCTGATTGTTGAAATTGAAAGACAAAGCTATAGACAAAGAAGACATAAGGAGTATGGAGCAATCCTATCGGTTGAATTGTGTGGTTCTTGTAGACTAAGGGAGAAAATGATGGACTAACCAAAGGGTCTCAAGTGGGTTGTTGTTAGTAAGTATATTACCTACCTCCTTTGTCCATTGCAACCACCCACTTCCACCAATAGGATCCCTTCATATTCCTTCCGTCTTCTTTCTATAAAGCTATGTCTATAGATTCCAAGAATCAGCCCGCGGGCAAAATATTACGATAAAAGTATGGTCGGACAAAATATCGTGGGTAAAAATAACGAGCACTGGAAAAAAAAACACATTGGATCTAGAGTCCAGACTCTTAAAAACATCGACAAGAAAAAATACTCTTGATTCAATCGGAGTTTTGCTTAAACCAAGAACCGAGCCTCTTAATTTGAGCGGATTTCCTTTTGATTTAAGCTTAAATCTGATTGAATCAAGAGTATTTTTTCTTGTCAATGTTTTCAAGAGTCTGGACTCTAGATCCAACGTGTTTTTTTTCCAGTGAGGGCTCAATGGACCACGTTTGGCGGAAAAGAACCAGGGATTCTAATAATATTTACAGAATTCTTTCTGCATATATTAAGTAGAGAAATTCTACTCGTACCGATCATAATCTAGGAGAAATTCGAAGTAAGTTTCGAGGCGTTATGCTATTTCGCTCTCTGTTTAAAAAATGAAGCATGAAATGGAAAAAGGCAACGTTAAATTCACTTAGGATGATTCTGGTTTCATCCTTTGAATTTTTATCCTCATCAGCGGCAACGCTGTCAACGTCTCGACCGGGCACTTTCTATCGGAGTGGGGGATTTATTCGGTGGCGCTACTCGACCAAGAGACAAGAGACGCGCCGAGGAGACGAATAAAACTGAAATTAATGCCACGTAACAATTAACGTCATTTAAAATAAATTAAGATTTCTGTTCATTTAACCACCGTGAAATGAGCTGAAAACGCAAAACGGGGTCAGAGAGCTCTGTCACCTAGTCCCTCAGCCTCACCTGTCGTTTACAGCCGCCCAGCGCCAAATGTACCAAGGCGTTGCCAAAATTTACTTTCTCCGAATCCGCACTCTTTCAGTCGATAAAAGTGAAGCTGGTGGAGAATCGAGCCAAATCTTCGGTGCCCAGACGAAGAAACGTAACTCCAATATCAGGTTGCAAAATTTACTCGAATGATTACATTTTTTGCAAGACAGTGAGTGTACGCTTTCTGCTCCAATTTTTCTGAAATTTTCTTGCAACTGAAGAAAAATCCCGAGAAATTTCCAGCAATACATGGACGGCGTTTAGCAGAAAAGAACCAAGCCACGTAAGCTATTGCGAAATTTAACGGGGCAATTTAATTTTTTACGAGCAAACATTTGTGCCGATTCCTTCGACAATTTTAAGGAATTTCCATCGTGCTATGCAAAAAATTTACTGAAATTTGCAAAACAAAAAATCAGCACAACCTTTTTCACGTAAAAACTTAAATTGCCCGATTAAATTTGGCAATAGCAGATGTGGCTTGGTTTTTTTCTGCTTAACGCAGTCCAAATGTGCAAGAGTTTCCGACAAAATTATTATTCGCGAGTAGAAAATTTCGCAGCGTTGAAATATAGCTACGTTCTGCTATCCAAAAAACGACCAAATAAGTATTTTCCATACATGCAAGAGATACAGCCGACTGAGTGAAGTTTTTACAGGTAAAATCGCACAAAAATTCTCTTTGAGTACATCAGAAATGTCCAAAATACACTTACCAACGCGGATATCCAATATACCTACACAACGAGTCATTTCATCCTTATAAAGTTAATTGCTTAATTTAAACAATGTTTCATTCCGTTTCAGACTTGCAAATGCAATATAATTTAAGTACCAATTATGGATGAAAGAAATATCCAGCAATTTGAGTAAAAAAGAAAAGAGCATAAAAGATCAATCAGAAGTTGGCAGAACGAGCATAGAGAAAATTCTTCCGGTTGGCCACCACAGTTTATTTGAAAATTATTCAGCGAAGAAGACGAGCGTTTGTTTAACGTCATCAACTTTCCAACGTTGATATAAGCCGTTTAAATTTACGATTGGAATATAACTTTCATCTAATTTGCACGAATTTATCCGTAGTAGCTATTCGCATTCTCAAGCAATAAAAACTATGAAACTCATTATTTGATGGAATTTTGCTAACTTATTTAATCCACCACGAAATTGCCAGCAGACTTAAATCATGAAATTAATGCCGGAAAGTCATGCAATCCATTGCACTAGGAAAGTGAAATTTTATTCTTTTAATTTTTGACATTTACACCCCTTATCCGCAAATGTCTCCTCATAAAAATTCAAATTTCATGTGTGCCATTCGACGATTTTGAAAATTGGCAGATATTTAACATTTTCGATGAAACATTTAAATAAGAAACCATATTGCGCGGTACTTCAGATCTTATCCACAGAATGATCTGTCATAGAGAACTCATGGAAATTAAAAAGACGGAAGGATTTGATGCATCGAATGCCTGTAAGTAGTACAGCCCAAAATGACACCGTTTCATCACTAAAAAAAATGAGGTCTGAATGGTTTATCGTTTCCTAGACTCTTGAAGCATTCATTACGGATTTAATGTAGTCTTTGAACTCAGCATTCTTGTGGTTTCTCGACGGTTTCCGTTTATAATTTAATATAACTGAACCGACACTTCTAGACACAACTTTTCTTCCTCTTAAAACGGTTTTCGTCAACTTTAATTGAGATGCAGTCCTACCAGATTCATTATTCGAACGAAGACACACGTCATTCCACCAGTTTCATAACCGCAGTTCGTTGAACTCACGGTCCTGAAAAATGTTACTCATCTAACTCCATAAGCTTAATTATATCAGATCTTATTTTTCTTTTGCTAAGGTAAATGAATATTATGCATGGAGACGACGTAATAATCGATTGATAAGTAATTTCTAAATTTTATTGAACTTCGTTGACAAATTTTGGCGAACTACATTGATATTTTTTGCATTAGCTTTATTAAAATTGCGAAGGATCGTAGGATTATGATGGAACTTAATGTCTTAAAAAGACCAGAAAGTAAATTAAACCGTAAGTTTATTTTCAAGGATACTAGAGGAAGTTTTGATCAAAATCTCCGATTTTGATTTTTCGAACCACTTCGCAGAAAACCGCACCTCTGAAAATGTTTCCTCAATGTTCTTCGTCGTCTTTCTCCGCGTGAACGGTTACTGATGTAAACTCTCTTACATTTCCGCAAATTTTTTACAGAAAAAATCTGGCAATTGACGTCAAAATTCGATGTATTGATTAATGACTAGATCAAAAGTTATTAGCACGAAACAAGCTCTCTAAATAATACTTAATTTTCAACGCGGCTCTCATGCAAGTAGACAAATCATCGCAGATTTCAAGGCTTTGAGCAGCGCTGAAAGAAGTAGAGGAATCAGTCAAGACCGCAGCAAAAACGCTAGCAGAACGGGACGGCTGCGACGCTTTTGAGTAAATAATTGAAACTTCGCAATATAAATTGATTTAACAAGTCTCGAATGAAGATTTGTCGTGTATTTATTTTAAAGTCAATATCTGTCGAAACTAATGAAAGAATTATGCAAATCAGTAAGCAGAAAATGTCGCTGGAAGTTATCGGGCCATTATTCAGTTTTATGGCTCTGCGTCGGGTTCGGCTGGTTCCATTAAGGAGCACCGGCACCGGCTCCTTGATGGTCTCAACGCCGCAACCCGCAATACCATGTCTCGCGCTCTTAGACCGCGAGTTAAGCACAGGGGCACAAAGGACAAGGCGCATGAGTGAAGTTTTCAGAAAAATTGAGATGCTAATGATCTCAAGTTAAACTAGTCCGCATATCCTCTGAAAAATTCGCACCGAAATTCAAATTTTTAAGCAGAAATAAGGGAATTTGCTTCGCACTATGCAGTAAATTCACCAGAATTTGCACAAAAATCCGCACAACCGTTTTCATGTGTAACATTAAATTGCTCAATTCAATCTGGCAATAGCTGATGTGGCTTGGTTCCTTCCTGCTAAATGAAATTTTCCAATTTTTCTTCTCTAGCCTCGAACCCCTCTCATCATGTTCAAAATCATTCCAAGTTTAATTTACTGTATTCATAGTATTTAATTTGTTGTATTCATGTTGTTACAGGGACGCAGGATGTACTGGGTGGCGGTGGTGGGAGTCATTCTATTGAGCATCTTGTCATCTCAGTCACGATCCACTGCAAATAGTAATAGTAAGTATCATATTGGTAATCCCCCTGCTAAAAATGACAAGTAGGCTTTTCAGAATTCGCCGACTCACATGAGTAGAACTTTCTACTTATATGAGCAGAAATCCTACTCATATCACTAGAATATTCCACTCATAGGAGTAGAAAAGTTCAACACATATGAATTCAATTTTTTTCATTTTTCAGAAGTGCTGTTTTTGACTAGGAGACACCGACATAATGTGTAAATTTGAAATATAAGAACATTTAGTCCTTATAATTTTTTTGATGCGGTGACTAGTTTCAGTTTCTGAGATATCGGACATGGTAGATTCAACGCTGAACTCATGTGAGTTGAAATCTCTAGTCATATGAGTTGGCGAAAAGTGAATAGAGAAATTCTGCTCATATGAGTTAAATTCTATTCATATGAGTTGAAATTCTATTCATATGAATTGAAATTCTATTCATATAAATTGAAATTCTATTCATATGACTTTGATTTACTACTCATTTGTACTCACCATATTTAGCAGGGCCCAAAAAGATATCAGGTGTTTTTACCATACTGAAAATGACATTCTTATGTTCCAGTAAAACGAAGTATGAAATAAAACACTGCGTAGCGTGATCTCTTCAAAATTTCATATCAGACAAATTCAGAGGTCAAATGGATGGAATGGAAAATTTGCAGATGTCTAAAAATTGATGAATTTCATACTAAGTATGTAGAAACTATTGACTAAAATGAGCACGAGAATATCCTTGGTTTCTAAATTGAACAATTATTGGAGGAAATATGATCGAATGATCTAATCTGCTAAAATACATGTGTTTAAACGGAAAATGCCGCCTGATAACGCCACACGGCGGCACATTTTCTCACTCTTAAATCTATTTTCCTACCATTTCTCTATCAGAGAAAAGTTGTTAGAAATACCGCAAACCTGGCTCACAATGCACTTTCAGATGGATCGATAAAACCTTTTCGTGCAAATTCTTCATTACAAAGATTATTGTTCTCATGGTGACAATGCTCAAATATTTATTTGACTAATGCCAACTGTGAACATTTACATCTCCCACAAAGATCAATTATCAAACTTTGGGTTTTTCAAATCGTTTATTAAGTGAAATTTTGAAAAGAACTTGAGAAGCGCATCTTACTATTTTTGTTTATACCCTTCTTACTGACCTTTTGGACATATCGATTTTTAAACAAAACCTGCATCTTACCAATTTTCTACTGCATGCAAGCTTCATCAAAAATCTATATGATTTCCACCAATTGATAAAAGCTAGTAACGACTAAGCGACTGGAATTTTGATCTGCGTTTTGGAGATGCGAGTGACCGCATATACTTAAAATTCCAATTGGTCATCACGCAAAAATAATGGATTTAAGTGACTTTTTTGAGGGGGTAATGGTAAAGATGTCGATGTTTTTTCTATTCACCTTTCCTCCTCTGGGTTCACGTTCTTAGTTTTATCAATGATGCGAATTGACCGCCGGGTGTCACGTTGCGGTAACGAGACGGATCAAAACGCCTTCAATTTTTTGAACATGCAACATGCACAATAAACGAGCACGAATAGTTGTATCCAGTTTAGAATACATTCAATGTTGACCATAAAGAGAGTCTCAACCAAGCGCAGTGTTAGCACTGCTTCTACTGTTAGAACATACGTTTATATTGAGTGATAGGAATTCAGAATTATTCAGATTCAACGATTCGTTTGCGTGCTTAAAAATAATAAATGAAATAGTAAACATCAATTTAAAAAACAATGAAGAATAAAAACAAGGTATACGAAGACATTAAAAAGTTCTTTAATTTTTTTTTACTTGTAATATGTGATAACATTAATTTTGAGCTGAGTTTAAGCAAATCCTATTGAGAATGGAGTAATTTACGATGCAATTACAATTATTCTTATTCGCACGAACAAATTTTAGGGCGTTAGGCTTTGTATGACATTTGGCAAAAAAGCTTATTTTGCAGTTTGCTTTTTAAGGACTTGAAAACTTTCTCACTCTTCTTTTCAGTCCAGTCTGAGTATGCAGATTATGCGATTTGATAAAAAGTAGAGACTGCTTCGTTACACAACAAAATATAGATACTAAGGGAAAAATAACGTAATGACGAAATTAAAAAGATATTTTGGCTGCGCTGGTTAACGGTCTGAGATCGAGGGTGAAAAGATAACTGGTTCGAAGGAATTAAAATTTGTCTACTAATTGGTGGTAATTATTCCAAGCTGCGAGTGACATTTGATTTTTACGCCCGGACGAACGACGCTGAAACGACTTCTCCCAAGAGACAGACAGTCGTTTAAAATGCTGAACTTAATTAGACGTTAATCTGTATCCTCAGTTGACTACCTCCTTCTACCTTTTCAAACTTTGAGTCTGATCATGAAAGAAGAATGGATCTATCAGTTGGCGCCAATTCTCTTCACCTACTGAATTCAATTTTAATCTTTTTCTTGGTTGTTGATTCCACAGCTATTAAATCGAGCCGATCAAACTAGCTAATGTCACACGATCAAAGCGTGCCATCAATAGTATATCAAGTCCAAGCGCTGTGGTTGGTCTATAAGTCATCACATAACCCAATCATAATACCTGAGTTTGATATTTTAATCGCTAGGTTTGATCATGGGACATTGAAGCGACTGCGACTGTGAAGTGTGAAGTGTTGCCCAAAAAGATGAAGGGACTTTTTGACTTATAAGTAGAAAGAGGATAAAAGGTGAATAGGCTCGAGAAGAGAGAAATGCAGAGAAAGAGGAGAGACAAGGAAAAGAGAAAAAGAGAAATATAAAAAATTAGACGTGGAGGAAGGTGGAAATAAGACAAAATTTAAAGGTGCGTAATTAACGCCGAGTCAGTGTTCACGTTGGTCCAGATTTTATGAGGCGCCGTCTCACAAAAGGAAAGGGAGATGTTGCATTTGAGGAAGAGGAAAACTCCTGTAAAATTGGTTGTTTATCTCTAGGGAAGTAAAAAATTTGAAAAAAGGCGCCCAAAAGTTTTGATGACGTCCCACCTCCGTTACATACTATGGTTCCGCTAAGGACAAGGCGCAGAAGAGCAGTTTTCGAAATAATTGAGATATTCATGAACTCAACTAAAATTAGTTTGAATGTATATTCTGTGGAAAATTCACAACAAAAATCCAACTTGAAAGCATCAGAAGCTGAGTTTAAACTTCTTATCTGCCATAAGGCTCATGTAATTTTGAAACTTCAAACGCGTATTTCTAAAGAAAGCGAAAACTGCACTTATGCGCCTTGTCCTCCAAGTCCCTTAATTGTTTTGATATCGACCCCTCTGCCGCGATTTTTGAGGGCAGCACAGTTTAATAACGATATATCGAATGACGTATTCAACATATTATATTATCTTCCGGTCCAAGGACGTGCAGAGCGAGAAAGAGGGAAGGAAGGTGCATTGTAGCGCTGTCGTGCCATAAGGAAAAACGCCGTATGAACATTCGAGGGTTGCCAAATTTCCCTTGATAAAACATGTATTTGTGACAACATTTATGTATATTTTTCCTTGAACTTTTCAGATATTTTAGATCAAATTGCGTACAACGTTGTCTGAAAATTTTGGAAAATAATATTCGCAATTCTCCCATTAAATTCGATTTTTATCGGATTAAGTCTGGCAATGTCTAAAAGCTCATACGGCGTTCTTCCTTAGCACAGCCGAGCAGCACCGGTGGTACACGCAAATCCGGCGCGTGTCCCAAAGCCCGCGTCGCGGAATGAGGAGCAAAAAACCGAGCGTCGATGGAAATTGATCAAAGAAACGGCCGCGGCGTTTTTCAGTGAAAGTGCAGCAGGTGAGCCATGGGCCGGCAGTGGCAGTCGGCTGAGTAAGTAATTTTCGTCCTCGGCGGTGATACAACTCGCACTTTCTATATGCAAAACAACCGACAGGCCGCGGTAAGTGCACCTTCGAAAAAAAACAATGGCCCTTTTAGAAAAACAATGGCTTCACGCCGCTCTGGCGAGCACTTTCACTGCCGTCTTCATTATCATCCTTGTTAATTCTGCCTGGACTTGGCTCCTTACCCGTGCTCGCCCACCCCCCCCCCCCCTCCCCTCCACCGCGTAATGGTGCATAGTCTCTTTTCTGCATTTTTCCGCAGACGCCGAAAAACGCAGTCTCATTTTTCGTTTCCGCTCCGGCTGCCGCCGTGATGAGTATTTTTTTCAAAGCTGACGTCACAGCTAATTTCAATATTGATCAGAGAGCGCTAGACCAGGCACTGAAAATTGCTGACAGTGGCTCATTAGCAAATCAAGCTACCTGGAATGCAAAAACCGAAAATACCGACCATGAGGATTAAGATCCTACTGACTAATCGTGCGAGGCAAAAGTCGAAAGTGTGAAAAAATCCGAGTCGCCTTCAATCTTGACTGTATGCAACAAGGACATCCCTTGGACACGAATAGTTGCATCCAGCCGTTATGACCAATGTTGTGTGACCGGTGAACCGTGCCGATTCAATTTGATTAACGTGGATCTTCAGCACTTGTGAAAACGATTTGATTGATGATTTCTAGCTTTTAAGACATTTATTTCCGAACATCACATCTTGTAGAGCTATAGAACGTCAGGAATTTTTAAATTGACAAAGAAACAAGTTTAAAAACACTAAAAGTTTACCACGAGGAATATCGCAAATTGAAAAGCGAAACAATTTGCAATGTTCATTCAAGTCAAATATTTGTATTTTGTACAAATAACAGGGTGTGGCGATGCTCGGAATTTATCAAGAAATTTCCTAAAGTCCAGAATTTATCAATTGATCAATCGACTTTCAAATCTTTTTCCAATGTGCAAAAGAACCATCTTAATTCTGACGTAATTTTTTGTGCGTTCCAACCCCAGTTGTCATTTAATTTCAGTAACATTTAACTTCTAGGTATTTGCGATAATAGAAAGATTCTCGTGAGATCTGGCAGTCAGGATGCCAGGAGCGCCGGGTGATTTTCCGAGACTCATCTCGTTGAAAGTTGATGACAGTTTTTTGTCAACGTGTTTCGGTTCCTGCTCGATTGGCTGTGAAATTCGCCGGCCGCCAACGCACGAGGCTAATCCGAAGAAAAGTGCTTCTTTCTAGCCTTCCTCTTTACCCATTAGCAGTTTATTATTTTTCACTCTTCCACTCTCATTGCATTAGTGTTTTACAATTAGCACGGCTTACATACTTGCATCATTGCAGATGAACCAAAAAGTTGTATGTCTGCCAAAGTACAGCGAAAAATGTCTGTGCTTATGGTTACTTTGGTTACTTCGAATTACTTTTCCTTTCGTCAAGTCGACCAGAAGGATTTATTTGATTGACCTAAACCGTCGGTTAATCTGAGACACCTGGGGATAAGGAGAGTGTCCTGCTGAACTAATGTGCTTACACTAATTCTCTCACCGTCACTCAGATGTTGAGATTTACGAATAGTTAACGAACTGTACTCTCACCAATGGGGCTCAGGTTCAGCTCTGGCCGCTCGTGCCTGATTTTTAAGGTGGTTGCTTTTCACCCAAAGGTCAGATTAATATTAACCCAAAGATCAAGTCAGTGTCACTCCAAGAAAAGCTAAGCAGAAAACATTAATTCTACGTCTAAGTTACCTCAAATTTTACTCCCAATACACTGAAAGAAAAAAAAAAAAAAAAAAAAAAAAAAAACACAGGCCACGGAGGCCGTACTAACGAACCATACAGACGTATCGTCGGTTCCGAGCTCAGAGGCCGGTAATTCCGGTTTTAGAGCCCGTTGTTCCACACTCTAAACCCGAAGCAGTCAATGCTACGGTTCTAGCTCTTGGAATTATCGGTCTCTGTGCCCGGAACGGATGATATGTCCATTAAAAGCCCGTAGGTAAGGATATTTTCACGGTCGGAATTTTTTTCCCAGTTGGAAAACGGAGTATTTACAGCAGTTACAGTATCGCTCAAAATGGAAAGAAAGGAGAGAATTAATCAAAGAGGGGATGTTGGTCATACTGAGAGAAAAGTACCTTCCTCCACGTTGCTGGAAGTTAGGCAGAGTAACGAAAACACATCCTGGAGCTGATGGATTAGTTCGCGTCGTATCGTTGCGGACTAGCAATGGACAAACAACGAGGGCCATCTCGGCAATTTCGCCCCAACCTGTGATTTTTGAGGAAACCTCAACCGAGGGAGAACGTTGAAGCATAATATTTGTATCAGCTGATACAATGCTGATGATAGCAATTGCTTGTAATTTAGAGTATAACCTTAGTTCAGTTACTTTTTAATTCAAGCAACTCTCTTCTATTTGTACTCAAGTATCTTAATAAAACTATCATTAATTTTGTATCAGTATATTTCCACAAAATGTCAGTTACTTTTTCTTACTGTATACTAATTTTTCATTTCCTATGTTAGCAGACTACAAAATCAACCCGAAGCCATGCTGGGTGAACGGACTGGAGGGCACGTGCATGTTCGTCTGGGAGTGCATCAACTCGGAGGGGCGTCACGTCGGGATGTGCGTTGACACGTTCATGTTCGGGAGCTGCTGCGCCCACAACCTGAGCTCGAACCAACTGGACATGCTCCCGGACCCGTCCGAGCCGGCCGTCCTCTTCACGCAACCCAAGCCGCCCCGCCAGAAACCCAGCTCCACCGGGCGCCCCTCGCCCGCCACGGCGCGCCCCTCGCCGGCCATCGGAGAGCCCTTCAACGTCAACACGGTGCTCAGCGTCAACAAGCCCGGGCGGCCGCTGAGCAACGAGATCGACCACTTCCACACTCACAGCCAGCCCGAGTCGCAGCCGCTCGTCATGTACGGCGGCTACGACCGGAACCACAACAACCACAGCCACGCCTTCAGCCACAGCCACGGCCTCTTCAGGCCGCACAACGTGAGCCACAGCGACAAGCCCAGCCACAATCATATTCAAAGCCACAGCCATGGGCATGGTCAAGGACATGCCCACAGTCAAGGTCAGAATTAGCGCCTGTTACCACTCGAGTTGTCTCGGTGAATATTGGATTGCATGTTGCAAAAAGAAACGAAAAGCATTCCAATGTCGCGTCGCTAGGGTTGTGCAACTTACATTCCTAGGAAAAGTACTGTAATCATGCAAAAAATTAAATTTTCAAAGTTAATTATTGAATTCATAGTTAATTGGGAATGAAGATAAAACTTATTTGGATAATCAGTTTATATTTGCAAGGTAAAAAAAAGTTGCACAATCTTAGTGATATTGGAATGTTCTTGGCTCCTTTTTGCAAAATGCAATCAAATTAACAATGTAGAGCTATGGAGATGCTAAAAGATAATTTTTTTAGAGGGCTGAGAACCCAAATATTCATTCTTACCATTATGTTTTGCTATTAATCGTTGGAAGCCTTATCTTGTGGCCATCTTCACCTCCATTTTTAAGTCACTCTCATTGTTATTAGGAGTGAATACATATCATAATTTTGTTGGTGCAGAATTCACAATCTTACAAAAATAACACGATTATTTTATAAAACCATATTTCAATCATCTCTTAATTGGACATATTTCTGTCAAACGGAACTAAGCGCCATCGGGGTAGGAAGGTAGAGGGAGGCTTGGATTGGCGGCGGAACCGGGCGTTGGGCTCATTCGTTCCTATACTCGCAGTGCAGTTCCATGGCGCTTAGTTCAGTTTGACAGAACGCGTAATCCGGGATTCTAAATTCCTCATAAGGAACTCAAATTGGCGCTTAGTTCCGTTTGATAGAAATAAGTCCAATTTTACAAACTTTTAGGCAGCATTCACAGTCTCACAAAAATATAATCAAAATTTCATAAGAGCACATCATTCAGCTGCACCTACTATGACCTCCCTCCCACCTTACAAACCAAAACAAAGCGTCGCCATTTTTGGGCCCTAAGCCCTTCCATGGGGCCTTTGGCCACACTCTCCCTATTGAGGTACTCTAACTTGAACTATGTCTATGGTTACAGATTACAGTGGCAGTCACCACGGGAACCACATCCAGGGCCACCACGGGCACGGGCACAGCCACTTCCGGCCGCACAACGAGATCCTGCATGTAAATAACGAGGAGAACGAGGTGCGCCCGAGCGGGAACTACGCTTTCGGGGGCCACGCTGTCTATAGTAGTGTAAATAACCGGACGATGGAGATGGAGCGCCCGGCGCCGGCGCCGGCGTCGAGCGAGCAGGCAACTAGTCAGTCGCTGTCCATGTCCACGCCGGACGCGCCCGCCTCGATGACGTCATTCATCTCCGTTTCTTCTAGTCGGCCCTCCCTGGGCCCCTTCCACGGGGGCCTCTCGTCGGCCCTCAACTCCGGCACCAAGCCGCAGTTCGTCACGTATCAATTTACCACAACTACCTCAGCACCGCTATCTAGTCATAAACCTAGGTAAGTCCTCGACAATGGGTCAGTTGCGCTAGTGACAGAATCGTGGTTCGATGGTTTTAGCTTAAAGATTATCAAAAAATAATAATTTTCGTCCAATCGCCAAGCCTCTGCGTCCAATATTAACGGAGATGTCGCTCATCGAAAAACACAGCCAAGACGTCACCCACCGCGCTATTTTGCACACCACGGTTTCTTCCACCTTGGATTCATAAGACTACTTTTGGACCGCGTTTAGCAGAAAGGAACCAAGTAGCATCAGCTATTGCCAAATTTGACTGGGCAATTTAATTTTTTACAAGATAATGTTTGTGCGGGTTCTTTGGAAAGTCATGAGGAATTTGCTTCATACTATGCAGAAAATTCACTGAAATCCGTACAAAAATCCGCACAACCGTTTTCATGAAAAAAATAAATTGTCAGCTTAAATTTGGCAATTGCTGATGTGGTTTGGTTCCTCTCTGCTTAGCGCGGTCCATTTTTCAATAAGAGGCTAAAATTTCAGGCTCATTTTAGAGACATCATATGTACCATTACTTTCCCAACTTGGATTAGTGCTTTTGTGTGTGAGCCAGAAATAGTAGTTTCTATAATCGCAGAAATTAGTCAAATTAGTGACACACGTTCTGTCGTACTGGTTATGACATGCCAATAGGTGGAAGAAACCGTGGTATACATTACCGCGGTATAGGTGACGTTACATGCCTTGTTTTTTGATAAGCGATATCTCCGTTAAAATTAGACGTAAAAACCTGGCGTTTGAACGGATCTGATTATATTTTGCTAATTCATAGGCTGAAACTATTAAAACACGATTTTGTGACCGTAGCGCAACTGACCCATTGTCAGAATGATACGCACAAGGTAAGGTACGAGCTGAACCCTACCAAAAACGTCCATGTCGCGTGTCGCGTCAGTGAGTGGAACATGGTATCTTGTATGTTGGTAACAACGTGCTCATGACATTGTACCATGTATCAGCATGATCTTGTTTAGATGGGTTGCACTATCTTGCATGCAATATGTATTACCAAAAGAAAAAGGGTGATTATAAGTTTTATGTTGTACGTAGATTTATTACAAATCAAGGAAACCGGGAAAACTATAGAGCTGGCACCGAAGTCGCCAGGAGGAGTTGAGAATGATTCATTTGAAGCCAACATTTGTAAAAAACACAACTTTCAGATTTTCGATTATAGTCCACGCCACGAAAAGTGGCGGGTGAGGGGCGGAGACAGTCGGTCGGTCTAGTCTATCGTTGAAGGGTTGAAGCGCAGGTATTGGCCCGTAGTTGAAACGGGGTAACGACTGGGCCAATACCTGCGCTTCAACCCCTCAACGATAGACTAGACCGGCCGACTGTCTCCGCCCCTCACCCGCCACTTTTCGTGGCGTGGACTATAGATAACTATTGTTACACGGCGGTTGCTTTTTGGCCTACACCACAAGTTGAAGGCACGATTAACAGTGAAGTGTGTCACTCCTATACAAGAAAAAAAGGGTAGAGGGCCAAGGTTGGAGGGGTGAGCGAGCCTTTCATATGATTCCCCCCATAGATCGAGTCGGTCTATCATTTCAGCCATTAATTTGTGGCCCAAGTCGGCGTGATTCCAACCGAATGATTTGTGCAGAGACAAGAGACCCTCCACTGGTATCTTGCCAATGGTAGAAGCTCTTTACTTCCGGGATTCCAACGTGGCTATGGCTTATCAATGGTCTATTGCTTTGTCTATAGCTTTGTCTATAGTTTTGTCTATAGCTTGGTCAATAGCTTTATCTACAGCTTTGTCTATAGCTTTGACCCTAAATTTAAAAAATTGGTCCGCAGTGGAGGGTCTCTTGTCTCCGGCTGTATCTTACTCTTCCTTTCGTTCAAATTTCAGTTGGAATCTCACGCTTCTGGAGAGCATGAACGAAATCGACGACGGTAGTAAGGGGAGCACGGAGTCCTCGTGGCCGTTCCACACGCGCCCCAGTTGGTACTCGACGAACCAGCCGTTCGTGACGCGGCCCCGCCCCTCGTCCGGGGTCCGCCCCAAGCCGTCGCGCCCGCACCAATCGACGGCCTCGAGCAGCGCGGCCACGCCCACGAGCACCGCCTCCTCGCCCGCCTCCAGCTACTCCTCGCCCGCGTCGCCCTTCGCGGCCACGTCGACGATGACGTCACCCATCTCCAGCTCCACGACGCCGGTGCCCAACGTCGTCGTCTTCTCCTCGCTGCCCCTCGTCGTCAGCTCCAGCTCCGGCGACAAGAAGAAGCCGCAGACCGGATACCCTAGCTCCACCTCTTCTGGACCGGTTTCTGCCATCGGACATACAGGCACAAGTAAGTTATTTACATTTTTTGTGCAATTTTTTATGGTAGCGAAAATAAATATGAACCGTAAATTGAGGGACGGGCATTTGCAGCCTGCGGGCTGATTGTTGAAATTGATAGACAAAGCTATAGAGAAATAAGACAAAAGGTAAATGGAGGGATCCTATAGGTGGAAGCGGGTGGTTGAGCCTACAGTCTTGGATAGTTCGCGCCACGAAAAGTGGCGGGTGAGGGGCGGAGCCAGTCGGCCGGTCCAGTCTATAGTTGAAGGGTTGAAGCCCAGACGTTACCCCGTCTCAACTACGGACCAATACTTGCGCTTCAACCCTTCAACGATAGACTGGACCGGCCGACTGGCTCCGCCCCTCACCCGCCACTTTTCGTGGCGCGAACCACAGGCGCTAATATGCGTTTCGCGCCGACAGCACTGTTTGGCGCAATGCATGAAGTATTCCTGAAGTCTTGCAGGCGCTAATGCGTTCAACGCCAGCCGCACTGTTTGTGTAAGGCGCGATCATTCGAACTCGCGTTAGAATAATCGCGGCGTCGAATAATGGGCTTAAAAGGCAGATGTTGTGTTTCGACGCCGTATAAGCATTCCAACGATTCTTCCTCGTTTCTTCCGATGAAATATTTTTTCGAGTTTTTGAGTTTTTTGAGTTTTTTATGTTCTTTTTTTTAGATTGAACGGACCATTAAAAAATGTACGAATTCAAGCATTCTGATACATGTTTTGTCACCAGAATTTCACGTAGAACACGATTTTTGCATACAAAATTACTGAAATTTACTCCAAACTAAGATATTAACGTTTTAATTTTACATCGGTTACGGGAAATTCGAATTGCCCGGTCACAAGAAACACAATACTCTACTTGAGTCAAATCGCGCCCTACGACGATTTTGGCAGGCTTCTCAAGCAAACATTGTTCATTTCTCATCCTTAATAGTTTAAAATGTAAAAAAATTGCTATAGCTGAGCCGAAGCGTCAAGATTTCGACTGCCATATTTTTTTTTTTTTTTTTTTTATCCCAGAGACTGCACGGTAACGTTTCGTTTGCGATCTGACGTAAGAAAACCATTGTGTTTTCATGAGCGGGAGGTTTGAAATTACGCGTCAAGAAACATTAAATATCTTGGCTAGGAGTCAATTTCAGTTATTTTCGTTACACGAATACGTTAAATTTACGTTAAAGTTTGGTTAAGAAACTTGTATTAGAATGCTTAACTTCGAACCTACTTTCGTGAACTGGAAAAAGAAACACATTGGATCTAGAGTCCAGACTCTTAAAAACACCGACAAGAAAAAATACTCTTGATACAACCGGATTTTTGCTTAAATCAAGAACCAAGTCTCTTAATATGAGCGGATTTCCTTTTGATTTAAGCAAAAATCTGATTGAATCAAGAGTATTTTTTCTCGTCGATGTTTTCAAGGGTCTGGACTCTTGATCCAATGTGTTTTTTTTTTTTTCCAGTGTGGTCCATTTCGAGCTGGAAATCAGTGATTTTTCCCGAGATCCGCAACACTGGATGTTTGGCGGAATACAGGTTAGCGTCAATCGGTCACTTGGTCAGCGGTCGTGTCAGAATTTTGGGCAATTATTGCGACCACGCAACCATTTCTTCCCAGTGAGTGCTCATTGCTCATTGCACTTTCGTTGGGTTTTCATTTTCACCGGTTAATGCGAGCCGGACGTCGGCACCGTTGCCGATTCGCGAAAAAATCGCCGAATTTCGCGCGGAAATCGAGGGCGGAAAGATGGACATCGGGCAAAGCTGGTCGGCGACGACCACTTTTCCGCCGGCCGGATTAAATTCGCCGCGGTTCCCTCAATTAAGATGAAAGTTAACAAAACGGATGGGCATTGGGCACCGCGCCGTTGCGCTACGAGCACGAGCCCCTCCCGGCTTAATGGCGCCGTTTATTGGCTCCTGTTTTATATTTTTAGCACGATTTCCGGCTCCGTTGCGAAATTGCGACGCATTTATTTTGGCAATCTCCGTCTTCGGCAGCGGATGATTTTACTGCTAACCTCGAATCTAACCCGGAATCCGACTAATTATTTCCTCGGTTTTAACATTTCACTTTTTCCTAGGGTGTTAATGTGGCACGAGACAAGGTGCGAACGAAAATCTTCTGCTGTATATTTCCGTCTTTTCTCCTCCTAACTTTACCGTAGAATATGATTCACAATGGAGATGTTGCATGTGTGAGGAATTTGCGATTTGACTATTGATACGTACGTAAAAGTTCGCGAAAAACACGATGGTGCCACTGGTTTTCTCGTAAATCAACTCCCAAGCTCAATAAAGCTCTCAAGTTGAGGCCAAAATGGAGGGGATATCCCACGCTAACCTGAGAGTCCACCTCTACATCAAGACAAACTCTCCATGCAAAGATAGGGCGCAAATACATTATCAGGGCTGCCACCTTATTTGGAGACTCCAAAACTGAAAACACGGCAACCCTGCAAATGTATTTGCTCCCTATATCTTTACATGGAGCGTTCGTCTTGATGTAAAGGTGGACTCTGAGGATAGCGTGGGATAGCCCCTCCATCACAGCCTCAACTTGAGAGCTTTTTTTAAGCTTGGGAGTTGATTTCAGAGAAAACCAGTGGCACCATCGTGTTTCTCGCGAACTTTTACATAAGAATCAACAGTCAAATCGCAAATTCCTCACACATGCAACAACTCCATTCACGCAACAGGGTGTTCAGATATCAACTCCTAAAGAAGATGTGGACGTATTCATGCCGAACGGAACCAGGGACAGGTGGGCAAGAAGGATTGTCCTCCACGGAAAAAAAAGTGTCAGGGGTTATCCCCCAAAATGGTTCTACTACCCAAATTTGTTGGATGATATGGACATTTCCAATTAATTTTGGTAGCACCGCAACTCAAGTTGGGGTAGTACCGCAACATTTGGGTTAGGAACCTAATTTACCGGGATACTACCACAATTAAATGGGATACTACCAAAATCAATCGGGGTATTGCCACAATTAATTGGAAATGCCCATATCATTCAACAGTTGGGACTTAACCCCTACCTCTTTTTTTTCCGTGTCTGTAGTCGCGGGCCGTAAGAATGAATGGGAATCATAAAGCGCCAGTGACGTCAGCAGCGAACACGGAAACGACGATCCGATGCAGCCGAGTCTTTAACTCATGAGCCCTGTCCACAAGGCTATTTTACCAATCCCACGGCTCATGAGTGCCGCTTTTAGTTGGCACATAGTTCCGTGTGACAGAATGTACAATTCTGATTTTCCATTTCTCCATAGGGAATCACGCTCACTTTAACAATGTCGAATAAGCCCCGTTATTCGACGCCGCGATTATTCTAACCTGAGTTCAAATTAACCTGCTAAACACAGTGCGGCTGGCTTTAAACGCATATTAGCGCCTGCAAGACTTCAGGAATACTGCACGCATTGCGCGCGTAGCACGGTGCGCCGAGCCGGCTGAGCTATGGCTAAACTAACACGTCTAGCGTCTAGCATCGAGTGTATTAGTGGTGAGGAAATAAGGCTAGTAGGGAGATCAAGTAGCATGAGGTCCAAGATTGGACTGGTTGCTCATCTTCCTCGTAAGTTCTTCTCGGTGAAAATTCTTGAAACATGGTAATACTGTTTTTCCTTCGTTTGAATGTATATAAAACAATCGATTCATGGTGGGATAGCGTGCCTCACCCTAAACCTACAATATCGTCACTCGTTCTTCTGCACTTCATTAGTCGACATATTTAACTCTCTGCTCACATATGTGATTTTTAAAATTTGCTAATTTTGCTCAACTGCGGACAGATTGTTGAAATTGATAGACAAAGCGATAGACAAAGAAGACATAAGGAGTATGGAGCAATCCTTTCGGTTGAAATTCGTGGTTCTTATAGACTGAGGGGTAAACGATGGACTCTCGTGGGTTACCGTTAATTAGTCTACTGCCTACGTACTTTGTGCATTGCAATCACCCGCTACCACCGTAAGAATCTCTCCATATCGCTCTTCTCTTCTTTTTCTAAAGCTTTGTCAATCTATTCCAACAATCAGCTTGCTGGCATCTGCGGTGATGAGGAAGACAATCAAATACTGTACGTTTACAAATCAGAGATAATACTCAGTACGGTTGTTGCTAAAATTATGATTGACTAACAGAATATTTGCTGAACTAACAGTCAATTTTGCCGTTCTTACAAAAAATTTTGCTAGGCATATTACAAAACTAATTGTCTCTCTAGGAGTCACTCACTGGTATATTGCTCTTTTAATTTAAACAAATTAACTCAAAATTTCAAAAAAGCAACATGCTATAACAAATATTGCTGTAAATAAATACAATGCTTCCAATTTGACTTTGCTGCATTACCTCTCAAATTCTGCATTTATTTGAATTATGAGTATCTGTCCTTACATTTATTTACCCCTCTGATTTAATTTAAATTGGCATTTGAATTTGCTTTGATACAAAAAAAAATAAAAGTCAAATTCAAATATCACATGTGCCAGGAACATCCCTGTAATTTTTCGATGTACGTATTTGAGCCTCTAATGTACCCTTTTTTTTTTCTTTTTTTTTATTCAAAGAAAATAGTTATTACACGATTATTATAAATGGTACTCAAAAATCAGAAAAATGTACTCTAATGTACCCTTATCCTTTGTAACCTGAAGGTTTTTATGTTCGTTTACCATCAAGATAGAAACGAAAGCTAGCAGATCTCGAGACGATGAACCGTTTCAACTGAATTAATTTAGCCGTCGGAACTTGATGCGTATGCAAATGTAGCTCGCGAGGCGTTTAATTGTTCAATTAGACTTACGCTGAATCTTGGTCAAGTGCGACTTGATGTATTGAACCACGCAACATATGCCGGCAGTGAGTTTGCGGTACTTGCGCCCAAATGGGGGGGGGGGAGGGTGTACGCTTAAAGAATTTGTACAATTTGTAATGAAACAAATTAGGGTGATGGCGGCCGGCGTTGGATATAGGCGTGAAAGAATGATATATAAAATATTTTCCTAATGAGATGTATTCCGTCGTATGTATGGTCATGCAGAGTGATTACATACTTGTATATTTTGAACAGAATAATTATTATGTTAAAATATAAGTGAAACAAGCAGGAAGCTCCAACGCATTGGCGTCGGAGAGCGGCTCTAGGGGCAGTAGTTGTAGTCAAGAATGAGGGCCTAGACACATTTTGTCATTGATGTACAATCCGACAACTGTCGACTCATGTTTTGTAACTTAGCAGATTTACGTAGCCGGTGTATAAATGTGTATTGGGCTTTGATATGGCGAATACATGGCATTATCACTTGTTGTATACTTTTAAAATTTGAAAGCTCTTTGGAGGTCCGCTTCCTAAAAAATCTCTGGTTGATAAGTCGTTTAGCGAGGCTGCAAAAAATTTGCATTTTTATATCTGAAAGTGTAGGTATTGGTTTTTTGTATAATTGTTTTTTTGGATTGCTGGAAAAGTAACGCATACTTCTATAATTTAGGACTGAGTCAGGGAAATATAAGGTTCGTTAAATAGTAAATATTCCTAGTACCGTGTGACACTATTGTTAACGAAAAGTTTTTGCAACTTGTCAAAGAGGTTGTTGAATGATCTTCGAATAACTTTTGATGAGCTAGAGGTAATGGTTCTATCTGCAGCTCGTGGACTTCTGTACGATATTGTCCAGAATCATCTGAATTTTCAAAAAGTGTCCGCTTGTTCGATACCCAATTTGCTCATTCATGCATACAAGGAGAAGCGCATGAAAGCTTTAGCAGACATTTTGGAGATGAATCAAGAATTAGATGAAGAATTTATGACTTAAATCATGGCACCTTAATCACGGGATGACCTTAATTACGGCAACTATTTATTGTCCATGAGATGCAGATGGTTCCATTTCCCTAGCTCATCAAAAGGTATTCGAAGATCAATTTCATCAGCCACCCGTACGAACCACGTTTCTAGTGACCCGTACTTGCTTCGCACGTATGAAACATACAATCAGAGAAAACAGAATTCATCTTACAATAATCAATAATCAGTAGGACATGAATCGTTGCGATGTATAATACGACATTATAATGCGGCATTACTATTGTAATTCATTTTAATGGATTAGGGGCATTATAAATCATTATTGCCACGTCGGAATGAAATGTTGTAGACTGAATTGAAAAGCATGTTGGCAAAATTTATTATAAAAATAGTATAACATGTAGGTACATAACATAAAGGTAATACAAATTAAATGATTAGAGCGTGTATATTTCATTACATTATAGGTATATTACAATCATTTTTGTCATTGTTGGAAATTTTGATAGTTTGAAATTTGATAGTTGATAGTTGATAGTTTGAGAGTTGAAAATTTGGTTATTTTATTTAGTTAAGGTGATTCGATAGACGCCATATTTTGTGTCAGAATGGCATGCGACATATCCCATCAATTGGTTCCATTTTTTCATTTACTCATCATTTTTCTCCAATTTTAAGTTTCGCAATTCTGTTTTCAGGAGACTAAAGCACTCACTTATCAATTTGTATATTTATATTGAGTTAAGGGTAGAGACGTATTCCTCACCGGAATTGAGGAATGGAGGTGTTACAGTAAGTCCGGCATTAGGTTCCATTTCGACATCAGCGACGATCAACGCTACGATACTGGAAGCCAGTCTTCCGATATTAAATCCCTAGCGGGGAAGAAAAAAAATGCCTAGATTTCGCTAAAAATCCCTAAATCCCCAGATTTGCTCAAATATACTTAAAAAATCCATAGATTTTGCAAAAAAGCGCCATTTTTAACGAAGAATCATGATGTCATTCGATGTAGCGATTTGCAATATTTAAATCTGATTGGCTCGTTTGAATTTTGGCGCTCTCTGAAAGCAGTGCTAATCCAGACCAATAAAATGAAAGAATATTAGTTGATTTCTTATTATTAACAGGTTGAATGCAGTTGAATGTCAAGTACATCGAAGGACGCAATCGTTTTAATTTCCGGCTTATTTGCGGGGAAAATAGTGTTGCCAAAAAGGCCTACAAAATATAGATGAAAAAATGTTTTCGATTGTCGAAGCTAGAATTGAGGTTAAAAAGTTGATTTTTGGTAACTTTACCTCATCAAAAAAAAATCCCTAGATTTCCTGAAAAATCCCTAAATCCCTGGAAATTCCGGAAAATCCCTAAATCTAGGGATAAACCCTTAGACATCGGATGGCTGTTGGAAGCATTAGAGTCAACATTTGAAACGCTGCTGCAGAATTTGCCGGGAGTATAATCGAGTGTTGAAAGTCAGTAGAATTGAACAATGTAATAATTGCTTTCCGAAATAAGCGTTATAATAAAAAAACCACGAATCTGAACTGTTAATACTGGAACACACCTTCTGTAAATGTACCTTGCGAGAGATAAGTAAAAAAATAGATGTACTGGAGGAGAAGTGCTTCTCCACAGAGTTTGAAGAAGGAAAAAAAATGCCCAAATTTACTTACTTCAGCATTTTCGGCAAAATCACTGCAATTTCCGAACCTTTTTCTGGCCAGGGGCCAAAATTAAATGATTATGAAGGGCCACTTAGATGTTGTAGATAAAAATAGGACTGTTGAAAAAGTCGCCGTTTTCAATAAATATGTTCCCGGAATGGAAAAAACAGCTCACAAATAAAAGCAAATTACCATAGAAACTTCTTCACGAAATCACACACACAACGAAGAACGAGGCGCTACAGACGAGTCCGTCCAGGACAAGTTAAAAAATTCCCATGAGCCGAGTGCCGTAGGTTAAGGGCCCGTTCGCCAAAACTAATCGGAACTGTATGAATGAATTGCTCCTTTTAAAAATCAAAACAATATCGAATTGCGATATATTACACAGTTAAGATAGGGCTATGTCCTGTCGTAAGCGGCGACATACAGTCGATATCATTTCAATAATCGCCCCAATGGCCACGATAGTTGTTAGACGTTTACGGTTTCCCTGGTAACCTTTGTTTGCTATCAGCTGATATCGAGTAATTAACTAGGAAGCTCCAACCCAGTGGTTAAAGCTTCCTTAACCGCGAAAACTTTAAAATTCAAATTTTCAAATTTTGAACGTAAAGTACATTTTTTCCATCACGAGATAAAAGCACAAACAAGTTTTGAATTATTGACTGTATCACCATGATTCCAAAAATACAATACACAACATAGCATTGACTAACAATAAAACAGTATGCAATAAAATAAAGTCATGACAAGGAACATAGCCGAAAATGGCGCCGATTCCCATCAACCAACGCGCGGTCTCTACAATGTAACATGCTGCATTGATACTCCCCAGCTGGGACCGTCCGGAATAGCAGCTCTAGTGCAAGCACCAGAGCCGCTAATAGTCCATAAGCAGTTTCAGAATCATTCAAACAAGTGCTAATTATACCAAAACTGAAATATTTACGTAACGACTTTGCCGAAAACCAAAAATCGACTAATTTTATCTTTGACTTTAAAAGCAAGGATATCTTTCATTTCATGTTAAACAAGACAGACAGATAAGATACAACTATTCGTGCTTGATGGATGTCTGTGTTGCGTCTGCAAAATTGAAGGCGCGATGGCACGAGCTGTGATTTCGCGATGTTCCGCAGCTCCGCTTGCTGCCAATGAGCTCTCGTGAGAAAAGTTAAGAAACGAGGTTCGACTTTTACGGCTCTCCTATTTACGGCTGTGTTGCTTATACAACCTTTACAAATGAGACAAACTGAAACAAACACAGTATGGAAATAGAGCAAAGTAAAAGGAGGCGCGTTGATGACGGCGCAGAGATACAACTATTCGTACATGATGGATGTCCATGTTGCATCTGCAAAATGGAAGGCGCGATGTCGCTAGGGGCGAACTCGTAATGCTCTGTTCTATGCTGCCAGTCAGGTGTCGCTCGGATTCGACAAATTTTTTTAAAAAACTAGTCCCGATTACGTCTCGACTCTACTGTTCCTCGATTTTTTCTTCTCATTTCGATTTGTGAGAACTATCCAAGATGATCCGTTGCTTTGGTCAGCTTTGCCAAGATTGCTCCATTCCTTAGACATCAGTCACGATTAGGAAACACTGGAAAAAAAACACATTCGATCTAGAGTCCAGACTCTTAAAAACATCGACAAGAAACAGTACTCTTGATTCAATCAGAATCTAGATTAAATCAAGAACCAAGCCTCTTAATTTAAGCGGATTTCGTTTTGATTCAAGCAAAAATCCGATTGAATCAAGAGTATTTTTTCTTGTCGATGTTTTCAAGAGTCTCGACTCTAGATCCAATGTGTTTTTTCTTTCCAGTGAAATCTGAGCGTTAACATCGCTATATATATTTGTATGTATATTTCACTATATAGAGAAGAGAGCTTTGCAGCTTTATTCTCTTTGATTTTCACACGAGACGCTGCGGCAAAGAAAATCTGAGTTCACAATCGGCTCGTAACGGCACGCGACATCTGCGCTCGGTGGAAGATCACTAACGGAAACGAGAGGGAAAATCGAGCGAACCGGGTCACGGCCGGCAGAAAAATTGCTCATTTGAAAAATGAATACGAATCAAACAGTTTTACTACGATCTGCACCACCGGGGGGGGGGGAGGGGGGAGGAGTGCTGATTCCGGTAAACAAACGTAATTATCTGAGTAAGTCTTCCACTTCACCAAATTCGAACGGCCATCGATGTTGCCAAATCAATTAGATTGGTTATTAACATCGCCGTCATTTGTGCTTCAGGTGTATCTACAGCTGCGTGAAGTAAGAAATTTCTCCGCGCAGGGGGCGCCACCGCTGTGTTTTAGAGTCCGTACAGCACCACGTGAGTCCTTGAGCTTTTATAAAAGTTGAAGGAATTTCTGTTTAAATCGAAGATAAATAAGTTCTAGCATTCTTCTTCCTATTGACCCTAAAAACAACGTGAAAAGTCATTTCTGAAGCTCTGCAATTTGATCCCAGAAAAAAGTAGGGTTAAGCATGATGACCTTGATGCAACCAATCGCGCTTGATCGCTCTCAGCAGTTGGCAGATATCTCTCTCCCACCGTGAGCTGTCTCTCTCGCACTTACAGATATCCCGTAAGAGAAACTGGGATCAATTTACAGCTTTTATTATTAGACTTTCAAAGCTCGCGTTTGTTTCTAAGGATTCCAGACGTATGCTGCTAGAACTTATGAGTCTTAGAATTTAAGATACCTATTGTGATATTTAAATAATCACTGATTTCGGAGTCGGATTTTAGCAGCGCGACGTGGTGGATTTTTTCGGAACTACAGCTGAAGATTAACCTTCACCGCAAGCAGTTTTATGAGTTTTGAAGGTGAACTTTAACCGGAAGTGAAGGAACATCAAGGGATCAGGGTATCGTTTTTGAAGCGGGATAAGCTTTAAAAAACGCATGTTTCTTAGGCAGATTGTGAAGTTTGGAATTTCAGACTTTTGAATATATATTTCAGACTTTTCCAATGCGGTCATCGTGATTTTTAAGCCATTTTTTACGGAAAAAAACTATCCTTTTTGCCCAAGCTGAAGTTTGCAACAGGCCTATTGAAACAACGAATATTGGTGGCGTAAGTCCGCAATCACATATCTCGTTTGCGGTGTCTGAAAATCTCCGCCTTAAAGGAGTACAAATTGACATCATTCCTTGAAGTTTATGCAACATTTTCTTCGCACAGAATCACGGCAGCTTTTAAAGAATTGCCGTTGAGTAGTTTTCCGTTTAAAAAATAAAGTATGACAGGAATTCTGCGACGTCACAAACCGATTTATATGATTGCCGACTTACACCGTCGGAATATCGATCAATCGAATGACATAGAGGCTAAATTAACCTATTCCGATGTGATTTTCTATTGTGTGATGGCAACATGGTGGCGCACGGAACAGAAGTGTTGAAGCGCGCAAGGTGCGTCTACGTCTGACGAATTGCAGATCGTAGCGCGGCGGGAGATGAGTCAAAGCGCAGCGCCGTGGCAGTCCGTTCTCCGCGTCAGTCGCAGCTGACAGCGTCACCACTGACACGACCGCGTCGAGACGCTTATTCCAGCTTCCAGCAGTGCGGCTCTGCGCTTACCGACACTGCCGTGCTAAGTAAAATCACCGTATAAGTATTCGAATGTCGCCGAATTTCCTCTCAGAAAGTATTAAATTTTGAAAAAGTTATGATTGTTTTTCCTGGAAATTTTGGAACTTTTGAGATCCAATTACGAAGAAAATCCTCCGAAAAATTGAGGGAGAAATATTCATAAATTTTCCTGAAAATTCGTGATTTTTCGAAGGAAATTTGGCAACGCCTGGTGGTTCATATGGTTTTCTTGCTTAGCTCGGCAGGACACTCATCTCTGTCCTAACAAAACCCTCCGATGTTTGTAGCCGGAAGCATACTAACGGGAGAAACCAATGGGAACCGGTATCCATAAAGTGCGAATCAAATACCCCTTAAATCCGAGTTCACAATCTTAATATGAAAAATCGGGAGCATAAATACGCCAATAGAACTTCTTTTCCTACTTATTAAGGAAATTACTGTCACACATCTCAAAAAAATCTCGATCAAAATCACCACCGCACAAAATTAAAAGGAAATGGAATTGGAGACTCAAACGCTGGAGCAGGAAAAACAACTTTCACAACGAGGGTCCGTCCATATGAAGTACCTTAACCATTGGGGGAGGGAGTCTGTTGGTACCTGAAAAATACGAATGTATATGGAGCTTTTACGTACAGTGACACTTAAAACGCACACAGTCTGAAATTCTTGGGAGTAGGAAAAAGGAAGGAAGGAAAGAAAAAAATATTTGAAATTCATTCACCGTAACTTTGAAAAATGAAAAAGGAGTGGATTGCACTGAGACTGATATCGTCTCTTATACTTCTTCTTCTCCTCCTCCTCTTTTTTTCTTCATTTGACGATTTTCTTTTTGGAGATATTAAAGTATCTGGCATGCTAGGTTGCGAAGATACATTGATAGAGGTGTCCGAAATCCTTTTTGGACGGCTCATTGCACGAAACTTTCAACTGCTTGATGAGACGGCTATGAAAGTTAAAGATTTATTAATGCAAAATACAGAACACCAGGGTCATGAAAATTCGTACGCCTCAGTACTTTCATGCCCTTTATTCATAAATGATCTAAAAAAATCTAAATCTCAATTTAAAGAAGGAGTTTGGGGGTGTTTCGGCTCCTGCAGTCCGGCCGTTTAACCCTGGACCACCCTGTACTTATCAAAGAGCATTCTTATATTTCTCGGTACATTCTTCTAATGGTGCAACCGGAAAAGTGTTTTTTGCTAAAGTTTTGAGAAAAAGGGATCCATGCCATTCACATAATACCAATTTGTCTCAAAATACAAGTATGTGGGTCACAACTGACCCCAAGAATCCCCCTATTCCTGCTCCAGTATGCACTGAGGAGAATGACACAGTCAGTGCGGTGGCTCTCTGGTTCGCAATGCGCGCTCGCGTTTTAATCCCGCGATCTCGGTATAACGACCAAAGGATGTCGCGTCATTTTCCCGATGTTTTATTCATTACGCATGTGACCGGCAACTCCAACACTGGCCTTCCCGTGACGTTGCCAAATCGGCTAATCGTTGCCGGAAAAGCCTCAGCCATCGGGCCGTAATCACTGACTGGCATATTAACAAATAAGCGTCAAATGGGCCTGAGAACTTTTCTTCGCTGAAAAGTTCGTAGGAAAGTGTTTCAGCACTTTTAGAAGGCAATAACTGACCAAAACACTAAAACCTTTTTAAATTCGACAATTGAAGCGTTGGGTGCAGAAAGAGCATTTCTTGGTTGTGCTGTTTCAGAATCTTCTGTGCTAATTTTAGTTTTAGAGAGGACACTTTTGGGTGGATTCTCTGAAATTGTACGTTATCAGCATTGTAAAATCATTAAGCATATTTGGTAAAAGTTACGAAAAATTACATACATTTGCTTTAATCATAATGAATGAAAGATAGTGGAGGTTTTGAGACACTGCAACCAAGAAATGCCCTTTCTACACCCGGCGCTCCAATTATAAATTTTTCACGTGAATTATTTCTGTGAAATTTTTAAATAATCTATATTTTATGAAGCATCAATCGATTTTGAGGGAATTTTTACTCAGTGCTGAAAACCGTAAATAAATAATTATTAGATAAAACACTAAACAGAGCGCTGAAACTACACACACTGCACTACTGCACATTACTGTGTGTGTACTACTGTACACTCACTACCACTACTATTTGGAAAATTTTCTCATCAAAAATCGGTGGAAATCCCAGACTTTCAACCTGATATAGAAATATTGATACCTAGAGGCTTGTGCATTTGAAAAAATGGTTGCCTTAACACTGTGCCGTTGACACTACACAACTAAACATATGAATCGAATTTAGCAAAAAGGAACCAGCGCAATCGCAGCGTTTTGAAAATCGTGCAACTTCTGCTTTTCTTTCAAAAATACTCAAAATATGTACAATGTTGAAATTTACAAAATTACTTTCCTTAAAAATTAACAACCTTTTGGTGGGAAGCAAAAATGATTTCCTATTCTGGGAGATTTCTTAGATAATTGTGAAGAGGCTACATTTTTACGACACTAAAATCGCGATTGCTTTTTTTGGCTAGATGCGATGCATATGTTCGGCAAAGTTTCTCTTATCCAACAGACCACCCGTAACTATACATTAAAAGAGAGGCATTTGGCAACAGCGCAACTTCGTTAGTTCATTTTTTTATGGTAATTAGCCGAGCTATTACGCAATGTTATTCAATTATCCACTGGAGGCTTGTATTTATTTTATTCCATTTTATTTATATTTCCCCTTCTCCCACCCCCGCCGGGTTGTAACAAGAGCATCGACCTTAGAACTACAGTTATGCCGACGCCGGCGCCGCCGAAGACCCGGTACCCTAGCGTAAATATTACCTTGCGGTGAGCTAACCATCACCTTGCGGCAAGGTATCGGCCTATCCATCCTCTCCGAGCTCTATCCAAGCCCTCGCCAAGCCAGTTCAAGGAACTCGACGACCGGGATTAAAACCGTATGACAACACTGTAGACCCAAATCCAGACGCAGGGCTTGAAAAAGGCGACATTGCATCGGGAAATACCCCGCGTGTTGGGTACGATTTTCGTCTCCAGCGTTGCCATGCATAAATATTCCCAGTCGTTAAGTTCCACGAAGTGACCCGGCCAGGGCTCGGATAGGGCTCGGTGAGGGTGGATAGGCCGATACCTTGCCGCAAGGTGATGGTTAGCTCACCGCAAGGTAATATTTACGCTAGGGTAGGCTCAAGGTCCCGTAACGTCGAATTCCGCTTCCGTTTTTACTTGTTTACCCCATTTCAGAGCCCCATGGGAACCTCGAATCAGTTTTCTGGACCAGAATTTTAATTAATCACAAGTCGTGCTCTTCGATGTTAATGTCGCATAATGTCGTTCCTCGGAGTCCTGAAGAGGTTCCATGTTCCGCAGGAAGTGACTCGATGGGCGTCAATCCTTGAGAGCTAATGATTCTCGCAAGTTCTGCTAACGAAAAAGGATCGAACCCCTTTGAGTATATTAAAAGAAAAATTCAAGCGATTTTTTTTTTTTTTGTCATTTTTATGACAAGAGGAAGATGTAATGATGTACTGTCATTCGGAAATTTTACATTCAGGCCATGGTAGATTATAATTTAAATAGCTTCTATTCGGAGCCACCTTTTCGAACTGAGAGATTCTCTCGCGATAGCACCGGTTTGGTTTGAAATTTCTAGGTAATTTTGGTCACAAAATGTCCGAGGATATGTTTCTTTGGTATGAATAAATTAAGTTTGAGCTTGCAAGGTCTCTTATATTTTGAACGTTCACAAATCGTCGTTTCCTCCCCGTAAGAACATAAAATTAAAATCTGGTAAATTTAATTGTTGCAAAATTTTCCCTCGCAAATTGCATTTTGACCAGGAGAATCTTAATGGGCACTTCTGACTAAGAATTTTGCTGGTTTTTCGTCTGATCTAATGCAAAAATCAGAAAAATCTTGGACCAAAATTGCAACTCACTGGAAAAAAAAAAGTCGCTTGGATCTAGAGTCCAGACTCTTGAAAACATTGACAAGAAAAAATACTCTAGATTCAATCAGATTTGAGCTTAAATCAAAAGAAAATCTGCTCAAATTAAGAGGCTTGGTTCTTAATTTAAGCAAAAATCCGATTGAATCAAGAGTATTTTTTCTTGTCGATGTTTTTAAGAGTCTGGACTCTAGATCCAAGCGACGTCTTTTTCTAGTGCGGTACATTCTTGTAAAAGAATTTAATTGTTTGAGTCAATTCTGCGATCTTGGAATGGAGATACGTTCCTTCCTCCAGGAAACAATGAAATGATAAGTAGGGTGTGCTCCATCCTCCGTTAAGAGAGAAATTCAACGAAATCGAAACTGCTCAAAAAATCGCGTCGGTCGGTTTCCAGTGGACGAATTCACAGCTGTCAGAGGGGTAATTTCGAGCACCTCACCCCGGGTCGTAAACCCGACATTACACGTCGTAAATCAGCATGTGAAATCGCAATTCCTGGCGTCAACGTCTCCTTTATAGCCTCTCATTTGGATCGGGTAATTCCTCGTCATCCTCAGGAGCGTTAAATCAATGCGATTATATTTTTTCGATCTTTTAGGGCCCACTTTGATCGAGTTTGCCCCACTTTCGCTCTCGATTGCCGGGCTCGAATTTTACGACTCGCGCCGGCTTTTTATTGCGATTTGATTAACTTCTCGTCGTTTTTATCATCACTGAGCATGTTCATTTTGTTGTTTCAGCGTGCGGCTCTTCTCCGTTGCATCCGAAACACGAAGTGCGGATCGTCGGCGGGAGGAACGCCCAGTTCGGAGTCTGGCCCTGGCAGGTAATTATTGCAGAGTAAAATATCCCTGCGCTGTTGCGAAAGCTGCGCAAGCTCCTTGAGATCCTTCCAGAGACAAGATGACTTCTTTTTCTAGCCGCTTGGTGGCAGATTTTCACTTCCAGGGGTACTTATACTGCCGTCAAACACAAAAACCCCGCACTGGAAAAAAAAAAAAAAAAAAAAAAAAAAAAAAAAAAAAAAAAAAAAAACACATTGGATCTACAGTCCAGACTCTCAAAAACATCGACAAGAAAAAGTACTCTTGATTCAATCAGAATCTAGCTTAAATCAAGCACCAAGCCTCTTAATTTAAGCGGATTTCGTCGTGATTCAAGCAAAAATCCGATTGAATCAAGCGTATTTTATCTTGTCAATGTTTTCAAGAGTCTAGACTCTAGATCAAATGTGTTCTTTTCCAGTGCGTAAATCCATTCCAGATTTTAAAATCCTTTTTCAGACAAAATGCTGCCTTAAAACCTGGCCACCTTCATGCTCCATATTTTGAATTTAACTTCCTAATGGTATAACAAAGTCATAGGCATTGCTTAGGGCAACTGAGATGGACTTTTGGCGGAGGTCTGCTGGCATCTCAAGAAGAGAGCGTATCCGCAATGTAAAAGTACGCGAGATCATGGGTGTAGAGAAGGACATCGTGCACGATATCAGGTCCAGCAGTTGGTCTGGTATGGACATGTGCGAAGGATGGCAGACGACCGGTTGCCCAAGCAGGTCTTCGATTGGGTTCCTCCCGGAAGGCGACGGCGTGGACGTCCTGTGAAAGGTTGGCGACAAGGGGTGGAGGAGGAGATCAGAAGGTGCCAATTGCCTGATGATCTCTGGGAGGATAGGGGGCAATGGCGATTGGGCGTCGCAGAGCGCGAGGCGGCGCTATAAAAGCGACTTTATGTATGTATAACAAAGTCATTCTGAAAGTACAAAGGTTGGATGTTTGCAGCCTTTCTTGCTGTGGAGCATTTCGTCTGAGGAAAATGTGCCGAATTTGAAACGGAGATGTAAGGCATTTTTGTGCTGGACGGTAGTATATTGCCAAACCCTTCAAACCACTTGTTGTTAGCTCATGGGTAATTTGGATGCACTCCTCCCAAACGGAACTATAGACGAGTGGGAAAGATGGGGTGTGCTCTAGAAAGCTGCATGAGAAAGAATGTCAAAGTGGGCGCGATTCCCTTTGGATAAATGGAAAAGCGGGATTTTACATTATGTTACACGAAACTATGGGCCAACTGGATGCGGCACTCATGAGCCATGGGCATGCGACAGGAGCGTTGTGGAGAGGGCTCATGAGTTAAAGACTCCGGACGTCGATCCCAATACCGATTCTGTCACCGCTGACGTCACTGGCGCTTTATAATTCCCATTCATTCTTACGGCATTCGACTAACGAGCACACTCCTTTTTTCCCACCTGACTCTAGTTCAGTTCCGCAGAGATACGTCCATTTAATCGACAAGCTGTTCAGCATACTGCGCACAGAAAAATACTTCGGTCGCATAAACATTCACGAAGTTCACAATTCACAAAGTTCAGGAGGCACTTTTTGGTTCAGAACATCGAGCTCCAAGTCGAGGAAAACGACTTCTTCTCTTGACAGAAACCAAGGCTCGATTCAATAATCTGAAATATTTTTCTTCCATAGCAACTGAAGTTTTTCGCTTCTGCAATGATCTGAGACTGAACCCTCTGTTCGAAGAACCAAACTTGGGTTCGATCAACCAGCGAGGTCGGTTCGCTCGAATTAATGAGGGTTTATCTCTCTAAGCCGATGAGCTTTAATGAAATTTTCGGTTCCCAATACCGAGGTTTTTCTTCTTGTGCTCAACAAGATGTATATTTTTATCTAAAATTATTCCAAAATTCCAAATATCCGAAGAAATTTTAGAACAAGATTTAGATCTATACACATATTTACATTCCAGCTCACACGGATTCGGTGAACTGTCTGTGGCAACAGACAACTCGAGAGATTTCATAAATTTAATGGACTAATAAATCGAAAAAATCACTTTCATAGCAATGATCGATTTGCCTTGCTTTGATGTCAGTTTTCTTGAAAGCGAGGAGCTCAAATTAACTTAATTTAATGTAGACTAGGAACACAAAATTTTCATTTCCAAGATGGATTGATAGGATTGGAGGACAAGGCGCATAAGTGAAGTTTTTGAAAATATTGAGATATTAATGATTTCATGTAAAGCTAGTGATAATGCATATTCTGTGAAAAAATCGCTCCCAAATTCCAACTGTTAAGCATCAAAAAGTCAGTTTAAACTTTCTTTCCCCAGTAAGGATCCGTGTAATTTCAAAACTTCAAACACGTATTTCTAGAAATAGCAAAAACTACACTTATGCCGTATGCGCCTTACCTCCAAGCCTCTCATTTACATTATGCGACACCTGAGAAATTTTGCCCGTGGCAACGTTGGAACGGGTGAAATATTCTCCCGGTGCAGCTATTGGAGTATAAATAAGAGAGCCTCGCGTAGCTCATCGAACCCGGCTGATCGGGCCCAATAAAATTGTCCCGCCGGAGGATTTACATCGGCCGCGCCTCCAATAGCTTCGAATACCACCATCATTACACGGAGCCCATCATCGAATTATCGGACTCGCCGGAGTCTAATTGAATTAGATAAACGGTCACGGCTCACCGGCGGGAGTTACTCACCTTATCAATTACCACCCTACGAGATTTAGATGAATGAACCCGGCATGGCTCCGCTGGTTGGTGAGGCGAACTCACGTATGATCCCGAAACACCGATGGCTGCGCCTTAGAAGCATGTCGATGGTGAAACTACGAAACCACGTATCTCGGTTTGCGACGTCGCAGACTTCCTGTCATACTTTATTTTTTAAATGAAAAACTACTTACCATCCAGTCTTGAAAATTTCTGTGATTTTTCCTCTTTGTGCGGAGAAAATTCCGTAAAAATTTCAAGGAATGATATTGATTTGGTCTACTTCAATAAAAATAAAATGTGAGCGTAGATTTTTAAACACCGCAAACGAGATACGTGGTTTGGTAGTTTCACCGTCGATGTATCTCGATTGCAGCGTTTCATAATTTCCAGATTCTTACAGACTGCACTGAAAGAAAATAAATGATTTTTCAACAAGTTATTTTCATCTTTCGTCATAGTTAGTCGACATAGGGGCTTCACAAAATAACATACTGTCAGGAGTGTCGGGGTGCATCTGAATCAACTTTCTGTATCAATTTCAAAAAGACTAAATTTTTCGGTTTTATCGTAGGATTTTCCAGTTTTAGGACTGAAATTTTGAGAATTTTGGGACTTATTCCAAAAATTTGAAACAATAGAAACTGGTATTTATTTCAAGAATATACTAATAAAGATGTCGAGGGGTCCGAATATATTAACAAAAAAATAGCACTTAAAATTTTAGCTTTGAAATTCTATTACCTAAATCAGTCTTTTTAACTTTACACGTGTCTTCATTTTAAATTAACGTTTGACTTTATCATAACTTGGTACATTTTTCTATCTTGGGATCAGGCTTTATTTAGTATTTTTTAATGGACAGGATTAAACGAAACAAGCGAAAAAACCCTAATACTTTCGTATTAGAACAACGCTCAGCTGTTTTCTATGTAGACTTGTTTTCACGTTCCTCGAAGAAGGTGAACACCATTGAGATGAAAGAACTCACTCATCAAAATTTAAACTATAAATTTTGAGAAAACTAGGTGCACCGCTAAAAAAATAAAATATAAAAAAACGACTATCGTTCTCCGTGCTTTGACGTCAAAAGCATTGAATAAAGGTCTCACAGATTAATCTCTTCAAAATATGTTAGGCCCCTCTCCGTCATCTTGCTGATGAGGTGGTGCGCCACTTAAACGCTTTACATTTCGCAGTGTCTTGAAGCAAAAATGCGACAAGAATTTACCCAAAAACGTTTTGGAGGGGGTGAGCGTATGGTACGTGTAGACTTAAAACCGCAGAAAATCAAAATCTTGGCTAATTCTAATTTCGAGATATCGCAATTTGAAATTTTCATAGTAAATGCAACTTTTACACTGATTTTGATAAGCTTTTTTATTTATTTGTCCATTGAATTGGCATTGATCGGCTCACGTTTTTATTTTTCGTTCAACTCATGTCGATCGAACATACAGCCCACATGCAGACTCCCTATCATACTCTTTTTTTTTTTTTTTAACTGAACAAATCGCCTTCTGCTGTGTCTACAGCAATTGTTGTTACGAATATGTTGTGCGTGCTGATTTCAGGACATTACATACTTGACTCCCTGAAGGCGTTTTATGTGCGAAATCAATTCGCCTTCAACTGTGTCTGCAGTGATTGATGTTACGTATATGTTGTGCGTGCTGATTTCAGAGCATTACATACTTGAATCTTTGAAGGCGTTTTATGTGGGCAAGTAGCGCCATCTTTTGGAGAACGAACAAAGTAGGGATTGCCTACTTTGTTCGTTCTCCAAAAGATGGCGCTACTTGCCCACATAAAACGCCTTCAAAGATTCAAGTATGTAATGCTCTGAAATCAGCACGCACAACAAATACGTAACATCAATCACTGCAGACGCAGTTGAAGGCGAATTGATCTCGCACATAAAACGCCTTCAGGGAGTCAAGTATGTAATGACCTGAAATCAGCACGCACAACATATTCGTAACAACAATTGCTGTAGACACAGCAGAAGGCGCTTTGTTCAGTTAAAAAAAAGAAAAGAAAAAGAGTATGGTAGGTAGTCTGTATGTGGGCTGTATATTCGATCGACATGAGTTGAACGAGAAATAGAAACGTGAGCCGATCAACGCCAATTCAATGGACAAATAAATCAAAAGCTGATCAAGATCATTAGAAAACTTACATTTACTATGAAAATTTCAAATTTCGATATTTCGAAATTAGGATGAGCCAATATTTCGATTTCTCGCGATTTTAAGTCCACACGTACCATAGACTCACCCACTGTAAACCGTTTTTGGGTACATTTTTGTCGCATTTTTGTTTTGTTTCAAGATCACTGTGCACTAGTATACTAAATTTATAGAGGCAGGTGGATTCAAAAAGCGCTCCCTCTCGGCTGAGCGTTGAAATGTATCATAATTTAGAATTTAAGCTTTCTTAAATATAGATTCAAGTTTTAATTCAGATTTAATTTTAGATTTAAATTAGATTGAAAACCACAAGGACAAAAACAAGGGAGCTTTACGTCGTATACTGTTACGAATTAAATATTTCGATTATGCTAGTAGAAAGTTTGTCCCCTTAAGGAGGTGCGACAGAGCTCTAGCAGGTTCCTCGAGCTGAAATTGTATTAACACAGATGAGTACGTAAATTTTTTATTCCTTTTCCGGAAAACTGCGTATTTTATATACTCTATACATGATCAGGACCAATTATCCCACGTATTTTTATTATTGACTTTCACAGTTGCCGAAATTTCAGCTTTAATGAATATGTCCGTAAAGTGATTCCAAGCAGTTTTTTGGGGTTATTAAAATTTAGAAAGCAGGGAAGTTCTGATAGAATTGGTTTAATTCAACTTGAATTTTCTTTCCGTTGTTTTGCAGGTGTCTGTTCGGAGAACATCATTTTTTGGGTTTTCATCGACGCACAGATGCGGCGGTGCTCTGCTTAACGAAAACTGGATAGCCACAGCAGGTCATTGTGTTGACGAGTAAGTTCACGAAAATTTTAGACATAGACCTTTGAGAAAAAGCCAGCATTTACAAATCGTACCTCAGTAGAATGAGCAAATGCACTTAAAACCAAAATATTCCATCAAAAGAGAGATAATTCTCACATATTTACCTAGGTATACATATGGTAGCAAATGGAAGCCGTATAACATACGGTAAGAAAATAAGTGAAATTGGAATTTTTGGCAGACTTAATATGTAGATCAAAGGACCCCTGCACAAAACAATACGAGTGAGCTCAGAACACAGCATAGGGTCCACTAAATGGCGTTTTAAAGCGAGTGGAGAGTAACATTACACACTAAGTTTTGAAGAGGGCTGTTCTCGATTGATTCCCAGGCATCACTTTGAAACGCCTTCAATTCAGAACGATGCACAAAGTCACACGAGACAAGAATCCCGTCATGAACCGATATTCAGAATATTCCTAGTTTTACCATCGATAGTTTTTTCTTTCGAGTCGTAAGCGGTGGTTTCAGAATGAAACGTGCCACTTTTTTATAAAACATTCACAGGATTATTTTGAACAAATGTCAGAATGGCAATTTTCCCTTTTCGAATATTGTGGTCCGTCACTTCAATGCACTTATTTTATTCAACCGTGCATCTGATGCATTCCGTATACTTTGTGCCGCCTGTTAAAAGCGCCTTCAATTCAAAAGTATACTTAATAACATACATACAGCCGCTAGGTATCATGTCCCAACACTTCTCGCCTCCCTATTCTTTAAAAGCTACTTTCCTAAGTCAACGCACTGATTCGCCTGAAAATGACTCATGACCATCAAGTAGAGCAACTGGTTTAGCAATTCTAACCTACTTTGCAAAAACTCGCGGAGCAAACTGCTCACCCTGACATTCATCAGTCTTTATTAGGCAAAGAAGGGTATGCAATTTGGGCCGAAATCGGCCCCTCCACAGAATCAGAAAATGTTCGGATATTCAGCAGTTTTTGAACGCATATTTAACAGATATAGTCGAGTTTAGCCGATTGTAACATTTTTTGACTACGAAAGGCGGTCCTGATCATGGTTCCGGAGCAAGAAATTGATGAAAAATCACAGTTTTTTTTACGGTTCTACCTCAGATTTCGACCAGGGGCCCAGGGCCCCAAGGTGATGGGTCATGAGTTTTGAATATGATGTGAGACACCTACCTAGACACGTAACATACTGGAACATGATCAAACGTCGCCTTTGGGACCAAGTTCAAAATCGATATTTTCTAACTTCTTAGCACAAAATAGCTGGAAATCCATGTTTTCCACGATTCTACCTCAATTTTGACCTGGGCCCAAAGGTGACGGGGCATATGATTTTTTCAGGTCAGGCGCTTCTGAGCTGGTTTTCTCCGTTTCATTTTTGCACTTACTGCTCTTTTCGCTATCACGGCAGAGATGGACTCGTTATTCTGCCGATTCCAAAGTGTGAAACCCACTGCCTTTCTTCACTGAAAAAAAACCACATTGGTTCTAGAGTCGAGACTCTTAAAAACATCGACAAGAAAAAATACTCTCGATTCAATCAGATTTAAGCTTAAATTAAGAATCAAGCCTCTTAATTTGAGCGGATTTCCTTTTGAGTTAAGCCTAAATCTGATTGAATCAAGAGTCCTTTTTCTTGTCAATGTTTTCAAGAGTCTGGACTCTAGATCAAATGTGTTTTTTTTTTCCAGTGCATCATGAAGGTGCATCAACGGTGTTAGTCGGCAATCACATAACTTGGTTTGCGACATCGCAGACTTCCTGTCATACTTCATTTTTTAAACGGAAAACTAATGAACGGCTGGATAAAATATTGGATAAAAACACAACACTGGAAAAAAAAACACATTGGATCTAGAGTCCAGACTCTTAAAAACATCGACAAGAAAAATTACTACTAATTCAATCAGATTTAAGCTTAAATCAAGAACTAAGCCTCTTAAGTTGAGCGGATTTTCTTTTGATCGAAGCAAAAATCTGATTGAATCAAGAGTCCTTTTTCTTGTCAATGTTTTCAAGAGTCTGGACTCTAGATCCAATGTGTTTTTTTCCCAGTGACATCTTACAAGTATTTCAGTATACATGACAGCATGTATTCATATATTGTTCGTGTGATTTCAGTTTGTTGGCGTCTCAGATCCGAATCCGGGTCGGCGAGTACGACTTCTCGTCGGTGCAGGAACCGTACCCGTTCGCGGAGCGGGGCGTGGCCAAGAAGGTGGTCCACCCCAAGTACAACTTCTTCACGTACGAGTACGACCTGGCCATGGTGCGGCTGGACAACCCCCTGGAGTTCGCCCCACACATCATCCCCATCTGCTTGCCCGGTTCCGACGACCTCCTCATCGGGGAGAACGCCACCGTCACCGGCTGGGGTCGCCTCAGCGAAGGGGGCACCCTCCCTTCCGTCCTTCAAGAGGTGAGAACGAGACCCAGAGACAAATGGATCGCGTTTAGCAGAAAGGAACCAAGCCACGTCAGCTATTGCCAGATTTAACCCAGCAATTTAATTTTTTAGATGAGAACGTTTGTGCCAATTTTTTGTAAAAATTTAAAGGAATGGACCACCAGACAAGGTACGAATTTAAGTAATCTGGTACATTTTTCTTAACCGGAATTTCACGTAGAACACGATGCACACAACGAAAATAACTGAAACCAACTCATAACGAAGATATTAAGTTTTTATTTCACATTGGTTACGAGGAATTTGAACTGCCCGCCGCCAAGAAACTCAAAGCTCTACGTGAGTCAAATCGCGCTTTACAACGGTTTCAGCAAGCTTCTCAATCGAACAATGTCCATTTCCCTCATGTGTTGTTCAAACTATTAGCAATATGCTATAGCTGAGCCAAAGCGTCAAGATTGAGGTTGCCAGATTTTTATATCGCAGAGACTGTCATGATAACGTTTAGCGCGCGACGTGAATCACGTAGAGCATTGAGTTTTCATGAGCGGGTGGTTTGAATTTACGCATTAAGAATCATTAATTATCTTCGTAAGGAGTTGCTTTCGGTTATTTTCGTTGTGCACATTGTGTTTTACGTGAAATTTTGGTTGAGAAACATGTATCAGAACGCTGAAATTCGTACCTTGTCTAGTGGTCCATTTGCTTCGTACTACGACACTACGTAGAAAATTCATTGAAATTTGCAAAAAAAATCTGCATAACCTTTTTTATGCATGAAATTAAATTTCCCAATAAATTTGACAGAAGCTGATGTGACTTAGTTCCTTCCTGATTAACGAGGTCCATTTCGACTTCCAGGAATGCGGGCTGCATACCCGTTCAAACGAAGGCGAAATACAGGATTCGATTCTTGTTTTTCCTCCGTCCAAGCCATGGTTCCTCTCTGCATAACGCGGTCCAAATAGAGACTTATCGCGTCCATTGGACTTATCCGTCGTTCAAAACGAAAACACCGTACCTACATTCTACAAATGTTCAATCTGTCACCAACAAAATTTTGTATTTAAAAAAAAGCAACGAACATTTATCCTTCATATTTTCAGCATGATTATGACATTCCATTCGAAATTTATCGTGAAAAAAAGGAAGCATGATAGAGATTGGCTTCTCGTGTAACAGTGCAGTTATTACATGGTGGTGGAGATGCATGCTAATTTAAATGACTAGTAGAACAGGGTTGATATGCCAATAAAAAATAACATTTACTGATCACAACGGATGTAAACGGAGAATTTATTTGATGTCGGCGAAGATCAGGAGAAAAAACGGTTTAACTGAAATTTTGACACTGTTCTACTAGTATTTTTTAGTCTGAGCAATCTATTGAAAAACTTCATTCTCTATGTCATCAATCGTTTTCCCCCTGTTTTTCAAAAATTACTCTATCTATTGATATTCACGGAAAAAAATTAAATGCTGATTTAGCATTTAAATTGTTAAAAAAAAACCTGTCAAGTTTCAGATGCTGATTTTACAATGCAAAAATGCTAGCACAACATTTGAATTTGTTCGTTTTACAGTGAGCGTAGTTAAGTTAGCATTTCTCCAAATGTAAAATCAGCATTTGAAACTTGTCGGACATGTTTTTAACAATATAATTGCTAAATCTACATTCAACTTTTTTCCGTGTTGAACGTGGAAACTTGCCAGTTTCATAGCTCTCGTTGATGTAATTGTAAGTTAGTCTCCTTAGCCCAGTTATGTCACGCGAGTTACACACAATAACGAGGAAAGTGGAAAGCTCGGTCACACGCATAGCTTGATCAAAGCCAGCGATCTAGGATTCTAAAATCATGTATCCTGAAAATGTGTCTGTATTATTCCAGGTTTCAGTGCCAATAATCAGCAACGACAAATGCAAGAGTATGTTCCTGCGGGCCGGACGACACGAGTTCATTCCGGACATTTTCATGTGCGCGGGATTTGATGACGGTGGTCGCGATTCGTGCCAAGTAAGTTTTCATGCCTTCGTTGTGTCGGCAAAATTAGTTAATATTTAGGATCAAATAAAGGCCAAATTCTGTGATCACGTTAAGGAGAATTTTCGTGATCGCAGCAGCGTGGATTGCAATTGAGTGCAATGGACCACTAGACAAGAATAAAACGAAATACACGAATTAAAGATTCTGATACATGTTTCTTAACCGAAATTCCACGCAGAACACGATTCGCGCAACGAAAATGACTGAAACCAACTCCTAACGAAGAAATTAATGTTTTTATTTCACATTGGTTACGAGGAATTTGAACTGCCCGCTCACAAGAAACTCGAAGCTCTACGTGAGTCAAATCCCGCACTACAACGGTTTCAGCAATCTTCTCAATCGAGCAATGTTCATTTTCCACCATGTTTTGTTCAAACTATTGGTAATTTGCTATAGCTGAGCCATAGTGTCAAGATTGAAGTTGAAGATTTTTACATCGCAGAGACTGTCATGATAAACATTTAGCGCGCGATGTGAATCACGTAGAGCATGGAGTTTTCATGAGCGGGTGGTTTGAATTCACGCATCAAGAATCATTAAATATCTTCGTCAGGAGTTGATTTTGGTAATTTTCGTTGTGCGCATCGTGTTTTACGTGAAATATTGGTTAAGAAGCATGTATCAGAATGCTGAAATTTGCACCTTGTCTAGTGGTCCATTGAGTGCAATACTATACAGTGAAATTATTTCCCCCGCATCAGAGTGTTGCGTATGTTGCCTACCCGCTAATTGAAGGGGCTCCCTCTTGATGAAAGATGCGATTGAATTGTGTCGTTCGGAAAACGCTAATGTCCATTTTTCCAGCTTCAGTTTTTTTATGTAGATAATACTTTTCAAGGGGTGATATAATCGTGAAATGGTGCAGATACTTTTTTTGAGCTTAAGATACCCTAAATTGAGTATTAATACCACTTTCATGGTTCTTTGTCACTCTGAAAACTATCATCAACCCGAAAAAACTCAAGAGTAAAAAATGGACATTGGCGGTTTTCGCACGTCAGGGTTCAATTTTTCTTTGCATTGCAAAGTGCCCTTATTTTTTACACTCTTGGCTCATTTGGTTTATTGCTTCAAATTGGTAAATTATTGAACAAATTATGTGTAAATATCGCAAATTCATGGTAAAAAATTGCAATTTTTGTATTCAATCGCAATTTGATTTTAATTTTCTCCTTGCACCATCCTCTGAAGTAAGAAGTCATACAAATGAGTTTGTTTTGGACGCATATTTATCGATCTTTTTCATTTTACAGGGTGATTCTGGGGGTCCACTTCAAGTGCGTGGAAAGGACGGCAAGTACTTCCTCGCCGGAATTATCAGTTGGGGAATCGGGTGTGCTGAAGCAAACCTCCCTGGAGTTTGCACAAGGATATCGAAATTCGTGCCGTGGATACTCGAAACTGTGACGTAGTCATGATGTGCTCATTTAAAAAAAAAAAACGCGAAGACCTCTTCTGGAGACAAAAGACAGGAAGTGTTCAAACTGTTCGATTTAATTCCTTTATAATTGACCGGACACTCCTTTGAAAAGGGCAGTTGCATATGACATTGCTGACATTGACTTGAATAATGTTGATGTTCCACGCATTTTCAACGAAGAACACGTCTAAAGCTTCCAATATAAATGGACAAGTTAAAAGTTGAAGTTGTAGAATGAAGTAGAAAGCTTCACATTTTGGTTTCAACCGTAAATCAAGTGTAAACAACAGAACTAAACTGCCTACGTATTCATCAAAATACTTCGTAAAAGCTTTCATATTCGTAATTCTAAGATGAAATGACAAGTATCGATTGTCCAAAAGCCAGAGAGGACACAAATGTGAGGAGAACAATCCGTAAGGCTGCGGTGGAAACAGCTGAAAAGGATTCTTAAACTGACGTCTTAAATACTGTTGTTGTGTTGTTTTCATGTTTGAAATGAGACCGGATTGCCAGCAAACATGATAGTCGCTTCCTTATCCATAGTTAAATTAAACTAAAAATGGCAATACATGTGTCTCCTTATATTTTCGAACTTTCTGAAAAGTAATAGAAAAAACAACTTAAATCGCAACTGCCCCGATGAAAAATGTTTTCTGTAGAAGTGTGTTCGAATGTGAATGGGTTCAGTATTATTCAAGCCTGTTAAATTACTTTGTAGGTTATAGGATAAAATCAAATTGGCTTGTGTAAATATTTGACCTGCGTATTTACCATTCTGACACAGCATGCAGATAATTTTGTTTTTTTTGTTGTTTTTTATTTTCAAGTGATTTTTTCTACCAATCTGGTGCCACAACTTTGCTCCATTTTTCTTTGATTGACTATGAAAGCGAAGGACATGTCGTTGCTGTACCAACTTGTCCTTGACGCGATGCTGGTATGACCGAAAATTTGCGAAGGGAAAACCCAATTTTACCAGCATATGCAAGTGGTGTGCTTAATGATGACGTTTGGCAATTTATATTACAGATCATAAAAATTTCCTCCGGCAAATTAACAACTAGATCGTTAAAAAAATGGGTCATATTACGCGTTTTGACCGCAAGAACAAACTTTTAAAAACAAGATACTTCATAAAGATGCCACACCATTACAAACCATTATTATTTCTTCCTTAACTTATGAAAGTTCTATAATTATTTTCTCAATTCTTAATTTCTTTTTAACTTGAGGTGTAGAGATTGACACCTTTTTTACGATCAAAGTCTCCTAATTATTAACCAAATATATTACAGCAGTTCACTTTCCTGACTCATGTAGAGCTACTCGATGCACAACCTATGAGTACTGCTCACAACCATTTTTATTTCAAGCCTACCAATCAAGCAAATGAGCTGAGCAACAATTAATAAAAAGTGTCATTTCCTTCACAAATTAAACATACTTCTTTGATGATACTTATCAAAGGTCAACTAAAGAGAGACGCGTTCATGAAGTTGATTTTATAACTTCTTTCCTGTAAAATATTAGAAGAGCTGATTCCAGACATACACTTTGAAAGAGTTATCTCATTTCAATATTTTGAGCTACTTAAGTATTATTTGTTCCTTGCTTAGCAATTTCAACACACTCGCGTTCATCTCGTTTGTTGGTGGTGAAATTCGAGGGTATTTCCACCGTAAAAGTGTATGACATGCTGACGAAGAGAGAAATACATGTTTACTTGGCTTGTCATTGAATTCCACCAACAAGCGGACCGCTCAAACTTGCCAAAGTCACATATGTCACAAAAGTACCTGTAAGTTTACGTACGTTATGTGTTTTATTTTTATAGTTTTAGGTGCTTCTACAAAATATAGATACTCCGAATTAATGTATATTGTTGACGAAAACAACTAAATAGTTCATGAAACGTAGCCTAAAATCATAATTAGAGCACAATCTAACATTTTCCAGTTACATTTCGTTTGATTTTTTGATTTTTTATTTAGAAAAAGCAGGATGACGTTAGCTGTTTTTTAACATTAACAACGTAATTCACAATGTTTTTCATCTTGCCAAAATAACATAGATATCATCGTATTGGAGAGCCTTTCTTATTCAACGCACTTTCTTACTTCGCGCCAAACGACTTCCCACTATAGTATGAAAGTTGGACACCTGCTGCGCGATGGTTTTCATGAATGCAGAAATAGTAGCTTATATCCTAAAGTTGTGAAGGAGCAATATTTAATCTGCTGAGCAATCATTTGGACTACATTTTGCAATTGGGAACTACCATTTCTGTCTCATCCAGCAAAACACTTATGTGGATACGAAAGCTAATACTGCCGTGCTAAGGAAGAACACCGTATGAACATTCGAGAGTTGCCAAATTTCTTCCGATAAAATGTTTATTTTTAAGGAATGTTATGAATATTTTTCCTTGAAATTTACAGGAACTTTAGGTAAAATTGCGAACAAAATTATCTGGAAAATTGGAGGAAAAATATTCATAAATTTCCCCGTAATTTCGTGATTTACCAAAGGAAATTTGGCAACGCCTGAAGGTTCATACGGCGTTTTTGCTTAGCAGGGAAGAATAGTACATACGCTGTTGCTAAACTGAGCCAAAAATTGTGGTTCCCAATTGCAAAATGTAGTCCGTTTGGCGTGTACGGACCATTTTCCACCAACACCAACACGTCTAATTTTCACAAGTGAATTCCCTTGAATCACTTGACAACAGATTCTTCACCGAGCCAACCCCATGACTTACACTTTTAAACCTCCCTCGAGTAAGCTTTTCCAAAAATTTCGATGACAGGTTATACAAGTCTCATTTAAAACATATTGCAATAATACTTTCAGTAACCACAAGTACTTATATGGACGTATTTCTGCCAAACGGAACTATGTGTACAATGACGTGAGCCCAGTTATGCATGTCTTCTAATGGGTCTCAGGGCTCGTGTCTTAATGCACATAGTTCCATTTGATAGAAATACGTCCATATGTACACCTTAAAGAGGATTTTATGCCTAAATGCAAGGTGCTCTTCGGTCCGGACAACTCTCAAAGTCACAGCATCAGAATTCATAAATGGGGGAGGATGCCTTTGTACAAAAATTCGGGAGGAACGCTAACTTACAGGGACAATGAGTAAGAAATATTTTGCGTTTTCAATTATTTTTGTTACGTAATTGCTCGATCACGCTTGTGCGCGAATTCTGCATTTTTTATGCATAAGTAAAGAATATTGGTATGTATTAGTTAGACTTGCTGTTTTCAATTTACTCATTATGCTAGGACATAGGTATCAATGTACCCCATGACCTTCTACAGAAGTTTTGCTCAACATATGTACCTCTTAATGTAAGTTTGTTTCGAATTGTTTATTGTTGATTTTTTGTAATTAAATGTAATATATTTTTAAATTTGATCATTAGTATAATTGGATGACGCAAATTGGATTAAAACAAAATGTTTGCCTGAAATGTAAATTAAGTTTATCAGATGCAAGAGAAAGTGTTTTGTATTTAGAATTTTTTACATATTTTTTCTATACTGTACAGTTTGTATAAAGTTGCTACTGAAAAGTATCCATGTACCTTCATTAAATACGGATCATTTTTGTACATTTTCTATCACATTCAAAACACTTATAATGAATTACTCTATTTATTGAATAAAGATCGAGAGCTTTCTTTCTTTCGTGGATATTTTTTTTTTTATCTACCTCTACCCACGAATCAGCGAATACTCAAAATATTCAGATAGAAGGGAACAGGCCAGCCACATCTCATCTCGGGCCCTGATACCAGTTTTCTGGCCCGGGCCTCTAGCCCAGAGGGGGATCCGGGGGGGTATGCAGACAATACGTCTACAGAAAAAAGGGCTACAAGGAAAAGGGCTACCTTTTTTAATCTACAGTCAAAACGTCTGCATTGAAATGCCTACTGAAATTATGTCTACAGTCAAATATGTCTTACGCCATTAAAATGTCTACGGTTTGTATGCCCAAGTAGAGAATGTCAAAATATATTCGTTGGCCACTAAAAATATATTTGTACAATAAAAAAATAAATAAAATATTTATAAAATATACATGTTGATATTTATAGGATTAATTATTCGCGAAATGTGACTCAAAATTTTTACGCATCAGATTCTGCAGCATCCATAGCCATTAGCCTCGTCCTGTCTTTAGGGATACACTTTGAAATGATATTCTTATTAGACGACATAAATACGTACTTTGACATTTTTGGAGGAGGCAGTCAAACCAAAGACATTTTGTTACCGCAGACATATTTTACTATAGACATTATTTTAATAGGCATTTTCATGTACTCATTTTGACTGTAGACCAAAAAAGGCAGCCCTTTTCTTTGTAGCCCTTTTTCTTGTAGACCTACTGTCCGTAAATCCCGTGGGGCCTCCCCCAGGAAATTTTTGAAATTTTAAATGTATTTGGACGCATTTTGAAGCTCTTATGATGGGGATTTTCCATCAATTTCTGCAGTATAATTATGTTTTTTTTTTTTTTTTACTTTCAGCACCAAATACTTACGAATTGTTGCATTCAAAATATCTATAAATTTTTTTTAAGGGGGCAGATGATACTTTTCAATGCTATGGGGAGCCGGGCCCCCCTACTCTCCCCTTTCGTACGTCTATGTCAAGGGAGTTGAGCCATTGAAGTCGAGGATGCCCACACAGGAGCCTCTTAGTATCCGACAACGGAAGAAATTGAAACGCAGTTACTAAAAATATCATTCTACATATACGCATAATCTTGAAAATAGATAGAAATCTCTAAAAAAAAGTAAGAAAAATTGTATAGTGCCCTAGTGAGTTTTTGAAACTTGCTACGGCGCCTTGATACAACTATACAACCTCGACGGATGTCCGTATTGCGTTCAAAAAGTAGAAGGCGTTTTGACTTCCTACGCATAATACCTGTAGTTGATTCGATCGACAAACGCGTCGGTCGGCGGTGGCGGGGACTTGATGCAACTATTTAAGCTGGTTGGATGTCCGTATCGGTCAGATTGAAGTGCGAAACCACGTATCTCCATTGCGGTGTTTCAAAATGTCCGTTCTGAATTTATCATTTCCATGTGGAACAATCCAAATTGTAAAAATGCGTAGGTTTCGATGTACCACAGTCATATTTAGGTGCAATTAGTCATGCATGAATCAATAATGAAGAAGTTCAATCTCAGAAAAGCGTCGATTTTCGTAAAGAATCTTAAAAAATCGATATAACCGATCGATATATCGATACGTCAACATTAAAACTCGAATTTGCTTGTATATTACGTGTAAACAACGATAAGAACCCCGTAGACTCATGAATTGAAGAAGAAAATAGCGAAGAATACCTAAGGCCGAGTTTGACCCCTTTGCCCACCCGTAACTCGAAAACGGTTCCTTTACTCATTTTGAAATTTTTTCCTTAGTTTTCTGTTATTATAAGCTTCCACTTAAACCTTGGTTTGATGGTCGGATCGAATACCGGAAAAGGGGAAAATTTTGGGAGGCTCTTTGAGAACGAAAAATACTGATACACCGACACGCTGTCGCATGCCAGTGTACGACTCGTTTTGAGATTAGTTTCTTGGTATTAGTGTATACTCTTCAATTAGTATTATCTGGTAAAATCTTCCTCCTAAATTTTGTGGCTTTCCTGAGGAAAATCAACTTCAATACCAAAGAAAAACGTTAATCCTACTAGTTGAGTTGTTCATACAATGTTTACAAATCAGTGTAAGAAAAACTTTATTTGAACTCAATGCTCGCTGATCTATTGATTCGCGTGCAGCGCTTCAAAATCAAGAGGAATTTTGAAACTTTGTAATTTAATGTCACAAGTATGCTCTCGGAATATTTAATAACGATGAAAGAGTCGATCTTCGACAATAATTCAAAAAGTACATTTACATTCATAACACAGAGAAATTTAAACACATAACAAAGATATACTTCTACTTGAAGAAGAGGTATATTCATTCAATGAAGGAAAGCAGTAACCAAAGAAAATAGCAAATTATTTTGAAAGAAACGTGATGACTGTCTATGAGAGCAGGGAAGTATGCATCGTTATAATACTTTATTACACGTCATAAAAAGTGAGCATTTCTGACCATAAAATCCCACTCAGCAGGTCATTTCCATGGGGACTTGCTTGGTTTCAGTCCGATCAAAGAATTTTCGATTTTGACCCCTAATACTCAGTCTACGTCTCCTGTCGATTTTCGACAGGAAAAAAATCCCAAGATCAGTGTAGAATCCTACGTAGTTCGAGGCGTAAAATCGATTGCGCGCAAGCCCTGAGCTCCCCACACCTTCTTCAACTGAGAAGCGATAAAAAACGAGTGTTTTTGACCCTTTCTGAGGTTCATCAAATTGCGCGTTTTTCGCCGATCGCGGGATCCACCGGACCCGTGGAGCTTCTCCGACCTGAAAATACCACTCTGCGGGTCATTTCTAGCGGGATTTACTTGGTTTCAGCCAGATGAGAGAACTTTCGATTTTAATTCCGAAAATTCAGCCCCTGTTGATTTTCCTCGATTTTCGACAAGGAAATTATATCTCGAGATTACGATCTAATCCTACGTAATTGAAGGCGTTGAATCGATTGCACATGGTACCAAGGCTCGGAGAGGCTTCTTGAGCCGACACACGGTAGGGTGTTTCTTATTTTTTAAATTTTCGAAATCGAAGGAGGTCCTGGTCTTAAAAGTTGATGTGTGGATAGATTAGAAGCCCTGTGCAAGGAAAAAATTTTAAAACAATTTTTACCCGGTGCTCAAACGACTTAAGTGACACAGGTTGAAATTTGAGGTTTTTAGACAAAATAACACTGTTTCCTAGTGGAAAACGCCGAGTTACGGCCCTAAAGGGCGAAAATTTCGTCCGTTAGGTCGTATCTGCAACACAAAAGTCGCAAAACACCCGAGAAAGGCGCGCGCAAGGAAAGACACTTGGGCCAAAATGGACGCGCCGCAGCGCAACGCGCGCGCGCGTCCTCTGCACTGCCCAAGCGACATGCCGCATGCCGCACACACGCACTAAGCTTACGCTGGCCCGAAAGTTCCCGTACGTTGCAATGTATCATTATGAATTGACCTAGATACACAGTAACATTAAAAACAAGGTTGAAACGTATAAATACATCTAAAAAACACATTCTCTTAATATGATATTGGCTATAATGTAGGAAAATCAATTTTAACAAATTAAACAATTCAAAGTTAATCAACTAAATCAAATAATCGACAGTTTACTTAAAGGCTAAGAGTCTTCAAATGTTTATCCGACTATTTTTATTATATTTGGATGGTTTTTTGTGACTTTGGCTGTGACTTATAAGAGATCATGAAAAGAAGCTCTTGTTCGTATCAGGAGTTGGCAATTCAAGTACTGACTCCTTTGTAAATAAACTTCGCGTGAAACAAGATGGATTCAGTATGATTTTCTCTGAAACAAACCCCAAAACTTTAAGAAAACTCCCTCAGTTAAGGCCGTATTTAAGGAGATATCCCCGCTTTCCCGTGAGTCCTTCGTATTAAGCCAAACTTTCTATGCAAGGATAAGGAGCAAATCGACGGCGTAAGTTCGCAATCACGTATCTCGTTTGCGGTGTCTGTAAATCTTCATCTTTATGTTATTTTTTAAAGGAGAACAAACTGATACCATTCCTTGAAGTTTATGCAGAACTTTGTTTGCACAGAGATGAAAAATCACGGTAGTTTAAAGAATTGCTGTTGAGTAGTTTTCCGTTTAAAAAGTATAGTAGGTATGACAGGAAGTCTGCGACGTCACAAACCGAGTTGTGTGGTTGCTGACTTACAACGTTGAAATGAATCAGCAGGATTGCCATGTTTTCAGTTTTGGAAACCCCAAACAAAGTGGCTGCCCTGTCAATGTATTATTTGCTCTTTGCGTGGAGAGTTTGACTTGATACAGTGGCGGACTCTCAGGATGGGATGGGACATTCCCTCCATTACAGCATCAACTTTAAGAGTTTTTTTTTCAGTTTTGGAGTTTGGCTCGGAGGAGACCGGTGAAACCATCGTGTTTCTCGCGAAATTGTACATATGAATCAGTACACAAATCGCTAATTCCTGACATATGCAAGATCTCCATCACCTTCCGATGTTACCTATCCTCCTGTTGTGCGCGGGCATCTCTTTAATTTTGCGTGCAGCATGATCATTAACAACTTTTATGACTTAACTACAGTAAAAGCTCGTTAAGACGAAAAATGAATTTTTTTTACATCGACAATTATGGAAGTATCAAGGGACCGAAAAAATTTCGTTTTAAGCGGATTTGCGTCTTAAGCGGATTTGCGTCTTAACCGTATTTCGTCGTAACGAGCTTTTATTGCACTTTTTTTTAACCTCTAAATATTCGGAAGTAAATAGCCATGGGGCTGGGTAAGAGTCCAGAAATGAAAATGGCAAATTCATGATACTGAAAAAAGGCTCTAGTGTTGGTTGTGAAGAGGACTGGCATTACCAGGCATTCTTCAGAGTAGGTACACATTGAGGCGGACATCTGCCATATTGGAAAAATTAAAAATGACCCCGAAAAATGACCAGGAGGTCAACGCAGACCTCAAGAAGTTTCGCAGCTTTAATGAGAGTACCTACAGCAGCTAGTGTTGCGTTCCGTAATTTATCCGGCCACGTACGTTACCAATGTAAGTAAAAGTTTAGTTCCCTTGGCATAATTGATGAGAGATTGTCATCGGACACCAAAAGAGTCTTTGTTCACAACATGAAACACAATTTAGGGTTTCCTAATCCGCCTATCCGCCAGAACGTACAATTTAACTGATGTCTAGGGTCACATTTGAAGACAATTATTTTCATGATCTCTTATAAGTCACAGCCAAAGTCACAAAAAACCATCCAAATATAATAAAAATAGTCGGATAAACATTTGAAGACTCTTAGCCTTTAAGTAAACTGTCGATTATTTGATTTAGTTGATTAACTTTGAATTGTTTAATTTGTTAAAATTGATTTTCCTACATTATAGCCAATATCATATTAAGAGAATGTGTTTTTTAGATGTATTTATACGTTTCAACCTTGTTTTTAATGTTACTGTGTATCTAGGTCAATTCATAATGATACATTGCAACGTACGGGAACTTTCGGGCCAGCGTAAGCTTAGTGCGTGTGTGCGGCATGCGGCATGTCGCTTGGGCAGTGCAGAGGACGCGCGCGCGCGTTGCGCTGCGGCGCGTCCATTTTGGCCCAAGTGTCTTTCCTTGCGCGCGCCTTTCTCGGGTGTTTTGCGGCTTTTGTGTTGCAGATACGACCAAACGGACGAAATTTTCGCCCTTTAGGGCCGTAACTCGGCGTTTTCCACTAGGAAACAGTGTTATTTTGTCTAAAAACCTCAAATTTCAACCTGTGTCACTTAAGTCGTTTGAGCACCGGGTAAAAATTGTTTTAAAATTTTTTCCTTGCACAGGGCTTCTAATCTATCCACACATCAACTTTTAAGACCAGGACCTCCTTCGATTTCGAAAATTTAAAAAATAAGAAACACCCTAACACACGGTCAATAATACGTAAAACGGTAGTGTTTTTGACTGTTTCCTAAAAGTTCGAGAAACGCGCGTTTTCCGCCGGTCGCGAAAAGCAGCGGGCCCGTGGAGTTTTTCTGACTAGCACATTGCACTCACCGGATCATTTCCAAGCGAACTAGCTGAATTTCAACCCTAAAAATTCGCTTTGGAGAACCTGCCCGGAAACGCGGGAAACTTGAAAAAGCGGGTTACAAACTGCGCAGATTGCGTGCCAAGGTGGGGATTTCGGAGTATTTTGATGTGCCCAACGTGATTTTCGAGCGAATTTACCCTTCATACGTGTATTCTGTTGGCTGTATATTTTCATGCAACAAACCCATTCACGCCGTGGTACCAATGTCACTGTCGATTTTCGATCATCAATACGAAGAAAAATCTCGAGATTAGTGTTAAATCCTAAGCAGTAGGCTAAGTTGTGGTAGTAGATCCTAGGCGCTGAAGCAATTGCGCGTGGTCCCGAGGCTCCGCGCGCGATTCACCAATCACCGGGCTCGTAGAGCTTTTCTGACCAGAAAATCCCAGTTTGTGGGTCATTCAGCGGCGGCGTGCTGCCAGCGCGAAACGCGCGCTGGTGCCTGCAAACCTAACAAGGATACTTTTTCGCATTGCGCAATGCGTGAAGTATCCCTGTTAGGTTTGAAGGCGCCTATGAAATCGACAGGAGACGTAGACTGAGTATTAGGGGTCAAAATCGAAAATTCTTTGATCGGACTGAAACCAAGCAAGTCCCCATGGAAATGACCTGCTGAGTGGGATTTTATGGTCGGAAATGCTCACTTTTTATGACGTGTAATAAAGTATTATAACGATGCATACTTCCCTGCTCTCATAGACAGTCATCACGTTTCTTTCAAAATAATTTGCTATTTTCTTTGGTTACTGCTTTCCTTCATTGAATGAATATACCTCTTCTTCAAGTAGAAGTATATCTTTGTTATGTGTTTAAATTTCTCTGTGTTATGAATGTAAATGTACTTTTTGAATTATTGTCGAAGATCGACTCTTTCATCGTTATTAAATATTCCGAGAGCATACTTGTGACATTAAATTACAAAGTTTCAAAATTCCTCTTGATTTTGAAGCGCTGCACGCGAATCAATAGATCAGCGAGCATTGAGTTCAAATAAAGTTTTTCTTACACTGATTTGTAAACATTGTATGAACAACTCAACTAGTAGGATTAACGTTTTTCTTTGGTATTGAAGTTGATTTTCCTCAGGAAAGCCACAAAATTTAGGAGGAAGATTTTACCAGATAATACTAATTGAATCGACGTATGCGAAAACGTCCGATGTCCAAGACAGTGTTTCTGAATTTGAGTGGACAATTTCACTGTAACTTAACGACACAAGATGGCTTAAGACGTTTAGGAATGTAGGAAAAATTTTTAAATAATCCCTTAACTGTAATTAAACGTTTACAAACGAGATCGATCCTATTCACCAGTGTCGTGGCGCAAAAGAAACCCCCTGCAATTATGAAACCCTGTATTGGACAACGGACGTTTTCGCATACGTCGATTCAATTGAAGAGTATACACTAATACCAAGAAACTAATCTCAAAACGAGTCGTACACTGGCATGCGACAGCGTGTCGGTGTATCAGTATTTTTCGTTCTCAAAGAGCCTCCCAAAATTTTCCCCTTTTCCGGTATTCGATCCGACCATCAAACCAAGGTTTAAGTGGAAGCTTATAATAACAGAAAACTAAGGAAAAAATTTCAAAATGAGTAAAGGAACCGTTTTCGAGTTACGGGTGGGCAAAGGGGTCAAACTCCGGCCTTAGGTATTCTTCGCTATTTTCTTCTTCAATTCATGAGTCTACGGGGTTCTTATCGTTGTTTACACGTAATATACAAGCAAATTCGAGTTTTAATGTGGACGTATCGATATATCGATCGGTTATATCGATTTTTTAAGATTCTTTACGAAAATCGACGCTTTTCTGAGATTGAACTTCTTCATTATTGATTCATGCATGACTAATTGCACCTAATATGACTGTGGTACATCGAAACCTACGCATTTTTACAATTTGGATTGTTCCACATGGAAATGATAAATTCAGAACGGAAATTTTGAAACACCGCAATGGAGATACGTGGTTTCGCACTTCAGTCGGACCGATACGGACATCCAGCAAGCTTAAATAGTTGCATCAAGTCCCCGTCAAATATGTGAAGCTCTACGCAGTGCCACGGCGCTTCAAGCAACTATTTCGCAACAGAGGTGTTGCACAGTATCATATGAAATTGAAGGCGCTCTAACGCATCAAGTCTGACAGGCATAATGTGAGAGTACGAGCTTCTCTCGTAAAATAAATCAAGATACTATCGTACAAAAAGAGAGCGCTACTCCAAAAAACTCACTAAGTCCTAGCATCCGTCCTAGACAACGTTTAGCATAATTTTTGCATTTCATTAGAGAAAAAACGGACTCGATTTCGGCAGAAACATTCTTGAGTATGCCGTCAAGAAGATTTTATTTTGAATTAAGAATAAAATAGCTGAATGAAAGCAAATTTCTGCTTGGTGTAATTGGTGTATGTGACTTTTCTTTTCATAAAAGCATCTTTTCTTCTTAATGCAAGAATTATTTTTTTTATCGATTCATAAAAAAATCTTCTCAGAGGTAAATTTGAGCATATTTCTGCTTGAATCAAGTCAATTTTTCCTCTAATGAAGTTCAAAAATCATGCTAAACGTTACCGAATACGGATACAAGGACTTGGTAAGTTTATCGACTAGGTACTGCTCCCTTTTTATCGTCGTCACTCGATTTAAGGGGGTGCTCCGGTCTAAAAATGGCACAAATTTTAGTTTTTTAGTTTTTCCGTTTTTTCACTAATTTTATAGAGGAGAGTCTACTGAAGATGATGATAATTATATCCACTATTACTATGTAATTACCATGATCCCATGATTATTCAGAAATGTATACGTGGAATTAAAATTTGGACACCTACTTAACTGGTTTGAGATCAATTTGTTTAACAATACATCATGTAAGCCCCCTCAAAATTACCTTTTTCCCGTTTAATGGTAATGAGTTTTTTCAATACTATTTTATTTTTTCGATGCAATTAAGCTGCCGACAGTTCACTATCCAACGGTCCCTATCTCCAGTTGCATCACCTCTACAAAACACCTAGGTGTAAAATGCAGAAGTCGAACACGCAAATATTGAGCAGCAGAGCAGCATCGAACTAAGTACATGATGTGGTATCACGTAGAAATGAAAGATAATCATGGCTCTCCACTTGTCTCAAATTAATGACGCATTGTGAATGGAGGCATTCTGCACGCATCATTGAATACGGAAATCAGGCGCACAACAGTCGATCTAGGTATGCGATGTAGTATCCTCTGGTAATGAAGAACAATCTTGGCTTTACAATTTGATCAAATAACTAAAGTCGCAAGCAATTAAGCTCGCATCGTTGAAGCGGAAGTCAAGAGTGCAATATTCAAACCTCAAATTAGGTATTTGATCTGGTGTCCTGGGATATTACTCGGTGCAAATGAGACAAATGTTTTCCCTCCCGAGCAACTAATTAGTGCTTAGGGACGGACACATTCCTCTCCTAAGAGCCAAAAGACCATAAAATACAACTATCTATTGGTAACAATATTGATTAAAGAGCTAAAATGTTCCTCAACGTGTATTATACGGATGTTTTCAATTCGCCTTCAGCTTCGTCCGCAGCAATTGTTACTACGAATATGTTGTTCGTGCTGATCTCGGCCCGATACATACTTGACTCTCTGAAGGCGTTTTGTGTGCAAAAGTAGAGCACCCTGTTGAAGAACAACAGAAAAGAGATTGAATGAAGCGTTCAATCCCAACTTCGTTCGATCAGGGTGTTTGTAACGAACACCTCAGTAATCGACTCAATGCCACGGCTTCAAATGGGGAATTATTGATGATCGGTCATTCACACCTCGCCACCACATTGAGTACCAGCGAGAAAAACAACAATAATATACAGAATATTCATTCAGTAGGACACTTCATTCATCCCTAGACGTCTCAGAGTAACCTTCAGTTTCGGTCAATTTAAACAAAAAAATTAGCCGTTAAACGGATACATTCCTCTCGTAAGCACACACTAGTTGCTCGGGAAAGAAACATTTCTCTCGAAATCAACCACTCAATGCAGGGGAGAGAAATTTTCTCTATCCTGGGCAACTAGTTAGTGCTTAGGTACGGACACCTCTTTTAAGCACAAACTAATTGCTCGAAAGAGAGAATACTTCTCTCGAAAACAACTTCTCAATACAGAAGAGAGAGAGAATATTTCTCTCGAAAACAACTACTCAATGCAGAAGAGAGAAATTAGTGGAAGTTAGAATTAGAAAATCCTTGGAATGACTTACAACAAACTTCAGGAAAAACTTTAATTTTTCATGAAAATTTACACCTTTTTTTTCTCTTTACACTAAGGAGGAAGAAGATGGCAGACACCTGAGTAGCAAATTGTGCCAGGTTGAAAACGAAGTTTCTCTACTCACATTCAATATTTTAATTCTTACAATATGAAATACTTACGTTTTTTATTGTGTTACATAATTATCTTTCTAAAATACATGCACTGTAAAGTGATAGCTGTCCAAAAATGGATCACTTGTTTCGGAAAGTGCCCGACTCTTAACAAGGGTTTAAAACAATGTCTTCAAGGAAGGAAATAAAGAACCGCGTTCAGCAGGAAGGAACCAAGCCACATTGGCTATTGCCAAATTTAACTTGGCAATTTAATTTTTTGCGGGATAACATTTGTGCAGATTTCTTTAAATTTTTTACGGAATTTGCTTTGTACTATTGAGAAAATCCGCTGAAATTTGCACGAAAATCCGCACAACCGTTTTCATGCAAAAAATTAAATCGCCCGATTAAATCTGGCTACAGCCGTTCGGTTCCTTTCTGTTTAACGTGGTCCAAATAAAAGTAAGAAAATCGATAAAAAAGAAATCTGTTCAAAATTTTTGAGGTAATTAAGTTATTCCACTTCAGTCCGTTCACAGATTATATTATAATATAAAAATTATTATATTTACATTATTTAAGAATTCAATACTGTAAGTTTACACGTGTTAAAATGACTTCGGATTTTGAAATTTCGTGATTTTTAAAAAGCGGAGTATTGCTGACGACATCCATGGCCGAGTCTAAAGTAAGAGAGGAAATAAATAAAAATCAGAAAATCAATGAAAAAGAAATTTGTCCGAAATTTTTAAGGCAATCAAGTTATTCTGTCTCAAGAAATTGTGTCCTTTCACAGATTGCATTATAAAATAAATATTATTATATTCATATTATTAAGGAATTCAAGATTCTAAGTTAAACGTGTTGAAATGACTTCGGATTTTGAAACTTCGTAAATTTTAAAATGCGGAGTATTGCTGACGGCATACAGTGGATCGACGCATTAGGGAAGGTCGGACAAAATTTAGAAACTTTAAACGCATGTAATTCTATACAAAACTTTGAGATTCTAAAAGTGGTTTCATTAGTTCCCTCGTAAAATTTTCCTCAACAAACAACCCTTGAAATTTAAAATGTAATGAAATAATTATCAAAATTTGTATTTTTAGTCAAAACTTCGGTGTCCGACCTCTCTAATTGACTCGATCCACTATGCTGCATTGCGGCATCTGTGACCGGTTCCTGAAATGACAGAGATCTTTGGAGAAGTGACGTGAACGAGATAGAAGATCCTTCATGAGTAGGTTAGAACGCCCGAGGTTTTCCGGAACATTGAGAAGTGTTCGAGGTATTGGTGGATTGTATCGGTGGGCTGGTACATGTCGTTCAATCGATTCTGTAAACGCCAAAAAAGCATTCATCAAGAGCGAGAAGAAGGGAACTACGTTAATCAATTACAAAGCATGCATGAAAAGGCCGTCAAACGGTAAAAAATTGTCGAGCCTTTCACTCCACTCACCCTCTTTCAAAGTGAAACTCCGCGGCTAAAAAGGACATTTCAGAGGGTTGAAAGCATTTCTAGTATGTTGACTTACTTTCAAATCGCAAGCGTCGCGCAGTGGATCGAGTTAATAGGAGAGGTCGGACAAAATTTGGAAACTTTAAACGCTTATAACTCCATTTACACAAAATTTTAAGGGTCTAAAAGTGGCTCCATTGCTTTCCTCGTGAAATTTTCTTCTCTTAACACCCATTGAAAATCAAAATATGACAAAATCAAGATCAAAATTTGCAGTTTTAGTTAAAAATTTCATGTCCGGCCTCCCTAATTGACTCAATCCACTGTGCGTCGGTCGGAAAAGGAACCTGAGTATATACAGTGGCAAAATAGACTGATTACGTCACCTTCCGTCAATAGTATCACAAGCGCCATGCGACGTTTCAATATTTCCGACGACATTTTATTTTTTTACAGCGGAATTGTTGGTTGAATCTGTTTGAAAATTTTGCTGAATTTTACCAGCAGCACAGAGAAAATTTAGTGAAGTTTTCGGACAGCTTTGTTGAATTATTTCTCTGTAAACAAATAAAATGGCGGCGAAAAACGTCGCATGACGCTTGCGATACGTTAGCCGGAAGGTGAGGAATTAGTGATTACACCATACTTCCATAATGGGCCTGTTGCAAACTTTTGCTAGAGCAAAAATAAGAGTTGTTTCTTGTAGATAATGCCTCAAAAATCACGATGAGCGCATCGGCAAAGTCTGAAATGCACTCATAACTTCACAATCTGCGTAAGAAATTTGCGTTTTTTTAAGCTTCCCGCTTCAAAAACGATACTACGGCACAGGTGAACATTTTGTTAGAGGAGTCGCTCCATCATCGGCGATATTCATCATGGCCGACGCTTGCGCGCAGTTCCGCGCGTAATTCGAGGAGAGTTCAAGGTCAATCAATTCGGGCGTGGAAAATATGAATGTTAACACACCGATTATTATCTGGTCTAATCCAGTTCAGGTGTTATCTCGTCCCATCAAACGTGTTTTGGCGGATTGGCGTCGGCCATGATGATTATTGCCGACGATGGAACGACTCCTCTTACAAAATGTTCACCTGTGCCGTAGTATCGTTTTTGAAGCGGGAAGCTCAAAAAACCGCATTTCTTACGCAGATTGTGAAGTTATGAGTACATTTCAGACTTTGCCGATGCGCTCATCGTGATTTTTGAGGCATTATCTAGAAGAAACAACTCTTATTTTTGCTCTAGCAAAAGTTTGCAACAGGCCCATTCCATCTTTCGATTTGTTATGGTTGCGTTACAGTCGACGTTTCGGTTTGCAATGGTACAGAGCAAAACGACAGATCATTCTCTTACATTCAAATTTCAGAGACAGTACAGAGGACTGCCGATTTTTAGAGAAATACCCCCCCCCCCCCCCTCGCCGCAAAAAAATTGAAGTAAGTGTTTTTGTATGTTGTTCTAACCTCGATTCTTTCTTTTTTTAAAAAAAAAATCAAGATTTGTTTTGCCTCTACTCTTTTTCATTCTAGGAATCTACAGCCATTTCCATACACACATGGTTAATTGAGAAATTATTTAGAGTTAATTTTGTTAATTCATCTAATGTTGTCGTTGGAAAATCATAAATCCATCAATGACTTATTACCCACGAGAAATTTCGATTGTAAGAAACACTTGGACACACTTTCCCACCATTATGGAAATCAGAAATAAAGTTACCGGTTTTTTTTTTACAATAAAACCTCCAAACTAAAATTTAAAACTATGACATAGCCACTCAATCCGTCCACATTTATTTCACTGCAGCAATTATTTTGGATAGGATCGAAAGATCGGATTCTGAGATTTCGACAGCAAACTTTTCAATGTTTTCGCCATTCCCTTTTTCGAAACCGGTGCGAGTCTTCACTGACACTGATTTTAATTTTAAGTATTTGATTTTTTTCTATTGAAATAAAAACACCACTGAACTTTTTGTACCTCCGACTTGTACTTGGCCTCCTCACAAAATACTGCTCAAAATTTATACGGACTGTAAGAAAGTATATACGTTTTTTACCTGGAAATATTGTGGAGTTGTATTAGGAACGCAAGTTCCTAGAAAACCTTGCATGAATTCTCGCAACAGTTCCCAGCAGTTACCAGGGACCATGCAGGGTCGGTATTCAACCTAAAAAATTGACAAATAATAGCTATTAAGACACACAACTAACAACTGAAAGAACAGGGGTTTCATAACAACAAATGAAAATAAACGTAAAATTCTGTGCCTCGCGATTTCATCTCTCTTGTTATTCTAATGTTTCAATAATAATTATTTCTTCAAGCTACAACGGTTGGCTTCCAACAACTATTATCTGATACAAGAAAGACATGAGGCTGAGAAATGTTTTATCGTATTATCACAAATTATTTCAAAATGTAGTTGGTGAGGACATGCAACAAAATTTTCACAAACTCGTTTCTTCTTCTAAGTTTATAATGTCATAACGCAGTGAAATGACAATTCAAATCAAGCTATCTCCCTCATTTTAAATTTATAAAATAGGATACAACCTTTGCAATTTCTTGTGAATGGATAAATTCTCCAAAAAAGGAAGATCACAGTCGGGCAATCAAGGGAAAATACGAATTACGCAAAAAACTGGGGAATGAGAGGCAATGTTGGTCGTATGAGGTTTTAAGTTCAGAGACATTTTGTCGCTGGAAGCACATTTATTTAGGCACAACTTATTCAGGCAAACCTGACTGGCAGCCACCGAGAAAAACTTCCCGCATGTGTGGTATATTTGAAAAGGCGTATTACAAACTACGCAGATTGCGTGCTAAGGGGTGGCTTTCAAACTTTAATGACAGGGTTCCCAGCCAATTTTGGAAAAAAAAATCCCTGACTTTTCCAGGTTTTCCAGGGCAAAATGAAAATTTTTCCAGGCCTTTTTCCGTGGAAAAAACTCAAATAATTTGCCCTAAGAGAGACAGCGCGCGCATTTTTCGGTTTTTGTAAAAACTCCTCTATATTTTCATCAATTTTTGATCTGGTTCAGCTTTTTTTTTATAAGAACCAGGCTAGGATAGTATCATAACACGAATGAAATTACAAAAAAACTTAAAATGTGTTGGAAAAAAAAAATTGGCGAAATATAAACGCCTTCTTAAACGATACATGCATTGGTGAAAGCAAATGATTTTTCAATTTGTTTCATTTACTCATAGTAGTATTGGATTTGAAAAATAAATCCCATCATGGCATTGCCGCTATGCTAAGGAAAAGAGCACTGAACAGATTCTTTTGAAAAATAATCCAACCTGCAGTCTTCGTTCTGCAGACTATTAAGAACTATTCTTAAAAAAACTGAGAATGCATATATATTTTTTTAAATGAGTGTATTGTCTAGGGAAAAAAGGCGGAGTTACAAAATAAATAACCTCTACCTTAGCATGCAGACATAGTTCTCAGCTAAGCGCAAGATATCCTAGTGAGTGTACTTGAAACTTTTACATTGAAGATTGAGGGTTACCCGATCGAAGAGCATAGGCGTAGCTAGGTCATTTTGCTAGGGGGGCCTGGCCTCCCACCACCGGGGGGTCTGGGGGGTATGGAATACCCCCCAGTTCAGGGGGGAACTTCGGGGGGCCTCCCCCGGAAAATTTTTGAAATTTTAACTCTACTTGAGCGCATCTCGAGGCACTTGTGGCGTTAATCTTCCTTCAATTTCTGCCTAAACATCACCCAGTTTTATGCATTTTAAGGTTCCGGAAATTTTTTGAAATTTTAACTCTACTTGAGCGCATCTCGAGGCACTTGTGGCGCTAATCTTCCTTCAATTTTTGCTTAAAAATCACCCAGTTTTTTACATTTTAAGGTTGAAATACTTTGAAATTGTTGCATTCAACAGGTTTTTCTATTTATAGGCATCCTCTCACGGGCCACGACGACAGAGACTTACCGTTGAAGAGGGTCTTTTTGCAACATCCAGAATTTCTGGGGGGGGGGGGCAGATGATACTATTTCCAATTCTAGGGGGGGTCAGGCCCCCCCTTCCTACGCTTCTGTCGAAGAGGAGTGAAGAGGAGTGGCTAGCTCCTGTGATCTCTTTTTTCATTAGACGCAAGCGGTCGCACAAGATGCCCCCATCATTATGGCTGATCTGCAGGGGGAGCCACCGAACACTTCCGAGTAGTTCCGATTCGTTCAGAATGTTGATAAAGAGGATGAGTTGACGGAAATTGCAATTTCAATTTTAATTATTTGCTTTTTATTTGTTTACTTATTAAATTTTTTTTCTCAGTACTTGAAAAAATTCCAGACTTTTGGAGCAAATTCCATGACTTTTCCATGTATTCCAGGCCATTTTTTCCCCCTGACTTTTCCAGATTTTCCAGGTTTTCCAGATCGCTGAGTACCCACGGCCTGGGCTCACGGCATAAATTATTTATGCCGTGAGCCCTGTAATGCGCATACACTTATGGGTCTCAGGACTCATGTCTTAATGCACAGAGTTCCGTTTGGTAGAAATACGTTCATTTTGTCATTCCCTGGCGAATCCTACTTTTTCTCTGTCTTACAATATTAGACAGCGGACCGAAGTCTTCAATAATCGGCCGTTTCAATCAATAGGATCGCTATATTTTTTCTTAGTCTTCTTTATCTTTAACTTTGTCAATCAATTGCAATGATCAGGCCATTGCCGGTCATATTTCTATAAAAAATCGAATTCCTTGATCAATTTTCCAACCTTGAAACGAGCTTACGTCCCTCCATCAAAGGATCGACGAATCAAGACATTATCACGCATCAAATCGTCGCTCCTCCGACGAAAAGACACATCTCAATTTCCACGTGAGCTTTATTTTCCATACAAATCCATGCTTCTAAGACTCATGCGGAAATCGTTATACGCCCATACGTCAAAGGAGCGACGAAATGACGGTCGACGTCTATGACGATCTGGCAAGGCGGGAGCCCAGGATGCTGCGTACGAGATGAGGATGAGATGAATGGCTATAGGTGAAAGCATCTCTTTATCGAGGCGGTCATAGCATCGTGCATTCGAGGATTCGTGTTGGCGCAATTGCCCTTTCGGGGAAATGCATCCTGATTCCTGATCATCTTGATTGAGACGCATCGGACGCTCGGGTCCGAGAGGATTTTACAAAGCACAATCCAGGCAACATGACAATAGCACATTAAATCTTAGTCTTAGTGTCTAATTCTGTCGTGCTAAGGAAGAACGCCGTATGCGCCTTCAGACGTTGCCAAGTTTCTTTTGACAAAAACCGGATTCACTGGAAAAAAAAAAACACAGTGCATCTAGAGTTCAGACTCTTAAAACATCGACAAGAAAAAGTCCTCTTGATTCAATCAGAATCCAGCTTAAATCAAGAACCAAGCCTCTTAATTTAAGCGGATTTAGTTTTGATTCAAGCTTAAATCTGATTGAATCAAAAGTATTTTTTCTTGTCAATGTTTTCAAGAGTCTGGACTCTGGATCCAATGTGGTTTTTTTTCCAGTGTTGGCTCAGTTGCGATGGTCACAGAATCATGTTTTGATGCTTGATTATTGCGGTTCACCTAAAATTAAAGAGATCGGTCCGAGCAGCGACTTTCTACGTTCAATATTAACCGAGGTACCGTCCTTTAAAAAGTCCGGTTTTTGACGTCATCCATCGCGGTAGTGAAACCTTTGGTTTCTTCCACCTCGCTTTTATCAGTCAGTGATGCACTGCTTACTCAGCGTGATACTTGGATAAAAGCAAGGTGAATAAAACCAAGGGTGTCACCACCGCGATGGATGACATCAAAAACCAGACTTTTCAAAGGGCGATATCTCGGTTAATATTGAACGTAGCAAGTTGCTGTTTGGACGGATCTTATTATTTTTGGCTGATCTACTACAAGGATCATGCATAAAACCACGATTTTGTGGCCAACGCGACTGACCTATTTACCGCGAAATACAGAATATTTTCCCCCGAAATTTTCAGACGATTTTGCACGCACTTTAATCTAAATATCGGTAATTTCAAAGGAAAAATATGCATGGATGTCGTAAAAAATACAATCTTTAAAAAATGGAAACTTGGCAACTCTCGAATTTTAATGCGGCGTTCTTCCTTAGCACGGCAGAATTCAAGCCGAGTCGATTACAATCAAGAAATGCCTTGAAGGAGGAGTGGATTCTAGATTTTTCCTATGTGATTTATGTTGTTTTTGAGTCATTGAAACACTTGAATTCATCTGTGATGCACCCGTGGCAAAGGTTCGTGACGACCCACACCTATGCAAAAAAGGGGGGCACGCTTGAAATGACAAAACTTTTCGGGGGGGGGGGGGGGGGGGGGGTGTCTGGAGGTAAGTGACATTTTGGACAAAAGGAGAAGAAGAGGTCAAAGGTCGGGAAAAATGGGTTACGTAATTCATGGACGAACCCTCACTACTTTTCAGCAAAAAAAGGAAAGTTGTGAAAAGTGAGAGATGAATTAATCCGGGAAATCCAGGTACCCTCATTAATTATTGTAATAATTGGACGTATTTCTATTAAACGGAACTACGTGCATTATGACGTGAGCCCTGTTATGGACATATTCGTATGGGTCTCAGGGCTAATGTCTTAACGCACATAGTTCCGTTTGATAGAAATACATCCAATTAGTTTTCAGTTCAATGGAGACATTTTCTTTTGTGAGCTTGCACTGACCTTTCACCTGGGAAACCCGAAATGTAGGGATATTTTGGAAATCGAAGCCACTCTTTTGTTTTCGAGAACAACAAGGAAAACTTTGGAGACCTCGAGGGCTCGGAACTTCTGGTACTTTGGTCAGTCGAAGTCGCGCAGCCGTAGGGGTTGAGCTTGAGTGTAGAGGATAATCAAATCGGAAGTTTATTTTATCGGAAATATATTCATCTCGGGACCGCGTGTGATAGTCGTGTTATTCAAGTGCATTACCATCAGTGTAGTTTCGTGTTCGGTACTATAGTTTCGTGTTCGGTACTATATTTTCGTGTTCGGTACTTTATTTCCGTGTTCGGTACTTTACAATTAAAATTTTTTTCTGTGAATTATTTCGTGATTATAGAAAGTGCAGTGAATGGTTGAACAACCTTACTTTCCGCAAGTTTTCTATCCGCCGAAAGTTTTCGTCAGCGACCCTCTACTTTTTCTGTCCAGTGTAATTGTTTGCCGTGTTTTACAATAAGTGTTACTATTTGTCACTCGTGTCGGTTGTCATTGTGCGAATTTTCGGAAGTGTTTATTCTGTGATTATTTTTATGAAATTTGATTTGAGAATATCGTTTCGGAAGTCAATTTGCTCACGTGTATTCCTCAGCGTTGATTCGGTAAGTCGCTTGCTGTCATCAACAAAATGGTTTTTTTTTTTCATTTTTTCTTTTTTTACGAGAGAAGTGTGGTACATTTGATATCGATGACTTAAGTGTGAAACCACGTATTTCCAGTAAAATTTATGCTACCATTTTATTTTATCGAGGAAAATCAAGTCGACTGTTGGGCTTGATATCTTTACAGAACACTGGAAAAAAAACCACATTGCATTTAGAATCCAGACTCTTGAAAACATTAAAAAGAAAAATACTGTTGATTCAATCGGATTTTTGCTTGAACCAAAACGAAATCCGCTCAAATTAAGAGGCTTGGTTCTTGATCTAAGCTAGATTTGATTGAATTAAGAGTACTTTTTCTTGTCGATGTTTTTAAGAGTCTCGACTCTAGATCCAATGTGTTTTCTTTCCAGTGAATATTTTGCTAAAAGAGAGGAAAAATCGAGGTAGTTTTTAAGGAATAAGTTGACTAGTTTTACCAAGAAAAAATAAAGTGTAACAGGAGGTCCAGGACGTCGCAGACGGAGATAGGTGGTTTCGCACTTCGGCCATCGATATTTAATATAAGAATCCCTGTGGGCGATAATCTTTTGATTTTCTCGAAATTTTTTCACAATCAGTGGAGTTATCGAGGTATTCTGCGTATTGAAATGTGTTGCAATTTTTTGCATTTGCGAATTACCTAACTTCTTCATAAATCGATGGCCAAAGTGGAAAATCATGCATTTCTATTGTGGTGTCATAAAATTTCCACCTTTATTTTATTTTTTCGAAAAGAAACAAGCAAACTTCATAGCTTGAAATTTATACAAAGTATTCTGCAAAAAATGCAAAAAAATCACGGAAGTTTTAAAGAAATTAGGTGGACCAGTTCCCCCGAGAAAAAATGAAGTATGACAGAAAATCTGTTGAGTAGCAGACGGAAACGCGTGTTTCTACACTTAAGGTGATTCGATGGACGCGATATTTTGCGTCAGAACGGCATGCGATTTATCGCATCAATTGGTTCCATTTTTTCAGTGTTCGTCATTTTTCTCCAATTTTGAGATCGCGATTCTGTTGTCAGGAGACTAAAGCACTCACTTACCAATTTTAACAAAGAAATTCAACGTGATAAAGGCGTGGTTTTTTTGGAGAGAAAACATAGCATTCGATACTGATATCGAAACTGCACTCGAATGCGATATTTTCTCTCTAAAAAAACCACGCCTTTATTACGTTGAATTTCTTTGTTAAAATTGGTAAGCGAGTGCTTTAGTCTCCTGACAACAGAATTGCAATCTCAAAATTGGAGAAGAATGACAAGAAGCTGAAAAAATGGAACCAATGGATGCGATATATCGCATGCCTTTCTAACACTAAATATGGCGTCCATCAAATCTCCTTAGGTCGTCGATATGAAAATGTTTAATCGTTGAAAATTGATTATTATTATATACATGATGTGAGAATATTGTAATTTTGTGGTACAAAAAGCAGTTTTATTCCATTATTTTTCAACATTATTTCAATTTATTTGTTAAGCTGTTCCATATACTAGACAATTAATTATATTAATTTTTTTCTTTGCAGCCATCATTCGAGAAGGCGATGAACGAGGATGGAAATCTTCACCCTACGCATCACAGCTGTTCCTGACCTTGCAGATCATCGCTTCTTCACGGTAAGATCTCTCAAGCTTCCTCCTATTTCGAAAATTAAGGTGATTCGATGAACGCCGTATTTTGTGACAGAACGGCATGTGATATATATCATCGATTAGTTCCATTTTTCCGGCGACTCGTCATTTTTCTCGAATTTTGAGATCGCAATTCTATTGTCAAGAGACTAAATAATTCACTTATCAATTTTGATGAACAAATTCAAAGTATTAAAGGCGTGAGGAAAATAGAGGAAAAATACTGCATTCGAATGCGATATTTTGTCTGATAAAAAAAACCCACGACTTCATTACGATGAATTTGTAGGTCAAAATTTGGTAGGTGAATGCTTTAGTCTCCTGACAACAGAATTGCGATCTCAAAATTCGAGAAAAATGAGAAGTAGCTGAAAAAAAGAAACCAATTGACGCGATATTTCGCATGTCGTTCGGGCACAAAATATGGCGTTCATTGAATCACCTCAACTTCTAATGAATCGGTTACTGTCAATAATTTCAATTTTTGAAATGGGCTGCTAAAAAATTTGAGGGGCTTGGAGGACAAGGCGCATAAGTGCAGTTTTTGAGAAAGTTGAGATTTTAATGATTTCAAGTAAAACTAGTCTAAGTGTATATTTTGTGAAAAATTCCCTCTCAAATTTCAATTTTGAAGCTTCAAAAAGTCAGTTTGAACTTTCTTTCCGCCATAAGGATCCGTGTAATTTTGAGACTTCAAATACATATTTCTCGATGATGATTTCAAGTAAAACTAGTCTTAGTGCATATTTTGTGAAAAATTTCCTCTCAAATTTCAATTTTTAAGCTTCAAAAAGTCAGTTTGAACTTTCTTTCCGCCATAAGGATCCATGTAATTTCGAGACTTCAAACACATATTTCTCGAGGTAGCAAAATCTGCACTTACGCGCTTTGTCCTACAAGCCTCTCATTCTTCCCCAACGCTGATCATCGCCGCTGTCATCATTCAGGCGATTTTAGGTAAAATCAACTTAAGGTGATTCGATGGATGCCATATTTTGAGTCAGAATGGAATGCGATATATTGCTTCAGATTTTTTCAGCTACTCGTCATTTTACTTCAATTTTGAGATCGCAATTCTGTTGTCAGGAGACTAAAGCACTTACAAATTTTAACAATGAAATTCAACGTAACAAAGGCGTGGTTTTTTTAGAGAGAACACATCGCATTCGATACTGATATCGAAAGTGCACTCAAATGCGATATTTTCTCTCTAAAAAAACCACGCCTTTATTACGTTGAATTTCATTGTTAAAATTGGTAAGCGAGTGCTCTAGTCTCCTGACAACAGAATTGAGATCTCAAAATTCGAGAAAAATGACGAGTAGCTGAAAAAATGAAACTAATCGACGCGATATTTCGCATGTCGTTCTGGCACAAAATATGGCGTTCATCGAATCACCTCAACTTCTAATGAATCGGTTACCGTCAATAATTTCAATTTTTTAAATGGGCTGCTAAAGTATATGAGGGGTTTGGAGGACAAGGCGCACAAAAGCAGTTTTGGAAAAAGTTCAGATTTTAATGATTTCAAGTAAAACTAGTCTTGGTGCATATTTTGTGAAAAATTCCCTCTCAAATTTCAATTTTTAAGCTTCAAAAAGTCAGTTTGAACTTTCTTTCCGCCATAAGGATCCATGTAATTTCAAAACTTCAAACACATATTTCTCGAGGTAGCAAAAACTGCACTTACGCGCTTTGTCCTACAAGCCCCTCATTCTTCCTCAACGCTGATCATCGCCGCTGTCATCATTCGGGCGATTTTAGGTAGAATCAACTGAACTACATTTCGTCGCTCCTCTGACGTAAGGGCGTAACTTGATTTCTACGTGACCCCTGTGCTCTGTATAACTCTATGCTTTCTAAGGCTCATGCAAAAATCTAGATACGCCCTTACGTCAGAGGAGCGACGATTTGACGGTGCTTAGTTTTTCCTGATGTTCTGTTTCTGTAATACTGCAGAACTACGGAACATAATGCCTTGAAACTGTCTTATTTTTCCAAGATTCTGCAGAATAAACTATTCACTGAATTCGCTACGACAGGATTCAGCTTCATTTTTTGTCATTTCCCGGACGAAGAAACGTAACTCCATTCCAAGGTTGTCAAATTGATTCAAAGAATTCAATTTTTCACAAACACGAGAAAGCGAAATCTTTATCTAAAATTTATTTTCGTTTTTCATGAGATCAGCGGAAAAATCAGTGAAATGTACAATTAATACCTAACATTTTCCTTTACAAATTCAAATTTACGAGGCGAAATCTGGCAACAATGAAGTGGACCACATTTTGCAAAAAGGAACCACTATTTCTGGCTCATTTTAGAAACAACGTATATGCCATTGGTTTCCCTTTGCAGAACGGTGGTTTTATGGAAGAGTCAGAAATAGTGGTTCCTTATTGCAAAATGTAATCCAAATGTAGTTATGTTCTTTCGTGGGAGGTAACGACGAATTGGACTGCATTTTGCAATTTGGAACTATAAATTCTGGCTCATCTGAAAAAAACACTTATGTGCATAGGGATACTAATGGCACATGCGTTTTTTTTTTAAAACCGGGCAAGAATTTATAGTTCCAAATTGCAAAATGCAGTCCAATTGAGGGAGGAAAATAGATTAAAAAGCCTCCCAATAAGTGGCCTCGTTTCGTCGCTCCTCTGACGAAAGGGCGAATCTCAATTTCCTCGTGAGCTCTGGGTCACATTCAAATCCATGCTTTCTGCGGTTCATGTGAAAAGTGAGATACGTCCTTATGTCAGAGGAGCGACCTTTTTTGAAACCCGGGGATTTCATTCGTACGTGACCGAAATGAAACCTTATGATGAGACAACCTCCGGTAAAAATTTTAGCTTGAGGATACGTTTGGTTTTGGACAGTGGCGTGGCGTGAATTGCGATGTATCGATTCTCATGCCATTTAAAGCTATGGTAAAGAATCGATTATTAAGGTGTTCGCTGCGAACACCCTGTCTATCGATCCTTTTTCATAGGTTTAAATGGCATGACAATCGATATATCGCAATTCACGCCACGCCATTGGTTTTGGAGCTACAGCATTGCAAAGTTTGCATGTTTGAGTCTTAAAAATCTTCATATTTTTGAAGAATTTCTTCCAAAAGCCAATTTCAAAGTAATGTAAGTAACAAGTAATTTAAGTTTCAAGTAAACATGACGCGTAACTGAAAAATTATAAGAAAATCCGTAGTAAAAGTTTCAAATTGTGGATGAGCCGTTAATAGCAGTACAACGTTGCAAAAATTACATTCTTGCCCTTTAAAAATACCCATTTTTTATAGTTTTGTATATTGTAGCAGTATTTGAGACATAAAATATACAATTAGAGATACTCGCAGGCTCTAAAATTTATATCAGTATACGATAATTTTAGGCAATGCAGCGTTGCAAAGCTTAGACGTATAGCATAGATTTAATCAGTATACGATACTTTTGGGCAATACAGCGTTGCAAAGTTTACATCTTTCATCTATGAAAATGTCTACTTTTTCTTGCTATTGTATTGGAGATAAGATACAATATGAGTTAATGGTTAATAGTGAAGCGAAATGTGGAGGCTTTATGTTGATCCTGGGTGACAATTGCATTAAAATAACATCTTTGCAAATTTTATCTGCTTTTCTTTTAACATTCGATTGTATAAAATTAGTTAAAAGTAAGGATTCTTCCAATAGTTCTTTCACTTTAAAATGTAATTCCAGAGGATTTTTGGAATACAATGGATGATTCAGCATCAGCGTTGCTTTCAAGATCTGAAATATTCTGCCTAGACTTAGTTGCAAATTCAACCTTTTTTAGGTGTAATGAAGAAACTAACATAGAATATGGAGGCGTTTGGGTTTTTTTAAGTAGAAATAAATCTTGATATAGACGATACATTCATTATGCCTTAAAAAACTGAGTATGTTGAACGTAAGAATGAAAGATTTTGAAAATATTAAAGAAATAAAAAAAAAAAAAAAAAATGCAAAGTAAATTAAATGAACGAAAAATAATAAATACACCAACAAAACAATAAAATATAATTTAAAACCTAAATAGAATATTTAAATCACTGTTGCGTTAATGTATAAAAAAACCCAGACGCCTCCTTAAGAGAGAATTTTAAAATTATTTAAATATGACTTTTGGAGGGTGAAAGTTTAAAATTGGCATCATGTTGAGGCGATTTCTATAGATTTGAAGGCAAGACAGGACTGATACTGAAGCATCACATGAATAAAATATTTTGAAGGAAGAAGATAAAAAACTATAAAAAATACAAAAATAAAAAAAAATGAAAAATAATGTACGGTAGAAAGTCATATAAAATTGAAAGAAAAAAATGTCAATGTATATAAAAAAATAAGCAAAATCAAATAACTACTGGAAGCATCTTTATTTTAAAATCGTCTATTATTTATTGCTTGGAGAGAATTGTGAATACACTTGGCGAAAGTATTATTGCAAAAACCAATTGTCACTTGGAACAGACATCAGACCTTGATATTTTGGCTTGATATGAGGGATGACACCCATTGATTTTATCTTAAACTGGAAAAAAATTTTGAAAAAATCATATTTCGTTGAGTTCAAAATTGTAAGCTTGGCAACGCTGTATCACTACAAATCAATCTTACACCTGCAGATAACGTAAATGGTTTATTTTATAAAAAAAAAAAAAAAAAAAAAAAAAAAAACCCAAACAAACACTGAACTTAAAAATAAAAACATTTTTAAAGCTTATATACATAAATTTTGCAACGCTGTATCGTTAAATCTATACTTACTCTCGCTGTAAAACTTTTACACAAGACTAATCTTATCATAGAATTTCAGCTAAACCACATTATCATACCTTTAGGTGGTCAATAAGTTCGTTTTTTAATTAAAAAACGGAACAAAATGAGCATTTTTATAGGTCTGTGATGTCAAGTTTGCAACGTTGTATCAACAGAATCAACAGCATTAACATAGAAAAATTATTTATTATTAACGTATTTTTTTAGAAAGATGTACACTGCCTGTTGATAAAATGTCGGAATATATCATGAAACATCCAATGACAGTTGTTTACAGAAAGTAAGATACTTGATAATACGATAATCTTTAAAGCTTAAATATGAAAACTTGTCAACGCTGTATTTTTAAAACCAGACGTATCATCAAGCTAAGATTTTTACTGGAGACATGGATCATCATAGAGCAAAGTAACAATATGTAACAATTTTGAATGATTATTCATGAATTTCCAGAGTGCCTCGTGTCTTTGGAAGAATTTTTGACGAGCCGGGGTCTAAAAGTGCGTCGTGGTGGAAATTAACTGTTAAACCTTGTTAGGTTATCGACTGCTTTACTTCCTTCTTGCCTTCAATCTGGTGAAGATTGAGCAGAGAGCGCCGAGAGCGGTCTGAGTCAACGTTACCTAATTTGAACTAAATTTTGCAATTCGGAGCTACATTTTCTGGCTCATCTATAAAAACACTTATGTGCATATGATACTATGGGTACTTACGTTGTTTCTAAACTTGAGACACAAATTTTAGTGCTCAATTGCAAAATGCAGTCCATTTGTGTGTGGATCTGTGTAAAAAGAGCTTCTCCTCCGGGAGAAAATTGTTCTTAACTTTTTGCGAACACATGAACAACATTTTTCTACAACCTAGGAATTTTTGTCTTCAAGCTTCACGACAGTTTTTGAGATTTAGGATCAAATTTCCTGAGTAAAGGAATTTTGTCCCCAGAAAGATAGGTCTCCTCTTACGGATCTGGTCACTAGTAAAAGGGGCCGGGCATATTGTTATAAAAGGTAGCTTCCACATGAATAATAAGTTTTCCTCCGCTCCAATAGCCTCCAGACTCATTTGGACCACATTTTGCAATTGGGAACTATAATTTCTGACTCAGTTTAGAAATAACTTATGAGCCATTAGTTTCCCGATGCACAAAAGTGCTTTTAAGGATGAGCCAGAAATTTTAGTTCCTGATTGCAAAATGTAGTCCATTTAACCCTCGTCTGTCACATATAAGTAGAACTGACCAGACGTTTAAATGTAAAACTTGTCTCTCGTACGAAGGAATGTAACTCCATTCCAAGGTCACCAAATTGACTCAAACAATTAATTTATTTTACAAAGTTATGCTTGTGCAATTTTCAGGCACAACTTTGTAAAACAAATTAATGAAAATGTGCCTGTGTAATTTTTATTTTAATTTTGCATGAAATCTCGGGGAAAATTATCAATGAAATTTCCAGTTAGGAAAGTTCAAGATCCTCCTACTTAATATGCAATTTGCGAGGGGACATTTGGCAACATTGAAATGAAGTTACGTTCTTTCACGCGGGAAACGATGAGCTCTCTTAAGTTTAGTTTTACTGTGCCGAGGCAAGTGAACCACCAAAACTTTCATTATTGCTATACTAGAGGTTGTTTTGCAAAACGAAAAAAATTCCGCCTGAGGTTACTGTTTTACGACTAATATTTATAATCCGTCTTGGTCAATTTTGCTCTTTCAATGACAATTTGTATTGAAAGTGTTGATTTACAACATTATGGTAGTAGTTTTTGTGTAATTTTTGGTTTGTTGGGTAGCCAGTGCTATGGGTTTAAATAAACTGTTAACTCACGTTAACTTGAAATTCAGGAACTTAATAGTCGAAGCTTTTCGGCCTCAGCCGTCGTCAGGACTTAGCAAAAAACACAGTTTGAGACAAGAAATGATTAATTTTGATTAATATCAGTTCATACATATGATGAACGAGTGTGTTTCGGTGTAGTTGTGTTTCATTGAGTTTCTGATTGATTCAACGTTATTTCTACCGGAATAAATGATGAAAAATGGACGGCTCGTGCAGTGGCGTGGCGCGCTTTGCGATATATCGATTTATCGGTCATTTAAACCTATGGAAAAGGATCGATAAACAGGGTGTTCGTAGCGAACACGCCTTAATAATTGATTTTTTACCATGGATTTAAATGGCATAACAATCGATATATCGCAATTCACGCCACGCCACTGGGATCGCAAGTTCTTCTGTCCTCAGGACTTTTGTCTAGGAATGAGATTCTTGATTATAAATAAGATGTTCAACATTTTTCTATTGCTCACCATTTTGAGACTTTTCCTAACTTCGAATGAAGTGACCGAATCACTTCCTTCGTCAATTCTCTGTCTCGGTGACGGAGTGTGCGTTTGTCTTCTGAAGCACTGTCAGAAGTCTATTACTGGCTACTAGATTCCCTGGGGATCAAATAGACTTTATTCTACGATAAAAAAAACTACTATTTACGGCTCATTCGTGAAAGTACCTCTTCGTAGAAGGTAAAATCAAAGTTTGAGGAGAGGGAGAAGAATAGAAAGAGGAGGAAAAAGAAGATGAGAGAAAGAACAGGAAGAAAAGAGAGAAGAGAGGAGAGAAAAGAAGAGACATGGAAGATGAAGAAGAGAAGAATAGAGAGAACATAAAAGAGAATAAAACAGTGAAAGCACACAGTAAAACAGTGAGAGGGAAATTGAGAAGGAAATTGAGAAGGAAAGCGCGAGAAGGAAAACGAGAAGGAAATTGAGAAGGAAAGCGTGAGAAGGAAAGCGAGAAGGAAATTGAGAGGAAAAGCGAGAAGGAAAGCGTGAAGGAAATTGAGAGGGAAAGCGAGAAGGAAATTGAGAAAGCGAGAAGGAAATTGAGAAGGAAATTGAGAAGGAAAGCGAGAAGGAAAGCGAGAAGGAAATCAAGAGGAAAAGCGAGAAGAAAAGTGAGAGGAAAATCGAGAGGAAAAGCGAGAGGAAACGTGAGAAGAGAGAGAAAAGGCGAGGTAAACCCTCGTTTTCCACGGTCCACACGAGGAGGAACCGACATCAGACGGCACGCTTCCACCGTCCAACTTACAAAACTCCCATCGCATACGTTAATTTGAAATTCTAAATTTTGAAGAAATTTTGAAGAAAATTCAAGAGAAAAATTTTAGATGAAATTTTAAAAGACAAAGGCATGGGGCTCATGCCTTTGTTGTTAGTGAGATTTATAAGGATAACCTTATTTTTAATTTTTTTTTTTAAATTTAATAATTATTGAAGATCTCATGCCATGAAGAGTTGGGTTGGCGTTCTGGGCGCTCCCTCACTCTACAACAGTGAACAATTTCGCCAATGGACCGAATGCAGGGAACTCCTCTACCACCGTGCGATCCAGCAGTGAGGACAACAAACGCGTAGCTGGTTACTCTCTACGAGAGATAGAGTTTGCTTGAAACTTCGTCCGGCTTGTTCGGCCCAGGAGAGACTGAATACCTTGAGCCACGAGACCCCCAGGAAAACTCTCGTGTGGTATTTCGGCTCGTCCTGCATCAAAACCTACATTCAACAATCTGCAACAATCGCCCCAACCACCCAGCCCGTTTGAGAGGGTGTCCGACCCTCCGAGTTCCGGACTTTGCCTGGTCTAATAGTGTGCCCGGGGGGGATGAGCGGCTTTTAGACTTAATGAAATGCGCAAGCATCGGCAGATACCGGAGGTTTGACCAGTACAGGATTTGCCAGGCTTCGATCGGTCACCCCTGCACGTGGTCACTGGCGAATCGCGCAAAGTCGGTCACAGATCGGGATTTTCAGACCACTGTGTTACCGTTGATCCTTGCACCCCTCGCGGTTCAAGGTATATGGCCTAACTACTATATCAGTGGTCTTTCTGATGATCATCGTTCCCCTCATGTTCCCCTAAGGTTCCGCTTGATCTCTTCCGGTAAGCCAGGGATATGGGCTTAACAACCAAGGTAAGTAACGTACCATAGGTTCCGCTTGATCCAAGGCTTGGCCATGGATATGGCCCACTAACATCCAAGGATGTTAAATCAGCCCTGCATGCGCGCGAAAGCAGGGCACCGAGGAAGTGGTTGATTTCCATTGGCCCGAGCGTATTTGGGATATGGTCTAAACAACCAAGGTTATACAACGTACCAAAGATGCCGCTTGATCCTAAAATTGCATCGTTACGAAGGTGTGAAGAGATAAGGGTCATAACAACCAGAGGCGAGGGAGGGTGCAGAATTCACAACAGGTTGTGCCGAGCGTTTGGCCACGGGTCCCTGAGACACCGCCCCAGGTCCACCCACGAGGAGGCTCCGGCACCAGACCGCGGTCTGGTGCCGGAGCCTCCTCGTGGTGGACCTGGGGCGGGTCTCTGACCCGTGCCAAACGCCGGCAAACCTGTTGTGATTCTGCACCCTCCCTCGCCTCTGGTTGTTAGCCCATATCTCTTCACACATCGTAACGAGCAATTTAGGATCAAGCGCATCTTTGGTACGTTATTACCTTGGTTGTTAGCCCATATCCCTAATACGCTCGGGCATGGATCAACCACTTCCTCGGTGCCCTGCTTCGCGCGCAGCAGGGCTGTTTACACCTTGGATGTTAGGCCATATCCATTGCAGCCTTGGATCAAGCGGAACCTTGGTACGTTATTACCTTGGTTGTTAGCCCATATCCCTGGCTTACGGAAGAGATCAAGCGGAACCTTAGGAACATGAGGGGAACGATGATCTTCAGAAGACCACTGATAGTAGTTAGGCCATATCCTTGAACCGCGAGGTGCAAGGATCAACCGGTACACAGTGGTCTGAAAATCCCGATCTGTGACCGACTTTGCGCGATTCGCCAGTGACCACGTGCAGGGGTGACCGATCGAAGCCTGGCAATCCTGTACTGGTCAACCTCCGGTATCTGCCGATGCTTGCGCATTAAGTCTAAAGCCGTCATCCCCCCCGGGACACTTTAGACCAGGCAAAGTCGGAACCGGAGGGTCGGACACCTCTCAAACGGGCTGGTGGTTGGGGCGATGTTGCAGATTGAAGTAGGTTTTGATGCAGGACGAGCCGAATACCTCACGAGAGTTCCGGGGTCTCGTGGCTCAAGGTATTCTGTTCTCCTGGGCCGAACAAGCCGGACAAAGTTTCAGCAATCTCTATCTCTGTAGAGAGTATCCAGCTACGAGTTTGTTGTCTCACTGCTGGATCGCACGGTGGTAGAGGAGTTCCCTGCATTCGGTCATTGGCGAATTGTTCACTGTTGTGAGTGAGGGTGCGCCCAGAACGCCAACCCAACTCTTCATGGCATGAGATCTTCAATAATTATTAAATTTAAAAAAAAAAAATTAAAAATAAGGTTATCCTTATTAAATCTCACTAACAACAAAGGCATGAGCCCCATGCCTTTGTCTTTTAAAATTTCATCTAAATTTTTTCGAAATTTCTTCAAAATTTCTTCAAAATTTTGAATTTCAAATTAACGTATGCGATGGGAGTTGTAAGTTGGACGGTGGAAGCGTGCCGTCTGATGTCGGTTCCTCCTCGTGGTGGACGGTGGAAACGAGGGTTTTACCCTCGGCTAAACGCCGACAAAATATGTACTGGTTTGGTAGTAACACACACACAATTCTTTTATTTTTATTTGTTTACTTATTAAATTTTTTTCTCAGTACTTGAAAAAATTCCAGACTTTTGAAGCAAATTCCCTGACTTTTCCATGTTTTCCGGGCCATTTTTTTTCCCCTGACTTTTCCAGGTTTTCCAGATCGCTGGGAACCCTGAATGATGTACCCAACGTGATTTTTGTGCAAATTTTCCCTAAAAAAGTGTGTTTGCCGCAGGCAAACCGTAAAATCAGGCATTTTGTCAAATAGCTAGGCAATAGTCAAATATTCTAACTTAGATTGAAATTCTGATTATTTCCCTAATCTCAGACAAAATACTTCGTTGTTCCTGCAAGGAAAATTTTTCAGTAAAAATTTGCACCACACAATAGTATTTTAAACGATTTTCAGCTCCTGCATGAACAGACACTGATCTCGAAATTTTCAGCATGTCATAAAATACAGACTTTTTGGAATTTCAACATTTAAAAATATGAGAAGCAATTGAAGAGGAAGAGACAAAAAGAGTTCGTAGGTTTGATGAGTTATTTTTCCAAAAATAGTGAAAAATCGTGTGCTCTTCGCCATAAAATTAAAACATTTTGTAGACCGTCAGAAGTTGAATATGTGCCTAGGCATTTGACAAAATGCCTAATTTCACTATTAGCCTGCGACATATACAGTTGGCTGTACCTCTTGCATGTGCCATACCCATTTCTATCATTCAGTGATATGAAGTTCCTGATTTTTTGGTTGATTTTTTTTGATTTTTGAATGACTGAGCCCAATGTTTTTACAGGGTTGCCAGCCAAATTATTTTTTTCCATTCCCTGACTTTTCCCTGACTTTTCCCTGACTTTCCAATATTTTTCCCTGACTTTTAAGTATGGATCTGACGCAGTCTGTTAAAGTGAAAATGAGTCAGTTGATCCCGCAACGCGAGCCCGAAACCGCCCGCGCCTAATTCCACGAAAAATCAGAAAAATCCCTGACCAACATTGAAATTCCCTGACTTTCCCTGACTTTTCCTGGTTGATTTTTTTCCCTGACTTTTCCCGGTTTTCCCGGTCGCTGGCAACCCTGTTTTTATTGTAAGATGACGAGTGAAAAAGTATGAAGTTTGAAATAAGCGTACTTCAACGAGGACTCCTTTGAAGTTCTGGCCCATGGAGACGGTGCCGAGTTTGACGAGGAAGTCGCCGAGCTCGAAGCGGGGTCCCTTGGCCTCGAGGCGGGTCTGCTTCTTGCTCGTGTAGATGGAGGTCATCTTGAGCATGAGCAAGTCGAAGAGCTGGTCGGCCACCAGAGTGATGGTCTTCGTCCCGTTGTCCAGGATCGAAAACACCGACGCGGGGTGCTCCGAGTTGTGCAGCACGTGCACCGTCCGCTGCTGCCCTGCAACCCCAGAAAATCAGAAAAAATCCGAGATTAACACAAAAACAAGTTCATTTAACATCTGGTTAAGCGTAGAGTACCTGTATAGCGAGAGTATAGACAGATGTGAAACTCCGAAAATCCATCAGGCCTTCACCGATGTCTCCGCGAATAAAGTTAGGGCCCAGGAATGCAGCCAACCTATGAATCTCAATTATCCAGAGCGCTTTACTAATACAATTGTTACGAACCATCGTTTATAAAGCACGTATTTGACTTACTTGTTGCATAAATTTACTCATTTTTGCGGAAGAACGCTCATTTATGTACATTCTTAGCCATCTTGGTTAGAATTGGAATGTGCAGACTGGCAGTGAAATTTTGTGCGTTAGAAGTTGGTTAGAAGGGTGGCTGCACTTTTGGGCCCTAAGCCCTCCATGAAGCGATCTGTCCATACTCTCGCTATAGAGGTACTCTAGTTAAGCGTATATATGTTGAAGGAAAATAGTCAAATCAGGCATTTTGTTAAATGCCTAGTGATGCGGTCTCCAATAGCTAGGGGAGCAAATAGAATAGAGAGAGAAATAGGGCAGAGGAAAGAAGAGTAGGGCGAAGCGATCTGGCAACCTCGGAACGACGAGTTCCGAGCCTATCATAGATAGCGCATGGATGGAACCCGTCGAACTCAAAGCGACCAGTCCATAAAGCGAGAAAATGGGGATAAATCTACATGACAGAGAGAAAATGCACTATAAAAATATGAAAAATAAGCACTCTAAGCACTCACCGAAGTCCTCAGTCTGGTACAGCCATGCGGCGCTGAAGCGGCATGCTCTCGACGTCACGGGCGAAACCTGGCGCCATCTCACTCGCGTAAGCTAGAAATCTAGCCTAGCATGGTAACAGCTCTCAAGCGGGGGGCGTAAAGGATCAAAAGTGCGGACATATCAGGAAAAAGGGAGCGGTAGCTAAGTGCAAGGGTGCGGTTGGGCGACACAAGCACACTCTCATTCATACCATCATAACTAAAGCAGGAAAATAGTCGTCTACTACTAAATAAGCGAGCTTGTTTTACCAAGAGTGATGAGAAGCGGTAGAGCGAAGGCAAATGTCAGCAAAAGCGGCGATACCAAAGGTAGCAGCTGGGCAGCAGTAGAGCAGCAGGGCAGTAGCAGGAGAAAGCACAGAGGCGCGGCGACGTTCTCGGCGTAAGTGGGGCGACGCGAGCTGAAGTCTGAAATGGCTCACTGGGAAAGTAGGGGAAAATCTCCAATCAGCTCTGATTGGCCGATCAGCCGCCTCGGGGCTCTCTCCTCCTGCTGTCCTGCAAGCCCGACTTGTAGCGACAAATATAGCGAAAAAATACGATGAAAATCGGCGCCAACACCTAGGCAAATAGTTAAATATTCTTACTTAAACTGAAACGCTGATTATTTTGCTGACGGTAGACAAAATAATTCTCTGATCATGTGGATATGAATTCCCTTTAAAAACTTGTTCCATACGACTATAAATACGTTTTTTCAAGTCTTCGAATGCAAAATCTCAAATCATGCAGCATTTCTTAAAATAAAAAGTTTTCACAATTTGGATGGTTGAAAAATTATGAGGAGCATTTCTGAACGGGAAATAACATGACAGTTTGTACTTTGACGGATTTTCAGTCTCAAACTATTGAAAATTAGAGTACTTGTGAAAATATACAAAACCTCGTCAACATTGAAAATTTGAGTATCTGCCTAGGCATTTGACAAAATGCCTGCTTTGACTATTTTCCTCCGAAATATACATGTACAATATACTCCTCGGATGTCAGGTGGGGCAGCCCCTGAGGTTTCGTTCTTTGAAAAACACGTATCATATTGCTGAAATTCGTACCCTGTAGCCTGGGTCAATGATTTGCCTTCAAATGGCCGGGTATGCAAAATGACTCTCGTGACGCACGAATAGTGGTATCAGAATTTTGCATGTAGATTACATAGTGGGTTGAAGGCGCTCTTCTGTATCGTATCTGAGTGGCCCTGTAGAAAGATGTTGACGAGAAATGTGCAGAATTTTGGAATTTTTAATCAAGCCGTCATTTTGAAAATTGCCCGAAGAACATTATTGCACATTCCAAGATTTTTTTCTTCTCCAAGTCTTATTTCAAAAAAGAGAGCCCAAACGCTCGGTTCAGATTGTGGTATTTAAGTCTTCTTGCTTTGGTCACTTTACTTGTAAGCACTGTTTTTTGGCTCTCTGGAGGAACAACTGGCTGTACTTACGGCTGTTTTGTCTGAAACTACGTCATTTTTGCGCTCTCGCGGCTTTCTCATAAGTCTCGTCTTAATTTACTTAAGATAAGTTTTGCTGTTTTAGCCATTTCAGTGATTGCATCTAAAAGAGATTAGACGATTAAAGATTCGGAAACTCAATTTCGAAAATTTGACACTTACTGCTCTTTTCGCTATCACGGCAGCTTTGCTCATGTTAAAAATACGGAAAGGCGGGAAGTTTTTAGAGAGAAAATAAATAGGAGGATCTCTTGGATTTACTGCATAGGAATACAGGAAAACGGCGCCCTCGTAAAATGACGAGTGTCAATAGAGTTAAGGATAAGGGCTGGCAACCGGAGAGGGAGGCGGGGAGGGGAGGGCGAGTTTGCATCCCCGGGGGGAGTCGATCATTAACTTAGATTATTTGGGTCAAACTTATGGAACAAGTTAATACAGCAAAACCTGTTTCTTATTTTTGCCGTTTTCCGCGGTTGCGCGCGCCGTCCGTTGCCAAACATTTACCAAAAAAGCTCCCCGCGCACACTGCCATGATAAGGAAAAGCGTCGTATGAACATTCAAATGTTGCAAGATTTTCCCTGATAAAAAATTCATTTGGACATAAAATTATGCATAATATCCCTTGAAATGTTGAGCTATTTTAAATGAAGTTGTGAACAAAATTGCCACAGACATTAGAAGAAAAATATTCGTAGCTTTCCCGAAAAAGTCGTGTTTTATCACGAGAAATTTGGGGACGCCTGAGAGGTTTGTACGGCATTTTTCCTCAGCACAGCAGCACGGTAATACATTCTAGGCGCTGTTCCACATTGACTCGTTTTCTGTTCTACCGTGCTGAGAAATAACGCCGTATGAGCCTCCAAACATTGCCAAAATTCCTTCGATAAAAACAGAGTTTACTGGGAGAGTTATGAATGTTTTTTTTCCAAATACTTCAGAAAAATTTGTACGCAATTTCATCTGTACTAAATTTTTAGAGAAATTCAATGAAGAATATGCTTGCATTTCGTCAAAAATTCATGTTTTATTAAGGAAAGTTTGACGTCTCTCGAATGTTCATACGACGTTTTTCCTTAACACGGCAGTATTAGCGTCCTATAATAATTGTGATCGAATAAAATAACATTGGCGAGGTGTGAATGATCGATTATCGATATTCTCCCATTTGAATTTGTGGTACAGAGTCCATTATTAAGGTGTTCGTCGCGAATCCCTGTCTATCGATCCTTTTCCATAGGTTTAATTGGCAGACCAATCTATAAATTGCAAAGCAGGCCACGACAACACCTACCTACATGATTAAAACCTGAGACGAAAAGAGGGACCCTCTGCTAACCACTTGGCAAAGGTGGAGACTTTTACTTTCGGGGTTTAAACGCTTCCATATGGACAGTTATAAAGTAACAATAGACATCACCCTTCTTTCGGTTGTTGACCTACCTACTAAGAGGATGATGAGTTTCTGGTGACGTAGCGTAGTGAGCCGAACAACTTTACCAAACTTCGGTTTGCTCGCAAAACGACTTTCTCAACACGTTATTGAACGTCCACCTCGTAGATAGGTAAGCAGTTGAATAGTAGAGTCCCGGAGGTAAAAGTTTCAACCATTGCCAAGATACCAATGGAGGGTCCTCTCTGTCTCTGGTTAAATCTAATTTATACAGATTGGCAAGCAGTGATCGTCTAAATATCCTTCGTATTTTCTGTAAAAACATTGATAGGAGCTAAAAAGATACTGAATGCCTCTAATAAAATTAACTAACTATAGCTAAATATCGATTGCCTACATCCATTGTCGATGAAGAAATTGCATTTTGGAAGACATCTCGTCATTCCTTGCGGAAAGCATGGTGTCTACTACTTTCAAATACTTGATAAATTATTATCCATTATAAAATTATGTACAAGGGAGAAGTGCAAAATTTAAAAAAAAAAAAAAAAAGGTAAATACTGAATGTCTCGAATAAAATGAGCTAAGTAAATAAATATCGACTACCTACATTCATTGTCGATGAAGAAATTGCATTTTGGAAGACGGTATCCCCGATTTTTCTTGCGGTATAGCACAAAACATGGTGCCTATACTCTTTTAATTACTTAATAAATTACAATCCATTCTAAAATTATGTATGAGGGAGGGGGGTAAAATTTTTTTTAGAAAAAAAAAACAGGAATAAATGACTGATCAAACGTTGAAAAATACGAATTTCTTATGAAAACGATCGAAGAATCGCAATGCGGTCATTGGCAGATCCAGCAAATTGGCAACATTGTCTTTTCTTCATTTAAATATATGGAAATGTATCGATTCTTGGAGGGGCCAGGTGCTCCGACAAGAATCGATTGTTCAACATAGGTTTAAATGGAGAAAATCCGATGTTGCCGAATCGCTGGATCCGCCTCTGATCTGAATGCGGTATACTACGTATACACATTGAAATTGAACGAACTTTTAACTCTCTCATCATAGGGAGTTTTAAATGAATAGCTCTATAGCTCCTACGAATCTCAGTAATAATAAAATAAACACTAGATTCCATGCCATGACAAACGCAACAAGGAACAGCCACTCACTAAGGCGCGGCCAAATATTTTTTGAAAAACTTCCCGCAAACCTAAAATCCAAATACAGGGATCCAAATTTTCTAAATTTACTAAAACAATTTCTTATTGCCAAGTGTTTGTATAGTGTAGCAGAATATTTAGCTTAAGTTCTGTAATCTCTTTTCCCTTCTTTTTTTTTTCTTATATCCTAACTAATTTTGACATATTTGTTTTCGCCGTTATAAATGTGCATTTACAAATAAAATAAATCATTATCTATAAAACTATAAAGGAGAGGCCCCAATTTTGTACCCAATGTTTCAGCGACTTCCCGAAGGCGGATTTCCTTGAAACTTTGTACGCATGTGCGGTTCGTGCTGAAGGGGTGCAATTCGTCGTCCGATTTTCGAAATTTTGATTCTAAGGGTTGAAAACACGCTAAAATAGGGTGACCCGTGTGTTAGAGCGGTGTTGCGCGATCGATCGTCGTCGTCTGGTCGTCGTGGTTTCCCTTCTTTTATTGCGTCTCGATCAGCTGTTTTTTCTGTCTAATTTTGGAGATTCCGAACCGGAGCAGTGTTGCCAAAATCACGAAATCTGTAATTTCACGAAATTGTTCGTTCTCGGTCACCTGATGACTCGGCTGCCCGAGGCGTTCGTCGTCATGGATATTCGTCGTTTATGAAGAATTCCGATTTTTTCGTACAGTGCGCGTCGTCTTTTGAATTTTGTTAATATTTGTCGTGTATGAAGAATCTCGAATTTTTAGTAAAGTGCGCGTATTCGTTTTAATATTGAGAATGGATCGGAGTCGAAAACGTGGGCGTCCGGCGAAGCGTGGCAATGTTTCTCGCAATTTATCCGCGCGACGCAAAGTGCGGCATGATGGCTATCTCAGTGAGATAGATAATGTACGACGTAGGGGTGAACAAGGAAATGACCTCAATTCATTTCGGCAGAGCACTGATAATATTATCGAAAATGATTATCCGGAAAATAATTTCGGACTTTTAAATGTGAAGTGCCAGTATTGTGATGGAAAAATTATTGAAATTTTAGTTTTCCATCGAGAAGCTGGTCATCATAAAACTTAAATTCTCAATGATTTTTCGTATTCGATAGCAGAAAATTTGGTTCAAAATTTAAAGTCGTAAATTTGGATTGTTTCTCATGGAAGAGATGATTTAAGAACGGAAATTTTGAAACACCGCAACGGAGATACGTGGTTTCGCACTTCAGTCGTGCGATACGGACATCCATCAAGTTTAAAAAAATGCATCAAGTCCCCGTCACCGCCGACCAACGCGTTTGTCGATCGAATCAACTACATAGGTAGTATGAGCAGGGGGTCTAAACGCCTTCAATTTTTTGAACGCAATACGGACATCCGTCGAGGTTGTATAGTTGTATCAAGGCGCCGTAGCAAGCGCGTCCCATTGTTTATCGTTACATACGAATATAAGTTGAGAGAGGCCAGTCATAATGCCTTCAATTTTATACATACATATTTTTGGGCAAAATGAGAGACGACGTTTCTTCTTTTGCGACGTTGCAGACGTCCTTAGAAATTTTATTATTCTTTCGAGAAGCTGATCAACATAAAACTTAAATTCTCCATGATTTTTCGTATGCGATTGCAGAAGATTTGGTTCAAAATTTATTGTCGTAAATTTGGATTGTTTCTCATGGAAGGGATGAATTAGGAACGGGAAATTTTGAAACACCGCAATGGAGATACGTGGTTTCGCACTACAGTCGGTGCGATACGGACATCCATCAAGTTTAAAAAAATGCATCAAGTCCCCGTCACCGCCGACCAACGCGTTTGTCGATCGAATCAACTACAGGTAGTATGAGCAGGGGGTCAAAACGCCTTCAATTTTTTGAACGCAATACGGACATCCGTCGAGGTTATATAGTTGTATCAAGGCGCCGTAGCAAACGCGTCCCATTGTTGGCGCGTATACGTAGTATATTGGCGCGTATACGTAGTATACCGCCTTTGCGATCGTTTCGACCCCCCACTCGATACAATAACCGAGTCCCTTAGTTCCTTACCGAAAAGTGACTACCGCGAACTTCTGAGATTTTCCAAAGCGTGTAAAAAGTTTATTTATCCGTCAATAATTATGATTTAAAGTTGTTTCTCATTCTGGGGCTCGTTAGTTTATGTGTAATGAATACCAAGAGTCTACGTTTCTTGGTTTTTTTTAAAAAAACCTTAGAATGGGGCGCGCTGATTTAAAATATGCATATATAAGCAGAAGCAAGCGAACTGATTCGAGGATGGCTGATCAGGTCGGCACTCGTTGAATGAGAATTTCACTTCTTCGTTTTGTTTAAAACGTTGCTTTGACAGATCTCCACAAACCTGTTATAATTTTCAAAATTTGGTACCCCTTGCTCTGATAGCCGGGGCCAGCAGGATAGTGGTAAGTGCAATCTGTGATGAGCCTCGAGACTCATTAGACCATTTGCTAACCGTGGCCCATACAGAAATTCACTCCCCTATCAGGCCAAAACAGTGCACAGGCAGGCACAAAACCCAGGTAGTGTCCCGGTCCTGGCTCGTTTCGCCGCGTCGCTTCCCAGCTGAAGAACAAAAGGCGACCCTCGCGGCCCTCGCCACAGTCAGACCTAATTACTTTCACTCGATTAGACATTTCACCGTCACGCTGGAATCCATCAAATTTTCGAAAAAATTGTTTCGCGAGTACTCAGCAATTTTTTCCTTACTCTCCATTCAAAGACGAATTGAAAGAGGTCTCATTCATAAAAATCGGCCGAATAGAAGAGAAGTTACAGTATTCGAAATCCGAAGAAATCAACGAAACTTCTCCATACAAAAAATAAAATGAAGGGGAAAAAAGAAATGTATAAATTACAATTAAATATAATTGACCTCAGAATTTGGCAAGCAATTCAACTATATAACGGAGAAAAAATTGGGAGAAATTACAAAAAATTCGCCTCTTGCAAGGGGCTTCCTTGTAAGAATTTTGATCTGAAGGCAAGGATTGAATACCAGCGCAATACACCATACAATACAGGGTGTGCCTGAACGAACATTTTTTTTGTGTGTCAAAATCGAAAATTCTAAATATTTTTTAACTACAGTGTCTCTTGGGTCGTTTAAGCCAAAAAAAAAATTCCGTCAAGATTCTGGAAAGTAAAGGCGATTTAAAAGTATTCTGGGGCTATATATCCTAACTGTGTCCACACATGGTTTCTGTTCAGCATATCCATGTGTAAGTATTTTTACACGTAGAATCTAATTTTCACGTCAGGGAGTCGACACATCTCGATTTTTTCGATTTTATACGGAAAATTGATGGTTTTTCGGGATTGAAATTATTATTGTTTCATGAAAAATAAATGCACCCAAAATGACTATAGCATATTGATTTTTATATATTTGCACCCACGAAATTGGTTGGTAAATTCAACGAGTGAGTGCATCGACCTGGTATATCAAGTTTCTGCAATTTTTTACGGCAAATCGGTAGATTTTCGGGATGTAGATTGCTTACTTTCAATTCATGAATGAATAAAGCATGGACATGATTGAACTTCTTTGCATGGAAATACGTTTAAAATAACAAAATCAAGACATATTTAATGCAATTGCATTTATATCGAGTCAATTTCTTTTCAATAATATATCGGGATTTATAATAGGTACCGGTGATTTGGATATTTTAGCCCCAAAAAGACCTTTAAATCGACTGTATCTTTCAGGAGTTCGACAGAATTTTTCCTTTCTTCGCTTAAATTATTCCGTAGCACTTTTCTTTAAGAATCCGATAAGATATTGCTGGGAGCAGATCAAAAAACTTAAACTCGTTCGAATGGCTTTCTACATTCACAATACAAGGTCTCGTCAAAGTGCGTCGTTGAAGAGTTGGATCGTATGAATTCTCTTGTTGTGCTACTTGCCTATTTTGAAATCTCTGTAAATGAAAACTAAAGGAGTTGATATGTGTGAGTTAATGACGCGCCTTATCAACACATTGTGTTGGAGTTCACTGCTTGTTTTTCGTTACAGACGAATATAAGTTGAGAGAGGCCAGTCATGATGCCATCAATTTTATACATACATATTTTTGGGCAAAATGAGAGACGACGTTTCTTCTTTTGCGACGTTGCAGACTTCCTTAGACATTTTATTTTTCTTTCGAGAAGCTGGTTAACATAAAACTTAAATTCTCCATGATTTTTCGTATTCAATAGCAGAAGATTTGGTTCAAAATTATATGAGCTTCGGAAGCAGACAGAGATGCAAAAGCCATACAACTGTTGTACCTCAAAATGTTGGTCATGAAAATAGGTTTGGAGAAGAGGTCTCGAAGTTAGTCTTCGATTCCAGGCTCGGCAAGTCTGAGAAGACCATTATGACAGCATCTGTTAAAATGGCCGTTCACCTCCTCTTTTTTGAAATGCAAGGCATCACAATACTGGTACTTCACATTAAAAGTCCGAAATTATTTTCCGGAATAATTTAATTTTTCCAGTTTATAAATTTAAATTGTTATTAAATGATGATAAATTCAAAATTCCAATTCCAATTTCCAAAATTTCAGAGCATGTTATATCTTCTTTCAAAATTTATTGTCAATTCAAGTTGCTATTCAATTAAAATAAATAACTTGACTACTTTTTTAGGTCTAGCGCAAGATCTCAAAATGTCTGTCACACTCATGATTTTATATTTTTTAAGTTTATTCTTTTGTATGATTTTTCATTTAATGTTTTTAGTGTAGAGCAACATCTCAAAATTTGCCTTTTTTATTTATTGAAATTAATAAATACATCTTCTTACAACAGTTATTTATTTTTTAATTTCAAGACTGCTGGGTCTATAAATTACTACCATATTTACAAAATTGATACTCGCAAACATGTTTTTTGTTTTTGCTGATGGGTACAACAACAGCCCCCACATGTAAAAATATTTTGTAGCTTCTGAATAATTATATTAAAAAATATAAATATGGGCATAATAGGTATAGTAAAATATATTAATACAAAAGTTATTGTTATAACATGGTGTAATTTCATTAATGACGGTTTATCACCGTGCGAAGCACGGGCTGGTTGCTAGTTATTATTATAAATCTGGTGGCGCGGTTGATCCGACAACAACCTTTTTGAGCTAAATTGCAACGTCAGTTTCAACTGCCCTGTTGCGGCGCGAAGTTGAGCCTAATATCCGAAGTTTCAAAACTTGCGAAGCGCCCGTCTAAAATGACGGTAGTCGTGAGCCCGCTGCGAGGGCTCGTCACAGGAAGTCAAAAGGTTCCAACTTGGGAAGTCTGGCTTTTAAGGTAGCTCGGTCCGTTTAGCTCCGACCGATGCCCGGCTGACTTCCCTGCTAAAAATGTTCCGTGTGGATGATTTCCATGAAGTTGATTTCCATGAAAAAATGACACGGAAAAATGGAACAGGAAATATTTCCATGTGGCTGATTTCCGTGTGGCTGATTTCCATGTGGCTTATTTCCATGAAAATTTTTCATGGAAACGAAATCATTTCCGTGAAAATTTTTCATGGAAACGAAATCATTTCCGTGACAATTTTTCATGGAAACAAAACCATTTGCATAAAAATGATCACAAGATGGTTTCAGTACCATCCAAATTGCTCACGGAAATTAAATAAATCTTAGAATCAAGACAAAGGAGACAAGCGTCCCAATGGGAGCACATGATATTTGGACCATGCAGACATGCTCAGTAAAATAGAAAATGAACAAACAACACTCACCAACTTGCTCAAATCTGTAATCCACTGGGTCAGAAAAATCCACTTGAAGACAATTAATCCAAATTTCCGATTAGAACTGGTGCAGGTACGAAGGAACTTTTGAAAACACGATGAGTGCATTGTAAAAATATCTGAAGCACTCTTTAACGTAAGAGAAAAATTAGCACCATGATTTAATAGCTGATCAATGCAGAACACCACTCTCAGAAAAGCACTGACACAACACGATTTTACAGTTTAGTTTTAGAGGAGAAAGCATTTTTCAAAAGATGCGACATCATAAATCCACAGCTTAAATAATTTCACGATTTACTCCGATCATTGATGATATTAAGGTAGCCATCGATTCTCTACCCGACGTTCCTTCCACACATGACAGGAAACATCTACAGGCATAGAGCAAATGGCACTAAGCAGCAATGTACATCTGATAAGGCAAGCTCCTGGAAGTGTCGATCTGCAAAAATACAAAGCGGGAGACAGATCATCAAATTGATCTACCTATGGTTAATGGCCGTCCTTGGAGACAGACAGTAAACTACGTAACAATATATCAACCACCTTTTGATAACAGAACGAATTTAAAATGAGAGCAAGACCCTTCCTTATGGAGGGAGGGCCAAGAAACATTTAAAAACGGAACATTTTACTACTTACAGATCTGAGCCACTGAATAAAATACATTCCACCAGTCAATAAAATTTTAAATTTTGAATGTTGATGGCTAACCTGATTGCCAGTATACATTGAGTTGAAACATCTGATACGTAGAGCGGTTCGTTCTTATAGAAGCTTTCGTAAGTAGTTCCAGATAGATACTTTAAAATTAGACACCGGTCAAATGTAGTACAAGAGAGGAAATGGGTGCAACAAAACTTTAATTGTCCTTGATTCTTTTGAAGACACAAGGAAAATGCAGGCAGTATGAGGATGTTCCAACAGACTATCTATAGCACTCGCCTGCGAGAGTTGGGAAGTTTCTACTTGTGATAAAGTCCGCGGATAATAAGATTTGCACTTAGAGAGTGCAACAGAAGATCCACCATCTTGATTCTGGTCTTTCCCTTCAATGCTAAATGGATGAAAGATTATCTCATCTCCCTTCCCACGGAAGGGGTGGATCGATTTATTAGACGTAGACTCTTCGATCAACTTCGTAACCACGGTTAGGAATAGCACATGGTAGTAAATGCATTCGCAAACCAAGAGAATAGAATTCACGATTACCTCGCTCGTTAGAAAATATCGACTGAATCGTAAATCGGCAAAGAAAATTAAACTCGAGTTACTTGATCAGTATAGCTTGACATGACAAATGTGTAATGTAAGTACAAGGTGACAGGCTCATACTTAGGTGTGTCCGTCGTCAAGAAGTGAAGTGAAAGAGAGATAATTTACCTGTGTTCGATGAAACTGAGTATAGTCAAGTAGACGCCGATAATACAATCGATTCTTCGTTAAGAATCATGAAAAGTAGATCAAATTAAGTTTTCATTTTCAAATTCACGGCATGGCATGGCTTCGCTAATGGCTGGCTGGGTGGATGGAATAGAACAATGGTCCGGAGTTCCGAGTCCGAGTTGGACATCGAATAGTTGGACGAGGGACCATTCCGCGGTTTTGCCCTTTGCCTTTTTATCGAGGTTGCGTATGAAAATGAGTGAAAATCAGCCGCTATAATGATTTAAGAGAGCCAGTTTTTGTATTTTAATCCTTTTGAAAACATTTGCCTGATAATTATTTGGATAATAAATACAACCCTGGAAGTATCGGCAAGGAACGATTATTCCAGGAACTAGGAACATCTTCACAAAAGTTAGGTTATATTTATCTCTCACACTCACATCACCTCAAGTAAGTAATTTAATGAATAATTTTTCACTTTCACACCTTTCCCTACCCCAATTCAGCCTGATGGCATCTATCGATTGAACTAAAAACGCATCATCCTTAGAAATTTTACCAATCGCACATCTGCAGTGCTGCGGATGTTGCCCTAATTTTATCCCTTTAAGGTACTCACAGTCAAATCATCAGTTTGTGCATGTACCTAAAAGTCGTATAATTTTAAAATACCTCAAGAGCTTATACAAAAATGAACCGCTCTAAGTATCAGATGTTTCAACTCGATGTATACTGGCAATCAGGTTATCTATCAACATTCAAAATTTAAAATTTTATTGACTGGTGGAATGTATTTTATTCAGTGGCTCAAACCTGTAAGTAGTAAAATGTTCCGTTTTTAAATGTTTCTTGGCCCTCCCTCCATAAGGAAGGGTCTTGCTCTCATTTTAAATTCGTTCTGTTATCAAAAGGTGGTTGATATATTGTTACGTAGTTTACTGTCTGTCTCCAAGGACGGCCATTAACCATAGGTAGATCAATTTGATGATCTGTCTCCCGCTTTGTATTTTTGCAGATCGACACTTCCAGGAGCTTGCCTTATCAGATGTACATTGCTGCTTAGTGCCATTTGCTCTATGCCTGTAGATGTTTCCTGTCATGTGTGGAAGGAACGTCGGGTAGAGAATCGATGGCTACCTTAATATCATCAATGATCGGAGTAAATCGTGAAATTATTTAAGCTGTGGATTTATGATGTCGCATCTTTTGAAAAATGCTTTCTCCTCTAAAACTAAACTGTAAAATCGTGTTGTGTCAGTGCTTTTCTGAGAGTGGTGTTCTGCATTGATCAGCTATTAAATCATGGTGCTAATTTTTCTCTTACGTTAAAGAGTGCTTCAGATATTTTTACAATGCACTCATCGTGTTTTCAAAAGTTCCTTCGTACCTGCACCAGTTCTAATCGGAAATTTGGATTAATTGTCTTCAAGTGGATTTTTCTGACCCAGTGGATTACAGATTTGAGCAAGTTGGTGAGTGTTGTTTGTTCATTTTCTATTTTATTGAGTATGTCTGCATGACAGATGTCATCCATTATTACTTTGCATGATGCATATTTAACTGAAAGATTCTCTTTAAACATGCCTAGTGGAAGATACATGTGTGTTTAGAACTGCTAACATGCGAACTTTGAAAAACTACGCTGCTATAATATAGAAAATCCTACAAGTCCAAGAAGGTCTATGCGCTGATTTCAATTACATACTGACATATACCCGTCAAACAAGTTCCCATGGCCGTCATAGATGGCCTGCCCACAAAGTATGTCTGAAAGGGTGGCCCTAATTTTCATCAAGGAGCTTTGAGTACACCATGTGCTTTTTAAAATTATTGTGCTTATTATTGCTTTCACTTGAGTGTAGATGTAAGTACACACTAAGCTTTTATCCATCATACATTTTGGCACATTTCTTTAATTATTGAGCTTCATAAAATTTCAGGTACTTGATTTTCAGGGGCTGAGATCGAAATCATATCATTAAAAAAAATTGGTTCCAGCAATTCTTTTCAAATTCTTTACAAAAAAATTTAGAGGATTTAATAACTGAAGATAAAAACATAACATGCTAAACACTACCTTCTGATGAAAAAGTACTTAAGTGATGACCAAAATTGAGACTTTTTTCGATCACCCTGATATGGGGATCTTCTTCACCTCCTTTCTAAACATACGCCTGAGAAGAAAAAATGTGACTGCTAATGCAACCCGCAACAATGATCGTATAGCTCTTCTTTCGGTTTTTTCCTTTTTCCCTTCATCTCCCCGCCTCCCCCCCTTCCAAAACTTAAGATTTTTCCTTTTCATGTCATAATGAGCCCATAGCACAGAAGTTTTCAAAAATGATTGGAATTCACGAAATTTCATTTTATGAAGTTACATATAAAATCTTGCATCTCTGGTTTGAACCGTATACCGAGTATAATTCCTTGGCGCGCACCTTGCGGAGCGCCTTCAACATCGTAGTTATGCTTCAAACGCGACACTCACGCTCCGATGTGTAATTTTCGCATGTTGCCCATGTCGGAGCGTATGTCCAGTTTAGAATTGCCCAAAAATTGAAAGATTTTAAAGCCGCGAAATTCATGTTTAAATCCGCAATTTTTATTTCCATGCCGAACTGAGAAGGGGATTTTCAATTCCATGAAGGCTTGATGGAAATGACTTGGTTTCCGTGTGAGTTGCATGGAAGTGTTATGAGTTCCATGTCGAGCTCACAAGGAAATATTTTCATTTCCATGAAGACTTGATGGAAATGACTTGGTTTCCGTGTGAGTTGCATGGAAACGTTATGATTTCCATGTCGAGCTCACAAGGAAATGTTTTCATTTCCATGACGGCTTGATGGAAATGACTTGGTTTCCATGTGAGTTTCATGGAAACGTTATGATTTCCATGTCGAAGGACATGGAAGTCAGACGATTTCCATGAAATCACATGGAAATCGGGTCATTTCCACGTGAATCCACATGGAACATTTTTAGCAGGGTTGGGTCCAACTTTTCAAGTGCTCGCGGATCCTCCTTATCTCGGTTCGACAGTGAGGGCTCTCGTTCAACCTAAAGGCTTTGAAGGTGCAATCGGATCGAGTTGTGCAGACAAGAACCGTCCTACATTCGGAGAAAATTTAGTTAATCCTACAGGGTGTTCCAGACACCCGTACCAAGTTCTTTTCTCGGCTATAACGAAAAAAGAGTAATTAAACTAAATTGATAGAAATTGAAAAAAAATTAAATATATGGAGTTAGAGGCTGAGGAAACGAAACCGGGTCCCTTAGTTTACATGACCGACTTGCGATTCGGTCGACCGGTTAATTGACCAACGATGGACGAATATTTCGAGTGCTTCAACTGATAACAACTCTTGTTAAAGCTAATTAAGCTCCAACCTGATATGCCTCCGTGGTAACAGAGTTCTATATACATACGCATTGTAACGCTATAAGCCCGTGTGAATAAAGTCATATCCACAGTATTATTATGAATATTATTATTATGAAGTTGAATAGTTATTCAATAGTTCTGATTGTTGCTAAATGTACGCAACAACTCCCGTGCATTTCTGAGGATGAGAGAAACGCCAAAGTACCTTCAATTTTGAACATGCAACACGCACATACGTGGAACACACATAGTTGCATCAAGGCGCCGCGATCAACTTAGGTTAAGATATTTCGTAGGTTGAGATAATCACCGACTCAAATCGGTCATTCTGGAAAATACTTAAGCGTCTAAAATCATGATTCGATACAAATAGTAAAAAAAAAAGTTCTAATCGACCAGTTCTAAATTTCAGAGCTCGGAATTATTAAAACGATAACTTAATTAATTACACTATTATATCATCCGTGATTTAAAACGAGTTAATTTTAACACCTTCCGATGTTTTCTCGTATTTCATTTCTGACGTGAAACGGCTAAAACTCTAGGGACCAGAACTACCCTAAAGTTTAGCCAAAAGGGGGCGTTCCACCACTTGAGGTATAGAAAATGAGGCCTCAAGTCCTCAGTGATGACTAATTGGTAGAGCTATAACACACGCTAATATCAAGGATATTCTGATGCAATAAGATGTTCTATCAAACCTGTCCCATGGACTTAGATGATCTTTTCGTTGCTCGTCTGATCACTGATTTTATGAGAGATGGGGAGAAGTAGTCCAAATCAAAACGTGCACGGGTTTTGGGGTGCCACTCCCTTTAATTACACTAGTTGATGATAAATGATGAAAATACACACAGGAACCACGCAAACAACACTGATCATACACCATAACGTAATTCCACCGGAGACACCTCGGATCGGCCAAACTATTTCGGACAAATCTACGACGTTTACGGAAAATTACAACAACAAATAACTACGCATAACGCTCACTCTAAAAACCGGAAATAAGAGAACAAATACAATTTTAAAATTAAGAGAAAGGGGGGGGGGGTTTGAGTCGAAAACTCTCGGGGCCAACTGGGGGGCAACGGGGCTGTACCGCGTGTTGCTTACCGCGAGCAGTGTGGTCACCGCGTTGAGAGAAGACTGATTTCATAGATCTTCCTTAGGAGCGTCTTACCCTCAGTTTCGTACGATTCGAGCGGAAAATCTAGTGAAATCAGCAATTCCAGTGCTCTAAACATGACTACGCGATGTCCAGCAGACAGGGTCCCCGCACCGCTGCCACGCACCTTCTAGAGGGCCGCCGAAACTATTACGAGTCTTAGACCATCCCGTTGGCTCCCGCAGGGCGTGGCAACCGCGCAGCGGTCTACTGCATCGTGACATCATGCTCTTAGGATGTTCTCCAACGCGAAAAACACCCTATCTCACGTGTAGTGCGCTGATCGCATCCGCACCAGTCGTCGTTCATACGCTGAAACTGCAGTTTACGGCAACGGGGCCCGATGAGAGAAGCCCAGGACTTCACGAACTCCTGGCTATCGCAAACCAGCCTTTCAACTTGTCAAGATACTAGCCATCTATTGAAGTTAGCAGACAAATTTAAAATCCCCCAAGAGGGACTCCAAACTCACTGCACGCCTCCAAAACATGGCGCTGTCGCTAAATTTTCGTTTCAGACGCTCAAGTCTTTTTAGGAATGACCATGTCAATAATTGACCTTAGATCCCCGGGCCTCATGCCACTAACTGGTAATAATCTCGCTGTAATGTATATGTGCTCTGTTATTAGATTGCTACAACTGACAAGTCCTGTGCATCTCTGAAGAAGTGAGAAACGCCTTCAATTTGGAACAAGCAACACGCACATCCGCGGAACACGAATAGTTGCATCAAGGCGCTACGATAAAATCGGCCCAGTATTTTTAAAGCGGAAAGTATCTCCAATTTTTAAACGTCGACGGTGAAACTGTAAGAACACATATCTCGTTACCTGTGTTTATGAATATCCGCTCCCCCTTTATTTTTTTGAAGGAGAACAATTAATATCACTCCTTGAAGTTTCCACTGGATTTTCTTTGACCATGAGAGGAATATTGAAGGCTGATTTCAAGCATTAACGTTGAGTAGCTTCTCATTAAAAACTCAAGTATGACAGAGAGTCTGCAAGGTCGCTAACCGAGATACGTGGTTTGAAAGTCTCACCGTCCCTATGCAACACTCACGTTCAAGAAACTGAGAATATATATGCCATTTTGAAATCGTTTTTTTGAACGCGTATTAAAAACTGTTCGAAAAAAAAAATGGACTTATTCAGTCTTTAGACGGGCCAGTCGTGTCCTGGCTGCCCAGTTCATGGTTCCTTTTCATGTTTCGCAAAAAGTAAAAAATTGTGAATTTCTTCTTTTTTTGTGCGTTTGAGTCCGGGTTACATACCTAACCCCTGAAAAATATGAAATATTTCACAGCCTCGTGAAATTTCATGAAATATTTCACAGCCTCGTGAAATTTCATGAAATATTTCACAGCCTCGTGAAATTTCATGAAATATTTCACAGCCTTGTGAAATTTCATGAAATATTTCACTAAAATTGTGGACATTTCATGTCTTTCTTAGATTTCATGCCACACTGTTTACCAACGGAGTGTAACATGGATACATCACTTTAGAAGTTGCTGCTCGAGTTCCAAATGATCCTTTGGATTAGCGTAAATTTATTAAAATAAATAAAAGGAAACAAGTCAACGAGCGGATAAACAGATAAATGGAGGAATAAATGAATGGAAAAAGAGAGGAGAAAGGGAAGGTTTTGGGCTCGGATGATGATGGAACAAAAGGTGGTTTGGAACAAGTGCCTAAAGCAGACCCGAGGCCGAAGCCCGAAAGCCCCTGGTCGAGCCTCGAGCGTCAGAACAAAAGCGCGAATATAAATGGTTTCCGTGCCACGGGCCACGCACAACGCACAGTCACTCGCTCGAGCTTAACGAAATGCTATCAAAGCTTCGATCCCTTCCTAGAGATGTCGATACTTGAGTAATCCATGGTCAATTCCTATTATAGGTGATTCGATGGACGCCATATTTTGTGTCAGAACGGCATGCGATATATCGCATCAATTGGTTCCATTTTTTCGGCTACTCGTCTATTTTTCTCCAATTTTCAGATCGCAATTCTGTTGTCAGGAGACTAAAGCACTCACTTACCAATTTTAACAAAGAAATTCATCGTAATAAAGGCGTGGTTTTTTTAGAGAGAAAATATCGCATTCGATACTGATATCGAAACTGCACTCGGATGCGATATTTTCTCTCTAAAAAAACCACGCCTTTATAACGTTGAATTTCTTTGTTAAAATTAGTAAGTGAGTGCTTTAGTCTCCTGACAACAGATTTGCGATCTCAAAATTGGAGAAAAATGACGAGTAGTTGAAAAAATGGAACCATTGATGCGATATATCGCATGCCGTTCTGACACAAAATATGGTGTCCATCGAATCACCTTTAATACCGAGTATCGATACTAGTACCTATCGAAGCGACTGCATCGATGCCGATCCTGTAGTATCGAAACTTGGGAAAAGTCAATACTTCGGGACGGAGGCGATTCTTGAAACACAGAAAACAAACTCCGGCTGTGGAATCCGTACATACGAGCTTATATAGACGTTCCGTCAGAGTTTCGGGCTCAGAGGCCGAATATTCCGGGCGTAGCACTCGGAGCAATCGATGCTACGGCTCCAACACCCGGGAGTTTCGGCCTCTGATCCCGGGATGGACGGTACGTCTAAGGTGCCCGTGACTGTTTTTTTAAGTGAAGGTGACAACACTATTTTCCTACCATTTAAGTGTGTGTAAAACAATCGATTCTTGGTGACCTAAGATCGATATTTTTATTGGATTTAAAAGGAAAAAATACAGTGTTGCCAACTTGCAGAATCGCCACTGCCTCACGATACTCAAATGGACCAGTCCGAGTGCGCTTCAAATCAAACACGTCCCTACTTTCAAATTTTGTCAATAATTTGATCCCAACGACTTACTTTTCTGGTCATTCATCATTCATCATTGTTCAGAGCAAGTATTAGCGCCAGGCGTCGCACAGTGGATCGAGTCAATTAGAGAGGTCGGACATGAAATTTTGGACGAAAACTGAAAATTTTGATGTTTATATCGTCTCATTTTAAACTGAGAGAGGTGTTTCTAGGAAGAAATTTCACGAGGGAACCAATGGAATCAATTTTAAAACCTCAAAGTTTTGTATTAACGGAGTTATACGCGTATAAAGTTTCCGAATTTTGTCCGACCTCTCCCACTGACTCGGTCCAGTGTGCTTCACTGAAAAAAAATTCTCGGCGTTTTTACCACGGTCCGTTGGTACCTTTACCACCTCACTTTTCTTACCAGTTATTGGTAATTTTACCAACACAGACTGGTAAGCTTACCTAAAAACGGGTATTTTTACTGTTTTTTTCAGGTAAGAATACCACTTTTATTGGTAATCAATTCCCGGTAACTGCGCCATTTTATCCCGGTAATTCTACCACAGTCGATAAAAAATATTGGCGTTTTTACCAAGGCCCAGTAAAATTACCAAGAAAGTCCAATAATTTTACCGAGATTTCTCGGTAAAATTACCAATTCCATAAATGGTAATTTTACCAAGAAAAAACTGGGATCAAATAGAACCCTGAATTCTTGGTAAATTTACCCTTTTCTTAGTAATTACACCGAGATTTTTTTTTCAGTGTTCGCCCTTAACCAATTAGAAAAATTTACATCGCGTGATATCGACAGTATCGATACCCAGATAGAATATCGATACCATTAAATGAACCACGTTCAGCAGAGAGGATCCAAGCTGCATCACTTATTGCTGAATTCAATTAAGCAACTTAATGTTTTACAAGAGAACGGTTGGGCAGATTTTTGTGCAAACAGTGAATTTCCTGCGTACAGTCCGAAACAAATTCCTTGCAATTTTCAAAGAAATCCAAGCAAACGCTCTCTTGTTAAAAATTAAATTGCCCGGATAAATTTGGCAGTACGTGATGTGGCTTGGTTCCTTTCTGCTAATTGTGATCCACATATCAATACCAAGTATGGATTAAAATCAAAGCGATAGACATATAGAAGACAAGGGAAAAATGGAGCATTCCTATTGGTAGAAGCGGGTGTGGACAAAGGAGGTAAGTGATAGACTAACCAACGACGAGAGTCCATCATTTTCCCTCTTCGTATGTGAACCTCGCCCGTTTCAACCAATAGGATCACTCTATTCTCCGATTCTATTATTTGTGTATAGCTTTGTTTATCCGTTCCAATAATCAGCCCCCAGCTACCCGGCCAAAAACATGATAGCTTGACCTACTGAGTGAACCACGACGAGACACCCAGACACAAAACAAACGCGGAATGTCGAATGCGCGGGCTGTAGGCTCGGAAGAAAGGGGGCAAAAAAGGGGATCGCGTTCCACGGACCGGGAGGGGGCCTGCTGTGCTAATTTGATATTTTAGAGAAAATTCGCTAATCTCAAACTCGGAATTAATTATACGGCTGGATTACGGGGATAAGCTTAATGCCTCGAAACTGGGCGAAAGCTGATAAAAGGGGGCGCGAGCGCTCCGTTGCCAAGCCGATTAAATTAATCCTATATAAATTTAAAAATTAAGGATATAACGTAATTATCATTTCAGAGCAATAACTGCACAGCATATATATGAATCAGAGTAACAACTTTTCTTTGATTTTGAAATTACCTGCCTTTTTGGGGATTTTGAGCATAATACCCCTGGAGTTTCTCTAGCTTTTGCAATTTTTTTGGGGGGGAGGGGGAGGGAAGGGGGCATAATCTCTCATAAAATTTGTCAGCAAGAATTTGAAGCGCGAAGTCTCTTGAAATTGCAAAAAATGCAATATTTTGATCGAAAAAAAAAATTCCAGGTTCTGCAACAAAATTTTCCGTTGTTAAGGGTTTGGATAAATTTCTTGACTTATCAACAGAATAACACCAGACCTGTAAACATATCTAATTGGGACCGCGTTTAGTGAAAAGGAACCGAGCCGCATCAGTTATTGCCAAATTTAACTTAGCAATTTAATTTTCTTACAAGAGAGCGTTTGTGCATGCGGATTCCTTCGAAAATATTAGGGAATCTCCTATTTACTATGGAGATAATTCACCGAAATTAGGACAAAAATCCGTACAACAGTTTTCATGAAAAAAAAATGAAATTGCCCGATTAAATTTGGCATTCCCTGACGTGGCTTGGTCCCTTTCCGTTGAACGCGGTCCAAATTGTACAATTTTTCTTAATGGGTTTTGCAACCTAAGGCTCGCCTTGCTGAAATTTCAGCGGCTCCAAACGTGACAACAGGGGGGCGAGGAAGTGGGCTACGGGACGAGGCGAGCGAATGGCGGGAAAATACGGGAGCCGAGGGGTTGAAGGGGCCGCGAGGGAGGCGGCGCTAGGGGTTGCGCGGGGGGGGGGGGGGGGGCACTGCAGCAGAGCTTCGCTCGCGATCGCGGAGCGCCAGTCGGCACGTCGAGCCGTCCGCGTTCGAACCGCTCTCCAACTCGCACCGCACCGCCCTTTTGTTTTGGTTTTTTACACTTACGCTCCCCATGATCCCCCTTGGTTTTTCGCCCCCCGCACACGCACGCACGCCGAGAGCACGCCGCCATGTCGGCCAGTTGAACGCCCCCCGAGATTGAAAACGATGACGGGTAGATGATTTTCGCTTGGTTCCGCTACCGCAGCCGCCTCAGCTGACTGCTCTGTTGTTATTGATTTTGCCAGTTTTTCCCCGAGTTTTTCTGCCGTTTTCCCGCACCCAACCCCTGGTTTTATGTATCTTAAACGATTCGGAAAATTTACCGATCAGGATTTCATTCACGGCGATGTCGAGGGGACCTTATCAGGTAATTACAACATACCTTGATTCTTCCAAGTAGAGACCGATGTAAAAGTGAACGCTGTACTGATAAGAAAATCATCGATCATGATTTGATGTACGATTGGATCGTATTTAGCAAAAAGGATCCAGAGGGATTACAATGTTTTCAAAACCGTACAAATCCTTCTTTCCTTCTAAAAAATACTCAATATATGTACAGTATTAGAACTTACACAATAATTTCCCTTTAAAATTAACAATTTTTTGGTGGAAAGCCGAAAACTATTTGCAATTCTGAGAATGTTTTAGATAATTATGAAGAAGCAACATTTCTACAAAACTGTAATGGCGCTGGTTCCTTTTCGCTAGATGTGATCCACTTGTGTCATGGGAACTGTATCAGGTAAATACGAGAGATACTGATTCTTTCATGAAGAATCTGATAAGAAAGTGTCCGACGGATACATACATGTACCGGTAAGAAATTTAGCATTTCCATTCACAAATATATTTTTACCAGGGAACTATTGAAAATTTTTATCCGAAAATTGCATGGATTTTTCCTCTGATTCCACACAAAAATATTGAAATCCGGACATGAATTGCTCGGTTATATTCTTGGAAAAAAGTTAGTCATTGAGGCAAATTAGCAACCTTGGACTGAACTAACGGTCCGTTTTGCGGGAAACAACGATTATTTGGTAAAAATATTAAAGAAACATCGTGTGAGGAACACCACAAGTCAAATTGTAATAGCAAATTTTAAAACATTTTTTATCACAAAAATATTAGAGCTATTATGGTGTTTTGGGGATAAGATCGTGAAAGTGCTTGGATATAAAGTTGTAAGCACTCTCGCGATACCCGTTTGAACATGACAGATTATATTTTCGCCGTTATAAATCTGCCTTTAAATATTGCTGAAATCGAGAACGACTCACTGCGGCGAACCTTCCAAAGCTTGGAAGATTAATAGCCACCTATTGCAAGTCGCACCTATTTATCCGTTGAGTTTGGTCAAGGCAACCTGTCCGCGTCAATGCTGTGTCGGCTGATTCATTGGTCACCGTGTAAATTTTTTGAGGCCACGGCGCGGCGGCGTCCGAAGATGATAAGACAATTTTAGGGACACGATCGAACATCTTGGCATTTAGACAAAATGGGGTCGCAAAAATATCGGGACATGCTAACAAGATTCCAGAGTGACAGAAACAAACTATCGGATAGGCGCACAGTATAACTGGTTTCAGGGTGTCTACTAAAACAGACTGGTTACTGATTAATAAGTACTTTTACAGTACTTTTTCAGTACAGTCTCAAAAATTCAGTGCCTCCTCTGAGAGAAAAATTCCGCACTTTTTCCGTACCTCCATTTGACGAAATTCGAAAAATTTCAAAATTTTAAATTGCGCCAAAAATGACAAAAAATTTTAAAAAAATTCTGGACCTTTTTGCGGAATTTCCGCACTTTTTCAGTACTTCCGATCCGCTCTTAAAACATCAGTACTATTCCGGACTTTCCAAAATTCCGGACTTATAGACACCTGGGCTTATGAAAAGATCGGACATTCAATTTTCAGCCAAATTTCATATTTTTATGTCTATTTTGTCACAAAATTCAACTTCAATGTGTTTCTGCAATAAAATTTCCCGGAAAAACCAATGGAATCACTCTTAAACACTTTTGTTTCATATTTCTGAAAAAAACAAGCTTTCAAAGTTTCCAGATTTTGTCCGACTTCGCCTATTGACTCGATCCACTGTGAGGCGGTCGCGGTCCCGTTCCTGTGGTGTGCATTGGATGAGGCCTGAATCGAATGAAAAATGCCTCCGAAAAGTTTTTCTTTCTTCTTTTCCCCCGGATTTAACGTATCTTTCCTGCCGTTAAACCTTTTTAAAACGATGAAATAAGCTCAAACTTTCGGAGACGACTAAACTCTTGAGGACAAGATTAATTAGTTTTAAAAGAAGGGCGAATTTAAATACAAATTGGATTATAAGTTGCGACTGCTTCGAGGCTTGAGCTGAAGGGTCGCATCAAGACTTTACACTTTTATTCCGAAGTTTTTGAAATCGTGCTCGTCATTCCTGAATCTGCTCGTGCGAAAACATTCGATGTCCGACTCAGTGTTTAAGAAGTTGCATGGGGCGATTTCTCAGGGGCGAACTGGTCCGGGGGCCGAGGGAGCGATCTCCTTTTCAAATTTGGCTTGAGTGCTCCGTTAGCGCCTGTTTTTCAGCCTTTTGGGGCCCCATTGGGTACGTTTAAAGGGATCTCGCAAGGCCATACAGGGCTTTTTGAACCAGGCATTTATGTTGTTCATAAAATGAGCGTGTAGCAAAGTAATCCCGCGCCGCGCTACAGAATGTATTCAATTTTGTAAGATCAAAGAATCAGGACCCGATTCCCCATCATAGTTTTAGTCGGCCGCAGCAAAAAAACTTGCCGTATGAATATCTGGATGTTGCTAAATTTTCGTTCAAAAATATTCATTTTTTAGAAAAGTTAAAACTGTTTTTCCTTCAAATTTTCAGACACTTTAGATCAAGTGACGGAATTACACGAAGAAAAAAACTTCTTGCGTGGAACCCGGAGTTTAGGCCTTATAGATTTCTGAAGTATTCGGATTGAGCATCTGAACACTTTAGGTCCAGCTGCTGAGGTTTGGATCACACATTTGGAACTTCAGTTCTTACATCTGAAGTACATCGGTTTTCACATCCAAAAAACTTCGGTTCTCACATCTGATGTACTTCAGATGTAAGAACTGAAGTTTCAGATGTGTGATCCGAACTTCGACAGCTAGACATAAAGTGTTCAGATGCTCAATCCGAAAATTTCAGAGATCCATATGACCTAAACTTCGGGTCCCACGCACGAGGTTTTTTTTTCTCTGTGTATTCTCCAAAAAATCGGTTAAAGAAATATTCAAACATTTTCCTGAAAATCGTATTTTTTCAAAAGAAATTTGTTAACGCCTGAAGGCTCTCACGGTGTTCTTCCTTAACACGGCTGAAATCTCTTGTACTTTCAAACACTGTAAGCACATAGAAAATCAAGAATTTGGAAGCGTTTGTACCAAAAATACTGTGAGAAACAATTGAGCGCCCTTTGACGATCAAAATATTTATCGGAGAGATTGACTGCGGTGCAGTATTTAGTATTAAACTGGAGGTATCCCTGCCTCTATAAAATCGAGACCCGTATAGTCCAGAAAAAAAGCGTCGGGTTCGTGCAAGCGGCGATTGAAGGTCAAACTGAAAGTGAAAACCTGTCACCGGTGTGATTTATCTATGGACAACAAACTCTCAAACAAGACCCGTCCCTCCGACTAAAAGGTTCATAGCCCCATTGGTCGGTCATGGCGCGACACAATGTTGACAGAGCGGTCCATCGCTCGCGTCTGGGCCTAGGGAAATGCGACGTATCCAATCGCAATTATTGAAATTTGGCAACAGTGAACTTCGCGTATTTAAATGTATGTAAAACAATCGATCCTCGGTGAAGCAGCTTACCGCACCTGTAATCGATATATTAAATGGAGTTAAAGAGAGACGAAACAGTGTTGCCTAGTGGAACTTTTAGACATCAGATTTTAACCATCAGATTTGCCTAGGGTTAGGTGTGTGAGAACACCTTATTTTAGTAATCAATCCACCAAAAACCACCTATCAAACACAGTGGAGAAAACTTTTTAGACGTATGATACATGTTATCCTATGTGCATCTTTAAATGCTAACAATAAGTCCAAAAATGACCTCGATTTGTCTGTATTATGCATCAATTTCTAGGAAAATTGAATTTTCCTCGGAAAAGTCTGTTTTGAGAAAAATTTAAATTTTACGGTCAAATGAAGGGTATACAAAAAAAATTAAGGTCACTCTCAAGCAGTCGAACTCAGCGCCAAAAAGTACGTGAGAATCAATCATTTTATTCCGAATTTTTTCTACAGACCTGCGTAATTTTTTAATATTATCGGAGAATATTATCGCGTAACTATCGGATAGTTATATCGTCATTTGATCTGAAGTGTCTGAAAATGTTAATGAAAAACATTTGTAACTATCAAAAAAAAAAAAAAAAAAAAAAAATTCTGAAAGGAAATTTGACAATGACCGGATATTCACACGGCGTTCTTCTTTGCTACGGCAGACTAAAACTCTGATGGGAAAGTGGAATCAGGTTCTTAATATTACAAAATGGAATACATTCTGTGACACAGGACTACTATACTACAGGCTTATTTTCATTCTTCGCGGATTCCCTAAACAAGTGGGGCTTTCATGGATGAGCCAAAAATAAGAGTCCTTAATTGCACAATGTAATCAAAATAGTACACTGACAGGGGAGTATAAACATTGGGTTCTATGGGAAGTTGGGCACCTTTAGAATCCAGAGAAATTACGGCGAATTTGGATAGGGAGGGGTTGTTCTCGCACTTTTGACAAGTATCACATGATGCACTCGTTGCCAACCGTGCCATAATAATAGAGATCCATGTTGGATGTTCCTTTTCAACTTGATGCAGTTACGGTCCCCCATATATCGCTTTCCTGTCCAACAGAGTCTATCCGAACCCAACTTGAGCGTTCAGTGATAATTACTGCGTAATAGGTATTGTGTACAATCGGCTGCTCGGCATGAGCATGTATCTGACAAGTTGGCGAACAAGAGGAAGCAGGAGTTACACCCATTGAGCTATTCGCATTCAATGCCGTTGATCCAGATTTGCAATTGGCCTGCGTTTCGCTTCGGTGAGTTAGCAGCTTCGAGAGGAGCGTCGACCCTTCTGTCGAAAATTGGGTCGGATGATTTGTAGTGTTTGGGTTTTGTTGGGGTGGCCGAAGGCGCTGTCAAATCGCACCGTGATTTTGGTGCATTCTCGAAAGAACCAATGGAGAATTTGCACGAAAAGTTTTTATTGATTCACCTAAAGGTACTCAAAGAGCTAATTTAGCAGTATTTTTTTAAAAAAATATTCTGTCATGGGAAATAGTATGAAAACAGATTTTAAAGTGAGAGAATACACCGTGTTTTGACGTCATTTAGCGGCATTTCACATTTCAGTACATGTATTTTAGCAGATTAGATTGCTTTGGCATATATCGTCCTATAATTGTTCAATATAGGAACCATAGGTTTCCTCGTGGTCTTTCCACTCAGTAGTTTCTACTGAAACACGAAATTCGTCAAATTTCGGACACCTGCCAATTCTCCATTTGAAATGTATATCTAAACACGCCATTTCCAGAATGTATTCCAAAAATGTGGAAAACGCTGTTCATGGAAAAGTGAAGTATTTAGGTTACTGTATTTCACGATGGGGTTCAGTCGTACAAGTAATAGAATCGCAGATGGAACCAACTTATTAAATGAGATTTAGCTTGGGTTTCATTCAGTAAGTTACGTTAGTTCAGGCTAGATTGAATTACGTTCAGTTAGGTTAGATTAGGTTTGGTTACGTTAAATAAGCCTAAAAATGGTGTATGTCCTGTCAAATATTAGCATTCAGTTGTACATGAGTGCAATAGTAGTTGACGAAGAAATATTTTAAATGTGTTTGTTTGTTTGTTATTGAAACAATATCAACCACTAGAATGCGATTCTTGACTGGAGAGCACCTCTTCTAAAAAGGAGCGGTTAGAAATGCTTGATTGGTAACGCGGCTCGTTTTCGGACGGGATATTCGAGGCTGGGCTTTTCAATCGGCTGATTGATTCGTTGGATGCTGTGCTGAGCCGATGAAGCGATTAAGTAAAGCCTCGGCTAATTCCATCGACACGCGACTCGAAACGCCACCATCAGCCGAGCCGCCAGATTAGCACAGGAAATCACCTTTCGAAGGTAATTGTGAAAATTTGGAGAAATCTTCGAAAGGGCAACGCCTCTGGCTTTCAATTATTTATGTATGAAACAAAGAAATAAAAATAACACATAATTCCAATCTTCTTAAATTTGAACAGGGAGAAAAGTATTACGCTGATTTTGAGACTGTTTAAAACTTGGATAGAAGGACTTATTTTACAGATCCGCATCATGTCGTCACCTTCTGGCCAAAGTATCACAAGCGCCGTGTGACGAATCAAAATTTCCGCCGACATTTTATTCTTTTACAGAGAAATTGTTGGTTGGATATGTTTGAAAATTTCTTGAATTTTATCGGCAGCACAAAGAAAATTCAGAGAAATTTTCGGACAGTTGCGTTGAACAATTTCTGTATGAAAAAATAAAATGGCGGCGGAAATTTTTAAACGTCGCATGGCGTTTGTGATACTTTGGCCAATGACGATGTAAAGTTACTTGCGACTGAGGAAGGACGAGTTTCTGGAGTGAGTTAGTGACTATGTAGCATGTCTATCTTCCGGGCAGATCCCAATTTCTGGACTCTAGATTTGCCCAAGCGCACATTTTTTTGGGTAGATATGGACGAATTTCTACCAAACAGACCTATGTGGAGGTGAGAAATATGGGGTGTGCTCGTTAGTTCTCCGGCCGTAAGAGTGAATGGGAATAATAAAGCGCCAGTGACGTCAGCGGCGACGATGGAGACTCCGAGCCGCGGATCCATGTCTATAACTCATGAGCCCTGTCCATAACGCTCTCTTGCCATGCCCGCGGCTCATGAGTTCCGCATTCAGTTGGCACATAGGTCTGTTTGATAGAATGTAAAATCCCGCTTTTCCAATTCTACAAAAGGAATCACGCCCACTTTTACATTGCTTCTTATGCAGCTTCGACGAGCACACCCCATATTTCTCACCTACACATAGGTCTGTTTGATAGAAATACGTCCATATTAATCCCCTATCACATTGGGCGTGCATATTCAAATCGACGGAAACAAATCGAACTGGGTCCGAGGCAAAGGTAAACAGCATCATAAAATTTAACAAATATTGTATATTTCTTTGTAAAAACACGGATCGTTAAGATTGGTTAAAGTTACGGATAGAAATCTTGTAAGTATGAACTAAAATTGAAAAAGAACAAAAGCGCGAGTAACTTTGTAAGCGTGGAATCATGACACATTCATGTGACTTTCCCATGCGGCGAAAATTGAATCACGGCAATATTTTACGGAGATCGTACGGTTGTATGGCTTGTGGGCGACTTGTTGTATTGCATTTTTACAGGAAGGTAAAAATGATAGGATGGCGAATTTCTAAATTCTCGCCTTCAACTCAATGGTTATGCAATTTGAGCGGCTTAGGAGGTGAAATAGTTGTATCATGCATTTCGGTTTGTAGTCATTGTGACCTTTAATCATCAATGACCTTCTTTGCGGAACGTCCATTGACTTTGATCATCTTGAAAGATAATGTAAATGACCGCATTATTATTTGGATTTTGGCTGAATATCATCTTGGCTAAACCAGTTATGCCAGGAATCAGAACGGTTCAACCATATTCTCTCGTGGCACCATCGGAGATCTCTTGAATTCAACCAGGTTTCATTATTGGTGATACAACTAGGTACAGATATAGAAGTTTCGGCAAGTAGTAGCGGTAAAATTCAATTATTTTCGACTTAGTTTTTCCAACTTGACTATCTGCGGTAAAGAAGAGAGGGAGCCTCATAATCTTCACGACGACCGATAAACAAAAATCATTTTTCGAGAAAAGAACGCGTGGAAACCATTAAGAGATCAAAGACATTCCAGTTGACAGAAATGATCCTCTCTGTCGAGGCATTGTTACACGGCTGTCACCCTTGCATGGGAATGATAGAAATCTAGCTGTATTGAGGAACTGATAATCTGAATTTCCTGTTCAAAGTGGCAATCGTGGTAACATCGATGCTCTTGTTCACACATTGTAAATGCACTTGCCTTTACGCTTGCCGTGAAGTATTTGTATTTCATCTTCCAAATCAGGACGGAACCTTACTGGATGTATGCCGGCTCAACGTATCTCAAACATTAAGGACCAATCTTTTTGTGAATGCATGGAGAAATTACGGCGACTGGAGGCTAGTTTTCCGCCATTCAAAAAATACGATGTGACAGTGTACTATATTTACAACCCGATTTCCGATTGAAAATGGGACAAGAGTGGGGGATTCGCGACTGGCCAGTTGTAAAATTTTCCAGTGGTGCCACATAGACTGTGTCTAAAATCAACTGCTAAGCTCATGAAAAACTCGTATGAGAAATCGTCACCTTCCGAAGTATCACAAGCGCCACGCGACATTTCAAAATTTTCGCCGCAATTTAATTTTTGTGCACAGAAATTTTTCAACGAATCTGTCCGGAAATTTCACTGAATTTTTTTTTTTGTGCTGCCGATAAAATTTCGTGAAATTTTCATACAGATTCAATCAACAATTTCCCTGTAAAAAAAATAAAGTGGCGGTTGAAATTTTTGAATGTCATACATAGCGCTTGCGGTACTTTGGCCGGAAGGTGACGAAATAACGTTTTCTGCGTACGTGATAAGGAAGTAGTGCTTTTCCGAGGGATAGAAAGAAAAAGAGACAGAACTGCCGGGAGTGAATTTTAATTTGGATAGTCTACGTAATAATTAATTGAAGACTTCAATGCAATAACAGAGCTAGCATCTAAACCGTAGAAGGGAATGGAACATCAGCTCCAACCCACTTGAATCAAAAGGCGCTTTGGGTGAAGGGATCAAGCTATCCTGCGGAATTGAAAGACATTGAGAACATCTCATTGCGTTTTATACCGTGCCATATGTTCTCCTTTAGGTTTTTTTCCCTGCTCAACTTCATTCACGGACGGGCGGCGCACACTGGACCGAGTCAATAGGAGAGGTCAGACAAAATTTGGAAACTTTGGACGCTTATATTTTTGAAAATACGAAACGAACAAGTTTAAGTGTGGTTTCATTGGTTTTTCGTGAAATTTCCTTTCGGAAACACCCCTTGAAATTGATTTTGTGACAAAATTAACAACAAAATTTAAAATTTTAGCCAACAATTTTATGTTCAATCTCTTCTATTGACTCGATCCACTGTGCATCGATGTAAAATTTCATGTCATTTATTTGTGCATCTCCTTTTTTTGACCAATTCTCCTTTTTTGATGCAATTCAAACTCGGAACTAAGTTTCATACAGATCGATCGTCATACTTTTAGGACTGTCGATATTTACGAGAGGAGCTGGAAGTTGGATGAGTTCCCGATTCGCGGAGCAGTTAATAAATTAACTAGAATATAAACAAAGCCCGTTACATCATTGTTCCTCGTTTTAAGAACATGTGCAACTTGCACGGCATGAATAAAACCGACGGTAATTGAATCGACGGATGCTGAAACCTAACAAGGACATTTTTTAATGAGCTCTGAGCTCAATGAGAATACTTACATTCGAGGGCTCGTCAAATAGTACACTTGTTTTTCTTATCACCCACACATTTTTAGAAGAATCGACCACGTGACGCCACCGAAAATGACGATGTTATGTTTTAGGGACGTCCATAAATCACATGGCTCGGTTATAACGATGCTTAATTACCCCCAGTATTATATTTTTTCATTCTTTACATTTCCCTAATGTTTCATGGAATCTACTATTTCTACTACTCCTCTGAAGACTCATGAATAAAATCACGGAGAAAAATCTCAACGGAGAAGAGTTATACATTTTCTGAACGTTCTAAACGGAGAAAGATGAGCTAATATCCTTAAGGCAAAAATACTGAAACATAGATTTAGGGTTGGAAGAATAAAGCAGCTCTTGTAAGATTTATTAGCACGTTCCGAAAACTTTTTCAACATTTCACACGATGAAAGAGAGGCAATATAACTGATTACCAGGCACATTCTTCGGTGAAATATTTCGGGATAGATTGTTTCACGTTTAAAGGCAAGAACGATGTAAGAACATTGAACGACAGCAGACGGGAGTAAGAAATAAAGTTAGCCTTCAAATCGATGGTTATGCAATTTACACAGCTCCAGAGTTGAAATAGTTGTATTTCGTATTTTGGTTCAGCGCGGTGTCGGGGAGCAAGAGACTGAAGTTGTGATCTTCGAGTTTTTAATTAAAGCCAGTCTCAGTAGAACGTCCAGCAGCTTTTACCTGATTCTCTACGCAAAACATTTACTTCCTTTGAACTTCCTTGTGATCACAAATAGGACACGGTTCATATTGATGATATTATATTACCTTCGCAGAAAAAATACGGTGTATGACGTGATAAATACTTCTATTCCGAGAAGATACATACCGTGATTTCTTTATCTCTGGTCTTATGTGTTTTCAAAGGAGGCGAATTTTTCTACTCCAGTTTTGATATTACCGCAAAAAGCACCGATTGACGTTTCTAATGGATATACTGATTCTTGCTAATGCTGTTCATTTTAACTTTTCACCTGTTATATTTAAGAACGTTTTGGGTAAAATATTTCGAAGTAGATTTTGTTACATTTCGGTGGCAAGGGCAATGTAACAAAACGGGTACAAAACACATTTGAATAACTGGAGACAGGATTAAATGTAATCAAGTTCGCCTTCAACTCGATGGTTATGCAATTTGAGCGGCTCAGGAGCTGAAATAGTTGTATCACGCATTTTTATTCGTAATCTTTGCGTTTTAATGACCTTCTTTGTGGAACCTTCATTGACTTTTACCTTGAGTTTCGCAGTATTGGTTCCAGTTTAATTCGTCACATTCCGACCGAAGTATCACAAGCGCCATGCGACGTTTCAAAATTTCCACTGCCATTTTATTTTTATACAGAGAAATTGTTGGTTGAACCTAGTTTGAAAATGTCACAGATTTTTATGGGCGGCACAAAGAAAATTCAGTGAAATTCTCAGACAGTTTCGTTGAAAAATATGACGTTTTCGTGACGATATGTCACGAGAACTTTTGTTTAAAAAAAACCATACCTACGGGAAAGACTCAGATCGGACATTGAAAACCTGATGAGGAAGATTTTCCCGCAGAGCGTAACACATAAGCGATATGAAGGATAGGATGAGGTTTGAATCCTCCTCAAAGGGCTTAACCTTCTCACCTCCCAACAGCTTGAGCTGACACCTCCGAAAACTCGCGAACGTATACGCGATCTCCTTCAGCGGAACCCCACGGAGAATTGAGAGAGCATCGAGTCATTATTTCCGGGACACACTGTGGAGCCATGATACGCGGATTAAGATTAATTTGAGGCGGAAAATGTTTGAGGAGAGGATTAATTTCCCGGCGGCAACGGCATCATTTTCCCGCGCTTCCATTTGTTTCCGACCAGCTCAAGACCAACCGCCCAGAGCCCCCGTGAGCTCCTTTCCAAAACAGCAGCTCGCCACCACTAACCGATATCCGGCTCCGAGTTGCCGCGTAACACAGAAATTCCAATGTTTTTTTTTTTCCCTAAACGTAAAGTAGAATATAGACCTCGGTCTCAAATGGGCCTATAAACAAGGTATGAATTAAAACACAACGCTACTTGCGCTTTCTTCAAAATTCCACAAGGAGAAAGAAGCACACAACAGGAAGTCTGAAAATCAACACCTGAACAAGGTATAAACGTTCCCTACTAACTATTGTTAAATGACAAAAATATAAATACAGAGTGTCCACTAAAACAGGCTGGCCAAAAATCAGTACTTTTACAGTATTTTTTCAGTGCATTCCCAAGATTTTCAATACCTCCTCGACAGTAAAAATTTAGTACTTTTTCAGTACCTCTAATTGACGAAATTCGAAAAATTTCAAAAATTTGAATTTCTCGCTCAAATTGAGACAAAAATGACAACAAATTAAAAAAAATTCCGGACCTTCTTGCACAATATACGCACTTTTTTAGTCCTTCCGGGATGCCCTTAAAAAAGCAGCACTATTTCCGGAAATTCCGGACTTGTAGACACCCTGAAATGACTTCATTTGTGTAATCGAACTTCCAATTGACCTGTGTATAAAAGACCTGTTCATATCTAGTTCAGGAGTTGATTTCAAAGCTACCCTTTGTGTGAATTGTTTTTTATGCAAGATTTTGAAGAAAAAACATGGGACTTTTCTTCTGCTTCAGACCTTGTGTAGTTGCCCATTGAGGTCCTTTAATCAAGAGGGTATGACTTCGATCAACACGAATCGATCGATATCGAGAATTAATTAAAATCCCAGTCTCGATTCGTTAGACATGAATCGATCGAAAAATAAGAATGTAAAAGCGATCCACGCTGATTCAATTCTGGACAACCGTGAATCGATCGACAACACCGCGAATCGATCACAGCGTATAATTCAGAGAACATTTTGAAAGTAACTTGGCAAAATGGCCATTTCAATAAAAAAGAAATCATTTAAAGATCCAGGTATAAGGGAAGACACCCGTTTGTTCAATGAGACAATTAAAAGGTATATTATTTCTTGAGTCTCATAACTAGAATGTCTCGAACATGAATAAGAAGTCCCCAATTGCACGGTACCTAGTTGCCTAAAAACTCAAATGATGAAGTCGTAACACTTTCTTTCGCACAGTCGGCACAGTCGGCACAGTTCGAATTTGTGTCTCTCCTTGACGCCTCGTGCCGCGACTAAGAAAAGGTTGAAAAGGAGGGATTCTTATCAAGTTAAGATCTGACTCTGAGACGGGGTGATCCTAATATTGACCAAGGCATCAAAACGTTACGCCTTCGTCCTTTATCTGATTTTAATTTTTTCTCGGGAAAAGCGGTTCCATCCTTTCCTACAAACCCTTTAATTTCGACATACCTGCGAATTTTGGCCAAACAGGGGTTGAATATGGTTGCCAAATGTATGATACTTTCAGAATCAACAAGATTGAGAATTTTTAAATTTATGTTGATAATATTCAGTTAATAACAAGTCACCGAAACTAACTTAGTTCTGGAAATTCTCGAACAGAAAAAAAAATTAAATACGTTCAATGTTCTCAAAAATGTTTCTCCATAATAACAACTTGGAAGGAAACCACCATGGGTGCGAAACCAGCTTGAATGACTTTATAAAAGTAAGAAATCAAGTTCGTCTTCGACTCGATGGCTATATGCAATTTGGGCCACTCCGGAGCTGTAATAGTTGTATCACGCATTTCGGCTCATTGTCAATGTGATGTCCAAAAGACGAGTATCACTGTAATCTTTGTGCTTTAACGGCATTCTCAGTAGGAACGTCCAAAGATTTTTACCCGATTCTCTTTGCAAAAAAGTATTTTAATACTGACACAGAGATAGAGATAGAGTCCAGACTCTTGGAAAGACTTACAAGAAAAAATACTCTTGATTCAATCAGATTTAAGCTTAGATCAAAAGGAAATCCGCTCAAATTAAGAGGCTTGGTTCTTGATTTAAGCAAAAATCCGATTGAATCAAGAGTATTTTTTCTTGTCGATGTTTTAAGAGTCTGTACTCTAGATACAATGTGTTTTTTTCCGGAGCTGTAATAGTTGTATCACGCATTTCGGCTCATTGTCAATGTGAAGTCCAAAAGACGAGTATCACTATAATCTTTGTGCTTTAGCGGCCTTCTCAGTAGGAACGTCCACAGATTTTTACCCGATTCTCTTTGCAAAAAAGTATTTCAATACTGACACAGAGATAAGTTGCAAAAGTTAGAATAAAAACTCAAAATATCAAACTACTGGCGTGACAGCCGATACGAAGCGAATGTTACTGTGTGTCTAGTTCTCATCTTAACACAACATCGTCACCTTCCAGGCAAAGTATCACAAGCGCCATGCGACGTTTAAAAATTTTCGCCGCCATTTTATTTTTTTACATAGAAAGTATTGGTTGAATCTGTTCGAAAATTTCACTGAATTTTATGGGCAGTGCAAAAAAAATTCAGTGAAATTCTCGGACAACTACAACCAACTATTTCTGTGTAAAAAAATAAAATAGCGGTGGAAACTTTTAAACGTCGCATGGCGCTTGTGATACTTTGCCTGGAAGGTGACGACATGTCGGTTACTTTTTCTCACTCCGTACACCTCAAGAAGATCTACCTGCCGCCTCGAAGACACGATACCTGGATTCATTTAACAAACACACGCGATAAAGGGCGGTTTCTGGAACAGCTCGACAACGCAATGCGCGTTCCTGCGTCAACCCTTAGCGAAGGTGTAAACCTGGGCCGGAGACACTTTAGATAAGGCGGCGCGCGGCGACCGTTAAAGGTTCTTTATTCGACAGAGCCTCCAATAAAGATCCAGCTAATAGCGATCCGGGATTCCATCCCTCACGACTCCCTCGATCCCGCAGCCCGAGACGACATCCACCGGGCTCTATTTATTTTTATGTCACCCGCGCCAAGCAGCCTTCCCTCAAGGATTGTTGTGCTGTGGAAAAACAACGTATGAACACTTGAGCGTTGTCGACATCACTGGAAAAAAGCACCTTGGATCTAGAGCCCAGACTCTTGGAAAGACTGACAAGAAAAAATACTCTTGATTCAATCAGATTTAAGCTTAGATCAAAAGGAAATCCGCTCAAATTAAGATGCTTGGTTCTTGATTTCAACTTAAATCTGATTGAATCAAGAGTCCTTTTTCTTGTCAATGTTTTCAAGAGTCTGGACTCTGGATACAATGTGTTTTTTCCCAGTGATCCTAGTAAAACGCGAATTTTTTCGACAAATTGTGAATATTCTGTCGAAATATTTTGGAGAGTATTTGGGGTGTCTAAGATATCTTAAGATTTCCTTTCAATGTCCACGTTTTTCCTGTGTTTTCGTAATCGTCCCGTATTTTTACTTAAAATGTGAACCGAATTTATCAGAGGGGAACCAACCCACATTCTCGGAAAAATTAAGTTCGGAACGTTTTTGAGTTTCACCAACTGTATATTTTCTCCTGCCAAAAACGCAAAGTCGAAAAGAAAATTGATTTGTGAGCAGAGAAATCAAGTTCGCCTTCACCTCGATGGTTATGCAATTTGAGCGGCTCAGGAGCAGTAATAGTTGTATCACGTATTTAGACTCTATGTCAATGTCTTGTTCGAAAGACGAGTGACTGTCACTGTAATCTTAGAGTTTCAATGGCCTTGTTCTGATGGCCTCATGTAATCTTAGTGTATTAAAGTTTATCTTCTACTTGAGTCTTATGGAGGAATAAAATTTCAAACCTCTTTTTCTCAGTTTCAACTTTATGTCGGTTGGTTCCTCTTTGTTAAACTCGGTCCATTTCAACCTAAAATAGAAATTTCAAGGGAGAATACCCTGAACCCTGCTCAAAAATAACAATGTTAAGGAGGATACATGGGCGATATTGAGGCTGACGCTACCGAACAGGTCCTCTACTCTAGAGAATTGGATCCGAACGATAACAATAACTTCTTTCAGTGCTACCAATGATAATGCATTGATGCACATCGCTTTTCTGTAACGGAACACTAATAGCGTCTATTTGGCAAAATTGGAATGATCATACGGTGTTCCTCCTGAGCACGTTCCAGCCTCTGAGGGTGCCGCACAGTGGAGCGGGTCGACAGGGAAAATTGGATCAATGATTTGTAAACTTCAAGAATACGAGACGTGAACATTTGAATTTGTCTACATTCAGGGTTGCCGGAGAATTGAGGAAATGAAAAAGCTTAACAATTCCTTGATTTTCCTTGTGAATTTTGGTGAACTTCCCTGACAATTGAAAATAAGACGGGCGCTTAAGAGGACATAATTGAAAATAGTTTTCAGGCAAAATTTGTTGTTTGAAACCTCAAACCCATTTTAGAAAGGAAATAAAGGTGCTTTAACAAATTTTCACCAGCATTTTCGTCATTTTCCCTGACATTTCCCGGTTGTCCTTGACTTTTTAAAATTCCCTGACATTATCCGGTTTTTCCGGTATTCCTTGAATGTGGCAACCCTGTACATTACTTTCTTCGTAAAATTTACCGCGAGAGGCATCCCTTAAAAGCTACAACAAGTCAAAATTAGCGCCAAAATTTGGACATGGTATCTGGTTTTTTTTTTCGTTTTGGGAAATCCTGATTTTTCCTGATTTTAGACAGCTAAATCCTGATTTCATAATTTTTCCAAATCCTGAATTTTTGGCGGAAAAAAATTAAAATGTCTGCATAGGCGTGTGCGAAAGTGTACAAAAATCCGATCGGACAGTCGAATTTTCTCAAATCTTGACTTTACGACCGATTTTTCCTCAAGTTCTGATGAAATCGGGATTAAATCCCGATTGACCTCAAATCCTAATAGAATCGGGAAAATCCTGATGCTAGACATTCTGTTAGAGTTACAGTCAAGAATGTTACGCCCGACTTCCCGTTGCACTGTGCGACGGAACGGGGAAAACTTGAACGGCGAGGGAGGCCAACCCTGATCTACCCACTACCCTACTAGCCTAATTAACATCCTGAGTGACAATTCGGATCGGGACTCGGGGACCTGCCCCTCGCGGGTCGTCGCGCCAACCGAGGGGGTTGCCAAGTTTCCAATTCTAGGGGATGATCCTACGCGCTTTCACCCCCAAAAAAGGGCCGAGTTTTCCGGGGCGATGCCATGCGGTCTTGGCGACGCACCCCTGTGAGCACTGCATTCCGGTGTGACCTAATTTATGACCCCTCCATTGTTGCCAGATAGTGCTGAAAGATCCATTTAAATCCGTGTAAACTATCCATTTTTTGTTGAGCAACCTGGCAACCTTGGCCGCCTTTCAACGAACCACACTCATTTCGGAGATGAAGTTTCTCTGAATGGGCACTAAGTCGGTATTGTATGTAATTTGGATTCAGTAGTCCTCATGTCCTCCCGGAGCGGTTCAACTGCATTTCGGGGGTGGGTTTTCGATCGAAACAAAATCACAGTTGCCGCCTTTGCTCTTAAAATAAAATATTTGGGGGTAAAAATTGTATTCCGTTCATTATTTTTTAGTGAAAAAAAAATTAGAATTTCATACCTTTTTAGGTTACTTCTCCATTTAAAAATAAACAAAAACTTAAATTTAGGCTAAGCCAAGCTTGTCAATTGGGGGCCATCCCTAAATTACGTAACGCACTTTTTCGGAATTTTTAACCCTCCCCCTACCCATTGTAACGCTTTTCTGACATAGTTCCCTGTCCTTTAACACGTAAAAACAAAATGAAATGACGCTCTTCTCGACTCCCCGTCCCCCTTGGGCGATACGTGGTTCAGGGACGGTCCCTTAAGGTCATGGAATACTAGGAAGCTACACCCCCTGGCCGCTAAGCGGCTCAGTCCCTAGAGGGCGCTCCGCGACCTTTAGGCCTTTTCGGGGTGCCCCATAAGTTCATCTAAATAGAAGAAGCTCATCTAGGGAATATCTCTCATCGATAGCCGCAGAATAATGAAGATCGGCCTGGAGTTGCTTCGACATGACAACATTGTTTAAGGGATGAATAGAGAGCTGAGCAGTCAGGTTTCACGCTGAGATCCACCGATCTAACCTCCACCCACACCGCGCCTTCACTAATGCCAATTTCTTTAAAAACTGAGCACGCCATCTAAACTCATGGTGGTCTAATTTCGCGAATAAGGACCTCCCGTAAAAGCTACCGAAATAGATAAACGTTTAGATTAACTTCTGTCACGTAGCGGGACTGCCAGGTATAAATCGAATTCGATTGCTTTTGATGAGCCCATTAGATTGTTTTCAAATTGAGCATTCGGTTATATTTTGCGATGAGGTGACTACTGTTTACACACCGATGGATTAATTAACTTAAGTGCGGCTTGGCGTGCTTTGCGATATATCGTTTGATCTGACATTTAGACCTCCAGAAAAGGATCGATAAATAGAGTGTTTGCAGCGAACACCTTAATAATTGACTCTTTACCACAGCTTCAAATGGGGAATAACCGATCATTCACGCCTCGCCAATAAATTAATTTATTCATGACGCAACGAGTGCGATCCTCGGCGTTGACAGAAACTGCCAAGGAAAGCTGTTTCTTACCTTACCGAACCCACAGACATTTCGAACGAAGGGGGCGGAAGGGTGTCCGAGGGGTTTCGCCCGGAATAGTATCGAAATTTTGAAACATCTGATATGGATGGGTATGGATTCGATCGACATGAATCGATAGAAAAGTGAAAACGTGAATCGATCGACACCCGTGAACTGATTGACAAACCCGTGAGTCGATCGAATCACGTTAATCGACATGGTTGGTGTGGTTCATGTGGTTCATGTTTTGGTTTTTCGATCGATTCATGTCGATTGAATCGATACCGGGTTTTTTTTAAATTAATTGTCGATCGATTCACGCTTTCGTTTTTCGATCGAGTCGACACCAGATTTTTAACAATTTATCGACCGAATCGCTGTCGATCGATTAACGGTTTTACTTTTTGATCGATTCGTGTCGATCGAATCTATACCCTCTTCTAATATGCAGTTTGAGTCACTTTTGTCTAAAATAATTTCCAAATATAAGCGCCCCTCTTTTATCCTCCCTCCATTTCTTCCTTCTTTCTTCCTTTCCTTTAGCTGCTTCTCTTTCTTTGGGCGAACAGGAGGGGCGCACGCCCCCTATGCCCCCTCTGTATCATCCCATGCGAACCAAAATTTCCACAGTGTGGTCGGCAAAGCGACTGATAATACCTCGAAACATCGCCTGAGAACCTCAGTCACGTAATAGGCGCAATAACTCCCATATCCCACCAAAATTATCCTCCACCTCCATGCGGGAGCGGAGCATATTATTCGCACCCCGGCCCGCGAGCGACGCGGCGCGGCGGGGGCGGCGGGGGGCGGGCGGGGGCTCCTCCCGGTTTAATAAGCGAGTTTCGAAGGCGGGCGCGGGCGTCCCGACGCTCGGCAGACGCGTCCCGACGCCGGAAGGGAGCTCGGCGCCTTCCCGTCTGCTCCGGCGCGACGACCGAGATACGTGGAAATGGGTTTCCGCCGCCTCGGGGCCCCCGGCCCGGGAGTAATTTATTCCCGCGGAACAATATTTTTTATTTCGGATGAGTTGTGGAAAGGCATTACAGGAGTTTATAGCTCCGCGTAAATAATTGAAAAACATCGATGCGCCCGCTCGGGACGCGGCCCCGGCCCGTGCCGCAACGCTAAATAAAATAGACGTGTGGAGCCCCCCCACTCACCCCTCCCCCCCTAGCCCCCCTTTCGGGGGGCACCCGGTGAACAGGTGCAGTGGGGCGGGGGGAGTAAACGAGGGAAAAATTCTGATTCAGTTTCCCCGGAGCCAAGTGCGGCGGTGTGAAGGGAAGGTGGAATGGAAGGGGGGGGGGGAGTAGCTTTTCGTGAATTCAGGCGATTGAATAGTGAATGGCGGTGTTCGTGAATTATGCGGCAAATAGCGGGGATCCGCGCAACCTCTTTCAACCTCTTTCCTGCACCTTTCTCGTGAGTAACGCCTCATCGACGTTGCCGCCATTTTGCCACCTTCCTTCTTTCCTACTAGCCTATTTCTCTGTCAGAAATAGGTTAGATCCAAGAGGTAGAGAATCAAATGGGCCGCGCTTAGCAGGAAGGAACCAAGCCACATCAACTATTGGAACATGTAATTGGGCAATTTAATTTTACACAAGAGAACGTTTGTGCAGATTCCTTGGAAAATTTTAAGGAATTTGCTTCCCACCGTGCGGCAAATTCACAGAAATTTGCACCAAAATCCGCAAATCCTTTTTCATGTAAAAAATTAAACTGCCCCATTAAATTTGGCGATAGCTGATGTGGCTTGGTTCTTTTCTGTTTAATAATTCAGTCCATATACCTAAACGGAAATGTATTTAACTCTACGTGATCCATACACGGATAAACATATTTGTGTTATTGTATGTGTTATACTTTTGGTTCGTATAAGAAGTGAAACACTAACCAACACAAAGTTTGTGTTGATTTTGGTCCAATTCCTGTCTTGCAGAAAATCTGAGTTTGGTCATGAGTAACATCAGGTGAATCTGAGCACTGACTTCCGAAAGTAATTTTTACACTTTGAGGAAGACGGTAGAGCGGGTTCTTTAAGATGTATTGCCTCTAGTTGTATTTTATTGGATCTCCAGACCACTAACAATGGATACAGATATGCGCCTTCAAATCAATCAGTACACTTAATGCAAAATTCTGATACCACTATTCGTGCATCACGGCAGTCATTTTGCATACCCGGTCATTTGAAGGTGAATCATTGACTTCAGGCAACGGGGTGTTACACCTAACCTACATTCTTGAACAGTTTCATTTTCTGCGGGAAGCGAAAGGATTAAAATTGGCATCGGGGTAAGCCAAGTTGGTGGATGGAGGCTTGTAAGGACGAGGAGGCGAATAAATCTTACAGAATGTGTATAAAGTTAAGACGCCGATGTCTGGAGGGTAGGAGGGGTGGGTGCAGGGGGCGAGCGCGGACGATGGCTTCCGAGTGAGCTGTATGGAAGTGAGGTTGCGCCGTTGCGGTTATGCAATATTGGTTCCCGGCTCGTTACCAAAAAGTCACCGCTTGATGGATTGTCACCAGGGCCCGGCTCTCATCACCGTATACACCGATGCTGAGCGCCCATCAATTTCACCCTCTTCTCCTGTCCCACTTACCCAAGCATCCCCGTCGCGCGTCGCCGTAGGGGTGCGAAAATTTAAGATTGTGCAAGTAACCCTTTTTTTAGCCTGTTTTTCACCCGCCAAGTAGAGTGCATTCGAGTATCTATTCCTGACTGTCTCACAATCGGCCAGCATAAAGCAGGGTTGCCACAGAGTTTAGAAAATGAAATTCCCTGACATTTCCCTGATTTCTGTAACACGTTGAAGAGAAATTCCCCTGACAATTGAAGATATGGCCAAAAAAACACAATTTGAAAAAGTTTACGGGCAAAATTTGTTGTCCTAAACGTCAAATTCATTCTAGAAAGCTAATAAAGGCGAATCAACAATCTTTCCTGACTTTTTCGTCATTTTCCCTGACTCGATGAAATTCCCCGGTTTTCCCTGACTATAGCAAATCCTGTAAAAAGGGTTTCTGCCTCTCCAGTTTAAGAGGCAGGTCACACTGAAAAAAAATTCTCGGCGTTTTAATCAAGGTCCATTGGTACCTTTACCATCTCACTTTTTTATCAATTATTGGTAATTTTACCAAGACAGACTGGTAAGCTTGCCTAAAAACCGGTATTTTTACTGTTTTTTTCAGGTAAGAATACCACTTTTATTGGTAATCAATTCCCGGTAACTTTGCCATTTTATCTCGGTAATTCTACCACAGTCGATAAAAAAATATTGGCATTTTTACCAAGGTCCAGTAAAATTACCGAGAAAGTTCAATAATTTTACCGAGAAAAAACTGGGATCAAATAGAACCCTGAATTCTTGGTAATTTTACCCTTTTCTTCGTAAATACCGAGATTTTTTTTTCAGTGGCAGCCACGTTAGTCTCGCGTGCGGAATCTGTAGAATAGCTCACCATCACCGACAACACTGGCTCGCGATTTCACACCTATTACCGTGGGCTGAGACGCGTCACTTTGGAAACGGCATCCGCCGTCGCACAGGAAGCATACCTTGATATTTCCATCGATAAAAGGCATGGGCAATGTTCACGAGCATAGCCGAATACACCGAAAAAATACGGTTTAGTACTCGTGTACTCGTGTACGGAGAGGTAGGCCGAATGGCTTCGCCTAGATTTTGGGTAGGCGTAACCAAGCGCCACCCCTACTCGGTTTTTCTCGCTCTCTTTTACGTAAGGGCGTATTTCGATTTCCACTTGAGCACTGTTCTGCCCGGCTAAGGAAAAACGACGTATGAGCCTTCAGGAATTCCCAAATCTCCCTCGATAAATCGCGAATTTTCGGGAAAATTTGTAAATATTTTTCTGCGAATTGTTCGGAGGGTCTCGCTAATAATTTGATCTAAAATGCCTGAAAATTTAAAAGAAAAATATTCATGAAGTTCTTCAAAAATAAATATTTCTTGAGATGTAATTTGCCAACTTTCGAATGCTCATACGGCGTTTTTCTTTAGCACGGCAGTGTTCTCCGTACAACTTTACGCTCTCCGGGGCTCATACGGAGATGGAGATACGCTTTTACGTCTGAGGAACGACGATTTGTCTCGTCCCGTAAAAGAAGGCGTGATACCAACTTAGACTCTCGGTATTTTGAAAATCATAGGAAAACGAGTTTTGTAACCTTTTTTTTCTAGGACAAAAACCAAGAAAATCACACTGAGACTCTTCCATCTGAAAATTTAAGGTGCACTGGGAAAAAAAAAACACATTGGATCTAGAGTCCAGACTCTTGAGAACATTGACAAGAAAAAATACTCTCGATTCAATCGGATTTTAGCTTAAATCAAGAACCAAGCCTCTTAATTTGAGCGGATTCCTTTTGATTTAAGCAAAAATCTGATTGAATCAAGAGTATTTTTTCTTGTTGATGTTTTCAAGTGTCTGGATTCTAGATCCAATTTGTTTTTTTTCCCAGTGTGCTCAAGTTTCAACTGGTTACAGATATGGCTAGTTTACTTCACTGAAAAAAACTCCAGCCTTGGAGTCGAAGCCTTGAATTGGCAGCGAAGTTACGGCTCCAGCACCCGGAACTTTCGGCCTCTGAGCCCGGAACGGACGGTATGTCTGTATAGCCTGTAACTTTTTTTTCAGTGTTGAAAAAACTTGAAAAACTATGGAGTTGTTCCCTCTGTGCGGACAGAAGGCGGTACACTTAAGAGGTGTGTAATTATTAATGCATAGAGAGGGGGCCTGGACGAACAATGCCTGAAGCTCTTGAGGTTCGCCGGGTCTGGGGTGGACCTAGACCTAGTTAGTTAATGCAGGCGAGGGCCTGGACACAATGCCTGAAGCCCTGAGGTTCGCCGGGTCTGGGGTGGACCTAGACCTAGTTCGAGCGGCACCTGCGTTCTCAATCTCTTGTCCACTTTCGACGCGATCTCCCGCTGCACTGGGCATCGGTTCAGGTGCAAAGACATGCATCAAATGAACAGGAACTACACTGTGCATAAGAGAGCTTACTTCTCAGAGAAATCACTGAGCCCATAGCTTCATTTGATCAATGGACCAATGAGCATGGACAGAATTAAACTTCCTCATGACTTGTTCTCTTCGAAGTTTCACGAGGAACACGTTAAACGTAAATTGCATTTCCGAAACTGAAATGTATACTGGGAAAGGTGAATAGTTGGACTGCGTTTACAGAAAGGAACCAAGCCACATCAGCTATTGCCAAATTTAATTGGGCAATTTAATTTTTTACGAGAGAATGTTTGTGTGGATTCCTTTGAAAATTTTAAGGAATTTGCTTTGTACTGTAGAGAAAATCCACTGAAATTTGCACGAAAATCCGTACATCCGTTTTCATGTAAAAAATTAAATTGCTCGATTAAATTTGGCAATGGCCGATGTGGCTTGGTTCCTTTCTGTTTAACGCGGTCCAGTTATCTATTCAAAAAGCGCACATTGTATCGCTCCATAAGCTTTGATTGAACAAGTGAACGATATTATTAACCTGTTGGAATAGGTATCGTCCATCTGAAGTTCGCCTTCAATTTCACTGCGTAGGCAACATACCAACCGGAGAGCGCGAATAGTTGCCTATTCGAAAAACACACATTAATCCACACCATAAACGTTGATAGAACCAATAAATAATGCGTAAATTTCTTGACAGATATCGTCCACTTGAGGTTTGCCTTTAATTTTGCTGCATGAATGTGCGAATAGCAAAACATAATTACATTACCTTATGATCTTTAATTGAACCAACAAACGATATTGGTATCGGTCTGGTAATTTGGTATAATAACCACCAATTTCAACCGGTGGGATCCCTTCATTTTTCCTTTGTCTTATTTGTCTGTCACTATGTCTACACGGTGTCTACTAAAACAGGCTGGCCAAAAATCAGTACTTTTTCAATTCTTTTTCAGTGCATTCCCAAGAAATTCAGTACCTCATCAAGAGAAAAATTCAGTACTTTATCAGTACCTCCGATTGACGAAATTCGAAAAATTTCAAAAATTTGACTTTCCCGCTCAAATTGCTACAAAAATGAAAAAAAATTCCGGGCCTTCTTGCGAAATTTCCGCACTTTTTCAGTATTTCCGGACCGCCCTTAAAAAGCAGTACTATTTCCGGACTTTCCGAAATTCCTGACTTGTAGACACCCTGGTCTATCAGTCCGCTGGACCATCAAAACACGATTCTGCAAAGGGAAGAGCCAACTTATTCACCAATCCTCACAAGTAATCGATACACTCATTACTCGGATTCACACTCACTCACGATCAGCTCAGCTCAATAAATCATTGTGTCAGCATTATTCCAGTTTCGGAGGAAATGGATTTTGATACAAAAAACGACACACACGAATCACGAATCGATTATCTTCTCGAAACTAAATGCACCACAACTTTCCAATACATCGCACCACAATGCGCTCGGTTCAAACTGGTCTCTTTACGGTTCAGGAAAATACACACTCATTTATCAAATTAAAAATAGATTCCTTCAACGCTTCCTGAGCGAGAATGATCCGATGGACCGAGGTTTTAAATTGAATCGGGACCATTTATTATTCATGAAATGTGACCTAAATCAAATTTAACCGTGCGCCCCGCTTCCAACTGCTCCGGAAAGTGAATACTGAGTAAATTTGATCATTCAGTTAAGGAGCAGTTTAAATTAATGAATCAGGTGAAAATGAGAGGCAGGTTGATTTGGCAGAGCACTCAAGTATAAATTATTACAAAGGATAATGGACTGCATACGTAATCAAATAAGTTTTAAACGCATGATTTTAAGCCACGGCGCTTCTGCAAAATATAGTCTACTCGTTTCTAGAAGTATACCGTCCCAAATACATTCATAAAACCTCATTACTGCCACTGTCGCATCGTTTGGTGAGTAAATTGAATGCAGGAATATAAGATCAAACAACTAAGGATCTACAGGATGTTCTCAAACGCCTCCCTAGTCGGAGGGGAAAAAACCTCTTTTGTTTGTTTTTCCTTGGCGAATATAGGTAATCTAAATTCTGGAAATTAAGATTTCCAAGTATTCATTCTTCATTAATGCAACATTCTTCGAAATTTTCTTTCAAAGGCTGTAAAAACTTCAAAGGTATAGAAAAAATCAAGCAACATGAACAAACATCCGCCTGCTTTCCGGACCTTTCAACACACTGCGAAAAATGTCGCTTGGATACAGAGGCTACACTCTTAAAAAATTTTGATAGAAAATATGCTCTTCATTCAATAAGATTTTTGCTTAAATCAAGAACCAAGCCTCTGAATTTGAGCGGATTTCCTTTTGATTTAAGCTTAAATCGGATTGAATCAAGAGTATTTTTTCTTGTCAATGTTTTCAAGAGTCTGGACTCAATATCCAGTGTGTTTTTTTTTCCAGTGCAGTGGCGTGGCGTGCTTTGCGATAAATCGATTGCAATGGACAAAGCAGGGAAATGATGGATTAGGTATCGGGCCAAATTAATGAGGAAATTTAATTTTTTATATGAAAACGGCTGTGCAAATTTCAGTGAATTTTCTGCAAAGTACCGGGCCAAATTTCTTAAAATTGTCGAAGGAGTCCGCAGAAACGTTCTTATGTAAAAAATTAAATTTCCCGGTAAATTTGGCAAAAGCTGATGTGGCTTGCTTCCTTTCTGCTCAGCGTCGTCCAAATCAGAATTTAAAAGGAGCACCTATACCCAAGACGTGAAAGCATTGCATAACCATGAGTTTAAGCTTCCCGCTCTAATTTCCCTCTTGATCCCGGGCGGAGTGTGTTCAACCGGGGATAGTTTCTATGCGCCCTCGCCGGGCGGGAAAATAAATTCATCAGCGAAACAGCCCGCGAGGGGCGCGCATTAAAGGCCTTAAAAGCGCGCGGGGGTGGCGACGGGAGGGGCGCGGAAGTCTGTCTGAGACCACTGACCTACATGCGAGAAGCCAGCGGCGAGGAGAGGGTCAGGCCATGAATAATGATTGATTCTCCGCCGAGGGTAGGATCGCAAGGAGAGGGGAGGGGGACGTGCCCCTTGCAGTCCCGGCGCTCCGAGCTCCAGTCGCCGAAAGCTCGCGAAAGTTTACCCTCCGAGACGGGGCGACGGGAGGGGGTGTGAATTTGTCTCGGCTTCATTCATGTTTCGATCGCCGCGTTAGAAACGGGCGGACCGGTGGCGTGGCGTGCTTTGCGATGTATCGATTCATCGGCCGTTTAAACCTATGGGAAAGGATCGATAAACAGAGTGTTCAAAACGAACGCCTCATTGGAAAAAAACGCATTGGATCTAGAGTCCAGACTCTTAAAAACATCTACAAGAAAAAATACTCTTGATTCAATCAGATTTAAGCTTAAATCAAGAACCAAGCCTCTTAATTTGAGCGGATTTCCTTTTGATCTAAGCTTAAATCTGATTGAATCAAGAGTATTTTTTCTTGTCGATGTTTTTAAGAGTCTGGACTCTAGATCCAATGTGTTTTTTTTTCCAGTGTAGGTCTAAAGCGGCAGATACACGTACGTGTGTTGAAAAGGAAATACCAATTAAGCAACAAGGATTTCGATCGCTCGACGTCGAGCGACCTAACCTTAGATTGACTTCAAACCGTGGTAATAAAGTTTTTAAAGAATCATTTCAAACTTTCTGCTCATGGAAGAAATATCACTGTGACAGTCTCAGCAATGAAAAAATATGGCAACCTCCATCGTAACTAATGTACAATAGAAACGTTAATATCTTCTTTTTTTTAAAAAAAAAAGAGAAGAAGAAGACGAAAAAAAGACAGGAGTTGATATTAATAGTATTCATTGCGCGAATCGTGTTCTGCGTAAAATTCTGGCGAATAAGTAAATTCGTATTACCTTGTATAATGGTCCATTTAATCTAAAAAAGCGAACATGGAGAACTTTTCTAACTTTTCTCGAAAGAAGTATTTCATCGGGCGAAAGGAGGCAACGTTGAAGGCAGCGTCGAAACACAACATGGGCCTTTAAACCCCCATTATTCGATGACGCGATTAATTAATGCGAGTTCGAATAATCGCGCCAAACACACAGCGGCCGGCGTTAAACGCATATCAGCACCTGCAAGACTGGAGGAATACTTCACGCATTGCGCCAAACAGTGCGGTCGGCGCGACGCGCATATTAGCGCCTACAAGACGACATGAATACTTCTCGCATTGCGCCAAACGCAGTGCAGTCGGTCAGTTGGCCGACTGCAAATGCATATTAGCGCTTACAAGACTGTAAAAGGATACTTCACGCATTACGCGCGCAGCATGGCGCGCGTTTAATCGTTGTAATTTCTCGGTGATAAACACACCACCCGCGGTGCAGTGGACACAATATCCAACCAGTGTGCAACGCGAGCCTGCAATCCTCGAAGAATCGTGGAGATTTTCTTGATTGTCATGATGAGAGATAGTCAATGTTTTCAAGAGTCTGGACTCAAGATCCGATGTGCTTTTATTTCCAGTGCTCTTATAATCGATTCTTTAGCACAGTTTCAAATGGGAAAAAATTGATAATCGATCGTTCATGCCTCGCCACTAATCCGTTCCCCCGCCTGGCTCCGAGCTGATTACTGCATTCTGAGGAAAAACGCCGTAAATGCATTACAAGGTTGCCGGCGGTCTGGAAAACCGGGAAAGTCAGGGAAGTTGCAGCGACCTGAAAAAGTCAGGGAAAGTCAGAGAATTCAGGGAAAAATTGAGGGAATTTCTGACACTGCTCTGCAAAATGTTTATCCTTTCTACTTATTTTTAAGGCTTGTAATTTTTTAACTATAACTACTGAATGCGTTTTCCCATACTGTGATCGCTAAACACGGAAATTATGACAATTAGCAACAATCCATGTATTTAATTTAATTTTAAAAAAAAATAAATAATTTAATAAATAAAAATAAGTGGAAATTTTGTTGAAAGGTTAGGGAAAATCAGGGAATCAGAACGTTTTGCAGTCAGGGAAAAGCAAAAAAAGTCAAGGGAAAGTCAGGAAAAGACAGAAAAAGTCAAGGAAAATTCATAGAAAGACTGAAAAAGTCAGGGAATTTGAAGATGGAGCATTTATGGCAACCCAGCATTAGAATGTTGCTTACATTGAACAGCCTTATGCAAGGTCTGAAGGTTCATACGGGGTTCATCTTCACTTCGGGATTCGGGGCACACACACATTGAATGGACGCAATTCCTTCTTTCTTTGCAAAAACCGCGTATGAAAGCGTAAGGTAAACATTTCAGCTCCAAACATAGCTAAAGTAGCACTGGCATAGCTCGGTTTTTCTCCAAACGATTTTCGATACGTCTGGCGACACTGCAAAAATTGAGCGCAATAATCTCTTGATATCTCATTCATAAAATCACAGTGTCGTTCATTAATCAAGTTTACTACACGCTTGTTCCGAGTCAGACTCATCCCTTGTCAAAAACATGTTAGCACGCGTATTTGCGGAGGGCTAACACCGACTGTAACATTTATGAATTGTTTTATCGAAAAATTGCTTTATGGACTTAAAAATAAAAAGCTGATGGAGAATGAACCTACACAATATGAAAGAGGAAAAAAATCAAGAGATGGATACAAAAAGGAATATATTGCCTTAAGGAAAATTCGATTTGAAAAAATTCAAAGAATGTTGCTTTTGATTCAACTAGAAACTTTTGTTAGTGGAAAACCTTACTGGCATTTGCAATTATGGAGAAACATATTCTGAGTAAAGCTGCGGTAAAATAGCATCCGACTTCGGCGATTTATTATTGTTGCACCAACGCAAAAGAACATCCGCCTCTGAGAAGTAGGTGGATTTTAAACATAAAAAATTAAGATAAGAGGTAGAAAAAATGGAAAACCCACAGACCGCAAGGATTAATCATCTCAAGTTCGGGTAGAAAATAACACTGCTATAACGCCGTATGAGCCTTCAGGCGTTGCCATATTTCCTTTAATAACCAACGAATTTACTAGGAATATTTTGAATATTTTCCTTCAATTTTTCAGACAATTTTATCCCAATTTGATCTGAGTTATCGGAAAATTTTAAGGAAAAATACGCATAACTTTCTTAAAAAATACATATTTTCTTCAGGGAAATCTGGCCACTCTCAAATGTTCATGCGGCGTTCTCCCTTATAGCACGGCAGAACAGCTTTTGAGACACGCGCGAACGAATCGCCAGAAAGAAGCTGGGGGCGAAGACAGGTCAGGAAACATGGTAAAACGATTTGTATGATTGGTGAGTGAATTACTAAAAACAAGTTAACACCTCGTAAAGTAATGTAATGACTCAATACATTCTGTATAGAATGGTCAATATTTTCCTCGTAGACGTCGGTTTGACTTCCGACGTCGGTGGCTGTCGCTAGAGTTCAAGTTAGGAAACATTGTTGATGGCTTATCCATAAATCTGCCTGGATTTTGGAGGGAGCTTGAATTTCTGGACATAAAAATGGCAACCCTGTCAGACACCCGATGACGCTTGAGACGTGACTTATGCGTCTCCACTGAAACGTTGCAAAGTTTGGAGCGGATTGTTTGAGAATCCCGTAAACTGTATCATAGAATAGGCGAATTTTAGTCGAGACAAACAACACCGCGATTGCTTGCACAAATCTGTGACAGTGGAGATTTTTCAATCGATTTAACTGTCTGCAGACGTTAAAGTGGGCACTTCTCGGTGTGTCAACGGCCGTTTGTTGAGACGATAAATTCATCGACCTGGATCCCGTAAAGGTTTGTTAACTATATGCATGGATGGATGTGGTCTATTGAGCGAAGAAATACGATTTCGGATGAATTAAAAGCAGATATTTCAGATTGCTGCGTTAGCGGAACTTTTCATTGTAAAAAAATGTCAAATTATGATGTTGTTCAATGAAATCTCGTTAAATTATCCATTTCAGCTGAAAAGCCTCATGATTCAAAGTTCCAGAGCCAAAAACAATAATAGTATGGTAATTATTGCACGATAGTAAAATAGTGCTGGGTCCACATATTGTTCTGCAGGAAAATCATGTCCAAAAAATTCTCAATAAGTGAAAAAAATTTAACTCTGATTAGTATCAGCACGAGACTAAAGGGTGAGAGTGTCCAGTTCAGATTCCTTGGAATACCTACTAAGCTGGGGCACGCCAAGAGATCTATATCGATTTGGGTCTTTCAGCTAGACGACTCGAAATCGATAAAGATTTCTCAGCATCCTCTCAGCTTGAATTTTCATGGCATCGGTCTGAAATGAACACTCTCCTCAGTCTTGCACTGGTACTCATTGGAAATTAATTTTTCTGACTTTAGTAATTAAAAAATGGAAATTTTTCGGTCTGCAGAAAAATGTGGACTATTATTATACCGGTCCTATTACTTACAGCTCGAGTCACTGCAGTGTTTTCTTCTTGTTTGTAATTATAACACGCATGATTACATACTCACAACGGATGAATTCTGATACAAATTCAGAGAAAATCTCAAATTGACTTACCTGAAACATAAAAAAATAAACAATTCATTAATAAATTAATTAATTAATTAATTAGTAACTTCGGTTTAAGAACATTGAAAATATTTGAAAAATCCATCGCCATTAAGTTCAAATAAAACGTCCTTTACTAATCACCTTCCAACCTCCATTAAAAGAAGTTGGATCGGTTCCGAACCAAACGACTCAATCTCTCTCAAGTGTTCGCGAGAGAACCTCAATCCGGCAAAGTGAATCCAACGGAGCGAGAAATTTCGGGTGTATACTTTCGGGGTCGTCGGCTAAAATGCGATGACCCGAGCCAAGCAGTAATGAATGGGGTGAGTGAATTTTCGTGACCCTATTCAGGGTGGGGGTAGGGGGTATTTTAAGGGAGGGTAGGGGGGTATTTCAGGGGTCGCTCCGCTTCCGTTCGCACAGTCATAATCAACGGGTGTTATATCTGTGAATAATGAATCGCTGCTAGCCGCTAAGTCGTCGGAAAATGGCGTTTCACTGGCTCAAGAACAATTTAGGGTTAATTTTTTCTTTCTCTCTCTCTCTCTCAAAATTAAGAGAGCTAGGGAACAAGTGAAGAACCACGTACTCCTGCATTTGAGTGTTTATGCGATCAGCTCGTTGTAGAAATAATTATCACATCGTGCAGTTTTCCTTCCAGCGCAATTTTTGATACCAGCAGGGGTTGCCTCAGAATAAAGAAAATGAATTTTCCTGACAATTATTCCCTGATTTCCCTGTCACAGTTTGGTAAAAATCACTGAAGATTGAAGATATGCCAGATGGTTAAAAAGGCATAATTTCAAAATCTTTTCACGCAAAACGTAATATTTGAAACGTAAAACCTAGTCTAGAAAGCAAATTATGGTGACTTGACAATTTTCTAAAAAATTTTCGACATTTTCTTCATTTTCCTTGACTTTTTAAAATATTCCTTGACATTTTCCCGGTATTCCCTGCCTATGGCAACCCTGCGTAAGGACGAAAACATATTGGATTATTTTTCATACGATATTATCTTATTTCCTCTAGTTACAAGATTCAACCATCATTACGCGATTTCTTAGCACGCAGAACGAACCCTCCTATCGTTTCGAGACCAGTGCTAAAGTTCATTAGTCTGATTCCCGGCCACTGCGCGACATAGTAAAGGGTAGAGGCATTTGAGACAGACCCGCTGCTCCATGCTGCCACTGATAAGAGCCCGAAATAATGGATTGAGCAGCGTTGTCGCTGAAGGCTTCATAATACTCACGAACAACCAGAACTATGAAACTTTCAAAGCTCCATTGGAAATCTTTCTCGCAATTTAATGATCTACATTCAGGATGAAAGAGTAAATAATGATGCGAGAACTGTGGTATGTAAGGTTCCCTGAATCCTTTACAATCTTTTCGAAGACGAAGTCTGTTTCAGCCCATTTCAGGTGAGGATATGTCCTTCTCAAGCCTTAGCAGATGCGCTGTATCAATGCCGTTATCCCACTTTTGATGAAAAATTGAAATCGTTTATTGTTCAGATTCTAGCGGGTTGACTGGTGTCGTCAGGTGAGTTTGTTAACTGCGCAAAGGTCCGGGAAATAGATTCTGCGCTCGAATCGAAAAGGATATTCTCATAACTGAAATGGGATCTCATCTAACCACTTTGTCTTCCATTTGTGGTAGTTATTTAGTAAGTTGGACTTTTTTCAGCCAACGTGCGTTAAAAATCAGCAAAAAGCTGAAAATTTCAATACAGAGGGAAAAAGCTCATATGAGTCGTTACTATAGTGTTGCGCCAAACAGCGTATCTCTTTGGGGGAAAATTGTGGTCATATGAGCTTTTTTCCTCTGTATTGAAATTTTCAGCTTTTTGCTGATTATTAACGCAGGTTGGCTAGAAAAATTCCAACTTCCCGTCTCATGACCCGTGCGTCTACCGCAATCAGTTTGTGTAGTTATCCAGCTTAAAAGACCTGAACTGGCCTCAAATCTGCAATCCTACGCTCAATCTATTTATAACACACATACTTTCTCTCTGAAATCCTCCGATAAAGGAAAGACTTATTTCGTAAAAATGCGTCCAGTTGACAATACGGGACCTGGCGAACTAGCACTGAGCTGGCTGTGTGCTCTACTGAAAGCGTGATTGAAAGCCCGACCCACTGCAAAGCTCTTGTTTGAATAAAGTTTTGAAAAAGTTGGACTCGCCGGCATAGGGGTGCGGACAACGGCGCACAGTGGATTGAGTCAATTAGTGAGGTCGGACATACAATTTTTGACTAAAACTGCAAATTTTGATGTTTATTTCGTCTCATTTTAAACTTATAAGGGGTGCTTCTAGAAGAAAATTTCACGGAAAACCAATGGAACCACTTTCAGAGCCTCAAAATTGTGTATAAAGTAGTTATAAGCGTCTCAAAGTTTCCAGATTTTGTCCGACCTCTCCTATTGACTCGATCCACTGTGCGGCGGGAGATCCGAAACAGCGTATTTACAAATGACGATGAAATGACGTCGGCTTGATTAATTGTGCTCTATTCCACCACCGGTTGCCATCCTCAATCCAAAGTTCGAAACTTGAGACCATTTTATGGCAGAGCACCATGGTATTTTATTCGAAGCGGCAAAGAATCTTGATCTCACGGAGATGAAAACTTAAGTTTTTATGCAGGGTTTCACCTGAGATGAAATGAAAGTCATTGTTTGTGTGATTGTCTCAGGCAGGCGTTTAGGTATTGAACTAGGACAGTCTCGACATCCGTTAGTTTTCTTTCTCTCCCTTCTGTTTATAAATATTTCACCATGAGAACTGGCATGAATATATAGGTTTTGCGTAAAACCCCTGGTAAAAATTGGCGATAAGAGCTGCGTTTCAAAATACCATAGGAATTCTTATAGCCGGCTAAAGAAGGCTACAGAGAATCATATTATTGGCTGTAGAATGCGGAGAAAATCATACGGTCGGGCTATACGAAGCTGTAAAAAATTATGCAGCCGGGCTATAGTTCCTATCGCCGGGCTTTACACTATCGCCTGGCTGTTGCTTTTCCAACATCGATTATAAAAGGCTATAAGAAATTGTGTAGAAATTCGTGTGCTTTGGAAATCATTAAGTTTGATACGGAACCACCTTAATATTTACAAAACACACATTATATTTTCCTTTAATACATTTTTTTTTTCATCAATTAAAATGAGAATAGATCCATACAGGATGTGCAAACATTTCAAAATCATGAGTTGAATAACGCTGACTCCGCCAGATTAAATATTAGAGCCTAACACAAAGCGGAGCGGCGACGCACTGGCGCCTACAAACCTAACAGGGATACTTCACGCATTGCGCAACGCGTGAAGTATCCCTGTTAGGTTTGTAGGCGCCAATGCGCGTTTCGCGCTGGCTGCCCGCCTGCCGCGCTGCAGCGTGCCACGGCGCTTGAAGCAACTTTTTCACACCAGAGGTATTGCACAGTATCATACGAAACTGAAGGCGCTCTAATATATTCGGAATGGCAGGCATCCATCAAAAGTACGGAGCTTTCCTCGCAAAATAAATCAAGATACTACGGCCCAAAAAGAGAGCAGTAGTCCAAAAACTCACTAAGTCCTAGCATCCGTAATTAGTAACGTTTAGCGTACACTTTATCGCCTGGCTGTTGCTTAGTCGCCGTCGGCTATAAAAGGCTATAAGAAATTGTGTAGCCGGCTATAGAAGCTATTGGAAATCTTACAGCCGGCTGTAGGTCTATGGTATTTTGGAACACAGATTCTACTGCCAATTTTTACCAGGGACTGCTGAGCTCAAGGAGGTTATCAAATGATACGAGACAACTATCTCTGGCTCAGTTGGAAAATATGGATGCAAACCCTCTCACAAATTGAAAATTGAAAATAACGGATCAACAGCAGGCAATTGCAACAATGTTTTCATCACTCCATACATTTTGGGAATTTTCAGAAATATTTCACGTAAAATTTCACAGAATTTTTCACCCTGCTGATCACAGACAGTTGCAGAAAACCGGAGTAATCCTCATGCCTGAGGTGGTAGGTCAACAGCGTAACCTAAATTTTAGGTATTCACAGGCCCAATTTTTCTCGATTATTGAAAGTTTAAAGTAGTACAATAAGACATTTAATTGCAATGCAAATCGTGGTTATAAGCATAATCAATTGAATTTTGGGCCTATATTTACGAGTTGAACCAATCTATATCGACGCAATCTCCTTTGCTTGATGTATAGAATACGACCCATGGAAAGGAAAAGTGGAATTGTTCGGAATTTTCTCCATTTTAGCTTTTCCTACTTAAATCCTCGAAATTTTGTTTGAAGTTATGTTCTATTATTTTGAACCAAACGATACATCGAACCACTACCGAGTACGATCCGTAACAGTAAACGCGCTGAGTGCGCTCATGTTCAATGTTTAGTTTAAACAGCGAGATTTTAAACGAAGCTCGCGACATGAACATCAACACCGACACCATCGCTTTCTCTGAATGGGAGCTCGATGACCCGAACTCCGCCGAAATAATGACGACGAGCTTTCGACCCGACTTCCTGGAATCGCGGCCGGGCACAAAACGAACAGGGCGCGGACTTGAGCGCTTCTTCGAGCGAGGTTAGATTGACTTATGGCCCGGAGGCGGCCAATTATCGGGGCCGGGATTTTCGCGGAAGTTTCCGCAAAGCGGAGTAAACAGAGGCCCGTCGTTAATCCCGGGCGGTTCCGTTTTCCCGCCCTCGTAAACCGGGCGCTACGACCGGTCCGCCCGGCTTTGCCGCCTCCTCGCCCGGGTCCCGAGGGCTCTCGCGGAGACCCGGGGGGTTTTCCGGCAAAAATCGCAACGGCGCGGGCACTCGGCACACATGGCACACCGAGCTTCGGCTCGTTAAAGTAAGCCATTGTTTACTAAGAAAATTAGTCGCCGAGTGGTCGTTGGGAAATATTCCGCTCACACTTGGGTCGCGTGGACCCGCGATTGAGTCATGCTCACTCGCTGCCCCCCACCGCACAGAGGGACGGAGACAATATATTTCCAAGACTCCGCACTGACAATATAAGAAATGGAGCAAACCGGTGGCGTGGCGTGCTTTGCGATTTATCCACTGATCTGCCATTTAAACCTATGGAAAAGGATCGATAAACAGGATGTTCGCAGCGAACACCTCAATAATCGATGCTTTACCGTAGCTTCAAATGGGGAAATATCGATAATCGAACATTCACGCCAAAAGAAAATCCAGGCGCCTTCAATTTTTTCGCATGCTTCACGCACGCCCATGAAGCTCGGATAGTTGCATTCAGGCGTTGCAACTGCTTCATCGCGTTTGCGTTGCATAAACTGACTACGTAAATAACATCGAATAACTGAGCCACAAATCAAAAACCATGTTTTCCTGTGATGACTGAAGAATGTCGAGGAAAGCACTTTTTCTAGCGGTTTTCTTTTTACAAATTAGGTTGAGATTGTTGAAACCAATCGCTCAAATCTACAGTGATCATTAGGGAAAGCTGAATTTTGACTTCCGAGAGTACCTCACTTTTACACGATAGTGAGCGGCGTATCTTAGGTATATTGTCTTGGCAGTGGAACGAGCGTTTGATGGAGGTTGGACCTGAAATTTCAAATTAAAACAAAAATATTTTTGTGTTTATTTTATCGCGTCGTGATTTAAAAGGAGTGATTCATAAAGAAAATTTTACGAGGAAACCAATGAGATTTAACCATCTACGTTTTGTATTAACGAAATAGTAAACTTTAAAAATTTCCACATCGTGACCGACCTCTCCCACTGACTTAATCTGCTGTGCGCCGGCCGTTAAATCGCCCCCTTCTGTGCCCTTCTCTCCAAACGGACGTATTTGTGCTAAAACGAATTATGTTGTACGTAAGCTTAATGCACATAGTTCCTCTTCCAGTAAATACGTCCAAATCTCCTTTGGTGCTTACTTCCTACTTCTCTCCACTTTGATTCCGTCAACGAATCTTGTTTCCCTACCGAACATGGATTGCGTCCCCGTATTTTCTTGGCGAATCGCCGATTTTTGGACTGCGGTGACACACTCCTGCCAGTGACGTGGCGTGAATGATCGATTATCGATATTTCTCCATTTGAATCCGTGATAAAGAATCGATTATTAAGGTGTTCGCTGCGAACACCCTGTTAATCGATTCTTTTACATAGGTTTCAATGACAGATCAATCGATACATCGCAAAGCACGCCACGCCACTGACTCCTGCTACGAGAGTTGCATCCGCCATTCTCAAAACGATTAGCGTAGGAAATGAAAGTAAACACACATACAAAAAAACAACAGATAATCGTGTTTAAATTAGATCTTTTGACATCTTAGAACTCAAGGGAATGGTTGATATGTATAAGAAAACAATTGCTACTTCAGAAATTGCCCTTTATTTTAATAAAATTAGAAGGAATGGAAGGTTTAACGCTTGAGTCTCTTGGCAAAAGAACGGACAAGTTTCAAGTTTTTAGTGTAAAACCTCGTTCCTCTGCCTGCAATCATAACACGAACTAAATCTATCCCTGAGCAACAGCAAATCTTCAGTGCTCAGTTTCCGATTTTTTGACGCTCGAGCCCTTTGAGGAACCTACATTGTAAAGTACGAACTAGATGGCCTAGGCCTAACCTAACCTAACTTTATTGAAATTTATCCAGAAGGGGCCCCTACTTTCTATTGGGTCGACCCCCCCCCCCCCTAAAATGAAGAATTGGAGCCAGTTTCCGATTACATTGAAAAGATTCGCTTGAATTCTTCCGAGAGCTTTTTCAGAGATTCATTGGAACTGAAATTTTATGTAAATCACAACTTGCTTCCGGTTCAACCGCTAATCATTACGTCTACTTCGCTTTTCCCACAGCCTTGAGCCGCGAGACTGCAGACACAGTTGACACCAAATTTCTAAAAAAAAATACAGACTGAAAAAGCCGGACAGACGCTCGGAAGAAAAGTCAATTCTGTTGAAATCGAAAACATGGTAATGACATTATGAAAGGGGATGAGCGGTGCGAGCTTTGAATACTGCCGTGCTAAGGAAGAACGCCGTATGAACATTCGGGAGTTGCCAAATTTCCTTTAATAAAATGCTTATTTTTGAGGAAAGTTATGAATATTTTTCTTTGAAATTTTCAGCAACTTTAGATGAAATTGCAAACAAAATTATCTGAAAAATTGGGAGAAAAATCTTCATAAGTTCACCAGGAAATTTGCGTTTTATCGGAAGAAATTTGGCAACGTCTGCAGGTTCATACGGCGTTCTTCCTTAGAACGGCAGAATAATACTGCACTTTTGGCAGGCGCTCTAATCAACCGAAATACAGTTTCAAATTTTTACTGCAAACACGAAGTCCGCTACCGGGGAGACGAGTGTTTACTTTGAGCGGAGGTGTTACGCAAATATGGAGGTGTGTCTTTCAACTTGGCTGAAATTTTAAACGACCGCTGGACGGACGGAAATGAATTTTAATTTCAATTTTCTCACGGACGATTAGCACCAGCGTCATCGGTCTATTTTGGCGATGTTCGACGTTCTGCACTGAAAAAAAATTCTCGGCGTTTTTACCAAGGTCCGTTGGTACCTTTACCATCTCACTTTTTTACCAATCATCGATAATTTTACCAACACAGACTGGTAAGCTTACCTTAAAAACCGGTATTTTTACTGTTTTTCCAGGTAAGAATACCACTTTTATTGGTGATCAATTCCCGGTAACTTTGCCATTTTATCTCGGTAATTCTACCTCAGTCGATAAACAATATTGGAGTTTTTACCAAGGTCCAGTAAAATTATCGAGAAAGTTCAATAATTTTACCGAGATTTCTCGATAAAATTACCAATTCCATAAATGGTAATTTTACCAAGAAAAAACTGGGATCAAATAGAACCCTGAATTCTTGGTAATTTTACCCTTTTCTTAGTAAATACACCGAGATTTTTTTTTCAGTGTGTGGGATGTTCTTCGCTCTTAACCAGAAAATCAGGCGGGCTATGAAGCGCAGGGAAAATTGAATGGGGTTGAGTTATTGCGCCCTAAAGATGGTTGTTGAATTATGGGTTTCCTGAAAGGAAACACGAAGCGACAGAAGACTCCTAATGACGAAATAAGTAGCAGACGATCTAGGATTCACGTCACTGCACGCGTCATGCAGTGCAAGTGCAGGTTCAGCTCCTCTATGTTGCTATGCGCTTATTGAGAAGTTGAATTACTTCAGACGCTACAAGTAATAGGGATTCTCCATTAAATCTAATTAGATCCAAACAATAACAGTGACATACTCTTATTATACTATATTTTTCTTCTTATTTTTCTTCGTCTTCTCCTTTTTTGTTGCCTAAATATACTGAAAAAATATTCGCTCCAACAATAAGGAATGCTTATGGAAATTATTTTCTATTTAAATTATCCAAAATTCTTGCGTACATGCATTGGACTATGAGGAAAACTGATCTTTTTCACCAGTACTTAAATCAGCACTGAAGTTTTGCCTTCAATTCTGATTTATCTCCTTCTCTCCAAGCCAAAGCTAGTTATGGGAGTAAACTTTTTTCCAGCAGCCGGTTTAACTTCATTTTTAGGTGAATTTAATTCTATCGAATTTCTTTCTCCTTCACTTTCCTCATTACTTAATCAGTTGTCACTGTGACTGGGCCGGGTGGGTTTTTTTGTTTCCTAAAGCAGAAACACCACGCTGGTTTTCATGGGAGCGCGCTTGATGCCGTGGCGTGGTCAGCACGTAGAACCCCAGAGCGCCTTCAAGTTTTTTGTATGCAACACGCACATCCATAGAGTACGAATAGTTGTATTAAAAAGCAGCTATCAAAATTGTCGCTTGTGCGAAAAAACCTTGAACGCCTTCAAGTTTTGTGCATGCAATACGCACATCCATAGAGTACGAATAGTTGTATTGAGATGTTTTCACCAACATCGCATTCAGCACAAAGGAGCCAACGCCATAACAGTGTTGTAAAAATGTCGCTGCTTTAAAATTATCCGAAAACTTTCCCAGAATAGCAAATAGTTTTTGCTTTTCTCCTAAAAATTGTAATTTTAAAGGAAAATAAGTGGGTAAATTTTAATACCGTACACATATTGAGTATTTTTAAAAGAAAAGAAGAAGATGCACGGTCTTGAAAAAACTATAATCGCGCTGTTTATTGTTTGTTAAACACGATCCAAATAATAAAAATACACTGAGGGAGAAAACTTCCAATCGGGGAAACTGCGATGGTCACATTTAGGCGATCTGAAGATAAAATCGCCTAATTAACTTTGGTTGCCTATATTGGCGATCCAAGGATAAAAACGCCTAATTTCCCTTCGTTGCCTATATTTAGGCGATCTAAGGATAAAATCGCGTAATTTCCTTGGTTGCCTATATTTACCCGCTGTAAGGATGAAAACAAAACAAAACATAAGAAAAAGAAGGCTTCCACACGAGATTTTTCAATTTTTAGATGGATAAGCAATTATATCCGTCCATGAGGCATAGATTACGGACCCATGGAATATCGAATCTGTGCCGGTTGGTGACGCGTTGCCCTTTACACTGAAAAGCTCGCTAGACGAGCCCGCACCCCTCCTCCCACTGCTCTACCGTGATGGCTGAAAGTGAAGAGTCGCGCATAAACTGTCATCCCATCGTCGGAAATGAACCGAAAACATCTATTCGTTTTCAGTTCGCTTGGCATTCGAATTTGCTTCCAATAGCTCCGAGACCCACATTTTGCGGTTTCCTCCTTCAGAATGGGAGGAAAGTTTCCTTGGACCGTCGGAAGGAAAAGAAGGATTTCTTTCACTGCCGAAGCAGCGTGGAGGAATTAGTTTTTCTCTCTCTTTTCCCATCTACGAGAGGAATACAGGTCAGCGGGGAAAAGGATTGCAATTGTGATGGATCCCTCAGACTCGGCTACTTTACTGCCGTGCTAAGGAAGAACGTCGTATGAACCTTCAGACATTGCCTGATTTCCTTCAAGAAAATACGAATTTTCAGGAAAATCTGTAAAAATGTTTGCATCCGATTTTTCAGAGAGTTTTATTCGCAATCAGATCTAACTTATCTGTACATTTCTGATATTTTATAATATCTGAAAACAGTAGTCACCAATGCATCGTTGAGTGGCGCCCTCAAAAGTGGGCCACAACCCGCAATTTTCAGCAATCGACGAGATCGGGGCTAATTAGCCATCATTTCTTCTCTGTTCACAAAATGACGGCCTGATTTTGAAGTTACTCGTAATATTGTAAAAATAAGTACAAATTTGTAATATTTTTGTATAAAGCGATCAATAATAGCTAAAAATGGGTTTCGAGGGTCAACATTCAACAGGGACACCCATGATCCATTTCAGGACTCACACAGAAAAAAAATGATTTTGCTTGCCCTTCCAATTTGCACTTGGGCACAGTCGGCGACTATCCTCAGCACATTCCTCCTGTACTTTCGCACATTCTTCTGCTTTTAGGCGACATGTTTTCTTAAACTCCGCCACATCCGCTGGAAGTTAAAGCAAAATTGATTTTATTTTTCTCCGTGAATTTTCAGAATGTGAAGTCGGCTTCAGGACAGGAGCATATTAGAGTAAGATCGGGAAAATGGATTGGCGCGGTCGATTGGTGAGGAGTTCATTGTCACGGTCAATCTTAGCGGAGACGCTGGCGGGCAAGGGGGCAAGGGGGCAGGGGGTCAGGGGGCCCACGGGGGGATGGGGGGGGGGACAGGAGCACGAGACGAGACACATGCACGGCACGTACTCGCTCCATCCTCCTAGTCCATCCTAACCAGCCTAGCTTCTCACAAGGAGTATGCTTCTTACAGTCGGACCAAAATAAACACCACTGCCTCCACTGCTCCACCACGCTGGTCTGTTTACTAGTCGCGCCGCACGGTGGATCGAGTCGATGAAAGAGGTCGGACATGATATTTCAGGCTAAAAACTGAAAATTTTGATGTATATTAAGTCACATTTTAAGGTGTAAGGGGTGCTTTGTGAAGATTACACGAGAAAAACGGCGGAACCACTTTTAAAACTCAATTTTGGTAAAAACGGAGTTACAAGCTTTTTACGTTTCCACATTTTGTCCGATATTTTCGATTGATTCGGTCCAGGGTGCGCCAGAGAGCCGGTCGTGTAACAGTCAATCGCTTTCGGAAAAATTTCAGCACTGAGCTGAATTCAATGTCTTTGGCTGAAGAGGGCTCAGGACCGAAACGGGACTATCGAGCTATCAACGGAGACGATACATTGAAAAGACCCTAGGGATGGCGATTTTTTCGAAAAAATCGATTTCTGGAGATCGATTTGATTTTCGGTAAAAATAGGTTTGATTTTAAAATCTGATGGGGAAAAATCGATTTTTCTCGAAATCGATTTTAAAACACTTAAAAATTCAAGTTCGGCGCCAAAAACAAAACCACTACTAAAACTGAACTTGAAATAAAACTCGGGTTTCACAGAACCTATAAGCCTTATGTGACACATTAACGTATGAAATTTCGATTTTTTTTTTTTGAATAATTCGCTTTCGGCTCGAAAAATCGATCCAATTAAATCGATTTTTCAAAAAATCGATTATAAATGGCTCCTCAGTCAGTGCATGTAAGGCTATCGATTTCAGTGGTCAAAACTTGTGTCACAAGTTTGACACAAGATATCGCCTGGCTCTCGGATTAGCAGTTCCGAAGTGTGTTGGCGAAAAGTGCGTTGAAATGATCCGGAAAAATTTGCGCGTGGTCTCACTGTGAGGAGCTTTGATGGTGCCAATTTTTACGTACGCCTGGCCGGGATGCACGGCCTGCGTCCGTTCAGTCATTCTCATTCAGTCTTTCGAACCGCGCCGGCGAAAGAGGTGGCCCCCAGCCCTGCTGCTACGAGCAATATACGCGTGTTTTTTTCCAGATGGAGCTCAATTTTTTATACACTCATTTTAAGTGCATTTGATATTTTTCTTAAGTTGGCAGTGCTGGATATATTTCGCCAGCTTTCCCTTCTTACTAACCTGATCTTCCTTGCTCTTTTTATTTTGTGCGTCTGATAGAAACACCCCCAAAAATTTATTATGTTTCTACGCGTACTTAACACCGGCGAAGTGATGTAAATTCTGTTAAGTGGTTAAAATTTCATCGATTAATTTTTTAAATTGTGTCACCTCATTCAATAAATGCTGTAAATCCGGTTAATTTGAAGAATTTATTTTTCTCTCTGCGAATAAATGCATGAGGTTTTGTACGTGAAATAATTGCACTTAGTAAAAAATTAATTAGTGCAATTAATTAGTGCACCATTAGTTACCAGTCATTGACACAACAATTTAAAAGGTTTGTCCTTTATTTTCCTTTACCAAAAATGTGTTCTTTCTTCTTTGACAAGAGGACCGTGCTTTTTCGGAAAAGGGACTACAACTTACGGTCTTATTAAATGATTGCGCGTTGCATTTTGATCAAGTTTTTTTTTTTTTTTTTTTTTTTTTTTTTTTTTTTTTTTTTTTAATTCAAAGATACAAATAACTATGTCTATGTGTCCACTTGTGGATTTCTATTGTATTCCTCCAGTATGATTTGAATGTGCGATATGTGTATAAGATGTCTATCTGCCATGGATTTCTTACCTAGCTAGACTTTATTTTTGCACCAAATGCGTTCATATGATGTTTACTTTGTGTTGTTCTTCCTTCAGATAGTGAACAGAAGGCATTCTTAATTTTCAATTTTCGAAAACTGTGCGGACAGTCTCTGTTCTACTACTAAATTTTCATTTGGCCGACGGATCGAGTTGACTGCTTTAGGGAGGTATACAGGGTGTCCCAAAAGTCCCTTCCACCCCCTCTAAAATTTTACCTAATTAATATTTTGAAACGAAACTTTGGGGATGTTCATCGATCAATGTTAGCTACTTTTGGGGCCCCCAAAAATTTTCAGGCCCCCCCGTGGGGAGGGGCTGCGGACCCCAACTTTTTTTTTTCAAATGGCAACCCCTATCTTGAGATACCTCATTCGAAAGAGCATAAAAAACTAAGAATTTTGGCGCAAACCGCAGATCAATATCTTAATTTTTGACCGAGTTATGATAGGTCAAAGGTCAAATTTGACCTATTTTCAAAAAATCATAACTCCGGTTCAAATTGTCGTAATGAAAAAAATAAAACGGGAAAATTTACCACATTGTAAGCACTTTTAAGGAAAAATCACAGAAATTACTTCAAACTAATTTTAAGGGGGGTTTCGGACCCCCAAATACGTCAATTCAAAGGTCATTCAATTTTCCCGCGAAATAAGCCAATTTCCCCCAGATTTGCCTCCACATTAGTTCAGTAAGGTCAAAATCAGTTCAACATTACGTTGGCAAGTCCCCAAATTTCGGGAAAAGTTAAATGAAACGAAATTAAAGGTGATTAAATTTGACCGTTTAAATTTTTTTTTTTTAACTTTTCCCAAAATTTGGGGACTTGCCAACGTAATGTTGAACTGATTTTGACCTTACTGAACTAATGTGGAGGCAAATCTGGGGGAAATTGGCTTATTTCGCGGGAAAATTGAATGACCTTTGAATTGACGTATTTGGGGGTCCGAAACCCCCCTTAAAATTAGTTTGAAGTAATTTCTGTGATTTTTCCTTAAAAGTGCTTACAATGTGGTAAATTTTCCCGTTTTATTTTTTTCATTACGACAATTTGAACCGGAGTTATGATTTTTTGAAAATAGGTCAAATTTGACCTTTGACCTATCATAACTCGGTCAAAAATTAAGATATTGATCTGCGGTTTGCGCCAAAATTCTTAGTTTTTTATGCTCTTTCAAATGAGGTATCACAAGATAGGGGTTGCCATTTGAAAAAAAAAAGTTGGGGTCCGCAGCCCCTCCCCACGGGGGGGCCCGAAAATTTTGGGGGGCCCCAAAAGTAGCTAACATTGATCGATGAACATCCCCAAAGTTTCGTTTCAAAATATTAATTAGGTAAAATTTTAGAGGGGGTGGAAGGGACTTTTGGGACACCCTGTATAATAGTGTTAAGGTAGTGGCGGTGTGTGGGCTGAAACTTGGAAAGGAAGGCTAAATTTTGAAAAATGAGAAAGGGGCCTGGGGAATTTTCCTTCAGCCATGAAGGTGGAGCTTTTCTGCATTTTGAAAATGACCCTTAGAGCACAATTTTATTCCACCATTGCATATCATCCCCTCCAAAGAACGTAGAAATTTGGGGCGGGGGAAGTGCCCCCCCCCCCAAAGATTGCTCCTCGCTTCATGAACGTGTCACCTTGACTGATTTTTAAAGATAAAACTGAGACATGAGACGGCTCATTGAGGCAACAGAAGGCTGCATCTTCAATTAGATCTTCGTCTATGATCTTCGGTAAAGACCGATAACGCCAGTGTTTTAAACAACCAACCAACCTCACTTCAATCAGATAAAAAGCGTAACATATAATCTCGTTTGTTATGGGGCTAATTTCTAAGAATCAATCGAAATTCTGAAAACTCAAAATCTTTGATGAACGTTTGACAGTTGATAAACAAAAAAATGAGGGCCTCGGTTGAATGAATAAAGAAAAATGAACCATAACAAATCATAAGTGCAAACTTATCAATATTGTGTTATTCATCGATCACCAGTGGCCCGTTGAATGTTGAGATGTCCCTCTCTCAGCTCCTTTTTGATTGGCTCCAAAATTTCGACACTCTCCACCAAAAAGTTTAACGTCTTAGGATTTAAACCGTTGGTGCTTTTCCATCGACTTTTTCTTGAACAACATTTCTTACTTTCCCTGAATTTTTATCCTTTTTTTAGTTTCCGGTCAAAACAAATCCCTTGAAATAATTTTTCATTCCTCGGCTTACACAAATTTGGTAAACTGTCCGTCGCAACAGACAGCTCAAGAGATTTCAAAAATTTAATCGACTAATAAATCGACAAAATAACTTACATAGCAATGATCGATTTGCTTGCGTTAAAGTTAGTTTCCGTGCAAGCGGGGAGTCCGAGTTTACTTAAATTAATGTAAACTATGAACAAAAATTTGTCATTTCCAAGATGAAGTGAGGGGCTTGCAGGACAAGGCGCATGAGTGTAAGTAGTAGTGGTAGTAAAAAAATTGAGACATTAATGATTTTAAGAATTTATAGTCTTAATCCATATTTTGCGAAAAATTCACTCCCAAATTACATTTTATAAACATCAAAAAGTAATTCGAACTTTCTTTCCGCCATGAGAATCCATGTACTTTCGAAACTTCAAACACGCATTTCTCGAGATAGCAAAAACTGCACTCATGCACTTTGTCCTCCAAACCCATCAACTGGGATTCTTAGAACATGTTGAATGATGGACATGTTGAACATGTTGATTCGTGAGATGTGGACAGAAAAATAAATACTGTTGTTTACTCAAATTCTTCCTCCGCCTGGTGGTTTATCTCTTTTTAAGGGTCGATTACTGACACCACAGGAGAGAAAGAAACCAAATTATTCGGGTAATTTCTGAGCTGGAGCTCCTACATTTTATTGGAAAATGAAAGCTGCTGCAAAGACGCGCTTCTGTGGACTTCGGCCATTTCGGAAATAAATTAGAGTTGGTCAAACGACACGGGTGGGTCCAAATCTGTAACATCCTCCCGCATCGTCAAATTAATTTATGACTGCAGAGGGCGGAAGTGAGGCAAAATAACGACCCGTTGCCTGCTCGAGCAATTTAACAGCTTGAATTAAAATTACATTCTGCAGAGTGACTCAAATTTAGAGAAAAAAAACAAGATGTGGTCAGTTCTTTCACCAGTCTCCATCTATCTGTTTCTCTTTGACTTTCGTTAAAGGCCACTTACCGAGTAGCAATCAATATTTCACACCAAAAAAGTGTGACAGATTCTTAGTTTTTCCCGACAGTGAGCAAATTTCACAACAGTCTGATTTTTTTCGTTAAATAAAGTTTTATACGTCATCATTACACTTAGCATGGCCAAAGTTGACTCTACAAGCCCTTGCCTCGTTGACATTGGTGGTATTCTACAGGATGATCTCCTATTTTGGCGTATTTTTTCGACGAGTAAGTTGTTTATAATTAGGGGCAATTCATCAATTACGCGCCGCATTTGCAGATTTTTGACACCCCCCCCCCCCACCTAAAGTTCCGTTAGAAATTCGCTCCCAAATTCCAATTTTTAAGCATCAAAAAGCCAGTTTGAACTTTCTTTCCGTCATGATTGATAAATTAGTAATTTTGTCACTGTAACATGTAATTTCGAAACTTTCATCAGGTATTTCTCGAAGTAGCAAAAACTGCACTTAAACGCGACTTGTCCTGCAAGCCCTTCAAATCTTGTTTCCTTTTCCCTTCAAGTTTACAACGGGCCAATCCACTCCAACCGGCGTAAATTTTCCCACGAGGGATGATGAGGAGCTCAGTAGTGAAACGTGAATCATTAGCCTTCGATATTTTCCCATTTGACGCTACGATAAAGAATCGATCATCGTCAATCGATTATATTCGATCATTTTTCATGGGTTTATATGACAGATCGATAGATTCATCGCAAAGGACGCCGCTCGGCTAAAATGGCTCAATTCAAAGGATGCATTACATGACGACGAAAAAGTTTACTCCGTGATGGACACTCCTTGGCGTCCTCTCATACCCACACGTCCGGCCCTGTTAACTCGAAAAGCCGGGAAGTTCTCGTTCCACGTGCTAAACGTTCAACTTTCGGTTGACTCCAACTTTCCGCTTTTCGTTTTTTGCGTCGCGTCCTTGTGAGTGCCAAGGCACTCTGTGAGTCTACACCTCCGTGAATAGTGAATAGGCAGTTACAGACACTCGCCACCTCCGAGCGGATAAGTTTCACGCTTGCTATGTTGGACATACTGTGTGCTTGTCGCAAGTCTCGACTTTTCCTCTCATTTTTGACGTTTACGTCGCATGCGGATACAGTTTCCACCCCATTTGTCATCCAATTTCGTGGCCACTTTATGGTTCACAATGGAAAAAAAAACCACATTGGATCTAGAGTCCAGACTCTTAAAATCATCGACAAGAAAAAGTACTCTTGATTCAATCAGAATCTAGCTTAAATCAAGAACCAAGCCTCTTGATTTAAGCGGATTTCGTTTTGATTCAAGCAAAACTCCGATTGAATCAAGAGTATTTTTGCTTGTCAATGTTTTCAAGAGTATGGACTCTAGATCCGATGTGTTTTTTTCCAGTGCACCGAACAAATTTTTTCTCGAGATATTATTTTGACTTACACCGTCGTTTCTTGGTGACAATTTTTTTTTTTTTTTAAAAGTTAAATCCGTGCGGATTTATCCGAAAGTCATTTTTTTTAGTTGAAGAAACGTTGTTTCTTTATCGTTAAGTTTAAATTAAAAAAAACTATACCGTTAACGATAGCAATAACTTTGCTTTAACTCAATAAAACTGACTTTACGTGGCTTTCAATTTAAAAAAAAAATTGTCGTCGAGAAACTACGTTTTAGGTCAAAATAATATCTCCAGAACGGTTGAATTTCACCGTAGGTTCCTTAATGATGTACTTACTGCATGTGAAAGGAGGTTTCATTGTATCCTCCTCGAGGAGAGTAGCCTCTGCGCCTGGATACAACTATTCGTGTTCTGCGATGAACGGAGTTGCATAAACAAAAAATTGAAGGCGCAACGCGAGGCCTGCATCAAGGCTACATGTTCAGGTGTCAGGCCTAACAGTGACAGGGTTTCCGGAAATTCCAGGCTTGTAGACACCCTGCTTCCTGAAAGACTCGGTCCAGTTGATTCCATGCGGACTCCAGTTTGGCAACGGAGAAGGGCCGAAAGTGGGGTTGGAACCCGGGGCAGGTGGGGAGGGGATGGTCCAGATTCGCGTATTTTAACGACACATAAATTTTACGATACAACGGTATAATTGGGCTCCTTTTATGGGTCGTCTTGCTCCCGCCGACGCGGACGCGAAACGGGCGGCCAAAGTTCGTCAACTCCGTCCATCGCGCGTCCAGTCCGTGTGTCCCGTCCCGTTTCGATTCGATCCGACTCAGCACGGATTTAACTTCAACTGCACCGGCATTGCTCATCTTCACGGCTCTCACCAGCCACCAATACAACCACAGACAATATATTTGGACGTATTTCTGCCAAACGGAACTATGTGCACAATGACGTGAGCCCAGTTATGCATGTCTTCTAATGGGTCTCAGGGCTCATGTCTTAATGCGCATAGTTCCGTTTGATAGAAATACGTCCATTTCAGGGACCCCGCGCTCCTATCTTCCGTAGGGTGTCGAAGGACCTCTCGGAAGTTACCGGTCAACGGTTATATTTGCCTAATGATCAGTGATGACCAAAGAGTTGAGCGAGTAGTGAAGCGATCCTAAAAGACTTGCTTGGCGAAGCCCTCGCCCCGACATTCGTTTGTCATCATTGGGCGAATTTCATCCGATTTTTTTTCCCGAACACGTTGTTCATCAATCATCACTGGGTGGAAAGTAGTGTTGACCAGAGTTGACCTCCGAACGTCACGGGATCGTGGTCTGTGGCAGCGCAGTCTTAAGCATTATCGGAGGAAATTTGAAAGATCAGTCTACACTGAAAAAAAAAGTTCGGTAAATCCGAACTAGTTGGGATCATATGGAACCAGGTTTTGTTAGGTACACACAACCGAATATTCGGTCTGTTCAACCGAATTGTTCAGTTTGCGCGACCGAACCATGATAAATTCTTACAGTTCGGTTAAGTGGACCCAACAGTTCGGCTGAGCAGACCGAATAATTCGGTCGTGTGTACCGAACAAAATCGTGGTTCCATATGATCCTACACTGAAAAAAAAATCTTGGTGTATTTACTAAGAAAAGGGTAAAATTACCAAGAATTCAGGGTTCTATTTGATCCCAGTATTTTCTAGGTAAAATTATCATTTATGGAATTTGTAATTTTACCGAGAAATCTCGGTAATTTTACGAGACCGCGGTAAAAACGCCAATATTTTTTATCGACTGTAGTAGAATTACCGAGATAAAATGGCAAAGTTACCGGGAATTGATTACCAATAAAAGTGGTATTCTTACCTGAAAAAAACAGTAAAAATACCGGTTTATAGGTAAGCTTACCAATCTGTCTTGGTAAAATTACCAATAATTGGTAAAAAAAGTGAGATGGTAAAGGTACCAACGGACCTTGGTAAAAACGCCGAGAATTTTTTTTCAGTGTAACTAGTTCGGATTTACCAAACTTTTTTTTTCAGTGTAAGCGCCAAGTTTCTAGTGGATTAACACCTTAAAAAATGTAGAGAATGGGCCTGTTGCACGCAAGAGATACAGCCAAATACATAGAAATATACACTTTTCAGTGAAATTTGCATCAAAACGACGTTGGACACGTCAAAAAAGTCTGCAATCCACTCCTGAGCGCGCAATCTGCGTAGTTGGTAAGACGCTTTTTTAAATTTACCATATGCGGGCGAAGTCTATCGACATTTTCAACCATTTTCTCTAATTTGACGGTTCGGGGAAAAAGGAGCGTCAAACTGAAACTTTCGTCAAGAAATTATTTAGATGAAATTTCATACCACGACCAATCGTAAGGAAAAAGAGGTAGGCTCTACTACGGACGTTGTGACTCACCTGGAACAAATAGAAAGAAAAAAAGCAATGCATTAGAAAAATCCTACTGACAGTGAAAAATATAAACAGAGTGCTAAACATAAACGATAGGCTTGGTTTGATTTGCTTTGCTTAGAAAGTTCATTTGCTTAACGGACGAATCTTAGGATATACGGATCCTAGAAACAAATGTACCGTTACGTAAACCGAACAGTGCGGCCGATGTAGGACACTGTACTTCCAGTTATTGTGGTCAAACCTTTTATTTCAGTGTAGACATGATGTCAAACTTTTTCCACAAACTCAAAGCATCCTTTTAAGCCTTTTAACACTTAGACTATGAGATAAATACAGAAACTCTAATTAAAACAGAGAGCCGTGTGATGTAGGAGACTGCGCTCGGAGGGAAAGAGTTGAAGTGTTCACACATTAACTTCGAAAGCTGAGAGCGACACGAGCGATCCGTGAGGAGAAAAGCGGACGATGCATTTCCTTCTCATCTTCGAGAGCTTATTTCTTCCCAGCGGGCTGATTAGTGAAATTTATAGACAAACTAGTAGGCATAAAAGAAATAGCGTAAATGGGGCGATCCTATTGCTGGAATGGAGATGTTGCATGTGTGAGGAATTTGCGATTTGGTTGTTTATTCTTGTGTAAAAGTTCGCGAGAAACACGATGGTGCCACTGGTTTTCCCTGAAATCAATTCTCAAGCTCAAAAAAAGCTCTCAAATTGAGGCCAAAATGGAGGGAATATCCCACGCTATCATGAGAGTCCACCTCTACATCAAGACAAACTCTCCATGCAAAGATAGGGAGCAAATACATTGACAGGGCTACCACTTTATTTGGGGACTCCACAACTAAAAACACGGCAACCCTGCTAATGTATTTATTCCCTATCTTTGCATGGAGAGTTTGTCTTGATGTAGAGGTTGACTCTCAGGTAGCGTGGGATATCCCCTCCATTTTGGCCTCAACTCGAGAGCTTTTTTTTGAGCTTGGCAGTTGATTTCAGAGAAAACCAGTGGAGGAACCAGTCTTGTTTCTCGCGAACTTTTACGTAAGAATCAGTAGTCAAATCGCAAATTCCTCACACATGCAACATCTCACTTGGGTGGTTGAAATGGACAAAGGAGGTGATTGATAGACTAACTAACGGCAACAGACAAGATACCCGACAGTAGTTAGTCCATCATTTCCTCCCTTTGCCTCTAAGAGCCACCCCTTTCAGACAATTGCTCCGTACTCCCTATGTCCCATTTGCCTATGGCTTTGTCTGTCAATTTCAATCATCAGCCCGGAGCTAGTGCTATACTCCCATTCTACGAGCTGATAATTGATATTGATGGACAAAGCGGTAGACATAAAAGACATAGCGAAAACGGGCGATCCTATTGCTGGAAGGGGGTGGTTAAAATGGAAAAAGGAGTGATATACTAACTAACGGCAGCAGAAAAGATACCCAACAGTTAGTCCATCATTTTCCCCCTCAGCCTCTAAGAACCACCTCTTTCAACCAGTCGCTCCGTACTCTCTATGTCTTCTTTGTCTCGTCACCGTGAATAATCATCCCAAAGCTAGCGCTTCACTCCGATTCTGCTAGCTGATAATTGGAATTGATGGACAAAAATCGATAGACAAAAGCGACAAGGAAAAAATGAAGCGATCATATTGGTTAAAACGGGTGGTTGTTATAAACTAACGATCGACTAACTTTATAAGGTCTCTCGTATGTTGCTCGACTCACTTTTTCCTCAAGTTTGGACGATCACGAATTCTCCTCGGCTCCATGCGGTAATCCGTCGATATTGAAAAGCGCAAGCATGGAGACCAACCTGCCCTGTTTGATGAGGATTTTGATTTGATTGTGTACATCCGAATTGTCTTCATCACCGACAGGAAGCCAGATAGGTTTAAACCGCTTTCAAGGTTTCCGCCCCCGCTAGCATCCTCGCTGTTGCTACTTTCATCCAATGTCAACTTGAGAGCATTCTAGCAACGAAAACAAGCAGTTCCAACGCCCAAGCGTTGGAGGGCGCTTCTTTGACAAAGCATATTACTACCAACTTATGTACCCGAAGACTGACGAAGATGGAATTTAAAGTGGGATTCTTTAACCGCAAAACCCTTCAAAACTTCAGATCGACCGCGAAGATCTGAAACTTTCCACAAGCACTTTGGGATGAATTTTAGTTGGTGGTGAATGGAAACATAAAGGATGCACTGTAAATCAGACGACGGGAAAGAGCGGCGGAACCTCTAAAGCTGGTGCGTCAACGCGATCTAGCGGACAGCGGCGTCGCGACGCCGCGAGGTAGGGCGCGCAGGTCGCGGGGGAGCGGGGCCGCGTGAAGAGGAGTTCAGCAGTGGGGAGGGGAAGCGCGGGTCGCGGGGAAGAGAGGGACCGGCCGGCCGGCGGTGACATCGGCCATGGATGAAAATATAGGCAGCGCTAATGTCTCCGCTAACTGGAGTTGGGGGTCCTTATTCATTCTCTTGGTCCATGACATAACCTTAAACCTTCCGCTCAATGCCGCAAACAGCTGACGTGTCGATGCTGCGCCAAGAAAATGAACCAATCACAAAGTAGCACAGTAATACGTCACTAAAACGAAGAGATCACGTGACTGTTCGTAATATTTTCAAATCGATCTGAAAGTACTGCCTCGGATATAAATATTTAAAGCATAAGGAGGCCCTAAAATACTTTAACCAGGTAATACGTCCGTGCGAGATTGTTATGCTTAAAAGCAAAACATTTCACGAAAACTTTTACGAATACCAGATGCAGAAAAAAATCCAATTTTCCCGGGTGTACCAGAATGGCGTCATTACCCATAAGGCAAAAGGGCATGTAGTATAGTACATGTTACATCGGGGGAGTCGAACGGTTGGAAAGGGCGCATCTGGTACCCAGAAGCGCCCAAAATGAGAAAAATCGCTGTAGAGGCACGTCAACCTCAGTCTTACATTGATGAAAAAAAGGCCAAAAATTGGATCACTGGACGAGGTTGCCACGGTGGCATTTCCACTGGATAGTAAATTAAATTCCCTGTCATTTTTCTGATACATTTTGGCGAAATTCCCTAACAGTTGAAGAAATGCCAGATGGTTAAAAAGAAATAATTAGAAATGAATTTCAGGCAAAATTTGTTGTTCAAAACGTTAAACCTATTCTAAAGGGCAAATAAAGATGACCTACCAATTTTTCCTACATTTTCTTCATTTTCCCTGACGTTTCCAGGTTTTCACTGACTTTTTAAAATTTTCTAACATTTCCCGATACTTTCTGACTGTGGCAACTCTAACGGGACGTAGAGCTTAACTTCATTTTGATTATTGTAAAATTTACAGAGCTGGCGACTAATGATTTTACATCTACCGTCGAGGGTAGTGCAAGGGTCCGGAATATACTGCTTCCTTTAAAGCCATGGCCGGGGCTTGTGGCTGGAGAGGGGGGGGGGGGTCTGAAGCTACATATTGAAAAATTCCCTCCAGAGCAGCATGTCTCTGGCTTTGCCATGAATAGATGCACCAAACTTTCGACCAACCTTTGCGCGTTGTCAAATTGATCGCTTCATTCGAGTCGAGCTTTGGCTTTATTTCATCTATTATACTTCCTTTCTTTAATATATATTTCGCGAATTGAGCGTCTTTTTGAAGACTATGAATGTTTCGTCATTCACCGGCGAATAAACCATACTTCGTTCAAAGTTAACTCCTAAAATTGTGGTGTTACCCCGATTTGTTGGATGATACGGGCATTTCCAACTAATAATGGTAGTAACGCAACTCAAATTTGGGGTATTAGTATCGGAACATGTGGGTAAGTAATCCAATTTATCGGGGTACTACCACAATTAATTGGAAATGCTCATATCAATCGACAACCCTCATCTCCTTGTTTTTCATGCACAAAAACTCAAAATTTAGCATGTACCAACATTTTGAGACAGTAGCCATACCCAAACCCCAAACGGGTGAGTTTGTAAATCAGCCAGATAAAGTAGTTCCTCAATGCATAAATGAATCAGTGAGTTCGAAAACACACCAACTCGGAAAAAAAAATTGTTCAAGAAACACCTAAAACTGCGCAGCGGGCGAAGAAGTTAGTTTAAGAAAAACCTTTTTGGTGCCAAAGGACAAGTACTTAGAGACTTTGTAAAATGACACATGTTTGATGACAGAGAATTAAGCGTTTAAAAATTTCCGAGTTGGTGTGTTTTCGTTCTCACCGACTTTCAGATACTGATTTTTCATAGTCTGCCCTGAAAAATTTATATTTTTCGACCTGAGTAACGCTTGAACATTTATATAACTTGTTGGTACAAAGTATAATGAACCGAAAAAAGAAAAGCGCAAGATCGGATGGTCACCCGTTTCCCTTGAAATGGCCAAAAATTATGGTATTTCCAATGAAATACTTCGATTTTTCCCTTTTCCCGTCGCTGTTTCGAGCACTTCCGATTGCAATTTCGAAATTTCCTTTTGCGTGCAGATGCTTCTATCCATAAGTGTTACTAAACCGTAAAAAAGTGAAAATCGAAAATTCCGAGTTGGTGTGTTTTCGAACTCACTGATTCAAATGCGATTCATTCATAAATAGACGGCATTCAGCAGAAATGATCCAAGCCACATTAGCTAGTGCCAAAAACTGGGTAATTTACTTTTTTAAAAAGGAGAGTTGCTGCGGATTCCTTTGAACTTTTCAAGAGATTTGCTTCGTGCTATGACGAAAATTCACTGAAATTTGCACGAAAATCCGAAAAACCGTTTTCATTGGGCGATTTTATAAATCAAATTGCCCAATGAAATTTGGCAAAACTGATGTGGCTTGGTTCCTTCTTGCTTAACACGCTCCAAATCAGCTCAGATTCCGACGCCTCTGCTCCTTTCCCGCAGATCGAAATGTTTTTCCGTTTTTAGCTGAGACCTGGCAACATCCTGGCGTGCCGCGCGATAGCTTAGAAAGCTTCATTAAAATGACGGGAATTGTGACACAATTGGACGCATTTCTGTCAAACGGAACTATGTGCATTTAGACATGAGCCCTGAGACCCATAAGAATAAATGCATAACAGGGCTCACGTCATAAGCACAATGCACATAGTTCCGTTCGGCAGAAATACGTCCAATTGACACTGAGCCTCGGGAGATATAAACATTCGCGCAAAGACTTAGGGAAGTTCGAGGGACTTATATGTAAACAATAGGTCTTTGCGAGGGCGGGGGTGGGGGTGCCATAAACAGAGCACTAAGCAAAGTGCATCGAGTGTGCCGTATGCGCAGATAATGAAAACTGGTTGCCGTGCTGCCATCATAGATTTCCCCGTTTTCCCAGCGCGATGCTTCAGCGGCCGAAAGATCGGGGCAGAATAGAAATCCCTGAATTCTTGCCTACCCACGGCTAAAGAGACTTTAATATCCGCTGTCTCTCATGAGATAGATTTCTATTACTCTAAGCGGAAAGTCGGTGTTGAAGTTTTTCACAGCAAACGTTGTCGTACAGAGTAGTATTCTATGACAATTCATTTAATTTTGTGTCGACAGAACCCTGACGTAATGTATACCCTGCTAATCGATCCTTTTCCTGAGGTTTAAAAGACGGATGGATCGATTTAAGTGCGCCATGGGGTCACTCAGAAGTTGTTAATCTTTTTCTGATAAAATATACTTCGTTCTTCTCAGGGAAGATAGGATTGTTTTTTCCTAAAATGTACGGTTAAACTAGATTGGATTTCATTCCATTCCAAATTTCCAGTTTCAGCCGTTTTTCGTCCTTACATGTTTTAGGGGTGTTCCATGGAGTTGGGACATTTTACCGAATCCCAAACTTGAAAAATTGCAACATTTCCGGTTTCAGCCGTTATTTATCCCTCCTCCCTGTCCTATCCTGTAGGGTGTAAGCACTCCTTAACATTCGGGTATCCCATTTCGGGCGAACGGTAACATAGGGCAACATCGTCGCCGAGCTGCAGCAATGCACCAATTGCAACCTGCACCGCTCGCACATTGCACACCGCATCCGACCCCCCCCCCCCCCCCCCCCACCAGCCTCACCACCTCTTCCTCGGCGACCGTCCCAGGATTGTTCAGAGCAAACACACTCGACCCGACCTGGAAAAGCAGGAAAAGTAACTGCTTCAATCATACTAAAACCTTCGTCTTCTTGAGATTGTCGAATCCGAGAGGAGGGACCGAAGATACTGTTGCCGTGCTGAGGAAGAACGCCGTAAGAGCTGTCAGACGTTGCCATGTTTCCTTCCATTAAAACCGAATTCACGTAAATAAATGGGGGTATAAAATTCAAAAATTCAGATGATTTTGTTCGGAATGCACTCAAAAATATCTGAAAACCGAGCTGCTTGCTATATTAACGTGCTAAGGAAGAACGCCGTAAGAGCCTACAGACGCTGCCACATTTCCTTCAATAAAAACCTAATTGACTAGGAAAATCTGTAATACTTTTCTTCAATTTTTTCAGACAGTTTCGTTCGCAATTTCATCCAAAACGTCTGAAAATTTCAAGGAAAAATATGCATATAAGTTTCTTCAAAAAGCCACGTTTTATCCAGAGAAATTTGGCAACTCTCGAATGTTCATACGGCGTTCTTCCTCAGCACGGTAGACTATTCCTACACTATCGTTCTAAGGAAAACGCCGTATGAACATCCGTATGTTGCAAAAGCTCCCCCTTAGAAACATTTTCATTCGAGGACAAGTTATGAATATTTTTCTTTGAAATTTTCACATACTGTAGATTGAATTGCGAATGAGAGTATATGATGAGTTGAGAGAATAATTTCCACAAAGATTCCTTGAAATTTCGTATTTAATCGATGGGAATTCGGCAACGTCTAAAGGCGTATACGTTTCTTTTTTTTTTTTTTTTTTTTTTTTTTTTTTTTTTTTTTTTGTACGGCAGGACAGAACTACATCAGGCTCACACCGGGGAAAAAAAAAGTTCAGTCAACGATATTGAAGTTCAGTTCCACAGCGTTACAAACAGGGAAAAATATCACAGTTTCACCGACTGCGAACATTATGAACTTCAGTGGAACAGAAAATCAGGAGCACGTCAGGGTTCGTGCAGCCCCCCCCCCCCCCCCCCCCCGTTCGTCCGAAAAAAGGATGAGGAAAAGAGGAAGAAAGAATGGAGGAAAGGAACGGAGAAAAGGAGAAGGGAGGCAGCTGATATGGATTACATTTTGCAAAAAGGAATCAAGAGCATTCCTATGTTGCTAGGATAGTGCAACTTACATTCTTTGCAATAAAATAACTGAAATCGCCATGGCCGGATTTACCTACTTACCGCCCATGGGCCGCCTGCATTTTGCCGCCCTCTTCTTTTTCATTTTGAAACATCAATAAAAACCACCAAGTGAACGTGCCGGAGGGAAAAGGGTGCATAAGACGCGTTCACTCGTGTTGGGCACATTTTTTGCGTACGCCCTGTCAACACTACTAGCAAAGTTCACGGAACTTCGCGCGAAAAATCAGTTCCGTAAACCTATCTCTGTGGAGACAAGGCCTTTCATTTGTAAGAAATGAACTAAAAAATTAAGAAAGAACAAACATAAATGTGGTTTAATAATTTTAACTTCCGCCGCCTTGCCGCGCTGACCACACTGTATTTGGCGCAATGCGTGAAGTATTCATGTAGTCTTGTAGGCACTGTGCGTTTCACGCCGCGCCGACCGCTGTTGACCGTACTGTGTTTGACGCAATGCGTGAAGTATTCACGCAGTCTCGTAGGCGCTAATATGTGTTACATGCCGACCGCCGCCGCGTCGAGGGCTTTTCCTTTTCATCTCAAGTCCTCGTCATCGTTTCTCTTTGCGCCGCGCTGCTCCAGGCCAAATTACGTGTTTGCTTTCTCTCTTAACTCAACTAATTAAAGGTGCGCAGTCTTTTGCATCACCAAAATACGACAAAATTAGAAATTAATGAACTCTCAGGAAATGAGAGATTTTGTCACCTTTTCTTGTTTGTAATTTTTTTCTGAATCCGATTTTTTTGTACCTGCGTTTAAAAAAATTGCAAAATTTGCCGCCCCCTAATTTTGCCGCCAAGGGCCGCGGCCCAAGTGGCCACCCCCTTAATCCGGCCCTGGAAATCGCGCAAAAAATTGAACTTATACAGATCAGTTTATACTTGAAATGTAAAACCAGTTGCACGATCTTAGCGACATTGGAATGATCTTGATTCCTTCCTGCAAAATGCAATCCACATGAGGTACTTGCACTGAAAAAAAATTCTCGGCGTTTTTACCAAGGTCCATTGGTACCTTTACCATCTCACTTTTTTTACCGATTATTGGTAATTTTACTAAGACAGACTGGTAAGCTTACCTAAAAACCTGTATTTTTACTGTTTTTTTCAGGTAAGAATACCACTTTTATTGGTAATCAATTCCCGGTAACTTTGCCATTTTATCTCGGTAATTCCTCCATAGTCGATAAAAAATATTGGCGTTTTTACCAAGGTCCAGTAAAATTACTGCGAAAGTTCAATAGGTAAAATTATCAATTCCATAAATGGTAATTTTACCAAGAAAAAACAGGGATCAAATAGAACCCTGAATTCTTGGTAATTTTACCCTTTTCTTAGTAAATACACCGAGATTTTTTTTTTCAGTATGTTTATGATGAAATTGACTCAAAATGCATTGTGGATGCTTTGAAATTTTGAAAATTTTCTGAAGAGGATAGCCCCAAGCCCCCCGTTTCAACCTCCGCTCCCCGTTCGAAGTGCCTGGAACCGCCTACGAATAAGAGAGGGGACGGAGGGAAAAATTCGGGAACGCGTTGATCAAACATTAGAAAAAACGTTCAAACTGTGCGATCTTTTTTCCCGTTCGTGACATCCATGAGCCGACCTCGTCACCTACCGGCCGAAGTGTCACAAGCGTCATGCGACATTTCAAAATTCCCGCCGCCAATTTATTTTTTTACAGAGAAATCGTTGGTTAAATCTAGAGTCCCTTTATGCTGAGAGTCAAGACAATTCGGCTCATGGATGTCACAAACGGGAATAAAGATTACAGAAATTCAACGTTTTTCGTGATCTTTGATCGGCCCATTCTCAAATGCCTTTCTCCGTTCCTCCTCTCATTCCGTTTGTTCCTTGCCGAACCCGTAATTCCCTGGTCCATTCCAGATTATAATCTTTGCAATTGGTGAAAATGTAATCTTTATTCCCGTTTGTGACACTGTGGAGGCCTAAAATACGGGAACCAATCAGAAATGGATTCAAATTGTCTTGACTCTCAGTATAAAGGAACTCTAGTTAAATCTGTTAGAAGATTTCACTGAAATTCATCGGTAGCACAATGAATGTACGGTGGAAGTTTCGGACAGCTTCGTGGAACAACTTCTCTGTAAGAAAATACACTGAAAATAAATTCTCGGCGTTTTTACCAAGGTCCGTAGGTACCTTTACCATCTCACTTTTTCTTACTAATTATTGGTAATTTTACCAACAAAGACTGGCAATCTTACCTAAAAACCGGTATTTTTACTGTTTTTTCAGGTAAGAATACCACTTTTATTGGTAATCAATTCCCGGTAACTTTGCCATTTTATCTCGGTAATTCTACCACAGTCGATAAAAAATACTGGCGTTTTTACCACTGTCCAGTAAGATTACCGAGAAAGTTCAATCATTTAACAGAGATTTCTCGGTAAAATTACCAATACCATAAATGGTAATTTTACCGAGAAAAAACTGGAATCAAATAGAACCCTGAATTCTTGGTAATTTTACCCTTTACTTAGTAAATACACCTAGATTTTTTTTCAGTGTAAAATGGCGGCGGACATTCTTAAACGTCGCATGGCGCTCGTGATACTTTGGCCGGGAAGTGACGACTTGTCCTCAATCTCCCTATGAAGGGAATCGAAGGACCTCCATCTTGAAACTACCCCTATTTAAGTTGGGTCCCCGATTGGCGCTTCGCGAACCACTTAGCGGCGCACAGTGGATCGAGTCAATAAGAGAAGTCGGACATGACATTTTTAACTAAAATTGCAAATTTCGATGTTTAATTCTTTACATTTTAAATTTTAAGAATTGCACCTAGTAGGAAATTTCACGAGGAAACCGATGGAACCACTTTCAAAATCTCAAAAGTCTGTATGAATGAAGTTTTGAGCTTTTGAAGTTTCCGAATATTGTCCAACTTCCCCATTGACGCGGACCACTTAGCGGCGCGCAAAGTGGAGCGAGCGGCGAAATCACGTGGATGTGACTATTCGCTTGAATGGCGACGGATGCAGTGACCCACTCAAGTTTGGCAAGCTCCTGCCTCACGGTTCACCCCCTCCCCCGCCGGCGCCCCCTCCGCCGGCCCTCGGACGAATATCGACCGCCCCTCGTTATGATACGCTTAAACGTACCTCTCTCACTTTCATCCCCCGGCCCCTCTCTCTCGGGCTCATCCCTGGACGATGTGTTCTTCTCTTTCTTGGCTCATCCGCCGATCGCCGCATCCCTTCGGGGATTATCTCTCTCTCCGTCGCGATCCTTCCGATTCGGCAACACTCGGCCCCGTCCCTTCGGACGCATGTCCACGGTGGCAATGAAAATTTACCGGAAAAATCAGAGAACCTGTTCCAGAAACCGGGAATCTCTTTCATTGACCAGATAATATCAACATCAGGAACATTAATTAATTAAAATTTTGAATAAGCGCCAAAGAAATGGCCGTAAGATTAATTAAAATCGATATTCATACCTGACAGTCTGGAAAATTATATTCTTTTCCCCTAGAAAATCCCGGGAAATTAGGAGAAACCGAAGTTTTCTCCTACTTTCCCAGGATTTTCTAGGGGAAAAGAATATAATTTTCCAGACTTTTAGGTATGAGTATCGATTTTAATTCATCTTACGGCCATTTTTTTGGCGCACATTCAAAATTTCAATTAAAAAATGTTCCTGATGTTTATATTATCTGGTAAATGAAAGAGATTCCCGGTTCTGGAACAGATTCCCTGATTTTCCCGGTAAATTTTCACTCCCTGATGAATCCCGGGTTTTCCTGGTTTTTAAAAAACTAGACACCATGATCTAAAAACGCGTATCTCCTGTGTGGCGTTTCAAAATCTCCGCTCCAATTTTAATCATTTAGGTTAAAAAACCAACATTACTCCTTGAAAATTTCACAAAATATCCTTCACGGATTGGTCCTTCACAAGGTTGATGATAAAGCCTGGATGCAATTATTCGTGCTTGGGTGATGTTCATATTGCATGCAGGCTTAAATGAAGGCGCTTTGCTTTTGGCAGTGACGCACGCTCAGTTTCGGAAGAATTCGGATGACCGAAATAGTCATAAAACAGGTAATTCTTCATGAGTACAGAATTTGAACGGAAATCCTGAATTGTGTCACGGGAAAATTCTCGATGGTCCCGTCGCGGAAAAACGACAACGAAGGGACGAAACAATTTTGCATACGACAGTATTCGGAGTTGGTGACAAGGAAGGCTGGCCTTAAAAACCACCTGACTCAGTCTTCTCTCATTCTAAAAAATGGTGCAGATTACCCCTGAAAGGGGCTAACACCCCGGGAAGAAAAATGAAAAGGACAGCATGGCCTTGTTTAAGGGTGAGATAACCCATTTTCCCCCTTTTCAGATGGAGAGAAAACGCCGTTCAGCACAAGACGGCAACAGCTCACCACAGAAGAGGGAAAGACGGAGAAAAATCGGCTCTACTTAAGACTAATTTACTTTCGAGTGTTTCCCTCTTACGGAGCCGTTGAAAAAAGAGGAGAGAACTTTTGACGATTTGAACCCGAATTAACCTACTTATGGGATCTCATTCATTTTCGCACGTCGGTGCGTAAAGATGTGATTGCCTTGGAGTTCCGTCCTCCCCTTGAGCTGACATTCATTCGCTTTTCCACTTCTCTTTCAATTGATTCCAGTGTTGTGGCAATGTGGCTAGGAGATCTCATTTTCATTGAACTTTGCCGAAAATTCATCCAGATTTCTATGGGTTGATTATTGAAATTAATAGACAAGGCAGTAGACAATGAATACAAAGGGAATATGAAGTAATCCTATTGGTTGGAATACTGAAAAAAAGTCTCTGGGATCCAGAGTCAAGACTCTTATAAAATTTGACAAGTAACAATACAAAATGTGAATGGTCTTAACTAGTGTTGTACCTAACAGCGTATCTCTTGAATGGAAAATTGTGCTTGAATGAGCTTTTTCCCTCTGTATAGAGATTTTCAGCTTAAGGCTGATGTTTAACGCACGTTGGCTAAAAAATTCCTACTTACTGTCCAAGAAAAAATACTCTTGATTCGATCGGATTTTTGCTTGAATCGAGAGCCAAGCCTCTTAATTTAAGCGGATTTCCTTTTGATTCATGCAAAAATCCGATCGAATCAAGATATTTTTTCTTGACAAATTTTTTAAAAGTCTGGACTCCAAGAGACTTTTTCCCCGTGAATGAGTGGTTGTTATAGACTAAGAGAAAAGAATGGACTAATTATAAGTACAGGATCTATCGTGGGTTGCCGTTATTAGATATATTACTGACCTCCGTTGTCTACTGCAACCGCCCGCTTCTACTAATAGAATCATTCTATTTTCTCTTTGTCTACTGTGTCAATTGCTTTTTCTACCGATTTCGATAATCAGTGCGCTGTAGAAACAAGTTTCCTGAAAGTTCCAGTTTTTGCTTAATCAGAGTGACTAAAATTCGCCAACTTATCCCATCGAAGATCTCTACTGACGTACTAAAAAGTACGATAAATTCACCTAAGGTCCCTCTTCACTGAAGTGCTTCTCGTTGAGATTTTCCGCCGAGGGAAACTTAGTCTATTCAGGGTTGCCATAACATTTAGAAAATGGTATTTTCTGAAATTTCCTTGACACATTTGAGGAAAATTCTCTGACAATTAAGGATATACCATAGGGCCAAAAAGACATAATTTGAAATAGTTTCCGGGTAAAATTTTTCGTTCCAGCCGTCACATCCATTCTATACAGAGAGCGGATAAAGGTAAATGAACAATTCTTCCCTGACAATTTCGACATCTCCCCTGACATTTTCAGGTTTCCCTGACTTTTTAATATTCCCAGACATTTCCCAGTATTCCCTGCCTGTGGCAACCCAGTCAATTTCCCCCAATAATAATGACTCATTAACCAAGCCGAGTCGGCAACGACGCACCCACCAATCAATATCGAAGAAAACAATCCTGCTCCGGAACTTGGATGCTGCTAACTCATTCGGGATCGGAAACAGTTGTAGCTCATCTGGTGCTCCCCCGCGCATCCCCCCAGCCCCTTGTTTAATTTTTATGGTTAGCTCCGCGCTTTTCTACAAGTCTAATCGCCTCACCGATCCTGATCTCAGAACCCCCTCCCCCTAGCCCCAAACCCCCCAACCCCCTCTAATCCCCCCGCCGAAAGCTCCTCTCATCCCGGCCGCACCACGCCGTTATCGCTCCGGTTTCGAACGATTTCCGAACGATTAACACGTTCCGCGCCTAATGAGGCCGTAAACGAGGAGATTCAGGAAATTAAGCTCAAAGCTAGCTCGGATTAGACTGCCGCGCTGAAGAAAAACGCCGTATGAACCTTCAGGCGTTGCCAAATTTCCGTTGATAAAACGCAAATTTCCTGATAAAATTATGAATAGTTTCCCTCTAATTTTTCGGATACTTTTGTTTGCGATTTCACCGAAAGTTCCTGAAATTTTCAAGGAAAAACATCCGTAACTTTTCTCGAATATAAACATTTTATCGAAGGAAATTTGGCAACTCTCGAATGTTCATGCGGTGTTTTTCCTTAGCACGGCAGTATAGACAGCCAGACTGCCGCGCTAAGCACGAACGCCGTAACATCACTCAAATATTGTCGAATTTCATCAGATAACATATTAATGTCCGAGGGAACTAACGCATATTTTTCCTTAAAATTTTCAGAAACAATAGATTCAATCGAGAGTAAAATTCTCTGGAAAATTCAAGGGTCAAAACAGACAAATTTCCTGGAAAATTCGTATTCCAATGGGATAAATTTGACAACGTCCCAGGGTCATAAGGCGTTTTTCTTCAGCACGGAAGAAGAGCTTCCGTATTTATTCCCTGATAGGGAGAAACCACCGAACTCGATGGAGAAATTCCGAGTAGAAACGAGATTTTTGCTCAGCACGAGGATAGTTTAGTTCCTTTTCGTCGGGAGTGACTTATGTTCATAATAAAACCGCCTACGAGACGAATAAAACCGATTCACTTCGGGGAATTATCAATTTTGTTTTGAAAGTTTCGTCTCTTGTATCGTTAATGCTCTTTTTAATCCTTTCGTTTCTTTGATTGCAACATTACGTCGTTCTTCTGACATTTTTTTGAATTATTCCCTTAAAATGTGTTCCTTACAGATAAAAATAACGCGTTTCTAAAACAAACTTGCTGTTGAAATTCCTATTAGGGTTGCTTGCATAGGCTTAAAGTGCGGCATTGGGTAAAAAAGGGCATTTCTCAGATACGGTGTTTCAGAATCTCGAGAGCTAATTTTCATTTTAGAGAGGAAAATATTGGGTAAATTTTCTGAAATTTTACGTATTTAGCACTATGAAATCATGAAGAATATTCAGGGGAGGTTACAAGAATTTACGTACATTTGCTTTAATTATACTGGGTGAAACGTTAGCGGAGATTTTGAGACACCAAACCAACCAAGAAATGCCCTTCTTGCACCAAGCGCTTCAATTCGTCGTTTGGCTGACATAAGGGCGTAACTACACATTGAAATGAGCCCTGAAAAACATTGAATTGTATGGAGGGTAGGGTTCATGTCAAAGTGTAGTTACGCTCTTATGGCAGGTAGGCGACAAATTAAACTAAGGCGTAGGTATGACACCTACCGAAGACTTCCAACGCTATATTTCACCGGCAGCGCGAATTGTGGAGTCAACCACTTGCAACTGGGTGCAACGATCGTTTATTGCCTTTTTTCACTCCCTCGTTTTTTGCCACGCGAATTGCCATCGCGTCATGTCGTCGACATCTAATTGGACTTTATTTTGCGATTGTTTTCGATACACGGGAACCCGACCATCCGATGTAAACAAAGAGGATAGGAATTACTACGTATTCTACATCGCCATTCTGAATTGAAAATAAATCGAAAAAGTGACCGAAACTCAGTGAACACCGGTCTCGGAACTCATCAATCAGAACATGGCGCCAGCTCTCCCATTTACATTACGACTCTGTGTACTCTACGAACTGCGTTCATTCAAGAAGTTATGAAAAATGTCTCCTGAAACATTGTATAAAGCTTCATGAAAGCATCTCTGGCCCCGGCGCGGCGCGGTTGAGTTCCCGTCGCGCGCTGCCTATGGAAGCGTGGCTTGAGGAGTCAGGGTTTTTGGCAATGAGCTTGTCCGGGCGGCGGGCGGCGCGCGCGGTGCGTGGCGCGTGCCCTACGCGCGCCGCGGCCGAGGCGTAGAGGACGGTCGTTCAACTCTGGCGGGCGCTCGCGCTCGCGCGAACCACCGTCCGTCGCGTCCTTTCGCCCACCACCGTTGCAAGGATCGCGAGGTATCCACCCAGGATACCATGAAATGTGCGGAAGAATTGAAAGATTGGAAATATCACTGAAATATTTCATGAATTTTCACGAGGCTGTGAAATAGTTCATATTTTTCAGGGGCTTGAGTAGGCAACCTGCACTCAAACACACAAAAATAGAAGAAAGTCACAATTTTTACATTTTGCGAGAGACGAAGAGGAACACGGAAAAAAAATTGCTGATTCAACAATTCAATTGCTAAGAACAGTGAGTGCAATGTTTCTACGCAGATTTTACAACAAATAAATGCTACTTAAACCACATTGTAAACTAATTTAATCACATTGTAAACTAATTAAACCACGGGGGTGGTTAAAATAGCATTATTTTGTTGTAAAAACTGCGTAGAAACATTGCACTCACTGTTTTTAGCTATTGAATTGTTGAATCAGCAATTTTTTTTTCCGTGAACCAGTATTTTTCAATATCTTTCATAACTTTCATATTTCACGTGAAATTTCAAGATTTTACTTTTCATGAAATTTTGCCGCCCTAGGTCCGGTGGTCACCCTGACAACACGGAAAAGAATGTTTTCGAATTGTTCCATTTTGATCTTTCAGGAACGCATTTTAAGAAATAATTGAACAATTATTGAAACAGTTGAGGCATTTTTATGCGTATGAGGCGTGCAATGCTGCTAAGGTTGTGCAATTTTTTATAGCGTTTGCGGCAGGTGAAATTCATTCACAGTCAACTTATTTCCTTAAAATAGTAAGGAAAACTCGGAGTAGATTCAGGGAAAAATTCATAGCAGAACTGTCGGATAAATTACTTACAAGAGAACTACGTTCCTCAGCCTTAGCAGTATTGGAAGTCTCATACGCCCTTTTACCGAGAAATTTCTCAATTTAAGGAAACAATTCGGGCCTTAAAATGATTCAGAAAAAATTTTCGGTCTCGGATTTTGGTTCACGGTACGAATTGCGCGAGTAAGGGGGATGCCCATCCCTTAAAAATACTCCGATCATGCCCAAATTTTGCACAGCTCTACTTTGGTATTCAGTCTTCAAGATTTTCTATTGGGACCCGATATTTTAAACACAAAAAGTATGTTGAAATGTCCGAAATTTAAATACTAAAAATCACAATTTTTATAAAAAAACGGAGAGGGGGGGGGGAGGGTGCGCTGGCCGACAATTTTTTTCTGAAGCACCCTATTAGGCAATAGTTCTGAAAACCCTCTTTTAAATATAGAGCGATTTGGCACCGTATCATTTCAATAGTGCATCTCGATAAAAGCACAGCATCTGAGAACGCAGTTTAAAACGCTCCCTGGCACATATCGAGTCACCAACCTAGGTGGCAATAGAGCACAGATTGACGGAAACAAGTAATTTTTGCATATTTTTCCTTTCCGAAAAAAAAACCCATTCCCCATGTCAACGCGTTTTATTATTCTGAGTAAGCATGACGAAATTTCGATGGTTTCACATATCCGTTCTTTGCTGTTTAACTTAAACCCAATGACAAAATTTTCCAGGGATCATTGAAGAACCGGTTGTCCACGTCGGCTGAAAGTTGACGCCGGGCAGTTAGCTGAGCTGAAATTCCGCGAGCAGTCGAAAAATATTAGGCCTGGCATTGGGTCATTGGAGGCGCCCGATATTTGTCAACTAAGCTGTTAAAACGAAGTTATTGAGTCTAGCGATGAGATTTGGCACGCAAACTTTGAGAACCGGGTGATAGCGTTTTCTCCGAAAACTGAGGCCGCGAAAAGACGGATGATCGTGCGAATGACGTGCTCACGTCATACGCATCTGACGTCGCCGTACTCCTGGCGCCAACCGGCAGAGCACGTAAAATCACGTCAGCGTACTTAGCTGGCGCTTAAATAAGAAAATCGTTAAAAAATCACCTTGATCGATTCATAGCATTGTTTGGATAAGGATAAAAGGAAGCATCATTCGTCAACAGTCAATAATAAACATTTCCGATTCACTGAAAAAAAAATTATGAGCTATTTATGGACAAACCGCCCATTCCGGGCTCAGAGGCCGAAAGTTCCAGGTGCTGGTGCCGTAGCTTCGACTGCTCCGGGTGCTACGCCCGGAACTTTCGGAACGCGGACGGTACGTCTACATAGCCTATAAGTACGGCTTCCACAGCCGGAGTTTTTTTTTCAGTGTTGGATTCGGACTCGTGCTTTACGATCAAATTACGATAGAATTAATAAAGAATTTGCACACACAATTGTATTGCTCTATCTGATAGTGCTCAATGAACGTCGCTCGCATTACTTTTTTCTGATATATGAGTTAGAAGGAAATGAGGAAATTTCTGGGCATAGAATACAATTATTGAAAATACAACTATTTTGACGCTAGTGTGAGTTTCTGGCCTATACTGCTCAAATGAAGGCGCATTTTCCTCAGGATATTCTTGTGAGAGGTTGAATCGACTGAGATTTCAGCTTCATACAGTCCTCTCTTTGCGTATCATGAAGTTAAATTTAAATTGACGAGACATAAAAAAATACGACTTGGAAAAACCAAACACCCGGCCGGCGCTGCCGCTGGAAAAGCGTGCTATACATCTACGATCAGAGATAGGTGAAGACTGCATCGACCACCAGCGAGCGCATCATTTGCCAGTCATAATGATGCGAAAATAAATGTTGCTTTTTATTCACTAATGTTGAATCTGAATAATCTGACGAATAACTTGAGCCTCACTGCTTGCTTTGCTTGCATAAATAGCGTGGGCCGCCCATATATTTTGTCTCCGACTGAATAGTCCCTATTCCGAAGTCTAAGTCCGGATTAACCTGGAAAAAATGCAACGGGAAATTTTCCCGGAACTTTGATTCGATCCCCATTCAAAGAATCTGATGCATTTCTTCTCCTGCATTTTCCCTCCTGGGAGCCCGTTCCATACATCTCTTGACAAAAGAGCGCGACTCAGTTTTTCGTGGAGCTCTAGTAGTTCAGTGCCCCAGTTCAGAATTTTCGTGTTCGGGTTACTTCGAGCTACTTTTTTTCTACCAGAGGACTTGGTTGATTGAAATTTTTTTTTGGTTAAATGGAAAAAGCCGTCACCCACGGCTCTGTAACTGACACAGTAACTCTGAGACAGTGAGACATCTACCAGAGACATCTTTGTGACTATAAAATAAAAATGTCCCGGGGTTAGCACTTTACTGCGTGAGTTTTGGCATGTTGGGTTACACTGAAAAAAAGTTCGGTCGTATGTACCAAAGTTCGGTGTTACATATCATCCCAACTAATTCGGTTCATCAAACTGAATTTTTGTTTGTCAAACCGAACATTCGGTTTGTGTAACCGAACTTGTGCGGTAAAGTGAACTGTAGAACTAACAATAAGTTTGGTCATAAATGCCGAAAGTTCAGTTTGATAAACCGAACATTTGGGATGACATGCAACACCGAACGGTCGGTTCACATGACCGAATTTTTTTTATTTTTTTTTTCCAGTGCAGAGTGATAAACCGATTGATTATGTCTTTAGTCATCAGTCAACGTTAGGTGAATCTGAGCGTTTACTTCCGAAAGTAACTTTTCCCCAAGTAGGAAAAATGGCAGTGTAGGGTCTCTGAGTTTCTCCCTCTCGGAATAGGTCGGATTTTCTCTGGACTCAATTCTTAGATGTTGATAACACCACTTTTCGGATTTCAAAGACCCATACTATTAAACATGGATATATCAAGATTTGCTGGAATAAAACTTCTACCGCGGGAACCGTAGTCTGATTTGTCCGAGGCGAATGTCCGGTCGGGTCGGCGTCGGTGAATTTTGTGAGGCAAATCGTAGTCAAAGCATCCTTTGACAGGGACAACTCCTTCATTAGTCAGAATCTCATTATGCACCCTCGCATTCAGTGTGCCTTTGTCGATTTAATAGGATTTTCTCGCCCATTCTTCTTTTGCCCATCAATCCGTCGCCCCTCTGACGTGAGAGTGTAGCTCTAATTTTAGATGAGCCATATTTTCCATCTAAATCCATGCTTTCGAGGGCTTATGCGGAAAACGAGATACGCCCTTAGGTGAAAAGAGCGATGGACTGATTGTCAACTTTGCCCATTGCCTCGCTGAAGCACTGTTTGTTGAAGGAGAGACAGAAAAACCATCACTTGACTAACTCGCAACAATTTGTACAGAGAATTCGGAAAATTTCCTTCAAATTTTTCTTAAAACGAAAAAACATCCATGATGAATTTACCTGACAAGTTTTTTCATACAGGTAAAATTCTAAGAAAGAGGCTACTTTGCTTCGAAAATTACTGCAGATACAGCGAGGACCGTCATATTTTAATGTATTTATCAATGCAATGTAATCATTTCTCATGGAAAATTTTTGATAATAATACTAAAGTTCAATATACTATGTAGTATTATAGAGAATTTGTTCATCAAACTTATTGAAAATTGACCTAGAATTGATCCAATACATTCTTGGATACGTTAGACCATGATTAAAAAGATATTCCGACCAACATTTTCAAAAGAAACTGTAAGCTGGAGTTGAGAACTGGGGCACATTGATGAGGACATTAGAACTCTTGGAAAATGTGAGAAACTGGTTTGATTCTAAAGAAGACTTCAGATACGAACGTAAAACGGATATGCCTCAGCTGAGGAACAGAGATAAGGGCGCAAGCATTCGATAAAAACAAATCAATCGTCATAAGAATAATTATTGTATTTTTAAAGTAATAGATAGTGGATGTCTAATACAAATTGTGATACGACATGACGTGAGAAATGTCACGTCGTAGATTTTGTGTATACGGAATCAGGGGGTCTAAAGGTTTTACGGTTCTGACTCCCTAATTTTTTTTAAGAATTTCTCTGAAAAATTAAAAAAATATTCCCGGACTCTTCCGAATAACAATTTATCAACTTGCAGCTAAGAAATACCCCAATGCGTCGTCTCCCGGACTAAGGAACTTAACTTCATTCCACGGTTGCAAAATTGACTCAAACACTCATTTTGGCACTTGATACGAGGGAGCAAAAAGTTCAAAATATAGCCAAAACATTTATCACATGTCACATAAATTGATGTACTAAGAAAAGCACAGTCATAAAAAGTTTGTACACCTTCGTAAATATCAAAAACAAAAATGAACTGCCATAGTAAAAAAACAAAAATTGGGAACTACCGTGTGACACACTGACACATTGGCCAAGTGAGCGTGAAACGGGCATGATATTTTTATAGTTACTTGCCGAATGTGCAACAGCGGCAAAACTACTGTGCGCAACTATTCGTGCTCGAAAGCCGCTCAAATTGTCATCACGGTAATTGAAGGCGAACTCGATAGAATGAAAGACACTTTATAAGGGGATGAATTAACGTACGTTCCTTGCCGGAACTGTGCTGAAGTGGCAAAACTACGGCGCACAACTATTTGTGCTCGAAAGTCGCTCATATTACGATCACAATCACTGAAGGCGAACTCGATGGAACTCATTAAGGGGAAGAATTAACGTGTGTTCCTTGCCGGAACTGTGCAGACTAACTAAAAAACAAGACTAACTAAAAGCAGACTAACTGTGGCAATACTACTGTGCGTAACTATTCGTGCTCGAAATTCGCTCATACTGCCATCACGGTTATTGAAGGCGAACTCGATAGAATAACAGACACTTAATAATAAGGGGAAAAATTAACGTGTGTTCCTTACCGGAACTGTGCAGAAGTAGCAAAACTACTGTGCGTAACTATTCGTGCTCGAAAACCGCTCATATTGCCGTCATGGTTATTGAAGGCGAACTCGATAAAGTGAGAGACACGTTTAACAGAAAGGAACCAAGCCACATCAGCTAATGCCAAATTTAACTGAGCAATTTAGTTTTTACAAGAGAACGTTTGTGCGGATTCCTTGGAAAATTTTAGGGAATTTTCTTCGTACTATGGGGAAAATTCACTGAAATTTGCACGAAAATCCGCACAACCGTTTTCGTGTAAAAAATTAAAATACCTAATTAAAGTTGGAGATAGCTGATGTGGCTTGGTTCCTTTCTGTTTAACGCGGTCTATTTGTAGTGGTACTCCAAGGGGTACATAAGGGATACATGAGCAACCCAACCGAAGATAGAAGATTTGTTAGTGGGCCTTCTTGTTAAACTTTTCTCCCGAATCGGAGCGACACCTCACTGGCAATATGTATAGAGTAGAGCATTGCAAGTTTACGTCTCGCGCCATCGCGCCTTCAATTTTCCGTACGCAACACGGACATCTATCAAGTATGAATAGTTGTATCTCTGCGCCGGCTCAACCAAGTCTAGAAGGGACAGCAGGAGCAGCTATAGAGATAACTACGAATGCGATCCTAAACTTGACAACGCATAAAAAGAAGGGTGAAAAGAGGGTTCCGAATTGCAGCGTCCGTCTTGCAGTCGCAAACTCGAGCGTGATGAGGAGCAAAAAGTATGACGACTCGGGCGACGGCGAAAATCGTAAAAGTCATCCGTTGGGCGGGCGATAAATCAACAGAGACTCGAACTCAGTCGTTGACCACTTTAATGAACCGTTTGCAGTTTTTTCCGATAAAATATTTCGCGGCGGCGTCCTGGTCTCCCCGGGAAACACGGCAATGCGTCGGGCGGCGGGGGCGCCGATGAAATATTATCCGGCTTTCATGCCGGTCCCTGCTCCACATCGGGGTTTAACGATGAAATTATCCGTCGGAAAAAAATATTTGATTGGGCCTTGTTTCTCACCAGCGTCGGTTCTCATCAAAGTAGGGCTCAATATTGGTCTTGAGTTGCCACATTTCGCCCGTTTAAACAGTAGATTTTTAAAAATATTGCATAGGTGGTTGAACGATAAAATTATCAGTCGAGGAAAAAATTTGATTGGGCCTTGTTTCTCAGTAGCATCGGTTCTCATCAAAGTAGGGCTCAATATTGGTCTCAAATTGCCACATTTTGCTCGTTAAAACAATAGGTTTTTAGAAATATTGCATAGGCGGATCCAAATGGGGGGGGGGGGGGGTGAAAAAAGAAGGAATAAGAAGGGTAGAAAAAAAGGAGGAAACAAAGGAAAAAAAAGGAAGACAGACGCTTAAATTTGATAATTATTCATGACGAAATTAACTTAAACTGCGCGCATATTACGTGCTTCAAAATTTGAAATTTATATTTTGGGGGAGGCCCACGGACCCCCCTTCCCCCCTGGAAAATTTTACGAGAATTACGGTCAATTCTATCATAAATCTACCTGATTTTTGATACAGTGATACTGTACGGTAAAGATGACCAGAAATCTGGCGGTATTTACCATGTTTTTGGTGAATATGATCAGATTTACGGTGTTTTCTACCATAGAGTTTGTCGGTGATTATCATACTCGTATGACTGTGCCTCAAACCCTATTTTTTTTCACTGAGGAAATTGGACGATGTCTGATGCAGTTAGGTCCATTGGGTTAAATCCATCAATTAGATAAGCGAATTCTTTCGCGGTTCTTTCGCCGATTTAGAACCAAAAAAAAAAAAACGTGTTGCCAACTTAAAAGATTCGTCACGGAGCAAGCCAGAGATGGCAAGGCTCCAAGCGATGGAACCGACAGCATCATCCGTTGATTGGTGCGTCACGAGGGAAGCTGTTGAAACAGGTGATTTACTGATCGCCGCACAATGGAACGAGTCAATTGGAGGAGTCGGACAAAATGTGGAAACTTTTAACGCTTATAACTCCGTTAAAACAAAACTTCGGGGTTTTAAAATTGGTTCCTTTGATTTCCCCGTGAAATTTTCTTTCCGAAACTCTCCTTAAAATTGAAAATATGACGAATTGAACATGAAAATTTGCAGTTTTCATTAAAAATATCATTCTGATTGACTCGGTCCACTGTGTGCCGTCGCATCTGCCCTTTCTGCGTCTGCCGTCCTAATTAATTCAGCGAAAGAATCGATCCATGTTCGCGATGACTCTACTTCCACCGAACCAGACGACGCGAGATCTTCGCGGAATACCCAATGAGATCCAGCAAACGCGTAGGACGAAGAGGACGGGCTGAAAAAATTGTGCTAAAACGGACTATGTACAAATGAATATGAATCAAACGGGAATATAAAGCACGCACTTCCAATGAACATAGTCCTTTTTTATTTGATCCACCTGTGCTAAGTTCTTTCCAGCACGAATCCAACGAAAAAATCGAAGGGAGGATAACTAATGATCTTATCTTGGTAAGCGACCAACTGCATAATGTTACGACGAAAAATACCGCACCTTCGATTTAGATTTGTCGGCTAAGGTATTGAAATTGCCTAAAACTAGGCGGACAGACTTTTTGAAACGGATCTGAAATGAGATGCAGGAAATGCGCAAAAAACGTTGCGAGTGAAAAAGAGTAGGAAGTAGCAATCTTAACTTGGTGAGTGACCAAGTGCATAATTTTACGACGAAAAATATACCGCCTCCGGTTTGAACTGTGGGCTCAAGGGCAAGGGGTCATTGCCTAAAGGTCTGAGGCAGGTCTGCGACCTCAGATCTAAAGAAAAGCTCTTCATTTCATCCAATAGGTAGATGAAAACCGAGGGGTTGAAAATTGAATGATCAAAGGTAAAGCGCAGTTCAATTACGATATTATAAGGTAATCCTGGCTTCCTGAATATGACCTTTACAAGAGATAAGTAAACTTATGCACCATAATGGGTCAGTTTTGCTGGTCACAAAATCGTGTTTTATGCTTGATTCTTGTAGATAAGCTAAATATAAGAAGATTTGTCCAAACACCAACTTTCTATACTGTATATTAACCGAGATATCGCCCAATCAAAAGTCGGATTTTTGACGTCATCCACCGCGGTAGTGGGTAACATGGTATTTATTACCGCGGTGGATGACATCATGAATCGAGTGTTTCAAGGCGCGATAACTCGGTTAATACTCAACGTAGGAAGTTGCTGTTTGGACGAATCTCATTATTTTTAGTTAATTTGCAAGAATTGAGCATCAAAACACGATTCTGTGACTAGCGCAACTGGCCCACTTAAACAAGAAATCCGAGTTTCCCTTACATTCTAATCAAATTAGAGGCAAATTTATAAAAAACCTTACGAATCAGGGTGTCTACTAAAACAGGCTGGTCAAAAATAAGTACTTTTTCAGTACATTCTCGAGAAATTCAGTATCTCCTCTGACAGAAAAATTCCGTACTTTTTCAGTAGCTCAATTTAACGAAATTTGAAAAATTTGAAATTGCGACAAAAATGACAAAAAATTTAAAAAATTCCGGACCGTTTTGCGAAGTGAAAGACTTTTTCAGTACTTCCGGACCGTCCTTAAAAAATCAGTACTATTTCCGGACTTTCCGGGTATTCCGGACTTGTAGACACCCTGAGAATAGATGTTGCGCTGTATGAAATTCGGCAACACTGGAAAGTTCAAACGGAGCTTTTCGTTGGCACGGCAGAGGGCAGACGAGCACGCATTGTTGAAAATGAGATAAGTGTTTCCCGACTTTTGTAGGATCGGGAGAGGGACTCAATTATTTCGGGAAGTTTCCCGGTCGCGTTGGCGGGTTAAACCGGGGACACGGCCCGAGTTTGGGGAGCCGATAGGAGTGTTATTAAAAGTGGCTTGGAAACGAAGAATTTAGGCCGGGTTCGGGCTCCCGGCCTGGAATCACGGCAATTCAAAAAAGTTTTCGACTGAAGTTTTTCATTTAGGGTTCCCCACTCTGCCCCCCCCCCCCCCGCCCCCGCGAGAGGCGCCCTGCAATTTCGCCCCGTTCCAGCTTCGCAGCTTTGTCGGGATAACACTACCGCGGTTGCCACAATGGGATGGGACTGCAATTCGTGATTAAGAACTAATATTTGGATGGAGTTAAACAGAAAGGAACCAAGCCACATCGGGATCGAACCGAGAAAAAGAGGTTTAAAGTTTGGCTCCTGCATAAGGCTCAATGTAAACGATAAACTTCAAGTTCAATTCCTGCAAAATTTGCTCCAACAAAAACTTTGAATTTTTGGCGATAGATAGTAGAGCAGTGGTTGAGTTCAAAACCACTCATAATTCAATTTTTTCCAAAATGTGGGTTGGTTCTTTTTTGCTTAACTCAGTCCATTTTAGGTTCTTTCTAAAAACAACGTATGTGTTATTAATTTTCTAACGTGGGCAGGCTCTGCAGGCTGTTCCTACTTCATTACTTCTTATCGGCCTTCTTCTTTATTCATCTCATGCCTCTGCTTGCTATTCTTCTTCTTTCTATTTGTACTTTTCATCTCTTTTCCCTATGCAAAATGCAGTCCAGATCATGGCATGCGCTTTGGCAAAGTCTGAAGTTCAGGAATGTAAAGAATTCCAGATGTCGCAAATCGCGGCAAACGTGTGGTAAATCAAGGATCGTGCGCCGATTTTCGAAAGTGTAGATCTTCTTCTTTCTCATAACTAAAATAAGGAAAATTTTACATTCCGCCACAGAATCGGACATTTTTCCACGAAGCAAATTGTACATTTTGTAAAATCCGCGAATCTTGAGAGAGGAACAGCATCTTGTAATTTATTGCACTTTTATCCTCCTTTGATACTTAAGGTTCGGTTCGATATTATTTTTGGGCGCTGTTTGTTCGCACACGTTTGCGGTACACTACTCTATATTCTGATATCTGGAACTCAGTTTTGAGTTTCTGTAGAATAAAATCGCTTTTTGCCCTGAACAGGAGCAAATTGATAGGAAAAAGATGCAACCCGGCATCCTGCTGGATCTACGTTAAAACAGTCTGTTCCCCCCCGCAATTTTCCCACTTCCGAGCTTCCTGTTTTGCCTGCATCGCGAGTTTTTCATTAATTTTCCCAGCACCACCTCCGGCATTGCCGCACTCAAAAGTCTCCGTCGTGATTTTAAAGAAGCACGCGGTGAAATTCAACTCCAGTCGGTCACTCGGCCAAAAGATATTTACTAAATTTCAATACTACAAATTAGAATTCATCTGAAAAGCTGATGGGATTTTTTGAAATGAACTCAAACTTTTACGACATTTTTTACCTCTCCAAAAGGAGAGGAAGACACAAAATTTACATCGGATTCATGTTGACCTGCCTTACTTAAATCTAAGACTTAAGCTCCATAGTAGCTCTCTGACTTCCTAAATCTTCTTCTTTACTCACAGTTCACGATTTGTTCTAGAGATACACCGGGCCGAATGTTTGAGAACATCAGCAGGCAATCTAGATGAGCTGCTTTTCTTTAAAATTTTGAATCATAACCCAGATTTTTGATGTCATCTGTCGAAATTGTTAATTTTGCCATTCAGATGATGTAGGTTTGATTTAAGGCATAGTTCGTTCTTGAGAACTGTGCCCATCGTCGTGATTTTTGCGGCCGTCAACAAGTCAAACCAATGGAAGTGTCGTAAATTAACAGAAATTACCCTTGAGTTACCAGAATGGCCATGATAAATCAACATAAATGGCCAAATTTGACTAAACTTTATTGCCAGAGATTTCCATCATGCCCGAAATGATCGTAAATTGACATTAATGGTCAGATTTGACCAAATATGACCAAACATTCGGAGATCGTCACTTTCCGGCCAAAGTATCAAAAGTGTCTTGCGACGTTTCAAACGTTCCGCTGCCATTTTTTTTACAGAGAAGTTGCTGGTTGAATCTGCTTGAAAATTACACTGAATTGTATCGGCAGCACAAAGAAAATTCAGTACAATTTTCGGACAGCTTTGTTGAACATTTTCTTTGTAAACGTTGAATGGCGTTTGTGATACCTCGGCCGGAAGGTGACGAGATATCCATTGATTAACAGATTTCTCGAGTATGTCCAGAAATCCCGTAAAATGACAAGGAATACTTCAACAACAGCTCTCTCTTAAAATACGACTCAGGAACTGACATTGATGGCGCGGAACGTTTTCAGTAAGCCCAGCTCGTACTGATATTTTGCCGTACACAATTTCGCAACTTTCGGATGTCCTCTCCCTCGGGAGTCCGCAGGACGTCCCGAATTCGGCAACGGTGCAGATTCTGAATCCAGGTCCCGCATTTCTGGCGCGCTCCCGTTTCCTCTGTGCATTAAATTCTTTTTACAGCCCCCCCCCCCCGCCCCCCGCCCCTCCACTCCGGCCCGTGCCCACCTCGAACCCTTTGCATTTGTTCTGTCCTCTTCGACGGGGCCTCTCGGCTGAACATCCCCTTTGCCCCCTCCCCTGCCCGCTGGCCCCGTTTTCGCTGTCCGCGGTGGAGGCGGGAAAAAAATGTTGAAAAAGAAGCGTGGAAAACAAGGAACGGGACAAAAACAACCACGTTCGGCTCGGAGGTGCCGCACACTGGACCGGGTCGGTAAGAGAGGTCGGACAAAATTTGGAAATTTTAAACCCTTATAACTCCGTTTATACAGAACTTTGAGGCTCTGAAAGTGGTTCCATTGGTTTTTTCGTGAAATTTACCGTGCAAAACACCCCTTAAAAATTAAAATTAGACGAATCAAACATCAAAATTTGCAGTTTTAGTTAAAAATTTCATGTTCGACCTCTCTGATTGACTCGATCCACTGTGCGCCGGATGGTGAGCCAAAATGAAGTCTACGGTCGCCAGAGACAATGAACGCTGTTAGTGCCGCGTCACGGAAAAGCGATGAGTATCGATTTGTTCCCATTAGTAGCGTTTAAAAAAGTAATGTTATCGTTAATGAAGCTTTTGCATGTGTCAGGAATTTGCGATCCAAGCGCTGATTCCTACGTTTCCTCGAAAAACACGATGGTGTCACTAGTTTTCTCTGAAATTAACTCCAAAGCTCAAAAAAAGCTCTCAAAGTTGAAGCTGTAATGGAGGTACTATCTCACGCTACCCTGAGAGTCCACCTCTATATCGAGACAAACTCTCTATGCAAAGACAGGGCGCAAATACATCAGCGGGGTTGCCGTGTTTTCGGTTTTGGAAACTCCCCACAAAATACCAAACCAACTGATGTATTTAATTGTTCCCTATCTTCGCATGAAGAGTTAGCCTTGACATAGAGGTGGACTCTCAGTATATGGATAGGGTTGGATAGCCCCTCCATTACGGCCTCAACTTTGAGAGCTTTTTTTGAGCTTTGGATTTGATTCCAGAGGAAACCAGTGGCACCATCGTGTTTCTCGCAAAATTGTACTGGGAATTAATACATGAATCGCAAATTCCAGACATATGAAAGATATCCGTTGTTTGGATCCAATTCGATGTAAAGGAGAATCCCTAAGCATGGTGACGTCACCACACTGATAGCACTATAAATTTTAGCGACCCTGCACGAGAGGCTGCGAGAGGGCTTTGCGCTGCGATGAAAAACTGACGCATTCGGCAAAAATCAAATTGAACATCTGCACTTTGGAGTTATTTTAGCCACATCGATGATCGATTCTTGCAAGTGGAAGCTTTATTTACAAATTTATCTTCTCCAGACAATGACTAAATCTCCAGGAAGAGGAACCAGCTGCATGCTCTTGCCGTCAAAACAACCAGTTTTCACCCACACGAACGATGAACGAGAATTCCGCGAGAACGATGTTCTATTTTGACCATAGCGATCATCGATTGGGCCCTTTTCATATTTAGAGAGAAGAAAGATGAAGAATCAGCAGAACTACATTTTGAAATAGGGATATTATATTTTAAGCTCATTTTAAAAACAACGTATGTGCTATCAATGTTCCTATGCAGAAATAGCATCTTATTCATCCCATCTTTCTGTCCCCTTTCTCTATTCTGCCCACTTTTTCTTTCCCATCTTAGTGGGCTTTTGCGCATGAGCTGAAAATAGCAATTCCGCGTTATTCCAATTCTCGCTCAAAGTATGTGTACATAAAAACACTTATCTGCATGAGAAAACTAATGGCACATTCGTTGTTTCTAAAATGAGCCTGCTACAGCCGTTCAATGTTGCAAAATGAAGTCCGATTAGACTTCGAATGACTCTCCGAAGGCAGAGAAATACTTCGGAAAATTGAACATTGCTCGAAGATTTCACTGCGGTAATCTACTTTATTTTTAACATCTTTTCAATTGAAAATATTATGAGGTAGTCGGTAATCTTTGCTAAAGATGAGTAGAATGATTTGTTGAGATAGTTCGGGTCTCTTCCACAAGTTGCGCAAATGCTTTCAGCCGGAAACTTGGAATGCCATTCGAGGAACGCAGAGGCAACGGCAGGATTTACACGATGAAAATACGTTCTTTTCGACTGTTGTGAAAACATTCAATTCGAGTCGTTTCTAGGAAAACGATTCGCGCTCTCTGGATGAGTTGTCGACTTGACGATGAGGAAAACGTCTAGACAAAACGGAGAACGTTGCTTTATCAACATCCTGACCAGTTTTTACTATTCAGAACATGTAAACTTCAGAAAATGCAGAAGTTGGGTTTCTGCATCGTCCGATCCATTGAAAAGAAAAAGTTCACCAGCTTGGGGGCTAGTCGTTCAATTACATATAACGTAAATCACCGTGGCCGCCTTTATCCCCCCCCCCCCCTTATGAAATCCCGTGAGACAAGTTCAAACCCCCCCCCCCCCCCGCCGCCCATTAAGATAGCTTACGTAATATTCTTGAATGGTCAAGTGGTGCTAACTCATGAGCCATGGGCATGTGACAAGATATTTGTGGACAGGGCTCATGAGTTAAAGCCTCCCTGCATGAAGATCCTCGTTCCCGTCGCCGCCGCTGACGTAAGTGGCGCTTTATAATGGAGATGTTGCATGTGTGAGGAATTTGCGATTTGACTGTTGGTTCTTATGTAAAAGTTGGCGAAAAACACGATGGTGCCACTGGTTTTCTCTGAAATCAACTTGCAAGCTTAAAAAAGCTCTCAAGTTGAGGCCAAAATGGAGGGGCTATCAAACCCTATGGTGGACCCTGAGAGTCCACCTCTATGTCAAGGCTACCTCTTTATGCGAAGATAGGGAACAAATACATCAGTTGGTTTGCTATTTTGTGGGGAGTTTCCAAAACCGAAAACACGGCAACCCGGCTGATGTATTTGCGCCCTGTCTTTGCATAGAGAGTTTGTCTCGATATAGAAGTGTGGACTCTCAGGATAGCGTGGGATATCCCCTCCATTTTGGCCGCTACTTGAGAGCTTTTTTTGAGCTTGGGAGTTAATTTCAGTGAAAACCAGTGGCACCATCGTGTTTCTCGCGAAGTTTTACATAAGAATCAATGGTCAAATCGCAAATCCCTCACACATGCAACATCTCCATTCCCATCCATTCTTACGGCCCTCGAATAACAAGCACACACCTTCTTTACCACCTATCTCTGGTTCCGATTGCCTGAAATACGTCCAAATTCAATCCAAACTGGCAATCAGGGTATAGGATTCAATATGTTCCCATTGAGTTAACAGAGCGATTGAAAGCCATGAAAATTGGACAACAATCATAGCGTGGCACGTGCGGAAGAATACACGGTCCCTGTAGGGCCATCGTGACCCAGTCGTCAGGACAAACGCACGTACTGATCTGTGAAAAGGCACGGATAAGCGTTGATCATCTCCTCAACGCGGCAGGCGCCGAATCCTTTTCCGCGAAGATGACGCCAAACGATTGTGAGCAACGTAGCCCTTCAACCCTTTTCTTGCGGCGTCTTTTACGGTTAACGAGGCATTTTTGAACACTGCTAATTGTCTGCTGTTTCTAATCGGTAGGCGACGGACGACCTTCAGAGAAGAAGCACAATGTCTGAGTTTTAGGCAAAAATAACATCGGCATCCAATATGAGACGTTCCGCGAGGGTTGTCCGTGGTTCGATTTTCGAAGAGCTAACAAATGCGTAAAATACTTGAGATTTTCAAAAAAATATCTAATAGGCTCTTATTGTGCAATCATATTATTAACCCGTTGTTGCATGAGCTATAATCGTTGATTTTGGAGAGAAAATCTACATTATACAGTATATTTTCGACAATAGAATCAGTTGAAATCAATTTTTGTAGTTTTTTTTCTAAGTTAGGAGATCAGACTTATAATGCTCTCCAAAAATCATTTCTTGCTTTGATTCAATTTGATACTCCAGCATAGAAATAAAGCTGAAAAACATTTGTTGCTTTCATGCAACGCTATGCAATAAAGGGTTAATTAGCCCTTAAATTTACATATCTTTGCTATTTTCTTCTTTTTTCCCCCCTTACTCTTCTACTTTTTTTTCACAATCTTAGAGTCAACGAGATACGTATTGCGGAGTTTCTTTTTCGGTTACAAAATAAAAATGAATGATGTCCTCCAGTAACTGAAACATACGCAAAAACGGCTGCACAGGATCCGCGATAGTGGTAGCGGCACACTTTAAATGAAAAGCAGAGCAGTGGTTCCCCTTCATTTCTCAGATAGGCAAAAGCGGTCACACACAAGTGGTAATAGTTGTATCACTGGTACCTTCTTAGTCGGAAACAGAAGAGAGCTTTGCTTTCATTCCTGAGATTTCCAAAAACGGACACACAGAAGCTGCAGTAGTGATGTTCCTAGACAAATTCTGTGAGGAAATGGTGATTCGCCTTCACTTTACACTTTCATTGAAATACAAACCCTAAGCTGACGACGAAAATGTGTACCTTCGTTGGCGACGTTCCAAAAAATTATCTCCTCTTTTTCATTCTTTTCATTTAAGTGTTTTGACAGATGAATCAGATATTATAGTTTTTACTTGCTAAGTGTGATCCAAATAAGATACATTCCATGGACCACTAGACAAAGTACGAATTTCAGCATTCTGATACACGTTTCTTAACCAAAATTTCACGTAGAATACGATGCACACAACGCAAATTACCGAAATCAATTCCTTACGAAGATATTTAATGATTCTTGATGCGTGAATTCAAACCATCCGCTCATGGAAACTCATCAATGCTCTGCGTGATTCTCATCGCGCGCTAAACGTTATCATGACAGTCTCGGCGATATAAAAATCTGGCAACCTCAATCTTGACGCTTTGGTTCAGCTATAGCAAATTGCTTATAGTTTGAACAACACACGGTGGGAAATGAACATTGCTCGATTGAGAAGCTTGCTGAAACCGTTGTAGTGCGCGATTTGACTCACGTAGAGCTTTGAGTTTCTTGTGAGCGGGCAGTTCAAATTTCTCGTAACCAATGTGAGATAAAAACGTTAATATCTTCGTTTGGAGTTGGTTTCAGTAATTTTCGTTGTGTGAATCGTGTTCTACGTGAATTTTTGGTTGAGAAACATGTATCAGATCGCTTAAATTCATACCTTGTCTATTGGTCCATGGCCAAAGAATGAAACATACCCGATAGCATTATACGAAAATTTAAAATGTCTACGATTCTAGGCGTGCGTTTTGAATTTTTGAATTTAAGAGTAGACTTCCGAACTTTCGAGCACTCTGGATGACCCAATTTTCGTTTTCACGTGACATCATGTAATTTTAAATAATGCGAGCTCCTTGAGATCTCCGTTCCATCGCTCAGATGACCATTGATAAAGCTTTCGGGGCCCGAAAATAAGATACCAGCTAGTCGAACGAAACGTTTGTTCCTTCGTTGCACAATGCGTATCCACGCTTTTCATGTCAGAGGATTATTGTAAAAGATTATCGGTACCTACAAAAACAAGCATGTGCGTGAATAAATCATCCGCCTCCAGAGCCACAACAATACAGCCGAAAATGCCGCTGAGCGTTCTCCTTCCCTCGCCGCACACTGGTCTAGAAATCGATGCTCGGTGGCAAGGAACCTCATCGGAGAGGATAATCAAAATTTTAACGATCAGCCTTTACTCAAAACCCATTCTTTTGCTTGAAAAACTAAAAAGGTTAAATGGAATAATATTAGCGTGCAGTCTGTCTATTTGGTACATTGATTCTATTTTCCCGAGTGTTTTAGGAAAGTCAGTGTTTGAAATTAGTCAAAATAAGTAATTATTTATAGCCATTTCGAATCCAAAACTTTAACATTTTGCTACAAACTCTCAATAGTCCGGGTGCGAAAAAAATTAAATTAAAATAAACTTGTGAGTTTTCGTGGTCTTGAGTTCCTATGCACGATGACGATCACACTTGATGCCGATATTATTTAACTTCCGATTAGGTTAAGTTGGGTTAGGTTTGAATTGATCAGGTTAGGTTTCACTGGGTTAGGCTACCTTGCATTAGGTTCGATGAAGTCCTAGCTTTAATTACTGCATGCTTCCAGACTAAAAATGTCTTTATTTTTCACGAAGAAAAAAACTTCGTGTATAGGACCCGAAGTTCAGGGCATGCGAATCTCTGAAATTTTCGGATCACACAACCAAAAACTTGAGATCCAGCTGCCAAAGTTCACGTATCTAAAGTACTTCGGTCTTTCCGTTGAAACGTGTCTACGGAGTCAACCAAAATTCAGATGCGTGACTAGAAAGTTCGGCAGCTGGACCTTAAGTTTTCGGATGAGCAATGCGAAAGTTTCAAAGTAGACCTACAAGACCTGGACTTCGGGTCCCACACATGAAGTTTTTCCTCCATCTTGATCGTCGCAGACCCCTCATAACCCCCCTCCCTCCCCCTGGAGCAGCGAAAAAGAACTAGTCTCTTGGATAAGTATGACATGAAAATTTTGACTAAAACTGCTCATTTTGATGTTCATTTGGTCATATTGTCAATTTTAGAGAGTGGTTTTTACAAAAAAATTCTCTAGAAAACCATTGAAGCTACTTTTAAATCTTTCAGTTCCGTAAAAACACAGAGAAAAGCTTGTAAAGTTTCCGAATAAAGTTCAAACTTCTCCATGGACTCACTCCACTGTGCGATGACCGGTCGGAAAGTGAAAGCATTCCTGGCGAGTGGGCTTTTAAATCGAGTTAGCGGGGCTTTCGCTTTCTTTCGGGGTGTTAACATGGGTCCCACGGCGGGGGACGAAGGGCGGAAAGGGTGAAAACGCGATTCAATCGCACACCGACCCTCAACAGAGATAAGAGGGGCCGAGGGCCGAACCGAACGCATCGTGACGGAATTCAGTTCTTATAGGGATTCGCCCCCATCCCGTTCCGTTCTTTCATTATTGACCCACTTAAGCCACCCTCTTGGGAGATAACCGCGTAAGTCCAGTGCAAAGTTGTGGGTGGATCCGTCGTTTTCGCCCGGAATCTGCGGCAGGCGCGGTGAATCCTGGCATTTTCCCTCGTTTTATTGCCGTTTTTATTTTTTTAATACCCTCGTAGCACTGCGGAAGGAACGAATGGGTCGCGTTTAGCAGAGAGGAACCAAGCCACATCAGCTATTGTAAAATTTACCCAGGCAATTTAATTTTTTACAAGAGAACTTTCGTGCGGATTCCTTTGGAAATTTTCAGGAATTTACTTCGTACTATGCAGAAAAATCACTAAAATTCGCACAAAAATCTGCACCTCCGTTTTCGTGTAAAAAATTAAATTTCCCAATTAAACTTGGCAATGGCTGACGTGGCTTGATTCCTTTCAACTCAACGCGGTCCAAATGTACCATTACTCATGATGAAAGCTGTAATTTTGGAGCATTGTTTTAAATCAATCCGTAGGGTTTTATGCTTCAATTATCTCACGAGTATAAAGGATCCTACGCACTCTTTTCGCTATTGGGCCGTGTGTCTTTTTTTTCATGCGAAAAAAGGGTGAAATGGTCAAATTATATTTTTACGAATGGGGCTAGCCGCACGGGAAAAAAGAACATAGTCGACCATAAAAAAGTCAAAACTGAGTTATGATACCGGTGCTTAGAAAAAGAAAATCCTGGATTATAATTTGAATATGCGCATTCTGTTGGTGTAAAAATGGAATGAATCATTCGCAACTTAAGAGGTTTGAACCAGCGTGACGATGCGTTACAAGAAGGTGAGGCTCACGCCAGCGTTACGTAATTCAAAAGGGGGATAGGTTGTAGGGCTGCGTTACTTGAGATTGGAAGAAGGGGTCAAAAATCGGAAAAAGTGCGTTACATAATTCTTCAACGGCCCCGTACTGTACGAGAGAGGAGGTTAAAACCCTGGATTCATTTCAAACATGCCTTCGGATGGTCGATTCGTCTCCGAAAAGTCTGCACCTATAAATCACACACCGGTGCGGAGTATCATAGTCCTTTTAATTTTCGACTTCATCGAAGTCTTCGATGTCACCAATTTATTTTTCGGTATCTCGCGCGGAGCAACGTTGATTAATGGAGTTGCACGCGTCGTTCAGAGCAGAAAATTCAAGAAAAACGTTCGATTCATTCAAAATGAACTTTCAGGCGCCCTGTTGCCATGGTGATCATAATCTGGAAGGAGTTTAACAGAGAACACACCGAGTCAAATTCTGGAGGAAAATTAGATGGAGGTACTTTTGAATCCAGCCAGTCGTAATTGTCACCTGTCAAAAAATCGAAATCGGCAAAACATGTGTGGAACGAGATGACCGTTGCTAAATTTTGCCCTTAACAGTGGGTCTTTTACAATTAAACATGCTGCAGTTAGCAGTTGGGAACGATGAGAATGATAACAAAGTAGTGATAGCCAAATAACTGCGCATTTTATAAAATGAAATTATGCTAAATTTTTATTACCTTAAGCCTTTCGATCGGTTAGCAGAGTATCTTCAGAGGTATAATTATGACGGTATGGGTCTTTTATGGAAGAATAAAACTTAAAACCTCCTTTTCTTGGTTAAAACTTGATAAGTTTCTGTTACACTTGGTCCATACGTGTTTGATGACGCAAATAAGCTATTGGACCCCCGACCGCTTTGCGGCTGGACCCCTGGCTCGAGACGCCACTTTGAGATGCCGCTTTACGGTCAGCTAAATTGATGGGGGATATTATTAAAAACGTGAACAATGCCGGTGTTTCAAACAAATTAGGATTCTCTAGAACGGTTTAAATTTTCAGCTATTAAAGTATGCTTAATACCATCGATATACCTTTTGAGCTCGTGGGAAAGGTAATAAAAGTCAGAGAAAAGAACCGCATCCGATCGGTTCCTCAATTCGCACCAAACATACTCGTTTCGATAAGAAGCTTTAAACCAGGGACTTTACTGCCATGCTAAGGGAAAACGGCATATAAGCCTCCAGGCGTTGCCAAATTTCCTTCAATAAATCACGCATTTTCAGAACATTTTTTGTATATTTCTCTACCAATTTTTCAGGGGTTTTCGTTCAAAATTTGATCTGAATAGTCTGAAAATTTCAATGGAAAATATTCGTAACTTTCTTCAAAAATAAATCTTTTCTGAGAGGAAATTCGGCAACATGCGAATGTTTATACGGCGTTCTTCTTTATCACGGCAGTATGATGAGAGTTTGTCTCACTAGGAATATTTTTTTTCTCGAGTCAAGGTGGAATAAGTGCTCATAGGAAAAATGAGCTTCTCGTGAAAACTGAAGAAATTCAGAAATCTGTTAAATCGTAGGATCAATAAAAGCCTTAACTCCTGCTGGCTTACAAGGCTATTTCAAACAAGGCTTTTTATAACTAAATGAATAGCTCCACCTATAATGAATAGTTCCACCTAAATGAAAAGTTCCACCTATACCAACTACTTCCTCAAAGTATCGCAATGACTACATTTTTTACTTTACCCTTTTCTCTCCTAGCGTAGTTCAATAATCGTTTCAAATTAGTTTAATGCTGGTTCACACACATGAAATCTATTCATGCATTTTAATTATTTCTCTTTTTGTTTCAGGTGAGGTATTTGATTCCCTGCTGATGCTGCAAATATCTACGAGAGTGAGTACGGTTAGTTATCAGGCATTTTTCATGCCTACGAGCATTGGTCATGAAAAATGATTCACAATTTAAAACATTTCTAGGTATGCCACGCGCCACGGAGAGAGGAACTTGATATAAACGGTTCCTGGACACAGATATCGGCGGATCCCGGAAGTTGGTAACACTGATTCCTCCATTGAAACCTTTGGAAATGCATCGATTCTCGGAGGGATCAGTAACTCCGATAAAAATCGATCATTCAACATTGGCTTGAATAAAGGAATGCCATTGTTGCCAACCTGCTGGATCCTCCTCTAAGCACAAATCGAATTGAAAAACTATCGTGAAGTTATCAGACAAAGCATAAAAAAAATCAATCCAACTCAGTGTGGCATCGACCTGGTTCGTGATGTCACTCTAATGAATTTGACACCGCTTGACAAATGAATCCATCCGTATTGCGTAGTCTCAAAATTTCTTCTCGTATTTTTACTTATTCGAGGAAAAACTGCAAAGAGTACTCAATCACTTATTGCGATCACATTTCATCTCATTTTTTCTCTCCTTTTTACATTTTTTCCCATGTGATACCGAAGTAAAGCACTCATGATATTTTCTTCAAAGTCAAACAATTTTCCCTCAGAGCTGTATGAAGCTGTCGATTGAAAAAAATCTGATTTTGAAAAGGAGAGTTTCCAACGTAGGATTAAAAAATCATGCAAATGATGATATTCATCATTTGTCAGAAAGAACCACCATGTCATTTTGCGCTGCTGAAATCGCATCGATAGCTGAAGTGAAAAAATGCGTGACCAACGGTAACGATGCAAATCACTGCTCATGTTATAATTTTTCAAAGGCTATAAACTGACAGTTTGTCTTAAAGTTTGTTTCTGATTTTGTTTTCAAAACCATTCTAGAAAAATTTCAAGAGGATATTTTACCTGATCATTTTCTTTAAAAAAAAAAAAAAAAAAAAATAAATATAAATGAATCGGAGATTTTGAAAGTTGCAAAGGAAATGCATTTCTTGTCTTTAGCCGACATGCTCAGCGATTATTTTGACATTTGGAAAATATATTTAATTTCATGTTCAACAGATTAATTTTAATACAATTTTCCGTCGGTAAAAAAAAAATGAAATTAAATTTGATAGCTTTCCCAGCTTTTAAAATAATTACCAAGTTCCAAGGTTGGATTTTTACTACTTCCTGTAAAAAAGAAGAAGCTCGAACGATCTTGAAACCGCGGAGGCAGGTCCGCTGAACCATCCTGCGCGATTTGTGTCATCCTGGCTTCACGCCGTTACTGATTTGAACGTATTCATGCTAAAAGGAACTATATGCATAGGGTTTGTGCGGAACATAGTTCCTTTCAGCATAAATCCGTCCAATTTTCGTCCTGGGTGGCGTCGCTTCTGACCGATAACCTACGTCAGATGGCCTGTGCTTTCCTCTTATCAAAGAGACCTCCATGAGCTTGTTTCCAGTCCTCTCATCAATCAGATCCAAGAAACCTCCCGAGTCCGATAATCGGACAACAGGAAATTAGTATGAATTGATTTTTCTGTCGTCGACCGAAAAACATAAACGTTCTACGCCTGGTTAAAGTCGATCTTCACGATCCGCTTACACGACGATTTCGACATTCTCCTCGGCTCGGGAAAAAATCAGGCGCCGGGATTTCGCTTGGATTTTGTCTGCTCTCTTCTAAAAACACATAAATTAACGATCTGAATGATTCTGTTTACTGACAAGAGGTTCTCGAACGACTCTATTGAAGCGGCGATAGAATACTCTAACGCCTATTTACGTGGATAAAAAGGGTGATTTCTGTCCATTATTTTAGCCTTTTAATTTAGTGACAATTACCCTTTGGAAGAATTCCGTCGACCAATTCTTCGGTACAAATTTATAAGAGCAGCCCGAGATGATAATGACAGTAGAAAAACAAGAAGGAAAACGGAAATCAAGGCTAAAATACACAATTAATAAAAACCGAGACGTTTCGACACAAAACTGAGTCATTTTCAGTCGAAAATACATTAAAATTTTTTTTTAAAAAAAAAAAAAAAACTATGAAAACCTGAGCCCTACATGGTGGTGGCCGGGATCTGACCGGCAACTCACTTGCAGTTCAGGTTTTCATCGTTTTTTTTAAAATTTGTATTGCATATCCGACTGAAAATGACTCAGTTTTGAGTCGAAACGTCTAGGTTTTTATTAATTGTGTATTGTGTTTCCAATTCTTTGTCGGGCTGAAAAAAAGGCGTGACTATACACATTGAGATGAGCCCGGAAGAGCATTACATTGTAGGAACGACAGGGTTCATTAGCACACATTGTGCTAAAAGGAACTATGTTGCACGCAAATCATATGCACATAGTTCCTTTTAGCATTAATACGTCCATTGCAGAGTGCAGTTACGCGTAGTAACGACGGTCAACAAACAGATCTCCAGTTTTCAAATTCTATTTTCCGAACTGCAAACTCAAAAGATGGGGAAATAATGTGCCCTTTTGTTGAAGAGAGTCCGGTTCTACTGCAGATGCTGGGATTCCAAGGCGCCGGATGCAACCAGCAGTGCGCCGAGCGAGGCTGCGAGACGTGGACCCGAGACTCGACATAGCCGGCTACTCACTTTGCAGGTCACACATCTGCAAGTCTCAGCTCATCTTTTTCGAATCACGTCTCCTCTTCCGCGCCCTCTATTCTTTCCTCGTTGCGCGGGTCGCCTGCGTGGCGTTGGCTTGCCGTAGCGCCCAACTTCCGAAAAGTTTCCTCTCCGATGTTGAAGAATCTACCAAAATAAAGCTCTTGCGAGAGTCTAGATAGTTTTATGTGTGGGACAAAAGATGGATGCTCTGCAGAAATTGTCGGCTAAAATAGTTTGGCTCCGCTCATTGATCGCAAAAAAGCCGAGGATTGAACCTAAAATGACTCGATTCAAAAACAGCTGGACATGGGATTTTTTCAGGAAATACCTATTTTCCTAGAGATGCATGTTTTTCTAGAAAGATATTATTCTCTCTGCAATCCGAACTGGACTGTTTCAAAAATATAAATAATTGAAAAAATAAATAAATAAAGTTTCTATTTTTGAGCACTGACAGATACAGAAAATCGGCAACATCCTTTAAACCTATGGAAATGAATCGAATTTTGGAGGGGCCAGGTACTGCGACAATAATCGCCATTTCAGCACAGGTTTAAACGGAGAAAATGCCATTGTCGAAGAACTGCTGGATTCGCCTCTTCCGAGTGCAATTCGAGTTTCTACAAAAATTAATTTTTTCGCGAGAGAAAATCTTTCCGTAAATTTTTACTCCCTTCTTTTCATTTCTAGTTATAAAAGAAAGGAGTAGAGATGATATACCTTCAGATAGACACCTCGTCGTTTTTCTCAGGAAAGAACGTAACTCCATGTCAATGTTGTCAAATTTCCTCTCACAATTTGCATATTAACCCGGAAAATTTTGGGCTTTTCAAATTGAATATTTCACTGCTTTTCCCTCAGATTTCATGCGAAAATCAGACAAATTTTGGATTAAAATTGCACATGTACATTTATGTACAATTTATTAAATTTTTGGGTCAATTTGGCAACCTTGCAGTGTAGTTACGTCCATTCGTCAAAAACGACTCGTCGCGACGTGGCAACAAAAACATGAACTAGAATGACGCTGCTGGGGCGGAAGTTTGGGGTCGGGTGAAGTTGGCGACTTTCCTGCGCATATTAAACTTACATCTGTAGTGTTGTAGTTGTTGGGCGGAGAACAACTTAAACCCGCTCCCCCCCCCCCCCCCCCAACCCTCCATCCCTCGCTTGACTCGTTGTTGCTCTGCTCGCATTGAAAAATAAAACATTTTCCAAATATGAATCCTCATTCGAAAGCTTTTTCTTGTCCTCGGATACGGTGGAAAGAGTAAGACATATTCGAAGATGGGAATCTGTACTCTTACAAGTTTGTGCTGAACTTTTCCCTGTGCAGAATATTGAACCTGAATCCTGATCTCTGACACTCATTTCCATGAACGTCGTGTTCTTAGCGAAGAACTGGACCGCGTTTCGCAGGAAGGAACCAAGTCACATCAGCTATTGCCGAATTTGACTGGGAAATTTAATTTTTTCAAAGAGAACGTTTGTGCGGATGCCTTTGAAAGTTCACTGAAATTCGCACAAAAATCCGCACAATCGTTTTTATGTAAAAAATTGAATTGCCCAATTGAATTTAGCAATAGCTGATGTGGCTTGGTTGCTTTCTGCTTAACGCTGCCCAATTAGAGGTATAAAATTTGTTGTGAAGGGGACTCCGCATAACGTTCTATTGTATTTCTGATATATATTCTAAGAATATAAAGCTCACTGACTTATCACAGTTTGTTGAAGCATTCGTATTTTTACTTTTCGTCATCCTGCAAGGGGGGGGGGGAAAGTTGAAAGTGCATCATTTTTTCCTGATGTGTTTTCAAATTTGACCAAGGCAGCTCATTTTCCTGCGAGCTGTTTGTTGAACTTGAAAGATCGAACTATAGACAAAGAAGACATAGGGAGTATGGAGCAATCCTATTGGTTGTAACGGTTTGTTCCTATAGACCAAGGGAGAAAATGATGGACTAACTACAGGGTCTCTCGTGGGTTGTCGTTAGTTAGTCTATTACCTACCTTCTTTGTCCATTGCAACCACCCACTTCCACCAATAGGATCCCTCCAAATCCCCTATGTCTTCTTTGTCTATAGCTCCGTCTATAGATAAAAGCTAAAGTGATAACCTTGTTCAATGGGGTAATTATAATCATTTCTATAATAATTTCTTTTGAATAGAATCTTGATATAAAGGGTAGAGCACAAAGAACTATTCTTGCTACATTAAAAGCTACATTTGTTACTAAAAGATTGATTCTGGTTGAATATATTTTTCGTAGATCTTGTGTATTTCTATTAGAAATGTAAGTTCTTCTACATAAAAAGATAAGGGACTTAAAAGTTGCATGTATAATTATATGAAAAAAAGCCAATGAATATAAATTTGTGGAAATAGAAATAAATATAATTCTAATTTGGCTTAAAGTAGATAAAGCTACTAATTTTTTTATATCTATTTCTAGCAGTGAATTTATTCTGGCTATTCTTAATGTGATCATAGCTACTGTTCGGCCCGCTGACTTTCCTGAAAGTTCCTCCTTTGCAGGAGCAACCTTGATACGCAGGCGCGGGGCTGGAATATAAATCGCATCTCAGCGTCTGGCCCATTACCGTTAGTACGTTGTAAATGTGTCGAGAAGTCGCGGAGCTTAAGGGTTATTTATTTTTAACCCTTCCCGGTGCCCGGTGGCCCGGTGCTGCCGGGTGGAGCCGCCGGTGCGTTTGCGATTGCCGTTGCGGCCTCTCGACTTCCGATCCGAGTCGTTAGACACGGCCATTACGAGCTCAACCGGGTGTTACATTCCTCCGATTCCAGAGGTGGGCGCCCCGACGCCTCTCGTCGTTTGTTTTACGCTCCACCCCCGCATTGATGCATTGCTCTCCATAAAGGAAGAACGCCGTGTGAGCCTTTAGACGTTGCCAAATGTCCCTTGATAAAACATGTATTTTTGACAACATTCATGCATATTTTTCCTTGAAATTTTCAGATATGTTAGATTAAATTGCGTAGCAAAATCGTCTGAAAATTTTGGGCACTAATATTCGCAATTTTCTCAGTAATTTAGGTTTTTATTGGAGGAAACTTGGCAACGTCTGAAGGCTCATACGGCGTTCTTCCTCAGCACGGCGGCATTGATGTATTGCGCTCCATACGTCGTACGTTGTTGGTTTCTCCTCGAGTGCGGTGGCACCTGAGGTGGCGTGAAACGAATGGAAATTATGGAACGATTGGAAATTTTGTGAAAGTTCACAAAGCTCTGAAATTTTTGGGGAATCGCGAAGGATTTATTTTAGGACACAATTGTCTTGAAGAAAAAAAATGCGACAAAAATGCACCCAAAAACGGTTTGCAGGGGGTGAGTCCATGTACGTGTGACGACTTAAAATCCCCACCCCAATTTGTTGGATGATACAGAATTTCCAATCGATTTTGGTAGCACCGCAACATTTGGGTTGATAACGTAATTTATTGAGATACTAACACAATTAATTGGAAATGCTCATATCATTCAACAACCCTACTTCTTTACTATCCGTGTTATACTGTTCTGTGAATATGTTTGGATTCGTGAATTAGAATCAAAATATAATTTTAGAAAAACCGCCCGACTTTTGTATTTGCCCTCACAGTGGTCTTGAAGGGGGAAAAAATGCGACGAAAATGCACCAAAAGCAGTTTGCAGGGATGTGTCTATAAGATACGTGTGGACTTAAAATCGCGAAAAATAAAAATCTTGGCTGCTCCAATCTCGAGGTACCGCAATTTGAAATTTGCATAGTAAATGCAAGTTTTCTACTGATTTTGACCCGATACCGATATTGATTAAATTACTTGCCCGTAGAATCGGTTTTGATCGGTTCACGTTTTCATTTCTCGTTCGAATTCACGTCGGTCGAATACATACCGTCTCGTTACATGCAGAATGCAGACTTCCTATCGTACTCTTTTTAACTGAACAATTCGCCTTCAGTTGCGTCTGCAGCAATTGTTGTTACGAATATGTTGTGCGTGCTGATTTCAGCACATTACATACTCGACTCTCTGAAGGCGTTTTTTTGGCGCAAGTAGCGAAATCTGTCGGAGAACGAACGAAGTAGGGATTGAGCGATTCAATCACACTTCTGCTGCTCTCCAACAGGGTGCTCTACTTTCGCACATGAAACGCCTTCAAAGTGTCAAGTATGTATTGAGCTGAGATCAGCACGCACGACATATTCGTAACAACAATTGCTGCGGATGCAGCTGAAGGCGAATTGAAAACAACCGTATAGTACACGTTGAAAAACACTTTTGAGCGAAATTAATGTTTGTATTTCCCCTCACAGTTGTCTTGAAGCAAAACAAAAATGCACCCAAAAACGATTTAAACGGGGTGAGTCCATAAGTCGCAAATAAAGGTAACCTAACAAGTTTTCACTGATATTTTCGTCCACTGAAAAAAAAAAAAAAAAAAAAAAAAAAAACACTTTCGATCTAGAGTCCAGACTCTTAAAAACATCGACAAGAAAAAGTGCTCTTAATTCAATCAGAACCAAGCTTCTTAATTTAAGCGGATTTCCTTTTGATTCAAGCAAAAATCCGATTGAATAAAGAGTATTTTTTCTCTGGGCTCTAGATCCAATGTGTTTTTTTCCAGTGTCGTTTTCCCTTACATTTTCAGGGTTTTCCTGACTTTTAAAACTCCCTAACATGTCCCGGTATTCCCTGACTGTGACAATCCTGCCTCCATTGAGATATACATATTTTGAAAGGAGCCATGGATATGAAGGTTTGACCCGGCAAGCATTGCAACTCACCGGATGAAGGGATCCCGGGTCCCTGCTAAAAGAGGATAAATCTCCTCGGATGGGGACACGAAATCGCTCGTGCGAACACGGGTTCAAGTCGGTCTGATGAGAGTCGCGGATGGATCGTTGGCGATGACACCGTTGGCCGTTGCCGGTGTCGGATTCCAATTTCCGAGGCGACCTACCTCAACGGTAACCCAAGTCCTTTTTTCATTCATCGCCGCACAGTGGATCGAGTCAAAAGGAAAGGTCGGGGAAAATTAGGAAACTTCAAACGCTCATAACTCCATTTATGCCAAACTTCGAGATTCTAATAGTGGTTCCAATGGTTTCCTCGTGAAATTGTCTTCCAGTGCCAGCCCTCAACTTTAAAATAAGACGAAATAAACATCAAAATGGACCACTAGACAAGGTACGACTTTCAGCATTCTGATACATGTTTCATAACTAAAATTTCACGTAGAACACGCTCAGCACAACAAAAATTACCACAATTAACTCCTTACGAAGATATTCAATGATTCTTGATGCGTGAATTCAAACCACCCGCTCTTGAAAACTCAATGCTCTAAGTGATTCACATCGCGTGCTAAACGTTTATCATGACGGTCTCTGCGATATAAAAATCTGGCAAACTCAAACTTGACGCTTTGGCTCAGCTATAGCAAATTGCTAATAGTTTGAAAAACACATGGTGGGAAATGAACATTGCTCGATTGAGAAGCTTGCTGAATTCGTTGTAGTGCGGGATTTGACTCACGTAGAGCTTTGAGTTTCTTGTGAGCGGGCAATTCAAATTCCTCGTAACCAATGTGAAATAAAAACGTTAATATCTTCGTTTGGAGTTTGTTTCATTAGTTTTCGTTGCGCGAATCGTGTTCTTCGTGAAATCCTGGTTAAGAAACATGTATCAGAATGCTTAAATTCGTACCTTGTCTGAGTAGTCCATTCGCAGTTTTTGTCAGAGATTTCATGTCCGACCTCTCTAATCGACTCGATCCACTGTGCGCCATCATTTTCACGCGCTCCGAACAACCTGCAGCGGTGTCACCCACGGACACGGAAATGTCACTTTCCCGGACTCGCGTCCACGGGGTCTCTTCGACTCGGCAATTCTGCTCCGGGAACGAAGGGAGAGACGGGAGGCCCCTGTTTTGCATCCCCCCCCCCGCCCCCACCGGGCCAAAGCTCTTCATACCTCGCGTTCCGCTTTGATGGCAACACACGTTGCGAAAATAACTACCGTGTGTCACTCACAAAAAGGACGGAAGGAAAAGAAAACCTGAAGTATATACACCTGCACTGCACGAGTAGCGCAGTGCAACGAAAATATTGAGATAAAAGTGCAACTGCTGCATTATTTAATGATACGAGGAACGCATATTAGAGCCTACAAGACTTTGGGAATACTTCACGCATTGCGCCAAACGCATTGTAGTCGCTGCACCGCGCGCCGGCTGGCCCGAAATCATATTAGCGCCTACAAGACTGCAGGAATACTTCACGCATTGCGCCAAACACATTGTAGTCGCTGCACCGCACCGCGCGCCGGCTGGCCCGAAATCATATTAGCGCCTACAAGACTGCAGGAATGCTTCACGCATTGCGCAAAACACAGCGGAGCCGCTGGTCGGCGTGGAACGCATATCGACGGTGGTCGGCAACCACGTAACTCGGTTTGCGACGTTGCAGATTTCCTGTCATTTTTTATATTATAAACGCAAAACTGCGCAGCGTCAATGCTTGAAAACTTCTGTGATTTTTTTACTCTGTTTGGAGGAAACTCTATGAAAACTTCTAGGGATGATGTCATATTGTTCTCCTTTAAAGGAATAATTTGGAGGCGGAAATTTTCAAACATCGCGAATGAGATACGCGTGGTAGACCACGTATCTCGTTTGCGGTGTTTGAAAATCGCCTCTCCCATTTTATTTTTGTCAGGGAGAACAAATCATCATCATTCCTAGAAGTTTTCATAGAGTTTTCTTCAAACAGAGTAAAAGAATCACAGAAGTTTTCAAGCATTGACGCTGCGTAGTTTTGCGTTTAAAATATAAAAAATGACAGGAAATCTGCAACGTTGCAAACCGAAATACGTGGTCTGGTAGTTTCGCCGTCGATATAATCTTTGCTACGGTTTAAACAACCCAAATGTGCGTTCTTGTGCGGTAAGCTCCTATTTCTCGGGGAGGTTCAGTTTAGTGAAAGTGACAATTGGATGCAGCGATTTACAGTCGCATACGACGTTTTGAGGAAAAGCTTAACTACATGTTTTAGGAATGATTTTATGATTAGGAAATTTGATTCAGGAGCTGAGATGGAAAATTTTATGAAAAATAAAAATTTGGAATCTCACGAATGAAATTGCACTTGAGATTTGAAGAAATTAACCTTTAAAATTCAATAATTTGAAATTGTAGGCTATTTTTCATAACTTTTTTCAAACTTGTTTAAATTTCAGGTGAAAAATTAAACGAAATTTCAAAGGCGATCTCATGTAGTATCAAGAGACATCATTTGGTTTAATGCTTCAATGAGCATTGCCGCGTATTGCTAATAAGTAAGTGCTCTCTGTAAAATGGCCACGCGAACAGGCATTTTTGATCAATGCTGTCCGAATTAGAATAATTGAAATGCGTCTATCAGAGCTGAAGTCTCCCCGTGGAGGAGTTGAAATCCCTAATGGTCTCAATGATTAATGAAGTCTTGAGTGTTCTAACTTCTCAGCAATGCTGCCATGCGGCTAATTCCGGGGCACGCTCATCGACTTCTTCATTTTGCAGATTTTGCTTCTTCATAATTAACCTATGCCACTGCTTGCAAATTATTACAAATACACTGAAAAAGAGTCTCTTGGATCCAAAGGACAGAATCTTAAAAAATTAAACGGTAAAATACCTCTTTTTTAATCGGATTTTCGCTTAGATCGAAATCCAAGCCTATTGATCCAAACAGATTTCCTTTTGATTCAAGCAAATATCCGATTGAACCAAGAGAATTTTTTCTAAAAGTACTTTTTAAGATTCTGGACTCTGGATCCAAGAGACTTTGTAGTCTTGTTGAGACTGTGTAAGTCGAATGTTCCTGCTAAAAATCGATGCGGTTTCGTACAGCGGGTTGATTACTGAAATTGATAGACAAAGCAATGGACAAAGAAGACGTAGAAAACATGGAGCGATCCTAATGGTTGGAGCGGGTTGTTGGCATAGTCCGGGGGGGGGGGGGTGTGGGCTAACGATAGGGTCTCTCGACTTGAACTTCGTCCACCCTAAAATAACCGAGAAAAAAGCCTGGTACGGTAGGTCTAGGCTATCCCTTGGAAAAAATGTACGGGCTACGTAGACATACCGCCTCTCCGGATTCAGAGACGAAAAGTTCCAGATGCTGGAGCTGTATCTTTGACTGCTTCGGGTGCCATACCCGGAACTTTCGGCCTCTGAGCCCGTACCGCTGACGGTATATCTATATAGCCCGTATGTATGGCTTCCACGGTTGGAGTTTCGTTCTCAGTGTCCTGTATAGTTTTCTTCACCAGTGTGAGTGTCACTGAGTCAAAAATCAAGCAGATTTCAAGCAAAACTTTCTATTCTTTCTCCTTTTTTTTTTGGTGCGGTCACATTGAAAGTGTGCATCTTCTGGCATCCGCGCTGGGCGCGCTGAGACGTCTAGCCATCTCCAATCGGCATCCGGAGTGGCGGTCCTATTTTCGCCGCCCGGCTCGACATTAGCACAACCGAGCTCACCAAAAACGCCCTATCTAAAGGGAGTCTCCAGTGGAGTTACGCGGTTCTTCCTCGGCAGAGCGGAGCGCAGGGGTTACGGCAAATTAAAATGCCGGTGAGACATTCGCAGGGCCCCTTTTTATCCGTCTCGTTCCTGTCTGATCCGACGGACGCACTCCGCCGGGTCGTCGACTTTCTAGTTATGGGCTTTCAATTTCAAGACCTATCTTACTTAACCTCACCAAGCCCGCTGCCAATGAACTACCTTTCCTCCGGTGCCGAAGAGCGAATCGTCGATTATCGATATTTCCTCATTTGAAGCTATGGTAAAGAATCGATTATTGGGTATACTCTGATAATCGATCTTTTTCCAGGACTTGTTCAAGCCTACTTTAACCTCTCCAAGCCATGCTGCCAATGAACTACCTTTCCTCCCGTGCCGAAGAGCGAATCGTCGATTATCGATATTTCCTCATTTGAAGCTATGGTAAAGAATCGATTATTAAGGTATACTCTGATAATCGATCTTTTTCCATGGGTTTAAATGGCAGATCAATTGATTCATCGCTAACCACGCCACGCTCCTGCTCTTCTCGGTATCCAGGAATCTCTCGTGGTCTTTGCTTTGGTTTCAGTGACGACACCGGGGCATGGTCACTCGTCCTAGGCCCTGGCACTCCTGGCAGAAGACTTATTAGTCGGTCACCGAAAGTTCGCGGAAACTGAAACTGACTCAACACGGAAAAGTCACCGCTGAAAATCTGAGCAAGAACACAGTGATTCAGACGACGAAATGCCAAATTACAGATGTCACTCGCCCATACTAATTGGCAAAAGCAAAAAATTTAGACAAGTTCAGAATGAGTATGGGAACTTATGTATCTTCGGTGGAATTCTGCGTAAAACACATACAAAAAATAATAACTTAATGATATTTTGGCAGAATCTTTGTAATATGAGCTTTAGCAAATCGATGGTAAAACTGCTAAAATGCATATCTCGATTACGGTGTGTTTCAAGATCTCCGCTCCTAATTTGTTTTTAAAGTAAACCGAATCAACCAACATCATGTCTTATTTTCACGGAATATTCTTCACATAGGAAGAAAAATCACCGATGTTTTAGAAAAAACGATTTTCATTAGTTTTCCATGTGAAAAATAAAGCATGATAAGGAGTCTGCAACGCCGTAAACCAAGACACACTTTTTCACTTTCACCATCGATATTTCAAACGGAATTTCCGTTCTAGTGAAGCAATGAAGGGCCAAAACAGAAATGAAGTAATGTTTTTCAATTTTAGATTTAGAATTTGATTTGACAGTAGCATGCAAAAATCTAAACGGAAGGAGAAAATAAAACCTGAATCCAGGAATCACCGATAATGCTGAATACAGGCAATCATCATACCTGCGACAAAAAGAGACCAAAATCAATTAGAATTATACAATAAATTAGAAATTACACACAGTGCTAGAATAATAATTTGAAAAGGAATTGAGGTACTCAGTACTTGCATTTTAGTGCAAAGCTTAGCTGAGGGAAAATATATGGAGGAGACTTGCGGAACAAATGTAAATATTTTTATATAGTATGGGATAATCACTTTCCTACCGCTCAAAAAAAGGTAATTAAAAAACGATAAGAAAGGTACATACTAATTATATTTAATTATATTTTCCTAAAATTAAGATTTATGAATGATATAAAACGAGCCATGATTGCTGCTATTTGGACGTATATGCGAGTGTCCACTTTTGTGCAAGATATCCTACTTTGCGTGAACTCGATCAACAGGAACTCAATCTAGGCAGAAAAAGTTTCTTGGATCTTGAGTCCAGACCCTTAAAACATTTGACAAGAAAAAATACCCTTGACTCAATCGGATTTTTGCTTAAATCGAGAGCCAAGTTTCTTAATTTAAGCGGATTTCTTTTGATTCAAGCAAAAATTCGATTGAATCAAGAGTATTTTTTCTTGTCAAATTTTTCAGAGTCTGGACTCTGCATCCAAGAGACTATTTTTCCAAGTGTGCACTTAGGCTGGTTTTCCTTAAATCCATCCAGTTCATCGAGGCGCTTCGATTTAAGGCAATGACTACCGTTCGAGCATGCGATTTGAAAACGGGGCGAACTCCACTCTATTTTTCAGACTCATTCATCAAAGCGGGCCGTGCCGCGCCGTGGGTTAAGTAGGAGTTGCTAGTGCTAAATCCAGCACTTCTCTTTCTGCCGACAGCGGACGCGGGGTATAAGTGCTGTCTGCCGACTTTGAAATGCACAACGAAGGTGCCACATTTTCTTTCCTGCATCAGACGCTTTGAACGAAAAAGGAACGGCAATCTTTGTCCCATTTTCCGCTGATGCTGCGGGTCGCTAAAAGCAGTAATTACGTAATCCGTTGTGTAATGTTTCGCAAATAGTTCCGTTGACACTTAATTTTTTACTATGGTAATCTGTGCACGGTTTTTGGTGAAAATGCGACGTTGTGGTTCTTTGTGGAAATTATGAAAATTTACTACGCTCCCAATTTAATTAAACATTAATTCGTCAGTTTGCTACAAAGAACTTAGATTTTTACTCAAGATACAAGTCTTGAAATCGGCTAGTTTTTATTCCCCTAGAGAAAATAATAACGTCGAATTGTCCCTGAAAAATGACAATTTTAACTTTTTTTAAAAAACTCCACAGCCCTGTTTCAAGGACGCTTTCTTAGCCTTATTCTGAAAGCCGCCTGAATACATTTCACTGACTAGGAAGGCATAAGAACTATACTCATATAATATGACAACATAATATATAAGTAAAACATTAAAAAGTACTGATACAAAAGCGTATAGTATTTGATCGCAAAAGTCCGTCTATTGTCATAGATTAAAGTCTGAGAAGCGGTGATCAGACGCTATCCAGCGAAAAGAGAGGGAGAAAAAATGCTGGAAAAATGAAGAGTAAAGAAGAGTATCGAATCTACTGCATAGAAAGAATAGCAAGCTATTCGAAAACAAAGTTATTCAGCTACATGCTTTGAATGAACCAATAAATGATGTGCGATTCTGTTTGGAGAAATCGTCTAACTGAAATCGCCTTCAATTTCTGTGCATAGGCAACAAACATACTCAGAAGCGCGAATAGTTATCTATTCGAGAAATATTTTATCAACCTCTATGAACAGGCTCATTTTGATTCCATTTGATCATTAATTGATTACTCGATTTTCTACTCTTCAAAAGGTCGATTAATCGATGAATCGACAAATCGAAAAACTCTGGCGAGAAACGTATGCCAATGGAACACAGTTCCCACGTGGCCCAACTCTCAGTGCAAAGGGACTGGAGTCGAATGGAAAGCGACGATGAAACGAGAGGATACCGGGCGTGGGGACAATGACGAAATTACTTAGTCGGAGAAATCTCGCGCTTCGTTAACTTGTAATTATGAGCTGTAGGCTCCAAACTGCAACTGTAAATCCGATAATCCCCCGACTTAGCCGTCCCCGAATCTTAAACAATGACTGATGCTCCAGACACGCGCTTCCTCCCCCATCGCTGCCGAATTATCCGTCATAAAGCTCCAAGCTCAGTGAGAGGCACGAGGAATTCCATGAGTCGCGCAAAGGTGTTTCCGTTTCAAGGGCCCGATTTTCAGACACGCATACTTTCAGCCTTCAGGTTGCCGAATCGTCTTCTGGCGATACGTACAGGGTGATCCATAAGCCCCTTCCAACCTCTCTTACGATTTTTCCAATCAAGATAGAGTTTTGAACTTAGAGGATGCCCGATGGCCACTTTTTGGTGCCCCTGGAAGGAACAGGAGCTTCCTTGGAGGGACAAGAGACCCCACTTTTTTTTTTTTTTTTTTAAATCATTCAGAAAGAAACTCTTCTTGTGATATTACTTCTAAATGGTATAAAAAAGGAAAATTATCACACCAACCCGAGGTCATTCTCTCAAACCGTTTCGAAATGGCGGCTGGTTAATGTTTAAACTGGCCAAAAATGGGCACCTCAGTTTTTGCAGATAGATTTGCCTGGAAATCGGTATCTGTGGGTATTTTTACACGAGAAAAATTAATGTAAAAAAAAAAAAAAAAAAAAAAAAAAATCGGTCATTTTGAAATTTAGCTGGTCGTTATTTTGAAACAGTGAGATATTGACAACGGGTTAGCGCGAAAGTTTTTCTTATCTTGTGTTCTTTCGAACAAGAGGGGTCTTTCTATTTGAAAAAAGTTAGGGCCAGTTGCCCAATCAAGAGGGCTCCTTCACTTTTTTAAAGGAGGAGGGGCAAAATTGTGCTTCCTCTAACCTCAGGGACGTTCTCCAAGTTTCAAATCTTTGACTACTTGAGTTAGACACGATGGACCACCCTGTATAGGGGCGTGATATAAGCTATTTTTCCCTCAATGCGGCAACTTTGCATTGTCTAGTTACGCAGCATTTATCATCAGCTCATCCCCGAGTCAGACCTCAAATCTTACAACTTGTCCTCCACCCCCTTCTAGTAGCAGCCGAGCGGATATTGAGCAAGTGCCGTACCCAAATATCATCATCTAGAAAGTGTGCGCGGACTTTAAGGGGCGGGTAGGGGTTCCCGATTTGTCCAAGTTTCACTAGACCAAAATCACAAAAATCCCACCGATAGTATCGCGGCATTTCCTCTTTGTCTATAGATTTTTCCAATAATTTCGATAATCAGCCCGCTGACATTCCGCCGATACTCTTAATACCTACTACACCGAAAAAAAAGTGAAGTTGATTTAACATTCTGGATGTAAAAAAAGTGTTCGAGAACTTGTAAATTGCTGAATTACCCGCCACAGTGCTTAGATTTACATCTTGTCATTGCTAGAGTAACTGCTGTAACGGGTAATTCAGCATTTAATAGGTTCTCGAACACTTTTTTTACATCCAGAATGTTAAATCAACTTCACTTCTTGTTCGGTGTATTTTTCGTGTGACGCTACAAAAATAAATTTAATAAAATGCTGCCTCTTCCTATTGATGGCCACAAAGAGATGCTCCATTTTTAGCGTGTCAGGTGGGTGTGCCATTTTACATTCTCGATGAGTTCTGTGACGTCACGCTGAATTCGGGATGGCAAAGTTGCGGCTGAAATCCGCCCTCTGTCCGATTCGGTCGGGTTTCGGTGGATACCGAATCGGAGAACAAAGGAGTTTTGAAAAGCGGTCGGGGAACACGGCTGAAATAAGCCCGTATTATTAATCTATTCATTTCGGGCTCCACAGTTTTATTGGCGGCGTAACATGACGCAGAGGCGAATAGATGATGATGTCAGAAACCGCAGGATGGTGGCTGCCGCGCCGACTGACGGGCGGACAGGTCCAACCACCGTAGTTGCCGAAACCACCAGCTCTGCCGTGATGGGGAAAAAGAGCCGTAAAGCTCAAATTTTAGGAATCTAATCTCTTTCGAAATGCATCTAACCCCCTCAAGATTAAATCACTGAAACAGCTTAAAAATCAAAATTTGTTTTATTTCTATAAAAACGAGATTTATGAGAAAGCTGTGGGTGCGGCCTAATATTGACCTTGTTTCAGACGAAACAGCCTTAATTCCGCCGGAGAGCCAAAAAGAGCTTTACTTTAGTGTCGATCGCATTTAACAAAAAGGAACCAGCGTGATTACAGTGTTTCCAAAATCGTGCAAATTCGTTTTTTCTCCTAAAAATACTAAATATATGTACAGTATCAAAATTTACACAAGTACTCGTATATCCCTTTAAAATTAACAATTTTTTTGGTGGGAAGCAACAACTATTTGCTATTTGGGTAGATGTTTTAGATGATTATGTAGAAGCAAAATTTTAGCAACACTGAATTGTGCTGGTTCCTTTCTGCTGAATGCGATCCAAATAAATGTATTCCATTTCCTGCCAAATTCTAACTTTAAACTAGCCTCAAGAGCATACAGAGGATAGCACTTACGGCTGCCTTGCCTGATACTAGCCTAACATGAAAATGAAAAGGATCCCTTTTAGAATATTGACAATAATATTCGTCGATTTTCAATCATCCACACAGAAAACAAATAAGGTGTCAAAGAACCGTAATAGAATGTAGTGGTTACTAGATTTCAAATCATATGTGATTCCCGCAAAATCTGGTAACCAGTGCTAGATTGCCGATGGCTGAATCATGGGCAATTGAGTTGCGCTTCCAGCCCCAGCATGAGGACTATCAGAGTTCGATTGCACTGGCTAAAGCGATATCTTCTCACGTATCCGAGCGACACCTCATTGGCAGTGCATAGAGTCGAATCGTTGCGAGTTTACGCGGCCTCACGCCACCGCGCCTTCAATTTTGCAGATGCAACACGGACATCCATCAAGTACGAATAGTTGTATCTCTGCGCCGTCATCAACGCGAGTCCTTTCCCTTCCTCTATTTCCATGTTCCGTTGGTTCCCGCTTGATGCACTGTAAGCTATTTCACAAAAAGGCTATTTTATGAGAGAACTGTCTAAATAATGTGTAAATTAAACAATTTTCGAGAGATAGAGCCAACTGAATACACATTTTTAGGAGAAATTTGCTCGAAAATCAGGTTGGACACATCAGAAAAGTCTGAAATCTACTCTTTAGCGCGCAATGTGCGTAGAATGTAACAAACTTTTTAAAATTTACCGCGTACGCGGGCAGTTTTTCTTGGTGGCTGGCAATCAGGTTTGCCCGAAAAGAGACCTCGCTTAAATAAACAGACAATCTTGCAAACTGTTTTATGCTCTCCTTGCGGAAGATTTCAATTGATTCAAAGGTTCTTATTTTTTGCAAAATGAAGAAAGAAGAAGGAAACAAACGCTTGAAAACAAATGAAATCATAAAATAGAAAAAAAGTTAGTTAATCGTTTGTTTACTTTGGGTAGGTCTTCCTTACCCTCTGCCTGTGCAAACTTGGTCCCCGGTGGCTGAGAAATATTGCCCGTAGACGCGAGAAACTTGAAAAAGTACTATACGCAAATCGCGCATTATGGAATGGATTTCAGACTTTTTGACCTGCCCTGCGTGATTTAACTCCGACTGAATCAGTGGAGTGTAAATTTATTTAGCTGTATCTCTTGCGTGCAACAGACCCATTTGCACCTTGTCTAGTGGTTTATTGCAGAACGTATCCCAATTAAGGGCTTGGAGGTTAAGGCGCACAGGTGCAGTTTTTGCTGTTTCGAGAAATACATGTTTGATGCTTCGAAAGTACATGGATCCTTACGGCGAAAGAAAGTTCAAACCGAAAATTGAAAATTGGAATTTGGGAGCGAATATTTCACAGAATATGCATTAAGGCTAGTTTTACTTGAAATCATTAATAGCTCAATTTTTTCAAAAGCTGCACTTATGCGCCTTGTCCTCCAAGCCCCTCAATTGAGTATTTTACGTTGGGGAAAAAGGAAGAAAAACCTTGATAGGAAATCGTTCTGACGATTGGGACACCTGGAGCCCGTGATCGGATACGAAGGGACCGACTGATGACGGTCAATGAACCAAGCTCTCAATTAAGGTTCAAAAATCCGTCCGTCGGAAAGTTCTCGTAAGAGGATGAAAAATCCGCTGTTTCCAGGGCAACGTGACGTCGACGCGGGCGGGCGGCGAGCAATGAGCATGTACAACTTAAGCGCGACGTGTATGACACGGAATCGCGGGTATTGGATAAATTCAATTGGACGGATTTCTGTCGAACGGAACTATGTGCATCATGACGTGAGCCGTGTTATGCATGTATTCCCATGGGTCTCAGGGCTCACGTCTTGATGCACATAGTTCCGTTCGACAGAGATACGTCCAATTGAAAGCTCAAAGCTTCGTCGAGGTTGCGCAATTCACAGCTGACTCCACCCCCTCCCGACCTGCGAATCAATTCTATTACACCCCCTCGTTCGAGCTGGGAGGCTGTGAACTTACTGCGATTTCGTCGGAAATGACGTCAATTTGTCCGCACTTACTGCTCTCTCAAAACACTCGATTTTTATAAACGGGAGAAGGGGGGTCATAAATTACGAGGCGCTAAAAATACTAACTTGGATACTTGATTCCTCGCCCCCTACCGCGCGTAACTCGCCCGTAACCCGAATTTACAACTCTCTAGGAAAACATCAGTAATACTCAGTTCGACCTTCTCCCTGCTATGGCTTTTTTGCGATGAATTTCGTATAAAAAATTGCCACCTCGCGTCGATTTTAGATTTCCAAAATTTCGACGTTATGCGCCCGTTTCAGCGTAACGTGACGCAGCCTTGAACATCCCCCTGTAACGCACTCGTAACGTAAACTCCTAAAATCCCTAGAGCGTTGCACATTTTTTGAACAGCCACTCAGATGAATTTCGCTGTTTTTAAAGGAATAATTCGATCCGTGTAAACTAGACTCGTTGAACTTAGACGAAACATACTTCCCTTACAATCGACCAAATTTTGCTTTACTTGCCCAAAAACCTACGCTACATGCATCAAAATTCAAAATCACCTCCCTCCAAACATTCATCCTTTCAGTTCTACGATCCAGAAGTAATCATCGAAATTTTAAAGCTCTTTAAGCGAGTAAATTTAAACATTTAAGGTAAATCCCTGGTCGCCGACGTAAATAGCCTAGTTGCTAATCGTCGTAATAAATTGACTAACTAACTACTTATTATTAGAACGGTTATTGCCATTTTTCTCGAATTCTCATTTTTGGCACTAACTAACCACTATTGTAGCGGACCGATTCAACTAATTCGACTACCAGACCTATTAAGTATTTGAACTATGACAATTTTCTGACATTTAAAGGTGCAAAAGTAGAGAGGTTTTATTTTTACGTGAGCGCGTACGTGTAATTGATAATCATTATTCGAACTATTGATTTGCGAAAAAACTAACTTGATTTCAAAAATTCGGTCGATGTACTGCTGTTCCGTTGATAGCAAGGCTGAAGGATAGCCACAATCCCTGCACTCAAAAGGTAAAAAAGGGCAGGGGACAAAAATTGAAGGACACCGCGAGGCAACAGCGGTTGAATGGCAATCGAAGCATTCAAATGCGATCACAAAAGCGCGAATCAATGGGCATCGCTTGAGAATTTCGTCGGTGCAGCGGCGCACGGAAGGACCGCGTGGGGGGGGGGGGGGGGCACTGCACCCGGGGAGGGGCAGCGAGGGTGCCCTGTCGTGCCCGATATCCCTTTCCCACCGATCGGGAGGCCGGAAAAACTATCGGCGTCCGAACGAGCAACTCCGGTTGTCAGTTCGGGCTGTTCTCAGCGCTTTCATGAGTAATGCGATCAACTCGCCTCTATGGAGTCGTTGTGTCAGTTCCAATGCGTCCGCTTACCCGCTTTTTATACCCACGCACACTGGACCCAGTCGATGGAGAAGTCGGACAAAATCTGGCGACTTTGAAAGCTTAAACTTTCGAAAATATGCTACAAGAAAGTTTAAGGGTGGTTTTATCATAAAATTTGCGTCCAGAAACACCCTTGAATTTGAATTTGCGACGAAATAAACATCAACATTTGAAATTCTAGCCAAAAAATTAATGCTCCACTGTGCGATGCACAGTTACCCCGAAAGTACACTGACTGACGTCAAAGAACTCCGTCATTTCGATTCTCGTAAATGAGATGAATTGATGATCAGCTTATACTTTCAAAAATAAGAAACAAGGAAGTTTAAGAGTGGCTCCATTGGTTTATTTCGTCAAATTTCCGTCCAAAAACATCCCTTAAAATCGAATTTGAGACTAAATAAACATCAAATTTAGAAATTATAGCCAAAAGTTGCATTTCTGACCTCTTGTGTTGGCTTGGTCCACTGTGCGACGCACAGTTACCCGGGAAGTGTATTCATTGACGTCATAGAAATCCACCATTTCGAGCCTCGTGAATGTGATGAAGTGATGATCAGCCGATGATCATTTCAAAAGCGTTAAGCAAACTACGTCTCATTTGGACTACGTTTAGCAATAAGAAACTACTGTTTTTGGCTAAGTTCAGGCACAGCATAGATGCCATTTGATTTCCTGTGCAGGTGAGAGCTTTTATGGATAAGCCTGAAATAGTAGCTCCACATTGCAAACTGAGTACTCAAGCCGAATACTCACAAATTAGGAAGGGTGCAAGGGCAGTGGTGGTGGACGAGTATGAGGCGGAGGGGGGGGGGGGGATTCGACGATATGAGGTTTGGGGTCCGGGGCCCGGCTGGCGTGGGTTCAAATCGACCTACAAACCCAATTACCTCCCAATTCCCCTGATTCGGAACCCGATGTTCAACCACATCGTCGTCTTTGTCACCCTTACAGGTGAAACATGCGTCCGAAATAGATATTAATTACATGTAATACTTTTAGAACTTTTAGAATTTCAGGTGGATCCTCTGTACTTTGAGGAAAGATTCGATAGTCACTCGATCGATTGATAATGTCTAGATTTTACGACATTTTCACAGAATTTTCGACCATCACAGCATGCTGTACTAAGACAAGAATTTGTGCACAAAATTGATCAAGAGACATTTTGAAATAGTTTTAAAAATACGTCCCGAATGTAGCAAGTATCTTTGCCTTTCGTTTTGCAATATTCACTCGGAGCGTATATTTTAAACTATTTCCAAATCTTTCTGCAGTGCATCTTAAGTAAAAATACTTGACGTACTACGGCGTGATTTTCTATGGAATTCTTCTGTAGAAATGTCCTAAATTCTTATGAAATACCATTAAATCCAATTATCCTGACGCGTCTGACCTTTCAAGATTTTTGAATATGGTGTTTCCTTACATTTAAAGGGTACAAAAGCAGAAATACTTTTTTGTATTTGAGTAATTCCATTCTTGCCTGGAGCGTGTACGTGTAATTGATGATCATTATCCTAACTACTGATTTGAGAAAATGTAAAGGTTCACCAGAAAGGATAGCCGACTTTTCCTTGTTTCAAAAAGCCATTATCCTCTCTAAGTTCTTTCATAAATGACTACGATTTTGCTTTTGGCGTAGAGTATCGAAAAGTCCCGCTATGTGACGCCACTGTTGTGCAAAAACTTAAAAATCCATAATAGCTGAAAAGCCAGTCTGATAAGTAATTGGAAAGACTTGAAATGCAGACATAAGAAGAAAGGATGAGAGATCTCATGTATTCATTATTTCAAGACTTCTTTGCACGTCCAAGTTAGAGGCTTCCAATTGAGTGACGATGTTACTAATCCTTGAGTGACGATGCTTTTTTCGGCTCATTTATTGGCTGCAGCGATGCAATATGGGGTGATGCAATTTAGGTGGCCCTCAGAGATTAACTTGGAGAAAAGCTTCAATCGCATAGCAGCTTTGTAAAATCTAAAAATTAGTTATGATTGCCTGATCTGGCAACCCAAGCACGGCTACAGCACAGGAGCTTAAATATCATTCCTCAATGTAACAACTTCGCAGAGACAAACAATACGTTGGGACAATTAAACATGATTAGACTGTCGGGCTAAGCTGCTTACGTCACCCCACATTTCACGGAAACACACTTGAGAGTTTAAGCAAAAGTGTTTGGTGTCGCCAGGGTTAAGTAACCCTTTACGATTTGCATTCTCTGTAGTAGTTCATTTAGAGCTTTCACAGGGAGGAGTAATGTGTCTCGTGGCTCGACAAAAGACGTTGCTTTATGGATATGTTCTCGGCTTTCTCCGCTGTATGAAGTCGATAAATTATCGAGGAATAAAAGATAAACCCGTCTGAAATATCTTAGGTCATTTTAAAAATACTTCAGAAAAAAGAGAAAAACTTTAGACCCGTTCTATGCTGCTTTCACTGCGTATGATGGTTTGGCGACTTGCACTAAAATAGTTTTAAAAATTTAAAAGTATCGGCTCTGATCACTTTTTTCCGTTTTTTACACTCCAAAAAATCGACAAGACTCCTAAAAATCGTTTGGATGATTAAATATAGGTCGATTTTATTTCAATTACATACAACGAGTATTTTTCATTTTCATGTTAAGCTATGGAAGAACGTCTCATGAGCCTTCAGGTGTTGCCAAGTTTCCTTCGATAAAAACCGAATTCACTAGGAAAATTGTCAATATTCATTTTCCAAAATTTTTAGACAATTTTGTACGCATTTGATCTAAAATATCTGAGAAATTCCAGGAAAAATATGCATGAATTTTGTCAAAAATACATGTTTCATCAGAGGAAATTTGGCAACTCTCGAATGTTCATACGGTGTTCTTCCTTAGCACGGCAGTATAGTGTTAGGCAAGACAGCCGTAAGTGCGGTCTTCCGCATCATGCTTTCTTGGTTGCGTTTTGGACACACAAATAAAACTCATTTTCAGGTTAGAAATTGGCAAAAGAGAGTGAAACTGGACTTGAAAGCACGGTTTTCATTGCCTCTCTGGAGGAATAATGTCACTTACGGCTATTTTGCCTGAAACTACGTCATTTTTTGCGCACTTACGGCATTCTCATATGTCTCGTTTTTATACAATTAAGATGAACTTTGCCGTTTCAGCTATTTCAGTGATTTCATCTAAAAGAAATTAGACGAATTTTGAAGGAAACTCGATTTCGAAAATTTGACACTTACTGCTCTCTTCGCTCTCGCGGCAGGCTAGTTGGTCGTGTTTTTCCCCATTTGGCAACTTGAAGAGAAACATTTTGAGAAATTGAGCTCTCTTTGGACATTGGGTCATAAATTCGCCTTTGAAAAGTTCTTAATTACAAAGCTAGCGACTCCCCACCTCCTAGCCGAGCTCCTTTCGTTACATTTCCTTCGAACAAAGATCCGTGACAGCGGCCATCACGGGGTTGCCAAACGCCTCGCGCCCCTCCACTGCGATCGCAAAGAAAATCGAATTTTCGGCGAAATATGACAACGACGCGTCTTTAACGCGGCCAACGTTTCGAGATAGAGAAAAGCTATCGCTGGCTGACAGTTGACTGGGAAATCAATGGTCCTGGAAATGACTTTCTTTATTTAACTTGGGATGTCTTTTTCGTAACTTTCGAGCATTGTTATTTCTGCGGATGACTGCTCCGAGAGAGGAGAAAAAGAGCAACCGATTTATTTTTGCGTGGGTTCCGGCCCCGTCCGAAATAGGTTAAGGCTGAAGATCGACTGGGTATAGGCCAAGGTGGAGGTGTTCCCAGTTTCTTCGGTGTAATTTGTAATAACACGATATCATCGAGTGTGCAACGGAAAATAAGGAGAACATAAAGCGAGACTTTGTTCTTAAGCCTCGTCAAAGTTAAAAGGAAAGTTTAAGCCCAAGTTAGTGCTCCAATTGTATTTTAACAAAGATTCTGGGCTTCCCGGAATTAATTTTAATTTCTAGAAGTTCCGGGAAAAATTTCGAAAATAATACTGAAATATCCAGGATCGTCAGATAAGAAGAAAAAATCATCAAATTTAATCAAATAATCTATATCAATCTGACGAAGAACCCCGAAATTCCGGGACACTTCTAAAAAATGCTAAAATTCCGTAAAAATCAAAAGTTCCGGAAAATTTCGAAAGTTCCGAAAATCGGAACTAGTTTTAGAAAATGGGGGCACCGGCCCGAGTAATGGAAGGTATGACACATTAGAGGATCGTTCCCATATTAGTCATAAAATGGCAGTTGAAAATATTCAACCCGCTCGGCGATAAAAAGCTGAAAAGCGGGGAAAATTGAAAAAAGCTGAAATAAAAAAAGCCTAACGACCCTATCTCCCCTCGCCAACCCCTCTCGACAAAGCGCCGGGCCGGCCGACAAAGGGATGTCCCCAAACGCTATCGCGCTCTCCAGTACCTGAGCCGTATTGATAACTGAAAAAAAATTGGTCAGCCTCATCTCTCTATGGGCCACTCGGCCACGCGATGCAAAGTAGATATGAGGGTTGGACAGGAGGCGTGACCCTCTAGATGATAGTGTCGAGAGCTTTGAAAAATAATGCCATGGTTGCGATGATTTTGGGTTTTTTTTCAGCAGTGCACATCACAGTTTTATTGTTATTTTATTTAACTCGCTAGGTTTTCCCAATGAATTCAATGATGAAATTCATTCTCCCAATTCAAAATTGATGCATGAAAAACATGTTACACTGTTCAGGAATATCTGACTTCAATTCAATGGGTATGTTGCGTTGCATGCAAGAATGGACCACTAGACAAGGTACGAATTTCAGCATTCTGATATATGTTTCTTCACCAAAATTGCACGTAGAGCACAATGCGCACAACGAAAATTACCGAAATCAACTCCTCCCGAAGATATTTAATGATTCTTGGTGCGTGAATTGAAACCACCCGCTCACGAAAACTCAATGCTCTACGTGATTCACATCGCGCGCTAAACATTATCATGAACGTCTCTTCGATAAAAAAAATCTGGCAACCTCAATCTTGACGCTTTGGCTCAGCTTTAGCAAGTTGTTTATAGTTTGAACAATACATGGCAGGAAATGTACATTGCTCAATTGAGAAGCTTGCTGACACCGTTGTAGTGCACGATTTGACTCATGTAGAGCTTTGAGTTTCTTGTGAGCGGGCAGTGCAAATTCCTCGTAACCAATGTGGAATAAAAAAGTTAATATCTTCGTTTAAAGTTAGTTTCAGTAATTTTCGTTGTGTGAATCGTGTTCTACGTGAAATTCTGGTTAAGAAACATGTATGAGATTGCTTAAATTCGTACCTTGTCTAGTGGTCCATTGGAGCGCGCACCGTGTTATATGCGCAATGCATGAAGTATCCTGCGGTCTTGTAAGGCGCTAGTATGCGTTTTGCGCCGAGCCGGCTAGCCGCGCACGCGCCAGCCCCGCGCCGGCCGCGACCGAACTGCGTTTGATGCGATTATTCAAACTTGCGGCGTCAGCGATTTTCAGCTTATGATTTTGAAGTTTTAAAGTTTGTTGGCATTATTGCCACTTCAAATAATAAAATATTACATAAAACCGAGCGTTAAAACCGTTTCTTGTAAGCGAGCAGTTCAAATTCCTCGTGACTAATGTAAAATAAAAACGTTAATATCTTTGTTAGGAGTTGATTTCGGTAATTTCCGTCGCGCGAACCGTGTTTACGTGAAATTCTAGTCAAGAAGCATGTATCAGAATGCTTAAATTCGTACCTTATCTAGTGGTCCATTGCAAAAGATACAATCAAGTGAATGGAATTTCTTAAGCCGATACACACGCAGATCACGATGGGTACATAATGATTAACAAAACAAAAATTCATATTTTATACATTTTTTACATTTTTACACACTTCCCTCGTCCACGGAAAACTTCTCTTCGTAGCCTGTAGCGACCAGGTTTGCCCAGAGAGAGAGAGACGGAAAAACTTACATGAACAATGAACAATCTCGCAAACTTTTCCTCGCGTATGATTTCATAATAGTCTTCAAGCATCCGTTTCCTCCACACTTTTAAAGCTTTTGTAAGAACAAAAGCTTTACATCAATTTGATTCATACAAAGGAAATGTATATTTGTGAACTTTTTTGTTGAATAAAGTTATGTTTTCTTGCGTCTCTCTCTGGGCAAACCTGATTGCCGACCACACCACGGAGATTGCGCGCTGGGGGACTTATTTAAGGTTCCCATCATTATTTTCGTGCCATTTGAGCCAAAGTAAATCTATTTACTTGGGTGTTGCTCTAACGCGCAACAGGCCCATTGATTTGATTAATGTCGCATTTACTTTAAATCCGGGGGCATTTCTTGAAAGAGAACCAGCTGACACATCAGTAGTTTTTCATTGGACAGTTTTTCCCTGATTTTCTTACATTTGAATAGTTTGAACCGATTTTCACCAACTAGGAACAAAACAGACTCCCTGAGACTTTCAAAAGATTCAGTAATCATCCTCGTCGGAAAAAAACGGCAAATTAATTTTTGCAAGAGCTAATGCCACTTATAGTCGTCGTTTTTTTCGCGAAAGAACGTAACTTCATTTCGAATTTTGATGCTGCCAAATTTTCTATAGCAATTTGCATTTTTACCTGAAAGATCTTGAGCATTTCGGACTGAAAATATCACTGATTTTTCCTCTCATCTCATTAAAAAATCGGAAATATTTTTAACAAAAATTGCGCAGGAACATTCTAGTAAAAAATTGAATTTTTCAAGTCAATTTTGCAACCTTGGAATGGAGTTACGTTCCTTCGACCAGGAAACTACAGTTGTTAGTTCTCTCTTGAAAAACACCGCCCATCTTTGCTTTTTTAGGTGTTTTAATAATTTATAATAGATAATTTGGAATATCCTAGTTTTACCGATTTTTTCCACCTCAATTTAATATTTGTCTTTCATTTTTTTTCTTTTCGTGAATGACCACTAACAGGTGCTTTGCATGTTACAGATGACCGGACACGCCTTACAACCCTTGAATCCGACTTCAAACGGACTCGGTACGCACACTGCAGGGACTATGGTCAACCTTCCTAGAGGAAAATCTCAATATTTATCACAAGTAAGCACTTCATAATTTTCATTCTTTAAGAAACATTCCCACTTGGTTCTTTTTCGTTTTATAAAATTTCTGTGGAGTCGCTTAGGATGGAATTATTATTGAAGAAAACACAAGCCACCGCGCGACGTCCGCACTCTGATCAATAGCCATGAGAGCAATACATTCGTAACGATGCCGATGAAAACTGGACAGGTACGAAACGCCTTCAAACTTTCAGATGTACAATTTTACGTACGCAAGAGTTCGAATAGTTGCTTCCCAGAGAGAGGACTGAACGTATTCGGAGTTCCAGTTGGCAGATGTTAGAACTCTGTATATTCACGGGTGAAGAGGGTGAATTTCATGCACTAACATAATTTTTGGATGGTCTATTAGAGATTTTTTTTCTCGTTATTTTTTATTTGAAAAATAGTTAGAGATAGAGATCATTCAGAAACTGATAGCAATTTAAGACAGCTGACAGTGAAAAACATCATTGAACACCGCCAGCAAAACATGAGGAATATTACATTATAACATAATGCGTTGATAAGTCAAAAGTTCAAAAGGAAAACTCATCCCTTCATATAAAACATCAAATTTGTGGGACTTTTTGTTTTCGTAAAACTTAAAATGTAAGAACATGGCATCGATTTGAATCACACATACACACATACACACATAATATATTCCGTCAAACCCATTCTAGAAAGCAAATGAAGGCGACCTAGCAATTTTTCCCTGACATTTTCGTCATTTTCCCTGACATTTCCAGGTTTTCCCTGACACTTCCCCGTTACCCCAGAGTTCCCTGATGGTAGCAACCCTGGGGTATGCTCTTTTTCTCGGGTTCATTAATTGATTGATTGATGATTGGTGTTTCAGGTGCTGGCGGCGGTGGCGATATCCCTGGGGCCCCTGGCGGCGGGTCTGGGGAAGGGCTACAGCTCGCCGGCGATCGCCTCGCTCCAAGGGAAGCAGAGCTGGGAGGCGGGGCACGGGGCCGGGGCGTACCGGGGCCACGGGCTGGGCCACAGGGGCAACTACACCCTGTTAACGGTGTCGCCGCAGGAGGCCTCGTGGGTGGCGAGCCTGTCGCTTCTCGGGGCGCTCTTCGGGGCGCTCGTCGGGGGCCTGGCCATGAAGTTCGGGCGCAAGAACGTCCTCCTCATCGCTTCGCTCCCCTTCTCCGCCTCCTGGCTCGTCACCGTCTACGCCGAGAGCGTCCAGACCATGTTCGCCACCAGCTTTGTCGGCGGCTTCTGCTGCGCCGTCGTACTCATGGTCTCACAGGTGAGTCATCCACACACATCTCAAATCAAACTTCAACGATTTTTCAACATTGAAAAAAGAAGTTGCGGGCTACATAGACATACCGTCCGTTCCGGGCTCAGAGACCGAAAGTTCCGGGTGCTGGAGCTGTAGCTTTAATTGATCCGGATGCTACGCCCACCGAACGTTCCGGGTGCTGGAGCTGTAGCTTTAATTGCTCCGGATGCTATGCCCACCGAAAGTTCCGGGTGCTGGAGCTGTAGCTTTAATTGCTCTGGATGCTACGCCCACCGAAAGTTCCGGGTGCTGGAGCTGTAGCTTTAATTGCTCCGGATGCTAAGCCCACCGAAAGTTCCGGGTGCTGGAGCTGTAGCTTTAATTGCTCTGGATGCTACGCCCACCGAAAGTTCCGGGTGCTGGAGCTGTAGCTTTGATTGCTCCGGATGCTATGCCCACCGAAAGTTCCGGGTGCTGGAGCTGTAGCTTTAATTGCTCCGGATGCTACGCCCGGAACTTTCGGCCTCTCAGCCTGGAACGCGGACGGTACGTCTATATTTATCCCTTAAGTACGGCTTCCACGGACGGAGTTTTTTTTTTCAGTGGAGAACTGCGATTGTAACCCGCGACAAGTAAACGAGAATTCGGAATTTGACTCATGGTATTTTTTTCCGGGACTTAGAACTTATTGTTTCTATGCGTTTCATGGCATACTGAGTCCATTACAGAAGTTTTAAATCATTGTGAAAAACTACATGAAGTTTCATAAAATTTAGCACCTATGGTCACCCACTCGCTCCATCAACCCAAGTAGAACGTTTTTTCGCCACTAGCCCTAATCTCGGTGACTGAGAAAAACTGCCCGCAAACGCGGGAAAGTTGAAAAAGCGTGTAACAAACTACGCATATTGCGTGCTAAGGAATGGATTTCAGACTTTTTTGACGTGCCCAGCGTGATTTTCGTACAATTTTACCTACAAAGAGTGCATTCGACTGCATCTCGTGCGTGCAACCTGCAACAGATCCATTTTGAAATTTTGTGAACTAAAATCCATTTTCCCGTAGACGATCATATTTCACAATACAAACTCTCTTTAGAATGTCTCCACAAAAAGAAACACTTTTACTTGGAGACAGTCAGAAATCTTTAAAAATACGGCAAGAAACCAAATTCTAAAACTCGCGCGTCTGACCCACTTAAAGGATCTTTAACCTCACTTTCCTCTCCGACCGGAGCAATGGGGTAGCAGCTAGGTTTCCGCTTCGCGAAAGTTCTCAAGTTGAGACTGAGGAATATGCAGAGCGAGAAGAGAAGAAAGATGGCGCAGGAATGGCAAGTCGAATGAGAACCAAGGAGAGAAAAGTTAGGAGAGCAGGAGTTGTGAGTCTGACTACGCGAGGAAAGACAAGTTGACAGATAGCTGCATTAGAGAGACAAGACTTGAATCACTGCAACTTGCCAAATTTATGCAGCGATCTGTATGGGTCTGATGTACATTCTAGAGATACAGCCTACTGAATAGACTTTTTGAGAGGCTTGGAGGACAAGGTGCATAAGTGCAGCTTTTGCTATTTCGAAAAATACGTGTTTGAAGTTTCAAAATTAAATGGATCCTAATGGTGGAAAGAAAGTTCGGACGGGCATTTTCATGCTTAAAAATTGGAATTTGAGAGTGAATTTTTCACAGAATAAGCATTGAGACTAGTTTTACTTGAAATCATTGATATCTCTAATTTTTCAAAAACCGCACTTATGCGTCTTGTTCTCCTAGCCCCTCATTCAAGAAAATTCCTCCTTTTGGGGGGAACTCAAGGATTTTTGTCAAATAAAACGTCAACTGATCCTTATGATGAGACAATGGGTCAAGCACCATGGCTCTATACACTCCTTTACTAAAAGTTTCAGCTTGAGTTCAAAGCTCGTTTTGGCAATACAGCGATGCGAAGTCTACATTTTTATCAAAACAAATGCTTTATTTTGAAGTTCCTCGTTTGAAAAAAAAGCAAACAAGTTTAAATCCCGTTTTGAGGCACGCAGTATCATTAGATGATGTTATTGTGTCTCAGAAAATAAGAGAAAATGAAAAGATCAACTGAACTTTTTTTCAAACGAGGAGCTTTAAAATAATATCATTTTTCAATGGTTAAACATGTTAACTTTGCAACGCTGTGTTGCCAAAATGAGTTTTGACTTCAAGCTGAAACTTTCAGTGGAGGATTTTCTCATCATAAGGCCATATTTGAACTAAATCTCTGGGTCCCCCAAAATATAGGACTCTTTTTTTGACAGGCTCTTTACCGCGTCTGCGAACTTTTTTTTCTTACAATCGAATAGTTATTTGCAGAATCAGCCTCACTATATCAGATGTTGCCTATAATGTACTTTTATACTTCATTTTTCAATAGAAAAGTAATCGGTGTTCTAACTTAAAATGTGTCATTGACACATTCAATGTCGTTTCATTCATTTACTGTCAATTTACATTCTTCACGCTCCAGAAGAAATGCATAAATATTTCAAGACGTTTTGTTGCATGGTGCTCTGTTATAAAAATAAAACTTGAAAGGGAATCAGGAAAGAAAATTCCCGCATCCTGTCTATTTCGTGATGAAAATATGATTTTCTTAGCTTCCAGGTCACTGCCATGGAATTATTATTCCATTCATAGGAGCAGCGATTAGGATACGGTAAAAAAATCCAACCTCCCTTTAAAAATGAGCGTCCTGTTAGGAGAAAACACATTTTCCATGTAACTAGGTTCTTTTAACATCGAAAATTTCCCTGGTAAAAATTGACTATAGGAGCTGCGTTTCAAAATACCATAGGAGTTCTTACAGCCGAATGAAGAAGGTGATAGGAAATCATATAGCTGGCTGTAGAAAGTGGAAAAAATCATACGGCCGGGCTGCACGAAGCGATAAAAAATTATAAAGCCGGGCTATAGTTCCTATCGCCGGGATTTACACTTTATCGCCTGACTGTTGCTTTTTTGCCATCGGCTATAAATGGCTATAAAAAATTGTGTAGAAATTCATTTGCTTTGTAAATCCTTAAGTTTGTACGGAATCACCTTAATATTTACAAAACGCACATTATATTTTCCTTTACTACATATTTTTTTTTCACCAATTAAAATGAGAATAATCCATACAGAATATGCGAACATTTCAAAGTCATGAGTTGAAAAACACTGACTCCACGAGATTAAATATTAGAGCCTAACACAAAGCGGAGCGGCGGCGCACTGGCGCCTACAAACCTAACAGGGATACTTCACGCATTGCGCAATGCGTGAAGTATCCCTGTTAGGTTTGTAGGCGCCAATGCGCGTTTCGTGCTGACTGCCCGCCCGCCGCGCCGCAGCGTACCACGGCGCTTGAAGCAACTATCTCACACCAGAGGTATTGCATAGTATCATACGAAATTGAAGGCGTACTACATTTTAGGAATGGCAGGCATCCTTCAAAAGTACGGAGCTTTCCTCGCAAAATCAATTAAGATACTACGGCCCAAAAAGAGAGCGGTATCGCCATCGGCTATAAAAGGCTATAAGAAATTGTGTTGCCGGCTATAGAAGCTTTTGGAAATCTTACAGCCGGCTGTAGGTCTATGGTATTTTGGAACACAGATTCTACTGCCAATTTTTACCGGGGTTCGTAAAAACTACACTGAAAAAATAAACTCCGGCCGTCAAAGCCGTGCTTACGGGCTATAAAGACATACCGTCCGCGTTCCGGGCTCAGAGTTCGAACCTTCCGGGCGTAGAACCCGGAGCAATTGAACCTACGGCTCCGCAGCACCCGGAAGTTTCAGTCTCTGAGCCCGGAACGGCCGGTACGTTATATAGCCCGTAGCTTTATTTTCAGTGCATGATGAGGGAGAAAAGATCGAGGGGGGGAGGGCACATGAGAAGATGACACAACTGGCAACGCCAGTTAACGTTAGAGAAGACGGCAGGGCGGAGGGTTTAATATCACTCTGTGTCAATAGAGACAGGGGATTCCCTTTATGAGAATGGGAAAGGCTAGAGATTTAAGGCGGCTCCAGCTCGGGGAGTTAGGCCAAGAGTAACAAACATGGACGCCAATCGCGGGAGGAAAACCCTTTTGCCGAACACTACTCCATTCGGGGATATCGACAGCATCCCTCCGGTATGACAACCTCGTGTGTATGAACGACAAGGGCGCAGCACTGCACGGGGGTCGCATACTCAGGGATGCCGGCTTGGAACCAGAGATAATATATGGATTGCATTTTGCAAAAAGGAACCACTAGCATTGCATTGATGCTAAGATTCATCTTTTGCAATGAAATTGCGGAAATCGTGAAAAACTACGAAATTTAGATGGTAATTTTTGTCTTAAATTCACAGTTTTTAGCGAGTAAAATAGAAACTATTAATGGATGATCGGGTTTTTCCTCCAAGACAAAAGAAGTTGCACAATCTTAGCAACATTGCAATGCTAGTGGTTCCTTTTTGCAAAATGCAATCCATATTTTAAAGACCCCGTTTTAATAACAATTGGATTGCATTTTGCGAAAAGGACCCAAGAGCCTTCCAATGTAGCTAAGATTGTGCAACATACATTCTTTGAAATAAAACTTCTGAGATCATGCAAAAAATTCAATTTACAGTGGTAAATTTCGTCTTGAATTTATTGATTATTGGGAGTGAAGATGAAACTTGTTTAGATGATCGTTTGATATTTGCAAGGTAAAAAAAATTGCACAATCTCAGCGACATTGGAATGCTGTCGGTTCCTTTTTGCAAAACGCAATCCAATTGAGGGGCTTGGAGGACAAGGCGCATAAGTGCAGTTTTTGAAAAAAATTGAGATATTAACTAGTAAAGTAAAACTAGTCTTAACAAGTAAAACTAGTCTTAATGCATGGTCTGCGAAAAATTCGCTCCCAAATTCCAATTTTTAAGGATCAAAAAGTCACTTTGAACTTTATTTCCACCATAAGGATCTATGTGATTTTGAAGCTTCAAACGCGTATATTTTTCAAAATAGCAAAAACTGCATTTATGCGCCTTGTCGTCCAAGCACCTCAATTGGACTTCATTTTGCAATGCGGGACTACAATTTCTGGCTCAGGTTAGAAACAACGTATATACCATTAGTTTTCCTGAGTACATACAAGTTTTTACAGATGAGCCAAAATTGCAGTTCCTGATGGGATTGCATTTTGCAAAAAGGAACCAAGAGTTTTCCAACGCCGCTAAGATCGTGCAACTTTGAGCACAACTTTGAGCAAAGGCTGAGGTTTCTCCCGTGTTGTGTCAAAAGGAATAAAAGGGAAGGGGGGATTAGATCTTTGTAAAATATGGCAATCCTGCTCTCCTACTTACGACAAGCGCAAGACCCGCCAAAGCTTTCATAAGAGAATTCTGAGCCCTTGGCTTCATGCGTGAGCTGAGGAAGTAAACTTTATGGAACTTAGAACAAATTTGAGAAGGAACATTAAAAGCAGGCGCAGTAAAAGTTACTGAATTTTGTCCTGATTGGTCCCTAGCCCGAGCGCAGAAGCAATTAAAATATCATACCTGGTTAGTTTTTGTAATATGTTGTATATTATTTTCTGAATGCCATACACGTCGGCACAAGATGTTAGAAATGGGCTAGGTTCACACCATGAGAGGTGAGACTAACAATAAGCCAACGTAATTTCAAAACCTAAATTGGAGTAATCATACTGAAATTCAACCTACATCAGAGCGAGGCTAAAAGGTAAGAAGAGCTCAATGAGGTACCATGGAAATTATTCGCTGGGGCTCCATCAATAAAGCACTACCGATTTGGTTTCCGACGCCGGCACATGAAGTGCCTTCATTTCTTTCTATAGGCAACACAGGCAACAACCATAGAAGCAGAGCTAGTTTCATCCACTCGTTATGATCTAAGCTACCCCACCCCATTCCAAGCGTTACAATTATTAGTTGTGCTAATTGTACGTAGCAGTCTTGTGGCCATTAAGAGATCGACAAATCTTAACATTTTAAATTTTTGTTCCTTCATCCTCGTTCCTTGTGCTTTCCATCTGAGAGAGATTCGATAAATTTGGAAGGGAACTCGATTTCGAAAATTTGACACTTACGCCTCTCCTCGCTAGCACGCAGCAGCCCAGATTGGAAACTAAAAACGGGTCCGCAGCACAGACTGCGCCTGTAGGGCGAAAAATCCTTACTCTGAAGGCTGATTGTTGAAATTCGTAGACAAAGCGATAGACAAAGAATACAAAGAAGGATGTGAAGGGATCCTCTCGCTTGCCGGATGGTTGCAATGGACAAAAGAAGGAAAGTAATAGACTAACTAACGGCAACCCACGAGAGATCCTTTGATTAGTCCATCATTTTCTCCCTCAGTCTAAAGCACCACCTTTTTCAATCGATAGGATCGCTACACACTCTTTATGCCTTCTTTGTTTGTAGCTTTGTCTGTCAATGGACCACTGGACAAGGTACGAATTTAAGCATTCTGATACATGTTTCTTAACCAGAATTTCACGTAGAGCACGATTCGCGCAACAAAAACTAATGAAACTAACTCCAAACAAAAATATTAACGTTTTTATTTCATATTGGTTACGAGGAAGTTGAACTGCCCGCTCACAAGAAACTCAAAGCTCTACGTGAGTCAAATCGCGCACTACAACGGTTTCAACAAGCTTCTCAATCGAGTAATGTTCATTTCCCACCATGTGTTGTTCAAACTATAAAAAATTTGCTACAGCTGAGCCAAAGCGTCAAGATTGAGGTTGCCAGATTTTTATGTCGTAGAGACTGTCATGATAACGCTTAGCGCGCGATGTGAATCACGCAGAGTATTGAGTTTTCATGAGCGGGAGGTTTGAATTCACGCATCAAGAATCATTAAATATCTTTGGAAGGAGTTGATTTCGGTGATTTTCATTGTGCGCGTCGTATTCTACGTGGAATTTGAGTTAAGAAACATGTAACAGAATGCTGAAATTCGTACCTTGTCTACTGGTCCATTTCGACTCGCCATGGGCAGAGACTAAACTCTTCGATTGTTGCAGGTGTACATATCGGAGATCTCGGACCCGGACATCCGGGGGTTCCTGTCGGCGGTGCTGAAGATCTTCAGCCACATCGGGACGCTGCTGTCGCTGACGCTGGGGGCGTACCTGGACTGGCGGGAGCTGGCCATGATCATCTCGGGGGCGCCGCTCCTGCTCTTCGTGAGCATGCTCTACATGCCGGAGACGCCGAGCTTCCTGGTGCTCTCCGGTCGGGAGCCGGACGCCGTGCGGGCCCTCCGCTTCCTCCGCGGCAACGACACGGACATCACCCGCGAGCTCATCACCATCCGCAACAACATCCTCACCGCCTCCACCCACCAGTACACCTACCGCGGCCTCGCCCACGCCGCCGCCCGCCTCGCTCACCCCATCCTCATTACCTGCGGCCTTATGTTCTTCCAGCGCTTCTCCGGAGCCAACGCCTTCCAGGTACGTAACATTCCTTGCATCTCCTACGGGTTTGTTGTGCTGGTCACAGAATCGTGTTTTGATGCTTGGGTCCTGTAGATCAGCTGAAAATTAGAAGATCCGTCCAAACAGCAACTTCCTACGTCCAATATTAACCGAGATGTCGCCCTTTGAAAAGTCGGGTTTTTGACGTCATCCACCGCGGTAGAAACACCCTCGGTTTCTTCCGCCTTGGTTTTATCGATCAGAAAGCACACATTAGCACTGGCACAAAGCAAGGTGGAAGAAACCAAGGGTGTAACTACCGTGGTGGATGACGTCATAAACCGAATTTTGCAAAGCGCGATATCACGGTCAATATTGAACGTAAAAAGTTGCTGTTTGACAGATCTTATTATTTTTAGCTGATCAAGTATCAAAACGCAATTCTGCGACCAACACAACTGACCCATTACGATCGTAAAAAAAAAAAAAAAAAAAAAAAAAAAAAAAAAACATATATTCTTTTTTCCCGTCTTTTTTGTTTCCTGGTCCAGGAGGGGGTTGAATCCACCCCGAAATGTTCCGGGCATTCTGTTTGTTTTTAGCCTTGGTTTTCCATTTTTTTGTCTTTGTTTCATACTTGGACCGAGTTTAACAGAAAGGAACCAACCCACATTTGCGAAAAATTGAGTTAGGAATGTTTTTGAGCTTCACTAGCCGTAAAATTTCTCATGCCAAAAACAGAAAGTCTAAAAACAGGGGTTAAAGCTTATTTTTTACATTGATTGAACCTAACAGAGGAATAAAACTTCAAACCTCTTTTTCTCAGTTTCAAATTAATGTGGGTTGGTTCCTTTCTGATGAGCTTGGGCCATCTAATGTTTATTGGACGTTTTCTTACGAGTAGGTTGTTCTGGCCAAATGATTAAATTTATGTTCCAGTTCTACTCGGTGACGATCTTCAGCGAAACAATGTTTAGCCTTAGTTTTTCATTTTCTTGTTCTTTGTTTCATATCCAATATTCCATGGCCGTTTTGTTATGTCATTCTGACCAGATACTCAAACTTATGTTGCAGTTCTACTCGGTGACGATCTTCAGCCAGACGTTCAACGGGATGAACCCGCACGGCGGGGCGATCGTGGTGGGCTTCGTCCAGCTCCTGGCGTCCCTCCTCTCGGGGCTGCTCATCGACACGATCGGCCGCCTCCCGCTCCTCATCGCCAGCAGCGTCTTCATGTCCATCGCCCTGGCCGGCTTCGGCTCCTTCGTCTACTACGAGCAGCTCAGCCGGCACAACAGCTACGTCCACGTCCAGCACCTCCCCCCGGGCGTGGCGCCCCCCGGGATCTCGGCCACCTACGACTGGATCCCCCTCCTCTGCGTCCTCGTCTTCACCGTCTCCTTCTCCATGGGCATCAGCCCCATCTCCTGGCTCCTCATCGGCGAGCTCTTCCCCCTCGAGTACCGCGGCCTCGGCAGCGCCCTCGCCACCTCCTTCAGCTACGCCTGCGCCTTCATCGGCGTCAAGACCTACGTCGACTTCACGCAGACGCTCGGGCTCCACGGGGCCTTCTGGCTCTACGCCGCCTTCTCGCTGGCCGGCCTCTGCTTCATCGTCTGCTTCGTCCCCGAGACCAAGGGCAGGGACCTCGACGAGCTCGACAGTAGGTACATTTGATCCCGGCCCAAATCCTACCCTTGTAAATAATCATTCGCTCGAGTCCCGAGCTGCCTTTTCCGGATCGTCGAGGCTTCCGCGGGCCCACGTCGGGCAGTCCCCAAGTAGCAGCACTGGAAAGAAAAAACACGTTGGATCTAGAATCCAAACTCTTGAAAACATTGACAAGAAAAAGAACTCTTGACTCAATCACATTTAAGTTTAAATCAAAAGGAAGTCCGCTCAAATTAAGAGGCTTGGTTCTTGATTTAAGCTTGAATCTGATCGAATCCAGAGTATTTTTTCTTGTCGATGTTTTTAAGAGTCTGGACTCTAGATACAATGTGTTTTTTTCCAGTGAGTGATCGCGATAAATTGCATTTTATCGGTCGGTTATCGCGATTGTATCGGTATCGATTATCGCAATATTTGCGAAGTAAGAATTGCGATTTATGGCGATTAAATCGCTGTCCATCGCAATTGTTGGTTCGATAGAATCGCGATCAATTTTCTAAGTCAAAATTGAAATTAAATCGCCAAACATTGCAATTTTTGTTTCGATGATATCGCGATTAAATTGCCGGGCGATAAATTTGCAATTTTATTGTGATAAGCTAAAGGATAATCACTCAGATGTTGATGGTTCTAGCGATTTTATCACCGATAAAATCGCAATAAATCGTGATTTTTACGTTGAAAAATGCTACTTGGGTCTGAAGCCATTAGCGGATTCCGCAAATTGGCAATTTTGTCTATTCTTCATTTAAACCTATGGAAATGTATCGATTTTTGAAGAGGCCAGGTGCTCCAACAAGAATCGATTATTTAGCATAGGTTTATATGGAGGAACTCCGGTGTTGCTGCATTTCTGAATCCACCTCTGTCTGGAGCGAGCTAATGAAAGAGGTCGAACGTGCGGAGGCGTGAAACTGTTACAATGGGCCTTTAGACGAAGTGCAAAATTAGGAATGTCGTTACTTCTACATGTCATGTAGAACGCGTTTTGCGCAACGGAGATTGGACGTATTTCTATACGTCTAACAATAAAATCTGCTTAAGCCTGCTTTTGCAGACGTGATATCTTCTTCACAAGGTCTCCGGTGATAAAAAATTAATGATCGAGACACGGAGATAGAAAGATATTTGTGTTGACCGTTAACGTTTAACGTTTAACGTTTAACGTTTAACGTTTAACGTTTAACGTTTAACGTGCATCATTGTGACAAGCCAGGCCCCGGCGATTCTTGACAAGGAGCTGGAAGCATTCGATCCTTTTTTATTTTTTTATGATCCCTGTTTGTAAAGAGAGTTTCAAGACAATAATGACTAAATAAGAGAAAAATACTAATTATTGTTACTATTATTTATTAATTTATTTTATTTTTATTTCTCGATCTATATCATTCAAACTATTGATCCTTTTCAAAGCTTTGTTTTTATGATATTTAAGCTGTGATATTCATAGAAATAACGAATTTTAAGCGTAAGTTAAGGATTGATGACGCAGAATCGTCTGATTTGGGTGAAATCATTTTAACCGATGTACTTCCATACACGACAATAATATTTTTCAGGAGTTTAGGATTCAAACTTTTGAGTACCTTGTTGTACAATACACTGCACTTTTTGAAATGAGAGCACTAATTTTTTTTCTCTTTTATACATTTAGCAAGTTTTAACCATCCAGATAACCAGAGATGTATTAAATTGCCTGTATGTAGAGTTAACGACAGAAGGAAAGCATAAAGGACAAACAAAAATAAAAAAATAAATACATGAGATCTGAAAAAATACAGGTGGCAGAAAAAAATGCTGTTGAACGAAGTGTAAGGACGAAAAAATACTTCTCAAAAGGTAATGTAATTAACAAAAAATTGGGCGAAACAGCGGCAAAATATGACCCGAAACGGATTTTTATGTCCACGCGAACAGTGACGTAGCCAAGGGGAGTCCAAACATCATTTTTCGTGATTTATAATGCACCATTGGTTCACTTTATGCATGAAAAATTGTTGACCGTAGAACCTCCCCTTCCTGCCATGAGAGATTTCTGGCTACGCACTGTTTTTGAATTATGGGTGGGCAAATATACAGCATATCTTAAAACTTCCCTTCTTTGATTAGAATTGATTAAAATTCTGATTAGAATTTCTTATGTAGAATTTTACTTTAATTTCCGCGTTCACCAGAAATTTATGTGCATCACAGAGCCTGAAATCATAATTTTGGTGTTGCATTGTCTAAAAACACCTTTTTTGCAGTATTTTAGTACTGAAAGTCGCGCAACAACATTCAAGGAAATCATATATTTGTTATTTCCCACGCAAATTCAAATTCTTTTTCATAAAAATTCTTGTAGGGGCTTTTGGTGCGTCTATTTTAGCCGACTACGACTATCTATGTCGTACTTCCTACGAAAAAAGAACTATTAAAGGTCACAAAACATGGTTTAGATGACTCTAAGATAGCAGGGTAATCTTTACGAGTACGAAAATGCTACGGCATGGAGCACAAAAAAAAATTGAAACTTATTTTCGCAGTAAAATCTCAGGTCCCTTGATCGATACCCTTTCTTACGAAAGGACTGGATTCGATGGATACAGGAGAAGTTCCTCTTTTTATACACCTGAATGGATAAATTATGCATCCCAGATGCCTTATCCTGATGTAAGTTTTCACATTTTTATGTATGAAATTAATGAGCATGACATATACCTGATTGTTCAGCACCCTTTTTTATGTATAGCGCTGATTTCATGCATTTCATCCCTATTGGGAATCAAGAATAGCATTGAAGATATTCTCAATATTTTGACAGCCTACTTAACAGTCGTTTGATGGTCTGTGGTACTAGGTGATAATTTCTCCTTGTATCTCTTGTGAGAGAGCTACATAATGGTACTCATGTAACTTAAGGGAAATGTACTTCTTTTAATAAGAAAAAAAAACCAAACAAATTATTTCATATCAATACAGAAAAAAGAATAAGAAAAACATCAAACTAATTTGTCGGCGCTCGAGTATCAAAAGATTGTGGAATGAATCTTGAACCCTACAATTTTTATTTTTTTTTAAAAAAAAACGGTGACGTAAGTAATGAATAAAACAGTATCCTCTTTGTTCGGGATAAGCAGTGCGAATTTTCTACGAGTATTTCACATAATTCTTAGGACGGGCAATTTCATAACGGTGCCTTTTGAGCAGCAAATAAAAATTGAAGAAAATACAATTCATGCTCTCTCTTATGATTTTGGAACAGAAATATCTGGATGTTTACTTCGAAGATGAAAACCCTTGGCTTTTAAAGTTAGTTAGAGATAAAGTTAAAAACAAAAGATTGAAAATTAGGAAGTGTCAGAGATATAGTTAATCAGTAAATCACTAGAATAAGGTTGAATGAAGCAGGTCACATGGACAAAAAAATCAATTGAGGCGTACTTGCGCGCGGATCATTCCTAATTATGAGAACCCTGGAGACCATTTCAATTTTCAGCCACCTTAAGATACGCGCACATTCGATCAATTATACTTTACAGATAGAACGGCGGAAAGTGAAAAACACCGAAAAATTTCTGCCCTTACCGACTTCCCTCTAAAAAATTAATCATGAACGCGAATGGTAAAAACCCTTTAAGGAGTATCATCATATCAAGCCAAAAACCGAGTTGGCAACACTGTAATCCTCCATTTAAAAAATTCATTGAACATATCGATTCTCAGTCTCATGGACTGTTTTACATACATTTAAATGGAGAAGAAACAGTGTTGTCAAACTTCCGAGAGCGGTCGCGAGTCACTGCTGCTCGAAGGCGGATTCGACCATATTTTGCGATAAGAAACCAGTATTTCTGGCTCAATTTAGAAACAACATATATACCATAGGTTTGCGTACGCAGAAAGATGCTTTTACATCAGAACCAGACGTAATAGTTCCTTATTGCAAAATTTACACCAATGAACCACTAGACAAGGTACGAATTTTAGCGTTCTGATACATGTTTCTTAATCAAAATTTCACGTAGAACACGATGCGCACAACGAAAATTACGGAAATAAACTCCGTAAGAAGATATTTAATGATTCTTAGTGCGTGAATTCAAACCACCCGCTCATGAAAACTCAATGCTCTACGTGAATCACATCGCGCGCTAAACGTTATCATGACAGTCTCTGCGATGTAAAAATCTGGCGACTTCAATCTTGAAGTTTTGGCTCAGCTACAGCGAATTGCTTATATTTGAACGACACATGGTGGGAAATGTGCATTGCTCGATTGAGAAGCTTGCTGAGGCCGTTGTAGTGCGCGATTTGACTCACGCAGAGCTTTGAGTTTCTTGTGAGCGGGCAGTTCAAATTCCTCGGAACCAATGTGAAATAAAAACGTTACTATCTTCGTTAGGAGTTGGTTTCAGTAATCTTCGTTGCGGGAATCGTGTTCTACGTAAAATTTTGGTTCAGAAACATGTATCAGAATCCTTTAATTTGTACCTTGTCTAGTAGTCCATTGGTCCAAGAAATTGCTCAAAAAGGACTACTCGGTGTATTTCAAATGACACAGGCAAAGCTAGGGGCTAGATTTAGAATTGGCATTACAAAATGAGTGATGCATAGAATTTACTTCATTATTCCTTGGGGGGAAAACTGATGATACATTTGTTACAAGATCAAAATCACTTAGCTTGTATTTAAGATGTATTCGGATTACGTATGTACCTTCTCCGAGTTTGTCATTTCCATTTGAGTGCATTTCTATTTTATTTGCCTATTTTGTTGACCCAACTGCTACTTATGACTAAGAAGATCACCGATGACAATAAATCTATACAGTCGGAATCATTGCCTCTTCCCGCTCTCTAGTTGTAACTCGTTTTAGAGGTAGTGTATAATTAATTAATTCTTCCATTGTGAATCGTATTTCTATTGAAGAATGACGTGTTTTTACTTCAATTTTGTGCAAAAATCTCATTAACTCGCTACTGTCTTTTCCTTGGAGTTTTAGGTGAAACGAAGAGCACTGAAAAGAAAATTCTCGGCGTTTTTACCAAGGTCCGTTGGTACCTTTACCATAACTTTTTTTTACCGATTATTGGTAATTTTACCAAGACCGACTGGTAAGCTTACCTAAAAACCGGTATTTTTACTGTTTTTTCCAGGTAAGAATACCACTTTTGTTGGTGATCAATTCCCGGTAACTTAGCTATTTTATCTCTGTAATTCTACCACAGTCGATAAAAAATGTTGGCGTTTTTACCAAGGTCCGGTAAAATTACCGAGAAAGTTCAATAATTTTACCGAGATTTCTTGGTAAAATTACCAATTCCATGAATGATAATTTTACCAAGAAAAAACTGGGATTAAATTATTCTCTGTGCTGGAATGACTGATTCACTTTAAGTGTAAATACTAATGTCCGTCTGAATGGAGAATTTGCTCGAGAAAATTGTATTACTTCGGATCAAAGGGCTTCATTAACTGAGTTTGAAGTATTTCCCCCAATATTTTTCTCATATGGAATCTAGGAGATAAGTGTATTAAAAAATAAGTAAATGTACCGCCTCCTGACGTCGTAGAGCGGCATTTTTTATTTAAACACATGTATTTCAGCAAATTAGATCATTCTGTCATGACTCCTCAAATAATTACTTATTCAAGGTAGAAACCAACGATAATAATTGTAGTTAGTTTTGAGAACAAAATTATTTTGTTCTCAGTTCAGTCAGAAGTTTCTTTCATAAATGGACCGCGTTAAACACAAAGGAACCAAGCCACATCAGCTATTGCCAAATTTAATCGGCTGATTTAATTTCTTACATGAAAACGGTTGTGCGGATTTTCATGCAAATTTCAGTGAATTTTCTCCATAGTACGAAGCAAATTCCTTAACATTTTCAAAGGGATCCGAACAAACGTTTTCTCGTAACTAATTAAATTGCCCAGTTAAAATTGGCAATAGCTGATGTGGCTTGGTTCCTTTCTGTTAAACGCGGTCCAAATGAAAGTCAAGTTTCAGACACTTGCAAATTCTCCATTACTTTTTGAGGAACCCAAGTGATCGGTTTCAGTTTCATGTTACACGAAATTACATATCCAAAAAAGCTTACGACTGTTTTTGGCGTGTCTACTGCCATCACTTCAGTTACATAACATGATATAATTCGACTTGTGGGGGTGTGTCCAATCACCGGTGGTGATTCCTTAAGGTTAACGTCACGGGTTGTGAGATACATCCATTTCTAAATGTATGTAAAGCATGTATATTTATCTTAGCACCTGGAGTCCACTATTTATAAATTATTGAAACGGGGCAGGGGCAGTATTGTCACCTGCCAATGCTTCAAACCAAAAACAGTCAACGAGCTTTGTAGAAGGAGCCCTGGCATGGCGATGGCTTGAGTTGCAGAACGAATTTCTGATTCCGAAAAATGAGTGATTTCACTCGTCTTAAATCGGAGGGCAGGATTTCGTAAGACTTCCTTATGAGGGATATTTCTAATGGACACTGTCAGTGTTACGTCAAAGAAACGCGATATTAATCGAACTATTCTCATCGTTAGCACTTGAAAGAAGTTGCGTAATTGTTTATGTTTGGATCATATTTGATACAATTAGGAATCATAATGGTAACGTTACCATTAACGGCGTCTATGGATTGATGAGAAGCACCCTTTTCGCATTTTCAACATTAGCTGGGCGTATCTCAAGCATTGGCGGATCCAGCAAATTGGCAACATTGTTTTTTCCATTTAAACCTATGGAAATGTATCGATTCTTGGACGGGCCAGGTGCTCCGACAAGAATCGATTGTTCAATATACATTTAAATGAAGGAAACCCGATGTTGCCAAATTACTGGATCCGCCTCTGATCTCAAGCCGAGTCATCGTGTGCTTGTACTTAAGTAGTTAAGTAGTCTTATTTTCACCCTTTAGATAATATTGAGATTAATTGTTACTGCTTCGAACCTGATAGCTCCTTTTCTCGAGGGACTATTTTTAAAGCTGAAAGCATTTTAAACATAGTTTACTTTAACTTTTGAAGAGGAAAAGCATTTCGAGGTTACCTACTTTTTAAGCTTCAGTTTGTTTCTAGAGAAAACCCTCGCAAAGATACTTCTATTAAATTATTTTCGGCTGTGAGACAAATATTTACGTGAAATTTAAATTAATCTGTACACAATAAATAGCTGGGTGAACAGGCAGGTCACGTTACCCATTCTATTCTGTTCAAACTTTTTGAACAGTCATTTAGCACAATTTGTTTCTCTCTCATACTCTACCCCACCCCCTTTACCTATTTTTTGTAAAGTAATTAGTAAAACGCATCTTTTTACACACCCCGTTTCCAGTGCCCTTCTAATGTACCTCCATTTTGCCGGGCAACGCAAAAACGCCGTAAATGTCATTTCAATTTTTTTGGAAACAATGTATTATATCAGGAAAATTTGAGAACCTTGAGACAATGTTTTTACAGAATTCTTTCGCAAATACTATCAAGAACTTAACCTGAAAATTTGAGATACATGAGTAAATCGGTTTTCATTTTATAAAGTATTAAGTTCCAAGAAACTGAAGGATTTACGGCGTTCTTGCTTAGCACGGCAGAATAATTCCCCATATTACATATGTAACCCTCGAGAACTAAAAACAAAGACAATAAATTTCTAAACTAAAACAACGAGGTCAGGATACAGCAAGTACTTTTGAGAAATTTCCACGGAAAATTGTTAATAAAGAAAGTCAATTATTTGAATCTTGTTAGTGCTCATGTCTTCCTTAATAGTAATTAATCAATCTCAAAGTCCATGAATTTTTATGTTTTTCTAGCTTTTAAATGTAACTCTGTAACTTTTAGGATTATCGATTATCATTGTGACCAAAACAATAAGGTGTACTTATCATGCTTCTATTACCGTAGAGTAGTTTAGAGCTTAATTTTCGACTTCCTTGTAATACTCAAGCAATATTCCGTCACCTTTGATTCGGATGATGAAAACGTGACGTAATCAATTTCCTTTCTTTTTTCACGCGTTAATTCATTTAATTTAAACTTTTATCGTCATAATTTTATTTTTTTATACAAAGTTGAGAACCTGTTACGAACTGCTAAAAATGATGTCATTGTTTACGGTAAAAAAGAAAAAAAAGAAAAAAAATGTTCAAAAATAAATAATTCTAAAAAAAGTTTCCAGTCAATTTTGTCAAGTTTACCGGTCCATTTCATTGTTCCTGTCGGTTAGAACCTAATTACAACTAACTATAATGATGCAATTCAGAACAAGTAAAAAGAAGTCATCATTTGTGCCTAGAAAAGCACAAGTGTTATGATCAAGATTAATGATTTATAAATCCGTTTTAAAGAAACTCTATTTAATTCCTGAGGGTATAATGTCTCTTTCAAGAGGGTGGATGGGGATTTAGTTGCTGTTGATAAAGTTTTATGAAAATTAATAAGCTTCTATACGTTTAAAATATTTTCCTGACAGGTTCTATCTGTTCCAAAAAAATATTGATCACAATAATGTACGGCCTAGTTCTAACTACTGAATTTTATTAGTTCAGCTTTGTCCCAATTTTATGAGGGTTGCAGCGATGATGAGAAATACCGCGTTGCCTCTGATTATATATTTCAGAGACAATTACTGATTCGCTATTCCTGAGTTGCAACCTTAAAAGCAGCGGAAAAACTCAACAAACTACAGATAAAAAATTTGAAATTGCAAAGGCATCTTAATTAGATTCATGGAGGATTTTTAATACCAAAAGGAGGGCTTTTGAGGACCTCTCAAGGAGTTCAAACAGTGAACTAGGAGTCTTAAGGATATTTCAAGGATTACGGAGATAATTTTCGTGTTTCAAGGCTTGGGTTTTTAATCACTCTGTCGAGTGACATAATTACACTATCTGCAACTTACTGTATGGTCCCGAACTAAGTACGTGGCTATCGTGTGAAGCAAACTAAGTATACATAGGTTGGGACCATAAAGTAAGTTGAACCTAATGTAATTTTTGTGGGCTTTCCAGATTGTTCGAAAAAAATTAAGAGATATAAAGAATGCCTCAAAAATGGAGGATTCCTAGCTTCCTGTGCCTTTCATCTCGGCTACCGATTGCACAGAGTACGAAATCAAATTTATGATGCACGGATGACTCTATTGACATCTCGAACGTCTTTGCTGGTCGGGCTTAAGGGTATATCTTGACGAAAGCAGCTGAACCAGGCTCAATCACAACAAGGGCGCTACAATTTGACGAGATAAATCCCAAGTTATACATATTGCAATTACGTGGTAAAATTATTGCTATTTCATGCTTGTGTATGTTGCCATCTACTACTCGAGGGAATACTAATTGAAATAAGTTGCAATTTTTTACAGCATTGCATATTGTCATTCTTTCTGACACATGGAGATCATTTCGTTGATTCTTTAAAATCGGCATTCATTGACCGAATGATGTGAAAATATTGCAATTTCAAGGTAAAAGATTGCAATTTTAAGGTAAAAGATTGCAATAGATTGCAATTTTCTTTGCACAGATTGTGCCCTACATTAAAAAATGAAAATACATGTGCCATAATGCTTAAATTCGCGCCTTGTCTCGTGGTCCATTCATACATGTTTTGCAACATGGTCAACTTGGAGACATCGCTGAGAAAACAATACAAAAAATCAGAGTAAAACTCCGAGAGCCACGAGAAACACACCATAACAAACACTGGAGAGGGGCAATATTTTTGAGAACTTTCCTTGCTGCCGTGCTAAGGAAGAACACCGTAAGAGCCTTCAGACGTTGCCAAGTTCCTTCCGATAAAAACCGAATTTACTGGGAAAATTGCGAAGATTATTTACCAAAACTTTCAGACGATTTTGCGCGCAATAGTATCTAAAATATCTGAAAGCTTCAAGAAAGAATATGCATGAGTGTCGTCAAAAATAAATGTTTTACCGAGGGAAATTCGGCAACTCTCAAATGTTTCATACGGCGTTCTACCGCGAAACGGCAGTTTGGGCGTCTCGGCGAGTTTTCCGCGTTCTCTTTCAGTTTTATTCTCCAGGAGAATTCATCGCAACTTCCGCGGCGCGTGAATTATTGCTCTCCTCCAACGGAAGTTCCCCCGTGCTTCCGTACTTCAGAGCTTCAAACTTCGCTGCGAGGTGCAACTTGATAATTCATGGCAGGAGTTCTGCCGTGTGGAGGAAAAACGCCGTATCAACCTCCGCATGTTGCCATATTTCCCCGGATAAAACATTGATTAATGGACCACTAGACAAGGTACGAATTTCAGCATTCTGATACATGTTTCTCAACCAAAATTTCACGTAGAACACGATACGCACAACGAAAATTACCAAAATCAACTCCTGACGAAGATATTTAATGATTCTTGATGCGTGAATTCAAACCACCCGCTCATGAAAACTCAATGCTCTACGTGATTCACATCGCGCGCTAAATGTTTATCATGACAGTCTCTGCGATGTAAAAATCTTCAACTTCAATCTTGACACTTTGGCTCAGCTATAGCAAATTACCAATAGTTTGAACAACACATGGTGGAAAATGAATGATTGAGAAGCTTGCTGAAACCGTTGTAGTGCGCGATTTGACTCACGTAGAGCTTTGAGTTTCTTGTGAGCGGACAGTTCAAATTCCTCGTAATCAGTGCGAAATAAAAACGTTAATATCTTCGTCAGAAGTTGATTTCGGTAATTTTCGTAGTAAGAATCGTGTTCTACGTGAAATTCTGGTTAAGAAACATGTATCAGATTGCTTAAATTCGTACCTTGTCTAATGGTCCATTATAAAAGTTACGACTATTTCACCTTGAAGGGTTTTCATACTTTAGATCAAATTGCGAATAAAGCCTTCTGAAAAGTAGGGAGAAAAGTCGTCTCAAGTTTTCCTAAAAATTCGCGTTTTTTTTCAAAGAAAATTTGGCAACATTCAAAGGTTCATACGGTGTTTTTCCTTAGGACGGCAGAGTTACCACGAGTCCGCCACGCTCGGAAACACGAAGATTTCGAAGTTGAGGCAGCAAACGCACCTGGAAGTGGCAGGTCCTTCTGCCGTGCTAAGAAAGAACGCCGTATGAGCCTTCAGACGTTGCTAAATCCCGTTGACTAATCATGAATTTTCGGGAAAATCTGTAAATATTTTTCTTCTTATTTTTCAGAGACTTTGGTGTGTGCCCAATTCGATCAAAAGCGTCTAAAAATTTCAAGGAAAAATATTAATGACTTCCTTCAAAAATGAATATTTTTGAGAGGGAATTTGGCAACACTCGAATGCACATACGGCGTTCATCCTCAGCATGATAGCCTTTGCACGGGGTCAGAGCCAACGTGCACCGCAAGGTAGATCCTCAGCTTTGATGCAACGCATTCTAGCGGTTGCGTGGCGTGCTTTGCGATATATCGATTGATCTGCCATTTAAATCTATGGAAAAGGGTCGATTATCAAGGTGTTAATCGATTCTTTACTACAGCTTCAAATGGAGAAATATCGATGATCGATTATTCACGCCACGCCACTGCATTTTGGGTACGATCGATGCACGTTGAATTCTTACCATCAGATGGTATTTTTGAAAACTCAACATTTCAGTCTGTAATTCGATTATTACGGAGTGTTCCATTTTTCAATAATGAAAGGAAAAAGATGCGAGATTCTAAAAAGTTGCGATAAAGATACATATTTTTCCTTAAATATGACAAGGTGGTTTATTTAACACTTATTATTTGGGTGTACCTCCACGTGTTGGACTTTTCCGCTTGTTTCAGATGATTCAATTGGATTCAAAAAGAATGCTTAATGAGAGACAAATGTAAAACTGACAGAGGCGCAAACAGTCAGCATTTTTGAAATTTCTGCAAAAGCACCGTTTTGCAGCCTGTTTTTTAGTCAAAGAAGAATTACTCCGCATTATTTTCTCTTTTTTTCTGTCTACGAAAAGCAAGCGATGCACAATAGACCGAGTCGATAGGAGAAGTCGGACAAAATTTGAAAACTTTTAAAGCTTATAACTCCGTTTACACAAAATTTTGAGGTTCTAAAAGTGGTTCCATTGGTTTCCTCGTAAAATTTTCTTCTTATGGTACCCCTTGAAAATGGACCACTAGACAAGGTACGAATTTCAGCATTCTGATACATGTTTCTTAACCAAAATTTCACGAAAAACACGGTACGCACAACGAAAATTACCGAAATCAGCTCCTTACGAAGATATTTAATGATTCTTGATGCGTGAATTCAAACCACCCGCTCATGAAAACTCAATGCTCTGCGTGATTCACATCGCGCGCTAAACGTTATCATGACAGTCATTGCGATATAAAAATCTGGCAACCTCAATCTTGACGCTTTGGCTCAGTTATAGCAAATTGCTAATAGTTTGAACAATGCATGGTGGGAAATGAACATTGCTCGATTGAGAAGCTTGCTGCGACCGGTGTAGTGCGCGATTTGACTCACGTAGAGCTTTGAGTTTCTTGTGAGCGGGAAGTTCAAATTCCTCGTAACCAATGTGAAATAAAAATGTTAATATCTCCGTTAGGAGTTGGTTTCAGTAATTTTCGTTGCGCGAATCGTGTTCTACGTGAAATTCTGGTTAAGAAGCATGTATCAGAATGCTTAAATGCGCACCTTGTCTATTGGTCCATTAAAATGTTACGAAATAAACATCAAAATTTGCAGTTTTGGTTAAACGTTTCATGTCCGACCTCTATAATTGACTCGATCCACTGTGCGACGCGAGGGACGAGCAGAAACGGGACAGCTCGAGAAGAAAATTCTACAAAAATTACGAGGCAGAAATCACGCTGCAAGGCGTTGTGTCCACACTGGATAAGGCACGTATACAATTGATGAATGGGAAAGTGAGAGAATAGATGCGAAAAATAAAAAGAGGGATGTCTTCTGCTTGTACTATCCGAGTAAAATCGACCCGATTATATCAGCTAGTTTCCATGAAAATATGCGCGCTGTTCTTCTTCCTTAGATTCCGTCTTTTTCTCTTTAAGGCGCTGCCTACAGGGAAAATCTGGTGCGAGAAAGTCAACTTACACAATATAATGAACCGCGAAAAGGCAAATATTTTTGCAGGGAGTTTCAGAGGCAAAAAGGAGAGGCTAAATAAAAAGATATGAAAATTACACATTTTATCATTGAAAGGGATGGGGTTGGGTTGTAAATGGCGTATCTGGGATGAAAACCCCACAGTTGGTGCATCTATTACTGAGTTTATGGATGACTTTCCTCGGCACCACGAAACTGTGTGCAGCTCTGTTTTTACAACCCAGGTGAAAAAAGGGTATTTTCATTTTTACAGATTTACCCCTATCAAAGTGTTCCTCTGACAGTTTGTGCCTCCTACATGCGACAGCAAACTTGCATTAATTTTGACTTTCCATTCTTCCTTTTTTCATTGCATTATTCGTTCTCTTGTTACCATTTTTGTATGTACCTAGCGAGCACTTAAAGCCAACTCAACGACTAAATATACTATAATAAAAAATTGGCTTTTTATGTCCAGCATTTCTCAGATTGTTGTCTTTTAAGTATTAATAAACTACGCCAGACACGAGATTTGAGAAAAAATGCCATTCAGCGGTGTAGCACAACACTTGGCACACATTGAAATTAATCGCGATTACATGGTAACATTATTGCCCCTGTATCGGAGTGTTGTGTATGTTGCCTGCCCACTGATTGAAGGGACTTCACTTGCGGAACTACTTACGTTGCGAGTTTTTTTTAAAATGCAAATTGCTTACCTTTTTGATACACGGAACTCATTGTATTCGTCGTTTGAAATCGACATTTTTCGACAAAATTATGGAAAAATATTACATTTTATGGTACAAAAATGACACTTTTATTGCATTAAATCGCGATTTTATTTAAATTTTGGCAAAATGTTGATTCGGTTGTATTAGAGAGGGGCACAGTTCTACGCATGAACCTGAAATAAAACGAGGACAGTTTTCCCTTGACAAAAAATGCACTTTTGAACTTTGACTCACCTAAGGCAGGAACAGACGTGTAAGTTTCGCAATCAACCAAAAACTGCCCTTGCTGAACCGCTCCCAAGGCTGTGATTCGTTTAGTCAGGAACTCTATCGTCTGGGGTCCTGTTCTGTTTTCGACTATTGGAAACTGCTGCACTCTGCAACATTTTAAATTTTAAGAATTATAGTCTTCATCTATAGTCATGACAATGGAGCCAAAATATTCATAATAAACTTTAAACACAGGGAAAACTTGAGGTTCCTATGCAGGTTCTTTGGGTGATTCCGTTTCTATTACTTATAAAAAAACAAAAACAAAACAAAAACAAAAGAAACAAAAAAATAACAAAAAAAAGGAACTAACCAAAATAACACCGCGATATCCTCTGATGTTGGGATATGCTTTCGGAAAATTATACAAAAAACTATTGTTAAGCTTCTAAAATGAAATTAATAAATAAAAAACGGAACATGAGTGGCGAAATGCATTGTGCAAAGGTGCAATAGGAGTAAAATCAGGTCTGATTCGTGGAGCCGTCCAAATTATAAAATATCGCCAAGAAATCCTCTGTCAAGACCAGATTTGAGAAATTAAAAGAAACTGCTATTAAATTGAAAAACCAAAACGGACATAGGCGTCGGTGTGCAAAGTTGCAATCGGAGAAAAATCGGGTCTTTTACGCGTGGCCGTCCAAATAAAATTCCCAACGAAATCCTCAACTATGAAACGATTCAGGAAAATTCTCGGAAAATTTTGAGAGAAACCGTTGTTTGGCTTCTAAAATAAAATAAATAAACTATAACGAAACATAAGTGTCGATAAGCAACATTGCAATCGGAGAAAAATCAGGTTTTCGCTGGTATCCATCAATATTTGACTAGGATCACGGAAGGCGCTCTTGATACAACTATTCGACCACGGGGGATGTCCATATTGCGGCTAGCTGGATTGAAGGCGTTTTGTACTGCGATGATGCCTCGATTACCCTGCAATAGCAGACGCAAGTAGCGTCGCAAAACTCGGACCTCGCTTCGACATTCTTCACCTGCTTCCTATGTTTATCTTAGCTGAACGAAAAATATGTATCTTAATTGCAACGTTGCAAAATTTCGGATTATCGGTAATCCCTCTTTTATCACTCATTAAAAAAGAAAAGGGAACTAATCGAAAACGTCACCGCGATATCCTATGTTGCGAAATGATTTCGGAAAATTTGTGGAAAATTATGGAAAAATCTTTTATTAAGCTTCTAAAATGAAATGAATAAATAAAACCGGAACATGCGTGGAGGTGTGTATTCTGCAACGAAGCAATCGAAGCAGAATCGGGTCTTTTTCCCATAGCTGTCCAAATGAGATATCACAACGAAATCCGTTGTTGTGAAACGATTGAGAGAGATTCTTGGAAAATTTTGAAATACACTGTTGTTTGCCTTCTAAAATAAAATAAATAAACCAAAACGGAACACAAGTGACGGTATGCAACGTTGCAATTGGTGAAAAAGCGCGGTTTTTCGCTTGTGAATACCAAAATTTGACTTGGATCACGGAAAGCGCTCTTGATAAAACTAGCTCTTACACACTTTTTTATCTGTCCTTTTTTTTGTTTTATTTTGTCGATTTAAGTTCAGAGCCGGAATAGGCGGGTTATACCTCGAGAGTCCCTTCTATTTGAAGTATACAACCCGCAATTAATGGGCCCTTTAATCTCGTCAGCACTCTGGGCCCCTGAGCGATGATCGGGCCCTGTTTGAATTCCAATTTCTTAGTTTCATTTCTTAGCACTTGTTTTTTAACTCTCCGATAAAAATTACCCATCTCTCCAATACAATTCTGGATGGAGCGCACTTCAACTTTACGATCACAAATGCAAAAATATCAATGAAAAACGGACAAGAGAAGCGTGCGTGAAGGCTATTTCCATTGTAATCTTCCGTCGCTTTGCTAAGGCGCAATGATACAACTATTCGTACTCTCCGGAATGCGTGAGGTATCACGCCGCATTTGAAGGCGTTTTCAAAATAGCCGAGTTTCTACATCGAGAGTGCTGTTTCGCGGGAAGTTACGAACACAAAATCAATGGACTAATGGAGAATCTGATCTTACGAGCTAATGCAACACTTCTGTGCACGTCTCATTGTTTTAATTTTTTTTTTTTTTTTCAAACTTTTGTCCAAGTTGAGAAGAAGCGTAAAAGTTGCCAGCGTGCGTGGAGGCTATTTCAATTGTAATTTTCCGTCGCGTTGCTAAGGCGCAATGATACAACTATTCGTACTCCCCGGAATGTGTGAGGTATCACGTCAAAATTGAAGGCGTTTACAAAACCGCCGAATATCGGTAACGGGATTGTCGTTTCGCATGAAGTTCGCGGAGCACAAAATCAATGGAATGACTGATTGTACTTGCTAATGCCTTGTTTTAATTTTTTTTTTTTTTTTTTTTTTTTTAAATTTTTGTTTATTATAAGCCCGTAACATCATTCATTCCATTGATCTCATACTCCGAACGTCATGCGAATCGAAAAACCCAGTATCGAAATTTGGCTGTTTTGAAAACGCCTTCAAGTGCGGCGTGATACCTCACGCATTCCGGAGAGTACGTATAGTCGTAGCATTGCGCCTTAGCAAAGCGACGGGAGATTTCAGTTGACGTAGCCTCCACGCACGCAGGCCTTGACGGTTTTCCGTTGACAATTTTGCAGCTGTTACCTCACAGTTAAACTGTTCTTCAGCTAGGATTGCATTTTGCAAATGAAAGAGTGTTAAAGGAGAATTAAAAATACGCAATCGGTAAGAATTACAACTAAAAATACGAACTCAAATCAACATTAAAATACGAAATAGTGCAGTAAAAATGCGCCTAAAATCTGAAATAGAACAGAAATACATCCAGGACGTTTCGCGCAGCTTATAAGCTTCCTCTCAATTTGAACAAAAGTTATAGAAAAAAAATTAAAACATTGAGAAGTGAACAAAAGTGCTGCTGCATTAGCTCATTAGATCAGTCTCCTTATTGATTTTATGCTCCGAACTTCACGCAAAACAGCACTCCCGATATAGAAACTTGGCTGTCTTGAAAAGCCTTCAAGTGCGGCGTGATACCTCACGCATTCCGGTGAGTACGAATAGTTGTATCATTGCGCCTTAGCAATGCGACGGAAGCTTTCAATTGAAGTAGCCTCCACGAGGGCCTTGACGGTTTTCCTATGACATTTTTGCAGCTGTGACCTCACGGTTGCAGAGACATGCTCTGAAGTCTTGCATTAGCATATATATGAGCATTATGTTTCTATTAACCATAATGATCTTTAGGGTAGCTTTCAAACGAGACCATAAGTTTGAAAATCGAGCGAATGGTTGGAGAGATTTAGCGCTTTTACACGTGTGAAGCGCGGCCGTGGTCATGAGCGCGGGGTGGAAATCGCGCGCCGCGGCCGACCGCGCGACACTTATGGCTGGCACGGGTTAGATACTCGTAGCACAAAAATGGTTATAGTGTTAACTTATACGCGAGATTAGGGCCCATCACTGTTGCTACAGAGAAACTATCAATTTTCCTGCTCAGTTAAAAGTTATTTTGCTACGAAATTTTAGGAATTTTCCACACAATAAATTATTTAAAATTTTGGAACAATTGTTAGGTAAGTCGGAAATTTTATAATTTAATCATACTCTGGACCCTTTTCGCTCTCATTTAAAAAACAGAACATCAAAATCGGACAATAAGGGGCAAAGATGTACCACTTCAAAAAACGCTTGGCCGCCATCTTGGATCCTGCACGAATTTAAAGTGATTCTAGGGACAAAAACAACTGTTTTTGCATCTAGTAGGCATGATATCCCGAAGTGGCAATTTCCAATGAAAAAATCGTCGAATTTGATCGTACCCACCGTACTATATGAGCTAATGCATCACTTCTGAGCATGTCCTTGCAACTGTGAGGTGCCAGCTACAAAAATGTCAAAGGAAAACCGCCAAGGTCCACGTGCGTGGAGGCTACTTCAACTGAAATCTCCCGTCGCTTTGCTAAGGCGCAATGCGACAACTATACGTACTCTCCGGAATGCGTGAGGTATCACGCCGCACTTGAAGGCGTTTTCAAAACCGCAAAATTACGACACTGGGTTTTTCGATTCGCATAACGTTCGGACTACGAGATCAATGGAATGACTGGTCTTACGGTCTAATAATAAACAAACATTTAGATAAAAAAAAATTGAAACGAGGCATCAGCACGTATTGCAAATGCCTTCAATTACGGCGTGGTACCTCGCGCATTTGGGAGAGTCTGAATAGTTGTATCATTGCGTCTTAGCAATGCGACGGAAGATTACGACATAGCCTCCACGCACGCTGGCTGCTTACACGCTTCCTCTCAACTTGGACGAAAGTTTTTGAAAAAAATTAAAACAATGAGACGTGCACAGAAGTGTTGCATTAGCTCGTAAGATCAGTCTCTACATTGATTTTGAGCTCCGAACTTCACGCGAAACAGCACTTCCGATATAGAAGCTTGGCTGTTTCGAAAACGCCTTCAAGTGCGGTGTGATACCTCACGCATTCCGGAGAGTACGAATAGTTGTAGCATTGCGCCTTAGCAATGCGACGGAAGATTACAATTGAAATAGCCATCACGCACGCTGGCCTTGTCTGTTTTTCATTGACATTTTAGCAGTTGTGAATGCATAGTTCAAGTGCGCTCAAGCTAGGATTTTAAGAACAAATGGCTAATTTTTATAGGAGAGTGAAACGTTAACAAGTGTTAAGAAATGGAACAAAAAAATATTAACTGAAGTTGATAATAAAATACTAAGAAATTACGGTAAAAATGTCCATAAAAGCGAAGATTAAACAGAAATACATCCAGGACGTTTTGCGCAGCCTACACGCTCCCTCTTAACTTGAACAAAATTTTTAAAGAAAATCAAACAAGGAGATGTGCACAGAAGTGTTGCATTAGTTCGTAAGATCAGTCTCTCCATTGATTTTATTCTCTGAACTTCATGCGAAACGACAATTCCGATTTCGAAGGCTGTTTAAAAATTACTAACTAAAACAGGGCCGGATTGGTGCTCAGGGGCCTGGAATGCTGACAGGACTTAAGGGTCCATTCATTACAGGTTGTATACCTTACATAGAAAAAACCATTCCAAGGGACCCTTGAAGCAGGGGCCAAAACTGAAATCGACAATGTAAAACAAAAAAAGTACAGAAAAAACGTGTGCAAGAGCTAAATCAGTACAAAACTACCTTCAGAACATTTCGCGTAGATTACATGCTCCTTCTCAACTTGAAGAAAAGATTTAAATAAAACATAAAAATAAGGAGATGTGCATCATTTCTTACGACAGACAACACTTAAAATTTCTCAAGTCGTTATAGAATAACCCTAAAGTACGTAGCACATGCCTGAAAAATAAAATATTTGAGAGTGTGGGTGTAAATGCCTTGTTCGCTGAAAATGCTGTAAAAAAATTTATCAGCAAAATCCGAGTCGGACAACTCCCTGGCTGGTAGGTTATAAAATGACCCACACTTAACTTCTAGGGTATGTTCATTGAGTTGTTGACTTTTATAAAAATGCTATAACAGTCATTTGTTAGGATTCTCTGGATTTATGAGAGGAACAGGAACAGCTTCTTGGCATCTTATATCTAACCCACGAAGAGTTGTTCGAGAAAAAATATCGACTCAAACATGCGTAGCCAGATAAAATCGCCAAGTGAGAGAACTGCTATAGATTTGTGAAAGAAGACTTACAAAGCGACAGCGTAAGTCCTTAACCACGTATCTCCTTTGCCGTGTTTGAAAATATCCGCCTCTACATTATTTTTGAGAGGAGAACAACTTGACATCATTCCTTGAAGTTTTCACAGGATTTTCTTTGCACGGAGAAGAAAAATCACGGCAGTTTTAAAGAAATGCTGTTGAGTAATTTTCCATTGAAAAAATAAAGTATGACAAAGTCTGCGACGTCGCAAACTGTGATACGTGGTTGCGGACTTACACCGTCAAAGTGCTCTTGATTTAGCATTAGTGAGAATCTGAGGATTAATGCAAGCTATTTCAAAACATTAAGAGGAAATTTCAGGCATTTGAATCTGATTGTTAAGATATAGACACAGTCTGAATGTGAGTATGTACTTACATAGTAACACCCATTTTAGTAAGAGAAACACACTATAGTAAACCGCGCGATGAATTAAAAAGTGATGAACGCACTTTCATTTGAAACTGAACACTAAACGCAACTTCTCACACGCGAAATTCACAGTTAATTTCGAGAAAAACACGAGAATTTCAAAAACGCCGGATAAAAACAAATCCTCATGTAGCGTCGCGTCAACTGATAACGCGACGTAAACAGGTCAACGTTTACGTTTACTCATCATTGGCACTCACCGAGCAACACATATTTTGAGGTTATTCAACTTGAACATGAGTTTTTGGATGTAAATAATGGTATATTCGACATTTTTTTGTGATATTTTTGTGTTTAATTTCATCAAACTAGCCTGGATATTTCCTGCAGTATGATTTTTGTAACGTATTGAACAAAATTAGTACTGGAATAACTTTTCGTCCCTCACCATTCTGAAATGTCTTCCTCCGCACCAGGGGGGTTGGAAGGCCCTTTCAAATTTCCGAACAGCCCTGAGCCTCAAAGTTCTAGCTCTTCATTTGTCGTGCCTTACATAGAAGAAGAAAGACCGGTATGTTAACTGAAGTATATTTTAACAAATCCTTCTTCAGGTTCATACATGATTAATTTCGAAAGTCGCTGATTGCGTTTCTTAACTCTTTGCACACGAAGTTATTGTTCAGGACCGTGCATTAGATACTGTTAGAGGGCTGGCATGCTACCAAAATGTTCCTAGTGAACAGACACAAGCAGAAGCTCTTATTGCCCCCATAAGCTTGCCTTGTTCTCAATATAGTAATTACTTACCAGAGCTTTTGTTCTTCGGAAATCCTCATCACTTAGGTTCAAGGGTACCTCCAGGTGGAAGGTTTTGTCTTCGTCGTAAATTCTCTTCCTCAATAATACAAGGAAGCCATTGTTCATTGCAGTCACCTAAGGAGTCAACAACAGATTATTATTGCAATGTGTTGATATCTTGAACTGTTTTTCTAGGAAAGCCCGGCAAAGCATGGACTGGACGAAAAGGACTTCGAGAAATTAGTTTTAGGAAGTGACTTTGTTGATGAATCAAATGTAGATGAAGACTGCAATGTAGCACAAGAATTAAAAAAGTATAAGTACAATATCTTTGTTTTGAGCTCTGCTGGCAAACCTGTCTATTCTCGGTGAGTGCTTGTTCAAAAAATATTCTTCAAATGTCCCCAGTTGCATTTTGCAAGCCATTGCAAGTTCAGATTTTAAATAGATAACACAAACGTGTGAAAAATTCTGAAACTCGATGTTATGAATAATCACTTTTTTAGGTTTTATAGGTATCAATAAATGCTTTGCCCTGACTTAGACTTAATTTCATAAATGTTTGTGCTCATTGTTCAAAATTGAAAATGATTGTCATTGTTTTGTTGACAGAGAGCCGAGACGCCCTAATCATTTTCTTATTTTTTGCCTCTCTTACAAATTTAATGGTTACCTATATTTTTTTCCATCAAGACGCAGAAATTTGGTCAGAAACTTAAGAGCACATACAATGAAAGGAAACTAAATTTTCCTCAATAAAATTTTTTCGAAAGTTACAGCATACCTAATTATAAAATTTTATTCAATTGTCTATTATCTACCTAAGCGTTTTTAATTTCAGTTCAATTTATTTTCAAAGTTTTTAGCATGAAAAAACATTACACCAGAACTTTTCACTTTGAACCAATAGAATTTGAAATTTGTATCAGGTTCTTGAATACTTATTTATTTTTGAAATATTAAATTATAACTATAAGCCATAAAAGGAACCCAACCCTTGTGAAGGAATGCTCTCTCTGAATAGATACATCAGTTAAAATATATCTTTTAGAAGCAATTATGGTACTGAAAGCACATATTCACACCTATCTAATCTTCAAATTAACTTTAGAAACCAAGGCAATATACTTTTTACCTCTTAATTCTTAATTATAAGTTAAATCAACATTTCTTTGACTTTCAGGTATGGGAATGAAGATAAATTAAGTACTCTGTTTGGAGTTATGCAAGTTCTAGTTTCTTTTATTCAAGACTCAAATGATGTCTTAAAGTCTATACGATGCAATGGCTGTACCTTTACATTTTTATCCAAAGGTCCTTTAATTCTAGTCTCTGTTGCTAAAACTCAACAAAGTGATACTCAGTTGTTGTCACAACTTACGTAAGTATTTGTCTCTCTTTTCAACTCTAGTTCATGGTCTAGTACTTGGATTTTACATGACAATCTTGGGAGAGTGGCAATAATGACTGTTTCGAGGGCATATATCTAATTTTACAAATTGGGGCAAAATATAGTGCATTAAAATCCAGTTTTAAGACTTCCAATGCCAGTTTCAAAAATTCTCAGGCCATACAGGTAGTGTAATTTTCCAATTTAAACCCAATTTTCTTGATCATATTCCGCATTACCTATGTAAGTTTTGAAAATTATAAATATACTTACATAAGGAGCAGTCCCTTAATAGCATCAGGCATTTTTTTCTACTTTTCATGGGTCCTGTGGCCTTGAAAAGTTCTCAGAAAGTGCTTGATTTCGACTTTTTTTCAAGGCCTCAAAGGTGCTTGAATTTTTCCCCTTACCTATCATCAGCTCAAGAAATGACAAAGCATTGGATGATGAACAGGTAATTTGTAAGGACATCTTATTAACAAAAGAAATTGTGTTCTACCTTGAAGAAGAACCAAAAACTCCCTGCTCAGAATAATTATGGGAGAAATACTGGGGAATAATACTTGTGGAATGATGCTGAGAGAAAACTGTGCATTTGGGAAATAATTACAGAGGAGGTTTCGAAAAGTTCCCAAAAGCTCTACTAAAAGAAATTTTTTTTATTTGTGTAGCAACAGGAATTATGATTTTTTTATCCCTCCCTCCTCTCCGGTTGAGAAATGCAGCAAAATAAATGCACTCTCAGTGGGTAAAATTGCATGAAAATCACGTTGAGCACATCAAAAAAGTCTGAAATCCACTGCTGATAGCGTTGTCTGCCTAGTTTGTATCACACTTTTCAAGTTGCCTGTGTGTACGGGCAGTTTTTCTCAGTCACTGCCAACCAAGTTTGCATAGGCAGAGAAGTAACCTGAGTGAACAATTAAGTTCACTAATTTTTGTCATTGTATGATTTCCATCGTTTTCAAGGGTTGGTTTCCTTTTTCTTTCTTTATTTTGCAAAAGCCAAAGCTTTGAATCATTGAAGTCTTACGTAAGAAGAGTTTATAACAGTTCCCGAGATTGTTTGTTCATTTAGGCTAGGTCTCCCTCCTGAAAAACCTGACTGCCGACCACCAAGAAAAACTGCCTGTAGACGCTGTAAATTTGAAAAAGCATGTTAAAAAATTACCCAGAGTTTGCAAAAAGGAGTAGATTTCAGACTTTTTTGATGTGCCTATTGTGCTTTCTGAGCGAATTTACCCCTATAACTATTTTTCAATATTCAATCTTAACTTTGTTGTCTGTGCAGAGATTTTTCCTTTCTCAGTTTTTGTATTTTCCTAATATTTACCTAAATAGTTGAAAACTGTGAACAATTTTTACAGTAGCAAATACCTGAAAATTAACAACTATATGCTTGAAACTTAAAAAAATTAATTCTAACCATGCTTTCCACCTTTTACACATTCTTTAAGTGCTGTACCTACTTTCTAAGTCATATATTTCTTCATACTCTTCAACATTTTTGAAAATCCATACTTTATTTTTCATCGTCGTTTTTCGTATTTTTGTACACATTTCATTTGTGGTCATTTTTTCTCTATTCTCTGTCCACAGGTATGTATATAACCAAGTTATTAGTGTAGTAACACTATCTCGACTGACAAAGATATTTGAACAAAAATGCAATTATGACCTAAGGCGCTTACTTTCTGGATCTGAGCGTTTGATTGACCAGTTATTAGTTTTTATGGAAACAGATTACGCTTTCCTTTTAGGTGCCGTTCGCGTTTTGCCTCTTGCGCCAACAGCAAGGGATGATATATCCAATATTATCGTATCAGCATGTTCCAAAATTAAAGTAAGTTATGAATTAATCTTTTATTTCCCTTTTGATGTTTTACTCATCCTGAAAATTGTAAACTATCCATAAGGAGCATTCCTATCGCGTTCTTCAGTTATCATTCACAAAATTTAAAATTATAAAGACGATTTTAAACAGAAGACTCCTCCCAAACTTTTTCAATTCTTTGATTGACATTTTCGATTTACTACGAATTTATATCAATTGGTTTTAGGACTTTTAGGGTTTTTTAAAATACCTCTAAATATAGCCTCTAAAATATCTTTATGAAAGAATGTCTCCTCTGTAAGCCATGCAAATTTGTCTATTCACATACCTATACACCCTTTTCTTAATGAGAATCCACCATTGTGACCGTTCACAAAAAAATAATTCTTAAATTTTCACTAATTAAACCCTGCTTGAAAAGGGCAATTGGGTTAAAGGTTGATTTAGTTGCCACATCATTCAATATATTGCCATTAGATCAAACGGCATCAAAACAATCCATTTGCTGCGGGTGGATTCATCAGTCTATCACAAACTTGGCACTGCAACTGGAGGCTGCGTTTTGTTAATGATATAACAAATAAAGTTGAAAAAATGTTATAAAGAAATTGTGAAAAAATGTCTTACTTTCTTCTTATTTTCCTAAATACTGTCTGATATTCTTTTGTCTCTATTTTCAGAATCTTGTTTTTGCTCTACTGATTGCAAATAATCAACTTATAACCTTGGTTAGAATGAAAAAGTATGAATTACAACCGTCAGATTTACACTTGTTATTTAATTTAGTCAATTCTTCGGAATCGTTTAAAACAGCCGAAAGCTGGACTCCAATTTGTCTTCCTTTATTCAATCCAAGGTCAGTGTTCTATTTCCTCTTTCCTTTTTTTCAAAATGTACATTTTACTACTCTATTTTCATAACTATTAAATGTATAAAAGCCTTTTTTAAAGCGCTCTCTAGCGCTCTGCGACACATTGCTGCCAAAGTCCCTTATCCTCCCAATTTTTCGGCCCTTTTACACGTAATTTTTAATGGAAATATAGAAGTGTTGCTATTTGTGTGTGGATGCTGCACTGCACGCCTAGTTTGGAAGAATTTGATTCTTTCTGTCTGTCTTATCTTCGCGGTCTACAAGGAAACAAAAGATCTTAATCACCAATAAGATATTGCAACATTTCTACTAAATATTGCTTGTTGCAAAGGTGAAAAATTCACATTTCACCCCTGTTTTTCTCAAAATTGGCTCGTAGAAAGTCTCTTTTAAAAGGTCATTGTGCGTAAAAGATCTTAGAAAAGTAATTACCTCTCAGACTAGTTAGGAAATAAAGTAAAATTAAATTTTTCAGTTTTTTGAAACCCATTAGTTATTTTTACATGTGAAGGAACCTCCTCAGAGGTAGCATTTTCTATTAGAGTGCAATAATTTCAGAAAAGCAACACCCTACTTCTCTTGTTCCATTCTAACTTCTTTGCCGTATGGATTTTCTCCTAATTTTTGGTCAACGTAATGAGAATACACAAAATGACTGCGGTGGACGCACAAGTCGTAAGACAGTATGTTGGAGTTGATTAGCCAACGTGCGTTAGCTTTGACTAATAGCTAACAGCTTTATGCTGAATTTTTAACGCACGTTGGCTGAAAAACTCCAACATACTGTAATGAGAATAGTCCAATGCAGAAGATTTAAAATATTCTTGTGTCTGCTAACCACGTATCATTTTCATAAAATTATCAAAAATAGTCTCTACGATGTAAGATCTATATTTCTTTATTCTTATAATTGGAATAATTTTCTTTCCTAGTATGAAGAAAGTTCCTTTATCTCAAACACTTTTCTAATTTGTAAAGTGTGATAGAAACTTGAAAAAGAAAAATAATGTTTAAATTTCTTCTTAGTTGAAGAAAATTTCAAAGGATATTCTCTTTTCCTTCTTAAGGGAGAGAAAAAACCTGCTGCCCAATTAAATGTGTATTTTTATTGTATTCCAGTGGATTCCTTCATTGTCACGTTTCATATTTATCAGAAGATTGTCAAGCTTGCCTTATGTTGTTGACTGTAGATCACGACTTATTCTACACTTTATCCACAGCTAAACAAAAAATAGTTGAGGTGAGTGATCCAAACACATTTTCTTTTCATCAATTGTCAGGTTCAATCTTACTTTCAAAAGAGCTTTACCCAGTTTTCAGCCTAGTTTTGACATTACCACAACACCTAGATCCAGGCAAATGCGTTTGTCGGGATCAATAGAACAAAAACAAGGAAATAGCAGAAACAAGGCTAAAATACATAAAATTATTTAGGACGTTTCTGTGTCTCACGACACCATTATTAACCGCTAAAAGCTGCAAAGTTCAAAAAATAAAGAAGAAATTAAAATCAAAGGAAACCAGCTCGGTGTTACATAGTGATGAATAATTTTATGTATTTTAGCCTTATTTCTGCTGTTTCCTTGTTTTCGTTCTACTGTTTCCGTCTTGGGTTGCCTGTGTATGGCTTGGTTGTACTTTATCAGGATCTTTATACTTGCACTTCAGAACTTCTTCAATTTCTGCAAAGCTCGGCGGTAAGCTGATATGGACACCATGGCTGTGTCCATTTGCGCAGAGTTTCCGGAACTCTGGCGGAATTTGTCTACCCTCGCGCACATCAAAAGGGTGAAAAAAGATGCGCAAAGTTCTGTAAACTGTTGCTCGTTTTGTAGATAAGGCCTATCATTTTTAATACTTTAAGTTCGTAACTTCACAGATAAGTGTATCTTGAATAACTTTTCACATGTTTTTATTCATTATTATTTTTTGAAATTATATTTTCATCTTTGTTTGTTTCTTTTTTTTTGCTTGAATATTTTACAAGACAGCACATAACAGTACTAAGCAAGTGTAAATCTTTGCTAATTTCAGACTTTAAGGCGGAAAGGTAGTCTGAAAGATATCAACGATGCTCTAGCTCTCAAGCCGATTTCAGCCTCAGAACTTGGCATTTACGGATTGAGGCATTTCATGTGTAAGAGTAGAAAACACCCACAATTTTGGAGTTCAAGAGTTGACACCCCGTACGATACGCCAGAGGAAGTGGAACATCTTATGTCGCTGTATCAGAATTTGCACCAACATGTCCATCATCCCACTCGACCCTTGAAACTCTGTTACCAACAGATGGATTCAGAGATAATGCTAGGCCATGTAAGTATAAATTTTACCAAACAATTTCTGTTGTTTCTGTTTAATGACTATTGCTGCCTTGTTTATTTTAGTATCTTTCTCAAAGAACTGTCTAAGAGGTAAAAGATATATTTTTAAAACTCATTGTCTCGATTTATTTACTGCGTTACATTATCGGAGATGGAGATTTTGGTGTATTTACATTTGATTCCATCATCTTGATGAGTCATGAAGCATCCCGAAAGATCAAGAATTGATTTCTATGACAACAAACTCAACTCTACTTCTTCTTTGATGTCTGAAAATAATCATCTTTAAAATAAAATTAAAGGAGCTCCAGTAGCCATGAACATATTTTTACTTTGTCATCTCTGCTGGAAGGGGCTGTTTGTAAAATACGTAACTCTTTAAGCAGTAAAAGAGAGTATCAGGCCATTTTTTGATGAGTTAAAAAAAGGGGCCCTAAACGGCCCTTTTTTCTGAGAAAACTTGATAAAAGTCCATAAAAAGTCTATTAAATATTGTTTAATTTTGGATGCATAAGCCCAGCAGGCTAATAATCGAGATTAACTGAGCGAATAATTTACTGCCTGTCCATCAGCCAGAAGATGCCCTAGTTTGTCCAATATGATGTCCATTAAAGGCACAGAAAACAGAATGCAGTACTTGCAGACAAAGTTAATGACAAATCTCCATTCCAACCTAATCTTGACGTGTCTAAAATGATATTATGATTTTTCTCATCTTGAAAGCCATGTGAATCTGGAATAGTTTTGGTTAATGGAAAAGCTCCTATCCATAGCTCATCAATTGATTTATTTGTTTTTTTAGATAACCGCAGAGTATGAGTTCTACTTCACTTTTGAACCTCTAGTCACAAAATCAGATGCAATCAGCGCTGCTGGTAGACTGCCCAGTGTTTGGCTAAAAGACGATGAGGAGAAGAAAAAGTTTATTTTCACTGATCCAACATTCTAGTGATTCCTGTATCAGCTAAGTCTAAATGTTTCATTCCAAATTGTATTACTAGCTTTCCCGATCAATATGCATTTCAATAGACAAGCCCTTGTCTTTACGCATTTACTAGCTCTCAGTTTTTTTGAGCTCCTATAATTATCTCGAATTTTTGTCCTAGCATGGAAAATCCATGTCTAATTTTTTGAGTAATGTGAGTGGGTCATCTTATTTGAGTCTCCACACCGTGCCATGAAGAGAGAAGTACATTAGCAAATTCCTGCTGATATGAAATGTGACAGGAGTATGATTTTTCTCAACTCGCAGGGTTTTGAGCCCAGCCTAGTTTTCGAATTATAAAAGTCCAGGAATTAGACTCAAAAAAGGCAGGAGAAGAAAATACAATTTTAAATGAAAGAATCTCTACTGCTAAAAGTTTAAAGACTGTACACTGTGCACTAATACATGGCATGAAAGTATGTGGACCTATTTGTAGAGAATGATCATGAAAACTACTATATTGGAAATCACATACTCATGTGAGAACAGTTTTTATATCTGAAAAAAGATGCTTGAGTTTGCATTATTGTTGTGTGCTTCACGTACCAACATGTACCGTATGATTGCAGCCAAATATCATATTTAAACTGATTTATCAACTGCTTTGAGTCGCCGAGAATGATTTTGCTGCGTTTCAAATCTTCAGAGAAACCTATGTTGTCTCTCTAATTATTAGGACAGATTTTGAATACACAGATCTAACTTTCGATAGCTCTGAATAGAAAAGATAGAAAATAGGCTTCCGGAAATTTTAAATGAGACACCTATTTTTTTATATTTTTTTTTTTAGTTTGTGAGGCCCCTTGCCCCCCACAGGAATGGAGTATCCTTTTCTTTATTTACTGTGCTTTTTGAATCAGCAAGATTTTTAACTAGCAAGGCTCTATGTAAGCATACAAATATGCTACTTTCTTTAGTTGCATTTTCGAAAAGACAACTTTTTTTTCTTTGTGAACCAAATTTTCCGATTAAAAGTCCAAAAATGCGCATCAGATTGTGAGGTGTACATCTTCGCTCATGTTCCATTTTTCTTATCAGAAAACTAACCAACAGTTTCTATCGAATTTTTCCATGATAATGTTTCATGTATTGAACATTAATGAATTCTCTTTCGTAAAAATTACATTTAATTGCAAAAAAAAATTTAAAATGAGTTTACTCTGGAAAAAATAAAGATACATAATAGGAGATTTTTGAACGCCACAATGGGTCTTTTGCATGATCTTGGGATGAGTGAGAGAGAAATTAGTTTTTAATGCATTTATTATAAAAGTAACGATTTTTATCGTTAAAAAGTTTAAAGTTGAGTGTCAAGCATCAAAATTAAAACTCGAAATTTGAATTTTAAATTTACGATTTTCATAGGCTGAACTCTACTGAACAATACGTCACAAATCACGAATCTAATGCCAACTATGAGCAGTTGCCATCAGATTATTCGCAATTCTGCTCATGGATTATTTCGCTCCTCAATCCTCATGATTCCTCAGCTCTTAAAAAAATGTTCTTCGTATTTACGGAGGTGCAGCGAATTTTTGAAATATAAAACGGAGGTTGATGAAATCAGAAATATCGATTGTGACCATTTTCCTGCATAAAATGATAAAAATAATGCAGGGTGCAGTCGGTGTTCTGCAAGTCTGGGTATTTTAGGGCAGCCATTTGCATCGTTGAATGAGAGGTCAGATCCAGGCACACATATGAGAACTCATCTGGTGTGTAAAATAGGAGTATGTATTTCAGCAGCCTGGAACAACATAACACGCATAAGAATTGCAAGCCAGCATAATTAAAAGTTCAAGATAACCTGCGCTGCTCGATTCCGTTGTTACAATAAAAGTAAACAACATTGCCGCCTGACAGCGCTGATGTTTGTTGCGAGAAAAATTTGAAAAAAATTCCTTACTTACTCTTTTATCTCATAGATTATGAGGGTGAATTGAAAGAAATTTGTGCACGTGACCCATTGTGGTGCGAATTTTTCCGCATTAAGCCATCGAAATAGTGGAGGATAGTACGCTAAAGTTAACCACTGAGTGTAGCTTAGTCCCTAATATGGACCCCAAAGGAGGATTTTTTGTCGTATCACCTCTCCAGTTGTGCTCATTCATGAAGTAAAATTCAAGATGTCACCCTCCAAACATCACAATGTAAGAGGCTAATTTTTCTGCTAACCTCCAAGTGAAGATAAGGGCTGTTTACCTGTGTTGTATTATAAATCATCCATCTCGCTTTCATCGAATAATTGTGTGATTTCTGTCGTTTTGTTCTAAACAAAGTCTCAAATTTTTTGTGCATTCCGTTTTTTGTAACAGTTTGTATGTTGCACTGCTGAACTTTATTTTTTTATGAATTTCTGTAGGTAATTAACATTCGCTAAAAGTGTTCTTGTCTCTTGTTAAAAAAGTATTTTATTAAATCATAATTTCAAACCTTTATCAGGTTTTATCCTTTTATTTAAAATTTTAAGTAGTAAATTAGCCTTTAGGAATGCTGTTACCTGAAGGAAAAGTTCGCATAAAATCAAGCATAGAGAGTAGGGCTGTTGCATGGCATAAGAATTGCCTTGATAAAAGTTGTACCCATTTTCAAAAAAAAAAAAAAAAAAAAAAAAAAAACTAATCAGTGAGAGACGCATTTCCTAGCTTTAAGCGGTTCAACAATGCGTTTTTCACCGGGAAAAAAGAGACCCATAGTTGAAGTTAATAAAAGAACGTTTCTCGTTAGTCTGGAGCTTACAACGCCACAAGACAACATGACTGCAATATTGTAAAACAGTACATTTCTTCCAAATTTTACAGTTTTAATTAGAGTGTTCTAAATTCCTTGCTTATGATTAAACTCAATTCCGCTTGCAATGAGGAAATAAGGCAGATAGTGGTTATTCCCTCATTGAAAATCGATTGAAGCAGAAATGAATCCTAGGAGCATTTTTCAAAGTAAAAGTTGCTACCAAGTCTTACTTCATTGCAATAATGTATTGCCGTGAAATCAAAATTCTGAGATAACATTTTTCCAATCTGCCATCACGACCATTGACTGATGAATACTGCGCCTGGAATAGAGTAGATAGGCAATACGCAACCAGTCTAGAAAGCGCATTATTTTATCCAATGGATGTTGTAATCATTTCAACGCCTTAAAGTGGGGATAAGAAGCATGAGAGCGCAACTAAAAATCGCGATAGTTTCAGGAGCTTTCCTAAAATTGCTTCCTGTCAACTATCTTCTGAGGAAGTGCAATAGTCAGACGATGCAATTGCTACCTACAGCAATCAGCGCCTATTGGAGGTCAGTAAAAATTAGGAATTATTTTTTCCTAGTCATGTAGCCTTATTTTTTTTATGAAAGTTGCCACTCGGAGGTCAACTATTACCATATTTCAAATTTCCTGACGTCTGAAGACACTATAAATCTATAAAATAATTTTTAATCCTCCCCCACCCCGCGAAATTCGTCGCAAACCACGCATCTCAATTTGCATATCGACATCACAAATCTCTCCAAAATCTCGTCAAAGTTTATGTTTTTCTACGGAATATAGAAAGATATTATTCATCGGAATTTTTCTCCGATTTTTTCAACCTGTTAAGAATAGTTAGCGGAAATCTCGGACAACAATGCTCTTTTAGATTAGCTTTCAAAAATAAACTAACAATATATATTTTAAAATGTCGTGATCGAGGTACGTGTTTTGCGCTTTGGGGTCGTTCATAAAACATGCGGCGCTTAAAATTGGACCATTTTTTACTTCCCCCGCCTTTTTCTTGTAACGCTCCCCGCACACAGGTCTGCATCTCGCAATTTAAAAAATACGTAACGCTTTGTTCCATCCTTCAAATTAACTGTGTGTGATGAATATCGAATGAAAAATTACCTCCCCACTTCGATTTTTTATCCTAGATTTTCGAAAAATTGGCGTTACGCGCCCATTCTAGCGTTACCAGACAGCCCTGGACCTCCCCCTCCCCCTGTAACGCACGCATAACGCATGCACAGACCTCCCTCTCCCTCTAGAGCGTTGCGTTTTTTATGAACGGGTTTCTTCACCATAGTGCTCAGGGTGGCATGGGCATGAAACGTAAGAAAGAAAGATTGGAAATTTTTGTGAAATATTTCATGAAATTTCACAAGGCAGTGAATCGTATCATATTTTCCAGGAGCCAGAGTGTGCAACCCGCACTCAAATACACAAAAATATGAGAAAGTCACAATTTTCAAATTTTTCGAAACATGAAAGGAACCTGTATTTTTCAATATTTTTCGTAAATTTCTTAAATTTCACGAAATTATTAATATGAAATTTCAACATTTTATTTTTCATGAAATTTTGCCACCCTGGTAGTGCCCCGCGTGTATCTTTTACGGTCACTGCCTTCGAAAGCAGGGACTTCAATCCGTGTAGGAAGGAACACATCCCTTGGGCTCCGGATTTCCAGGTAAATCCAGACCTGGACCTGACCCGCACTCCAGAATCCTACCCCTCAAAGACGACCCACCAGGAGGGGATGAAGCCCCTCGCAACCACGGGGCCGGCCAGTTCGCGGACCGCGCTATACCGCCACATAGCGGTAGCGCCACTGCCCCCTCTCTCGACCGGCCCCCTTCGTCCTGCCCTGCCCCCCGCCTGGCTCTCCAGCCATTCTCTCGTCCTACTCCTCAGTTTCTCCAGCGAGCAGCCGGCTCCCGAACCAGCGCTCCAACTCAAACATTCGCGATTCTGAAAATGTGGTGCAGTGTTATTGTGTTGACAGTCTGACCCCGCTGTCACCTGCCGTCATCTTATGAGGTGAGTACCTGAAATTCGCCTCCGTTATCGAAGTATTTGTTCAGTGGGAAAGAAGTCCGACGCACCTCGATATTAGAGACTAGTGCAACGCCGTTACGTAACCATCCGACTCGCTACACGCTGCGTGGACGAAGACGCGTTTGGCCCGAAAATCTGCGTTAATTTGAGGGTATTTTGCCTTTGAAAGGTACGTTAATTCCTTACGTGTTACGTAATGTCCGTAACGGCTTGTTTACATCGATCCCTCGCGAGGACGTTGGTTTTGTAACCTAAACCCAAGGTTTTATGTTTGTTTTTCTTCGTTTTGTTTGTTTGTTACGTATGAATTGACGATTCTGTTTTGTGACTCAATTCTGTGAGAGTTCCTTAGGGTTCGTCAGGTTGCTAATTCATTTGCATCTCCGCCTGGCTTTAAAGCGACCGAAATGCATCCTTGCACCTAGCTGGTTACGTAACCGCGCTGTGCAGCTTGGCATGTTCCCATCCGACGCACTTGACCGCGAGGTGTTTTGTTATGCCATCGCTCCGCGATGACCAAGCTCTGGAGGCACGATCTTCGATGCAGCGTCTCAAAATTTCCGGACGCGTTTTATATTTATAAAAGGAAAAACGAGCGAACGTCATTGGGAGTTTTCGGTAAATAATTCCTGCCACAAGGGCGAAAATTTACGAAAATTTTAAAGAAATGATGTACTCAACATGGTTTTTATATTCTTAAATGAAGTGTGTCAGAAACTTCGCAACGTCGCAAGTTGAGGTATGTGCTTTCAGAAGTTAGTCATCGGTACGCAGCTTGGCCCTTGCGGTATTTATGGGTGTCCCTGAAAATTTATCTTTGATCAAGGGCATATACTAATTAAAAATCAAATTTTAGGAGTGAAGTCATTACTTTCTGCAGTAATCTTTTGAGACTTTTAAATCATTATTAATAAGAACACTATCATGTAATTGACGGTGCCCTCTACTCAAGAATCAAGATCAGGATGCCGGAAACACGGAGAGAATAAAAAATGATTTTAATGAAATGATTTACAAGTCTGAAACTGTACAAAGGCAGGTTCATTCCAAAAAATCTGTTAAAGTTCAATTTTTCAAAAGTATGTCATAAATCGGAAAGTAATATTGATTTTCAGCACCGCTTTCAAAAGGTTGTATCTTTCACCTATCTCAGAGAAAGTATAATAGCATCCAGTTTGGATCGAGGGGGCAAAAAAAAGTAGGTAATATTTTCCAATTCCTGGGGTCACAAATTCTTGCAAATTGCGGACGGAAAAATCATACATTCGGCCTTATGTGGACCGCGTCAAGCAGGAAGGAACCAATCCACATCAGCTTTTGCCAAATTAAATTGAGCAATTGCATTTTTTACATGAAAACGGTATGCGAATTTTTGTGCAAATTTTTCTGCATAGTACGAGGCAAATTCCTTAAAATTTGCAAAGAAATCCGCACAAACGCTCTATTGTAAAAAACTAAATTGCTCGATTAAATTTGGCAATAGCTGATGTGGCTCGGTTCCTTTCTGCAGAACTTGGTGCATGTAGCACGCCGAGTTTCAACCCCATCCGTCTATAATATAAGAATCCGCTGTGATGACAATTTAGCAAGCAAAAAGCCCAATGCCGAGTTATACAGTAGCATTCAATGAAAGCTGCGACAATGAAACAAATTCCTGGTATTAGTTGCAACAAAGTGTAACTTCGGTAACTTTTGTCGAAAAAGTGCCGATTTTCGCGATCTGATCGTAAGAAAAAGTTGCAACCTGCTGAGATGCAAAATGCGAAAAAAAGTGAAAAAATCAAAAAGGAAACACAATACATTGAAGTTGAAACATGTCCAACTTAATTGCAACTAGTTCCAACAATGATAGCTTCTCGGGGAGAAGTAGGCATCTGCATATCAATCATATTAGTTGCCAGAATCAAAACAATTCTGTTGCAAGTTGTAGCAACCTCTGCTACTCGGGCATGTAAGGTAAATCGAATGAATGCAAGAGTACTAATTTTCTTGTCAATAGTGGTTCAAGAGACTGGACTCTTAGAATTTCAAAAAGAGTCTTCGATTTTCCCAGTCGTCTTTTTCTAAGCTCGACTTTCCAAGCGGTCGTTTTTTTTTCTCATATGTATTATTTGGACGGCTCTAACTACAAAAATAGTCGCGAGTTTTTCCTCTGCTTTTCGAGGTTTTTCCTGAAACTTCAAATCAGCGCCCCCTGGCTCTTGCCGGAGTATTGCTCTTTTTGGTCCTTGCAAACTTACGTAAGCCTCACATTCCTGAGCGACAAATTAACGACTAACAGAGCGAAGATCTCGACGGGTCGGAGCCCCCAATAGCAGAACATGCGTGATCGATCAGTGTCGTAGCCCTCATGAAACCATACGAATGCTCGCGCTCTTGTCCGCCTTTTTGAAGTTTCCCGGGCCCGTGAAAATATCTCATTAAGGATTGCCATCAATCGGCATAACATAACGCACTAATCCTTGTCTTGCTAAAATAACGCAGAGCGTGATTTACGTAACATTAATGTTACTCCGGATTATGAAATGCTGAGTTCCTCCGAGAGGACGCACTACAACAAAAATCAAGTTGAAATTGAAAATATAATCGAGGTTGTATATATCGATGGCAAAATGTGAAACCACGTATTTCCGTTTGCGACGTTGCAGACTTCCTGCCATAGGTACTTTATTTCTTCTTTGAAAACTATTCAATATAATTTTTGATGACTTCTTTGATTTTTCTTCTCTGTCAGTAAAATATTTCTTCTTTTCGAGGAAGTAAGATAGGAGCGGAAATTTTTAAAAATCACAATGGAGATACATGGTTTTGCACTTTGGCCATCGATACATTATTGTTTTGTGAGGCTTAATGTAAGCTCTTTTAATGACACTAAACTTTTTGATCTGTAAATGTGCTTCAAGCTGTCATAACGTCCATTTGTTTGACTTTTATGGGGTTTTTTTGCCCCGAAATGTTTGTTGAGCTGCCCATTTCGACCCTTATTATCCCGAATCTTAATTTCTCCGAACTATAAGTCCTTTTTCCCGTGGGCGGTCCCATATTTTTATTTATTTATTTTTTTTTTAATTTTAATTTTTTATTTTTATTTTTTTATTTTTTAAATTTAGTATTTATTGTCTTTCAAACACATGAAATTGCAATATTTACATTATAATGGTATTTACCCACATTACCATGAATCTACTTTGTTCGGGCACATGTTGCTGAAAGATTACTGAAAATTCAAGGATTCGTTTATTTTGTCCAGAAGCAAAAGAAGTGCTTAAGTTCAAAGACTTGCTAAGAGTGAATGCTGATTAGATGGTCAGTTTTGCCGCTCAAGGTCACGTAAAATGTATAAAAGTGTAAGAATAACCATTAAAATTATAAATTATCATTCCAGAAAAGGGTAGCGGAGGTTGAGATATCGCCATTCTCCAGAGAAATTAATCCCGGTATGTCATCAACCTGGCCGCGCCTGCAAATTTTACATAACTGCAGAGGCTGAAGTCGTGCCAGCCTTTAATGAGGGGAAAAGTAAACAAACAACGCAATGAAACAAACGGAGAATGTCCTGTCTTTGAAAAAAAAGGAAAACCGGTTCAGATTTGGCGAAAACAGCGCCGCACTTGAATGGTCTTGCGCGAAAGACCACATTAGCTATTAATCTCAAGTGTGTGTGACTACTTACAGGAAAAAGGACCTGAAATAAGTGGGGCCTGGCGGGCCGTGGAGGGGCTATGCCCCCCCCCCCCTTCAAGTGCAAAAATTTACTGATGTTTAGGTAATAAATCTTCAGGGAAAAGTAACATTTCTTTTTTTTTTCGTTCTCCGTTTTCGAATCCTATTTTTTGCTTTAATTAAGAGATCCTGCAAAGCTTTGAAGAAATCGCTCTTGCGGTTCTTCAGCCGCACTTTTAATTCTATTTTTTAGAAGTTCGTTTCTGAAAGGGATGAAAGTTTTGATTACTATCTCGCAATCACGTGCATACTGAGACCGTCATCCATTGCCAAAACTCTGTACCCAATAATTTCCATTACACATTTTTATGCTATCGAATGAATTTTCAAGTTGCTGTTTTTCACCTTCTCTTTCCTCACTTTTCTCATCGCAGTAAATTTATTTTGTGTCCAAATTTTATTTTGCCCATGCCAGTACTGATTCAATCATTTACTTTGGGTCGTCAAAATGTACACCCTTTTCTTCTCAAGTTCTCTTACGTTCAAAATGAGATTTAAAAACAAATAAAATAATAAAAAAAAAAATTAAACTGGCCCATGAAGAATTTCAAAACAAGCGATGGTTCTGAGATTTTGAAAGGGTAAGATTTTCCTTAAACTCTTCTAAATGTGTACAGAAGTAACATATAATTACAGAGATTGGAAAAAAATATATGCAAGCGGATACTTTCTAGATTGCGATTTTGTTAGTTTGAGTAATTAAACATTACTTATGCTATAGTAGAGCTTCAAGAGATACATAGTCCCAGAGGTAAGATAATAAGTAAGTAAGGTCATTAAGGAGGATACCTACCGATGGGCTTACAACATCGTTTATCCTGGAGCTTAGGGAGCAATATAAACGTATTTTTCGAATAAATAACTATTCGCACTTCCTGGTGCGTTGGTTGCCTATGCGTCAAAATTGAAGGCGGACCTTAAGTGGACGATAGCTGCCAGTAGTTTACTTGTGATCTATTGGTTCAAAAAAGTTTATGGAAATCAATGTGTGTTTTTTGATTAGATAATTTCGTGCTCTCCGGTATTTTTGTTGCATATGCGCCAAACTTGAAGGCGGACCTCAAGTGGACGATAGCTGCCAGTATTTAACGTATTAGTTCAAAAAAGTTTAGGGAGATCAATGTGTGTTTTTCGATTCGATAACTATTCGTGCTCTCCGGTGTGTTTGTTGCATTAGCAGCGAAATCGAAGGCGAACTTTAGATCGACGACACCTACCAATAGGTCTAATCGCAACGATCCAAATTATTTGCAAAGAAAGAAGCGAAAATCAATAAGTTAGAGAGCTATTAATTTTGATTTTAAATATGTTTAATATGCCGCAACTTCTTACTGCCAGAAAACGCCCAGTCGATAAGATCATATAAACCAATCTCCCTTTCCGCTCCCAGAGATCGGTTGCGCTAATTTAAAAAAAGATCAAATTCCCGCGCGTTTTTCATTGGTCAGACACTTTTTAGCGCGAATGCTTTTGATTGGATAAAGCACTCAACTTTCGTTTTTAGCGCGAATGCTTTCGATTGGTTAAGGTGATTCGTCAACAGTGTTCCCAGGCGTACGGGAATTTCCGCGCCGCGCGGACATTCCCTATACCCGCGCGGACAGCGTACGGACAAAAACCTTATGGGAAAATTTTTCCCTATCTTATTTTGTCCGTACGCTCGCCCGGCCCTGTCCGTGCGTCTGTTTATCCGCTTTTCTTTGCAATATTTATTACTTTTGCGTAAGTTATTGATACAATGATGTTTAGTATGAAAGCCGGGTATCGTTTGGGAACAAATTAGATACTTTTTGCATTAATTATATTGTATTCTTATCAAAATTCAGTCATTTCATTTATGTCCGTGCGCCCGCCCGGCCCAGTCCGTGCATCTGTTAATCCGCTTTTCTTTGCAATATTTATTACTTTTGCGTAAGTTATTGATACAATTATGTTTAGTATGAAAGCCGGGTATCGTTCGGGAACAAATTAAATACTTTTCGCATTAATTATATTGTATTCTTATCAAAATTCAGCCTTTTCATTTAAGGTCCGTCCTTGTTTTCTGTATTGTTGTTTGATCACTCAGACATTTTTTCTTACTTTTTTTTCTCAATTTCGTCAATGTTATTGATATAAGGAAGCCACGAATAAAACCCAGGTATCATACAGGACCTGATTTAGTACTTTCTGCGTTAATTTATGTGTTATTCAATCAGTTCAATGGGTTAGGAATTATGAATTTCATGAAAAGTCAGCTCCTTTCTTTTGAATTATTGCTTTTTGATGTAGGCACCTATAATTGTTCCGATTATTTTTTCCTGTCAATGCTTTCTAGAGGACATAGGTACTTGAATGTCACAAGAGATCAAGAGAACATCAACATCATCAACAAAACAACAAAACAGCCGGAGCCGGAACCGGAAACGGAAACGGAATTCACGGAACACGGACGGAGCACGGAGCGGCACGGATATACACGAGCCCGCCCGAGCCCATCCGGAGAGCGTACGGACATTTTAAGATAGGAGCACCTGGGAACACTGTTCGTCAAGCTCAAGTGACGTGGTCGAACTGGCATGCGATATATCGCATCTTTTAGGTAAAAAATCTCGGCAGATTTTGAATTTTCAGCAAAAAAAAGGACGATAGCCCCTGCGCATGAGCCTGAAGAATCATTCTAAACCCAAAAATCGGCAAAATTCAGAGAAATGAAAACAGGATAGTGTTCGGAAAAAAACCTCGCATTCGATACCGAAATCGATAGCTGAATCGAATGCGAGGTTTTTTTCCAAACACTAACCTGCTTTCATTTCTCTGAATTTTGCCGATTTTAAGGTTTAGAATGATTCTTTAGGCTCATGCGCAGGGGCTATCGTCCTTTTCTTTACTGAAAATTCAAAATCTGCCGAGATTTTTTACCTAAAAGATGCGATATATCGCATGCCAGTTCGACCACTTCTTTTGAGCTTGACGAATCACCTTAAAGCAGTCAACCTTTGTTTTCAGGTCACGTGTTAGTAAACAAACCGAGCGTGCAAAATTTTAGGTTAAGCAACGTTCTAATCTTCATTCCATCATAGATTTCCAAGATTTATGATCGGTATGTGATGATATCATTTTCGCTTTTAATTAATAAGTATTACCCAATGCATATTATGATATCTTCCATTACCACCGTTTTATAATTTTACGTACCCACCTAACCAGTGTGATATTATTAAACTGTATGTGCTTTTTACCTAGTGTAGGTACTTGTTTATTTTTCTCTGTAATTTGTCCTATCATCTCATTTGAAACTTTCGTATTATCATTATGTGATAAATTCAGGATCTATGGGCTTAATCACTACTTACACATAAGTAGTGGCATATGAAACTCTGAAAGGTACTAAAATTACAGTCATCGAGTTTACAATCCTTGACAAATAAGCCATACATTTAACACGTACACAACAAAGATGACAGAGCTGGACTGCTGTGGTCTCTTGAGACACAATAATGAAACCTCTCTCATTATATTTACTTGCTCATCCATCTCTCAGCAACTGGTGTAGTATTCATTTCAGTTTCAGGTGTTGCTTCTTTTTCCGAAGAAGTAAATCACTAGGCACCTATAGATCTCTAAAAAATTATTTCACCGAAAAATGTTCAAATATTCTACTCTTTACTTAAGTTACCTACCATTTTTCTAATTTTGCAGGTGGACTTGTTTAAAGAAGTGCTTCCAGAATGTACGCATCAGAGCGTACGCCACTGGCATCAGCCCAACCAGGGCCGCCTTATGTTTTTATGGCAAATCCGCACCGAGCATATCGAAAGCAAATAAGACAATTTCAATGCTGTGTCTGTACAACAATCCTGTTAGTACCGTTAAGTATACTCATCCACTTCTTTCACTTTTTCTTTCTAAATATGTATCCTACTCCCAGTCTCTTAAGTATTACTAATCTCCCTCCAAAATTAAAAGTAAGAATGTAAAGAACCCTGCACAGAGCATGGGGTCAGCGGCTCTCGATGAAAGTCTATGAAACTTTAATAGATTGATATAAAGTTCATAATTAAGGGAAAGCCATAAAATTAGCTTACTTTTGCGAGTAGAAGCCGAGATATTCGCGATTGAACCCGGACTATTTTCTATGCGGCAGAGGTAAATTCTCCGTGTTGCCTCAACTTGCTTGAGCACTTCGGCCAGGAAACCCCCTCTCCCCACCAGGTAACTATGATGTCGCATTGTTTACACTCACTCCTTTGATTAGGACGCTCCGTTCGGGCTGTGCAATATGGAGTTCCCTGCCTCTCGCACCTCTCCCGTGTTGGTGCCGCCGGCTGGTTTAATCTGAAATGTAGTTGCTGAAACAGAATTGACAGATGCGGGGAGAGAGAGGGAATACAGCATTCGCCCCGGCTGAGCGCATAAGTACCCATCTTCATGTGAGTGACGTGAGGTCTGATCGAGAACGCCGAAGGACGAAAGGAGATGGGACTCGGAATTCTTCCGCCATGCTGCAGCATGATAGAAATAGTCTGTATTCAATTGCGAATATCTCGGCCTCTACTCGCAAAAGTGAGCTAATTTTTTGGCTTTCCCTTAATTATGAACTTTATATCAATCTATTAAAGTTTCATCGACTTTAATCGAGAGCCGCTGACCCCATGCTCTGTGCGGGGTTCTTTGTATCAGTCAGTTGAACTCTTCTTGTATACTTAACAGCAATTGAAATGCTTTACATAGAGATTTTTTGCTTTTTGCCACGTTGCATCGCACCGTAAATGCAGTATACATTTACAATTGAACTTTTTCATAAAAGAGTGGAAAAGCTCAATACTAATGTTTTTTTCAAATACTTAAATATTGGACATTGTGCTAAAAGAGCGCAAGTCAAAGTACAAAGTAAAAGCATAAAATGAATTCTCTTTTTGTCCTGGACCAACTCGTTGTGTTAGCTTCATTTAATTATTTCCTGTGAGAAGGAAAAAAGTATTGCAGCATAATCGGTTTTTTTCTATCTTCAAGTAAAGATTAATGTAGACTCTCTAATAATTTGACTTCATACTAGGTATTTCCGTTATTTTAAAAATTAAAACAATGAAATGGAGAAAATTTTAGCAAATTTGGAGGGAGAAGGGGAAGTCACATTTAATTACTTTATTTATACATTCTCTTGCATGGGTCTCACTGTTGCGCTCAGTCTCTCAAACAACATAAGTATTAGCCTCCTTTTTCTTGTTTTATTCTTCAAAAATGTTCAATTTTCCTGTGCTTATTTTGCAGAACTATTTTCTTATCAGCTCTATTAATAACAATACTCTATTCAGTTGATGACGATGTGGTTCCCACTCCGACACCAGGACCAGGACCAGTTCCCACCAATTCTTCCCTCAAGACTTTAATGCAACTTCAATTCCCTTTAAGAGGTAAATACTTAATTGAGGATTTCTCCATATGTCGTAAGAGGACCAAATTAGTATTTTTATGTAAATAGCCAAGAGCAATAGATGAATCGAAGTATCGTGAAAGAAAATTAGGGTTCCATGGTCATAAAACATCTGCTGGCTGATTTTTGAACCTCAATTGATAACTATTGAACAACTATAATCAATAACATTTTAGCACAAAATATATTTATCATACTGACTGAAGTTTCCTATTCATCAGGATATTGATGCAACAATATAGCCTATGGTAGATTCTTATTCTTATTGTGTAAGGAGGAGGAGAAAAGAAGGACATTTCTTTATGCAGATTCACATCACAGTTTGAACACGGAAATGAAGTATTTTGGTCTGGGATCGTAAAAGGGTCATTTTTTAATGGGAACACTAATCAATGGAGATACACATATTTTGAGTCCAGACATGCAGATATAAGTAAGTATATCACTTAAATAGCTATTCATACTGCCGATAGATACAGCTGGAAAAGCAGAGCATCAAGTTTATATATTGCCAGGAAAAATTTTCTGTAATGTTGCTCGAAGAACAGACTAACATACGCTTCCTTGCATTTTTCAGATAATATCCCACCAGGATGGAATGGACCTGTTCCTGATGACAACCAGCTCTTAACAGCTGTTCAGAAAGGAAAAGAAGCCAACGCCCAAAAGATTGAAATCGAGAAGAAAATGCCTTTGATGCTACGTGATAGTCCAACATATCGCTACCGTCAAGCACAGAAAACATCTAAAGAAGCAACCAAGTTAGCTGAATATGGGCATGTGATGGAACAAGTTACCAAACAATTTAGTTCGTAAGTAGATCTATCGCATTCACTAAACCAGAAAGAAATGTCACATATTTTCGCCTATAAATTTCATGTAGAAACAGGAAGTTCAGAAATCAAGTCCTAAGTTGATATGAAGAAGCATTTTTAGCATGTTAACGTATGTCATACGCTAAATTGATTTACTCTGAATGAATTTTTTTCCTTCTTAATAAATTTTTCTGTTTTTCGTAAAGAAACATCAATGGTTGTAACTGAATGAAATTATCTCTATCTCTTTCCTTCTTGTTTTAATTCTTTAACTTCACTGCTGTTTTCACTATTACAAGGTTCCAGTTTTGAACTTTCATTACTCAGCAAATTATATTATAATTTTGCATCACATGGAATTCCACAAGTTTTTTTCATCTACGATGGAAATTAACCACTTCTGAATATGTTGAATCAATGAAACTATTCAATTTTTGTCCATAGAATCTCAGGAAAATCCGCAGGACGAGGCCCAAAGGTTGCATTCAGTCTGCTCGATAATCCAGCTTGCACTAAGGACAGTCCAAGTGCCTGTCCGCCATCTAGGTACCGATCCATAGATGGAACATGTAATAATCTCAATCACACATGGGGTGTTGCTATGAAGCCCTTTAGAAGGATGCTCCCTCCAGATTATGCAGATGGTAATTTCCTTAATCATTTTCTATCCATATTTTTACTCCCTAAAATTGTCACAAGAACCCTGTATATCAATTTTGACTTAGGACACTTCCGAATGGCAAACCTGTTAAGTAATATTTTTTTTCACAAATCAATCCCTCTGATTGACGTGTAGCTTAGCCATCCTGTAAAAACTTAAATACCAATACCAAAATGATAGCTGAATTTGAAGAAGATCTGATCCAACTGATAAACCTGTAAAAACAAAGAAACTACAAATATATGGGAAAAATGAGGGCACCTACTTACGCATTGTGAACTGGTGAATTGAGGAAGAAAATAACAAATAGGTAAATATAAAAACGTAAAGTTACAAAGTCTATACAGAACGCAGACATGTTTCAGGCGCTCGCAGTTCCCTCCTCAATGCTAAAATTCCGATAATTTCTTCCCTTTTTTATTGAATTTTTTCAAATCGAGTTTTTCATTTTCTGTTTTCCTCTCCTTTTTTCATCAACACTGTTGTAAGAAGAAGTCTGTGAACTGAAAACGATTCGTCATGTAATTTTTGTTTTGTTTTAAGGTGTGTCCATGCCTCGAATGAGCAGTGACAATTCTTCCTTACCCTCAGCGCGAGAAGTTAGTTTAACTATTCATCGACCTGAGTATCGGGATGACCCCAAGTTCACCGTTATGCTTGCTGTTTGGGGACAGTTCCTTGATCACGACTTGACAGCAACTGCGCTCAGTCAAGGTACGCTGTACACCAAATTTCAAACGTTGGTCATCCTAAAAGTAATGCAAAGATTGCAATTTAAGTGAACGAACAAAAACATGGACATGCAGATCTAAATAATTTCATCACAAACCTAATGCTAGCTCCTCTGATAAAAATTTAGGCCTTAGTCAAGTGACCTATCCAGTGGAAATAGTACATAGCTCTCTGAATATTAATGATCTTCTCATGATCATATTAAAGAGTTTTTGCATGTAGTGTAGTAAAACCTATCTCTCTTTTGTTAAAATCAATTTTAATGATTACTGAGCCTCCTTTGAAAATTCAAAAAGCAAAATGAACTGGTCCAAAATGAAAATTTTACTTTATTTCTGGAAAAGGTAGTTAGGTGAGTGAAATGGACAAAAAGATTAGAAATTTGTCCTTTCTCATTTGTATGTATGTATAAAGCCGCTTTCATGGCGCTCTCTGGCGCTCTGCGACCCCTGTTGTTACTGCATTTACAGGACATTTCATCAGGAGGTGTCTTTCTCATTTACAGGACAAAATGGTGAACCTATCTCCTGCTGCTCAAAAACTCCCGAAACAGCACATCCTGAGTGTATGCCTGTTAGAATTACTCCAGAAGATCCAAAATTCAAAGACTCAGGGACGGATTGTCTAGATTTTGTCCGTTCTGCACCTGCTCCTTCCTGCACTTTAGGTATCTTATGGTATTTTTATTTTCTTGTATTTTTCTGTTACATCAAATAAAAAACTAGAAAAGTCATCAAGTAAAAAAAAACCTTACAATTCTTTCAGTTTACATTCAAAACAATTTAAGTGCTTGTCAAAAACACCTTTTACTTGTGAAATTGTAATATTTCAACTTTACATCATTGCCGAGTAATTCCTATTTTAAAACGCTTTGTCTTATCTGTTATTTAGTGCTTAACTGATATTTCTGAGTTCTTTTCTTAGGTGGAAAAAAAATTAAAATTATTTTAATGTTTCTTAGGGCCAAGAGAACAATTGAACCAAGCATCAAGTTTTCTAGACGCTTCTGTCGTGTATGGCAGTGATGAAGCGCTTGCCAAAAAACTGAGGAGCTTCAAACGCGGTAAAATGCTGGTTAGCTACGGCAAAGATGGCAAGGTTCTGCTCCCTATGTCAACAGATCCCAATGATGGATGCAATGAAGAGGAAGAAAACAAGAAGGGCAGATACTGTTTCATGGCAGGTGAGTTTAATTTTATTGTTGCTGATTAGTATTATAATGGCTAAAGTCGATAAATAAGTATCTCTGATTGCATGTTTCCGCTCATGTTGTTTTTTTTTTTTTTCTTGAAAGGAAAACTAATCAACAGTTCATATTGAAATTTTCTGTGTATTTTCTCAATTTACTCCTAGAAAAATACACAAAATTGCCATGAGAAACTTTGATCAGTTTTGCGCGAAGAAAGTAAAACAAAGTTGGAGATTTTTAAACTTGTGATACACACTTTTCGCTTTCAGCTATTTTGCCCTTATCCATTGAATGGGCCTCTGTACAAGGTATGAATTAAAACACAACGTTACGTGTTGTCTCTTCAAAATTCCACAAGGAAAAGGAATCACACAAGGGAAGTCTGTAAATCAACTCTTGAACAGGAATTAAGTGATCTCTTTTAACATTAGTTAAATGGCAAAAATACAAATGACCTCATTTGAACGATCTAACTTCTATTTGATCTGTGTTTAAAAGACTTGCTAAAATCTCGCTCAGGAGTTGATTTCAAAACTTCCTGTTGTGTGAATTGTTTTCTATGTAAGATTTTGAAGAGAAAACATGTGGCGTTTTCTTCTATGTCAGACCTTGTTTAGTGGACCATTGGTTGTTGTCATTATTCTGTAAATTTTTGGTGAAGCAACACTGATATATTATTACATCATTTGTGTGAGGCCCGTTATCAAGAGCAAAATTGAAAGGAAATGTTTCAAAGATTTTGAAACTTACCCGAGTCAAGATTGTAAATCATTTGTCAGCCTTTTCTTCATGACAAAACTTTTACTTTCCAGGTGACCCACGATCAAATGAGAATCTCCATCTGACAACTATGCACCTTTTGTTCGTTCGTCAACACAATCACGTGGCTGAATGGTTGGCTTCAACGAATCCAGACTGGGACGATGAAAAGCTGTATCAAGAATCTCGCCACATTGTTGCAGCTCAAATGCAGCACATTACTTACAATGAATTTCTCCCTGTGGTCCTTGGTGAGTACCGATATGTCTCCGCATTTGTTCAGGATAAGTAATTTTGAATAAATTTTTTTTGCAAAGCACTTTACATTTATGGACGTTCCTGGATCGCTCCTTAAAATTTAGGCGACAATTTTCTGCTTGTACAAGCTCTTGGTATACAGAGCGCTGAATTAACTTTTACCAAATTTCTCCAATTACTTTGAAATTTTATCCCAATACCCACCAACTCATCTCGTACAATGCGGTTTTGTACTTGTGGACAAAGGAATAAGTCAGTTTTGGTTTTCTTGTCGAAATAATTTCTTAAACCCTTTAAGAAATAATTGCCACCAGAATTGGAAGTATCTACATTAGATTTTCTGAGTCTCACTGTAGTTTCATTTTTACAACAGAAACCTAAAATACTTCTCACCATTACACTTTCTGTGAATGTAATCTACATTATGAAGAATATAATTAACAAAAAATTTCAATTTTCAATGTTGTTTACCTTTCTGTCTAAAAAGTAAAACATGAGAGGAAATCAGGAAACGTGAAATGCACTTAGGTTGGTTCTGGTTAAATACGGTGAATTATTTTTTATCTAACTAATAATTTTTTTATATAATTTCTCTCGAAGCGAGTTTACCTAATTTCTTTATGCGAGACTGCAAATCGTAGAGGATCGGCTAAAGAGCTTCGTGGCTAGCAAGAGACTGTGCATCAACACGGATAAAACCCAACTCATGTTGTTCAGTAAAAACTTAGCGGTTGACAGTCATGCTCTATCAGAGATGGGCGTAAAGCTTGTCGACTCTGCGAAATTTCTAGGGATTTTCTTAGACAACAAGCTATCATGGTCTGCCCATACTGAAGCACTATGCAAAAAATTAGCAACCACATCTTTTCAACTTAAAGTTCTTAGAAGTCTAGTTAGCCAGAAAGTTCTTAAAGATGTATACTATGCACATGCATATTCTCATATTTCATCCTGTATAGCCGAATGGGGTAGTTCTAACAAACTGAATGACATTTTCATCTGGCAGAAAAAGATCATCAGAAGAATCTCTGGTCTAGGCAGAAACGAGTCGTGCCGATCCAAGTTCAAAGAAATGAATCTACTAACGGTCCCAAGCATCTATATCTATCATGTGCTTAAATATGTTTTCCAAAACTTTGACGAATTCAAAACTTTCAACAATGTGCATTCTCATAACACTCGGAACAAGTCCAACATAAAACTTGAAAACGCAGTAGATTCCTACTCAGAGAAGGGAGCAGAATGTATAATAAACTTCCCAAGCACATCAGGGAAGGAGATGGGAACAAATTATTGAAACTAAAAGTGTATTTAATTGATAATGAATTCTACTCTGTAGACGATTTCTTCGATCACTATGTAACAAATTAATGCATAGTGATTTAGATGTAATATTGTTAACATAAGATTTAAGTATCAAATTTATGTTAATGTGACGTGTACGATAACTGCCTGTGTCTATGTACAAAAAGTTGCAAAATAAAAATCTTTATTTCTTTTTTACATCACTGCATATCTTTTGCGGTTTCTTTTTTTTTCCTGTTTTATTTTGTTTTTTAATGATCAAGTGTATTAATACCCAACTGTCTTGCTACAGGTCCTCATTTGATGACTGGTCTTCAATTACAGCCACAAACCTCAGGCTACTGGAATAAATATAACAAGTCCACAGATGCGACCATCGCCAATAATTTTGCAGCATCATCTTTCCGTTTTGCTCACACTTTACTACCGGTAAGAAAACGTCCATTACAACTTACCGCAAGTATAATTCCAATGCTTTGGAGAAGTTAATTTAAACCCTCCAAATTGCGGCAAGTAATCATAAAAAAATTTTGCCAAGAAGATGAAGGTATTAAAGTATTCAAAAAATTGTGTGGCCTAATGGTTACTCTCCGATAATGATGACCATAGTTTTTTCTATGCTCTCTGTAGCATTTTTCTGTCATGCTGATTTCAGATCATTTGATAGGTAGAGTATTATTCCAACTTAAGAACTCGAGTAGGTTTCTCCTGTACTTTTTCAATGGTGATTTTAAAAATTTCATTTACGTGTTAAAACTGAGCGATTTTTTTCAAAGATTTGAACAATATTGGGGGGAAAATTTCTGAAGAATTGATAATTTTTTAAATCAATATGATGCTTTGATAGTGCAGTCTCTTATCTCTTGATCGTTTAAAATTATAAGAGTGAATTTGTGTGTAAGTACATTTTCTGAGTGCTTTTCCTGTCCTAATTACACCGCTAATACACTTTTAAATTTATCAATTATTTTGTTCTGAAACACTTACAAAACCATAAAAAATGAGACTTTTTTAATTCCAATATTCTCTCTGATACGATTATTTTGCTAGTCACAAAAATACACTCAAGGTAGATGCATTTGAATAGCCGTAGACATCCTCCAGCCACCTTCTCTCTTACCTTTCTTCCCTTGTTATTTCTCTGTCACTGCTGCAAAATTTCATCTTTGCTGGTTTGTCTTTTAGTTAAAACCATTGTTGATCTCTGATCTATTAAAACATTTGTTAAAATCACTCTAGATTCAACCCAACCATGTGATTATTTTTTTAGAGTTCCCTTTGAATTGTTGCACACCTTTTTCCCACAAAGTAATTGGACTTTTCTCTTAAGTCTCTCTCCACACTGCTCTCTGTGAATGATTGTGTCTACAATTTTTTTGTCTTCAATTATCGGAAAATGGATTTAACTTCCTCCCATTTGCTTCAGGCAGTTTCTTTTCCATTCACAAGCTCTTGTGTTTTGTAAAGTTTGAAGAAATCCTGCTTTTTGAAACTTCCAGTCTATACAATGTATTTGGAAACGTTCTTACTGAACCATGTTATTCCTCACAAATTCTGTTTGTAAGTTGTCGCACCATTGCTGTTCATTGCATTTTTTGTGTGTGCTCCACGCTCCAGTTTATCAGACAGCAAGTCGTTTTTCCTCGCACTTCGTATCAGCTGCTGCTCCCTTTTCTGTAGTCAATCTTTTGGTCGCGTTTCTTTAATGGTTCGTTTCTTCTTTTTTTCGTATGTCTTTAGAATTTTTCATCTTAAGCTGTACCTCAAGCTTCTGATTAGGTAGATATTCACCCTTTTACACTTGTATCGAAGCTTTCTTCCAAAAAAAATTTCTCACCGTAAAAACTGAGGTTTCACAGTAGTTCTTAGTTTGTTGTATTTTACTGTCATTTTGCACAATTTTTCTCGCAGTCAGACGCACCTCGCTTGGCCCTTCGTCACACCTCAAGTACGTTCCTTAAAACTGATTGAGGGATTTTTTATATTTTTCCATTGATACATTGTTCGTCTCCATCCCTTCTGGCCATCATTTGGAACAGGGTCTCATGAAAGTGGCTGCGCAAAACGCAGACAGCTATGAAGCCATTGAGCTCCACAGAATGTTGTTCAATCCGTATAAGTTGTACGCTGCTGGATATTTGGCCAAAGCACTTCAAGGGGCTATGGTGACACATCTCGAACGTGCCGATACTTACTTCACTCCTGAGGTAACAGGCTATGCCTGATTTCCCTAGAGTGATTTTATTCCTTACCGGTCGTTGATTTGTTTGATGAAGTTGGATCCCTTCTTAAAGATCTCTTGATTTTTCTCCTGCCTTCTCCAAAATGTGTTTCCCTGAAATTCAATGTTTAGGATGATTGAATTGTGGGGTAATTTTAAGAACTCATTCTCCCAGATGAAATATTCCTTTCCCATATCTCTATTTTTTCTTTGATTTTCTAAGCTATTTAAGTATCGATGCAATGAATACCTTGAAATTTCATCCTACAAAAAAAGTGACAGCTTCAATAGGAGGACAGTCAAAACTAGTACTTGGTAAATTGAATTAAACTGGAGCACTTAGTAATTCTAATTAGATGTGACAAGTGTTTTTTGCACTTCCATCTTTGAATTTGATACTAAAAGCTTAGTCGGGACCTCAGCTTTTTACAGGTCATAATTCTTCAAGTGCTGCCAAAATTTGTCTTTCGAAGTAGAAAATTATCTGAGCGTTTTGGAGTTTTGAATGACAGAATGTTGCAAGTATAGTCGAGATTGTCTTTCATGTAACACTATTCATCATTTTGCAGACATTTTTCTATTCAAACAGTATTCTCTTGCTAAAAGCAATCATCTACTTATTTTACTTATAAAGATCACTTGGACTTATATAACTGAAGCTGTTGCAAAGTCTCTACTTGTTTTTTATTGCTCATTAAACTTACTTTACAAAAAAAGCCGTTCTCTGGTAGCTGTTGCGATAGCCCAAGTTTTTTGCTAACAAGATAATATCTTGCAACATTTTTTTCTAGTTGACCCAACGTTTGTTCGAGAAAGATGCTGATAATAGCACGGATATAGCAGGGAAAAAACCCGTTTGCGGTCTTGATCTTGTCTCTCTAAACATCCAACGTGGGCGTGACCATGGCATGCCAACGTACCCTTCGTGGAGAGAACATTGTGGATTCAAACGCCCCACGTCTTTCGAAGATCTCACTGGTGTAGTAGATGCTGAATCTCAAAAGAAAATGGCATCTTTGTACAAGTAAGCATCAATTTGTTCAAAATCGAAGATTTATCATTTCTTCATGCCTGTATTTTAGGGCCAAAATATTAAAATCATGTTTTCACTAACCATTGGTAAACTGTGGCATATAGTCTCCTTAATGCGATTCTTGTCCTGGGCATGTATCATTGCTGCATGTAAGTTTTTCATGATAATCCCCAACTAAAATTTCCTCTCACAAGCTTTAAATGAAAAGGAAAGAAACTTATGGAAACAAGAAAGAACGCAATTATGTTCCGTTTAATTGAAATATTTCTGTCCTTAAAAGTAAATTTCTACACACAGTTAAAAGATGAAAGTCAAATTATTGAGGATGGCAATTTATGGAAACGCAGCGGCAGATTTAAAAAGTGATGCCCCCTTTTTTTTGTTGTTACTTTGAAGTCTTCTGACATCATCACTTTCAGGACCTACGGGCTGTAAACTGTCGTCGGCCAAGGGTGATAAGATCGTAAACCCGGTTCTGAAAATGAATGCACAACTTCTTCATTTTACAATACTTAGAAAAACATTTATTTTTAAATTAAGATATATTGTATTGTATTTTCAGATCAGTCGAAGATGTTGATCTTTATACTGGATCTCTCTCTGAAATCCCAATCGAGGGTGGTCTCTTAGGTCCAACTGCCACATGCCTCCTAGCAGATCAGTTCAAGAGACTCAAAGACGGTGATCGCTATTGGTACGAAACTTCTGAAGGACCTCAGAAATTTTCACTTGGTACGTATTTTTCTTCCATTTTTGTGTCTATACAAAGTATTGAACTCTTCAATAAAATTTTTTTATAAATTCAGTATCTTGTACAATCATTATCATAATGTTCTGTCCTAAAATTTTTAATTTTGAAAAGTAAAGAGTTTCGAGAGTATTGGAAACATCAGCAAATTATTGACTTTTCTTCATGTGTTGAAAAGCATGGACAACTAATGAAACAAATTTTTAATTGTTTTAAACCTGATTTTGTTCCAGCTCAACTCAACGAGATAAGGAAAACATCTTTAGCTGGTATCATTTGTGACACATCAGATGGAGTGGAGGAGTCTCAAAGATTTGTGATGCAAAGTGTTTCACCATCAAATGCACGCGTACCTTGCAGTCAAATCCCACGACCAGATTTAAGAGCCTGGAAGCCACAGTATCGTGAGTGGGTAAACATCAGCCTTATTGCTGGCAGTATCAAAACACAGGATGACGCCATGGTTTGGCAAGGCACGTTACCTGTTGCGCTAACTTTACCAGCTTATATTGGTTCCTCTGATATCGCTGATACTGTGCCACTCAGAGTGAGTGGTGGCATTCAGTGGTTTTCCAGCTCACTGCGAGTTGTCGATCAGAACACCATCTATGTCAATGGATCATTCTCTGCACCTGATTATTTTCAGTCATGGGACAACTCTGACAGCAAAGTTCGCTGGGCTAATGGAAATTTTGAGCTAAAATTCCACACGGACTCAGATTTCAACTGGCAAGCCGTTCAAGGCCAGTTAATATCATCTCCAGTTTATTTCAAGGTTGTCAAGGATATGAAAGTACCTCTTCCTAAAATGGATACGAACGCAAAGAAATTCGTTCTTGAGTCACCGTCATTTAAAAAATTCATCCTGGAAAAAGAACCAACAGTGTCAAAAGAAAAATTCATCCTCCAGAGTGCACCATCAGTGTCCCATCAAAAATTTGTCTTGCAGCAGTCTCCGAAAGAAGTGAGAGCTCCAATTTTCTTTGAAGGACAGTTCAGTAAGGATCGCACTGAGTTTTATTGGAATGGGGCAGCTTATGTACTGTTACCTCCCGCCATGCGGGTAAAAAAAGATGCTCCAACACCAGCCTCAAGTGCTGATGTAGATATGCCAGAGGATGATCCTGGTTTTGATAATGACTGGGTTATCATTCCCAAAACCAACCCTGCTAGGCCACTGTCAGTTCCCGAGAGTCAACCAGATAAAGCCAAAGATGGTGTATCCATTGAAGATGATTTGTCCAAAAACGATGGTACGTCGGGCGATAAACAGGAACACATGGTAGCAGTTGCGAAAGAAAATCCAGTTAAAGCTGACGGCCCAGCTAACGCTGATGTTCCTACTAAAGCTGATGGTCCAGCAAAAAAGAGAACTGTAAGAGCTGTGCCAAGTGCTCCATCTGAGAAACCGAAACTTGGTTTTATTCTGCAAGCAGGTTCCAAAGATAGCTCGGAATCCAAAGAAAATAATGTAATTCCTGATAAACCATCCTCTCCCTCCGTAATTCCTGATAAACCATCCACTCCGCCTGTAATTCCTGATAAACCGTCCACTCCATCTGTAATTTCTGATAAACCATCCACTCCATCTGTAATTCCTGATAAACCATCCTCTCCCTCTAAAGTACCTCCTCACCCTCCCCTTCAGAAACCAAGTGGTTGGGATTTCGGAGGTGATCCACTGAGTATTAACCCGTGGTTCCATGGACCTTTCCCTGTCAAAATTATTGACGGGTGTGTCACAGCAGGACCATCAGATTCATTGTTTATGGGTCACTCGACTGTCTGGTCAGGGAAATTGCCCACACCCATCGCAATACCTGTAACATGGGCCTCAGCAAACGTCTCTACGGATAGTGGAAGCAAGATAGGAATCCACTGGACGCCAACGCTTGTGGCCTATGGTCGAGTTGAAGGAACATATTATCTTGATAGTGACGCAAATTCGACCACTGCAGGCCACTTCAGTTTCCAGATGCTCCCGGTATGGGGCGACTCAACCATCAACAAGGTCCTTGTTCCGGGACAAAAGTTTTACTCGAAAATAAACATCGAGGCTCGTCCTGATTGGCAGAAGTTTTACGCAACTGGTCCTCAAGAAAAAGATGTAGCTCCTGCTGACGTAGTGGGGGAGCAGAATGCTCCGTTAACAATTAAGGGTGATTACAACTTAGCTAATACAATATTTGATTGGACAGGAGACAGCGTCATTAGTATACCTTAAAAGTTTCGTTTCGACACCAATTTTGACTTCAACTGATTTTCCTCCTCTGGTGTTCCAGTTGAGGAATAATTTTTTCACCGGTGGCAAATAAATTACTGAATTCTGAAAAACTGTATCTCAATTTGCAATGTCACGAACTTGACATGGTGTGTAATTTTTTCTAGTTCATCCTGTCTCCTACTTCACAAGGGAAAGTAATCAATGGAACTTTTCAAAATCTCCCATAACTTTTCCTCACTCTGTGAAGAATATTTTATGAAAGTTTAAAGCAAAAAGTTCCCTTGTTTTTTTTCTTATTGTAAGATATTAATTTGGAACAAAAATTGTAAAACCTAATAATTGAGATGCGGTTTTCCAGAGTTCAGCTATAAAAATGTTTATCCATCTATAAAAAAAGTCATCAAAATAAACTACACCTTATTTAATGACTCTTTAGGTATTTTCAATAAGTGACCATTCATGAGAACACTGCCACTTCTGCAATCAAGTGTCTTTTTCATTGAATAAGCCTTGTGTGCAGAAGTGATTAAGCTGGGTGTAAGGCTAAAAATGATCAAAATATCCCTTTTACAGACTTTACACCCGTTCTCATTAGGAATGTAACATAATGAAGAAAATAAATTCAAAAAATTGGAACTCTCTGTAGTATTTTTCATTGCTCTTTGATGTTTCAATTGTGGCAAGTTTTTGACAGTTAATTTTTTGACTCCTGAAAAACAACTATCGACTATTAGTTTGAAAAATTTCTTGTAATTTTCCTTATGTTTATAATAATTTCTCCACAAATCATGCAAAGCTTTATCTAATTTCTTCTTTGTTGAAAGAATCAAATATGAGCAGAAACTACTTAAACAAGTCATTTGCGATGAAAGATTTTTAAACTCTTCATAATCGATTCCACTTACAGTGTAAGAATTTTCCCTTTTTACATTGATTCCTCATCTCAATTTGATGTTCTTACCATAGATCTTTAAGCAATCTTTTGACATCTGCTTGTAAATATGTATCATATTTGATCGTTGAAAATTCAATCAGAAGTATGCATGAGTTTTGTATGGCTGAGAAAATGTTAATAAGCTAAGTTTCTAGTCGTAAGCATTCTTAATTGAAGTAAGACGCTCTAAACTTTAGTCTTGTTTGGCTCTTAGATCAAAACAGGCCTGTTTTGATAAGCATCAAGCCATGGTGGGTAATTCTGTATTTACGCCACCCATGGCTGAAATCGTAAGGGGGTGGGTTAATCAAAATTTAAAAGTAGCTTGAGGAACCTTGGACGAATCCTTCAAAGTGAGGTATTTTAGGGGCTTCTTAAATCAAAACTGCACCGCTGTTCTTGCATCATTAAATTTGGTATTCAGGGGCCTTATTAAGAGAGGGATGAAAGGGTAATTCCCTCTTGCAAGGCTCAGAATAATGAGTTGCTTTGAATAAGTTTAACAAGTCTGAATGAGCGAGATTTTCTGAAGGCTCCACCTCTCCAACCAAATTTGTCCTCTCTAAAATCTAGCTCAAATGATACCCTTTTAATTATTTAGTGGAAATACTGTAAATGTTGTGAGAATCAAAATATTTGGAGTTTTTTTCAATAAATATAATCTCCATTTATAACTTCTCGTTATCAGTTACTTTCAAAATCAGTCCATCTTGATGTTTGAAAATGTGAGTGTTTTTTTGCCAACTATCTGTTTGGCTGCGCTCTATAAGTGTCGCGATTTTGCTATTCCAATCACTTACACCAGATTGGTACCCTGCATTTTGATGCTGAGGATGCCCTGGATGGAGATTGTACGGTGTACATAAATCCAGTGTTGTCGAGTTTAGACTTTGTCCGGAGGTGGCTACCGCCACCCATGATAGACTTAAATCTCTAATAGACTGAATCTTATATTAAAAAAACCTCTGATTGATCTAACTAAAATAAACTCAACATCACACCAAAAATGCTGAGAGCCTCCAATCACCATAAAAACCCCAAGGAGCCACACTCATAAGTATGTCGGCGCATAATGAAAGTAATCAAGGAACATTTGAAGCAGTCAGATTTAAAAGTCAAGTTTTAAAACCAAAAAAAGTCTGAAAATCTGACAACAATTTGATGCAGGACATCTGTTCCTCATTTTTGCAGTATTAGTGTCCCAGTATTTTTTGTCTGATAATAGTTAGCAAAGAAATATTGAATCAATTTTTATTGTCAAAGAAACAATGGCTTAGTCAGAATATGTTAGTTAAGATTAGAATCCCATGAAAGCAGGTTTTTACAATTTTTATTCGTAATCAAGTGCCATTTTCACCAAACATGTTTTCCATGATAATACTAATGTTAGTAATTTTTTCTTGTCCACCCATCGACCAGTATTAGCTTTACTAATCAAAGTAGCAGCATTCCTGTCGGAAAATTATGCACCAAGAGTATTAACTAATCATTTTATCATTTTCTTTCCTATCCCAAAAAATTAATGAGACGCTTTCAACCCGTCTCTTCTTCCATTAATCGTACTTTTCAAAAATCCAATCAAACTTTCATTTTTTTCTAATTATTTTCGGTAACATTAAGACTAAAAATTATTTAGTTTCATATACCATCCACTTCTTAATTTTATATGTTTTCCAAAATTATTTGAGATTTTAACAAACACAGATATTTTGCTAATCTCACAAATGATTTGCCTAATTGGTAGTATTTGATTACGTTACTTGTTTTCTTTTAAGTGCTGTTGTTCAATTTAAACGAAGCTATTGACTGCGATTAGTAAACTTTAGTATTTTTATATGCTGTGTTATAATGACTTATTTTTCATGTTGATCAAAAAAATTAAAATAAACCATTCTTTATTTTTCAAACTTTTTGTTCGTTTTCAAAAAAGTCACTCCTACTTTTACAGTCTCTCTATTTGAAATTATGCCTGAAAAATAATATTCATTAGAACAAGAAACAACTAAATGCCATTATACCTAATGTTAGGGGGCAAGACATGCCCTCTAATTTCTGACCTGAGTGTTGAATTTTGCTCATCTGAATCCTTTGCGATCTCTCAGAAAAAAATATGAGTAGTAAAAGCTATCCATAAATTTTCCGACGCTTGGAAACACGAAAAGAGTTTTAATCGGGTTATACCTATTGGTGAACTCCTGCGCCAAGGCGCCGCAAAAGTAAAAAGCGCTCCGGAAAATAAGGTGCGTCAATTCAAAATTAGAGAAAATTCCCGCTCTTCTCTTATTGGTTAAACGAGTCCCAACAAAATATTTTGGCGCGAGATGCTCTGATTGGATATCAAGATCTCAGGATCTTCGTTTTGTAAACAACGTGAAAATTTTTAGGTTAAATCATGGTAAAGTAGGTAGACTAAGTTTTTATTTTTTGTATATACCAGCTAAATTTTCCGTGTAAAATTAGAATAAGGAAATATTTTGACTCAATTCTCCAGACATCCAAGAAGTTTTTTGTGTCTCAAATTTTTGAAGTCTTCAGGAAAATGAAGTTTTTCTCACTGTCCACTTGTCCTGTAATATTCCGCATCAAGTATGCTGTTGGTAAGTTTCAAAGTCTCTTGCATGAGTTTTCTCCTATTAAGCAATTCAGAATTAATCAATAGGAGATGAAAGTAACTTTCTGAGATTAACTGCCATTCGGAAGATGGAAGTACGGTCGAGGAAGAGTACCTAGTTGAAGTAAGGTGAATCTAGTGAGTTAGACAGACACTAAAACCATCGAACAGAAAATTTGCCTTAATAATGATAGGTATAAGAAGATTCTCTGATTGTGTTCCAATGTTTTGTAGAGGGCAGAGGTAAATGCAGACTGCTGGGCAGTCAATACATTCCTGTAAGGAGACAGATGTGAGGATGTAGTTGTGGAAAATTAAGCACTCTTTTTTTCATTTAAGACAGGGTACACACAAACAATATTAAATAGCAGTGAAGCTGTTTGAACATCGACTTGTGAGAGGTATTGAAAACCTAATAATTTAGCATTCCAGGTTCAATTCCTCGCCAGGTGACTCGAGTTTGATGGTTTCAAACAACGGTTATCTGGGACTGACTTGATTAAGGGCGGAGGGCGGACGAGACTTCAGGGATGGTAGAGAAGAAAATTATCCTTTGTGGGACATATAAAGTGAAAAAAAAGACCACTCATTATAATACCTATGGCTCTTTGCAGAGAGGAAATCAAACGAGAACTGCTTTATTAGTCTCCTCAAAGAAATCGCCAAGCTGTGCTACGCCTATAGATAGCTGGGAAACTTGACAGTCCAGGTTTGTTCCATCCTCTAAAAATTTTTGTGGCAAATGAAGTAAGTCTACTCCAACTTTGACCCCCTGTTGCTCTCTGCGCTCCCTATAGTGAGTCGATCCAGAGAGAGTTTTTATACAATTTGTAAAGAGCAGGTTGTAACCACACTTTACTGCCGTAGTAGTTCAGAACGTGTCCTGTTGATTCATTGCAATTTTTCATTCTAAAATAAGGGGGGGGGGGGGGTTATAGAATGCACCAATTTTTTTACCCTCAGGAAAAGTGAAAGCTAAACAGTATGGGGCAGGACAAATTTGGGTAGAGTAATTTTTTCAGGGAATTAAGTTTTTGTGTACCCATTTTCTTGTTTGTTTTCAGATAATATGGCTTTATGGTGGAGTGGGCCTTTTCGTGACAATGAATTGCTGCAGACAACTGTGCAAGAGAAAAAAACAAGCCAACACCAATAAGATTGAAGCTGAGAACCACACACCTCTGATGCCAAGTTATGTTCGGTGCATCATCACCGTCAAGCTTAAAATGTATCTGGAAAGATTCAAGCAAGTTTGTTGAGTTGAACCTGGGCAAATATGGCCACCAAGCAGGTCCGATTGATTGTAAGTATGGCTCTGCATTTTTCAGTCTCTAGTTTTAGGTTTCTTGCTCATATATTTTTTACTATTCTTTAATTTTTTTCATTGTTGTATTTATTTATTTATTTATTTATTTATTTATTTATTTATTTATTTATTATTTATTATTTATTTATTTATTTATTTATTTATTTATTTATTCACTTGATTAGCACGTGTACAATTAATGCTGAAACTTGTAAGTCCAAAAAGTTGTGTAAATGTTTGAATATCCCAAATATCAAATTTCCATTCCCTCAAATAGTTGTTCAATGCATCATTCTAAGTTCTACTAAGAGAAGAATGCCGTGTGAACATTTTGATGGTGAAAAGGATAAAACAACAGGATGGCGCTTTCCAGCGTGCTATGTCGCAGACTTCCTGTCATACTTTATTTTTGAAAATTTTTAAAAAGTACTAAACATAATTTATTTAAGTATAACTTCATTGATTTTTCTTGTCTATGTCATGAATATTATCCAAAAACATTAAGTAAACACTAGCGTTAGTTTGTTCTCTTTTGATTAAATTAAATGAAAGCAGAGATTTTGAAACATTGCTAATTAGATAGTCTTCTTGAAGTTTCTCTGTCGCTTGGTAGGTTCCCAAAGTGCTTGTAACAAAATATTTTCTCTCTACAAAAGTTACTTATATTTTTCCTGGAGGGTTTTTGACACTTTAAAGTAAGCTCGTAAAAAATTCAAAGTCAGCTATACTCAAAGTATCAGGAAAATTTGGGGTTGATCATATTAATGTTGCAATGCCTGATGTTCATAAGTGGGTTTTTTTTTTTTTTTTTTTTTTTGGTTTTTGGTTTTTTTTACAGTGGAGAAGCTTCCTCTAAGAAGATCTCTTTCCACCGTTTTCCAGAATCTAACTACCTATCAAGACATGTAATGCATTTCATTAATTAGCCTCACCAAAATTTCAACCCTATCATCTCTGCATCTAAAGTCTCAATATCACACTACACGTTATTCGTATTGACACTTACTTAATCAGATCCCCATAGTGATTACTGCCTTTCCCCACCATTTATTTTAATCATCTAAACTGTCTTTTTTTTCTCCTTTCCATTCTTTTCCGGTTAAGCATTCTTGAACATTCTTTGAACCCAGTCAACATTTTCACAAAAGCACAATTGAAATCTGAAGCTTACTTTGTGCAAGTGTCAAATTCATTTAAATGCCGTCCTCAGTGAAAAAAAAAATCTGTAGCAAAAAAATTACCAAAGTTTATATCAATTGAGCCTTCAAGATGTTGATGTTCAAAATTTTATTTTTTGGCGTTTTTTATTCAGACAGGTACTGTTTCTTTTTCTATGCCCAAATGTATTGACGGTTTTATTTTTCAATTATGTCTTATGAATAGGCTTAGATTGGGAGATTGATCCATGATAGGAAAGATCCAAACCTCTCATTTATTCTTTTCAGCCAAAAATGCTGCTCAAGCATCTGTACTGTGAGCTTCCTTTTAAAATGAAAATTTGACGCCCTATTTAAAGTAAACATATGTCATTAGATAAAAGAAAGCAAAAAAAAGTGATGTAACAAATCTATTTTATGTATAGTTGTCTAATTTCATCATGAAATTGCCTTTTGTAGGATCTCAGGGAAATCTACTGGACAAACTCCTGAAATAAAGCTTAGTCCATTTGGGAATCCTGTGTGGAGTGGAGATAACCCAGACAGTCATCAGTACGAAACTTCTGGAGAGACCCAGCAATTTGCTGCAGGTAATATGTTTGTTAATTCATGTATGCAGAAAAAAAAACATTAAAAATATGACCCAGATACTGTAGTTGGAGTTATGTGATTTTTCCATCAGAGAGCAGGCAGTTGTGTCTAGATGCGTATGCATCTCCAACTGCGTGAAAGTCACTTTTTCTGGTCTTTTTCCTTCCATTAATTGACTCAAGAGTATTTCAGCAGCAACGGCTGCTGATGGAACAAGCGTTGTGCGACTGTTCTATGCCTGGCAAGTCATCAATGGCGGTATTTTAATACTGTTTAATATTTTGCGAGAGACAAAACTGCACTCTGATTGGGTGTGACTAACTGAACAGCTCAAATAAGAGTGGAACCAGTATTAGTCCCTCAAAAGGACCTTAGAAATGCATCTCCAGTACGCGACTGCCTAAGCTGAACGACTCTCCTCTCTCAGGCAGAGTTCATTGGAACTTCAATTCTAATTTTTTATTTTTCCTGGCTTTGATTTCTCTCAGAAAGTTGTTGTCTACCATCTTGTATTACCCTACCACCTTGTTTTTTATGTGCGCTTGTACCTAGATGGTGGAAATATTGTGTAATCATAATGGTTTTGTAGTGCCATTTTTGAAGTAAAATTGGAAAACCTTCAAAAATTACCCTAAAACTGCTCATTTTAAAGATGAGAGGTTCTGTAAAATTTTCACTTTTTTCATACCTGAATAAACAATAAACTAAAGGCACCTTGATGGCCGAAATACAAAATCTTGTATCTTTGTTGTGGTGCTCCTGATACCATCACAGTTTTTTTTTAAAAAAAGACAAGCCACTTAATAGCTTGAATTTTACACAGAATATTCTGCTAACAGAAAAGAAAAATCAAGGATGTTTTCAAGAAATTACGTTTACTAGTTTTTCAAAGAAAACATAAATTATAACAGGAACTCTGCAACGTTGCAAGTGGAGGTACGTCGTTTAGCACTTTGACCATTGATCTGACAAAAGATGACCAGATAGATTGCCACCAGTACCACCTCTTGTCATTCTGTTGCTTTAAGAATTCTTGTATGTAGTTCTGTAAATACTCTCGGGCAAACTTCCAATGCAATTATTTCTTCAGAGTTGCCTGTTTACACCAAATACCTACATCTTAATTTGCATCATTTTCATAATTTCCTTATTACTTGCAAAACTTGAGAACTGACAAATTCATATTTGTAAATTTGTTTTGCGATTTCTGCAAATTCGTAGTTACCATGAGTAACAAACACAAATAATTTTTGAGCGATAATTGTATCTTGTTCTAGTGTCCAGCTTTCTACTTGTCAACACCTTCTCATATTTTTCCTTCACATTTTCGATTTTTCATTACATATTCAGTTCACTCATCAGGGATGGCTGGATTTCGTTCATTTTTGTCTTTTTCAGTCCTATCTCCCAGCCATCACCTTCAATTACCCATTACTTTAATTACTGAACTTGCAACTGATAGCTCCACTGATTATAGCCAGCCAATAGCGTGTAGACTTGTTGTCTCACCACCTGTGACGTCAGCAAGTCTATAAAAGCTTGCGCTGCCCTAAAATCGAGGTCTTATTCCATCCCCGACCCGTACTAGTACGTAGTGCCCATTTTCGCCCTTTTGGCACATTTTCAAGTGACTATTTCAATCTTGTAATTTTGTAACTTTTTTCTCTCTTTTGGTCTCAATACAACTCTAAATTTTCCATCTCAAAATTTCGTCATTTAATTCCATCCCAAGTAGTTTGTTGTTCCTACTCAAAGAGCAACTGGTGCCGAACGGTATTCCAACTCTCATTTATGACACTACTCCCTAGTATTTCTTCTCTAAAGTAACTCAATGACCTCTGTGCTTTTATGAGTGAATAATAATATAATATAGCATAATGATGTCATGATAATTGTAACTTTTTTACCCCTATACATATATGAGAGTATAATTACGCTGGAAGAAAGTGCAATTGTTACTCATGTGAAATTGAAAAATCGAGAGTAGGTTAGTTATTTAGTTTTTTCAAAGGAAGTCAATCTAAATAAATGAAGCACCTTCAAGCGCACATTTTTCTGTACTAGTGATGAACATTGGCGACGTAGTCGCTGGTAAATTTTTGTCTATTTCTCCATTTTCTCACGTTTTTTTGGTAGAATAAATTTTTACCACAATGAATCTTACTTTGTTCCAGCTCAAAGTCATGAGGTACTGCAACATCGTGAACAAGTGAACATAAGCCTTGTTGCTGGTAGCATCAAAACTCAGGAGGAAGTCATGGTTTGGGAAGGAAGTTTACCTGTTGCACTAACTTTACCAGCATACATTGGCTCTCCTAATGTATCCCTCTATGCCCCACTCAAAGTTAGCACTGGTATTCGATGGTTCTCCAGTTCACTGCAAGTTGTCGGTCAAAATACAATCTACATCAATGGATCATTCTCTGCACCCATGTGTTATAACTCTGAAGGTGATCATTGCTGGGCGAATGGAAACTTTGAATTGAAATTCCAGGCTGACTCAGAATTTTCCTGGCGAGCTATTCAAGGTCAGTTAATGTCATCTCCAGTTTATTACAAGGTGGTAAAAGACATGAAAGTACCTCTTCCAGATATGGAGGCGTCTTCAAAGAATTTCTCTCTTGAGTCTCCTTCAGCAGAAGACTTCATTTTGCAAAAACAACCAACTGTGTCAAAGGAGAATTTCATTCTTCAGAGTGCGCCATCAATGTTCCATCAAACATTTGTCTTACAACAGTCCCCAAAAGAAGTGAGAGCCCCAATTTTTTTGGAGGGACAATTCAGCATGAATCGCTCCGAGTTCTACTGGGATGGTACAGCTTTTGTGTTGTTTCCACCCACCAAAAAGGCACAAGAAGAATCGGCGAACTCTCCCTCAAAGACCGAACAGAATTTAGATCCCGACTCTTTGGAGAATGATACTGGTTTTGATAGTGACTGGGTGATTGTTCCAAAAATCAACCCTTCTAAGCCCGAGTTAGTCCCAAGTGAAATGGACGCCTATAGCCCCCCAGATGTAGCAAGGTATTTTGAATCTGCCAAAGATGATTTGTTGAAACCCAATGACGTCCTCCCAGCTGTAGATGAAGTTCCAGAAAAGAAAACCTTGCAGAGATCCCAGCTTCAAATGAAATTGGACAGGGATTTTCAGAATGTGACGTACAAGAAGGAATCGATTCCGGGTCATCATATGAATATAAGTGAAGAAGAAAGTGAATGGGAGCTTGTGCCAGGAACCATAAGTGATTACAGACGTAAAAATAGTACGGATCCAAACCATTTGGGCCCAGCTGAACCGCATCGCAACAGAAATGCCCTCGATGACTATATCGATGAAAGAGATCGAAGAATGAGAGAAACGATACGCAATGCAACTTTGAAAAATACACCTGATCTTATGGCTAGACATTTTGAAACTTTTGGAAATGGTCCATTAAAGTCAATTGACCCATCAGTAAATGAGTGGGTGGATTTGGAGGTAGTAGTAGGGAAAAATCAACCTGAAGCTAATTTTCAAGAGAAGAAAACCTTACAAAGATCCCAACTTCAAATGAAATTGGACAGGGATTTTCAAAATGTGACCTACAAAAAAGAATCGATTCCAGGTCATCATATGAATATAAGTGACGAAGAAAGTGAGTGGGAGCTTGTACCAGGAACCATAAGTGATTACAGACGCAAAAATAGCACAGATCCAAATCATTTGGGCCCAGCTGAACCGCATCGGAACAGAAATGCCTTTGATGACCACGTTGATGAAGAGAATAGAAGAATGAGAGAACACATTCATAACATGACTCTAAAAACTGCACCAGGTCTTTCAAGTTACTCCAAAAAGTCTGTTGTAAAGTTTAAACTGAAAGTAACATCAACAAGTTCGGAAGATAACTCAGCTTCTAATGAAAATAATCGAATTTTGTTTAAAGTTGATCCTTCAATTGCGCTGTTTCCCATGGACTGGAAGTTTGATATCTTGAGTAAAGTTAGAGTCATCCCACTTGATTTTTTTTACAAAATGAATTCATCTATCAGAACGTCAAAACCAGTTATCTTATGGAGTGCAATAATAAATGAAAACAATTTAAAAGGAAATATTTCAATTCCAGAATTTATTTTAGACGCAAACAGACAGAGACATGTTTTGTGGCTAAATACTACTTTTAGTCTAAATTGTCGCACATCCGCCGAAGATGCTCTTCAAAATTTTGCAACTTCTGGAATTTTACACAGTTCACGTCTATTACTAAAAGATATTAAATGCTCAAATGTAGAAAATGTTTCAAATGATTTTGAGACCTTGAACTGGCAACTGGACACTTTTCAAAAAATCTCATTAATCCAGGCTGGCCAACCACTACCCACTTCAGACTTTCTTTTACTTGGCGAATTCACTGATGATAAAACAGCTTTTCTTTGGGACGGAAGCATAATGTTCAACTTTGAAAATCGATGGAAGAAAGATAACTTAGAGGTCGCCATGGAGGATGTCAACCCTGATTGGTCAGTTACACCGCTAAAAATCACAGCAGTTTCTTTCAATGTGGACTCAGTGAATGGAGAGCCTGTATCACCAGTACACCCTTGGTCGTCCTTAACTCCTGGTTCATTTCCATTTGCTTTTTTTACCAATAATCATGTCGCTGATGTGAATTCGGCCCTTTTCTGGACAGGCTGTGTGGAAGGAGATAAATTGAAAGGAAATTTCACCCTACCATTATTCCCAACAGCAATAACCAGTCAGGATGTTTTAAGAGGCACATTTGAGATGCGGCTAAGAGCAAATCTGCCCCAGTTTTCTTGGTACAGTAGAAAACATTTATACACAGGACCAAACGCACCTCCAGGTCCTCCACCAGGTGGTCCACCGGGTCCTATGCCAGGTCCTAGGAAAGCCAAAGGCCCACAAAAAAATGCACCACATAACGTACAATTCGTACCATTTCTTGACATATGGCCTCCTCCACCCACCAACTTTCCAAAAATGTTTCCTATTCCATTCCCAATCAACATTACGGCCTCTCCATCAGACCGTGCTGTCAAAACGGAACCTGTTTCAAATCTGGAGGAATCAGTTTCAGAGATGGTTGATAGTGATAGCCCTGAAGGCAAAGGCAAATTCCCCTCACTTTTACACTGGTCTCCTAATAAAATTCTCAGCCAAGAAGAATTGTCAAAATTAATCAAGCCATCCCCCACGTCATCCCATCTTGTATTTAACACAGTTCCTTGGCCACCTGTCTACCCGAAGTGGCCGTCTGATAAACCTCCTCCGCCATGGGAACAACCTTTTCCATTCGCTGACTCGAATGCTGAACCACATCCTGATGAGCCTCTCCTCGCCAAAGACATGGAACTACTGGAGGAAAAAGCCAACGTGCACTTGAACTCTAAAACTACTCAAACTGTCTTCGCAGACAGTGTCACCCTAAATCCTGCAAACAATGTCAAGAAAGCAAGAAAGAACGTGCTTCATGCATCACCAATCACCTCAAAGCAAGCTGTCGATTGTGAAATTGAAAAATTGACATCGCTCTACATGAAGCAACTTGCAGCAACTATCAAGCCTGGAATCCAGTATGCTACCAAGCTACTAATGAAGTCAAAAGAAGGTGTTGAATATAGTACACAAAAACTGAACGTGTCAGAATGCGTCGCAAATCTCTTGAAAAATAGTGTGCCGTCTAAAATTGTCCTTGATGGTGACTGGAAGGAAAATTATGATGACTACTATTGGCCTGGAAATGCTGTGTTTTTGGTACCAAAAACACCTCTGCAGAAACCGTCTAGTCAAATTTTTAACAAACCACCTCCTCCTGCTACAATACTGCAGAAATTAAATGATAAACTTGGAATTTTGCCCTGGTTTCGTGGATTCTTTCCTGTCCGAGTTGTTGATGGCAGTGTTTCAGTAGGAACGACACCAACTGTTCAGTCAACTATGTGGTCAGGGAAATTGCCCTTATCCTTTCCAATACCTGCAACAAGGGTCTCAGGAGAAGTTCTGACTGACAGTGGATATAAGTTAGGAATTCACTGGACGCCAACACTTGTATCTTGCGATCAAGTTGAAGGAACTTACTATCTTGATGGCATCTCAAATTCAACAATTTCAGGTAATTTCAGATTTCAAATGCTGCCTGTCTGGGGCGATTCAACTGTCAATAAGGTCCTTACTGCCGGACAAAAATTTTACTCAGAAGTAAATATTGAACCTCTCCCTGATAGAATGAAGGGTGATACTGGTCTTCAAGAATCAGATGACAGTCAGATCAAAGTAATCGGAGAAAAATCTGTACCTCTTACGATTAAAGGCGATTATAATGTGGATAGTGCCATATTCGATTGGACAGGAGATATTGCTATCAGTATACCCTAAATGTTAAATTTAGACCCTGATTTTGGTTTCCTTTTCATTGATTGAAACTGAAAAATAGTTCAGGCACTGAGTGCGAAAAGGGCTAAAAGTTTATGGCTCCTATTTTGTTTCTCCTCTTTGTATTTTCATATTTTTCATATCCCACTTCATGTTTGGAACAATTTTACCAGAGGTAGTCTATCTTCAGCAAACGTATTGCTTAATCTCTTCCCATATTTTATTTTTATACCAGAAAACTTGGCTAAATTTTGACTTGAAATTTTCTAAGTGTATTCTTTGTATTTTAATGAAAATTCAGAGAAAGTTCAAAAACGTTAGATTGTTCAGTTTTCTGTTAAAAGAATAAAACATGATAAAAAGTTTGGCAATGTGAAATGCCAATATATCTAATTTCGGTCAAATTGATCCATTTATGATGAAGAAATAAAAATCATGCAAGTATCAGAGATTTTTTTTCACTTTATTTTATTTTTACTCATTTTTAATTATTCTTTTGAAATTTTTACAAGCTTTACCAATAACTTTTGTATGTGTGGGGGTGTGTGTGTGTGTGTGTGTGTGAGGGAAAGGATGTGTGGGTGGCCGCGGTGTATGTATTATATTAAATTATATTAAATACACATATTCTCAAAGCTATTGACTGTGATTTATAAATCGGATTGGGTAGGTATTTTTTTATGTTGTGTTGAATGTACAACATATTGTTTTTTATATTTAAAAAAACAAAAAAGAACCAAAATAAAATACCTTTTATTTTACAAACTGTTTTGTTCATTTGCTCATACATAAGAATCTCCAAATTTCTCTCTTCTGCCATGTTCATACCCTCTAAATAAATATCCTCAGCAGAAGGAAATTTGAGTGGCTTAAATTTATCCCTCAAAAAAGAACAGTTTTAGTAGGTATCTTTTTATATGCCCATAGATACTGATAAATTTAATTGGTACCTTGTGCGCAACTTTGATGAACAGCCGCTTAAAGAACCGTATGTGAAACCACAACAGTTTAGAAATATCATTTTATTGAAAAAGACTCAAAACTTTTCTTTAAATCAGTAAGGATTTGCTCCCTCCTTTCCTTAAGCTTTGAATTTTGATGTGTGATAAGTAATTCAAGAAAAAGGGCCGCAAGGTAATAACTCAAATTGTTCAGTACAGTGAGAAAAAGCTACCTATTGGATTTAAATTTATTCACTGTGAGATTTCAATGTTATACACTTTTCATTACTCTAAGAATAGACTTATTTGATCAAATTCAGCCCAACCACATCAGTTGTTGCCAAATTTTCTGCCAAAATTGGTAACACTCAAATTAAAAAATATAGAAACTTTTTTTTCGTATGGGAAATTCACAGAAAGTTTCGAGCTATTTCCTTCATTAGTTGTAAAAAACTAACACATGAGTAGAAATTAGGCAATGACAAAGGTAGTTAGGCTGATTGTGAGTCTGTTCAGAGACGTGTCTATTCTGGTTAAATTTGCCCAATTCGCATTATTAATGCTCTGAGCATTTGAAGTTATTCTCATTTCCAATGGCAACAGCGCCAGAAATTCAACTTCAGGTCTGTTTTTCTCAAAGTTACGATAAATCCTCCTCTAACTTTGACTTACACTGAAAGAGACACTTGTAATTTTTAAATACTTAGTTCTAAAAAAAATGTAATTTGTGATGAAACGTATCAAATAAATAAATAACTAAAATAAATAGATAGTAGTGTTTTTTGTGACAAATTATGCAGAATTAACTAGGTAGAATTAACACCTTTAATCTACTGAGATTTAGTTATAATTTTTTTCTCCTTGACTTCAACTGCCCTAATTTACCCAAATTGAAATTTTTTTGTTATGAAATTTTGATACAACTGGCTGTGCTACTCATGTAAACTGAAGTGAAATAAACATATTATTAATTATTGGTAATCGTCTCTAAAAATTCGTGATGCATTCAGCTTTTTTTGCGGTGTCTGCGCTCCTTCGAAGTGGGAGCGCAAAATTGAATTTTGGCGGTCATTATCATCGATCAAGTTTTTCGATGGGGAAATCAGGTGAATGCTGCGATTCGGTGACACTTGTTGATAAACAAACAATGTAACCTAATTTTTATAAGTGATGTGTCCGTCGCTCGCGCAATGCCGAATTTAAGTCCCGTTATAGAGCCCAATTTTCGTCGATTTTTAACAAAATGTAGCAGTAAAGTTTCTTCAAGCGTTTGTTAAATGATATTTCAACTTTTCTCTCTCATAAATAACTTCTTAGTGTCACAGCTGTTCAATCATGAGTTCCAACTTCAATGGTCAGAGCACAAACACTGTCAATGATAACTGTAAGTCAAAATTGCGCTTAAGTTAGTGGACGATTTGCATTATAGCTCCAGAAAAATAGAGGAGAATATTTTAAGGTGATTCGATGGACGCCATATTTTGTGTCAGAACGGCATGCAATATATCGCATCAATTGGTTCCATATTTTCAGCTACTCGTCATTTTTCTCCTATTTTGAGATCGCAATTCTGTTGTCAGGAGTCTAAAGCACTCACTTACCAATTTTAACAAAGAAATTCAACGTAATAAAGGCGTTGTTTTTTCAGAGAAAAAATATCGCATTCGAGTGCAGTTTCGATATCAGTATCGAATGCGATGTTTTCTCTCTGAAAAAACCACGCCTTTATTAAGTTGAATTTCTTTGTTAAAATTGGTAAATGAATGCTTTAGACTCCTGACAATAGAAGTGCGATCTCAAAATAGGAGAAAAATGACGAGTAGCTGAAAATATGGAACCAATTGATGCGATATATCGCATGCCGTTCGGACACAAAATATGGCGTCCATCGAATGACCTTAATGAAAAACGATGTTCTTAAAATCGCTAATTCTTGGCGGTCGGTAGTTCCATAGTACCACATAGTCCTCATTCGCCGTATGACTTGCAACAGATAGGAGATGACAATGCATCGATTTATAGAAGGTTCTCCCTCTAAAAACCGAGCATTTAGCTTTAAGTCACGCTAAGCTTTAAGTTAAGATTAATCAAATTGTATTTAATAGTGCTCAGAGAACCCAGCTAGTTCAATTTATAAGTTTTTTTTTTCTTTTCAATTTTTTTCTCTAAAAAGATCAACTTGATAAGTAAGTTGAAATCACAGGAATTCATCTTATTCTACTTCCTAATTTGCAAATTTAATCACTCCTAATGATATAGCTAGGTGGTGTAAGTACCTAGAAAAACATGTCTCTCAAGATGTCTGCAATGTTTAAATGTTTTCAGAGGATAATTTTACCGAAAGCTGTTGGATACCTAAACTTTTTTATGACCTTTCTTCGGGTATTTAAAAATATTTTACCATCATGAAAACTTAAGACTCAGCTTGAAAATCTGAAATATGAGCCGAATTTTTGCAATCAGAGTTGTTATCTTTGTAGTTTTAAGTACTCCGTTAATCCCAGTTATTGGATTTTCTAACTAATGAATATCAGATGGAATTATAGGGGTACAAGTTTGTGTCTTTCAACCTTGGCATTATGATTTATCAGGTAAAGGAAGTTTTCAAATTATTCTGCGACAAATTGATACAAACTTAGTAAAGAGAATACTCTGTCACATAAGTAGGTTTAGCCTACCTAGTAATGATTTTTTACTTTATGACAGTAAAAAGAGAGGCAAAGTTGTTACGCACCATTTTCATGGCTCCTGTCCTTTTTTCTAATTTTTACCTCAACATGACGCTGAAATGTATTATGATTCTATTGCAACCAATCTCTTGTTCATAGAAATGGATGTAAAATTAATTTCTTATTGTAGTTTTCTAATTTTTATTCCAGCTAACTATATTAATTCAGAAAGGAGCGAGACGTCACCATTATATTCCTCAAGCAAGGAGACTGGCAATCTAAACTTCATAATTACGTTCTTCTCTGTTTTCTCTGTGGCAGTTGCTGCTGCCCTTGCAATACAGATTAAATATGGGAACCATCAGGTAGCTATTTTTTTATATTTTTTCACCAATCTACCAAGTGATCCTACTTCACCAGCTTGTAGTGCAGATTTTACACAATCCCTAAATTCAAATATTAAAGTCATTGATAGGGATGGCAAAGTAGTACCATTTAAAAAAATAAATAAAAAAAAAATAAATAAAAAAAAAAAAAAGGTAGAACATTTTATACCTAGATAATATTAATTGATGTAGGAAGTTGGTAAGAAATGGGGAATTTTTGTACAGAAAAAGTCTGAAACTTTAAAAATCCTAGTCTCCCCAAAATTTCGGCTTCAGTCTGGGTTCCTGTTGCATTATTACTTCTAGAAAAATATTACTTTTCTTACAGCTCTTAAAAATTAGGCTTACCGTTGATGAATCCCAAAAGTTGGCAATTATTACTTTATAGTAATCTTTTCGTCTGTTTAGATTACACCTCATGGCAGCATTGCGAGTGACAGCAAGGAGTGCTCGATGATCGGAATATCCATTTTGCAAAAAGGTGGAAACGCTATTGATGCAGGCATTGCCACAACAATGTGCATAGGTGTCATTCGGCCACATTTAACAGGAGTTGGAGGGTAAGAAAGTTGTACTTTTCCTTCACTATAAATTATTTTTTTGTATTTCTTTATCATAGATAACCTTTTTGTACTTTTTGAGATCCACTGTCTCGTTCAACCTCATCTCGACCACTGCCACTATGATGCAGTATTGGCTTCCTCTTAGAAATACATTGCATTTTAACATCTAGCCCCGATACTCAGGAGGGAGTGGAGCCTTAAAACTTATCCATGGAAATTACAGACTCGCATGGATTGGTCTTGGGTACAGTCTACTTGATCTGGACTGAACGAACCAACCGGCTAACATTTAACACCTGTCCATTTAACACTCTGGCATTGTTCTTGATATGCTACAGAAACCTAAAAATCATCTTAAAAACCAGTGATGGGCGGTGTCAAGACTATTTTATAAAAAAATGTGGTTCAAGTATGTTGAGGGAATGGACAGGGCGAGTTTTGGTAAAATTTGCATGAATGGACAACATCATTGCAAGAGGCGACTTTGATGACTAGATGACTGTAAATGCGAATTTTTATTCTATTGTGTTTTTACTTTATTACTCTACTTATTATCGCCACTGTACAAAACTTGCATGGACACAGATGCACTAAATAAAATATAAAATTACTACTCAAGAGATGGGCACAGAGCTGCTTCCTGTTCCCAAAAATAATTACACAGTTGTAATTTATTGGCTATATCTCCCGTGCTTTTACCTCAGTCCAAAGGAGCAGGAATAATTAATAATTTTTTTTCTATTGCGAATTTCAGAGGTGGATTAATGCTGATATATGATCATCGAGAGGGAAAAGTTCTGGATCTAATCGATTTTCGACCCACAAGAAGTACAGATATTGGCATTGGAGTGCCTGGATTCTTAGCAGGATTAGCCCTTGCTCATCAACTGCACGGATCTCTACCATGGGAAACTTTGCTTGCCCCATCCATTCAGATTGCAAGGTATTTTTGTATAGTTGTTGCTGATGAGTATCTACTCATTGCCTGTCATCATTATTTTCGCATTATTTCATTCCGTTTCTATGTATGTAACTGCAAAAAAAAAAATCAATTTGTCTTAAGTGACCTTGTGCTAATTAGGAATAGTGATCACCAGACAAAGTAGGCAAATATAATCAGGTCAGAGGTTTGTGATCAAACCAAAATCTGGGAAGGGCCAGGAAAATTCTAAAAGAAAGGACAATTTAAAGGAAAAATCAGAATGCCAATGGTATCGCAAGCCCCTGCAGTCTCATAAATATTGCTAACATTACTATCTTGAGGAAGTGAAAAAGCATATCAATTTACTACTGTAACAAAGTTTTAAACAGCATAATTGTGGCCTCAACGAGAATCTTTTGGTCAAACATTTACTAAGATTCTGCCTCTCAAAGATGATTTTTCCCTCATCTGCAGTTAAAATTTTCAATAAAAATTTCGCATTTTACGAAATGAAGGTGTTACACAAATGTTAAAATAGCTCCTATTTGATAACAATCACTTCTATAACCGAGTCGATTGAAATCAGGGACTGCATCAGACGGAAATTAAGGGGAAAACCTCTATTTGCACAGAGCCCTACTTTCAAAATCAAAGTCATCGAATCAGAACGAGCGCTCTCCTTTTTGTTACTAATTCATGTCAGTACAAATCCTTTCATGGAATTAAAAAATAAAATGAAAGTACTAATAAGTTTTCGTTTTTTATGTTCAGTTTTTTGTTTGAACATATGCATAAAACGATTTGTCATTGTGTTACTTACTTTCTTTTAAAATTGCATTTCAGGAATGGTTTCAAAGTAACATCAAGCTTGATAAAAGCCAGGGAAGAGCACCATCTTCAAAACTCGACGCATAATCTTGTCTTGGATGCATGGCTCAAGGACAAAACGGAAGGAAAAATCGTGAAGATGCCCAAACTTGCGATGTTACTTGAAAAAGTAGCAAAGTCGGGTGCCGCGGGTACTTTCATTCAACTGAGCACTGGTTGTGGGCTGTCTCTGTGCTACTGTCCTCCTTTGTAACTATCAATTCTTCTCTTTTCTCTTGCAGAAGCCCTCCTTACATAATTAACAGGGTGTCAAAATTTTGAAAGTAAAAAAAGAAACTGCGCCAATATTTCTTTATGATGATACTTGGTGTCATGAACACCCATAAGAAATGAGAACAGAACACGATATGGTCGATAGGCTACTATTTGAGCTCACTAGGATACCTGTTGAAATTACCAACTATGACGATTTACTATTAATTTAGTCTAGATTACTAGTAATTTAGTCTTTCTCTGAGAAGTCATACGCTACTTTTACACTGGTTTAGCCGTTGATATGAAGCTGAAGTAAGCTTATGCCGCCATTTTTCCTCCTGCCTTTCTCCCTCAAAAGTTCGCTTTTTTAACGCACATGCTCAGCTTTATCACTTTCATTAAAAAAACTCCACTATGTGTAACAACCATTCTCGTTTGATAGCTTTTTTCTGCTCACTCACTAAACCTTATTTTTGGGTCACTCAATATGTAAATACATAGGTGGTTTTAGATAACAGAAGTTAATTCTGAAAGTAAAAGAGGGAGAAGAAGAACTGAAAGATTCGTAACTATTCTGCTTTTGCTCCAAGTTTATCTGCATCTAAATAATTAGAGAGTTTTTAGTAAACTAAGTAAAATCCAAAATTTACACTTTCGAGACTTTTTATGCATTTTATTATATCAACCCAGTCCTAATTTTTCCCTCTGCGTTTTACTTTCATTTCTTCTCATTTGTTCAGAAAAATATTTCTTATTTTCTTGTATTCCTGAAACTGAAAAATTATCAGCGCACTTAAAACAAAAATTTCCCTCCTCTTTTAAAGTTTTAATATTTTTTAATCAAGACAGAAAATTAATTATGAAGATGGTAGGAACACTACTTTTTTTTTTTTAAGGTTTTTGAAACTTGGTTAAAATCTCTGCGCTTATTTTTCTGATTGTTGTTGTCTTACAAGCAAAATGCAGGAGACAATCCTCCACTATAAAATGATCATTTTAACTAGTAGGAAAAAGAATTCCTAGTAGGAAGAAGGAATGTCACAGTAAGACTCATTTTTATCAATAATAGTATTTTTAGAGCCTCCTCGGCTGATAACGTTCTGAACTGTCCAGTTTTTGTCCATGTTTTTTTTTTTTTTTTGAACGCAAAATAGTGTCATCGATCAAAATCTCCGATTTTCGACCTTGCCAGATGAAAATCGCACTTCTATGATGAAAATTTTGCCTCTGTAGTCTAAGATTATTGTTCCTGATGACGATCACAAATAGAGATAAATTGCAATTTTAATTGCTTTCAGAGTTCTATTTGTAACACTTTTTGTCCCTTGCAATATACGGTTTAATCCTATGTTAATGGACAATCCCACATGTTTCAGTATTCTACAATCGGACACTGCAAATAGATACAGATTATCTTAATCCAGCTGATATCGCTAACTATCAGCCAACTCGTGGCACACCATTGAAAGGAACTCTGATGGGATATAACATCATAACGTCCGGCAGTGGAACTGGAGGCGCAACCCTTTATAATGCACTGCCTCATCTCAATATAAGTTCATCTAGTATCATCTCCTTTGTCAGTGCATTTCACAGTAAGTTTACTGTTCTCTTTTCTCTTTTACATTTGAATTGCATCGAAGTAGCATCAAATTTGCTGACTCAAGAGTGATTTTGGGGTAGATTCGTTCTATGCATGAAGCTCAATGCTTTAAAACTGTCCGGTTCGATGAAGTTTTCAAGGTTTCAATATCCTTTAAGATGAAAATGTCAAAAACATTCTACTTGGAAAATGAAAAACACGTTTTTGCTTTTGTACCCTTTTTTCATTAAGTTGGCATGCTATAAAGTTCATGAAATGAAAGTCGCTGTTTTTATGCTCAGGTGATGCAGAAGCTATATGGCCCATACCTGCTGGTTCTCATGTGGCGGTTGCGGATGTAAATGATGTGTATGTTTCTATCGTGAGGTATGTTTTCATTTAATCGTTTATGCTTACTTTTTTCTACTCATCAGCTCTTCTCTACTAATACAATATGGAAAAAATAAGCGAGGGATTAATGGATAATTATTTTGGTTGAAAGAGTACTTACCTTTCAAAATTAAAATTTAAGGCAGATTTTCTTGGCGGTTTCATTCTCATCTTTGTTCATTTACTTTTCTTACAGTGGTCTTGGCTCAGTTTTGGGTTCACAGTTGTTCACTGCATCTGAATACATTTTGAACAATGCTCTTGAAGTCATCGGCGAAGGTGCAAATAACACCACTAAGCAAGGTGACAAGATCCCTACTCTCTCGGCTCCTATCATTGCTGTAAAGTCGAGTCATATCTGTGCAAGGCGATTGATCTTAGGTGAGTTGATGTTGAGTTTGATGTTTGTATAAAAAAGGTCCAAATTCACTTTCTGTGAATTCCCTAGATCCTGAGGAAAGCACAATTGATGAATATGATGTCCCATAAATTTGTCAAAAGGTCGTATCTCAATTAAGGAATAGACTGATTTAAAGGCTACATCATTCTTCATCATTCCACTTATCAATTTGCAATTGATGGAATATCCAACACCTTGATTTGCGATAGTTCCAATTGATAAAATAAAACTTCATGCCCATTCCCTGTTTGAAGTTGTATGTGTCAATTCAATACAATTTTTCATTAACTAATCTTTAATCAATTATGGACTCATTTAATATGAGACATTTTTGATTGCAAGAAATACTAAGATGATAGAAACCGTATGATGTAGCCATTAAATTAGCCTACATGGGACGTAGGAACTTAGCTTTTTGACAAATATTTTATGCATGTATTTTAAATCCTGTTCCCTCAAGGACAATAACTTTCTTCCTTTTTAAAATTCAAGAGAATAATGAATGTTATGATCCTTTCTTACTTTTGATTTTAAATTCTAGCAACTAGATCATAATCAACTGATTACTTTGCAATTTTTTCTGTAAAACTTCTCTAAAGCTTACTTGTTTAATGGATGCAGGCTCAAGTGATGTGCGTGATGGAGCTCAAGCCTTACTGTCATTGTTAAACGGCGGTGAACAGGAGAAAAGCGTTAAATCAAGTATTGAAGCGACCAGGGTGCGTTTTGTTGGTCATGCCATTCTTGAAGAAGAAGAGCATGCTCCTATCATGCCAGCTAAAGAGCGCAGTACTCTGCAGCGAGCTTCATATGATCTCAGTCGCGCTCCGTTACCTTACTCTACAGTCAATGTCATCCAGAAAGTGAGCGATACAACAGTTGCTTACTCAGATTCACGGGGCTCTGGTCAAGCGATTGCTTTTTGATTTCTCATTTGTGATTCACTAAAATTATGTTGATTGTATTGGTTGCTAAAGTTCCAAAATTTTAGGCCAGCAAGCAAGAATGATTTTAGTTTTATGTTTCTGATTTATTAAAATTTTTCTGGCCGTGCGTAAATTATTTATTGCATTTAGCGAAGAGGGGATTGTAAAATAATTGTTATAAGCAATTCAAACCAAAAACATTCTGTGCATACACATGTTTTAGCAGAGAAGAGATTTTAGGGCTAAATTTCCTCTATCAACTGGTGAAAATGAAGGGATGCTCTATTTGCCTTTACGTAATTTTTAAGAGGTACTGCAAGGTGTTCAAAGTGCATTACAAGAGGAATGGGAGTGGAGAAGGGCAGTAAAAAATTGAAAAAGTATTATGTAATAAATGATTGGCACCTTTGAATCATCGGCCTATGTGCATAATTGATGATTTTCCAATCGTGGCCCAGGGTATCTTGCTTTCGACTGTAATGAAGCAATTGCAGATTTTATTCAGTTTTTAGTCTGTCAAACTGGAAAACTGTCAGCAAGAAAGAAAAACTAAAAAAAAATGTTGATTTTTATTAGCAAGATGTCATTGGCTAGGCAGACAAAGCATTTGTATCAATTTAGAAAAAGAAACAAAATTTGCTATTTGGGTTTTCTCTTGTTTCACTTTTAAAATGTTTTGTAGGTATTAGCATATTGATGGTTAAATGTAGGAAATGCGTACCTCACTTACAACATTGAAAAATCTTTTATCATATCTAATTCCCCACCAGCAAAACTGATCCGAGCGCTTCTTTGTAATTTTGTGGGGTTTTTTAGAATGAGAGAGGTAGGTTCACAGAAAATTTTAATAGAGACTGCTAATTCATTCTTCAATCTTTAATAAAAAAAAAATTAAAAAAATAAAACATGAGTTCAACAAAAAACAACGTTACAATCTGACTTTTGCATTTTTCAACGTTATCCATCGATATGTGCATTCATTTTGGTTCAATCCAGCTTTTTTAGCAATTGAAATTAAATCCAACTCCAAAGATAGATATTAGGATATTTTTAAGGACTTGGTAGTAGATCTATTTACATAATTTTACTCGTATATTTTTGTAATTAATGTGAATAGAAGTAAGAAGCCGTACTTTATTGAAATTTTGCTGCTAATTCATCCTGCATACTTTATTGCGAAAAAGTATGATACAAGCTAACTTGTTTCGCAATATCTCTTGCTATGAGTGCAAACACAAGTATTTTTTGTTGTCCTATGTGTCAATGCTGGAGGGGCTTGAATAATAACCCATTTCATAAGTATGTACATATACATTTCAACAGAGAAGAAAGTAGCAGAATTCTGCACCTGTTTCATGGCATGTGTTGAGATTATTATTCAATACCCTAAAAAGTAAGATCTGTATGTATCAATATAATATCCAGTAAGAATTATGATCGGTGCTTCTCCCAGCATTATAGTCACTATTGTCCTATAGTTCCTACCTTTAATTGTTAGCTAAATGACCTCCGCATTAAGGTTTTATTATTTTTATTATGCAATGTGTTATCTGATCTGTTAGCAGACACCTCATTACTTAGAGGGATTTCAATCCGTCCATAAGTGTTACTAACAATGTTATAAACTCTCTATTTTGTCAAAATTTTTAACTGAATAAATTTTTGAATTTTTAAATAAGAGTTAAAATCATTCCTGATGCCTGTTGGGCTCTGTGGTCTTAAAGCAAAAAAAAATACGACGAAGATGTACCCAAAAAACGATTTGCAGGGGGTAAGTCTATGGTTTAAATACTTAAAGGAAGGTTACGACCAAAATGTTACTGTCTGAAGCGAAAAGCAAGTTATTTTAATTTTTCTCAAAAGAAAGCCTCATTTTTCACAAATAGAGTACAGCGAAAGCCCAATTCGCAGTATCAAACAATTTCATGCAACTCTTGGATGCAACTTGTCTGATGAAAAGTTGAATAGTGTGATACTGATGAGAGAAAACGAAAATTTGATGAAAAATTGAATGTGACGTCAAATTCGACTTTACAACATACTGATGAAAAGTTGAACGAAATCTTCAAAAGTTATCTTCGAGAAACGCAAGCTGATGATGATATCACACTGCAACAGTAATTGAATCAAATTCTTTTGCGTCCAACTTTTCGTTCAATCATGTCTAATGAAAAGTTTGATAGTGTGAATTGGTCCTTAGTCCGCATTACAACTGGAACATATCTATTTTGAGTTGGCAGGGGCTGGTTGGAAGTATACAAAGAAAAAAGACGACACCAATTCGATTTTTGTTTGAATTTTATTTTATTTACAAAAAAATCTGTACAAGAATGTAAAGCGTATTCACATTGATACAAAAATAAAATTTAAAAAAACTAGAATTCCAAACTTGCTGTTTAACATGGAATAAACAAAACTCAAGCAAAACTAACTTGATTTTTGGCTGCTGTTTATCTGTAACCCAGATCTACAGTTTGACAAGGAAAAGTTGCTCGCAGCGATTTGAATCAATGAGAATTGTACAGATTAAAATGGCTTTTCGATACAGTATAAGGACAGTGCAGAATGACAGAGGAGAGAAAAAAAACACTAGGAAGTGGCCCAAATAAGCGAGGGAAAAACAAGGAAACTCATAAAATTTTGGGGTTGAAGCCTGAATGACCTCACAGAATTCATTACAAGCTACTTCAAGCATTTACCAAAACCTGTGACTCATGAAAAAATGTCGCTGGCAGGACAAGTAATTTGTTAAAATATAACAACTGCATGGGCAAACAGACTTGAGCATGATGGAAAGATTGATTTTATCATTTTTTTCGATGTTAACGCACATTTTTGTGGCAACAAATTGCGAGAAAGCGTCCTGCAGAGACAAAGCTGAATAATAAAGCTTCAAGCTTCAAGACAAAACTTATTCAATTTTAAATTAATCAACAATGATATTTTAAAATAATCAACAAATTGCGAGAAAGCGTCCTGCAGAGACAAAGCTGAATAATAAAGCTTCAAGCTTCAAGACAAAACTTATTCAATTTTAAATTAATCAACAATGATATTTTAAAATAATCAACAAATTGCGAGAAAGCGTCCTGCAGAGACAAAGCTGAATAATAAAGCTTCAAGCTTCAAGACAAAACTTATTCAATTTTAAATTAATCAAGGCCAGCACAAAAGAGTCTACTCTCGATTATTAGCATTATTGATTTAATCGTGGCTGCTCAGTTTCCTTTTTTTGTATTTTAAAAATAATTGGTTGAAAATTAAAAAATCCGGCTACAGACAAGATCTCTTGGATGTATTTACTCTGAACGGACTATGTGCAAATGAATTATGCTTCATAGTTCTGTTCACCGTAAAACACAGTTTTTCTGGTCTTTAAATTTGAAGCGTACAAGTTGGATTGATGGACGAAAGAAAGAATTATGGCTCACTGGGTAGTTTGATTACGACTTAAAAATTAAAATTAAGTTAATGCCAGCGTCAAATTGTTTCCCTCATTTTCAGACTTGCTAAGTGGGAAAACTGACATTTTAAAATCTGTACTTAAACTAGAATCATTAAGCTATTTAAAAAACCTATGTATTGTTCTAAAAGTTGGTGAACCAATCTAACGCTGGCTATTACTGTGAGTGTGAAAACATGAGGAGTGTACAGCATTCAATCAAGCTTAGTAATGACTTCAAGGCAAGATTCGCGAAAACCAAAACGAGTAAGCAGCTCTAGACATTGTTTACAGAGAGTATCTATTTACAAAAGTGAAAAAGTAAACACAGACATAAAAAGAAGTATAAATAATTTTTCAATTTAAAACGAATATCACAAAAAATGGTCCCATCCATCTATATACAACAGTATCCCGATAGTATTTTACACAACTTGCTTACGGCAAGTAATCAAGCGATAAGAAATATCATTTTGAGCCGTTAAAAATGTTTTAAAAATTCCGTTTTCTGACAGTTTTGATTGATGACGGATCAGTTTTCTAATTTCTCTTGGGGGGACATGCTAAAAGTGCGCTTGAAAATAAAAGGCGCTGATCTAAAATATTTATAGAGGTCTGATTTTTATAATGATTCTGATTTTTATGGTTTTTTTTATGATTGCTTCCTTCTTACAGAATATTTCAGATAAAAAAATGTGTTGCTCTAAAATTGCAGATGGAACATGAGAATTGAGAATTAGTACTCATGGCTAAATTGACCTCAAAATTTTGGGGTGAAATGAGACACTAACTATAAAAATAATATTTGCAGGTCGTAAACAAAATTTTGAAATTTTCAGGTAGTCCTGAGGCAAATGAGGAGGAAAAAATTGTTGCGAAAGGAAATGAAGACATTAGACAGCCAAATATTACATAGAGAAACCCACAAGAAAGTATTCAAGTACATAAAGGAAGTAAATAATCAATGACTGAATTTTGGTTTGGTTCTTCTTAAAAAGTTCGTAAATTTTTTGAGAATGCAAAAGGGATGTTTTTACTAGTAATATGATTTTTGGCCATTTTCAGGTACTTAAACTTAAAAACATATTCGAGATTGTAATGGTCAACCATCCATTCTTAATCAGCGTAGCTGTTATTTAATTTCCATGAAATTTTATCAGCTCAAAATGATTCATCTCAACAACACGCTATGCATATAGATACAGTTTTATGACCAAGACTGATAAAAATGAAATACAAAAGTAAAAAATAATTGTTTCACAAACTCTATCAATGACTGTGCGGCAAGACTACTTCATGCAGTATTTCTTTAGATACACTACGATAACTGAACAGCGGATAACTTGGTTATCACGATTGAATTGCAAGAAGATTCCTGACGAATCTCCAATTTTTGGAAAAAGTACACTATTCAATATCTCTGTAAAGAATAAAAGATGAACAAAGATAGAAACTAAAAAATGCAAACGCAGATGGAAAACTAAGAAATTTTCAATCAAAGTGATAGATTTGCTTTTCCAAAAATCTAAAAAATTTTCTACTTTCGAGAAATATAGTACATTCCTTTCAATAAAACGAGAATGTAAAATAAGAGGCGATCATTCAAACCAAATAGGTACTAATTACCTAAGAACACAAGAATAATTTGCGGTAAGTATCCAAAAGCATTCACAAATCTAAAATAATAAAAGCATATGAACTTTTCAATGATAGTGTTTAGCTGCGTCTAATTGCAATTCTTCGAAACTTGGGCCTCACGTATAAAAAGGTGCAAAATCTTATCCTAGAAATAGTACACAATTTACAAATTTGAAAACAAAAAGTAAAACAAAACGCAATTTAGAATAGTCTGTTTCCGAAGCTAAATGCAATTTCGAAAGGAACTAATTTTGCTGCGACCATTCACTTGATGGCATGCCAAAGGAACAACTGCGAACTCCTTGAGAAAGGATTTAAGGACGGAGAGATAAGTTTGACTGGAACTAAATTGACAATACTTCCAAATGGAATTCCGATAAAAACCTTCATCATGTCCCAAATCAAGCTTTCAATTGCTGACAACTTCCTTTCAGCTAAATTAAATTCAATGAAGTTTTCAGGATTTTTGAACAAAGAAAACAAATGAGACAGTCTACGTCAAGAAAATACAAGCTATATGCACCTTTGATATCTGTTTCGTTTAGTTTCAGATAAAAATGAAATCAGAAAAATGAATTGAAATTAGAACTTTTCGAAAATTTTGGTTCACAACATTTAGCCAAAAAAATAAAAAATAAAACCAGGTTCAAAATGATAAAGACCATGTTGTAGAAAACATATTTTCTCTTAATAAAAGGCAAAAATGCCTTAGGAAGGATAGAAAATTTAACTAGGTGAATTGAAACTACAGCTGAGGAAAAAACAATCAGTCTCGTTCATGAGTAAGGTAAGTTTTTCAAATTCAAAATTCTACCTTAGATTAAGGATAGTCACTGCTTGGTCACTTTGGTTACTTCTTATTTTTTGGAAAATGCTTGAGAGTGAGAATACAACGGTCATTCAACACAAAGCAGACAAATGTCACAGCAACAAATTATTATTCGCTGCTTCCAAACTGATTAAGATGGAAAAAGACGAAATTTTCAAGGCATAGAACTCGTGAAAAAAATAGTTAAATGCAGATTGGACCGTAAAATAAATTCAATTAGAACTAAGTTTCATTAGCTTTAACAACGAAAGACCTAGGTTTTCTGATAAATGAAACCTGGGTTAACCTTAGGTTACCAGCCGAATTCGAAGAAACCTGAAAAAAAGTATTCAAATTAAAAAAGTTTATGAACATTGATGGGTCTTTCCAAAAGCCTTGATCATTTGACAGCTACGTTTGACTGCTCTACAGATCGACAGAGAACAAACGAAACAAATATAAAAATTTCTAATAACCAAAATCACGGGTAGATGACAAATCACCGGAAAAAATATGAGAGAACCAGTTAACATTGAGAGGAACCTGACAAAAATGTCAGTGAATTCAACTCTGAAACGTATAAATACCCTGTTTCAAAACTTCACCGGAGAGCTTTTAAGTCAACAAAATATTGAAGATTAGCGACTAATTTATAAAAGAGAACACTGATCATCTGATATGAATACTGAGTAGGTAAGCGATGACAAAATGGAGTGCAGAGATCACCAGAGTTGCGCTTTTGTTGGCACTTTCCCAAGATTCACCGTCGCCATCGATATCATTTCCTGAACGAGTCTCGACAGCCTGGCAGTGGCCTGAAAATAGATATATCTATTATTAGAAAAGGATAAATGAGCTGGACACAAAATTGAATATTTAATATTGTCAAAATCTTATAAATATATATAAAAAAAAAGAAAAATATCTCGATCTTCTGAGACTTGTTACAAGAGTTTTAGCTGGAAAAAAAAGAAGAAATTTATAAAAGATGTTTCATAGACTATGAGCTTGTGGGATATTTTTCAATGGGTTGATTTTTTTCTTAATTTAAGCATTATCGATGATAGTATCTGACATTTTGATTTTGTTTGTTTTGTTTCAACGGCTTTTTTAAACATAACGTTTTGATTCCATTAAAATTATACGATTCTATTAACGTTTTTTTTGGAAAATGATTTTTAAATTCTGCCTGTTTCTCCAATACGACATTTTATTCTGTTTCTTTTCTTCACATAATTTACTTCAGGCTATCGGAGGAGTTCTTCAATTTTACTGGTGTGGACTTTTCGCAAGGTTTAGGAAGTTTGTTTCTATTAATTTATTCCTCTTTTTTTGGTCAAAGAATACTTAAAGTTTATCAAGAACAAAATAAATTACCATTGCTTTTGAGCTGGAATGTGAACAAGGCTCTGGACTCATAACACGTTGGAGTCGTTGCTCGAAGACTATACACTTCATTTTTCTTTGTGTACGAGAAACAAATGTATTTATCTTTGTCTGTTCGTAAGGGTGTGCCAAGGATGTAACCAACAACCTCTGACGAGTTTATCCGCTTTGCTTCCCAGTGTCCATGACACATAAACTCTGTAGAGAACAATTAAGACAAACCTTAGAAACAATGAAGGAGACATAATTGAAAAGAAATCTCAATAGGTCAGAAATTAGGAAAAGTTGAATTTTCTCCACGGTCAATTTCCCTACAAAAACAATGTAATTGTTTTCAGGATAATTCGGTACCTATTTCGTCTTTCGTTTCAGATGGGAATCTACCTCTATTAGACAAGTATTTTAATGTCATCCAATTTTTTCACATTTTGTTTGAGAAAAATGCAGAGTTGCTTACATCATCAACTTGAAGTACTTCATGCAGGCAGCAATGGAAGAAAAAGAAGCGAATTACACATTCGCAACACAGGCAACCTGGCCCAGAGCTGCAGCATTCCTTAATCTTACCATGGCAGCATTGCTTAACGCATAATTCCAACTATTTTTACTTTGAAATACTTTTCTGACACACGCTCATCAAAATCTCAAATTTTTTTTCCTATGAATATCCCATCCCAAACATCTCATTATTATAAACTGTATTTGCAGCTATTTCCTCAGTTAATTTTGATATTAGGAAAGAGATAGTCCAGTTCACCTTTAAGAAAATAAGAACTTATCTAAGAAGTAGTATAGAAGAAGAGAAATCAAGCTGAAATTTACCTAAATACGTACCGACAGCGGTGTGATTTTGACACTGATCTGGCTGTTTGAATTCTACTTTTTCTGGCTTGGGACCACACCCAATTGAAACTTGATGATAGACCTCCTCTTTGCAAGTCTTAACTTCTGGAACACTGACCAGTTTGGGCAATAGAGGACACTTTCGTGGTGGAAGATTTTCAGTCACGTATGTGACAAGGGGTAGAGTACTTGGATCAAACTTTGAATCATGGCAAGTGTCGATATAATTGTCTTCCCCTTGCGATGCTTCCTGAATCTCCATGATATGTGGGTCTCGCCTTTGAAAAAGCATACATTTATAACTTACATCACAGCCAGTCATTACTTTGACAACTATGAAACTATGTTTCAAATTTTCAGAAGCCTCTATGGAGTGACAAACTACGGTGGACTCCCTGCCTGATGACACTTTCGTGGCATTGCTTGAGGAAAATGTATACTCAATAGGTGCATTTAAGGCCCTCCATTTTTTTTGCTCAACAATCCATGATGGAAACTTGCAATTCACATGCCTCTGGACTTCACGACGCAAAGTCATCATAGTTGCACCATCATTAATGGAGGACAATCCACTACACGACGCTTCAGACTGCGCAATTTTGTAACCGACTACTTTATTATCTTTAGGATCTGTGATATTCTCATAGAGATAGCACTTATACTTCCCGCTGTCATAAAAATTTGGTTCATTTCGATCATGAACTTTCGCCACCAGGTAGGCTGAAGAGCCAATCCTCCATGTACCAAGACACGTCAGTTCTTCCAGATAGCTTTCAGACCCTTGAATATCAGTGCACGCGGAATAGTGCAAAAGTAACTTTGAGTTATCTGCACATGCGCTTATCTTTGATGGGGGATTATCACAAGCCCTTGACTCTCCTTTTGTATAATAGAATGAAAATGGTGGATTTATGAAAGGGCACGCAGTTGGTTTGGCATCCACCCGGAATAAGTAGTGAAGGGGATTGTTGACATCAAGTTCACTGCATATGCTGGATGTTGGTGGTGTATCAAATTGTTCCGCCCATGTCTCTCTGAATTGAATGACATTTTCCTGGTTCAGCAGGATCAGGAGGCATTGATAAAAAGTTTGTCCGGAGCTCCTAAAAAAAAAAAATGTACGATGTGACATAATGGAAGATTCTCCTCAATGAAGACTTAACTTTCCAACAGACTTTAAAATTTTCATCGGTGATGGTATTATAGTATTTAAATGGCGTTGAAAGCTTCATAAAATTTAAATTTCCATTACTCATGCAACAATAATTGAATCAGTGAGTTCGAAAACACACTAACTTGGAGAAAAAATTGTTCCGGAAACACCTAAAACTGTGCAGCGGGCAAAGAAGTTAGTTAAAGAAAAACCTTTTTGGGACCAAAGGACAATTACTTAGAGACTTCGTAAAGAACCAAGTTGAAATCGATACACCATGTTTGATGACAGAGAATTAAGCATTTAAAAATTTCCGAGTTGGTGTATTTTCGTTCTCACCGTCTTTCAGATACCGATTTTTCATAGTCTGCCCTGAAAAATTTACATTAATCGACCTGAATAACGCTTGAATATTTATATAACTTGTTGGTACAAGGTATACTGAACCGAAAAAAGAAAACCGCAAAATCGGATGGTCACCCGTTTCCCTTGAAATGGCAAAAAATTTATATTTCCAATGAAATACTTCAACTCTTTCCTTTTCCTGTCGATGTTACTAAACCGTGAAAAAAGGAAAAATCGAAAAAAACCCGAGTTGGTGTGTTTTCGAACTCACTGATTCAATTAGCATCCTTGCTGCTGTGGATTTTGCTATTCTTCTATTTACTATTGGCAAAAGAACAACGACTAAGAATTCATGATTATCTTCAATCTGTTGCCTTTGTCATTCCTTTTTTGACATTTTTTCTGCAAACAACTTTGAGTCTTTCAAAATTTTTGTTTTGAATCAGTGGCGTGGCAGACGCCAACTACATCACAATCACAACGCCATCACAATCTACATCAGATTGTGATGTATCGATTGCTATGTCATTTGAAGCTATGGTAAATAATTGATTATCAAGGTGTTCACTGCGAACACCCTGTTTATCAATCCTTTTTCATAGGTTTAAATGGCCGATCAATCGATATATTGCAAATCAAGCCACGCCACTGTTTTGAATACCTTAGAAAATGCACATTTTGAAAATCAAATGTTTCTGCGATAATTGACTCAATTTAAAAAGAAACAATTACACTTACTTCTGCTCCATAAGGTAGTAAGGAGACCGATCTGAATTGTAGCATGATCCTTTTGCTCCAAAGGAGTTTTCATTGATGGTGATAGATGTCTTTTGGTCTGAGTCGAACCATTCTCCATGCCACTCTTTTGGGAACTTGCAAGCTGATATATTAGAAAAAAGACCAATCAATGAGAAACTTACAGTGAGAGAAACATCAAAACATAAATTAACACTAATCTAAAAGATTCACTTATTAATCTTCTAAATGTGTGGTTGGAATTCCTAAGCGGTGGTTTTAATTAACTTCTCAGAAACATAGGAGTATGATGAGAAAACCTTTCTTTTTGGGGTTTGAACTTTTAATTTATTACTACCGTAAACCAAAGAGAAAACTAATACCTCTACCTGAAGGAGCTTTGAACAGCTCTTCCTACTTTGCATGATTTACATTTAGTCATGTCCAGTAACGTATTATTACAAGTTAGTAATAATTTTGATTTTATAGCAAATACAAATTTAATTTCCCAACAAAGTTGGAGGATAATATCAGAATTTTGCTCAGTTCTGCTACACTCATGGTTCGCAAAACATTTTCAAGCCGCAAGAACTTACACGGATAACTTACCTACTGGTACACCCTCATTTAATACCTTTGATTTTTCATAACCTCTCTTTTACTTTTTCCATCTTTCCAAATACTACCTCTTTTCTGAGGCCTTTCCCTCACTTATTCCTTACCTGGCACGCACCGTAAACTCTGACAAGGACAGAATATTGCAATTTGGGAGCTCGAGTGGTGTGAACTGAGATGTAGAGCATTGGGATTGAGCATGAGATTTCAGGGGAGCATTATATATGATAAAGTATGTATGAAGACTGCATATCTCAGAGCTCCTATTTCATTCCAACTCAGAAATTTTGAATTGCCATTTTATTTTTTTTTTCCTTTGTCAAAAACACCAGAAGTTTTCTATTTTTTCATGTGAAACATTCAGAATCCATGCTTTTGTGGTGCATCCATACCTTTTTGCTCGCAGATGCCCTACTAATGTATTAACAATCCAAAAAAAAACTTAAGAAGACAGCAAGATTGAAAATTTGCACTGTTCAAAGAGGCTTGAAAATGTACATGTAACTGATCATCGAGGAAGCAAAGCCTTGATCTGATGATTAAAGGACTGTTCCTACATACTTATTCAGCAATTAGGAGAGCTTCTTTCAATTTTTTACTATCAAGTTCATTCTATTCAATATGCAGGGAAGAAAAAAATTTAGACAAGGACAACATTAAGTACTAAAATCTCTGTTCAAAGTGAATTTTTATTGAAAGAAAGGACTCTTACCGTGTGTTGAAGAGAAAAGGGAGAAAAAATGTGCTATGATGATAAGAGATCCCAAGTAGCACGAATAAAAGGCATTTTTCCACTTCATGGTCTCCCTAGGATTCCAGGCGATGGTTCACCTGCAATATTTACAAAAAATTAGCCATGCACAATTTAATCAAGTAAAATGCAAATAACTTTCAAATTATAATATAGGAAAGTCAAGAAGTGCTTCCGTTGTGATTTGGATAAAACAATCAGAATTGATGCTGATTTGGAAGAACAGTTCATGTTAGAAATGCACACCAGTTTCGAGATGAAAATACAATTGACAAACAGGAATTTTGCGACGTTGAAAAACTTTCATGTGCATTCAAATATTATTCCACTCTTTCACCTGGAAAACAAAGATTATACTAAAATACCTTAACTAAAATAAGAGCAAATATGAGTTAAAAACTTATTTTAAAAGAGTAATAATTGAAGGGCAATTTTTTGTTTCATGATACTTAATAATGAAGTGTTCCAGACCCATATTTTAGCAACTGATAGTAGGCATTTGTGTTTATAGGATATGATTTCAGGCCCTAGTGACCCGATATATCTGCATTTGATTGCACTACAATAACTATATGAAATACAGATCAATGTTGCATTTCATGCTAGCCGATTAAATGACTCCCTGAAAGAAACCCACAGCGTCTTGCAAAAGGAACCAATCATAATGGTCTCTGACCCATGTAACTACGATAGCAGCAGTAGGCACTTAGATGATAATCGCAATTGGAGAAGTCAATCAAACTGAAAAGAGAGTGTGACTTATAATGGTCGTAAATTCCCCACCATAAGTTCACAAAACTAGAAGCCTTCCGTGTGTTTACAGCTACCACAGTCTAACATAACCTACAACTCTGTAAAAGCAGCGCGAAGCCACAGTTGACAGGAAAAGAACTTGGTTCCAATTTCGACGAGCATCTAGCAGTTGAAGACGACAATAACAGACACTTACATTGGACAGTAGTGAAAACTGGATTAAGATAATTCAATTCTGACTAAGAACAAAAAAGCGACACATCGTCTCCCAATACAGAGGCCAGAGCATTCCTACCATAGGACCGACCGGATTGAAGAGATAAGCCCATCATGAGAGCAAACAACGCTTATCTATCGTCATAAAGCACTTGAGGAGAGTAAATAATTGAGGCACAATCACTAAAAATAGCGAAATCAAAGCAAGACGTAAACAATGATTCCAGTGCAGTACAAAGACAAAGTGCTGGGAGAGTTGAATTATAAATTACCGTGAATCGATGCCAGAGAAATATGAAAGGTTTCTTTGGATGTTTCACGCATTCCTAGTTCCTACTTCTGGCTCGCGGTCTTATAGCATACTCGCGATAATTGATAAACACAGAAACACTCCTTAAAACGCGACAAAAACACTGAGACTCATTTCACATTCGCTGCGCCCAAAAAGTGTCATTCCCATTATTTTTTAACTAAAGTGACGTTGCCGAAGCATGCCGTAAATATTGTGTTTTCTACGACGCATTTCAAGAATTCAAGATAATTTGGCAACGCTTGTTGCGTGTCCAATCTGTGGTGGTTGATGCACCTCGGGTTTGGTTTATGTTGTCTCCATGAAAGAGCGGGCTTTATGAAATCGTGTCTCCCGGCCACTCCCGGCTTCGCGAGTTCACACGATGCTAAAAGAAAAAACACCATATGAACCTGAGAGTGTTGCCAAATTAATTTTGAGGAAAATCATCAACACAAAATTCTCTAAAAAATTGGGAGAAAAATTAAGTATCACAAGTTTTCTTGAAAATTCGTATTTGATCAAAGGATGTACGTACGTGATAACGTATCAAGGTGCATATTATGATACGTTTATCTTTAGCCAGGCAGTTCAGCTTTAGATTTTTTTTATATTTTTTTTTTGTACCTTCTTCAGGTGACCGCATCCGCCTGTCATAAGGTTGTGTCGAAAGAATTTAAAAATAAAGTCATCTTTTATGTTTTTCATGAAGAACTGGCGATTAACTGGCGGTCTGATGGGGGAGGAAGGGAGCATGGCAAGCTTTTAACGGCGAAATCAGTACCGAATGCATGCATTTTTCAATATACTTATGAGAGACCGATTTAGGCGCCCCGTGAGGGTAGATTTGAGGGACACCCTGCAGCTAAAAAGGGACGCAGGAAGCGACTCACGGCAAACTACGAATAATTTTGGCATTTCAGTTCATTCAGTACTCACTCTTCGGCCCTTCTTTAAGTGCTAAAAATAAACGAAAAATTCAAGAAGACGAAAAAGTAAAAAAAATTCCACAAGTTCTCCCGTTGTCTACTGATTAATTCTACTTTCTTACATTTTCATGGCCGCATTTGATAAGCTTTAGAATAATTAATTATAAAATGGAAAAACATTGAGTGAGCTCGAAATTGCATCTTCGGTACCTTCGTTTCCCTGGTAAAAATTGGCAGTAGAATCTGTGTTCCAAAATACCATAGACCTACGGCCGGCTGTAAGATTTCCAATAGCTTCTATAGCCGGCTACACAATTTCTTATAGCCTTTTATAGCTGATGGCGATTAAGCAATACTCACAGCCAGGCGATAAAGTGTATGCTAAACGTCACTAATTACGGATGCTAGGACTTAGTGAGTTTTTGGACCACATGCTCTCTTTTTCGGCCGTAGTATCTTGATTTATTTTGTGAGGAAAGCTCCGTACTTTTGATGGATGCCTGCCATTCCTAATATATTGGAGCGCCTTCAGTTTCGCATGAGCGCTTCAAGCGCCGTGGCACGCTGCGGTGCGGCAGGCGGGCAGCCAGCGCGAAACGCGCATTGGCGCCTACAAACCTAACAGGGATACTTCACGCGTTGCGCAATGCGTGAAGTATCCCTGTTAGGTTTGTAGGCGCCAGTGCGTCGCCTCTCCGCTTTGTGTTAGGCTCTAATATTTAATCTGGCGGAGTCAGCGTTATTCAACTCATGATTTTGAAATGTTTGCACATCCTGTATGGATTATTCTCGTTTTAATTGATGAAAAAAAATATGTATTAAAGGAAAATATAACGTGTGTTTTATAAATATTAAGGTGGTTCCGTGTCAAACTTAATGATTTCCAAAGCCCACGAATTTCTACACAATTTCTTATAGCCTTTCATAATCGATGGCGAAAAAGCAACAGCCAGGCAATATAGTGTAAAGCCCGGCTATAGGAACTATAGCTCGGCTGCATAATTTTTTATCGCTTCGTATAGCCTGGCCGTATGATTTTCTCCGCATTCTACAGCCAGCTATATGATTTTCTGTAGCCCTCTTTAGCCGGCTATAAGAATTCCTATGGTATTTTGAAACGCAGCTCTTATCGCCAATTTTTACCATGGTTTCGAAAATTTTCCGGGAAACTTTTTCACCTGGAGGTTCCCCTACACCCCTGAGGTGTCCGCCACTTAATACCATGACTATAGTGTGTTAAGGGGTTCCTAGTGGAACGTCATTGTTCTTAAATTGCAAGGAGGAAACTGAGCTGGACCAAATGGACCGAGTTCATCAGAAAGAAACCAATCCACATTGAGTGGAAACTGAGAAAAATAGGTTTAAAGTTATATTTCTGCAAGAGGCTCAATGTAGAAAAGGAACTTTTACCCCTCTCTTAAACAAACTAATAGAGAATTTGCAGGTGTCTGAAATTTGATGAATTTCGTGTCCAAGCGGAAACTACTTACTGAGTGAACTGTACAATTATTGGAGAAGATATGACAAAATGATCTAATCTGCTAAAACACCTGTGTTTAAATGGGAAATCGCCGTTAGATGACGTCACTAGGCGGAGCATTTTCTCACTTTTAAACATATTTTTATACTATTTCCCATATCTGAAAAAAATTGTAAAAAAATACTGTGAAATCAGCTCTTTCAGCACTTTCAGATGAAGCAATAAAAAATGTGCATGCAAATTCTCCATTTCTCTTTTTTCGACTTTTAGTTTTTGGCAGGCGAAAATATACGGCTAGTGTTCCTTAACTCAATTTTTCGAAAACGTGGGTTGGTTCCTTTCTGATGAGCTCGGTCCAAATAGAATTCTCACCACTAGACGAGAGGAGTTGTTTGGGCTGCAGAAAATGATAGTCGTACGCCTCTGCTCTGACTCGCCGGTAATTGTCCGTTCAGTGGGTTTTGAAGAGCGCGCAAGACCAGCAAAACTGCCGTGATAGCGAAGAGAGCAGTAAGTGCATTCTGGGATGAACCTCGAGACTCATAAAAGCATGTGCTGACCATGGCTCATACGGAGACGCACTTACTGCTCTCTTCGCTATCACGGCAGAAAAATCATTGACCTGACAATGAGTCGAGTGCGGCAGCTCAGCGGCTAACCCGAGGCCCGGGCATTGGATAGATCGTCACCTGGTCCAAGTCCATCATCGGATGATGATGATTTTTTCTGGAGCTGTCCTTGAGGCCTCCTCACTTCCTCTCCCTCGCCTCCTGCCCGCAAAAACCTCAGCCGACAAGTGGCAGCAACTGACGAGAACAATAGCCGCAAGGTCGTTGTCAAGTCTCCGCTTTTCACAGGGGCTTGGTGGACAAGGCGCACTGCCGTCCTATAGGAAAAACGCCGTATGAGCCTTCTATATTTCCTTCGATAAAAATTGAATTCACTGAGGAAATTGTTAATGGTTTTCCGCGAAATTTACAGACGATATTGTTCGCAATGTAGTCTAAAATATCTGAGAATTTCAAGGGAAAATACGCATAACCGTTCTCAAAAATACATGCTTTCTCCGGCGCAATTTGGCAACTCTCAAATGTTCGTACGGCGTTTTTCCTTAGCACGGCAGCACATAAGCGCAGTTTTTGCTATCCTATAGAAAAATACGAGTTTGAAGTTTCGAAATCGCATGGAGCCTTATGGCGGAAAGAAAGTTCAAACTGACTTCTTGATGCTTTAAAATTGGAATTTAGGAGTGAATTTTTCATAGAATACGCATTAAGACTAGTTTTATATGAGATCATCAATATCTCAATTTTTTTAAAAAAACTGCACTTATGCGTCTTGTCCTCCAAGCCCCTCATTTTAGCCCGGAGAAGACTTAATTGGACTGCATTTTGCAATTTGGAACTATAAATTCTGGGTCATCTGAAAAAACACAATGTGCATAAGGAAACTAATGGCACATACGTTGTTTTTAAACCGGGCCAGAATTTATACTTTCAAATTGCAAAATGCAATCCAATGTAAAGTCGCCGCACACTAGAGCGAGTCGATAGGAGAAGTCGGACAAAATCTGAAAAAGTTGAAAGCTTATATTTCGGAAAATATGAAACGAAAAAGTTTAAGAGTGGCTCCACTGGTTTTTTTCGTAAAATTTTCTTTCGGAAACACCCCTGAAATTTGTATTTGTGACAAAATAAACACAAAATTTTGAAATTTTAGCCAAAAATTTCATGTCCGACCTCTTCTACTAGTTCGTTCCACTGTGCGCCGATTTCAGCGAAAAGCCCCCGACTTCAGTCACGAGTCTAGATTTTTCACTATGAATTGTAATTTTTATAATCAATCATTTCATTGATTGAGTAATTTACTGGAATTTACCGAGTACATAATTTGATCAACAAATCTAAAAGAACCTGTGTTTCTACTCTTTCTCGCGAATCGATGTTGATCGGTTTATATGTGTTTAACTGCTGCAATCGATTCTTGTCGATCCCTTGTTCTTTTTATTTCTCTTTTCTGCCAGGTGGGAGCTCGTGTTGCCTACACAAAATATTGGAGGCGAACTGACATGGCGGTAAGGTAACCTCTCCCGGTTTGGTAAAAAGTTGAGCTGAGTTTATTCGAAGTGAGCGTGTCATTTCACGATGATACCACTATTCGACCACTCGGGAGCTCGTGATGCCTACCTTCAATATTGAAGGCGAACTGGTATGGCGCTACGGTAACCTCTTCCGGTTTGCCTTCGTCCATGGAGAGGAAGGTATTTCAGTAAAGTATTTTTTTTATTTTTTGTCAAGTTTAGTCGAATCACTTTCATTTGAGACTTCGACGCAAAATACTCTCTAAATAAATTTCGACCGCATAATACATTATTGTATGTGTCGATCAAGGGCGTAAAATTGCACGGTAATTAGGTGATTTCGTGCTCTTAAGGTTGCAGATTCAAATTTTAAACAGCATACTCTTAAGAACAGGTTTTTCAAAAGGTGGTAACTTCGGTTTTATTCGACGTTTTAGTGAGTTTTGGTTCCTAAATGTGCGTTGAATACTTCTCTACACTCCGGCGTACAATGAGATGAAAAATTGCGAATGGTCGGACATGACAATTTTAACTGCTCTAGTAAAAGTGAGTCAGCCTGACTTCAGAATATGTTTCATAAACTACCCTGAGTCAGACTGATCAGGCTTATGTCAGCGTGAATCTCTGACTTTGGCTAGTTCGTCTTCGGAGAGGAGACTTTCCTTTCCTAGGCACAAACTAGTTGCCCAGGAGAGAAAAAATATCACTCGTAAACAACTACCTACTCGATGCAGAGGTGAGAAATGTTTCTCTCCTGAACAACTAGTTCATTCTTAGAACAGGATACATTCCTCTCCTAAGCATCAACTTTTTGCTCTGGAGATAGAACATCCCTTCCTTGAGCAACTAGTTAATGTTTAGGCGAGGAAATATTCCTCTCCTCTCCACTGACTGGTTGCATAGGTGAGAAAATTTCGTTACCCTAGGTCCCTATATAATCGTATCAAGGAACAACTAGTTGCCCAGGAGAGAAAACATTTCTCGTCTCTGCATTGAGTAGTTGTTTTCGAGAGAAATGTTCTCTCTCCTGGGCAACTTGTCCCTGGAAAAAATTGACAGTAGAATCTGTGTTCCAAAATACCATAAACCTACAGCCGGCTGTAAGATTTCCAATAGCTTCTATAGCCGGCGACACAATTTCTTATAGCCTTTTATAGCCGACGGCGACTAAGCAACAGCCTGGCGATAAAATGTATGCTAAACGTTACTAATTACGGATGCTAGGACTTAGTGAGTTTTTCGACTACTGCTCTCTTTTTGGGCCGTAGTATCTTGATTTATTTTGCGAGGAAAGCTCCGTACTTTTAAAGGATGCCTGCCATTCCTGACATGTTGGAGCGCCTGCAATTTCGTATGATACTGTGCAATACCTCTGGTATGAAATACTTGCTTCAAGCGCCGTGGTACGCTGCGGCGCGGCGCGGCGGGCGGGCAGCCAGCGCGGAACGCGCATTGGCGCCTTCAAACCTAACAGGGATACTTCACGCATTGCGCAATGCGTGATGTATCCCTGTTAGGTTTGAAGGCGCCAGTGCCTCGCCGCTCCGCTTTGTGTTAGGCTCTAATATTTAATCTCGTGGAGTCAGCGTTTTTCAATTCATGACTTTGAAATGTTTGCACACTCTGTATGGATTATTCTCATTTTAATTGATGAAAAAAAAAATATGTAGTAAAGGAAAATATAATGTGCGTTTTGTAAATATTAAGGTGATTCCGTGCAAACTTAAGGATTTACAAAGCACACGAATTTCTACACAATTTCCCATAGCCGATGGCGAAAAAGCAACAGCCAGGCGATAAAGTGTAAAGCCCGGCGATAGGAACTATAGCCCGGCTGTATAATTTTTTATCGCTTCGTGTAGCCCGGCTGTATAACTTTTTCCACTTTCTACAGCCAGCTATATGATTTTCTATCGCCTTCTTCAGTCGGATATAAGAGCTCCTATGGTATTTTGAAACGCAGCTCCCATCGCCAATTTTTACCAGGGGTTGCTCCTTGATACGATTATATAGGGACCCAGGGTAGCAAAAGTTTCTCACCTAAGCAACCAGTCAGTATCCGTATCCGTACCTAAGCACTAACTCGGTGCTCAGGAGAGAAAACATTTCTCTCCTTTGTACCGACTAGTTGCTCAGTAGAGAAACTGCCAGCCTGCGAAACTGCAAATTGATGTTCATTTCGTCACATTATACATTTTAAGGTGTGATTCTTACAGGAAATGTTATGAGGAAATCAATGAAACATCCTTTAAACTTTCACGTTTTGAATTAAGGAAGATATAAACTTTTAAAGTCTCTAGTGCGGCGTTATCAACCCCATTTTGAGTTTTTTTCTACTTGAGGATCCTTTCCCCGCTACCGGTCCTAAGCCATAGTTCAGTAGTTATCCTTACACAAAGAGGACACTTCATAATTTACTGCCGCATGTGAAACTGTCCCCTGAAAATGCATCATTGCTCAGTGCTTACTTCATTGCCGTAATCGGAGCGCGCATTCCGCCGTGCTCTGCGCACAGTGGATCGAGTCAATAGGAGAGATCGGACAAAATTCTGAAACTTTAAACGCTTATAACTCCGTTTTTACAAGACTTTGATGTTCTAAAAGTGGTTCCATTGGTTTCCTTGTAAAATTCCCTTCTAGGCACACCCCTATAAATTTAAAATGTCACGAATTAAATAGTAAAATTTGCAGTTCAAGTCAAAAATTGCATTTTCGACCTCACTAATTGACTCGATCTACTGTGCGGCGCCTGCCACTGTGGTTACCCACCCCTCCTCCTCCTCCTTCCTCTAACCGCATAATTTTATCCTACGGTAAACAAACAAGCCTAATCCGACTACCAATGCATTTCATCTAGAGACTCTTCAGAGGTTCAGATTCAAAACATACCTAATTTTCAATTTTTGTTCATATGGACTCAAACTCACACGGAGAAAAAAAGAAATGATATGGACCAAAAATAAAAATACCTAAAAATAAAGGAAAAAAATGAGAAAAAACCGACGCTGGATTAACCCTACATAACGGGTTTTTCAATTGAAATTCTGTCGTCGGGATATACATTTTTTGGTCTGAGGCAAATCTCGGTTGATCTGACACAACGCGTTGTGCAGGGCATTTTTATGGATCAACACGCCATTGCCTCGGATCTACACAAAATCATATCAGATCAACACAAATTTTGCCCGGGCAACACTAATTTAGAGTAAAAGTAAAAAAAGGTAAAATTTGTAAGAAAGAAAAAAAAGTGTCAAAAAACTCTTTAAATATCAACTGTGGTTTTTCAACGCTAAAAATATTTTAAACAAATGTTCAAATACTCAAAAAAACCGTCCTTGCGAAAAATTAGTCAATTTTTATAGAATTTTTCAGGTAAAATTCACAAAGTGTTGAATTTCACCGAAAGATATAGCCAGGAAGAGTTACCTAAGACGAACATTTAAAGTTTTTAAAGTTTTTAAAAATTGCTTTTTAATAGTCATCGCTACTAGGGCGTCCGACTGAAAAATCGTAGCTTCCTGCATGTTCATTTTAAATAATTTCAAGTTTGATGATTATTTTTACTCACCAGAGCCCGGAAGCAAAATGATGTGGATATCGGTTATGAGGGTACCTCGCGGTTGCACAGGTGGGTAGAATTCAAGCACGCACTTTTCACTGTATTCGCGAGGAAAACAAGACGTCGACAAGCCGGGAGATGTACGCCTGATTCACGGAAATCATGTCGAATCCGAACCATGCTCGGTTCCAGCGAAACTGATTTGCGTTCATTCGCAGAGCACGATGAAAACGCAACGCGATATGTCTCTCTTTGACAGTGTCGAGTCTGCGAAAAAAATTTATCGAAACTAGCAATTTGAAACGCGCAGCCCGCAGCGCCTAACCTAAAAACTGCGCGCTGCGGGAATGAAGCGTGGCATGTGAGTTACTATGACAACTCGGGATGGAAACGGAGTCACACGCTCGCTATCATGGGTTTCCGGGAAAGCAAAAAATTAGTACTGAGAAGTTAGCATGCTCGATTTTGAAATTGCTATCGCAATATTGTCGAAGATTCAAAATGGTCCTGGGAATAGGTATCGGCGCACAGTGGATCGGGTCAATCAGAAAGGTCGGACACGACATTTTTTACTAAAACTGCAAATTTTGATTTTTATTTCGTCACATTTTAATATTGTAAGGTGCTTCTAGATGAAAATTTTACGAGGAAACCACTGGAACTATTTATAAAACCTTAAAGTTTTGTATGATCGGAGTTATAAGCTTTTAAATTTTCCAAATTTTGTCCGACCTCTCTCATTGACTCGATCCAGCGTGCGGCGGGGGAGGGCTGTTCCCGGAACATTTATTTTTCGGGCAGCCTCCTGATACCTTTGGACTTCTCAGAGAAAGAGAGAGTAAATCGATGGTGAAACTGTAATCACGTGTGATACGGTTTGAGTCGGTTGACAATGGAATATTTTGATTTGAAGTGCATATGAAAAGAAATTTCAAGAACTCTCGAGCTGTGCAAAAAAATATCACAAAGAATAGATATCGGGCACGGGCTCATGAATTTTTGGATTCTTCGACATTTATGTTTATTTTCATAGTCAGAAGCGTATTTTCTCTCAGGTGGAGATCGCTCGCAAAAATGTTGAACATGAGTGAACTTCAAAAGCGAAACAAAATGTACATAATCCGAATCTTAGACGCTCCCACTTGCCACTCATTGCGATTAAAATTGCCAGAGCAAATGAGCGTGTATTTTTGTAACTGTAACAACATTCCTTCATTCTTTAGATTACTCCACGATGCACGTGAGAAACTGCTGATTTCTTGAATAGCTTGAAGCTTGTCCGTACTCGAAAACATTTTTTGGGTCAACGCTTAACAACTAAACCTCCTCACTTCCTCAGTCACAAGAAATGAAGACCGAAAAGTGCCTCGTCAAGGTGTCAGACGCCTTACCGCAACGCCTTTTTGTTTAACGTCAAACTATCATTTTAAATGTTACGCTGTTTGCATACCACGATATGAAATCTACTCATATTCAGTCACAGGGCCGGATTTAGGGGGTGGCCACATGGGCCAATTTAGGGGGCGGCAAATTTTGCAATTTTTTTTAAATGTAAGTATAAAGAAAAATCTGATTCAGAAAAAAAATACAAAGGGAAAAGGTGACAAAATCTCTCATTTCCTGAGAGTACATCTCTAATTTTGTCGTCTTTCTGTGATAGAATAGACAGCACCTTTAATTAGTCGAGTTAAGACTAAGAGAGAAATCGAACACGGAATTTGGCCTGGAACGGCGCGGCGCAGAGAGCAATGATGACGAGAACTTGAGATGAAAAAGAAAAACCCTCGGCGCGGCGGTCGGCATGTAACACGTATTAGCGCCTACAAGATTGCATGAATACTTCACGCATTGAGTCAAAGACAGTGCGGTCGCTGCGGTAAGCAGCGGGCGGCGTGAAACGCATAGCGCCTACAAGACTGCAGGAATACTTCCCGCATTGCGTCAAACACAGTGCGGTCAGCGGCGGCGGCGGAAGTTAAAATTATTAAATCACATTTATGTTTGTTCTTTCATAATTTTTTTGTTAATTTCATATGAATGGAAGGCCTTGTCCACAAAGAGATAGGTTTACGGGACTTAAATTTTGCGCCAAGTTTCGTGAACTTTCGCTCGTAGTGTTGACAGGGCTTTCGCAAAAAATGTGTCCAACACGAGTAAACGCGAGTTATGCATCCCTCTCCCTCCGGCACATTTACTTGATAGTTTATATTGATGTTTCAAAACGAATGAGAAGGGGGCGGCAAAATCCAGGCGGCCCATGGGCGGCAAGTAAGTAAATCCGGCCCTGTTCAGTCACGTTCATAGTCCAATCTATCATCGGAATCACAGGTTTTGCATTTTTTACTCTTCTTGTTTCTAACCACGCGAAAAATATAGATACTTGAGATTAAATCAATCGACGGTTAGAAAATTTATTCACTTTTCAATAAGGCCCCACTGCATTATTACCATTCATCCAGCCTTCGTCGGTCCAGCACCAAGACTTCCGTCCTTTGAAGGACTGAACGTACATTAAACTGTTCATCTTAGAGGATACGACTATTTCAACGCGTGGGGTGCGCGATTCGCCTACCAGTCAAATTAGAAGGCGAAATAATGGCCAAATCTTAAATCCTCTGCAAAGCGAATCACACACGGAGAAAAAAATTTCGTGCATGGAACCCGAAGTTGAGGTCATATGGATTTCTGAAGTTTTCGGATCTCGCACCCGAAAACTTGAGGTCCAGCTGCCGAAGTTCGGGTCAGACATCTCAAGTACTTAGGTACATACCGAAGGGTTCCGGTCACACATCTGAAGTATCCGGTACATACCTAAGTACTTCAGATTCCTGACCCGAACTTCGGGAGTTGGACCTCAAGTTTTTGGCTGCGTGATCCGAAAACTTCAGAGATCCATATGACCTCAACTTCGGGTCCCATGCACGAAGTTTTTCTCTCCGTGCAGGTACGCTCTTATGTCAGGAAGGCCGCAAAATTTCCCTCGCTACAAATGGACGGCTCAGAAATAGCTGCATTGAGAAAGCTGCGTAGCTGACCGTGCGTCTCGGATGAGCTTTGCGCGCTGCGTATAATTGAAACCCGGGGGGGGGGGGGGGGGGGGGGGTTGAGCGTCCTGAGCGGGTGTGACTCATGCTTCCTTTTTATCGGAAATTACGAGGCAGCATATTTCTGCGACTTCTCCATCGCGAATTCCGGCTCTTTCTCCTTCTGTTTGAGCCCGGAGTAAAGAACACCGGCCGCCTCGGGAATCCGTCGTTGCAGCGAGGCTCTCTCAAAATTGTTGGATTATAGCCTACGCAATTATTACATTGCAACTTTACGCCCTCTGACGGCACAAATGCGAACTAGACCGCTCACTGCTCATTATTTTCGTTACCATTAGGTGTTTTTAGCCGGATACAGTGGATGGAGTCGATTGGAGAGGTCGAATATGAAATTTTTTATTGAACTGCAAATTTTGATGTTTATTCCGTAACATTTGAAACTTCAAGGGGTGCTCATGGAAACAAATTTCACGAGGAAACCAATGGAACCACTTTTAAAGCCTCAAAGTTTTGTACACACGGAGTCATAAGCGTTTAAAGTTTCTAAATTTTTTTTCCGACCGCTCCTGTTGACTCGATTCACCGTTCGGAACCGGAAACTCAAACCACTATTTTTCGACCCAACCTTAGATTTTTTTTTTTTAAATTAATGCTCTTGTGTACTGAGGTAGGGAGCACTAATTAGTCTTGGATAGAGTCAAGACAAAGAGTCAAATTCACATTGCACTGTTTCAAAATCTCATCTCCTATTTTAAATTTTTAGAGGGAAACCTCCCAACATTTTGTAAAAATACCTTTTACATGGACGAGAACAAGTGCAAAAACGTTTGAAATGAAATGTCGATCAATTTCCTTTCAAACCATTAAAATAGGAGATGAGATTTCGAAACACCGCAATGAGATGCGACTATTTCGCTCAACTATGTTCAATTCAATTACCGAGCAAACTGAATTTTGTTCATTGATTTTTCAATTCATGCTACTCCTACGATTTTGAAGTTTATATTTATTATAATTTGTTCAGGATTTTAAAATATTTTACTTTTCCTATATTAATGGCTGCAAATAGCATGACAAAACTAGAATTAAACGCTTCATTTTTGAGGTTATTTGTTGTGAGGGTTTTTTCCTGCAATTTAGTAAAAGCGAAAGTCCAAAAAATAAGCGACATCCCGATAGCTCAAAATCATTTCTTTCAATACAAGCTATTTTAATTCTAGCCTCAGGTGTAACTTGCTCCTGTTAAAATCTGCCTCCTCTTTTGGGCCGGGTTGGGCGTGGGCGTTCTCCAGTGGCCTGGCGTGCTTTGCGATATATCGATTGCTATGCCATTTAAACCTATGGAAAAAGATCGATAAACAGGGTGTTCGCAGCGAACACCTTAAAAATCGATTCTTTACCATAGGTTTAAACGGCATAACAATCGATATATCGCAATTCACGCCACGCCACTGGCGTTCTCACTTTCAATAATCGGGCTCACTAAATAGCACGGCTAATGGAGAATGAAACGTTCCGGAAGTAGGGAAGTGCAGAATCAATTAATGCGTGATGTGGGACGGGTGGTTCAGGCGATGAGTTCATAAAGTGACGGGCTCGTTTTTAACGTATATTCGTCATCAATTTCCGTTAGTGACGCAGTATAGCATGGAAAAAGGGAAGCAGAAAAAAAAAACATCCGTTCACGAATTATTAAGTCAGGGATGGAGTCACTAACGAAATAAAACCAGCCCTTTGGAAAAAAAACACATTGGATCTATAGTTCAGACTCTTGAAAACATTGACAGGAAAAAATACTCTTGATTCAATCGGATTTATCCTTGAATCAAAACAAAATCCGCTTAAATTAAGAGGCTTGGTGCTCAATTTAAGCTAGATTCTGATTGAATCAAGAGTACTTTTTCTTGTCGATGTTTTTAAGAGTCTGGAATCTAGATCTAGATTTTTTTTCCAGTGGACGAAAATATCAGTGAAAAGTTGTTAGGTTACCTTTATTTGCGACTCATGGGCTCGCCCCCGTTTTTCGGGTGCATTTTTGTTTTGCCTCAATCGAGACAACTGTGAGGGGAAGTACAAAAATGTCGTTCAAAAGTTTTTTTCAACGTGTATCATACGGTTGTTTTCAATTCGCCTTCAGCTGCGTCCGCAGCAATTGTTGTTATGATTATGTTGTGCGTGCTAATCTCAGTTCAATACATACTTGACTTTTTGAAGGCGTTTAATGTGCGAAAGTAGAGCACCCTGTTGGAGAGCAACAGAAGTGTGATTGAATCGCTCAATCCCTACTTCGTTCGTTCTCCGACAGATTTCGCTACTTGCGCCAAAAAAACGCCTTCAGAGAGTCGAGTATGTAATGTGCTGAAATCAGCACGCACAACATATTCGTAACAACAATTGCTGCAGACGCAACTGAAGGCGAATTGCTTTCGCACATAAAACGCCTTCAGAGAGTCAAGTATGTAATGTGCTGAAATCAGCACGCATAACATATTCGTAACAACAATTGCTGCAGACGCAGCAGAAGGCGAATTGTTCAGTTAAAAAGAGTACGATAGGAAGTCTGCATTCTGCATGTAACGAGACGGTATGTATTCGACCGACGTGAATTCGAACGAAAAATGAAAACGTGAACCGATCAAAACCGATTCTATGGGCAAGTAATTGGGTTAGTGGGTTGGGAAGTGCAGAATCAATTAATGCGTGATGCGTGTGAGTTCATAAAGTGACGGGCTCGTTTTTAACGTATATTCGTCATCAATTTCCGTTAGTGACGCAGTATAACATGGAAAAAGGGAAGCAGAAAAAAACATCCGTTCACGAATAATTAAGTCAGGGATGGAGTCACTAACGAAATAAAACCAGCATCCCTTTGGAAAAAAACACATTGGATCTAGAGTCCAGACTCATGAAAACATTGACAAGAAAAAATACTCTTGATTCAATCGGATTTTTCCTTGAATCAAAACAAAATCCGCTTAAATTAAGAGGCTTGGTGCTCAATTTAAGCTAGATTCTGATTGAATCAAGAGTACTTTTTCTTGTCGATGTTTTTAAGAGTGTGGATTCTAGATCCAATGTGTTTTTTTCCAGTGCTCTCTGATCCGCATAAAAATGAAGACATTTTAATTTCTGATTTAATTTTTTTATAAGGATGACGTTATTCGGTGGTACGGTACCGCCGAATAACCACTTCGTTTTTATAATTTTCTTCGGCAATACTTCCTTTACTCAGGGGAGCCGTTTAAGCATTCGAATATTGCCAAATTTCTGCTTTGAAAATATGTGTTTTTGAACAAAGTTATGCATATTTTTCCTAGAAACTTTCACTCTATAGACCAAATTACGAACTAGATCCTGAGAAACGTCGTACACGGAGATACGTGATTTTGTACTTTGGCCATCAATGTTAATCTTATATCGTGAGAAATTTGGCATGATTCGAAGGTTCATATGTCGTTTTTCCGAAGCGAGGCAGATTTCTAGATGCATACACAGGAAAAACGCCGTATGAGCCTTTAGACGTTGCCAAATTTCCTTCGACAAAACACGAATTTCCAGGAGAATTTGTGAATATTTCTCCTCTGAATTTCCTCAGAATTTCGTTCGTAATTTGATCTAAAAAGTCTGAAAAGTTTAAGGGGAAATACACATAACTTTCATCAAAAATAAATATTTTTTGAAAGGAAATTTGGCAACATTCTAATGCCGTGCTACATAAAAACGTCGATTAAGCATTCGAATGTTGCCAAATTTCCTTTCAGAAAATATTTATTTTTGATGAAAGTTATGAGAATATCCCCTTGAGTTTTTCAGAATTTTTAGATCAAATCACGAACGAAATCCTGAGGAAAATCGGAGGAGAAATATTCACAAATTTTCCTGAAAATTCGTGTTTTGTCGAAGGAAATTTGGCAACGTTTGAAGGCTCATACGGCGTTTTTCCTTTGCAAGGTAGTATCATACTATAGGGTTCCTCCTTCAGAAATCAGGATGCGCTAACAACTTGACAGCACTAACGATTTGCTGAAGCTTTCAGTGGGTTTCAGGAGATAGCGCCAGGGGTAACTAGCTGAGTAGCTGGAGGCGCTTTGAAGTTGCCGCGCAAAGTATTTGATTTCGTGCTTCCTCCTATATAAACTGGGCCCGACCTCAACCATTTTCATCATGAGAATATTTGGACGTGCCTTCCAAAATGAAATATATACTTCAACCCTCTTGCCATGAAAGTTTTTCATTTTATCATGATATCCGTCAAGCTTTTCAGGGAAGTTCAAAGTCCTCTACAAGCCATTTCTGACCAAAATTTTGATCCTAAATTGATTAGATTAGTTTCCAAATCACGTAAGCGCCGAAATTGCGAATGCGAGAAAAACAAGAAAACCCCGTTTTATTCATTTTGTTGACAATCTTCGAATTCCAAAAAATGTATGTTTTGTAGGACGCTATTTTGAAATCAGACATGATTGATTATACCAGAGAAAACAAAGAAAAAACACTCCTTCTACCACGAACATAGATTTTCGCGCTTATTTCGTGATATGGAAAATAATCGGTTCAATTACACCGATGAAAATTTTAAGTGTTCACCATTCAATAGAAAATTCTTAGCTGATATTTTCGGTGCATCAAAGCTTCTACCATCCGCCTATTCAAAAACATTTTTAACAATCGTCCTCTACATCCTCTACGGGGTGATCCAAAATTCCAGCATGAGCCCTCTAACAACTAAATTCTTACCTTTCTCCAGGACCCCTCAAACTTTGGGGGTCCAAAAAGTCGTTTCTTTTAACCTAGGAGCACTCAAAAACTACCTCAATTTGTTAAAAAGTTACGAGAGTGAAGCTTGGCGTAAGTGGTGTGGGACTTCTGGATCATCCTGTATATTAAAAACGTTTAGAATTTCAATCACGAATAAAGAAAAAAGGTACACCGGGTGAGTCAAATTAGGTGACAACGCTGCATCAATCTTATTTTGATCGAGAGCTGCTGACAGTGAGGTTGTTTAGAGAGAAAACGGTTCAACGGAGCAATTTTTAAACAGGATGAAAGTTCACGGGCCGTTTTTTTTTCTTTTTTTTAAATTAGGATTTCGTTTTGAAAAAGGAGGAAGACGAAAACTCACAGCTGGCCAAACTGTATGAGGCGCTACACGAGAATGATCAAGATTTTTCTATGAAGCAGCCCCTTGGATTTTGAGCGATAACTATTTAGACGCGAGTGGCATGGTATTGCATATTCAACCATTTGAAGGCGACTTTTGCTCGGATCGGCGCTTCGCTTGATCTCAAACTCGCAAGTCATCATTGAGCATATTTTTTTGCATTTCATGCACTTTTTTCATTAACTAAGTGATGATCCGGTTACAAATGTGACAAAATTGCTTTGCGATATTTGAAGTATACGAATAAACGGAAAATATATCAAGATTCATGCGGGCGCCAAGTTTATTTGTTCCTAATGAAGGAGTTACCGTCCGCCAGAAAAATAAATTAGATGACGTCATGCATCGCGTAGGTGCATATTAAGATATCCTCTACCTTAGTCTCAACATCAGTAATGATGAAGTTCGAGTAATCATAGAGTATAGAAGATATTTATCGCTGATTCGTGCAGAAAATTTGTCTCCATAAACTGATGAGATCCCTTGGATGCGGACGCTCACAAGTAATGGTAAAGCCCAATTCACACGATGAAACTTTTCATCCAACATAATTGGACGAAAAGTTGGATGGAACGTTGGATAGTGTGATACTGACGCGGGGAAACGACAATTTGATGAAAAATTGAGCGGAAACTTGAATGTGACGTCACATTCAACTTTTCGTTCAACTTTCCATCCAATTGGTGCCGCCAATTGGATGGAAAGTTGGACGGAGAGTAATTGAATCAAATTTTTTTTGCGTTCAACTTCCCATCCAACTTTTCGTCCAATTATGTTGGATGAAAAGTTTGATAGTATGAATTGGGCTCATGCCAGACACAGTGAACTGTTTTTCAAAACGCAACACCTCTGCAGATAGATTTGTATCGTCTCGCTGAGAGTTGCATCACGCTAAAAAACCCTGAAGAAAACCTCTCTATCTCCGTCGAGCTGAGACACATTTTTTCATCGCGTTCTGAGTAAAAGCTATTTTAAATTCTAATGCACCATGTTCAGGGCAACCAAATCACCGGATCATAATGTAATCGCACGTCCTCTATTAGAACAAAAATGAACCGAACGTCTCAAAATTCATTCATTAGAACACCAGAGATCGCTTTTTAGTGAAATGGGAAGATTCAGTTTTTTTTTTTTATTTAACTCGAAAAAAATCAACTTGGTTAAAATTTTGCTTCCACAGATTAGCATCCCTCCATTTAGGGAATGTCAGAGTTGAATTCAGCCCAACGAGTCACTAATGAAATAAAACCAGCCACGCTGATCCGCCTAACAGTATGAGAACTTTTAATTGTTATTTTTTTTGCACTACCTCTTCTACTCAGGGAAGTAAAACTCGACCCTGAAAAAATTTAGCTGCTGAAAATTTTGCTTCCGCAGACTAGCATCCCTTCATTCGCGGAAGGTCAGAATTGAATTCAGATAGCCCATTCCGTTGCCTTACGCTACAGAAGGCAATTATGTAAAGCAAACTTTGCGGTACCTGGCGGGATAGAGAAGGGCGAAGAGGCAGCTTAGCATGGAAACTGGCCAGGGATAAAACCTCGGGGGTGGCTAGGATAGGAAGATGGGAATGGAGTAATGGAATGGATCGATGAAGCCCTGCTCTAAGGTCAAGGACGTACCTTCATAATCCCTGTCTCTCTCTTCTCACGGCTTGCAACCCTATGGGTCCCCCCTGTGCAACCCCTAATCCCCCCTTTATTTCTCTTCACACCCCGCAATCTCCCAGCCGCTCCCTGTACCCTTTTTAGCCCTTGCAAACCCTCCTAGAACTTTTGCATAGTTGTAACATTTTGACGCTAAAAGAGCATATCTAGAATATAACTTATTCCTTACGTCGGAGACGAATAATTATTGTGTCAAAAGTAACATATTTTTACCGAACGGGATTTTAATGGTAGCGGTATAAAAAAACGAGGTTATTTTAATGTCATATTAGTTCGCCCTCAAAGTTTAATGTAGGCGCATCTCAAGCTACCGCGTGGTCGAATAGTGGTTTCGTTGGAAAATGGCACGCCTTTTCGGGACACATACAAATAAAAGGTTTTAACCAAACAGGAAGAGGTTCTTTTAATGTCATGTCAGTTCGCCTTCAATTTCAAATGTAGGCAACACAAAATCCTACGTTTATGTATGTTGAAATCCTAAGTTTTGTCACTCTAAAACCGGTTATTTCGTGGAAGTTGCCACAAATCTATCCAGAAAATCTTAACGAATTACATTAACTTGGCAAGGGACGTCATCAATTCTCTACCCGCTCCCCTCCCTGCGGTATATTAATAAATATGAGTGCATATTTAATATAATTTACGTGGGCACAATCGATAAGGATACCTTAAATCCGGGTAAGATAGCGACGCCATGTATTTCCCTACCTACTCATGGCGAATCGAATCAAACTAATGTTTCCGCAATGGAAATGGGGGCTCGACATGCAGCGGCTTATCGGAATTCTCGCTGCATGATAGACCAAATTTTGTTATCCCGCTTCATTTCGCTTTTATTTTGATCACAAAAATAGCGCTTAAGCCTCGCTGTACCAATTTTTATGAAAATCATTGAATCCGCCATTCTCATTGGTTGATAAAATAAATTCATCAAATATCGCATCAAAACATCGCTCAGCATTCACAAATTCAAAACATGTATTATATTTGATCGCCATCATCGATCACGTGACCCAGCGGCAAACAAGTATTTAACATGCAGTAGCGCGGCGTGCTTTGCGATATATCGATTGTTATACCATTTAAACCTATGGAAAATGATCGATAGACAGGGTGTTCGCAGCGAACACCTTAATAATCGATTCTTTACCATAGGTTTAAATGGCATGACAATCGATACATCGCAATTCTCGCCACGCCACTGTTAACATGAAGGGTTGAGTGATGGAACCTCGAAAGTAGAAAATGTCCACCTGTCGCCTGCAGACCAGTGGAGGGTGTCCTTTTGTCTCTGCCTCGCTCATACTTCACCCTCCGTAGTTCATTAGTTCTCATTAAATAAAGAAATAACCATAAAGTACGGCAACCAATAAGAGAGCACGGGGCACGCGTGCCCTTCAACTCTCGCGAGGGGTGGGAGCGAGAAAAATAAGGGAGGCTGCGCGTGGGGATAAAGGAGATTGCGAAAGAAGGGGACGCTGAAAAGGAGGAGAGCGCCGGAAATCAAAAAGAGAGAGACATGCAACGTAGGCGAGGGGGGTAAAAATAACAAGTAAAAAAACGGGTGAAGTGACGAGGAGGGGGCGGAGAGGGGGTGAGAAAGTAGGGGAGAGTGGGGATAGGAGCGCGAGAGATAGTTAAATATGCTATTATTTAGCCAGTAGTGGTGGAGCCGCTAGGCGCCACACTCGCCAGATCGTTCGAGAAAACAGGGTCTTGAGGGGCGCGGATGGAGGGGTGGGATAATACGAATTTCGTTGAGGCAGGGCGCAGGGGGATGGGGAGACCGAGGGAAGGGCGCGGCGCAGAGGGGGAAAGTTGCTTCACGCTTGTGACATTGATTCTCCCCTCTGCGGGCCGCCCTTCCGCCCCTAACCCGTGCCTCCCTTCCGGAGGGTTTCATTCAATTGGCCCTCGACGTTACCCGCATCGGAATTTCGAATTCGCTCACACGTTGGCAATACCTCGAAGTGAGCGAGCGAAAGTTCTAGATGCTGAGATGCGGTGGGTTAGACAACGGAAAAAACACGCATGTGGATTGGGGATGAATCGTCATTGTGGGTGCAGGGGTGAAAATTATTTATTTTTTTTACCAATATTCAATATTATTAGGTTACACTGACTATTGGAGCCTACAGACCGTTCTTCTTCAATCTTGCTCTGATGATATGGATTTAGAGTAGGCAAAAATAAGGTACATGCATTATAATTCAGCTACAAATTTTAAAACTGCACTTGAAGTATAAATTTTTGGCCGCTTCAGGATAGCTAACTTTATGAAAAATAAAATAATATTTCATGAAATTCGGGAGGAAATGTCGAATTCTGCATTCAGATGATTCGCAGGTGCAGATAATGAGGATTTTTTTGCTTATATGGACGTATTTCTGTCAAACGAAACTATGTGCATTAAGACATGAGCCCTGAGACCCATTAGAATATATGCATAACAGGGCTCACGTCATACTGCACATGGTTCCGTTTGGCGGAAATACGCTTCATATTATCGTCAGGGGAGCAAGAAATGCATGAAAAAATGAAATACTGGAAATTTTAGTGAAATATTTCATGATATTTCACGAGGCTGTGAGCTATTTCATATTTTTCAGGGGCTAGAAGATGCAATCCGCACTCAAACACACAAAAATAAAAGAAGGTCACGACTTTTACATTTTGCAAAACATGGAGAGGAACCGGTATTTTTCAATATCTTTCATAAATTTCTGGAATTTCATGAAATATTTCACGTGAAATTTCAAGATTTTATACTTCATGAAATTTCGCCACCCTGCAAATCGTGGAGTTTACTCTGTAGTTAGGCGGATTCACTCAGTTTTGATGCCAATATTTTCTATTAATGGGCAGAGGGGCGTTATAGGGGTGGAATTCAACTTAACTTCTACTACGGCGAGGTTGGTAAAAAATGGGGTAGGTGATAAACGTCGAAGATTGGGAAAAACCCCATCTCCGCTGCTACCACCTAGAGTCACTGCCATTTTTTAAATCCCAAGGGCTCCCACCCCCGCATGAGACTTAGTGGTCATACGCTCCCTTTAGAGATGCTCTGCTGCATCGTGCTAAGGAAGAAGGCCGTAAGAACATTCGGGAATCGCCTATTGTGTTATTGAGGAAATTCATGACTATTTTCCTTGAAATTTTCAGATGAATTCAGATCAAATGGCGAAAAAAATCGTATGAAACATTTAAAAGTGGAAATCGCCAATCGTGTTTTAGAGGAAATTTATGAATATTTTTCCTTGAAATTTTCAGATGATTTCAGATTAAATCGCAAAAAAATCGTCTGAAACATTTAAATAAAAATATTCACAATTTTTCCGGTACCTCCGTTTTTCATTGAAGGAAATATGCAACGTCTGAAGGGTCATATGACGTTTATCCTCAGCACGGCACTGGCACGTGGCTTTAAAAAGATGCGTTGGCCAAAATTGACCCGTTGAACTTTTTGCGCTGAAGGTTGGTTCTGATTCTGACGTGTGGTATGGAATATTTCTCTCATTTCACGTATAGGCTCCTGAGTGGCTGTCAAAGTAATGCGCTCTTCTTCCTCAATGCACTTACGTCGCTCCTCTGACGTAAGGGCGTACCTTTATTTCGGCATGAGCCCCAGAATCTATTGATTTATATGTAAAACAGGGCTCACGTGGACATTTAGATGCGCCTTTTGACGATTCGTCGTTCCCTTCGCGGAAGAACGTAACTACATTCCGATGTTGCCAAATTTCCTCTCACAAACCACATTTTTACCGTGAGATTTTGGGAAATTCTAACTGAAATTTTCACTGATTTTTCTTCGGATCCCATGCAAAATTCAGACAAATTTTGGACACAAATTTTACAGGTATATCCTTGTAGAAAAATCGAATAATTTGAGTCAATTTTGCAACCTCGAAATGGAGTTACGCTCTTTCATGCGGGAATTGCCGGATTTGAGCGTTTTGCGTCTGCAAGAATGTTTACTCACTCTGTCAAGCAACAATGAACAATAGGATAAACAGATGCGTTCGAGCATCTTCGCGACTCGGAGATTTTCCTGGCTCCGAGTTCACCTAAATAGGTGAATAGAGCAGACTCCAGACCGTCGAAAAAAACAACACGGATCTATTCTGCTGTGCTAAGGAAAAACGCCATATGAACCCCCAGACATTGCCAAGTTTCCTTCGATAAAAAACGACTTTACCGAGAAAATTTTGGATATTTTTTCCAAACTTTTCAGACAATTTTCTACGCAATTTAATCTAAAACATCTGAAAATGTCAACGAAAAACATGCATGAATGTCGTTAAAAATACATGTTTTATCAGGGGAAATCTGGCAACTCTCGAATGTTCATACGGCGTTTTTCCTTAGCGCGGCAGTATTGCTGTGTGACCGTATTTTCCCATCCTCTCATCCTCGTGCTCTCTGCCAGAGCCACTTCAAGTCTTGACCCCTCCTTTTTTGCGGCGTTACTTAACATTCCTCGCCGCTTACGTGACGTGCGGCTACGGAGACCCAGACCAGCGGGTCGATTGTTGAATCGTTATCGAATGACCTTGATCGATATATAGCATTGTGAAGATAGGGAGTTATCGATCAAACTCATTCGATAACGATTCAACAATCGACCCGCAGCCATGCGTCAAACAGCGTTACTAGATTCATTCTCACTGCTTCGATTTATTGCTATGGTCTTCATTGAGAGCGTCGATGATCAGTTCCATTATTCTCATCGCTTCGATATTTTTCGAAGGGTCTTAAACGAGAGCATTGTGATGATGAGACCCATTCTTTGCTTCGATATTTTTCTACGGTTTTAAATGAGAGTATCAATGATCAGTTCCATTCTTAACGCTTCGATATTTTGCTATGTCTTCATTGAGAGCATCGATGATCAACTCCATTCTTAACGCTTCGATATTTTTCGAAGGGTTTTAAACGAGAGCATTGTGATGATGAGATCCATTCTTTGCTTCGATATTTTTCTACGGGCTTAAATGAGAGCATCAGCAACGGATCCATTTTTAGAGCTTTGAAATTTTTTATCAGCTTTAAATGGACCGCGTTAAGCAGAGAGGAACCAAGCCACATCAGCTTTTGGAAAATTTAACTGGCCGATTCAATATTTTACATGAAAACGATTGCGCGGATTTTTCTGCAAATTTCAGTGAATTTTCTGCATGGTACGAAACAAATTTCTTAAAAATTTCAAAAAAAAACCCGCACAGATGTTTTCTTGTAGAAAATTTAATTTCCCAGTTAAGTTTTACAATAGCTGATGTGGCTTGGTTCCTTTTTGCTAAACGCGGTCTAGATGAGAGCATTAATGACGGATTCATTCTTAGAGCTTTGAAATTTTTCATCAGCTTTAAATGAGAGCATTGGTGAATTTTTATTGTAAAAAAAGTGAACTCTTTATCGATATCCCTCCAAAACTTTCTGCACAGACTTATAAAAGTTTTTACTCGCAATAGTCAGTCCTATTCACTTTTTGATTATTTAATTAAGAATAACTGATCTAGTTACTAAGAATAGCTGATGAAAGATAGCACCTAACTAACCAAAGTTAATGAGTCAAAAATATGATGTAAAATTTTAAAGAAAAGTTGAATGGAGAAAGTCATAAAATTCAAAATTCTAATTAAAATGAAATGAAATATTTACTTTTAGATTCAAAACGATACAGCCAGTAGGTTGTTGGAACTAAGAGAGTACTTTTAGCTCCTAAACTTGTAAATATGCATTTAATCTTCGGAACCATCCAAAAAAAATCCTAGGCGACACTTTCCATCCTCACGCAACCAAGAAATAGGGGTTTCTGTCTTTATTAAGCATAGAAATGAGGTACAAATAGGTCTCCTCAGGGCTCGATGGCTGGTTGAGTACGAGATGGAAGATATCCTCCTAAGTTACTCCTGAGATGCAAACGTCAAACGCTAGGAACGCATCGGAGAACGTTTAGTTGCCTAGATTCAAGGCGCAACATAAACCAGTCCAGATGTGAAGCCAGTCTAGAAGCTAGCGGCCAAGCGTATGGTTCGCTAAAAACTGAATTCTAAAGAAAATAGTCCTACTACTGTTTCAACGAAATATTTAACTGAAGAATAAGTCTTCCTCCCGAACTTTTAGGACTCTTTTAGAATGCGACAGGAAATAATCTATCTTCAATTCAATACTGGACTTAATTCAATACTCAATGCATTTGGATCGATAAATATGATGTCCGCAACGAACGCCTGAAAAATCGATTCTTTACCGTAGCTTCAAATGGGGAAGTATCGACAATCGACCATTCACGCTTCGCCACTGACCGATTCAATCAATTTAAATGCATGTAAAACGATCGAAACATCAGGCTTCCTCACCTAGAATCGATTATTTACGATTGATACAATGCGAGCACTCGACAAACTGTCCATCGTAACAAACTCATTCTACTGTATATTCATACATCGTAAATCGAGATACGTTGTAGATCTGGAATTTCGATTATCAACCCTTTGTTACGGAAAAAGTATGATGGAGGCGCCAGAAAGTTTTAGCAAAAAAACCCCTAAAAACAGAGATGCTCTCCTCTCATCGCAAACAAAACACTGCAGAAAATTGAACAACAGCAGGGAAGGGAGAAAGGGGGGGGGGGGTTGATCAATGGTACTGAAACAAGGCTCAAAAGAGAACAGAAAATTCTAACGAAAGGGAAGCTTTCTGTCTCTCCATGCACCGTCCGAGATTGCCATATCTCAGAGATGATCCTTTATTTGAGAGTTTGTTATTCACATATTTTTTTTCTTTGTCAAAATGAGCTTACTATGGAGCAGAACTTTCACACGGTATGATTAAAAATTAGATTCGAAATACAACGGAAAATTAATGTCACTGCTGTAAATACATCGAGGGCTAACGAACACTACCGCCTAACCGATAATTTTGGAAAAATGAGTTTACATCTGCCTAATTCTACAGTAAAAAACACGCAAGCTGATGAATTTAGTTTTTTCCAATACTGTGGAGGAGCGCTTCAATGAAGCTGTAATGTATGAAAAATTCAAATCTAACCTTTATATTAGAGTACCTATATTGAGAGAGTATGGCCACTGGGCCCAATGGAGAGGCTTAGGACCCAAAAATGGCGGTGCTTTGTTTTGGTTTTTGTGGATGGGAAGGGGGTCATTGCAACTTTTGACGTTATCACCAACCGTACTTGCTGCCAACCTTTACTACATCTACGATAATTTTTCTCAAAATTGCACACGATTAGCCTTAAAAATATGTAAAGATGTCGCAATAGTGCATTTGGGTAAATTTCTCGTTACGATAAGCAAAGAAAACTACATTTTGAGTCATTTTGCATTACATTAATCTATGGCGTCCGCCATTTTTGGGTCCTAAGGGCTCCATTCAGCCTAAGATGGCTGAGCCAATCAGAGGTGGTAACCCCAGTGGCCATACTCTCTCAATATAGGTACTCTACTTTATATCACAAAAATGGCGAAGTTTGTTCATCGTTTCGCAAAAGCGTCAGTTTGCAGATGGATGGTATTGTTCGGTAGCCATTGACATGCAACATTAAGACAGTGGATTCTTCAATCAGGAAATAAAATTCGGCGCATAACTTACTTGATGTGAACTCTACCCTCAAGGAGGTACGTCAAAATCATATTTTCAAGTCCTTCAAATTTTTGATACCATCAACTTTAGTTACTCTGCAGAATTGCGCACAAAAGTCGTTGCCTCCAAGTGCAAAAACTTACTATGAAACTCAAAATTAAGTTATTGATGCAAGAGCGACTGTATTGCGACCAAGTGTGTCAAATCAAACCTGAATTCTAGTGCTTTGAAGTTCAAGGCCGAAAGAATAAAGTTTTGATCAAAAGCTGTTCAGAAATCTAATGTATGTCTAGGGTTCACAATTCAGAGATCACAGTGCTTTTTTTACGTCTCCTTTCGCTTCGAAAATGAATTGGACCGCTGGCCAATTGTTCTTTAGAGTAGTTTAAGAGACGTTTTTCCAATTTTTTGACCGTATGTGACAATTATTGGACATTTTGCGATGAGGACAGCTCATTTCATGTTATCGCGGGCTCTTTAAGCAAACGAAATTCGTGTTATTAGTCTCTCAATGCACACTGAAAAAAAATATTGGTAGAATATACCATTCATCCACGCTCTATTTCACACAGTGTTAATTTAGAGTCAATCCTGCCAGAAGAAAGGTAAACGTTACTATATGCTGGTACAGGTAATCATTCCTCTGGCAGAATCGACTTGAAGATTGGTAGTATCTACCATTCCTTCACGCTATGTATTTCACAAATACAGCGTGATGGAATGGTAAATTCTACCAATCTTTTTTTTTCAGTGCAGACAATCGCTTTTATGGATGGTCCAGAAATAGTAGTTCCTTTCTGCGAAGTGTAGTCCAAATGCGCTGCATTATATATTGCCTTCAGTGAACTAACAACCTTTTCCCATGGACACTGATATTCCTTTTTCATTGAATCAGTGTAAAAAAACATCCTCAAACCTCTCTTAGTGTAATTTCAGTCGGATTAGTTTCCATTGGGAAAATGAGAGGTGACTCAAAGAAATATCGGTTTATTCTGCCTGTGCCAAAATTGGCAATGTCTGGAGCGAAAGAGGTGAGGGAGGGTGGTGTTCGGGGAGGGGTGAAAAGGTGACCTTCAGCTCCGCTCCGCCTGAAATAGGCAACTTTATTAACGCTCCGTTATTGATTCAAATCTAACGTCACAGATGTAGGAGCTATTCGCCGCTTTCGGTCGAAGGTTATCGATATATTTCCCTCGGAAGCATTGAAATGAAATCGATGGAATCCGTTTGATTAGAGTTTTCTATGCAATAACGTCTTCTACTTCAACGTCCTCGAGGGTATCGTTTCGATATGTATCGAAATGATGGGCATCCGCTTCAGTGTAGCTTAGAATAAATGATAAAAATGGTGATTGTTGAATGTTCCAGTAGAGTAGGCAGTTGACGTACCCTAAACTTTTGATCAGCAGTTGCGAGTCATATATAGCACCATTTTGACCGTGTTTCTCTATCTCACGTACGTCTAATTGACGTATTTCTGCCAAACAGAACTATGTGCATTATGACGTGAGCCCTGTTATGCATATATCCTTATGGATTTTAGGGCTCATGTCTTAATGCACATAGTTCTGTCTGGCAGAAATACGCTCAATAGTCTGTTACGGTCCAAACGTGGTTGCAGTACCACAATGAAAACAATTTTGATTTTCTCATTTGCATTAGAATTTTATGGATCCAAAAACTAAAATTTTTTAGTCTTTGAAAAAAAATATCATTAAAAAGTTACGAGGAATTCTTCCAGTTTTCCTTTGGGAAACCGACGCTCCCATCATGCTAAAGAATCAATTTTTTTACCTTGCAGATATTAACTGATCATCTAAACAAAGTTTTATCTTTACTCCCAATAAATTGTGAATTCAAGACGATCATTAGTTTTTTAAATTAAATTTTTTGCATGATTTCAGTAATTTTATTGCGGCAAATGTGAGTCGCAAATTCTAGCAACATTGGAATACTCTTGGTTCCTTTTTGCAAAATGTAATCCATCTCATTTCATTAAATCTTTACTCGTGTTCGGACTTACTTTCGCAATGAGGAGCCACAATTGCCAAATTTTTGTAGTACCAACCTATGTCCCGTTAGTTTTCCTGCACACATAGGTGCCTTGACGAATGAGCCAAAAATAGTAGTTGCATATTGCAAGAGAAGTCTTTTTTGCTTGACTCAATCTTAAATACTGATGTGGAAAAAAATGATCAACATTAGAGAAATGAGAGAAAGGCTGATTTAACCATTGCTGCGTTTCCTTCCTCTATTTTCCTTTTTTCACGTGAGCTGCATTTACATGATATGATCTACTCCCACTCCTTCCTTTCTCCGAGGATCGTTTGCATACGTAAGAGCCCACTCTGCCGGTCTAAGGAAAAACGACGTATGAACCTCTAGGCGTTGCCAAATTTCCTTTGATAAAACCCGAATTCCTCGGTTAACTTAGTAAATATTTTTCTTCCAATTTTTCAGATATTTTTGTTCGCGATTTCACCTAAAGTTCCCGAAAATTACAAGGAAAAATATTCGTAACTTTCTTCAGAAGTAAGCGTTTCATCGGAAGAAATTTGGCAACTCTCGAATGCTCATACGGCGTTTTTCCTTAGCAAGGCAGTACTGCAAAATGCACCGGGTAATCCCCTGAAAGAGGCAGAAAAAATAAACGAAGCGGTAGACTAACCTAGACCGTCAAGAAAACTAGTTATATACGTGGAAATAGGAGGAAACGGCGGAATGGAAAATAGTGCCCTATCTATGAGCGTACGGTAAGTAATGGTACGGCGATTCTCAAGGTGAATTGCCGAAGGAACTGAAGCACGAGTGGGAAATGTGTTCCGTGACGTCATCAACGGGTATGCGTTCAGCGAGAAGCTTCTATTTCTACTTTCCACCTGCGAACCCATGAGTTTTTCCAACCGCCTCTCTGCGATCCGTCGCTCGTGACCTGTGACCTTTTTTCACGTAAAACATCTTCGACATCGGAGTGGTGACTCTGATCACTCTCGATTACTGTAATAATTTTACACCAGAAATTTTCGATGTGTCCCCTAAATTTTCTGAAATGAGTTTCGCTCTAAATTGAATTTATATCCAAACCCATCGCGTTTCCATCATACGGATGGAGTGAAAATTGAAACTTCTCATATAGCAGGAAAAACGTTTTTACATGTGAAAAACGCTTTTTCTGTCTTGAAAAATCAAACGAGTGAATTATTTCGCAATTTTTTTCATCTTCTAAAATCTTGAAAAACCTTGAGGCTAAGATTTAATGGGTTTATGCTCATTCTGGGACCGATCTATCCATTCCTTAAGGAAATTCGTCATTTATGCTAAGTAAACATCACTAGGAATCGTCGCTGGGATTTTTTGACTCCCTCATGCCAGGTACATTTGACTGTATGCTAAAAGGAACTATGTTGCATTTAAACCCTGTGCACATAGTTCTTTTTAGCATGAATACAAGATTATGATTCATGATTTATGGACGGCCGTTAGACCCTTACGAATTGTATAGTAAATTAATGATCTAGAAATTTATAAGGTTTAATAAGGTTGATTGAAACAACACCATTTTTTATAGAAATTTATAATTATCTTCAGAATCATAGCCATTTTGGATTTCAGCGTTTTAACCGTCCCTACTGACTTGAATATCTTTTGAAGAAAATCTTACTCTCTTCGATGTGCAAACATGTCCTATCTTAGTATCCTCCATTTGGTATTTTTGACCATAGACCAGTTTACAATGAAACATTTCGGTACACATCATTTGAGGGACTTGCAGGACAAGATGCATAAGTGCAGTTTTTGATTTTTCGATGAATACGCGTTTGAAGCTTCGAAATTATATGGATCTTTATGGCGGAAAGAAAGTCCAGACTGACATTTTGATGCTTAAACATTTGAATTCGCGAGCGAATTCAACACAGGATATGCATTAGCATTACTTTTACTTGAAATCATTAATAACTCAATTGTTTCAAAAGCTGCATACTTATGCGCCTTGTCCCCAAGACCCTCATTAAGTCATCCTCCAAAAAGGAGGGAAGGCATGCAGAAATCTGAAAATTTTCAACGATCTCTCATACCTTCAAACGACAACACACTCAACAGCAATGGGTAGAGCAGAGATACACTTTAAATTCATCTATTTCAGGTTTAAAAGGGTCACTTGACAACAATGATTTAGACCACGTCGAAGGAGAGGGTGAGGAGGGGGCGTCAAGATGGATTTCGGTGTGAAGAGCTGCGAACGACCTTCAAAATTAAAGCCAGATCATTCGGAAACGCACATATTTATATCGAATATGTACATTTGTACGGACGCTGTGAGTGATACATATGAAACGACTCATAATTGACGAGTATATTGCTGACCTTCGTAAGGCAACTAATATTTTTAGCATCGCCGCTCTACGCTTGCCGAATTTCAGTTTGGGCCAGGCGAGGCGCCACACCGAGCTGCCTGCTATACTAACGTGCTAAGAGAAGAACGCCGTAAGAGCCTCCAGACGCTGCCACATTTCCTTCAATAAAAACCTAATTGACTAGGAAAATCTGTAATACTTTTCTTCAATTTTTTCAGACAGTTTCGTTCGCAATTTCATCCAAAACGTCTGAAAATTTCAAGGAAAAATACGCATAATTTTCTTAAACAATACATATTTTATCCGAGGAAATTTGGCAACTCTCGAATGTTCATACGGCGTTTTTCCCTAGCACGGCAGTATAGCCCTGGGCATATCATTATAGTTTAATTTGACCCCGTCGATTGCCGAAATCATTTTTTTTTCCTGGCTTAAGGAACTCTAAAATTTTCTCGTTGAGGGAGATAACTTAAGAGCTGGCTAATTGAAAGATCATTTCAGACTTGGAAAAATACTCAGAAAAAAATAAAATTTTAACTGAATTTATTTATTTTACATACGTACAAAAGAGCCATGTTTGGGACTATGGCACATGCCAAAGTATACAGTTATTAGTTACAAGAAGTATTATTTGTAACGGAATTTTAACTTAACTTTTAAAATGTAACTTAAATAGTAACTTAAACTGCAAAAATGTCATTTATCTGTCGTTGACAGAATTAAATAGGTGTTGTGTGTGTGCCTCCACACAATACCAAGTTACCAATCAACCAATGAACAGGGTCAGAAAAAAAAGCTTCCCAAATGGACAGCTTTTTGCAAGGAACTAGCTCATCCACGGAAGCACTTATCTGCAAAGGGAAACTAAAGGCACTTATGTAACTTCTAAAATGAGCCAGATATTGTAGTTCCTGATTGGAAAATGTACTTCAAATAGACGTTTCCTTGTGTTGACGTCACTAATTGCGAGTTTAAAGGTGTTCTAAAGGGACAGAAAAGGGCTTTTTCGATAGGATGAGCGGTTATGTCGTTGGGCAGGGCCACGCGTGGCCACGTGCTGGAGTGCATAATTCACGCTGCGCCCGGGAAACATAAGAGCAATTAAAGCCCTCGTTAGGTTAGCGAAGATGCTTTTAATATTCGCCGATCTGCTCTGAAGATACTGCACCGTGCGTGGCGTGACGTTTTTGACGTCTGTGACGTTTTATGAGCCTAGGAACAACTGAACAACCGAACACTTGCTCAATCCGTCAGCCGACGTCAAAGTTGTTGCCGCATTGAGCTGCCGTCACTTTCGGAAAACCGACGTGAATATTTTTCAAGACTGGTTTGCGAGCTCTCATCGCACATTTGACGTGTATGAATCGTCAGAGGTCTTGTTCTATGAGGTTTTACTGACGTGAACAAAATGGCTACTACTGAATCTCATTCCATAAAGATCGGATTACCTGAGTAGTTCATGAAACACATAAGTTTAAATTTTGGATTTTTCTACCCCCTCCTACCTCTTAACGCTTTTGTGACGTGGGTCCCTATCCTCTGTTACCTAAAAAAAAATGGCGTAATACTTTCCTCGATCTCCCCTCCCCCTAAAGCGTTACGTATTTCATGAACGGCCTCTCTAGCAGATGAGCCAAAAAAATACGAGAAAAACAAGATAAAAAATGAACATGTAGGAAAATATTGTGTATATAACGGATGTAAACGTTGGTGCTAAAAATGAATATTTCCCTACAGAAAAAAATTTGCTTTTGTGTACATTTTGCAATTGAACACTCTCTCCACTGATATTCATCAGCGCTCAAATTTTTGACTCTGATTGAAGTTTTTGGAATTTTTTGGCCTTGATTTCCCTACAGAATGGTGTGGACCGAGTACTCTATTACTCATGCGGCTCGGGCCGCACTTGTGGTGTTTTTTTTTTTCTTTGCACATTTTTCTTTTTTTCATTATTTTTTACACGAATAAAAATTGGTTTTGCTACTAAGGTAGTTACACACAGTCAGAGAAAAATCTAAGGGGAAATTAAAATCTACTGAAATTCCTAAATTATTTACCCACCTTTAGCACTATATTGAAGTACGTAAATCTTCTTTGGATGTAAATGAATAATAATATTAACCCTTCGATGCCCAATCTGGGCCAAATTCACCCTAGGATTTTTTAAAATACTTGCAAGCCTTACAGGTTGTATGGGGCCCGTGTATACGAGCTTCAGATATGGGCCTACGAAAATATCGTAAAAAAAGAGTAAGACATCAAATCGGAAAAAAATCGAGTGTCAGGAAATTCTTTTGACAACTACCCTCAGAAATCACAAACCGGGTCAAATTGACCCAAGCACGACTGTTGCCTCTGGGGGAAGAATTTATACTTCTACAAATACATACTGAAAAAGAATCAGACATCAAAGTGGGGGAAAAAAGGGAAAAATCGAGTGTCAACCCATTCGAAAATGGAAGATATCTATTCGGGCCTCATTTTTAAACTTCCATCTCGAATCTGAGCGACACCTAATTGGCTACATAAGGCAGAGCATTGCGACTTTAGAATTCACGGCTCGCGTCCTCGCGCCTTCAATTTTGCAGCGGCAACACGCACATCCATCAAGTACGAATAGTTGTATGTCTGCGCCGTCATCATCGCGCGTCATTTTCCTCGCCCTATTTCATTCTGTATTGGTTCCGTTGGACTTATTTGTAGTGATGCTTCAAGGGATGCGTGAGTAACACACCCAAAGATAGGAATGATGCAATTGCACCTCACTTTGTATCGTTTCTCCCGAATCTGTGCGATATCTCATCAGCGAGGCATTGCGAGTTCACGACTCGCGCCATCGCGCCTTCAATTTTGCAGCTGCAACACGCTCATCCATCAAGTACGAATAGTTGTATGTCTGCGCCGTCATCATCGCGCGTCATTTTCCTCGCTCTATTTTCATTCTGTGTTGGTTCCGTTGGACTTATTTGTAGTGATGCTTCAAGGGATGCGTGAGTAACACACCCGAAGATAGGAATGACACAATTGCACCTCATTTTGTATCGTTTCTCCCGAATCTGTGCGATATCTCATCAGCGAGGCATTGCGAGTTCACGACTCGCGCCATCGCGCCTTCAATTTTGCAGCTGCAATACGCACATCCATCAAGTACGAATAGTTGTATGTCTGCGCCGTCATGAAAGCTCGTTTCTTATTTTTGAAATCTGAAAAATTGAAGGTTGAGTTTAATCAAAATATGTTATATGATGTGTCCAAATCAAGAATCATTTTGAAAGAAAAATATTAAAAAAAGAGCGTTCTTAAGCGCCTCAAATATTCACATTTAAAAATTGATATTTTAATGATAGTTATGTCTTGTCAGAGAATTTTTTGATGACTACTCTGTAAAGAATCCCAATATGAGTCTAATTGACCTGATTATCTGGGAGGGGGTTGGGTTACCCATAATGGCGGATGAGCAGGGGGGGGGGGGAGAGAAAGGAAGCGCCAGTATATTACCAAAATGTCTGAAAATTGCTTCGCAAAGGAGTCGTGTAAAAATGTAAATCATTATGTTCTCTTTTTTAAGTAATCTTATAGTGAATTGGAGAGAAAAGAAGTAAAGAGGAAAAAGTTGTCCTGCTGTACTCCAACATTCTTTCCGGGTGGCAAAATTTCACGATAAATAAAAACTTAAAATTTCACGAGCAGTATTTCATGAAATTTCAAAAATGTATGAAAGATATTGAAAAATGCCGGTTCCTTTTCATGTTTCTCGAAATGTAAAAATCGTGACCTTCTTCTGTTTGTGTGTTTGAGTGCGGGTTGCATACTCTAGTCCCTGACAAAATATGAAATATTTCACTGCCTCGTAAACTTTCATGAAATATTTCTCTGAAATTTTCAATCTTTAATTTATTTCTTACGTTTCATACCACCCTGCATTATTGCCGTTCGTTTCGTACGCAACGAAAAAGTTCTACGCTCCGCATCTGTGTTAGAGGATGATGCCTAAGTCCCGCAATATGTCCGCACCACTTCAAAAGTTCACCAGGTCCTCTTTGAAGTTTGAACATTGTCTCTGAAGTTTTTTATGATCACCGCAGCGTCTTGCAAAAGACCTCAAGTTTTACCAAACTTCATCCACGAGGTGGGGAACCCTTCTCTTTTCGGCCCTTACGAAGATTGATTTTCGGTCCTCCAACACACTGGTGGTTGACCTTGACCTTTGCAAAGAGGTAGAGGTCCAGAGACAATATATACTTTAGAGTCGTGCACTAACTAAGTGTAATCAAGTGAGGTTGACTTTGGAGGTCAACCCTACTTTCGCCCATCGATGGTCAGACAGCAACTTGTTAAGCAAAACCTAAAATAAAATCCGCCTGATGTTGATTAATGAATTTCGGGGTGAGCATTTTGCTGGCTGAGTAATTTCAAATTAGGTTAGAATTGCTAAACCAATCGCTCAAATCATTGGTTATCAATCAGCACCGGGCGGATGGATCAAATTCGATACATCAAAGAGATTGTATCCCCTGGTAAAAATTGGCAGTAGAATCTGTGTTCCAAAATACCATAGACCTACAGTCGGCTGTAAGATTTCCAATAGCTTCTATAGCCGGCTACACAATTTCTTATGGCCTTTTATAGCCGATGGCGATTAAGCAACAGCCAGGCGATAAAGTGTACCCTAAACGTTACTAATTACGGATGCTAGGACTTGGTGAGTTTTTGGACTACTGCTCTCTTTTTGAGCCGTAGTATCTTGATTTATTTTGCGAGGAAAGCTCCGTACTTTTGATGGATGCCTACCATTCCTAATATATTAGACCGCCTTCAGTTTCGTATGATACTGTGCAATACCTCTGGTGTGAAATAGTTGCTTCAAGCGCCGTGGCACGCTGCGGCGCGGCAGGCGGGCAGCCAGCGCGAAACGCTCATTGGCGCCTACAAAGCTAACTGGGATACTTTAGAGTCTCTTTATACTGAGAGTCAAGACAATTTGAATCCATTTCTGATTGGTTCCCGTAATTTAGGCCTCCACAGTGTCACAAACGGAAATAAAGATTACATTTTCACCAATTGCAAAGATTATAATCTGAAATGGACCAGGGAATTACGGGTTCGGCAAGGAACAAACGGAATGAGAGGAGGAACGGAGAAAGGGATTTGAGAATGGGCCCATCAAAGATTACGAAAAAACGTTCAATTTCTGTAATCTTTATTCCCGTTTGTGACATCCATGAGCCGAATTGTCTTGACTCTTAGTATAAAGGGACTCTAGGATACTTTACGCGTTGCGCACTTCATGAAGTATCCCTGTTAGGTTTGTAGGCGCCAGTGCGTCGCCGCTCCGCTTTGTGTTAGGCTCCAATATTTAATCTGGCGGAGTCAGCGTTATTCAACTCATGATTTTGAAATGTTTGCACATCCTGTATGGATTATTCTCGTTTTAATTGATGAAAAAAAATATGTATTAAAGGAAAATATAACGTGTGTTTTATAAATATTAAGGTGTTTCCGTATCAAACTTAATGATTTCCAAAGAACTTGAATTTCTACAAAATTTCTTAAAGCCTTTTATAATCGATGGCGAAAAAGCAACAGCCAGGCGATAAAATGTAAAGCCCGGCGATAGGAACTATAGCCCGGCTGTACAGTTTTTTATCGCTTCGTATAGCCCGGCCGTATGATTTTCTCCGCATTCTACAGCCAGCTATATGATTTTCTGTAGCCTCCTTTAGCCGGCTATAAGAATTCCTACGGTATTTTGAAACGCAGCTCTTATCGCCAATTTTCACCAGGGTCGATATCGATGGTTCAACATGTAGACATGTCCTCAAAAGTCAATTGAGTAATCTAAGGAAACGGGTTTTTTGTGATAGGTTTTTGATTCTTATGAGTACAAAATGGCAATGGAAAGTGAATTTGTCAGGAATTTTCTCATTTTCAGTTTTTCCAACTAAAATTTGTTTTAGGTTACGTTCTCTTCTGCCGTGCTAAGGAATAACGCCGTATAAACATTCGAGAGTTGCCAAATTTCCTAAAGCATCTATTTGTGAGGAAAGTATCGCACAATTTTCCTTGAAATTCTTGGGTAGCTTGGATTTAATCGTGATCAAAATTCTCTAAAAATTTTGAAAAAAAATATTCACTATTCTCCCAGTAAATTTGACTTTTATTAAAGGAAGTATGGCAACATTTGAAGGATCATACGGCGTGTTTCCTTAGCACGGCAGAATTGTTTTGAACCAAACGATACATCGAACCACTATCGAGTACGATCCATTAGAGAGTTGAATTCCAAAAATAACTTTTATCCCATGGGCAAGATAAAAGTGTGGGGTTTCTGAAATACGTTGTCTCTGGCCGCCATTCTATCACACCATCCAAGTTTGCGCACAGGAAAAAAGGATATTCACTCGAGCACAGCTCTGACGTGCTAAGGAAAAACGCCGTATGAGCCTTCAGACGTTGCCAAACTTCCTTCGATAAAATGCGAGTTTGTCAGAAATACTGTAGATACTTTTCGCCCTATTTTTCACAGGATTCTGTTCGGAATTCGTTCTACAGTATAAGAAAATCACAAGGAAGAACATTCATACTTACCCTCAAAAATTAACATTTTTATCGGAGGAAATTCGGCAACTCACGAATGTTCATACGACGTTTTTCCTTAGCATGGCAGAGCCGCTGACGGTGTTTCGAGCGTGTGACATTGGTTTCTGGAACGGCTTTTGCGTGCGTTTTCGGTTTTGACGGGAGCCGATCCGAGCGAGAGCACTAGAAGTGGATTGCACGTTCGCGTCACCGAGTGGAACAGTTGAGGTCGGGCAAGTGCTCAGGGTGACCTTCACCGTGAAAATTACACCGTGGCCGCGAGCCCCGGCGCCTCCCCGCCCCCCTCACCCACCGAGTCTGAGCTTTCACGGGGGACAAAGAAAGCGGGGGCAAAAGGGGGGCCGCGTTGTCGAACCGCCGCGCCAACCGGAGTCTCCCTCCCAACAACCAAAAACGAATCAACTGCAATGGAGATGTTGCATGTGTGAGGAATTTGCGATTTGACCATTGAATCTTATGTAAAAGTTCGCTGGAAACACGATAGTGTCACTGGTTTTCTCTGAAATCATCTCCCAAGCTCAAAAAAAGCTCTCAAAATTGAGGCCAAAATGGAGGGGGTATCCTACGACAGGGCTGCCGTGATTTCAGTTTTAGAATCCCCAAATAAGTTGGCAACCCTGCTAATGTATTTGCTACCTATCTTTGCATGGAGAGTTTGTTTTGATGTAGAGGTGGACTCTCAGGGTAAGGTGGGATACTGGGATATCCCTCCATTTTGGCCTCACTTTGAGAGCTTTTTTTGAGCTTGGGAGTTGATCTCAGAGAAAACCAGTGGCACTATCGTGTTTCTCGCGAACTTTTACATGAAAATCAATGGTCAAATCGCAAATCCTTCACACATGCAACATCTTGATTCAAATGTTGCCAAATTTCTATTCGACAAATATTTACTTTCGTGGAAAGTTATAAATACCTTTCCTTGAAATGCTCAGACTCATTAGATAAAATTGTGAACAAAAATCTCTGAAAAGTCTGGAGAAAAATATTTATAAATTTTTTCCGAAAATTCGTGATTTATCAAGATGAATTTGGCAACATCTGGAAGCTCATACGGCGTTTTTCCTCAGCATGGCAGTGCTGCTTTTGGCTCATTCATAAAAGCTCCTATCCGTGTAAAAGAGCGAATAGAACGTATATGTTGTTTGGCAATGGGTTTGTTGCAAACTTTAGCCAGAGGGAAAATGAGAGTGGAGCTCTTGCATGTGTCAGGGCTTTGCGATGTAGGTAATTCCAAATGTAAATTTTGCGAGAAACACAATGGTGTAACGTGTGACTGATTCTTTCAGAGATGCATAGGCGGACCCAGGCACTTCGAATGGGAGGGGCGGAAAGGGTGTTCGGAGGCTTCCCCCGAGAATTTTCGAAATTTGAAGTATCAAATATGCAGTTTGAGTCAATTTCGTCATAAATAATCTACAATTATTAGCTTATTTCCTTTTTCCTTCCTCCCTTCCTTCAATTTTTGTTCATTTTTTCTTCCTCCTTTTTTTCGGGCAAACGCGGGGGTTGTGCGCCTCCTTTGCCACCTCACCCCCCCCCCCCCCCCCCTGGATTCGACCATGCTGAGATGAACCCTCTGCCTCATAAAAAACTTTCATATTTGAAGGTGTCATGGAGGTGATCCTCTCGCTGAGAGTTTACCTCTATTTCAATTCAAACTCTCCATGCAGAGATAGGAAGCAAATACATCAGCAGGGTTGTCATTTTTTAGAGATTCTAAAGCTGGAACCAAAGTAACCCTGTTAATACATCCCTCCCTATCTATGCATGGAGAGTTTGACTAGATATGGAGATGGACTCTTAGCAAAAACGTAGGGGATCAACGGATCATCTTCCTTATGGCCTCAACTTTGAGAGCTTTTTTTGTGCTTGGGAGTTCGTTTTGGGAAAAATCGGTGACACCATCGTGTTACCCGCGAAATAACACATCGGCAGAGGAACTTCAGTCGCAAATTCCTGACGCAAGCACGAGCTCCATTGCCTCTCGTGGCAAATGAAACAAAGTCATTATGAGCGCATTGACGAAGTCTTAAATTCACTCCTTGTCTCGCAATCTGCCTGAGAAATATATTATCGAACTGCGAACCAAATACTTTTAAATATGTGGTAGATAGACAAGCAGGATTCAAATTTGTATACAGGCTGCGGTTTTTCCTGAAAAATAAAATCATGTAACTCCAAATAAAATATTGCATAGCATTTCTGAAAGCGATTGAACGATACGTTACAAATACGGATTTTTAACTTTAAGTTGGATTTGTCTCGTTACGGGGGACTGTCGGCAAACTGGTAGACGATGTGTGGCATGAAATTAGTCAAAATTTTAGCAGATCCTATTTCCAAAACGATCAAAACGCAAAAACCCCTGCGCATTAGCTTACATAACGACGGTGAAACTACCAAACCACGTATCTCGTTTGCGGTGTTTAAAAATCTACGCTCACATTTTATTTTTTTGAAGTAGACCAAATCAATATCATTCCTTGAAATTTTCACGGAATTTTCTCCGCACGAAGAGGAAAAATCACAGAAATTTTCAAGACTGGACGTTATGTAGTTTTTCATTTACAAAATAAAGTATGACAGGAAATTTGCGACGTCGCAAACCGAGATACGTGGTTTGGTAGTTTCACCGTCGATAAGCATTTTGGCATTACAAAATTCACAGGAATAAGTAGGGTTTTGCCACGTAAAACACATGGATCTATTTATGCTAAAAGGAACTATGTGCATAGGGTTTGCGTGAGCCTTACTTCTTTTTACCATAAATACGTCCATTTTGCTCTTGATACATAAATTGATTGCTGAATCGAGCGCGATACTTTTTTCATAGCAAAATTCTAGTTTCATCTTTCCAAACTTTGCAATTTTTTTCGTTACAAATGATTTGTTAGATTCACGTGCAGGAATAATCGTCGTTTTTGATCAAAAATTCATTAAATCTAAAGAGATTTTCAACGTAAGCGAAGCAATCTTTCGCACGTCAATGCGACCACACTCGAAAAATGGGGGACAAATCACTTCAAAATGCAGCTAAAATTGTTCAAATGTAAACATGTTGAGCTATCTTGAGTAGGCAAGCTGGATTTTCGACCCTAGCTCTTGAAAAATATGAAATATTTTACAGCTTTGTGAATTTTTTTTGAAAAATTCGAAACCGAAGTCTCAAATCGTGCCAATATTTATTCCTCTTCAAGGCACCACTTCGAAGATCAGCAACACATGGCTTCACATCAGAATTTGACAGTGGCGTGGCGTGCTTTGCGATATATCGATTGTTCTGCCATTTAAATTTATGGTAAAGAATCGATTATTAAGGTGTTCGCTGCGAACACCCTGATTATCGATCCTTTTCCATACGTTTAAATGGCATAACAATCAATATATCGCAAAACACGCCACGCCACTGGAATTTGACGTATAATACAATGTAGGCACACAAAATATTTTTCAGACCAACCCGCAGCAAAGGTGATAGAATAAGCAATGCTGTCTGTAGCTAAGCTTCCCGGTAACTGTATTGCCAAAAATAATCTATTTCAGTCAAATTAGAGTATCCATGCTGTACTGTTGGAAAGTTTGGAGTGAAATGCAAGGCTAGAGTATATATTTATTCATGAAAAGGTGCGAAAGTGAAATTACATTAAGAGTTTATTTCACCCATACCTATATCTTTTCATGATTATACGCACTCCGGCCTCAAATTTCAGTCTAACATTGCTAACAGTATTCCCATACGTAAAGAGAGTGCTGCTGGCACCTAAATCCTTTCAGTACACTGCGTGTCACTATCTGACTTGTCTGCGAATTTTAAGCTTTTACGGTGTGTTTCAATGCTAAGAAGCAAAATGACGACAAAGCTCTAGACGTGATAAAATATTTTTAAATTCTAACCTTTGAAATGAGCTGTGCACAAACTTTTATGCGTATTTTTCCAAGAATCACTGCTTTTTTGTAAGTATCTTTCATTTCTCCGTGGAAATGTCAATGCCATTAGGTCGAGGAGTTTGTACCGTGGACCCTTATTGGGAGCCCGCGAAAGGCCTAAAATTGGAGAACGAATCGGAGAGCAGCACAGATGTAACAACACTCTCCCCCAGTCCCTTAAGTCAGAGACTCTCATTAAAATCGCGTACTAAACTGAATTCGGCAGTTTTTACAATCACATGGACTCCTACATCAGTCAAAAAATTCTAAAAAAATTGACAAAGGTCGTATCCATTAGAGGGATGTCTGTGGAATTTGATCTTAACTTTTTGCTTAAACGCTTAAATTCATTTATACTTTCTATTTTAACATAAGGTAATTAAGGCGTGTTGATTCAGTGAGTATTCAATGAATGCAGTGATACGGTGAGTATTCAATGAATGCAGTGTTTCAGTGAGTATTCAATGAATGCAGTGATTCACAGATTTAAACTAATTTTATTTGATTTAAACTATAAGCGATAGTTTGTTCTTGGGCTGACCACAGAAATGATGAATTTTGCTGATTTGCGTGAATTTTTTTGCGATATTCTGTCTTGTAATAATATCAGCCTTACAAGTTCTCACAGCCTTACAAGACAAGAAGAAACCTAGAATTCGATTCAAGCTGTATCGAATGCGAGGTTTTTTCCCAACAAGATGCTGCTTTCAGTTTTCTGAATTTTGCCATTTTTGGTTGAGAATGATTCTTCAGGCTCGTGCGCATTCCACCACGTCAGAAACCTTGACGAATCACCAGGAATTTTCCTCTTAACAAGCTTTTTTCCTCAAAAGTCTTACCGCATTCAGAAAAATCAACAAACTCAATACGCTTTAAGTCAGATAAAACCGAAGAAGCGTTGCAAAATTTTTCTTGCCTTTCGATTTAATATTTCAAAAGCCCCCCCTCTTCATGAACATTTCGCGCCCTCTTTTTTGAGTGAGTACTTAAAGCAGCGAGGTCAACGAACGAGGTAAAACATTTTTTACATTCAACATTCCAGCAATTTTTTTTCATTGTCATTTCAGAGCTCTGAACCCCATCAACCGCAAAAACCAAGCATCGGTTCAGAAAATGGGCTGCCAACTTGCGTGAATTTCAAGTAACACGCTCGCACAGCACAAAAGTCACGTGGAAAATAATCAAAATCCTCTTCCAAATGCGCAACGTCCGCTAGTTCAGGAATTTTTTAAGTCTGCCATTCCCCCCTTTTTTACATTTTAAAATGGGTATTGATTTTTTACCTCACCAGTTTTTTCTGAAAAAAAATTTACACTTTTTTCCTTCGCAAGAAATTGTAAACAACCGTTGCAAAAGTTCCTAGGGAGTTTAACGGTCTCATTTTTTGAGTAAACCTAGAAATCGGAGCGACTACCTCCGCATAAAAAAGCTGCTTGTCGTAAAGAGTGAGATCAGATTTCGATCGAAATAAAATGAATGGATACACTCGTGTGGTTGGGTGATAGATACGTTTATTTGGTGCTTTTAACAATAGAGCCATTAACACCTTAGAGGAGAGATCAAAATAATTTAAAAATTTAAAAAGTAGGGGTCACAAAAGGTAGTACAAATTCAAAAGTTAGGACAAGGAAAGAATACATTAAATATGGAGATTAATTCGTTTGAAAAAGAAAGGCTTACTCGAGAAAGAACCGATTTCTCGGTATTTTTGCGGAACAGATCAACGGGTATAAATGTAGAAATTCTACTTTTGGAGACACAGCTTCAGGACTGCAGGATGTTTTTACTTCCATTTTTATCATGAAGCGAAGTTAAATTTATCAACAATGTTGCCACCTGAAAATTAGAGTGAGTACCGTTAAAAGCTGACACTTTTTATGAGGCGAAATGTGCGAAAATCGAATTGGAAATTTTCGGTCGATTCTGTTTTTTAATGTAGTTTTTATCTTATTTGATTGGAGTAGCAGTCACGGATATGTACTTGAGTGGATTCAGTTTTATCTTAAAAGCGGCAATATGCGTAACTTTTTTTTTTAACAATTCACAAGAAAGTTAATTTTAAAGTCAATGATTTACCGACTAAAATATTTCAAACTTTTGGATTTGATCGTCAAGACTTGTGGATTACATTTTGCAATAAGGTACCAAAATCTCTGGCTCTTCCATAAAAGCATCTTTCTGCTTGGGGAAACCGATGATTCATAAGTTGTTTCTAAAATAAGGCAGAAATAGTGGTTCCTTATTGCAAAATGTGGTCCATGTTTTTATCAAAATTTCACGAAAAATAACTCACCTAATTAATATTTTTAACTTTTGGACGGATGTCATACATGTATCAACTATTTAGGAGGAATGAAATATGATAGATGCTCTGCAGCCCGTGACAAGATATACAATAAAAAAAACAATTTATAAAGCGGGTAACAAGGCTGAAATTTCACATACACAAAACCAAAATGTTTCGGCTGAGAAGTCAGCCATCCTCAGTTGGATAAATCAAAATAAAAATGGTTAAAATCTAAAATAGTACCTGATAAATACCTTTCAATTGGGAATGTTGTTATTATCAAATTATGATTAAATTGTTTTTTTTTATTGTATTTAGGAGGAATTCTCCTCCCCCCTCCCAAAAAAAAAATCCTAGGTCCTCGGGATTTTCTCCTGCACGACATGGAGACGTCGGGGTGAAGTAGGGGGGACGGAAGGGCACGAGCGGGAAAGTTAAGGCCGTGGGGGTGCGGGGACGAGGCGGGGGTGCAGGGGGCGCGGGGGGTCCGAATGACGCAGCGAGGGTGACCTCCAAGCTCCGAGCCGGGGGGATCGATACGGGTCCTTGCGCACTGCGCCTCGAGTTGAGGAACGCAACCCGCAACCCACGGGCCCCGGCACCAAGCAGAATCCACGCGCGGATGGGAGTCGCCCCTCTGGCAATCAATAGCCGAGCTTGCTCTTGACTTTTGCACAAAGTCACGCGAAGCTGCCAGATCGTGCGATGAAATGTGGGTGTTTTACACGGGAAAGCGCGGATTTTTCAGCACTATCTGGCGACGATAAAGCCACGTGACACCGCGCCGGCCCCAGCTCCGGCGGAGAGGCATAACTCACCCAGCACCGAACATGGCGGTAACCTTGCCACATGCCATCTCGCCGCCGCCGTTTCTGCGTTACCGCGGGATACACCTATGTAGGAAAAGTATTTCCATGTTCGTGCCGCTCTGTGATTGGTTCGGCGGAGAGACAGAATATTTTAGAGACCCTGATGCTCGAACATCAGAGAAATGTTATCGGGAGAGGAAAAGGTTAATTTCGGAGGCCAGCGTTGTTATCTGGCTCATGATGGTTGATGAGCAACTTGTTGGGCATAGATAACGCCAAATGATGACTGATGACTGATGAATGATGAGTGTGCGGACTGCAGAGTCTCCAAAGTATTTTGTCTCTGAGTGTAAAATTTGACAAGCAGAATCATTATCGTGCCGAGCGCATCGCCTCGCCATGAGGGAAGGCAGAAGCGCCTTCAATTTTTTCGCATACCTCACGCACGTCCATAGGGTTCGAATAGTTGCATTCAGGCGTTGGAATTGTTCCGTCGCGCTCGCGTGACATTACTTAACTGTAGATCACTACGATTTATAAAGCAAACAATTAGATACAATTTTCCTAATGAAATGAAGACTAAAGAATGTCACGGTGAGCGCTTTTACTAGGCGAGTTTTTGCAAAATAGATTGGGTTTGGGAAACCAACTGCTTAACTCTTTGGTCATGATTCATCATTCAGTGAATCTGAGCGTTGAATTCCGGAGGTCAATTTTACACTGATAGAAAGATTAGAACGTTTTCCGAAATTAATGTTCGTGAAAAATCCAGTGAAATGGGCAAAATCTGCCAATTTTTATCAGAAAAATGTATAGAGGTATCTAAATGCCCCTAAACTTTAATTAGCAGGAGTTTATCTCGAAACTTTTCATTTGTCACTGCTCTGAAGGAGTGAGGGTCCAATTAGCACCCTCTGCAGGCACTTCCTGAGTTTGCCAATGTTTTTGCTACCATTTCAGCACATAGGATACGCCGTTGCGTCAGCAGAAGTGTTGCTGATGAATCTGAGAGAATTTCGACCTGTGGGATCTGTTTTTGCCTAATCGTCCAATCGAAGGCGAACCCCATTTTGATGTCACCGCAACAAAAAACGACTGGACGTCGAAATTGACCAAATTTCGACAATATATCTAGATGCATCACATTTCTGTTGGGGGAAAAAATGAATTAGGGCTGAGTTTAGGGCTGAATTTTACACTTTTGGTGATTGAGTCACCAAAGTTGTGGATGAACAAAATAAATCACCCACACATCCCTGAACACAGCAAATCATAATTTCAATTTGCATTTTCTCTAAACTTTGTTTTTGCACTACAAACTTCAAACCGTCGTAGCCCCGGTTTGGTTTGACATTTCAGGACTTACTCGTTCCGAGCTGTCGGCGGAACATCTCTCTGTTCTCTTGTGTCGGGAATCAGACGTTGAATTTTTGTGAACTAAGGTCCCTTATTCACTGGATGGTCAAAATAAATTTAAATTGCCGCCATTTTATCCCAGCATTGAGATGTAGATGATTTTGCAATAAAAGTGAGGATAGATCTTTTCAGAAAGTTCAAGTTAGGTAAGGCTGCGTTAGATTTCAGACTCGATCAGGATAGGGACCAGTCGCGATTCTTGAAAGTTATCAACATTTTTCTTTCCTCATTTAAATTTATGTTACACAATCGACCCTAGGGGAGGCCGCCTGTCCCACTAAGAATCGATACATTCAATGGATTTAAATGGAATATTAACAGCATTGCCAAATTGCTAGAATCGCCACTGGTAGGAGCCGATGAGTTGACAGAAAAAAAGAATTCCCTCAGAACGTTTCAAGTTAGCAACAATGTTTTTTCTCCATTTAAATGTATATTACACAATAATCGATTCTAGGTGAGGTTGCCTATCTCATCAAGAATCGATACATCCAATGGATTCATATGGAATATGAACAGTGTTGCCAAATCGCCACCGGTAGAAACCGATTATTTGATGGGGAAAAAATGCCTTCAAATCACAACATTTTCCCAGCGCTCGCTGGAGCATTCTGCTTGACATTCAGCGACTTGGTAAATTGGCATTCCAGAAATTCGGCAACACTGTGGATATTCCGTAGAAACCCATTGAATGTATCGAATCTTGGTAAGACAGGTATCCTCACCTAGAATCGATTGTGTAAAATCGCCAGTGGTAGGAACCGATGAATTGATGCGGGAAAAAAATTCCCTCAAATCTCAACATTTTCCGAGCGCTCGCTGTAGGATTCTGCTTGACATTCAGCGACCGTGAGCGAGAATAGGAGAGCCTCCATGGACGCGAATTGCGGTGGGGTCGAGTGGAGGGGGTGAGGAAAGTGCCGGCGGAGGAAAGCTCAGCGATAGAGAAGGAGCCGGCAGGGGTTGGGGGTAGGGGGGTCAGTAGGGTAGGAAAGGGTGAGTCAGCGGGGAAGGGCGGGCGGCGCGGGGGAGGCGACAGGTTGTGCGTTAGTGGTGACCTAGATAGGCCGTCAAGGATCGATAGAACATAGGAGGCATGAGCGGATCCCGGGCCCCCTGCTTTGCACCCCCTCCCCCTCCTCCTCCCCCTCCGTCGCGCCGGTCCAACGGCGTCGGCGAAAAACCGCCACGTCGATTTTCGCGCAAAACGAGCTCTAACTTTGAGGGGAGAATTCGCAATGAAAACAGAGACGGTATAGTATCGAGGCCTCGCAGCTTAAAAGCAAAACTGAAGGTGATATTCATGATGGCATCTAGGTACCAACAGAATTACACATCCCTGATTGGTTCAATCGAAGAAGATGCAGCGAGTTGGCAACTCGCGGCAGGGCCGGATTAAGGGGGTGGCCGCATGGGCTGCAGCCCATGGCGGCAAATCAAGGGGCGGCAAATTTTGCATTAAAAAAAAAAAAAAAAAAAAAAAAAAAAAAAATCGGATTTTGACAAAAAATTACAAACGAAAAAAGGCGACAAAATCTCTCATTTCCTGAGAGTATAATAATTTCTAATTTTGTCGTCTTTCGGTGATACAAGAGATTGCACCTTTAATTAGTCGAGTTGAGAGAGAATCCAAACACGCAATTTGGCCTGGAACGGCGCGACTTAGAGAGAAATGATGACAAGGACTTGAGATGAAAAGGAGAAGCCCTCGGCGCGGCGGTCGGCGTGTAAAACAATAAAACATATTAGCGCCTACAAGACTGCACGAATACTTCACGCATGGCATCAAACACAGTGCGGTCACTGCGGTCAGCGTGAAACGGGTAGCGCCTACAAGAATGCATGAATACTTCACGCATTGCGCCAAACACAGTGCAGTCTGCGCGGCCCGGCGGCGGAAGTTAAAATCATTAAACTACATTTATGTTTGTTCTTTTATAATTTGTTCGTTCATTTCTTATGAGTGGAAGGCCTTGTCCAAACAGAGATAGGTTTATGGAACTTAACTTTCGCGCAAAGTTCCGTGAACTTTTGCTAGTAGTGTTAGCAGGCTTTCCCAAAAAATGTGTCCACCACGAGTAAACGCATCTCATGCACCCCCCCCCCTCCGCTGGCAAGAGCTTTGGTGGTTTTTATTGATATTTCAAAACGAATGAGAAGATGGCGGCAAAATACAGGCGGCCCATGGGCGGCAAGTAGGTAAATCCGGCCCTGTTCGCTTGGTATTCGATTAGCATGCTTTTTGGCGTGTTCCTCGGTAAATGATGTAGCATCTAACGTAGCCTTTTCAGCATGGAGTACATAAAGTCATACTGTAGATGGGAGAGCTGGCGCCACGTCCTGGTCGACGAGTTCCAAGTTCGGTGTGCGCCGAACTTCGGTCTCTTTTTCGATACATTTTCGATCCAAAATGGCGATGTAGAATACTTTTTAATACCTATCCTCTTTGTTTACATCGGATGGCCGGGTTCCCGTGTATCGAAAACAATCGATTATGTATCAAAAAAGTGACACAGCAGTCTCGGAATTCGGGACCTGGAAAATGCTTAAAAGTGGCGCCAACGCTCCCGTTTGGGTATAATATGACTCTATATACTCTATGCTAAAAAGGAATGTTAGATGTTACATCAATTACGGAGGACTGCGAATCGGTTGTTATTCGAAAACCTGGCATCCCACTGCATATGCTTCGATTGAACCAATCGGGAATGTGTGATTCTGTTGGTATCTAGATACCATCAAAAATATCACCCTCAGTTTTTTCGCAAAGCAGCAAACTTGTATTGGAAAACACGAATATAGTTATCTATTTGAAAAACTTAAACGAATAGACCGTGCGTAAATCTATTATCGGATTCCGCCTTCAATTCTGCCGCGGCAACTAACATCCCTGGTAAAAATTGGCAGTAGAATATGTGTTCCAAAATACCATAGACCTACAGGCGGCTGTAAGATTTCCAATAGCTTCTACAGCCGGCTACACAATTTCTTATAGCCGTTTATAGCCGATGGTGATTAAGCAACAGCCAGGCGATAAAGTGTATTCTAAACGTTAATTACGGATGCTAGGAATTAGTGAGTTTTTGGAATACTGCTCTCTTTTTGGGCCGTAGTATCTTGATTTATTTTGCGAGGAAAGCTCCGTACTTTTGATGGATGCCTGTCATTACTAATATATTAGAGCGCCTTCAATTTCGTGCAATACCTCTGTTGTGAAATAGTTGCTTCAAGCGCAGTGGCACGCTGCGGAGCGGCAGGCGGGCAGCCAGCGCGAAACGCGCATTGGCGCCTACAAACCTAACAGGGATACTTCACGCGTTGCGCAATGCGTGAAGTATCCCTGTTAGGTTTGTAGGCGCCAGTGCGTCGCCGCTCCGCTTTGAGTTAGGCTCTAATATTTAATCTGGCGGAGTCAGCGTTATTCAACTCATGATTTTGAAATGTTTGCACATCCTGTATGAATTATTCTCATTTTAATTGATAAACAAAAATATGTATTAAAGGAAAATATAATGTGTGTTTTGTAAATATTAAGGTGGTTCCGTATCAAACTTAATGATTTCCAAAGCACACGAATTTCTACACAATTTCTTATAGCCTTTTATAATCGATGGCGAAAAAGCAACAGCCAGGCGATAAAGTGTAAAGCCCGGCGATAGGAACTATAGCTTGGCTGCATAATTTTTTATCACTTCGTATAGCCCGGCCGTATGATTTTCTCCGCATTCTACTTCTACAGCCAGCTATATGATTTTCTGTAGCCTTCTTTAGCCGGCTATAGGAATTCCTATGGTATTTTGAAACGCAGCTCTTATCGCCAATTTTTACTAGGATCGAGCGAGAATGGTATTCTAATCTCAAAATACGTTTACATAACTTCATGAACTCAATTGAACCGATACAAGATGTTGCTAGCCTAATGGTAATGGTGGGTATCGACCATAGGGATTCGACCTCAGTTTTCATGTGTATAGGCAACGAACATACCAAAGAGCACGGATACTTATCTATTCGAAAAACAAATATTAATTTCGCTCTATAACATTGATAATTCAAAAGACCACGCGTAAACATCCCATCCCCATTGCTACCTTCCCTTCACCCACGTAGTTTTTTCTCGGCTCTTTTTTTTTTATCAGTGCTTATGTTCGGAAGGCATGGATTCGATCGATATGAATCGATCAAATAATGAAACATGAATCGATGGACACCGATTCGATCGACAACCGTGGATCGATCGACAAATCCGTAAGTCAATCGACAAACCCGTGAATCGATCAACAAACATGTGAGTCGACCGAATCGGTGTCTGTGGAATCACGTTGATCGAGTCACGTTTTTGTTTTGCGATCGATTCATGTCGATCGAATGGACACTGGGGTTGTTTGAACGAATTGTCGATAGAAACGGGGTCGAGCGATTCACGTTTTCATTTTTTGATCGATTTGTGTCAATCGAATCTATACTCTCCATTTTATTCGTCAGTGTAGTTTTGAGTCTATTTGTCTTTTCGCACGATTATAAATGCGTTTGTAGGTTCCGAACAAATGGACATGATGAGAAAGAGCCTCCATTGAATGCGTTGATTGATTCTGCCGTGCTAAGAAAGAACGCCGTAAGAACATTCGAGAGTTGCCAAATTTCCTTCTATAAAATGTTTATTTTTAAGGAATGTTATGAATATTTTCCCTTGAAATTTTCAGGAACTTTAGTTAATATTGCGAACAAAATTATCTGAAAAAGCAGTGGAAAAATATTCATAAGTTAACCAGAAAATGTGTGTTTTATTGAAGGAAATGACAACGCCTGAAGGCTCATACGGCGTTCTTCCATAGCACGGCATGATTGCATGCACGCGTAATCAATTTCATTTTTTTTCCTACAGGGGTCTGAGGATGCTCCAAAAAGTCCGTAAGGCATTGTAAATGCATTGCCTGTAACTTCATTAGACATTTTTTTGAGCTGCCCCTCGCCCAGATTATCTCTTCGTCACTTTTCACATATTCCCGTCAAAAATTGAATTTTTTAAGTCAGTTTTTCCATTTCGAAATGAATTTATGTGCCTTTGTCTGGGAGGTGACGAAACAGGGTGGCAACATTTCATGACAAATAAAATCTTAAAATTTTACGTGAACTATTTCATGAAAGTTCAGGAATGTATGAAATATATTGAAAAATACCGGTTCCTTTTCATGTTTCGCAAAATGTAAAAATTGTGACTTTCTTCAATTTTAATGTGTTTGACTGCGGTTGCATACTCTAGTCCCTGAAAAATATGAAATATTTCACAGCCTCGTGAAATTTCATGATATATTTCACTGTTTCCAATCTTTCATTTATTTCTTACGTTTCATGACATCCGACAAATTAATCATTAAGATCCATTTTTGTTATTCTCTGGTCGTTGGACGTTCACATGGATTGCACTTTGCAAGAAGGAACCACTAGCATTGCAATGTTGCTAAGATTGTGCAACTTCTTTTGTCTTGGAGGAAAAATTCGATTATCCATTAATAGTTTCTATTTTACTCGCTAAAAACTGTAAATTTAAGACAAAAATTACCATCTAAATTTCATAGTTTTTCACGATAGTTTTTCCGCAACTGCATCGCAAAAGATGAAGTTTCACAATCTTAGCATCATTGCAATGCTAGTGGTTCCTTTTTGCAAAATGCAATCCACATGGTCTGCACTGGAAAAAAAAACACATTGGATCTAGAGTCCAGACTCTTGAAAACATTGACAAGAAAAAATACTCTTGATTCAATCAGATTTTTGCTTAAATCAAAAGGAAATCCGCTCAAATTAAGAGACTTGGTTCTTGATTTAAACAAAATTCCGATTGAATCAAGAGTTTTTCTTTTTCGATGTTTTTAAGAGTCTGGACTCTTGATCCAATGTGCTTTCTTTCAGTGCGGTCATTACATTAATTAATCGAAATTTAAAAGGCCCCCCACCATTGGTCAAACATTTTAATGCGAGACTCAATACCAAAATCTGCGCAATCCCCAAGAGAGCCCGTTTCGAAACCCTACCCCGAGGTCCCGAAAAAAGGCGAGGGAAGCTTTTAGCGATTAGTCCGAGCGAATAAAATTTTTCCGATTCATTGCCTAATCCAAACAATCCCGACCACGTTTCGTCTCCCTCCGAGAGTCTTTTTCTGCGAAATGGCGAAACTTTCCGTCCCGACGTTCGGACCCGGGGGGAGGGGGGGGGGGGGGTGAGACTCCTCGATTAAATCCGAGGGAAGGGAGCACAATCGGTCGCTCCCCACTTTGCTCTTCGACGTGGGTATCGGCACTCCAGACGGGTCGTGACGCAATATTTTCCCGCTGAGAATTTTCGGGGCGACGACCTCGTCAGGAATCACTCACGTCTGCGGGAAATGCGGGTAGGCTTTTCCCCTCAGAAACGAACGTATCCGTGCTAAAAGGGACTAAGTGCGTAGGGCTTGCGTGAGATATAGTTCCTTTCGGCATAAACACGTCCAAATGTAGACATTACGTGGAAGCTTACGCAGAAAAAAATGTGTGCACTCACGCTTCATGAAGTATGGGTCGGAGCAACGTGCAGACTAAAAAAATTGATGCCGGCCTAAGAATAGAGATAGAGGCCATTTTAGGGTGGACAACTGTTACATATGAGGAGTATGGTGGTAACGAGGAGTAACGCGGATAGGCTTTCCCCCTCAGAAATTTAGAAATGGAGTTGTTGCATGTGTGAGGAATTTGCGATTTGACCATAGATCCTTATGTAAAAGTTCGCGATATACACGATGGTGCCACTGGTTTCCTCTGAAATCAACTCCCAAGCTCAAAAAAAGCTCTCAAGTTGAGGCCAAAATGGAGGGGATATCCCACGCTATCCTGAGAGTCCACCTCTACATCAAGACGAACTATCCATGCAAAGATAGGGAGCAAATACATTGACAGGGCTGCCACTTTATTTGGGGACTCTAAAATTGAAAACACGGCAACTCTGTCAATTTATTTGCTCCCTATCTTTGCATGGAGAGTTTGTTTTGATGTAGAGGTGGACTCTCAGGATAGCGTGGGATATCCCCACCATTTTGGCCTCAACTTGAGAGCTTTTTTTGAGCTTGGGAGTTGATTTCAGAGAAAACCAGTGGCACCATCGTGTTTCTCGCGAGCTTTTACACAAGAATCAATAGTCAAATAGCCAATTCCTCGCGGATGCAACATCTTCATTACGTGGAAGTTTACACTGGAAAAAATTTATCCTCTCACGGTGGAGTGGGTCACTCTCCGCCTCTGAAGTGGATTGCATTTTACAAAACGGAACCAAGAGGATTCCAATGTCGCTAAGATTGTGCAAGTATTTTTATCCTGCAAATAGAAACTGATAATCTAAACACGTTTTACCTTTCTCCCGATAAACTATGAATTCAAGACAAAAATTACGTACGTACATTTAAGTTTTTGCATGATTTCAGGGATTTTTGCAGAGATTCTAAGTTTCACAATCCTCGCAACAATGGAATGCTCTTGGTTCTTTCATGCAAAATGCAATCCAAGTATCAGCCACATATTGACCGTAAAAAAAATTGATGCCGACCTAAGTATAGAGATTGAGTTCATTTTAGTATGGACAAATTACATATACGAGGAGTATAGACTCTGAGTCCATACCATAAGAACCCAGCGTTACTCACACAACATATTTACGGTACATCTCTGTCGTGAAAGCCAGACCGTATGTACGAGTAGTTCATACCCTAAATTTTCCAAGCACCGTGGACTCTCACCGCACATAACCATTTGTATTTGGATTCATTTTGAGCAGGCTTCCGTGACGCAGATTCTCCATCGGTTTCTGCGGAAAAATTATGTTCGTACTTTTTTTACAGCACAAAATACTTCTGAATTGCTACATTCAACACATCTGGAAGATTTTCGAAATTTTAAATCCATTTGGACGTATTTTGAGGCCTACGAAAATTTTAGAAAATACTACCTGAATGAACACGGTGTTTTCATTTAATGACTCTCAACGAAGTCATCCTCAACGAAGGTTTCCTTCCACCATCCAGAATTTCTGGGGAGGGGGGCAGATGATACTATTTTCAATTCTAGGGGGGTCAGGCCCCCTCTGGACCCCCCCCCCCCCTCTTCGTAAGCCCATGCTCATCTCGAAAATTTTTGATGCGATCGTCGTTTCATAGAAAATCGAACGTTGAAGCTGCAGCATCCCTGAAAGGAATTCGATTCTGTTCTTACAATGGCGAGCGTTTGTAGCCATGGATATTTTCCAGACGTGGCTGTAAACGCTCCAATCCAAACGTGGCAATTCGCCCTTCTTCAGCGCCAAAGTGACGTAGCGTGGAGTACTGCCGTGCTAAGAAAAAACGCCGTATGAGCCTTAAGATGTTGCCAAGTTTCTTCCGATAAAAACCGAATTTGCTGGGAAAATTTACGAATATTATTTTCAAAAATTTTCAGATAATTTTTTACGCAATTTAATCTAAATTATCTGAGTATTTTAAGGAAAACTATGCACGAATGATGACAAAAATACTTGTTTTATCAAGGGAAATTTGGCTACACTCGAATGTTCATACGGCGTTCTTCCTTAGCACGACAGTGTTGTGGAGTAGGTTGTCGAATCCGAGACTTGGAACGATGACGAGTAAAAATTTCGCGGGGCATCTCCAAGGTGAACATCTACAAGTATCAATAATCGGTGCTGTCGTGTGAAGCTCTCGAGATAGCTCGTGTTCCCTGTTCCTGCTGCTGTTGTTGTTGTTTGTTGTTGCGGTTTGATAAGCGAACCGCTTTGCAACGCATGCCGGCTTGTTTCCGCTCTGCTGCTTGTCATCAATCGTACCTGGCATTTTCTCTGTCGCAGAAAAAAAACCCACGAGTAGTGAATAGGCACATGAGACTAAATCTAGGAAAAATTGGACTACATTTTGCAATTAGGTACTATAAATTCCGGCCCGGTTTAAAAGCAACGTATGTGCCATTAGTTTCCCTATGCACATAAGTGTTTTTTCAGATGAGCCAGAATTCTTAGCTCCAAATTGCAAAATGCAGTCCAATTGGCACGTGGATGGAAGAAAATAGCAAAAGCAGTGGACTACAAGCACAAGACGGGTAAGCAGTGCCGATTTATGAATTGCTTTCCTAGGCCTGAATACAGAATTACATACAGGAAACTTCAAAAATCAACTCATTTGGGAGAAATTAACGTTCCTATTTTTCATTATTGATAATACGTACTTCAAACTTCCCGCCCACAAAATAATCGTAGTCAAATCAGCATTGAAAACAACATTTACGTTAGGCAATTAGGAGCTTGGTTTCGCATATATTTTCTCCCTTCTTCAATCTAACTTGCCAAGAAAAGTCAACCTACAGGAAAATCCTCTCATTTTAATACACACCGAAAATGGTTTAGTGCTCAATTTATTCATGCATATGTTGCACATGGTGGTTTTTTTGCGAGAGAAAAAAGTGAATCGACGTACGCAAAAACGCTATTTTCTCATTTAAAAGTTGACTCTGGAAACGTTGAATTTTTTCAGTGTTTCACGTGCAATTTGAATGAAAAAACTTGTGAATCATATGGGATCTAAACAGTACAAAAATACTTATCCCAGCTTTCAAAGAACTGCAAACTGGAAACATCTAGTTTTTTTGACATACTGTATTTTTTGAGCGATTTCTGAAAGCCCAGTTCAAGAACAGTACCATTAGACCTAAACATTCCAAAAGACAAAGCCAATATTATTATGTGTACAGATTTCTTGCAGGAATCAAAATGTATATATACTCTTATGTCTCCTAACTTTCTTTTTCATTTCGATGCACAAATTTAATAGTGTATCCTTAGATTTTTTTAGACCGATCGAAGATAGAATTGTTTTCCTCACGGGAAATGTGTCATCCAATAATGGACCACTATAGACAAGGTACGAATTTCAGCATCCCCTGGTAAAAATTGGCAGTTGAATCTGTGTTCCGAAATACCATAGACCTTCAGCCGGCTGCAAGATTTCCAATAGCTTCTATAGCCGGCTACACAATTTCTTATAGCTTTTTATAGCCGATGGCGATTAAGCAACAGCCAGGCGATAAATTGTACGCTAAACGTTACTAAATACGGATGCTAGGACTTAGTGAGTTTTTTGATTACTGCTCTCTTTTTGGGCCGTAGTATCTTGATTTATTTTGCGAGGAAAGCTCCGTACTTTTGATGGATGCCTGACATTCCCAATATACCAGAGCGCCTTCAGTTTCGTATGATACTGTGCAATACCTCTGGTGTGAAATAGTTGCTTCAAGCGCCGTGGCACGCTGCGGCGCGGCAGGCGGGCAGCCAGCGCGCCACTGAGAAAAAACTATGGCTTATAAACCTATTAGAGGTAAATATGGAACACCACTAATAGTAGTACCTCTACATATAATAATAGCACATATACCTTAGTTATGGTACGGGGTACCTTAATTAGGTACAGAGACCTTAGTATGGTTCACAGACCGAGAATCATTAGTTTATTTACGACTATTATAGGTGTTCCATATTTACCTCTAATAGGTTTATAAACCATAGTTTTTTCTCAGTGAACGCGCATTGGCGCCTACAAACCTAACGGGGATACTTCAAGCGTTGCGCAACGCGTGAAGTATTCCTGTTAGGTTTGTAGGCGCCAGTGCGTCGCCGCTCCGCTTTGTGTTAGGCTTTAATATTTAATCTGGCGGAGTCAGCGTTATTCAACTCATGATTTTGAAATGTTTGCGCATCCTGTATGGATTATTCTCATTTTAATTGATGAAAACAAATATGTATTAAAGGAAAATATAATGTGTGTTTTGTAAATATTAAGGTGGTTCCGTATCAAACTTAATGATTTCCAAAGCACACGAATTTCTACACAATATCGTTTAGCCTTTTATAATCAATGGCGAAAAAGCAACAGCCAGGCAAGAAAGTGTAAAGCTCGGCGATAGGAACTTTAGCCCGGCTGCATAATTTTGTATCGCTTCGTATAGCCCGGCCGTATGATTTTCTCCGCATTCTACAGCCAGCTATATGATTTTCTGTAGCCTTCTTTAGCCAGCTAGAAGAATTCCAATGGTATTTTGAAACGCAGCTCTTATCGCCAATTTTTACCAGGGTTCTGATACATGTTTCTTCACCAAAATTTCACGGAAAACACGATGAGTATAACAAAAATTATCGAAATCAACTCCTTCTGAAGATATTTAATGATTCTTGGTGCGTGAATTCAAACCACCCACTCATAAAAACTCAATGCTATACGTGATTCACATCGCGCGCTAAACGATATCATGAACGTCTCTGCGATAAAAAAATCTGGCAACCTCAATCTTGACGCTTTGGCTCATCTATAGCAAATTACTTATAGTTTGGAAAACATATGGTGGGAAATGTATATTGCTCGATTGAGAAGCTTGCTGAAACCGTTGTAGTGCGCGATTTGACTCACGTAGAGTTTTGAGTTTCTTGTGAGCGGGCAGTTCAAATTCCTCGTAACCAATGTGAACTAAAAATGTCAATATCTCCGTTAGGAGTTGGTTTCAGTAATTTTCGTTGCACAAATCATGATCTGCGTGAAATTTTGGTTAAGAAACATGTGTCAGAATGCTTACATTCGTACCTAAGTGTTCCAGTATCCCTAGTTCCACTAATATATAATAATATTTCCAAAATTTTTCTTTTGCAGTATTAGCGTTTTGCAAAATGTTCCGAAGGATCTGGGTATTTACTTGGAGATTTTAAAACCATCTTGTGGCAAAAAAGAAAAAAGAAAAAATAGAAGCCATCCAACGAGTAGCGGCCGCGCCGAAAGTCCCGAATGAAGGAACTTCCGACAGATCTGCATAATTTGCAGCAGTTGAATCCTATTGTGTAGTGCAGTATTAATCGTCATTCGTTTGTTTCATACACGAGGCTAAACGTAGGTACGTGTCTTGGAATGAGGTGTTTTGTTCGATACGCGGATTTGCTGGAGCGTTTAGTTTTCGGGCATCGATATCATTGAAACAACGCCTGCGCCTTTTCCTCTGAATTCATAAACGCCCTCTGCAGCTCCTCATTTTGGCTTGACATGACACCCATTATTCTCTATCTGTTTTGACGGAAGCGGCTTCTCTCTCATTGAAATTTTCAGGGAAGGAAGATCTTAGTCACATCGGCGACGACGAGAGCAGATGTGACGCACGGTGGATCGAGTCAATAGGAGAGGTCGGACGAAATTTGGAAACTTTAAAAGCTTATAACTCCGTTTATACACAATTTTGAGGTTCCAAAAGTGGTTCCATTGGTTTTCTCGTGAAATTATCTCATAAATGCACCCCTTAAAATTTGAAGTGAGACGAAATGAACCATAAAAAATGCAGCTTTTGTAAAAATTCCATGTCAGACCTCTCTGATTGATTCGACCCACTGTGCGGCGGCGCCGCAAGGTAAAGCTCTCACGTGGACACACTGCAGACTGCAGTTTGTTTTTTTAAGTTAAGCTCACTTAACGATTCCAGCTCCAATTGTACAATTTATCCTATCTTCAAAAAAATGTCGAAAAGTTATTTTACACGTGGATCACATTTTTCACTAAGGAACCACCAGTTTTGGCTCAACTGGAAAGGACCCATCTGTACAAGGAGAACTGATTGTGCATAAGTTATTTCTGAAATGAGCCAGAAAAAGTGGCTTCTAGCAGAAGATCAAGACCATTTGGACTTAATTTTGCAATTTGGATCTATTAATTCTAGCCCGGTATAAAAACGACGTATGTGCCATTAGTTTCCCTATGCACATAAGTGTTTTTCCAAAAGAGCCAGAATTTATAGCTCCAAATTGCAAAATGCAGTGCATTTGTATCAAATCGTCAGGATACTTTTGTTGAGAGAGAATGTACACTGGGACCCATGGATATGGCTCTAAAAATGATCAAGTGAGATGGCTTCGACGCTGAATAGAAGGGAATTTTTTTAATGGCTATCATCTCTTGCGCTTGTTGCTATTTTTGGTTGGTTCAAGGGTCTAGGTTGAGAATATTTTCGTGAAATATATTAGTGCAGAAAAAAATAATCATAAAAGTAAGGAATAAAGTCTAACTACAGAATTTCAGTAACTTTGACAATAATGCTAGCGAATAAAATCGCAATTTCGCGAATAAAATCATATGCATGCATGCAACTTCAGCCAATCTTATGGGTCCCAGTCAGCTCCACACGGCCTAAAATGGCTCAGTCAATCAAAAATGAATTCTCCTGAAGGTGATGCTTCAAGCTCCCTGACATGGTCGAACTGGCATGCGATATATCGCATCGATTAAATAAAAAATCTTGGCAGCTTTTGAATGTTTAGCCAAACGACGGACGAGAGCCCCTGCGAACGAGCCTGAAGAATCATTCTGAAGGAAAAAATTGGTAAAATTTAGAGAAAAGGAAGCAGAATCTTTTTTGGAAAAAAACATCGCATTCGCTACATACATCGATAAAAGTATCGAATGCTAGGTTCATTTCCAAACAGGATTCTGTTTTGATTTCTCTCAATTATCCTAATGTCTTGGTTTAGAATGATTCTTTAGGCTCATGTGCAGGGACTATTGTAGCTAGACATTTCACCCAATTATTTTTAGGTACCCGATGCTTAGTTTGGCCAACAAATGCAATCCAAGTTAAAACTTTGACTGTGTTGCCCACGTAGCCTTTTAAACACCACTACAAATATAAGACAAACGGAACCATCACAAAATGGAAATAGAGTTCGAGAAATGACTCGTCTTGATGACGGCGCAGAGATACAAATATTCGTGCTTGATGTATGTCCGTGTTGTATCTGCAAACTTGAAGGCGCGATGCGTGAGCTCGCAATGCTCGGCTCTATGCTATCAGTGTCGCTTTAATTCGCGAGAAAAGGTAAAAAAAAAGGCCTGATTATACCGTTCATACCTTCGGGCTGTTTTGCTAACGTAGCCTTTGAGGAAGTGCTACTACAAATAAGACGAACGGAACCAACACAACGTGAAAATAGAGCAAGGGAAAGGTAGCGCGTTGATGACGGCGCAAGGATACAACTATTCGTGCTTGATGGATGTCCGTGTTGTATCTGCGAAATTGAAGGCGCTTGGGCGTGAGGCGTGAGCTCGCGATGCTCCGCTCTTGGCTGCCAATGAACTGTCGCTCTGGTTCAGGAGGAAAGTTGGGGAAAAAACCACACCCAAAAACCTATTTCCTATCTTTGGATGTGTTGTTAGGGGACTTTTTTTCTTTCTTTCTATTTAATGTCTTATTCTTTTTGCAAGTTGTATTTGTAGACCGACATCGAAAGTTCGGATGCACCGACCCCATAAAACCTGCGGGGCACGTGTTTTCAGCGATCCTTGGGTCAGTTTGACTCGGCTTGTGCATCTATGGGTCAAATTTCATTATTTGGCGAAATCTCAGCACCTATATTACTGCTTGTAACTGGACTAAGTAAACTATTGGTTCAAAAAACATTGCACAAAAAAACTATCGAACAAACCTGAAAATGGACCGCAAAAACTTTCGACCGAGCAAAATTGAGTAAAGAGTCTGGCCACCGGGGCTATCGTCCTTAATTAGGCTAAAAATTCAAAATCTGCCGAGATTTTTATAAAAGTAGAATCCTGTTTTGAAGGAAACCTCGCATTCGATACAGTTATCGATGTCTGTATCGAATGCGATGTTTTTTTCCAAACAAGATTCTGCTTCCATTTCTCTGAATTTCACCACACTGGTAAAAAAAGTAGCTTGGAGTCCAGACTCTTGCAAACAATGAAAAGAAAAAATATTCTTGATTCAATCGGATTTTTGATTGAAGCAAAAGGATATCCGCTTAAATTAAGAGGCTTGGTTCTTGATTTAAGCAAAAATCCGATTGAATCAAGAGTATTTTGCCTTGTCAATGTTTTTAAGAGTCTGGACTCTAGATCCAGGCTACTTTTTTTTCCAGTGCAATTTTTTTCGTTCAACATGATTCTGTAGGCTTATGCGCAGGGGCTATCGTCCTTTTGCTCGCCAAAAATTCAAAATCTGCCGAGATTTCTGATTTTAACGATGCGACACATCGCATGCCAGTTCGACTACGTCAGACGGCCTGACGAATCACCTTTACAGAGAAGAGTCATGACAACAAGCGTGGTGAAGTGAGGCAGAAGACCGGCCGGTGCCTCACGGCCGGCGCTGGGAGGGAAGGTCTTGCCGGTCGTGGCGGGCCGATCCATCCGAGCCGGCCAGGAGAGGTCATCGGGCACCGGCACCGGCCGGCGCGGCGCGGAACGACCGTCCATCGGACTCGGGGGCCCTTCTACTCGCCCTCGGACATTTTGGCAGACCGAGTCCGCAATGACTCAGTCGTCGGTCGGCACTCGGCCACGCTTCTCTGGCGGTCGTGACCACACCATCAAGACCAAGGTCACATTAACGGCCAAGTATTCTGCCCACCGAGACCCCGTCCAAGCCGCGCCGTTCATCCAAAACCCCCCGAAAACTCACCTTTCACCGCCTCATAATCTGAATGGCCAAAAGCCCTGGATAGACGATCAAATTCCCGAACCAATTATTACCATCAAAGTTTCGGGAGTCATCAGTCTTAAACTCATTAATTTGCTTAATCTTTAAATGAAAACTTGGCAGAAATTTTTCCTGAGGCAGGAAATGATGAATGGTGGCACTCCATTCTGATCTTATGCCGCAATCACACGCTGAATTTAGCAACTGAATGTGGAAGTCAACAGTCATCGCCCAACGGTTGAAATTTAGCAAATTCGAGTTATTTTCATGCAGATGTGTATCAAATCTACTCGAATAGTTCAAAAAAATTCAAAATTGGTCCGATGGTTGCTGAGAATCGTTGCTGAATTTTGCGCGTGTTCAGGCATCGGGCCGATGACTTCCACATTCAACCCACATTCAGCGTGTGATTGCGGCATTACTTTGAACAAAATAGTGCGTCCCGTCAAAATTTGATGGTAGATGGTCACCATCAGTCACTATCAGCATGTCTACTTTGATCGGAATTGGTTCGGAATTTGATCGTCTATCCAGGGCTAAAGAGAGGAAGGTATGGCATAGCCAGCACTTGGAACTTTTCGATGGGGAAGACATAGAAGATTACTCCATCAAGGAAAGTCTAAGGAGCACTCTCCCGGCGGGCTGATTATTCCGATTCATAGACAAGGCAATAGATAAAGACGATGAAAAGAAAATGACAATCTCACTGGTAGAAACTGGTGGTTGCAATGGTAGGTGGATGAAATGTCGACGAAAATACTTAGAATCTACCTTTAAAAATCGTGTTATCATACAGTTCTACCAACGGTCAGTTCTATCATACGGTTCGTACCAATTGGACGTATTTCTCCCGAACGGAAGTATGTGCATTATGACGTGAGCCCTGTTATGCATATATTCTCATGGGTTTCAGGGCTCATGTCTCAATGCACATAGCTCCGTTTGACAGAAATACGTCCAATTGCAGAAATATTGATTATATGGTGTACGTAGCCTTATGGCGAATCCATCTCTGCTTTTCATGTCGCCTCTATATTTCCGCCTTTGGATGCAAGAATATCCACTGACACCCACACGAAACCTCGATACGCACCATGCAAATCAAAAAGTAGATGGCTCGATTTGGCTCAAGTTGAGGAGTCAAGCTACTGCCCGCAGCTCAGGTTTTGCCCATCAAAATGGTTGCGGATCTCAACAATTAGCGAACAAATTAGAGAGACACTGAAGACCGAGCAGATAGAACACACACTTCCGCTAACGGTCCCACCCGGGTTTATGGTTGTCAGTTGCGGCTGATGAATCGAGCAACAGGAATAGCAAGCAGAAACGAAATCTCCTTGCGACCTCCTAGTCCCACCATCTATTCAAGCGCTATATCGGTCATTTATTCCTGTCTAAAAGTTTACGGGCACTTAGTAATTCTCTTCTCAACTAACTACGCCTACATTTTTAAAAAACTGAGTAAAATTCGGTACATATTTTACTGAGCGTCTACGTCCACCATTGATGGATCCAGCAAATTGGCAGCATTGTTTTTCTCCATTTAAACCTATGGAAATGTATCGGTTCACCAAGTGCTCTGACAAGAATCGATTATTTAACATAGGTTAAATGGAGGATATTCGGTGTTGCCCAATTTTTGGATCCACTGCTGACGTCCACGTATCAAGTCTATGTAGCGCCTTCCCAAAGGGCCCGAGTGAAATGAATGCGAAGCAGAATCTAGGTACTCTTTTTACGGAGTGACTTTACAGCGCTTTCACGGAGCGGAGTCTACTGTTCGTGGAGAGTGCCGTAAGCTCTCATGCAGCGAATTTCAGCCCGTATTTAAATCACCCGAGTTCAGGGTCACAATGCTGAGGGCCCGGGGCCCGGGATGCTAGGGAAATAGGGCCCGCACATTGCGGGCTGTATACTTCGTAAATTGAAGGCAGTTCACGCTCCATGCTCCCAGCCACATTATCTATTGCCAAAGACTGGGCATTTTCATTTTTTACAAGACGACGTTTGTGCGGATTCCGTTGAAAATTATACGGAATTTGCTCCGTACTATGCAAAAAATGTACTGAAATCTGAAAAAAATCCGTAGAACCGCTTTCATGTAAAAAATGAAATTGCCGAGTTAAATTTGGCAATAGCTGACGTGGTTTGGTTCCTTTCTGCTGAACGCGGTCCAAATGGTCCAACGTAGATGGGCTTTCTTTGGCATTTTCCCTCCAGAAATCTTTCGAAATTTCACCGTCCACCGATCTGTGCCGAAAAACCGGCGCTCCGAACCAGAAGTCCTTGCCTGGATTCCGGCCAATCCAGACGCAACGGAACTCCGCCCGGGATCCAGGGGGGGGGGGGGGTGGGGGGGAGCGTCCTTGCAACCAGGAAGAAATCTGATCTTTCATTTAACCCGTGATGTCAGCCGCGAAACGGGGCGCGCGGCCCCTTTTGTGCGACAGCGATGAGATGTGAAATTGTCACAATGATCCAGCCATTGTTCCCCGCGTACGCAACCGCAGCCGTGTTGCGATTGATAGTCGGCGACGTTGCCGATTTTGGCGGGAAAATGCAATTTTGGATGTCCGAGGGCGGGAAGCCGCTTGGGGATTCGGCGTCTGCGCGTCACACTCTCGCATCTGCAAATAGGTTTTATGTTTACTTTGGCATTGACGAAACGACCCGAGCCCGACCCGGCCCGACGGATAGTGCATCCGCGGATACAGCGTTTCAGCGTTTGGCCGTTTCCATAGGAAAAAGGAGCGGGAAAATGTAAACACACGCGGCCACGGCGTGCGATACTCAAGTTTAAACTCGTCTTGTGCCTCGCCTCGGAGACCGGAGTTAAAACGAGATCGCCTGACCAACCGAATGCCTCAGTTCCATCGAAAAACGGGTGCACAATATACTGCCTTGCCAAGGAAAAACGCCGTATGAGCCCTCAGACGTTGCCAAGTTTCCTCCGATAAAAACCGAAATTACTGGAAAAATTCTGAAAATTATTTTCCAGAATCTTCAGACCATTTTGTACGCAATTTAATCTAAAATATCTGAAAATTTCACAGAAAAATGTGCATATATGTTGTCAAAAATACATATTTTATCAAGGGAAATTTGGCAACTCTTGAATGTTCATACGGCGTTCTTCCTTAGCACGGCAGTATAGTACCTACATAACGAAAAGGGCTCAGGACGTTGCAGCCGTTAGGGTAGGTTAGGTAAGATTAGGTTAGATTAGGTTAGATTAGGTTAGGTTGTTTAGATTAGGTTAAGTAGGTTAGGTTAGGTTAGGTTAGATTAGGGAGGTTAGATGAGGGTGGATGCATCTTAGGGGGATGCAAAGTCACGCACACTCAGGAAAGTATGGACACGGTGTCATGACTGTCAGGACCATATGACTCATATGGAACCAGAGCTAAGTGACCCTTCAGGCCTTCACTGGTATCTTGGCAATGTTGGAAGCTTTTACTTTCGGGACTTATACATTCAACTGTTCTGCCGTGCTAAGATAAAAAGGCCGTATGAACCTTCAGACGTTGCCAAATTTCCTTTGATAAAACGCGAATTTCCTGTTAAACTTATGAATATTTTCCTCCCAATTTCTCATATAATTTTGTTCGCAATTTCACCTAAAGATTCTGAAAGGAAAAATATTGATAACTTTCCTCTGAAATAAACATTTTATCGAAGGAAATTTGGCAACTCTCGAATGTTCATACGGCGCTCTTCCTTAGCACGGCAGTGTTGACCTATCTACTTGGTCGATGGTTAACAACGTGTTGGGAGTTTTGTTTCACATACAAATTACAGTTTGGGAAACTTGTTTGGCTCATGACGCCACTCGAAGCTCATCATCCACCTAGTAGGTAGGTCAACTGCCGATAGAAGGATGATGACTGGTGCCCCCTTATATTTGCCCATAAGGGAATGTTGAGTCCCCGAAAGTAAGTGCTTCCCTCTGTCGCCAAGGGGCCAGTGGAGGGTCTTTTGTCTCTACATGGAACTCTTAGGAACCAAAAAAAATGGTGGCCACCCTATGTGGGAGAAGGAGGGAGCAGGGGAGAACGGGTTGTTGACAATCGTTAACGTTAGTCACCTGCTGCACTGGTTACTAACTTTCAGTGGCGTGGCGTGCTTCGCGATATATCGGCTGATTTGCCGTTCAAACCTATGGGAAAGGATCGAAAGACAGGGGGTTCGCAGCGAACACCTTAATAATCGAGACTTTACCATAGGTTTAAATGGCATAACAATCGATATATCGCAAAGCACGCATCGCCACTGCTAACTTTGTCATAGTAGAGCTTCAAGTTGAAACATATTTTTCAAATGTAATGAGTTTTAGACTAAGCTGGCCACCAAACGGCACGGTATTGAGAGCTCACGTTTCGCCTCATCGCGCCTTCAATTTTTCAGATACAGCACGGACGTCCATCAAGTACGAATAATCGCATCTCCGCGCCGTCGAAAACGCGGATCCTTTCCCTCGTTCTATTTCCATATTGTGTTGGTTTTCGTTTGGATTACTCGTAGCGTCGCTTCAAGCACTACGTGAGTAACACAGCCAAAGATACGAGAGATGCAATTACACCTCATTTTGTATTGTTCCCCCCGAATCTATGTGACATCTTATCAGCGAGGCAATGCGAGTTCACGACTCGCGCCATCGCGCCTTCAATTGTGCAGCTGCAACACGCACATCCATCAAGTACGAATAGTTGTATGTCTGCGCCGTCATCGTCGCGCGTATTTCCCTCGCTCTATTTTCATTCTGTGTTGGTTCCGTTGGGCTTATTTGTACTGATGCTTCAAGGGATGCATGAGTAACACAACCGAAGATAGGAATGACACAATTGAATTTCCCTCGTTCTATTTCCATATTGTGTTGGTTTTCGTTTGGATTATTCGTAGCGTCGCTTCAAGCACTACGTGAGTAACACAGCCAAAGATAGGAGAGATGTATTCGGGCCTTGTTTTTTAACTCCTCTCCCGCATCTCATTTCTCACTAGCAGCATAGAGCAGAGCATTGCGAGTTCACGACTCACGCCATCGCCCCTCACATTTTTCATAAAAAATTTGGACATCCATCTTGCGCGAATAGTGTTGTGTCGCGTTTAGACGTCCCTTATTTTTGAAATTTGAGATAAGTTAAGGCTTAGTTTGCCCGAGATATGCTATGGTATGTCCAAATCAATAGTCATATTGAAAAGTAAGTAATATGTTTAAAGATCTCCCAAGAGCTCTATAAAAGGTGCATACGTCTAAAAACCGAATCGTCCATCGCTTCTAAGGAAGTTACACATGGCGGATGAAGGAGGAAAAAGCGCCTGTATGTCATCAAAAAGGTGAACATTTTACAGAAAAGTGTTTCCGCTTCAGAAAGTAGGTCCTGGACCTTTGTTCACCACTATGATGCGTACGAGCACCTTCACTCCTACTCTCTCTTTTCCCGTTTATTTAAAACATTTTCCTCTCATATTCTCGGTCGAAATTTTTTTTTCTCTTCTTATTCTGCTATCTGTGAGAGGGGCGCATTTTCGGCAGGGGGCGTACCTGCCATTTGCAGATTGGCCTTATGGCCAGTCCGAGCCTGAGTGTTTTCAATGCACGCCTACATTGTTGTTCAGCTTTCGGCACAGATTTAAGCGAGACAAAAAGTTTGGCAACCCTGCTCTTGATGTGGACGGTGAGTTTGTGGGGCAAACACGAATTTCTTGCACGATTCCTTTTCCTCGCACGGCAAGAAAGGGAAAGGACTTTGTAAAAGCAGAGAGAAACAAACGGTGAAAATATGAAGGAGCGGGAGGAAAACTAGGGGCGGGGAGAATAAAAGGTGCGAAAGAGCGAATCGGATGAGATGAGGAGGACAACTTTGGAGACGAACAATCACAGAGAGGACGCGCAAGAGGGAGAGAAAGAAGGGGAGGAGAGAGGGAAAAGAAGGAGACGGAAAGTAGAAGAAAATAAAAATGACGATCAAGTTGAAAAGAAAGAGTATGGTCCGGGTATACCGTTGCATTTTCCTCAAGCTCACGCTCTGTGAATTCGGTGATGTAGGAAAAAACAGTCAGAAATCGATAAACGCATGGAAAATTTCCTTAACGGACAAATCTGGCAAACAAACGTCATTTTGGAATAAAATTAAAGCCAAAAAAAAAAAAGCGCATGTGCGAAGTGAGTACGATTTGTGGTATTCTGCCGTGCTAAGGAAGAACGCCGTATGAACATTCGAGAGTTGCCAAATTTCCTTCGATAAAATGTTTATTTCAGAGGAAAGTTATGAATATTTTTCCAATAAATTTTCAGAATCTTAGGTGAAATTGCGAACAAAATTATATGAGAAATTGGGAGGAAAATATTCATAAGTTTAACAGGAAATTCGCGTTTTGTCAAAGGAAATTTGGCAACGTCTGAAGGTTCATATGGCGTTTCCTTAGCCCGGCAGTATACCTTCAAACTGAATTGTGTTTGCCACTGATCTAGCACATAAAGCGTCAATAATACTAATAAATAGGCAAATAATGTATGACGGTTTCGGGGTGACTTTTTCATACTTTCTTCCAAAAAAATTTTACAGTCGATGTAATTTTTTAAATTCGTGGAGTGAGAAACACTTTCATGAACAAGAGGACTTACACTTTCATTTTTCTCAGTATTTCCAGCATGTGTTTCTAGTGTGTACATTTTTAATTTAACCTCACACCCGATAGGTATTAAAGTATATATTTAATGTCATGTTATAGTTACCATAATCTAATGCCTAATTGAAGGCAAACTGACAAGACGTTAGAGTAACCTCTCTTCGGCTGAAAACTCTCATTTGCGGGTGTCCCGAACTCCCGAGAAAGCGTACCATTTCACGATACCACTAATCGACCACGTGGGAGCTCATATTGCCTACACTAAAAATTGAAGGCAAACTGGCGTGACGTTAAAGTAACATCTTTCAGCAGGATAAAAGTTTGGTGATCTTGTTTGACACATTGCATTACCTGAAACTGTCTGGAAGACTCATAATGTTGAGGAGAAAATTTAAAAATTATTTTCACGTTCAAAATATGTTTGCTCGACTTTGAATTTTTGGTAGTAGATTTGTTGAATTCAAAACTACATTCATCATCTCGTTGGAACTAACGTTTTTCCAGGAACAGTCTTCCCTTTCTTCAAGTCGCGATCTGTCGTTTTCCGTCAAAGTGTTTCTCAAGATTATGTTTTTCTGGAAACAACGTTTTACTTGTAATTCCCATTCAAAAACGTCATGACGAGACTCGACCGTACTCTGAGAAAATTTTTCTTTCAGATCAATAGCGCAATTCCAATCACTAATAATTCTTGGACGAAAATTCTCATTGGGTCAACAGGACATCTCCTGCTTGTTTCAAACGAGATTTCTGTTTTTTTCTTTAAGAGACGTCCTGTCACTCTATGAAGATTGCCGGGTATCGGAACGAGAATTTTCGTCCTCTCTAATCATTAAGTGGAAAATTGGACCGCGTTAAACAGAAAGGAACCAAGCCACATCAGCTACTGCCAAATCTAATTGGGTAGCTTAATTTTTTACAGGAAAGCGTTTGTGCGGATTTTTGGGCAAATTTCAGTGAATTTTCTGCACAGTTCGAAGCAAATTCCTCAAAAGTCCCCAAGGGATCTGCACAAACGTCCTTTTGTAAAAATTCAAATTTCCTTGTTAAATTTGGCATTAGCTGATGTGGCTTGAATCTGTTTTGCTAAACATGGTTCAATCGTTTTTAGTGTATGTACTTCAAACTCACTGGCAATTGGCACATCAATTTGGCAACACCGGATTTCCTCCATTTAAACCTATGAAAATGTATCGATTCTTGGAGGGGCCAGATGCTCCTACAAGAATCGATTATTTAGCATAGGTTTAAACGGAGGAAATTCGGCGCACACTAGAACTACAATAGGAGATGTCGGACAAAATGTGGAAACTTTGGAAACTTAAATTTTCAAAAATATGAAACAAAGCTGTATGAGAGTGGTTCCATCGGTTTTCCCTGAAATTTCCTTTCAAAACACCTTGTGACATTGAATTTGTGACGAATTAAACATCAAATTTTGAAATTTTAGCCAAAAATTTCATGTCCGACCTTTTCTATTACCTCGTTCCATTATACGACGTTGCCAAATTGCTCGATCCGCCTCTGTTCAAACTCATTTTTTCCCCCGTAACACAACTCGGCGTGTTTCTATCAGTAATTTGACCCAGCCGCGAAACCGGTTTTCCGAAACCGAAATTCGAAAATCTTACTCGGCCACTCGGTTGACTTTCGGAGGATTTTGGCAGCTTTTCAGGCTCTCCGCGCTAGCGACGAATCCACCCACATTTTCCCGTGCTATGTGGCACGAGGCTGGGCGGGGGGCGGGGGGGCACATCGAGGGGGCCCGGAGGGGCGGGAGGGGAGGGGGGGAGCAGTCACTGTCAAGGACGCCAGGCGTGGTGGAGCGCGTTGGCGCGCAACTCATCGCGGCGAACCTGCGCAAAGCATCCTCGCAGCCCCGGCTGACGTGGGGCCCCCGAGCCAACTAGAATCTCACTTTTTTTCAAATTTTTCCGCTTATCACACACGATTCCAGGTGCTGTGTTTTCAGGGACTCAGGGACTCAGGACCGCCAGGACGCCCGCCTCCGAAACCGAACCATACTCCAGGTAAGAATGCATTTCCTTGTGCGGTCCCGTTTTTTTCCGAAACGCTTTCCCGGAACCAAGTTCAAGGTGGAAGGGGGGGGGGGTCATCACTGCATGGGGCTCAATTTTCCGGGGGCCACTGCCATTTTGTGAACTTTCATTCGGACTAAATTTTGCGCCGCCATTAAACCACCATTTCTGACTCTTTTGTAGAGCATTTTGCAATTGGGAACCACTTTTCCTGGCTCATTCATAAAAGCACGTATCTGCATGCGAAAAAAGATGACACTAATGTTTTTTCTAAAATGCGTCATTGGTAATCGTTCCTCATTGCGAAATGTAGCCTATTTCGGAAACAATACATGGATTTTAGTTTGCAATGAGGGATTACTATTTCTTGCTCTTTTATATGAAACCTAACGGTATGGACATTGCCTCTGAAATGAGCCTTGAACAATACTCCTTAGTGCAATATGTAGTCCATATGTACCATTAGTGTATGCTTTCATTTCAGAGTCAGAAATTTGTATCCTACTTGTAAAATGTACCCATTTCTGTGACCGCCCACGGGGGAAGGTACTTCAGTCCACTAAAACTAAAAATCAAGTCATCGATCCAAGAACATTTAAAAGTGTTCTCCACGGAAGGCCACGTATGCTTTTTTCGTTTTCAGACGATGATGTTTTCCTTGTCATGGATCCAACGAAATCCTTTTTCGAGAGAATTAGAGCGGGAGAGAGGTTGCTCAGTTCAAGCTGGATTTTTTTTTAATATTTTTGTGTAAAGTTTTGTATTTTAAAACCAGGAGCTTTCAAGTACATCGCGACTACATCAAGACTTCTTTTAAGATAATTCCCCATTCCCATAGGAGCACTTCTACCGCATTTTTTTGACCCCCTCCCTCCCTCCCTCCCACTTTGTAACGCTTTTGTAAAGTAAGTTCTTATCCATCAACACGAAAAAACTAAAAGTGTAACGCTCTATTCGACCCCCACCCCCTCCCTCTAGAGTGTTAAGTAGTTTATGGACGGCCCAAAACGTTCTTTTTTCCCATGATGTTATCATTCGAGATATTTTCCTCGAAAGGTCAGAAAAAGAGAGTAGCGGGCTTGACAGACATTTTTCTAAGAACTGAAGTGAAAAACCTGCTTTTTTATTTCAAAGTATAGATTGTTTTAGCGCAATTTTGCTTTCCTCAGCTAAAAATTTAAGTTTTTTCCTCGCGTTCAGGGCCGTGAGTAGATCCTTTTTTAGGAGCGTATTACGTAATTGCTGACTTTTCGATTTCGGAAAAACTCGCCAAGTTGATAGTGAGGTAAAAAGTTCGGTGACACACCTGCAGGTTAATGCAAGGATAGATTTCTCAATATAAATTTTACATTAACTCCAAACATGCACAGTAACATATCAACCCCCTATGGACGGTCAATCCATATACGATGCGGTAAAAGAGTTTTTCCGGGAATCTGGTGAAAAATATCTAGTGTCGAATCAAAATTAGAGGCTTTCTAGTCTTAAATTGAACAAAATTCCGGGTAAACTTCGGGCACAGGGGTGAAATTATCCTCCGGCAGGGGATGGGGGGAGACAGGAGCCGTCTTCTCCGTGACATATCAGGACTTCAGCTTTTCCCGTTTCCAGGAAAAGCTGTATTTATAGAACTAACTCGGGAACGTCGCAGCATCAGCTCCGGAAAACCTCGAGTTATACGGAGAATAGATCTCATGTGGAAATCGAGATACGCCCTTGCGTCAGAGGAGCGACGATATGTCACCACTCATTTTCAATTTTAGCAGCTGCCATGAGTAAAAAGAGATTAAATATTTTGAATAATAAGAGAATTTTGTTAGCTCTTATCTGGGTGGTCAGTGCCTAAAAGCGATGGAAGATTATATTATGTATAGATTGATTCCTGCGGTGACAAATTCTTCCGACCGTATACTAACGAGCAAAGCCCCCAAATACGGTGAACACTTTTTTCAGCAGTAGTGTACTGCCGTGCTAAGCAAGAGCGACGTAAATCCATCAAGCTTTTCCCCACGTTTTTTGGGAACTTAACACTTGATAAAATAAAAACGGTTTTACCCATGCACCTCAAATTTTCAGGTTAAATTCTTGATAGTATTTACGAAAGAATTCTGTAAAAACATTGTCCCAATGTACACAAGTTTTTCTGCTATGATACATTTTTTCCAAAAAATTGAAAATGGCGTTTACGGCTTTTTTGCGTTGCACGGCAGTGTGACGTATTTATCCTGGATGGATGGGGGGCTACTTATTTTAGCACAAAAACGCGTGAACTTATCCAACATATGCTAACTGATTTTTTCCCACTTATTCATTCGTGCATACATCTGTGCACATATTCCGTATTTTTTGTCTCTTAACAACTATTTCAGCGAATGTACGAAAAAATTGTACCCATTGTACCCGGCGAAAATAACTTTGCGGTGAAATAATTTTTCTCGTATCCACTCCCATCAATACGGCGCTATGCGGAGCTAAAAACGAGCGAGGTTCAGCGGAGAGGTGATTTCGGAGTGACAGGTAAAATGACGTTATCTTATCAGACAGTTTGCGTGTGTACGCTCATTGGTCGTCAGCGGCGGGGTTGCAACGTGTCCCCGCAGCAACACTGCCGTGCTAAGGAAGAACGCCGTATGAACATTCGAGCGTTGCCACATTTCCTTCGATAAAATGTTTATTTTTGAGGAAAGTTAAGAATATTGTCTCCTGCAACTTTCAGGAACTTTAGGTGAAATTACGTACAAAATTAGCTTTAAAAAAGATTAGAAAATACTCATAAATTTTCCAGGGAATTTGTGTTTTATCGAAGGAAATTCGGCAACGCCTGAAGGTTCATACGGCGTTTTTCCTCAGCGCGGCGGAACATCGCTCGCGGAAAACGGGAAAAGCGCGGCCGTTTTTCGCGAGAACGGCAGCGGTGTCGTGGATTTATGCCAGGAATCGAGAATTTTTACGCCTTTCTCTTTCTTTCGCCGTTCACCTTCATGCGTCAAGCAACATCCATAAAAATACGCCATTTGTCAAGTTCACGGGTTTTCCGCGGTTTAACAAGCCCTCCGTTCCCCACTCTCTGCGCTCCGACACCGTTGGTCCCGTAACTTTTAGCTCGTTAGAGGACTTGTCATTCATGTGGTGCTGGTGCCGCTTTCCCGAGGTCCAAGGGTGGAACTGGATCCAGTTACTCAGACTTTACACTATTTTCCAGTCTCCGTGTCGAAGAGCGGGGTGCACGATTTATCAGTGAAAGTGATAAAAGTGAAAATAATGTATCAGTTTTCGAATTCCCGTCCCTATACCTTGCGATGGATTCGTGATATAATTCAGGTGAGCCTACGGATAGTTTCGTCCTTCTCTTTGCGTAAACTTCAAAAAACCTTGTTTTGCACCGCAGCAACTAGTTTATATTTTAAATTTCAAATTGGATTCAAACACAACTAGATTCCATTGGCACATTTGACCGAATGAGCCTGATAGAATTATTTATTGCCGATATTTCTCTCGTGTTTTATCCTTTTGGAAGAGAACGCAACTTTTTATCGCCTTTAAGCTTTTTGTGAATTTACCCTACATTATAAAGAATACACTTTTAAATAAGTTTTCTGTTTAAAAATATAATATCAGAGAAAAGTGGGCAACGTCGCTGGTGTAGTTTGACTGCTTCGGTGAAATTTGTCCAGTTGTTCATTAATTTTCTGTGCACGTTCTCACTCTCATTATGAATAAATAACATCTTAAATAGTTAGACGCGAGCTATATAGGACATGGAAAAGAAAAAAAAAGCTGGCTTTTTAAAGCTTTTTAAGGTTTACGGAAAAATCATAACCGTCTAAAAACAAATCCGGTCATCGATGGCGTCTTCGTTGGTTTATATTAATTGATGAATTTCACTCGGATACTGAATTTACTATATCGGCCGATAATCCCTCCATAAAATATTTAGGTTGGATGCGGTTCTGCGTGAAAAACTGAAATTATTGGCATAATGGTTTCAGATGCATTGTGAGTAGGATCAAAGTATTAAACTGATGTAATGCAAAAGATGAAGGGTCTTTTACTGACTGAAGAGACAGAGGTTGAACTCGATTTAAACAACGGAGGTATTATTTTGTGATTTTGATTTTCTGCACTGAAATAAACCGCCGCCATATGGAAGACGTACTTACGGGCTATGTGGACATATCCTCCGCGTTCCGGGCTCATAGATCGAAAGTTCCGGGTATAGCACCCGGAGCAGTCGAAGCTACGGCTCCAGCACCCGGAACTTTCGGCCTCAGAGCCCGGAACGGACCTTATGTGTATACCCATAACTTTTAAGTGCATATTTTGGTCATTCTAAATTATCTTCACACAACGTCCGCCATTTTTCGGGATGCAAGACAGGCTCAGGAAGCCTTTAATGGCCGAGCCAATCAAAAACGGTATCTCCAGCGTTCATACTCTCCCCACATAAGTACACTCAGTGGCGTGGTACGAATGATGAAATATCGATTTTTCCCCCATTTGAATCCGTGGCAAAGAATCGATTTTAAGGTGTTCGCTGCGAATACCCTGTTAATCGATCCTTTTCCATAGGTTTAAATGACAGATCAATCGATATATCGCAAAGCACGCCACGCCACTGTTGGTACTCTGTCTTCATCTCACTCTCCCCTTCCCCTTCATCACATTTTTGCCGCGGTGGCCGTACGTCAAAATGCGGGGAACACTCTGTTTGCAAGAGGTTCTCCCTAGGGATTTCCCACTTGCGAGGGAGGGGAGGGGGGGGAGTTCTCCTTCCCACCAATTGTAGCTGCGCAATTGTCCGGTGGTCAGAAGAAGGGGACCCGGGATCGTGGAGTGGGAATATGGCGGAATGTATGGAATGGGAATGCGAAGAACTAGTATGTGGCGAGCGAAGTTTTGCCGGAGGAAGACAGGTTACCTAGTTTTCCATTTTCTATCTCCTCGTGACTCAGCGAGACTGAAATGGAAAGTTGTAGACCGAGCTACGACCCGTTTGTTGCGCAAGAAAACGCAACTTAAAGCTGTCCCTTCGTCGAGCAAGGGCTCTGTGCAACCGCCCCTTACTTATCTAAAAGAACTCGCTTGGCAAAGTGCTCACTGCTTACCCCTTCACTCACTAATCATCATGAGGCGAATTTTACTTGATGTTTTTCTCAACAAGTGGCTCATCGATCATTATCAGGAAAAAAATTAGCAATGTATCGTATTCCAGGGCGAAAGTTATATAACCAGATACTTCCGTCCCTTTCGATATCAATGTAAATAATTTTATTAACTTCAAGTAAACCTTACAATATGTACACAAACTCATTATGTCCTTGTATTTACAAATATCTGAATAAAGTTAGAAGGGGAATGTCCCGGATAAAAAAAAATAAAAAAAATAAAAAAAATGTATCGTATTCGATAGTGGTTCGATGTATCGTTTGATTCAGAACAACAGATCATTAGCTTCAAATAAAATTTTTAGGATTTAAGTAGGAAAAGCCAAAAACGGGCTGTATAGACAATATAGACATATACCGTCCGTTCCGGGCTCAGAGGCCGAAAGTTCCGGTGCTGCAGCCCGATCATTGAAATTTATGTCGGCACGACAAGAATCGAAAATCGATATATTACAGGGCACAGATAGGGCTATGTCTTGTCTTATCTTGCCGGCACAGCCAGTTAAAGTTTCAACAATCAGGTTGCAGGAGCCGTAGCTTCGAATGATTCGGGTGCAACGCTCGGAACTATCGGCCTCTGTGCCCGGAACGCGGACGGCACGCCTATACAGCCCGTAAATACGGCTTCCACGGCCGGAGTTTTTTTTTTTCTGTGTCCGTTTTTCCTCTTTTTGGGAGAGCCATTCCGACCGTCGGCGTCGTCCGGTGGAAAACGTTGAACTAAAGACACAGCCAACTCGACTCGAAACGCGAATCGAACAGAAGCCAAGGACGCGCTGGGAAGGAATAAAAGAGAAATAATTACTGCATTAAACTTGTGGGACGTTTATTTTGACTAATGAGTGTTCTCTTGACACGAAGCGCGACGCGACGCGCCTGCCTCGTGCCTCCACATCGGTCAGTTTCCTCGCTTTTCCACGCTTTCCGTCCTCAGTTTTTCCTCCGATCCTCCTTACGTTTTCCGTGTAAGATTGTCAATGTCAGTTTTCCGGTAAGTTTTTAGTGAGGCATTTGACAAAAGTTTCAGAGTACTATCGCGCGCAGCAGAGGGAGGGGAAAATAAATACGGTTATTCCATATGCCACGGTTACATGGTAGCATATCGACGATGAAACTATATCAGACCACGTATTTCGGTTTGCGATGGCACATACTTCCTGTCATACTTTATTTTTTAAATGGAAAACTATTCAGCATCAGTTTTGAAAAATTCCTTGATTTTTTTTCTCTATGCGAAGAAAAACTTGTGTGAAAACTTCAAGGAATAATATTGATTTGTTCTCCTTCAAAAAAATAAACTGGGAGCGAAGATTTTTAAATCGCAATAGATACGTGGTCTGGTAGTTTCACCAATGATATGAGAATTCGTCGTTTTTCAGACGAAAGGACTTGACTCCGTTTCAATGTAACAAAGTTTCCACAGGCTACTTTATACTTGTATTTGGAAATTATTCTGCAGTGATAGCGAAGAGAGCAGTAAGTGCAAAAATGAAGTTTTGAGAAAACGGCTTCAGAAGAGTCTGACCGGAAAATTTTATCGAAAGAAGCCTCCGTTCTACGTAAAAATGCCACCAATCATGCAAACGACTCTTAGAAAATAATTGGATGATTAAAACTCGACCGATCTTATTTCAAGTACATAAAAAGAATAATATTCATTTTCATGTTCGGCTATAGTGGTAGGCAAGATAGCCTAAGTGCTATCTTCTACGAGCTTTCGTGGAAAGCGTTATGGCAAGTGGGCGTGAGGTCATTCTATACTTTAAGCCCATGCATGAGAAATAAAATTGAACTCGGTGATCGTAAGCAGATAAAACATTTTACCTCCCACGTTTTTATAGATGCGACTGGATTGCTAAACTGTATTCAAGCGAGGATTGCATTTCTTTCAGCTCTTTACTTGGTTGCATTGTTTTAAAAGTGCAGTGAGGAGGTGATGAACTTGCTGGAATAAAGGAAAGACGTAGTAGTTAAGTAATCTGTTACATAACTCGTCTGATCTAAAGAAAGCTCACTCTAAAAAGTTTTTACTTGCGTCTGGCCGTCTCTTGGATGAAGTTCATTTTCTTCTCTTTTTTCTTTTTCTTCCTCTCTTTTTGCCCGATTATCAGTTCATCAACAACAATAAAATGCATCGGTTTTTGTTCCTAATATTTCTGATAGACTCGTCTAGGGAAAAATTTATTTGTATTTGAATACGGAAAGTTGTGATAAAACTGTCTTCCTATGCTACTGTCTGGCGAATGTTTTGCTGCTGATATCTTCTAGTGTATCAGAGACCACTTGGAAAACATTTTGCAATGAGGAATCACCATTTCTGGCTCATTTTAGAAACAATATAAATGCCATATATTGGTTTCCCTCTGCTCTTACCGAGGAGCCAGAGGTAGTGGTTCCTCATTTCAAAATGTAATCCATTTGGTAATTATTTCTCGAATTGCTGGGCAATCAACCAAATTGTAACGCTTAAGAATAGAAATATTTTGGAAAGTTTCAAATGTTCGCTCAAAATAAAACGCTCCTTAAAATGTCGAGTTTTAAACCTGGGATTCCTAAACCATCTTCAACAAATTTCAGGAAAGTTCATATTCTTGCGGTTTACCGTGGAGAGCATGAACGTCGATTCGATTCAATCGATTTTTCGAAAAATCGATTAAAAATTGCCATCCCTTATTCATGGCCGGTCCCATATTGAATGGCTGCAAAACCGACAGTTAAGGTACTGTCTGCAGGCCAGATCGGAAGTAAAAAGTGCCCTCTGTCAGTCGAGCGTTTGAAAAAATACCTTGCCCGCACAACTATTTCAGACTTTACCGCTTGAACGGGGACTCGACTCAAACGAGGGTTTTTATTAATAAAAAATCAGACTAATGCCAAGAATATCGTGTAAACTTTCTTTGTGTATTCTTGAGAGTCAAACCTTGGACCAAAGTCACGTCGCCCAAAAATGTTCTTGTTGCGTAATGATGTTACACGACGTTCAGATACACCGGATAAGGAATTTTCATATACAAAAACGGCCGTTAGTTCACTCGCGTCCTGGGAAATCTTGAAAGGAGGAAAAGGAGGGAGTTATTTTCTTCAGCCTCCGGCGAGCAAAAATTTAGATCACTCCGTTGCACCGAATAGTTGGACGTATTTCTGCCAAACGGAACTAAGTGCATTATGACGTGAGCCCTGTTATGCACATATCCTTATGGGTCTCGGGGCTCATGGATTAATGCACATAGTTCCGTTTGGCAGAAATGCGTTCAGTTGTAGGGTGCAGTAGTGAGTCTAACGTGTGAATAATGACTTTCCATTTTTCTCTTCTCGTAATTTCCCGTTCAAATGCACCGTACAACGGGTACTGGTCGGGAAACGAATTTCCTGACCACGCCTTTGCAAACAGAGCTGCCAATTTTTTTTTTTAGTGATGTAAGTTTGGTTACTTCCCCTCGAAAATGAGAAAAGGAAGTTCGTAAACAAGTTTCTCGGACTTTGAAAGAGGGTACGGCTAGTTTATTTTAAATTTCCATAACTTTTGAAGGAGCTCTATTCCCCATGGAAATTGATATTATCAACGTTTCAGTTATGACGAATCACTTCGGGCGTAATAAGCCAAAATTTTATACGAGAGGTTTAAGAGAAAGGACATATGCATACCTAATGTAACTTTTCGCGGGAAAGGGCCCTAAAGCCCAAGATTCACGAAAAAGTGCCCATGATCGAGTACAAAAGAGCGCTTTATGAACTTGTAAACGAGACATACTTGAGGGTATGTCAATATGTCTCAAAAATGTCCAACCAGACCTTAAATTCGTCGTTTTGAAATTGGCAGTCCCAAAAACTAATTTTACGAAAAAGCTATTTACATTTCTAATTTTTCATGCATAGGTTACGAAATTAATTATTCACGCATATATTTATTCTTTAAGACACTATAGAAAGTTTCCAAGCTCCAAATCCAATTTTTGACGCAGCTCACAAACAGAAATAGCTCAGCTTAACATTATTTCACCCTCGTGATCTAGGGTCCTCCTTCCTCTGGACGGACAGATTCTTGTCACATAAGCAAAGAAAGAGAGAAAGACAACAAAAATAGTACTGTGATTCACGGACGGTTGCGCGTGAACAACCGCAGAACAAGGAACTGTGAGGTAGTCATATCAGATGCTCCTTGCATATCTCCATCCTCCGGCTAAAGTATCACAAGCGCCATACGACGTTTCAAAATTTCCGTCGCCGCATTATTTTTTCACAGAGATATTGTTCGTTGAATCTGTTTGAAAATTTCACTGAATTTTGTCGGCAACACAAAGAAAATTCAGTGACATTTTCGGATGGCTTCGTTGAAGAATCTCTCTGTAAAAAATCAAAATGGCGGTGGAAATTTTGAAACGTCGCATGCCGCTTGCAATGCTTTGGCCGGGAACGATATGACGTGGGGCATTGACGGGTCTAGCAGGTTAGCACCATTCTCTTCTCTCACTTTAAACCTATAGAAATGTATCGACAAAAATCGATTATTCTACACGGGGTTGAATGAAGAAATGACATTGTTGCCAACCTGCTGGAGCTTGATCCGCCTCTGACGTGGGGCGCCACCTCGAATCGATCGCTGACTAGTGTTGCGTGCGTGGGATGAAGGCACGGGTCCACGGGTCGAATCCATAAATACACTTCCAGGCACCGATTTTTAATCACCGGCTCCGATGGATTTTCATCGGATCGAGCCTCGAAAATCCCGGAATATATCCGCTTTCCCAGAACTCACGTTCCATATCGTCGCTCCTCTGACCTAAGGGCGTATCTCTATATCCACATGAGCCTCGGAAAGCATAGAATCATACGAAGATCAGGGCTCAGGTGGTGATTCAGATACGCCTTTACGTCAGAGGAGCGACGACATGAGGCTCCGAGTCCTGACAGGCAAATTCGCCGATACAGACACTTTATCGGAATTATTTGAGGAAAAACCTTGCATGATCATTCGAACTTTGCGAATTGAACCGAATTTATCAGAGAGGAACCAACCAACATTTTCGAAAAAATTGAGTTAATAATGCTTTCGAGTTCCACTCGTACATTTTCTCCTGCCAAAATCTGAACGTCGGAAACAGAAATTAGTTTGTGAAAAGAGGGGCTTAAGTTTATATTCCACATTGAGCCTTATGGAGGAACAAAACTTTAAACCTCTTTTTCTCAGTTTCAACTTCACGTGGGTTGGTTCCTTTCTGATGAACTCGGTCCAATTTTCTTTTGATAAAAAACAAGTTCTCAGGTACTTTTGTGATTTTGTTTTTTCGCTAAATTTTTGGGAGAATATTTCTTCCAATATAATCTGGTGCGTCAAAAGTGTTTGAAGAAAAATACTTAAAAATTTGCTAAATATTATCTGTTTTACCTGATACAGTTGGCGATATTTGAATGTACATAAGACGTTCCCCTTCAGGACGGCAGCATAATATATATCGATAACGAAAAAAAGACCTTAGCAGTTAGCTCTCAAAATTCAAAAATGAGTTATTGATATCAGAGCGTGACAGATTTCATTTAAATTCCATTTTCGAATTGCAAGTTTGAATTTGCTCTGCATCTTTTACATTTCTATTGATTTCCGGTTCAGGTGAATAAACTAAGAATTTAGGTAGTATTTCGATAAAATCTGATCCTTCTTTCATATCATAGGTAATAGAACGATCCCTCGACTTAAAACAACGCGAAGCACATAATGGAACAATATGCGAAGTTGGGTTCGAACCCAGCATACAACTATTTGAACTCCGCGGTGGGCCGGGTTGCATACGCTATATTTTGCAGGCGAAATCCGAGATCAGGGCATCAGGCCTCATCTCATTTCCATAGGGTGTTGCTTGAAAGCAATGTTTCCTGCAGTACAGCAAACTTTCCATGATGCTGAAATTCCATGGAGGAAATTTCCGATCAAAACACGTGATCATGAAAGCGTAACTTATGAAATTCAGCTGTTATAAGTCTTCTCTCATCAACCTCGTAGAGTATTAACTCTCCGCGATCGGTTTTCATCGAAAGGTTGCTATCTCATTTAAACTAATCCTCAGGGATGTAGACTGTAGACATTTCTCGACCTTGCGCAAAAAACGGAGGGCGCTTTAAAAATAATTGGAAATTCGATTTGTGTAGGCGTAAAAATCGCGCGTTGTTAAACGTGTGCAAATATTTTTACACCGCATGTATTTCTGGAATATTGTAAACTTCCATACAGGAGGAAAAATCCTTTCGGCAAAATCTATCCAATTACAGTGCTCGCTAGCTGGGGATTATTTCCTCGCCTGCAGGAATCATCGAACTCCGCCTCCTCAGCAATCTACCTTCGAGTTTCAAGTAAATCCAGACTCCTTCATTTTTTCGAATAGATAACTATTGCTGCTCTGAACATGAAATGTGGTATACCTTCTAAATGAAGGCGCGATGCGAGCACTGAGCACTATCGCTCAAATATTTTTCTTTTTGTGCGTGGCATTCAGATCTAGGATCATCTCTCTGCAAACGTTCTGTGACTCTCTATGTGGCCTCCTGTGGTATGGTGGTTGTAGCGCTTCCTTTATGATCGGGAGGTCCCGAGTTCAAACCCCGGCTAGGCAGTGATCCAAGTTTGATGGTCTCAAACAGCCAACGGTTATCTGGGGCTGGTTTGATAAGGGATGAAGGGGGATGGGACTTTAGGGACGGTGAAGCGCAAGATTAGCCCTCGTGGGGTACTTGAAGTGTAAAAAAATAACGTCACTCACTGTTAGGACCATGATCATTGGTCAGATTAGGTAAGGTTAGATCAAATTAGTTCAGGTGTGAGGCATTGAAAGTTCGTTTAAGAGCATCCCAAGGTTCTTACCATGGTAACCTTTTATATCCGGTTTATATACCTGTGGACGTTAGAATGCTGCCCATCAATTTTCCCCTCTCTCACCCTCGCTTGGAAGAGACTAAATTCATTTCTTCTTACATAACTCTCGCTTCCACTCGGATACGGCATAGCACTGGCAGCCCATAACGATAACGGCTGTTCTGCCTCGTCCAGCGAGATGAGCCTTTGATTCTCGACCTTGAATCATTAGAGCTTGTCCAGGAGTCGTACATGCACCGTGTGAGTTCAGCCATGTATATTCGTAATAGAGTGTTAGTGCAATGCTGACAAATCTTACCTATGTTAAATACGTCCGTAATGTGATGATTTTCGACAAGAAACACTGCCGTCTGGCAGCACTACGTGGGCGAGGGGTGATATTGCGGATTGCGCAATCGGAGATCACCTGTTCCGGCAATACTGCCGTGCTACGGAAAAACGCCGTATGAACATCCAAGAGTTGCCAAATTTCCTCCGATAAAATGTCGATTTTTGAGGAAAGTTATGAATAATATTCCTTGACATTTTCAGGAACCTTGGGTGAATTTGCGAACACATTTATCCGGAAGAATCGGGAGGAAAAAATTCACAAGTTTCCCAGGAATTCGTGTTTTATCAAAGAAAATTTGACAAAGCCTGCAGATTCATGCGGCGTTTTTTCTTTGCACGACAGAGTCCTGTTGCCAGTTTCTTGGGAAAGGTACATATTCGAGGGAGAAAGGATTTGGTATTTAAATATTTTCATGACGTTTGGCAACAAGGGTGCTGGGCCGCGGCGCCTGCAGGGATGTGCAGTGCACCCTTCCTGCCCCTGCACCTTGCCCGACGCATTCTCGAATAATGCGCAAAAGAGAGACATCGGAAAAAGTTGAGTCATGTTGCCCAATACATGTTCGTGATCTCGACTAGCCTGGTGTGGTCAACGGTGTGAGTTTCACAGAGACCAATGATGAACCTCCGCCAGCCCCTTGGCGGGGACCAAGGGGACTTTAATTTTTGGCGTTCGCAGTCAACTTAGAAAAAAAAGAAAATTTCGTCACAAATGACCGACAGTCTTTGAGTGCAAATACAGTATTTACAAGTGGAACCAATTGAGATGCCTTTCCGAAAGATAAAGTCGGCATTTGAAGAATACGCGGAGCATGAAACAGAGGAAGAGTATTCGACGTTGGGTTCTAACCCAACACACAACTATTTGAACTCCGCGGTGGGCTGCGTTGCATACGCTCGGTTTTGCAGGCGACATCTGAGATTTGCGCACGGCTTTCGCGATAGGGTGCGTGTGAATTTAGTGTTTTCCTCGAGCGTGACGTCTATTCGGCCGTGCTAAGGGAAAACGCCGTATGAGCCTTCAAGCGTTGCCAAAGTTCCTTTGATACATGACGTATTTTGGGGAAAATTTTTAAATATTTATCCTCCAATTTTTAGATAATTTTTTCGCAATTTCACCTAAAGTTCCTGAAAATTGTAAGGAGAAATATCCATGGCTTCCTTCGTTTGTCGTCTCTTAGTGATACAAGAGACAGCACCTTCAATAAGTCGAGTTAAGAGAGAGACCAAACCCGCAATTTGGCCTGGAACGGCGCGACTTAGAGAGAAATGATAACGAGGACTTGAGATGAAAAGGAGAAGCCCTCGGCGCGATGATCGGCATGTAACACATATTAGCGCCTACAAGACTGTACGGATACTTCACGCATTGCATCAAACACAGTGCGGCCATTGCGGTCAGCGTGAAGAGCCTACAGCGCGGTCAGCGCCTACAAGACTGCGTGAATACTTCACGCATTGCGCCAAACACGGTGCGGTCTGCGCGGCGCGGCGGCGGAAGTTAAAATCATTGAACCACATTTATGTTTGTTCTTTCATAATTTTTTCGTTCATTTCTTATGAATGGAAGGCCTTGTCCACACAGAGATAGGTTTACGGAACTTAACTTTCGCGCAACTTTTGCTAGTAGTGTTGACAGGGCTTTCCCAAAAAATGAGTTCAACACGAGTAAATGCGTCTTATGCACCCATCCCCCGCTGGCACGTTCATTTGATGGTTTTTATCGAGTTTCAAAACGAGTGAGAAGGGGGCGGCAAGTAGGTGAATCCGGCCCTGATTGAAGTAAGTAGGTCTTCTAAGTTCAAGGAAAGGAGCTGTTCAGGGAGCGACTTTAGACTCTTTCTCTATTAACCGAGTATTTTACTCCTCTGTGCCATTTAAATTAAGAAATCTAATGAGCATCTAGTCTGAAGTTTATTACATATAAGTTTGCGGAACTTACAGAGGCAAATGTACCATTATCTTTACGGTTAAAAAGACGATTGGGCTTTGGTCCCTTCCGTGCCTTAGTAGAATATCCCTAGTGCATAAGGAGAGGACGGAGAAGGCAGGCGTGTGTTTGCTCCAGTTATGTAAACAATTTGCAATTGATACCGGTGAATCCGTGGAATGAGAGGTTGCAAAGTGGACACCGAGATCCGTGGATTAAGCTAAGCCACCCATTGCCTAATTTCTCGATCGTTCACGTTCAGTTCAATCTCCACTTTTTTCATGTTATCACTCACCTCAATGACACCAAAGGTTACCTACCTTGTCCCCACGATTGGAACTCATCTCGAGTGTTATTTTGTCTCAAAGGTTCAATTTTTTAGACGTTAACAAGTACTTTCCACTGCGCAAAAAGTACCTAATAAATGAGCTTGAGCATAAATGCTAGTGTTTTGAAGCCTTAACATGAGACTTGTAGATCAGGTCTGATTTTTTTCATTGTTTAGTCGCCATTGAAGTTCATGATATGTATTGAGGCGGATATTTCTTCGTTTACTTTACTTGAATTTTTATGAAATAATGCATGAACGAATCTACAACATACGATTCACATGAAACCTGAAAACCATTATTAAATAATTTTTGTTCATATTAATCATGCTTCTGGCATTTTTACTAGTTTAATGATAAGTATCGTTAAAAATCTAGTACTGGCTACCGAAGTACTCGTTGAATAAACTAATTATTGAATTTGGTAGGTACCCAGTAATTCATCTGTGCAACCTCCTCCCATCCAAAATCTACATGCTATGGTTCCTAAGCAATGACAATTTCAGCAATTTGGCAACACTGTCGAAAATATCGATTCTAGGTGAGACATGCTGCCTCACTTAGAATCGATTGTTCAACATACATGTAAATGGCGAAAAAACAACATTGCCAACTTGCAAGAGTCACTTCTGCATCTAATCTACATGCCATGGTTCCCAGGCAGCGGCGAAGCAAGCTGGCAACACTGTTGAATATGTCGATTGTGGGTGAGACATGCTGTCTCACTTAGAATCGATTGTTTAACATACATTTAAATGGAAAAAAAAAACCAAGTTAACCGTCATTTTTTCTAAGGGTGAATATTCATAGGGCCAGTGGCCATGATTTCTCAGTAATGCAGTTCTAGGCAGGACCGAATGCAAAGTCCGGCAACATCGCCGAGAATGGCCAAAGCGGGGAACGAGAGGGGAACAAGTGCAAGCAAGTTGCGCGAGTCCCATCTTTTCGAGGAGGACGGTCCCCTGCCTCCCCGCGCGGTGCCGGAGCTAGCCGGAGCAATTATGAATATTCGTGACGTAATGGGAGTTAGCGCGGCGGAACGACTCTACTCGGCGGGCAAGGGCAAGGGCAGCGACGGGGGGAGGAGGTGGGGCGGTGGGCGAAAGAGGGAGCGAGACAGCGGAGGGGGCGCGCGAGAGAGAGGGAGCGAGGCGCGGCGCGGAGTCGGCGGCGCCGCTGTCAGGTGAGCGGAAAGAGCCGCCAAATCCGCGGCGGAGGTCGCCGTTGTCGCGGGGTCCGCGGCAACGCGGTGCCGAAGAGCGGGGAGGCTCTGCCGCACTGCCGCGCGCCGTGGAGCTGGTCGGGGGCCCGAAAAGGGAACTCGGCACGCCAACACTCTCCGTTGCCACATCCGCGGCTCCGATCTCGCTCTTGCGCTCGGTTGGGAAATGCCCCTCTTCCTAATTCAAGAGTATCTCGGGTGGCTGAACAGGGAAAGTATTGCCGCGAGCTGAACTCATGATCCTTCCGTGACACCTACTTTGACATGAAGGGTAGGTGAAGGAAGGGTGTGTACTGTGTACTGTGTACAGCGCATGCTGCTATTTCGCCTTCAATTTCGGAGGTAGGCAGCAGCTGGAGAAGTGGAGGGCCGAGAGCATCCTCTATGCTGCTGTAGATTGTAGGGTTTGCTCCTCTTTTCTGCAAATCTTCCTTCTTCAGAAATGTTTTATTTCCAACTTTAACTTGGCGATTTTAACCCTGGCCCTGCTTTAGTGTTCCAATCTCAAAGACAAGTCATAAATGAGGGTATTGGAGGAATAGGCGCTTGAGTGCAGGTATTGCTATTTCAAGGAATATGTGTTTGAATTTTCGAAATTGCGTGGAGCCTTATGGCGGGGAGAAAGCTCAAACTGACTCTTTGATGCTTAAAAATTGGAATTTGCAGCGAATTTTTCAAAGATTATACTTTAAGGCTAGATCTACTTGAAATCAGTTTTGTCTCAATTTTTTTTAAAAAACTGCACTTATGACCCTTGTCCTCCAAGCCCCTCAAATGAACAAATCACAATAATTTATTACCAAATTTCTTTGGGGAATCAGTTAGTGATTTTCTAGTGCTTATGGAGAAAACGATATCCCAGTCGATACCTCCCTTAACAGGATGATTTTTCGGTGGAGGCCTGAAAATGCAGAGTCAGTTAAGTAAGAAAGTAAGAAATGGACCGATAGTAAAAAATGTTAATAAATAATGATCTGAGTCTGAAACGAATGGAAGGTTGGCATCTAAGCTGGCAAACGACATGCCGCAAAAACATGCCATTCATTCTCGGGAGATGGTTTCACTGGTTTCCCTTCCTCCTCGAAGCCACCGCTGGAGCTGTCCAGGAAAACCACCGCGCCGCACGGTGGGAAGAATCCTCGGAGAAGTCGGACCTGAAATGTTGACTAAAATTTTTAATGTCTATGTTCATTTCGTCACATTTTAAATTCTAAGGGGTGTCTCTTACAGAAAATTTAACTAGAAAACCAATGCAACTACTTTTGAATCATCAGCACCTTGTATTAACCGAGTTAGGTACAAGCTTTAAAAATTACCACATTTTGTCCTACTTCTCAGATTGACCCATTCCACTGTGCGCCGCTGCGCCTTCACCCCTTCACCACTTCCACCATCCCATCGTCCAGTTTCAACCAGGCTGTGGCAAGTTCAGACCTGTAGCCCATTTTTCGCCTCATTTATGGTGAATTATGCGAAATTCACGATTCAGGCGAAAGGTTTACGGTTCAGCAAAGTACCCGAAAATTTCAAGTCGTGCGAGGTTCGATTATGGTGCTACGTCATTCGCTGTTCACTTGAAGTTACGAAAGAGGGCACTGAGGTGATGACACAGATTTTTATTCGTAAAGAGTGAGAAGTAGCGGAAATGACAGCTTTTTCACACAATTCTCACCTGTAGTAACTCTAAATGTAAGTGAATGAAATTATAGAACAGAAAGGGGACCAAGATTTAGTTCTGTCACTTTCCTGAAAAAAAATGTATAAGACGCGTTTACTCGCGTTAAGACACATTTTTTGCAAGCCCTGTCAACATTACCTACTAGCAAAAATTCACGGAACTTTGCGCGAAAGTTCAGTTCCGTAAACCTATCGCTGTGTGGACAAGGCTTTCCATTTATAAGAAATGAAAGAAAAAAGTAAGAAAGAATAAACTGACCGCACTAAGTTTGGCGCAATGCGTAAAGTATTCATGCAGTCTTGTAGGCGCTAATATGTGTTACACGCCGACCGCCGCGTCGAGGGCTTCTCCTTTTCATCTCAAGTTCTCGTCATGCTCTCTGCGCCGCGACGTTTCAGGTCAAATTGCAAAAGAAAACTCCGCTAAACTAAGAAAGCGCCTCAAACCTTGCAATAATTGACCACACACATACATTAGTACCAATGGAATGAATTGAAAAAAAAGAAAAAATTATAATAATTCGATATAATTTCTAGTAAAGTGAAAGGCACGCAGCAGATAGCGTTTCCCTTTTTTTTTGAGTGTCACTGCAGGTTACAGGGCAATGTTCCGTATCCAAGCCACACCTACAAGGTAAAAAGGAAGCTCGGCGAATAAGTCAGAAAAAATTGGATAGTTCACTGGACACACCTTATCGAATTTAGAGCCGACTCTTTTCGGAATCACACCACCGAAGAACCGTTAACCTTCACGCGTGTGAGGACGGTAAAAAAAGCATTACTCGAACGCTCAAAACACAATCCAAGCCGATCAACCTGTAGAGGCACGTGTCCACAATTTAAGTCACGATGGAACTTTCAAGAAAGCTTTCAGGTTAAGGTGAACTCATTTTGAAGCAAATAGTGAATAATATTTTTCTGATAGATCAAAAGCGATATCACTTAAATTTGTGAGTTTTCTATGGATTAATGGGGGAAGGGGGGGGGGGGTCCACGGATAATAGGCACACGCTGAAAAAAAAACTCTGGCCGTGGGAGCCGCAATTACGGGCTATATAGACATACCGTCCGTTCCGGGCTCAAAGGCCGAAAATTCCGGCTGCTGGAGCCGTAGCTTCGGCCTCTGAACCCGGAGCAATCGAAGCTACGCCTCCAGCAGCCGGAATTTTCGGCCTTTGAGCCCGGAAAGGACGGTGTGTCTATACAGCCCGTAATTGCGGCTCCCACGGCCGGAGTTTTTTTTTTTTTTCAGTGCATGCACATTCGCCTCAAAATCATCAAATTTAAATTTGATGCTGCATAGCATTAAAATTTGATGTCATTAAAGTGGTAAAAAATCACGTCAAAAGTATTTCAGAGGTATTTTAAAAGGTCAATATCCTGCAAGCTGGAGGTGTGTTCCCGCATCGATATTATTCATACGCGTGATTGGATCAATTAAGGGGTGAAAAGCCTACCCCTGTCGCTCATCAAATTCCAGATGCACCATTACCATTAGGGCTGACGGCCAAGTCCATGAATACGGCTGTTATGCCGTAAGTATTTATTCGGCCCTGGAAATCTTCACACAGTGACACGGTGTCAAAATGGCAAACCCTGCGCAAATTTTCAATCCTATCCCAACCCAGCGCAGAGGATTTGACTAAATTATGGAGATTGATTCTTCGAATATTATTGAACGTCCACCGTTGAGGTCAGAACTCTAAAAGCTTGTGTTCAATTCCGGGCAAAGGGTTACCATCGTGTTGCGCTTAGAACTTTATATACCTACACGGCAAACTGGAGCCTAGGTTTTTGAAACCTTTATGAGCTCCACCGCAGCAGGCTGCACGTGTATGATTCGTGGTATTTCTATTTCCGTTGCGTGCGAAGCTTTTATTTTTCTCTTTTTGAACAGAGTCCATTAAGAGTTAAAAGGCACAGCGGAGAAAATCACATGTTCTGAGTAATGATGACACATGAAAGTTGAAACATCATATGACCCAATGTTTTCCAAGGGCACGAACCGGTCGAATTTTCACGATTGACAATGCTTTCGTGATATACATGAGTGACGATTGTCCAACCCCCCCCCCCCCCCCCCCCGGGCCCAGAAATTTTTTGATGGTTTCGTCCGAAGTCGTACCACGAACTTCAACCACCGAAAATTTCGAATTGATCCGCGATGTGCTTCACGTTTACCGACCAGTTGGCCTTCAAAAATGTGACAAGCAACTTGCGAGTTTTTGTAGTAGTAATAGGTGCTCGTACCAGTTTGAGCATGTTCCAAAGTTCTTCCAAACTACTTGGATACATTCAGTTGGCACTTTCATTGCTTTAATACACCCAGCACATGCTATTAAACATTTCCCCGCGAAATAAGGAGTGCATTTCACTCCGGCGCCTAATTCACTCCGCAAGAACCGGAGTGATTTGAGTGCAGTGCGGAATCTTCGATGGGTTGTGAGGGGAAGAAGGGGGCTCCGCAGTGAAATCCACCAGGGCCGGATTAAGGGGGTGGCCACATGGGCCGCGGCCCATGGTGGCAAATCTAAGGGGCGGCAAAAATTTGCAATTTTTAAAGTGTAGGTATAAAAAAAAAATCGGATTTATAAAAACAAAATTAAAAACGAGAAAAGGCGACAAAATCTCTCATTTCCTGAGAGTGTAGTAATTTCTAATTTTGTCGTCTCTTAGTGATACAAGAGACAGCACCTTCAATAAGTCGAGTTAAGAGAGAGACCAAAAACGCAATTTGGCCTGGAACGGCGTGACTCGGAGAGAAATGATAACGTGGACTTGAGATGAAAAGGAGGAGCCCTCGGCGCGGCGATCGGCACACATATTAGCGCCTACAAGACTGCACGAATACTTCACGCATTGCATCAAACACAGTGCGGTCATTGCGGTCAACGTGAAACGGATAGCGCCTACCTACAAGAATTCATAAATACTTCACGCATTGCGCCAAACACAGTGCGGTCAGCGTGAAACGCATAGCGCCTACAAGACTGCGCGAATACTACACGCATTGCGTCAAACAGTGCGGTGTGTGAGGCGCGGTCGGCGCGGCGCAGCGGCGGAAGTTAAAATCATTAAACCAAATTTTTTGTTTGTTCTTTCATAATTTTTTCGTTCATTTCTTATGAATGGAAGGCCTTGTCCATTAGAGATAGGTTTACGAAACTTGACTTTCGCGGAAAATTCCGTGACCTTTTGCAAGTAGTTTTGACAAAAAGAGGACGATCGTCTTGGTGTGTGAGCTTGAAGAATCATCCTAAACCAAAAAAATGACGAAATTTAGAGAAATGAAAGGAGAATCCTGTTTGGAAAAAAAAACTCGCATTCGATGAATCCAATGCGATTGTTTCCCCCCAAATGAGATTCTCCTTTCATTTATCTACATTTTGCCATTTTTTTGGTTAAAAATGTTTCTTTATGCTCTTGCGCAGGGGCTATCTTCCCTTTTTGACCGAATATTCAGAATCTGCTAAGACTTTTGACATAATCGATGCGATATATCGCACGCCAGCTCGACCACGCCAGAAATTGCGACGAATCACCTTAATTCCAATCATCTTTGATCGCAAAATTCCGTCTCCTGATGAAAATCGGAGATATTCCGCTCATTTGGCGTCTATGGATAAAGCTTGATGTCATTTGAAGTGCTCTTAGACATCGGTGCCCGCACACACGGGCACAGCACAGGACTTGAAGCAACGTGAAATTGCGGACTTGGGAGTTGAACTTGACAGACAACCTGCTCTAAAGTCCCAACTCGCCTCGCGTTTGAGGCTGTGCTGTATTCTGTATTGCAGCGCCGCTGTCTGTCCCGAGTGGATTTCGACTGCCAGGAAACAGAGTGGCCTTGACAGTCATCGATTCGAACGCTCAAAACATTCGAAGACCTCAGAGATCCCGAGATTAGGGTGATTAATCAGTATTAATGGATTAGCCGGCTATTCTTCTGCCACGGGTACTCGGCCAAATCTGTCGTGCTAAGGAAAAACGCCGTATGAACCTTAAGGCGTTGCCAAGTTTCCTTCGATATAACTCGAATTACCTGGTAAACTTGTGAATATTTTCCTTTCAATTTTTCAGATAATTTTGTAAGTAATTTCTCCTAAAGTTTCAGAAGATTTCAAGGAAAAACATTCTAAACTTTACTCCAAACTAACATTTTATCGAAGGAAATTTGGCAACTCTCGAATGTTCATACGACGTTCTTCCTCAGCACGGCAGAGATATACTAATAACAAAGCTCAATCGCGTAATTTGTATTTACTTTGCCTTTTCTTATTCTTCATTTCTGGCTTCGGTTCTTTCTGCAAACAATTTATTATAATCACCAATCGAGAAGTATAATTTTAATGCGGGCGGCAACAAGTTTAGAACATACGTTTTGATTTGCGGCACGGGAAAGAACTCTCAGGGTTTCAACCATTTATCAGGGGGCTTCGATCCCCAACTCCCTGAAATCGGTGTCACTACCATAGCCTGATGAGAATCGAGGAAGCTTAAAGAAATGCTATTCAGAAAAAAAGAAGTCGAAAGCACAATGTCATGCTAATGACTAGAGGATTACAATTGAACTATATTTTCCGATGCGGTACTGATGTTTTAATTTTTGTTATATCCAGGTGAAGCAGAATAATTATTCCCCAGTCTTTTTTCCATAAAAAAATTATTGAAGTAATTTTTCTGTTCATGATTCTGTCGATGAATCTGTTGACGATTTTCTTTTCCATTACTCTCTTTGGAATTGGAATCATCCGGGAATATTCGTATGACTTCCTCTAGGCTCCTCAGTTAACAGAGAAAAAACATTAGCACCAAAAAACGAGAAATAAACTAACTGAGATGCCTTTCCGAACGATAAACTCGGCATTTGAAGAATGCACGGAGCGTAAAACAGACGTAAAATATTCGAGGTTGGGTTCGAACCCAACATACAACTATTTGAACTCCGCGGTGGGCCGGGTTGCATACCTTCGATTTTGCGGGCGAAATCCGAGATGTGCCCACGGTTTCCGCGATAGGGCGATAGGACACGTACGCAATTAGTGTTTTCCTTGAGTGCAACGTCTATTTCGATGAACTACTTGGACGCTCCTGTCGCACAGATTTGTAGCGCGATATGAACAAACTGAAAAACTTTCCGAGAGACGAACTTTGGCATGTGAATAATGCACTTAGCGTAAAACAATGGGAAGAAAATACGAAGTTGGATTTGGATACAACATGCATTTCTATGATGGTTGGTTCCTGAGATGGCCTCAACGGCAATGGTTTGCCGGGATGGTTTGTTGGATCAATTGCAGGGCCGGATTAAGGGGGTGGCCACATGGGCCGCGGCCCATGGCGGCAAATCTAAGGGGCGGAGGTATAAAAAAAAAAAATCGAATTTATAAAAACAAAATTAAAAACGAGAAAAAGCGACAAAATCTCTCATTTCCTGAGAGTAAAGTAATTTCTAATTTTGTCGTCTCTTAGTGATACAAGAGACAGCACCTTCAATAAGTCGAGTTAAGAGAGAGACCAAACACGCAATTTGGCCTGGAACGACGCGACTTAGAGAGAAATGATAACGAGGACTTGAGATGAAAAGGAGAAGCCCTCCACGCGGTGAGCGGCATGTAACACATATTAGCGCCCGCAAGACTGCACGAATACTTCACGCATTGCATCAAACACAATGCGTTCATTGCGGTCAGCGTGAAACGGATAGCGCCTACAAGAATGCATGAATACTTTACGCATTGCGCCGAACACAGTGCGGTCAGCGTGAAACGCACAGCGCCTACAAGACTGCGTGAATACTACAATTACTACACGCATTGCGCCAAACACGGCGCGGCGCAGCGGAGCGGCGGAAGTTAAAATCATTAAACCAAATTTTGTGTTTGTTCTTTCATAATTTTTTCGTTCATTTCTTATGAAAGGAAGGCCTTGTCCATTAGAGATAGGTTTACGAAACTTGACTTTCGCAGAAAGTTCCGTGACCTTTCGCAAGTGGTGTTGACAGGGCTTTCGGAAAAAATGTGTTCAACACGAGTAAATGTGTCTTATGCACCCCTCCTCCGCTGGCACGTTCATTTGACGGTTTTTATCGAGTTTCAAGACGAATTAGAAGGGGGCGGCAAAATATAGGTGGCCCATGGGCGGCAAGTAGGTGAATCCGGCCCCGATCAATTGTATGTCTCAACCATACAATACCTGAATTGTAATTTGTGAAGTACTCAATAATAATCAAGTGCTTATCAAAATTCGATTTTAAGATTTTCGTTTCTTTTTGTTTCAGAATGTGTGGTCAATGTTGCTTCATCGCAAAGAAAAGTGAAGAGATAACCCTTGTTTGACAGTCAATCATGTTCTGAAGGGAAGAAAACGAACAAGACCACACAACTTTAAGGTAAGATGTAGATCTAATTGTCAACAGGACTGCATTTTGCGATGAGGAACCACTATTTCTGGCCCATCTCTAGAAGCTCCTATCTGCTGAGGGATACCGATGGCACTTATGTTGTTTCTAAAGTATGCCAGTAATAGTAATTCATTGTTACACAATGTATTCTAACTGTGCATGTTCATGCTGAAAGGAACTATGTAGAAATTCCTTCAATCAAAAGGAAGTAACTATGTTCAATGTGCATACGACGTGTTTGTTTCTTATCCCCCATTTGATTCTATTTATTTATGGGTACACAGTTCCTTTTGGTGTAATTCTGTCCAACTATGTTTCTTATCTTACGTCACAAACCTATAAACAATGGAACTGAATTTTGTGTAATTTGAAACCGCTCCTTGAAAAACTTTGTGGGTACATAGTTCCTTTTGGCATAAATCCGGCCAACTATGTATCGTGTCTTTCGTCACAAAGCTACAAAGAACGTTCAAAATGGAACTAAATAATTTGTAATTTGAAAGCGCTCCTTGAAGAAATTTTAGATTCTGCTTTGGTACTAGGTATAGGTCAGGGCTGTTGAGGAGAGGGGGAGGGGGGCTCTACTGAGGAAGGTGAGAGCATCATGCGCTGTAGCTAGCACAAACTCATGAGTCTAATGTAGTGGAATTAAAGTGGGGGTGGGGAGGGGATTGGAGACCGAGGGGAGACCAATCATTTGACTGCCTCCCCCAGCCCCCTCCCAACACCGTATGTGACCGTGAACTTCTGATCTAAATTGACCCAGAGTCCCAGAGTCCTAGAGTGTTGTGCTGAGTCTGTGAGAGGGAGCACTGAAAAATCGATTTGAAAATATCTTGTCTCAGCTGCAACGTCCTAATGTCGAACATTGAGAACAATTTTCCGGGTAATTAATGTAACGAGAATTCTCGTTGAGCTAACCGGAAAGCCACATCTAAATCGGTCCAACGCCATTTAAAATGAGGGAAATCTTGTTGACTTAGTGAAAATTCTCGCCCAGGAATTATTATAGTCGGATTGCACTTCGCAATAAGGAACACCTATCTCTGGCTCTTCCATAAAAACACCTATCTGCATAGGGAAACCAATGACACATATGCTGCTCCTGAAATGAGCCAGAAATAGTATTTCCTTATTGCAGAATGTGGTCCGATTGTACCTATAATGAACAACAGAAAATCTTTCTATGAGAAGAAAAAATCATTCTTTCGCATGGATTCTCCATCTTAATAGGGACTTTTTTATGCAGTAAGGAACCACAATTCGTGACTCATCCGCAAAAGCACCCATCTGTAATGGGAAACTAATGGCACTTACGTCGTTTCTCTAATGAGCCAGAAATAGTAGTTCCTTATTGCAGACTGCGGCCCAGTTGTACCTATTGATCGAACAGAAAATCTTTCTCCGTGAGGAAAAATGATAATTTTCGAATGGATTTTCCATCTAAATATATTTTAATTTTGCAAAAACGAACTACAATTTGTAACTCATTGATAAAATCACCGATCTGCATTGGAAAACTAATGGCACTTACGTCCTTTCTCAAATGAACCAGATATAGTGGTTCCTTATTGCAGAATGCGGTCTGGTCGTACCTATTGATCGAACAGAAATTCTTTCTCCGCGAGGAAAAAATGAAAACTTTCCAATGGATTTTCCACACGGTGAACAGTCCATATGGTGCTCCTGGTGGTGGTATCCCTATGGCATAAGGGACTTTTCCATAAGTCCATATGGTATTCTACTGTGTCCGAGCCCATCCAGGGTTGCGGCCCTGACATGACGCACTCCTCATCGGATCGCTTCTTCTTTTTCTTTTCCTCCTTCTTCCTCAAGACCAGGAGCCGGTGGCAGGGTCACCCGAACAATTAATCCATGCGCGGCATCATCACTCACCCATTGTCATAAGCTCTCGAGGGTGGCGGAGCCGAAGAGGGCCAAGGATGGTACTTTCAGGGCGGCCGCGGTCGCGGCGGGAGGTTGAGAAATATCAATTCTGCTCCAGTTTCAGGCCCAGTCTCCGTTAGGTGCAGAAACCACGCAACTGCTCGTCGAACCCACCGAGGATACGCGGCCGGGGCTCCGGACAAGAGCGGCGCTCTGCCTCATCCCCCACTCGCGCCCCCAACCCCAACCCACCCCAAGTAATGATCCAGTGTCCCCGACGGAAAGTGCGTGGGGGCCGGCGACGAGGCGCGTGCGCCCCGGAACCCCCGGCGAACCCCCTCCCCCCGCCCCCTCGTAGGCGCTCTGGCTTCGACGGCGCCAGCTCCATTCGCCCGTCAAATCCTAACAAGTGTTCCATCCTGTGCGTCCCGCAACTGACCCACTTCGTTCGATTTCCCCTGCTAGATTTCAACATTCTTGTAAATTTAAGGAGTTTTATTGTTGCGATGTTGTCCTCTTCGTGCTTGCGATGATTTGTGTTCGGCTGTCGGGGATCTTGAGCTTACTGCAGCAGCAATCCGGTACGTTCCATGCAACAGTTGGTGCTACTTTATTTCCGTTCCGCTCTCATCAGGGAGCAATCTTTGTTGAATGTTTCTTGAATAAGTGGTTTAATTGCTGCTCTTTTCATCTACTAAACACTCATTACGAGCAAATTACCTCAGAAACAGACTTCGTGGGTTTTCGCGTCGTCTCGTTGGATGCTATAACTATTGTAAAACGACAATATTGCATGGAATGAACCGTATGGTGATACTAGATATACGTGTTTCTGTTGAGTTGCTGTACCTATAGATATTGTTCCTTCAAAAGATAACAACCACTGGCGTTTTCTTCCTAAAAATTCAGATGGAGCAAAACTAACGCGAGAAGGCAATGAAGGTTAGGTACGCACTTCACAACCCGCCTTCAATTTTTGAGATAGGCCAGAAATATAATATGTATATAATTTTTGAGGCTCCTTCGTGATGCGACTGTTTTCTGTTCTGTGTTATCATTTTAAGAAATATTTATAATACAATAGAATAATTCAATTTTTTGAAAGGTGTAATTAAATGTCATGCCCCCATGAATCTAAATTAATAATGATGGGAATTTAAAATTGAGATATTGACTTTTCCATTGTAGATTTTTTCTGATGACCTGAAATATTCACAAAAGGAAAGTGTCTACCGAAAGGAACCACACGTTTTATAGATAGCTCAGGTGTGAACCCTCAAGCGAATCATCTATTTCCGATATTTGTGAAGGAGCATGAAAAAAAAAAAAACAAGAAAAGTGAAGAACAAAAAACCTCTAGATTTTTCTCATAATAATACTTTGAGAGGCGGAATCTTCAAATTTGACCCTCGAAGTTGCCGAGGTGGAATTATACCACTTCGTTCGTTGGGTCCATTTTTTTTCGGGGGGGGGGGGGGGGACTCATTAGCCTTGCCATAAAATAACTAGAAGCAATTTAAAGGCTACGCCGAAAATTTTTGTCCTAGCGCAAATTTAGACTTCGACACCTCCTGTTATTTCTAACTCGGTCAAAGATTTGTATTCTTCCAATAAGAAGGCGTCATCTTTAAAAAATCAACAATGAAGATGTAAAATGGGTCCGTTTCACTCCAGTAAATTAAAATGATACAGCATATTGAAAATAAATGCATAATCAGCAGCAAATTTGAACAAACTTTGATTATACTGAACAACATGATTTCATTAGCCATCATTTTATAGTTAGGTTTAAACATTTTTTTACTTAAAAACAAACCTGCATGAGTCTTTCAGTCACGTTGTCACTGTCAGAACTGTTTTTTTCTCTCTTCGAATTCTTGAAGTTTTCTATCGAAATTTGGCAACGTTTAACGCCGCGATCAATGTAGATGAAAAAACAAAAGAGGTGCATGAAAAAGCAATATAAGATAAGCATGATCGAATAATTCAATTTGCAATCATTTTGTTGACTCCCACCACACTCGAGGCTTACAATTACCTCGATAAGTTTTGTGATAATGTTATCAACTAATTTCCAGACTATTGTTAAAACGACCATGAATATTCTTCTCCCACTGAATGTTTGAACCTCCAGACAGAAATGTAATGAGCTATTTACACAATGGTCAAGTTATTCTTTAGACTTTGAAAACCGGGCAGATTGCTTTTTTAGAAAATGAACTTGTCAAGGAAAGAAAAATAATCATGGATTTAAATGCACCTCTCAATACCTGGGCGATAAGTATACTAGTGAGAACTGACATTATTAGGCGAGAATTATTTTCATATTTTTCCTCTTAACGAAATCTCTCAGATTCAGAGCGGGGCTGCGGGGAAACTCAAACTTAAGCTCCAGGTTAACTCAATACCCACAATTACAAGTAAACGAACATTCCTTGTGGAGAAAACCTAATTTTATGAATGAGGAAATAGTTAGCTGTGATTTTTTTAAATTTTCCTCTGTCTTTAAAATTGTTTCATATTATTACGAACACTTTTTTCCAATAAAAATTTTTATGGGCGGCTGTTACAATGGATACTTAATAAATATAAAATGAACAGAAAAAAAGAGAGAAAACGAGAAATTAGAAACTTAGAGGAAGGAACAACAAGCTTAAACTGGGGTCAAGGCCATAAAAATATCTGGTTTGCTTTTTATTTTTTTGCTAATAAAGGCATAGGAATAGATCTGGCCCTCTCCCACCCTCCTTTCTTCCGTAGTCACTCGGTAATTCTAAAATAGCAGCCAATCAATAGAGAACCAACAAGAAGTCCTAGCAGTAAAAACAGTGAAAGTGATTTTTTCGACTGGCTCCTTTATTGGTTCGCTTTTTAAGAGGACACGCCCACAATATGTACTTTTCGGCACGGAAATTTTATTACATTCCAAAGATTACATGATGAAGATTGAGGGAAGTTCCCCTGACCCACAAAGCCCTGTTGCCGAGTTTCAAGTTCATATTTTAGCCGCGGTCCTCTAGCCGGCATGTAAATAGCTCATGTTGAGGGATGTTAGGACCATAACCATTGGTCTGCCTACGTCTACGGGACTCTTCTAGCTTTAAAGGAGCGTTCTGAGAATTCGCCTTGCTTCACAAGTGCGTCCAATGGGCCTACCCGGAAAATTTTGAAAAATTGAGTCGTCTCCGGAGCAATTTTAAGGTGTTTTCGACCAAAAATGAACCCAATTCCACTATGAAAGGTGAAAGGTACGTCACCTATTAATCTAGCAAAACCCCTCACATTTCCTGAAAGAGGCAACCCTGGTAAAAATTGGCAGTAGAATCTGTGTTCCAAAATACCATAGACCTAAAGCCGGCTGTAAGATTTCCAATAGCTCCTGTAGCCGGCTGTACAATTTCTTATAGCCTTTTATAGCCGATGACGATTAAGCAACAGCCAGACGATAAAGTTTATGCTAAACGTTACAAAATACGGATACTAGGACTTCGTGAGTTTTTGGACTACCGCTCTCTTTTTGTGCCGGAGTATCTTGATTTATCTTACAAGGAGAGCTCCGTACTTTTGAAGGATGCCTGTCATTCTTAATGATTTGGAGCGCCTCCTATTTCTCATGATACTGTGCAATACCTCTGGTGTGAAATATTTGCTTTAACCGCCGTGGCACGCTGCGGCGCGGCGGGCGGGTAGAGAGTGCGAAACGCGCATTGGTGCCTACAAACCTAACAGGGATACTTCACGCGTTGCGCAATGCGTGAAGTATCCCTGTTAGGTTTGTAGGCGCCAGTGCGTCGCCGCTCCGCTTTGTGTTAGGCTCTAATATTTAACGTGGCGAAGTCAGCGTTTTTCAACTCATGATTTTGAAATGTGTGCACACTCTGTATGGATTATTCTCATTTTAATTGATGAAAAAAAATGTGTTTTAAAGGAAAATATAATGTGTGTTTTGTAAATATTGAGGTAGTTTCGTATCAAACTTAATGATTTCCAAAGCACACGAATTTCTGCACAATTTCTTATGGCCTCTTATAGCCAATGGCGATAAAGTGTACAGCCCGGCGATAGCAACTACTGTATACGGCCCGACTGTATACTTTTTCATAGCTTCGTATGGCCCGTCTATATGATTTGCTCCGCTTTCTACAGCCAGCTATATGATTTTCAATAGCCTCCTTTAGTTGGCTATAAGAACTCTAACGGTATTTTGAAACGCAGCTCCTATCGCCAATTTTTACCAGGGAAAGTAGATTTGTGGGGGGTGGGACCTGGCTCCCCGGCCCAGGGTGGCCAAATGTCATGAAAAATCTTGACATTTCACGTGCAGTATTTCATGAAATTTCAGAAATTTATGAAAGATAATTGACAAGTGCCGATTCCTTTTTATATTTCTCAAAATGTAAAAATTATGACTTTCTTCTATATGTGTTTGAATGCGGGTTGCATACTCTTGCTCCTCCAAAACATGAAATATTTCACACCCTAGTCAAATTTCATGCAATATTTCTCTGAAATTTCATGAAATATTTCACTGAAATTTCCAATCGTTCATTCCTGCTTACGTTTCATGCCACCGTTCCCCGCCCCCCTATTCTTGCTTATGAAATCCCCCGTCCTAAGCGTATTACAATTTTACAAGAGTCCAAAAATTTTCCGCGAGACTTAACGGCAAAACTGCAGAAAATTTTGCATCCGCGCGCAGAGACCCTCAAGCCGGCAACACCGTAGGCATCTTGGCTATAGCCTACATCCATCATTCAACAAACGAAGACCCGCTCCTCGCGAAGCGCGATGCTCATCCGAATCCGTCTTGAGCAAGCCCCAGCACCAGCTCCGCGAGAAGCCCAGTAATTGTTCAATATACAGCTTTGATTCGTGATGAGTCGCCACTGCGGGCGGGGGGCTCGGGGGGGGGGGGCTGGCCGGGGGGGCTCAGGGGGTTGTCGGGCGTGGAAGGTGCGCGCGCACAGTGTTTTGCTCAATCGATCTGATGCAACTTCAATGTCAAGGTCAAACATGGCCAAGGTTGTATGAAATACTCTCCCCCTTGCCCCCCCTCTCCCCTCGCCCCCTCCCCCTCCAGCGGACCGCGAGCCCTGCACTGCGGCCCCTCGCGTCGCGCGCCCAAGTTCAGACCTGTCTCGCTTCAGCACGGACCTCGCCGTTCCTTCCCGCTCCGTTCCTCGTGGCCCGTCACTTAGGCCAGTCTTGCCGAGTCCTTCGCGCTTTCGCCGTCATCTCGTGTGTGCTCCCCGAAATATCCTGGATTACTCTCCTGTCACCGCCAGGTATGATCATCACCACTTATTTTTCCACGCCTTAAACCCACGAGACGTGAAATTCCCGGTTCACCTGCTTCCCAGCCGTCAGCTGGTTGTCCGGCCCCTTTTTTCCGCGTGGGGGGGGGGGGGGGCCTGTTGATGAGTTTTTCACTTTCCTTTGGATGTTAACGTTGATGAAGGACAAGGTCGATCGAGAGATACTTAACGCATTGCACTAGTGAAATTAAAAGCCGGCCTCGTCTGAGCCTCTCATCGTGCGTCCGTTTCGCTTTCTTGGAAAAATCGTTTCGCCAGGATCTCGCGATTTTCAAAAATGAAATGCGAACCGACTTGAAATAGAATTGAAAGTTAGGGCCTTTCAAATTTTGCTCAACGGTTAGGCAATCTGTTCCTGATAACAAACGTGAGTGAGAACGATTATTCAAGATGGACGCGTTTGTTCGGTGCGATTTCGCAACATTACTCTCTCACGCGGGCAGCTGCCATTCTTTCCCGTTCTCATTTTTTTTCGGTTTTGGGAAGTGATCAAAGAAGGTTTCTCGCCGTAATGTTCTATTAATTTAAGGAAGAAATTAAACTATCGTAGGTGAACAATTTTTAAATTGCCTTTTCTAAACTAATTCATGTAAAGACTAACTCATGGCCATAATCTGTAGGTACCTATTTGTATCTCATTATAGACAGTATTGGGGTAGGTATGGCAATATTTGGCAAAATTGTCCCTAAATTGTCTGTAATAAAGTTTTTTATTTTACGATTTTCTTCCCCTAATTAATTTCTTTAAATCATCGAATTAATTTTGCATCTCCCGAACTTGAGCTTTTAGTGTACTCCTATTTGAGTGAAAAAAGTCCTTTATACTTACGCAGAAAATTGTAAATAGCTTTTTCACCATTCCCCGTTTTCTCTTTTTCCCTTCTATTAAAAGTTGTAACTTTTATCCAGAAGTGTTTCGTGAGTTAGTCCCGTGAGTTGACGAGAAGTACTTACAAGAAATTTCCGCTGTATAACACGTACCCTTGTCCATGAATATGGAAGTAAGATGTCTGATGAAACTTGGAAATTTGGCAATGCAATTCAACCCCTCTGTTTCTCAACCCTTCAGTGCAGTGACAGTCTGCATCCACCATCGTAATTCAGAAGTTCTGCCCAGTGTTGCCTGCCGTCATGCCAGTACAAGGTAATAATTGGACCGCGTCTAGCAGAAAGGAACCAAGCCACATCAGCTATTGCTATATTTAACTGGGCAATTTAATTTTTCACAAGAGAACGTCTGTGCGGATTCGTTTAGAAATTTTGAAGAATTTGCTTTGCACTGTGTAGAAAATATGCTGAAATTTGCTAACAAATCCGTCTAACTGTTTTCATGTAAAACGTTAAATTGCCCAATCAAATCTGGCAATAACTGATGTGGCTTGGTTCCTTTCTGCTTAATAACGCGATCTAATTAGAGGTTCCGTCTCACAAGCATTCGATTAGAATAGGCATGTAACGAGAGTAATTACCCTCTCCTTGATAAAACCAAATTTTATCGAGTATTTCCTCTGACGAGTACTGCGTTTTTTCCCCGTTTTTTTGTGTCTACGCTAGTAGGTATGTCTGTCTTGCATTTGAATAGAAATGTCTAAACTTTAAAACTTTCAGCGTCCCTTCTATGAAAGCAACTGTGTTCACTTATTCCCTCATCTACACTCGGTGTCTGCTCCACCACCGTCAGTTCTCATAAACCACACGTGTCTCGTTGCGGAAAATTTCTTGACTCATTGAAATTCGCGAGATAGCGAGCACGACCGGGCAGATAAACATTAAAAGCGGATTAACACATTACTGCCGCGCTAAGCGAACGCCGCGCATTTACATACGAATCTGGTGGAAGTTGTGTGCTTTCTGAACAGCAGGGCAGACTATCAGCCCATTATACAACAGCGCTATTAGAATAATTTAATTTCATACTGTTCTGCACGTTGAGTTGTTCGTGTAGTTCCCGTGTTGTCCGATCTTCGGATTCGAACTGGAATTTTTTTACCTCCGGTCGCCAAGTTTCAAAACTTCGCTCGTTTTTTTCCCTTTACGTAAGTTAATCAACAGTTTTTCTTGAAATTTTCCATGAGTGTCTTTTAAGCTCTATCCAGAATATTCATAGACAGACATTTTCAAAGCGATAATTTTCGTTAGATTAATTAATTAATTTAAGAAGTAAAACCACATCTGTTTTCTGTGAATACACGTTTTTTTTCGCTTTCAGTGATCGGTAAACTTCAGACGTATACGATATTTCACGATGATACCACTATTAGACCACGTGGGAGCCCGTGTTGCCCACTCTAACAGTTGAAGGCGAACTGACATGGCGTTAAAGTCACTGCTCTCGTCCGGTCCATTTTTGTGCGTATTTTGAGTGAGCGTGCCATTTCGCGATGATACCACTATTCGACCACTTGGGAGCCTATGTTGCCTACACTAACAGTTGAAGGCGAACTGACATGCGGCGTTTAAGTCACGTCCTCTCGTCCGGTAAAAAACCTTTTTTGTGCGTATTTTGAGTGAGCGTGCCATTTCACGATGATACCACTATTCGACCACGTGTGAGCGAATGTTGCCTACGCTCTAAGTTGAAGGCGAACTGACACGGCGTTAAAGTCACCGCTTCTCGCCTGTTAGAAAGCTATTTTTTGTGCGTATTCAAAGTGAGCGTGTCATTTCTCGATGATACCAGTACCTATTCGACCACGTGGGGCCCATTTCGCCTACGCGAGCATTCGGAGAATGCCAGTAATTTCCTTCAGCATTCATTTCTAGTGTATTTTCCGTGGAAGATACACAATTTTCTCACTTGTATTTTTCACAACATTACTCTTCAACTGTATTTTCTCTTGAATACACAAATTTACCGATTTATCAGTCCAAATATTCGTTTTTCCGATCATATTTGAATTTAATTTATTTGCCTCGCCAAATGAAGTTCATGGGTACAAATGTAAGCTTTTTTTTCAATTTCTTTTAGAAATATATGGGGTGTCGTTATCAGCGTTGCGATCGCGCTGTAAGGGGTGGGTGGGTGTCGAATAATCGGAAAAATTGCTTCACGGTAGCGAGGGTACCCCTTTTTCGTGTTTCTGGTTCTCCGTTCCAGATTCCCACGTGTCACATTTCAGTATCTTAATTTCATAACTCGAACTGTCTCAGCCCCCTTAAAATTTTCCCACAAGTTTGATTTGGCAGCGCCGCACCATCTGTCTGCCTTCTGCCCGGTGCCGGGTGCCTACGTATTCAATTAATTCGCAAGGTCACTTTTGACTTCCAAAACTTAATTAGTTCCAACTTTCATGTCGCACGGAAGACGGAGCAGTTGATTCAACATAACCGAATCATCCGCTGATGTATCCCAAGAGTTAGGATTTTAAAGACTTACAATTTGTTGGATCGCATTTAGCAAAAAGGAACCAACGCGATCACAGTGTTGTAAAATTGTTGCTTCTTCACAATTATCTAAAAAATCTCCCAGAAAAGCAAATAGCTTTTATCTCACACCAAAAAACTGTTAATTTTAGAAGAAAATAATTGTGTAAAGTTTAATACTGTACATGTATTCAGTATTTTAAAAGAAAAAAAGAAGTTGCACGATTTTGAAAACACTGTACCTAATGCATTAATGCATCAAAACCAGGTTGCGAGAAACAGAGTCTAATCGGTAAAAGTTGCACAATAAACAAAACGCCTCGGTCGACCACCACCATTCTCAAACAGAAAAATTCAATTGAACGTAAGATATAAAAATTTCAAGAAATTGAAAATCTTTTTCTCAGATTCCTGATCATAAATGAATCTTGAACGATTTTTATATTTTGCATTTGGCTGAATTTTTTTCTGATTGAGGATATTCGACTTGTCTGCCATGAAGTTTTGATCCAGTGTATTTCCATTCTAGCCTTGTTGTGTTTTTTGGTTTTATTTTTTGTTTTTCACGGGCTACCAGTTCATTATTTTCTCTCGTCATAAACAGCGTAGGTATAGACTGTACGAGCATTTTGTCTACAGTGAGTCATTTTTTCGAGTTAAAGTGAGCAGTTTTTCCCCCCTGCCGATTGTCAGTGCCGCAAAACCCAACGTCACAACGTGGCTGGCCTCGTGTTGAGGAGTGTGTTGAAGTTTTTTTTTATCTGAGTATTCAACATTTGTTTGCATTTGAATTGCGCGTCCAGTACACTTTCGCCACGTGTGCTTTTCAGAACTTTCCTGGTATTTACATACTTTCCTCCTCTCTTCTTTCGATCCCGCCAAGTAATATCTGCAGTTTTTTATTTTTGGAGTTTCGACTCTTCGACTTGACTCCCGACAGTTTTCTCGCTCCGTAGCTATGGGAGCAAATCCACGCGGTATCCGTATCGCTAGGAACTACTTCGACCTTCAGCTTAACCTCTCAAGTTTAAAATTGTGCGGCATGTGACGCAACTAGCTTCACTTTTCATTAATTTGTTTACTTTAATTTTGACATCGCTTCGCGCAGTTTAAACTGCTTTTCAGCTTGCATCCGTTTCCTGCTTGAGCAGAGCTTTGAGCTTACCTAAACCGTCAGAAATATCAGAGTAAAATCCGTAGAGTTGATCACTCCGATATTCTAAAGTACCTTTTCGATGGGTGTCTCTTCCAAACCACGTATTTCGTTTGCGGTGTCTAAAAATCTCCGCTTCTATAATTGGTTTTTTTGTGAAAGCGAATCAACATCATTTCGTGAAGTTGTCAAAGAATTTACTTTGCACAGAGCAGTAAAATCACAGAAATTTTAAAGAATGATGCGTAGTTTTTCCTCCGAAGAATAAAGTATGACAGTATGTCTGCAATGTCGCAAACTGAGCTACGTGATTTGGGAGTTGAATGTATCGATATGGATGGTTCGTTTGAAACTGTACCTTCGACTGAATTTTTATATTTTGGATGATTTTTTTTAGATCGTCGGCTCGAACATTCCTCCCAAACGATTCAACCTAAAACTAAAATATGATTTTTTCCAACCCTAGTAAAATTGACGATAAGAGCTGCGTTTCAAAATACCGTAGGAATTCTTATAGCCGGCTAAAGAAGGCTACAGAAAATCATAAAGCTGGCTGTAGAATGCGGAGAAAATCATATGGCCGGGCTATACGAAGCGATACAAAATTATGCAGCCGGGCTATAGTTCCTGTAGCCGGGATTTACACTTTATCGTCTGGCTGTTGCTTTTTCGCCATCGATTATAAAAGGCTATAAGAAGTTGTGTAAAAATTTGTGTGCTTTGGAAATCATTAAGTTAGACACGGAACCACCTTAATATTTACAAAACACACGTTATATTTTCTTTAATACATATTTTTTTTTCATCAATTAAAACGAGAATAATCCATACAGGATGTGCAAACATTTCAAAATCATGAGTTGAATAACGCTGACTTCGCCACATTAAATATTAGAGCCTAACACAAAGCGGAGCGGCGACGCACTGGCGCCTACAAACCTAACAGGGATACTTCACGCATTGCGCAACGCGTGAAGTATCCCTGTTAGGTTTGTAGGCGCCAATGCGCGTCTCGCGCTGGCTGCCCGCCTGCCGCACCGCAGCGTGCCACGGCGCTTGAAGCAACTATTTCACACCAGAGGTATTGCACAGTATCATACGAAACTGAAGGCGCTCTAACATATTAGGAATGGCAGGCATCCGTCAAAAGTACGGAGCTTTTCTCGCAAAATAAATCAAGATACTACGGCCCAAAAAGAGAGCAGTGGTCCAAAAACTCACTAAGTCCTAGCATCCGTAATCAGTAACGTTTAGCATACACTTTATCGCCTGGCTGTGAGTTGCTTAGCCGCCATCGGCTATAAAAGGCTATAAGTAATTGTGTGGCCGGCTATAGAAGCTATTGGAAATCTTACAGCCGGCCGTAGGTCTATGGTATTTTGGAAACACAGATTCTACTGCCAATTTTTACCAGGGAGAAAATAGACGAAACGATGCAACTTTGAAATAAATCAGTGGAACCCAGTGTGCATTGCGCCAAAGCTGTGGATCCACTTTAAATCCGTCTAAATACACTACCTTTTCACAGGGTGGCATGAAACGTGAGGAAGAAATGAAAGATTAGAAATTTCAGTGTAATACTTCATGAAACTTCACGAGGCTGTGAAATATTTAATGAAACTTCACGAGGCTGTGAAATATTTAATGAAACTTCACGAGGCTGTGAAATATTTCATATTTCCAGGGGCTAGAGTGTGCAGCCCGCTCTCAAACACTCAAAAATAGATGAAAGTCACAATTTTTACATTTTGCAAAACATGCAAAGCAACCGGTATTTTTCAGTATCTTTCATACATTTCTGAAATCTCAAGATACTATTTTTCATGAAATTTTGCCACCGTGCCTCCTCACAAAATTGCCGCGAAGAGAAATGAAAGACTCAAGATTTCAGTGAAATAGTTCATGAAACTTCACGATGCTGTGAAATATTCCATGAATCTTTACGAGGCTGTGAAATAGTTCATATTTTTCAGGGGCTAGAGTGTGCAGCCTGCTCTCAAACACACATAAATAGAAGAGAGTCACAATTTTTACATTTCGCCGGTATTTCAACCGGTATTTTCCAATATCTGTTAAAAATATCTGAAATTTCATAAAATATTTCAAGATTCTAATTTTCATGCAATTTTGCCACCCCGCCCCCGACGAAACTGCCGCCTATTTGCCATTGGCCGACCACGAGTCATATCGGGTTTCTTTGTCAGAAACCGCGAAATATTTTCAGAAATATTTCAAGAAATTTCAGGATTTCATTTTCCACTAAATTTTGCCACCCTGCCTCCCAACGAAACCGCCGCCTAATTGCCATCGGCCAAACACGAGTCACATCGGGACTCTCTGTCAGAAACCGCGCGGGCGTTGGTTGGGGGGGGGGGGGGGGGGGGGTTATTCGGCATAGCCGCGGAGACCTTGAGAACACCCGAATCTACCTATGGTCGCGAAACCGGCGGAGTGATGGACCCATGACGGTGCCGATTCCTTTATTCCTAATGACGGCGGCCGCGTGGAGGCGCGAAACGCGAACCGCATCTCAAGTCGGGGCAGACCTTGAATTATCTCCTTCCTCATCCTCATCCTCATCATCCCATGGACCATTCACAACTCACAATTCGGGTTCGGGTTTGTCCGGGTCCAGGTCGCCTTGAACTCGATCCCCCCCAGCCCCCCCCCTTCCAGAGCCTGACCCACCCACCGCCATAGCCACCGTGTTGCAGAGTCGCCCCGAATATCCCGCCCGATTTTCGCGCCGGGATTGCTGCTAAATAAGCCCTGATATAATATGGATTACATTTTGCAATAAGGAACCACTATCTCTAGCTTTCCCATAAAAGCACGTATCTGCAGGGGAAATCAACTGCTCATATGTTGTATCTAAAATGAGCCAGAAATAGTGGTTCTTTATTGTAAAATGTGGTTTCTCAGATACCCTTACTAACAATCTGAGTGATTCAGTAGAGTGAAGCAAGTTAAATTCGGTGTACTATGCGCACGAATTGGTTCGAATTTCCAGTGATGGTAGATGAACAACTAGTTGAGCCAAAAATCCCCCAACAACTCCACACCCCATGAAATTTTCAATTTTTCCGTAAATTTTCTGCAGATTATAGCATGAAGAGCATCAATGTCGTCAGTCTCGTCTGCTAAAAGTGTCACTTAGGTGTTACTTTGTCCTGCGAGACGTAGAAGTTCGAACTTTTAACTCACAAGACTGATAGGCTCTTTTTTCTTGTTTTTTGAGTAAATTTTTTGCCCAGAACATTGACTGCAACATCGTAACTTTCTGCATCGTTCAAATTCGTGGAAACTTCATCACATTCCTAGTTTTTTTTTTAACAAATGTCGTCGCTATTCTGCGTCCTTACGGCAACGCTGCCTCGCGGTCGGCGCGCGAATTAACGACCTGCCAACTTTTGGCTGTTTCCAAGAAAAGCAGTACCCGCGCTAGTTTTATGTTCTGTGGAATTTCGTGAATGAAATAATTGCGATTTTGCCGCTGGAATCAAGCATCGACGAAGTGATCAACACGTGTGGAAAACCTGCGTTAAGAAGCAAAGCAAAAGCCTCATTTCTCGCTCGTACGAGAGTAAATGAAATATTCGCCTTATTATGTAGACTTCTCGGAGAAACATCAATTTTTAAGTTGATATCGAGGCGTCAGAAAACCGCATTTTATTCAGTCGGTTATTCATACTAAACTCGTTCAGGTTTAGAATACAACTCTGAGGGGAAAACAGAAAGAAAAAAACGAAACTGAGTGAAAGTCTTCAATTATTTGAACTAGTTTTGGAGTATTTCGTTATCATAGAGAGAGTGACAGGGAATGGTTTCAAAGTCTTCTTTTTCTTTCTTTCTTTTTTTTCGCCTCGAAATTATTAGGAATTGAAAACTCCGAAGATACCTGCAGCTCACAATATTAGTGAAGGAGGTAACATGTCGTCCGGCACCTTCCGGCCAATGTACCAAAAGCGCCATGCGACGTTTCAAAATTTCCGCAGCCGTTTTACTTTTTTACAGAAAAATTGATTAACGAAGCTGTCCGAAAATTTCACTGCATGTTCTTTGTACTGCCGATGAAATTCAGTGAAATTTTCATATAGATTCAACCAACAATTTCTCTGTCAAAAAATAAAATGGTGGCGGAAATTTTTACACGTCGGCGTTTGTGCTTCTTTGGCAGGAAAAGGACAACGAAGTGCTTTAGATGGTACCTTGTCAGGTGTTCCATTTTACAATCAGTAAGGAACTAACGACAGATTTTGAATTGATAAACCTCGCATTAAAGCCCCTTGACAAATTACAATTTCCGTAATGATCACTGCCTCAGATTTGTCAACTGATGTAGTAAATTGTGTGGGGTGGAGGGTGGCAGGCGAGGAGAGGAGCGGGTTGCCCTTGAGTTTTTGTTCTCTGTCTCAAAATCAACTGTTTTCATGAGTGTTACGAAACTCTTTTTACTTTTTTCTCGCTGTTCTTCGTGCCATTATTATGCAGATTAAACGTAACCCGTTCGTCGACTTGATGCTGATATCAACCCGACACACTCGGCGTTGCCGTTCGAAGTTCACATCGTGTTAAAACGCCGAATAAACCCTATTGAACGTTGTCAAATTGCTTCCGATATAAAACGAATTTTCTGGAAAAATTTTGAATTTTATTTCAAGAGTTCTCAGAGAGATTTATTTGCGGCTTTCTAGCGTCTCTGAAAATTTCAAAAATTACTTACTGCATCGCTCACTATCATTATTACATCAGGCAAAATTCACAGCATTGAAATGCTCACATGGTGTTTTACCCTGGCATAGCTGTATTCAATTTTGTCATTTTCGGAGGTATATTTCTGTGCTAAGGAAAAACTCGTTGAAGTTCGAAGTTTCAGGGAAAGTTCTTACCATATTTATTCCACCTTTTTAGCGAAGTTAATTTCGGTAGTATCCGATAGTTTAAAGGATTCATATTTTTAACTTCCTTCAAAAATGAATTTTTTATCAGGGAAAGTATGGCAACATCCGACAGCTCACGCGTCGTTTCCTTACAGAATAGAGAAAGGGTGCCATATGTAACACTGCCACGCTAAGAAAAAATGCGTATGAACTTCTGAATGATGTAAAATTTTCCCGACAGGAATATCTGTTTTTGAGAAAGTCTACTAATATTTTTTCTCTAAAATTAAATCGCGTTGGAATTTTCCCGAAAAATTTGGGAATTAATTCACAATAATTATCCCAGAGTATAGTATATGCGGCAACGTCGTAAATTTGGCAATTTGGCCATGTCCATACGTTGTTTTGCCGTAGCGTGGCAAAGTGGATAACGAAGGGTCGAAGAAGACAAGCTTGAATTTTTGACCTTGCCAGCTCAGGCCTGTCTCTGCAAACCGAGCAATGTTCATCCAGATGCTCTCCAGATTGTGTAACGTTTTAGAGTTAATTACAAGTTACTAATTGCATAGATTGTGATAAAAATTCAACCAATTTTTTCCGCGCTGTAGATTTTTATGCAATGTAAGCCTGTCGGTCAACTTTGTATTAATTTAGCAATGCAACCTGCATTACTGTGAAACGCGTGCACAAAACTGTGTATGATGATTTGTAAGCAATGAAGGCCAGATCGAATCTAAAATAACGTATTGGATTGTTTCTGTGTCTTCCTTTTCCTTTCTTTATTATTATTACCATTTCTACTTCTTAAGCACTCACCATGGTTTATTTGCATATTCCAACAGAGTCTACCCAAAAGCATCAACGGAACCTTTTACTTTCGAGTTTGCCTTTATTTTCACTAATCCCTCGAAATTGCTTATACACGTTAGCGTTTTGTGCAACACATGCCTAAAATAGTTAGATGACCTAATACACGAGCAATCGGTTTACCAATCCCAACTTAATTTGTCAAAACTTTCAAAGAAAAGCGCCGACTTCTTGCTCATTGAATCGTTGTCAGTTTAAACGACGCGAAGGCAGGCGACGGAACAATCACGGCGCGGGATGCAACTATTCGAGCTCCATGGACGTGCGTGAAGCATGCACAAAATTGAAGGCGCCCGGCTTTCCTTTTCGCCTTCCCTCGTGACATTGCGCTCGGCACGCCACGTCATGACTGCATGCTAGCCGAATTTTATGCATAGAGGCATTATATTTCCATTTTCCAAGTCTCCATACTTCTTTCTTTTTTCCCTCACCTGGTTAAATTGCCTAGACTGTTAGTGCGGGGTTTCTGAAATATTTAGTCTCCAACGTCAAGAAGCTAAGAACCCGCGGAAGAAATAGCCTCCATCACTCTGCAAAACCAGGAGCAAACCTCCTAATCCATGTTTCTCTTGAGCTTTTTAAAAGCGGAACCAAATTCATACGGCTGAATCATATTCAAGTTAGGTTGAGTGATCCGATATTCGTGGGAACCAACTTGTTGAATGTCCGTGACGTAGTCACAGTCTGACGTTTCCTCCTTGATAACAGTTTCGATTTTCAGTAATTAGACCCTCTCCTGAAATCGCTATGAAATCACTGCTAATGTCAGTCAGTCAGTCATGAGATCAGCGGTTGCAGAGCACAGTTCATACCGTGCGTATCACCACGTTTAAATGAAGCAGCAAGATAAGAGATCGCTGCCAAGTCGGGATGAGACTTTGTCTAAAGCAATTCGATACAATAATCAGTCGATTGGACCGCGCTTAGGCAACCTTCGATAAGGAAACAGGCGTATTTATAAAAGTGAGCTCTGCGCGTTTGATGTCGGTTGTTGAGCCGACCGCGACCGACCCAGAAGATAAAGTAATAAGCAAATAGGTGTTCCGAGTGTTTTTATCAGCGTCTTGGCGAAGTTTTGACTCGCCAAAACTGAGGACCCTAATGAAAGGACTAAGAAAAAACAACGGAAAAATGTGACTCATCGGACATAAATATTCAAAATGAGTAATGCTCACTTCATCCACGAGCTTCCGCTGCAAAGCTTGTTTTTCATTGAGAACAATTCTCGATCACAAACGGGGGGTGCGCAAGTTCATCGGTAAAACTTGATTTTTTAAAATCAGCATTATACGCTCGCTCGCAGACCTACAATGTCGTGTTTAGGGAAGACGTCCCATTCGGCAACGAGGCGTGTATTATCGACTATCGATATGTTCTCATTTGAAGATACGGCAAAGAATCGATCGTTCAGGTGAACCATGATAATCGACCCTTTTCCATAGGTTTAAATGACCGATCAGTCGATTTGTCGCAAAGCACGACTCGCCACCGATGGAGTTGTCCACCGTGATAGTGAAGAGAGCAGTAAGTGCATTTCTGTATGAACCATGGTTAGCACATGCTTTTATGTGTCTCGTGGTTCATCCCAGCATGCACTTACCAGTGGCGTAGCGTAAATAATCGATTATCGATATCTTGCCATTTGAAGCTATGGTAAAGAATCGATTACTAAGGTGTTCGCTGCGAACACCCTGATAATCGATCTTTTTTCATAGGTTTGAGTGGCGTATCAATCGATGTATCGCAAAGCACGCCACGCCACTGGCACTTACTGCTCTCTTCGCTATCATGGCAGCTCTGGGGTCATCAGAAATGGATATGGCAGGTCTTAAGTTCTGAACGTCGGCAGATTCAAATTGGCGCTGGCGGTGGGCTTGAAGGGGGATGGGGAGTCAAGAAGGGGGGGCGAGGGGGACTCAGGGAGGGGGGGGGGGCAAGCGGTGAGTTCTGGGAATGTCCGAGTCGGATACCAGGAAAATCTCATTGAGCGAGTCATCCAGCTGTACCCGGTTCCCGGTATGTGCTGTGTCGCCGGGCCGGCCGGCCCTTTACTTGGTCCGATTCCCGTCTCTGATGCCACTTGATTCCCCCTTTGAGGCCGCTTCTATCACTACTTCTATCAGGCTCAAATTCGATACGCACTCTGAGTAGGTCGGGTGTCCACTGTCAGGAAGAAGTAGCACGGAAACGATTTGCAAAAGCGCGAATTTACGGAGGTCGGGTCGAATTTGAAGGAATCTTGCGGAATTTTCGCGGTAAGGCGCTTTAATTCGAGATTTTTGCGATGACGAAAGAGAGAGCCTTAGAGGTATGCAATTTTTATACAGGTTTTTTTAAATCATTTTCCCGCAAAATCTTGTTTTAGTTCTGCGCATTTTTGTTTACTGGTTTCCTCTAGAATTTTCATGGTCTTATTTTTTCAATTCAGATTTTTTTTCGTTTCTCGAAAGTTCTTGTCAGAGTTCAAAGTGTCGATTGGGCCACCAGAAAGCTAGGGTTTTGGGAAACTCATACAGCGACTATTTTCTGGGGCAGAAGAATGGAAAATGTAAAGAAAAGATAATGAAAAAGCAAGTATTTTAGATAGTGAGTAGGTACCAATAAACACTCAGAGTATACAGTCAAACTTTTTAACCGAAGATCGAGACTTATGAAATTTACAGAATAACGAGGCGAGCTTTTGACGCGAGATAAAAGATTCACCATCGTGATTCGTAAATTTAATGTTAGTAGGTACAAAAATGAAAAAAATGAGTCTTCTATAACTCTATTAAAGGTCCCAAGTTTCCGCACCTTCATAGAAAATCTGAAAATAGCCAGAGTCTTTACAAACGGAACTTCAGTTCAAGGATATTATCGAATTGTGGCATCAGCGAGGAGTGGAGTGTTGCGTCATCATCAACATTTTAACGACCAGGAACACGAACAATGTCATTAAGTGTAGTGAGGTTTCAGCTGTAAGTTCTGCCTCAGTCCCATGCCAAGCAGCTTACTCGCATTGTGTGGAAAATGATTCGCGCGTCGTTGAAACGGAAAATTGTTCAGCTTTCCTAAGTGCCAATTATTCAGTCTGACGGAAGAGCTTATAAGAGAACTCATCATCAAATGCGTTACAACATGCATGGTGGTGGGCTCCCGGCTGTGCATAATCCCATAATTATTTCGTATCATTTACTTTTTCTTTGCACGAAATAATTTTTTTTCCATTTCCGTTGCTTTTGTTTATAGTTTTCTAATTTCCGTTTTCTTTTTTCTTACATGTGTGAGTAGTTTAATTATTTATATTTTTCCCCTCTATCTTATTTTTTTTTGTCTCTCATGGAACGAAAAAACTTAAGCTATAGAATAAAACGATTTATTTAAAAATAATGTGCAAGTATCCAGTCTTGTTTGCTTTTCGTCTTTCAAACAATATATCTTTGGAAATTGAAGTTAATCTTGAGACGACCTCGGGTCGAAAGCCATACCTGAAACCATCATTAAGTACCTCAATCAATCGAGTACGAAGTCGTAACAATAAAGTCCTGAAAACGAACCTAGTGACCCTGCTCCAATCAAAACGCCTTCAAATCTTCGAATATGCAATCGCGGTGGCTTAGAAGTACGAATAGTCGCATGTACCATTTACTGTTCCTGTCCATCGCCCTCGCTGCTTTTGCATGCTCTTTTGCCGTCCTCCTTACATCAGCGGTGGCTCATATATTATTTATCGTCCCCTTAACTCGCAGTTTGAGTGTGTTTTACTCCACTCTAAAGGGGCTTTCAATTGAGAGGAACTCGAGGTTAGTGTCTCATGCCCAAGCTATCTAAGAGGATAAAATAAGTCATTTCAATCCTTACAATATTGGAGATCTTTGTTGCTTTCCGATTGGCCTGTATAAGTTTTAGGCCTTGATGGAGTCTTAAGGGCTCACTGTATAAGGAAACCAAGTGGCAACAGAGTTTTAAATGTGACAGGAAATTGTCTTATTTTCGCCCTCCAAAATGAGTTTTAACCAAACTTTGATCGATCTTTTCGGCGATAATTGCATTCTTCCTTGAGGAGTCCAAATTACTCTCGTTGGAATTGTGCAAATCGAGTACCAAGTACCCAATTCAAGGCTCATGACCGGTGGACCAATCAGAGAGCGGCACAGACACGGTAATACTCATACCACATGAGTCTTTAACTCTGGGTACATTCAGCATAAACGGTTTTCGCACGAGCTGACATGACACCGGCAAGGCAACCTACTTTAGTGTTTTATACGCTTATTTTTTTCGATTCCCCACCTGTTCCAACAGCGTAAATGACTTATTTCCCTACGGAAAATGTGTTGACGGGAATTTTCTACTTGAGCTCCGCCCACGACTACGCTAACACACGGCGCGGCGGTGGTGGCAGCGGGCACTAGGGAAACAGTTTCCTCAAATCCTTGAATTTTGTCAGACCGTTATTTCTCACCGCGATCACAAGGTCCTTCCTTGTAGTGTCCCTGTCGAATCAATCGATACGTTTCAGCTTTTTCGGACGTTTCACATCAATCACCAGTACTTTTTCTGATCATGGTGACTGCGACCGTTCGCGGAGACCATTCAGTAAAACTTGAGGTACCTGTCATCGAAAGTTAGGTAGGCGTACAAGGCGTATGCGCTGAGAAAATTGTTTGTGCTATTGTGTTGATTTCGGTTAATATAGAAGCGTGAAACATATACTAACAGAAACCTGTGTTAGGCACAATTAAAGTATACTAAAAGCCCCCAAAAAATGAAAAAACTGAGAATTCCCAGAAAAGCCCCAAGGCTCTAGTTCCTTGTGTTATACTTTCCATATTTTCCGAGCTTTCGTGTTATTTTTTCTCTCGGTGTTTTAAAAGTACCACAAAGTGATCTAGTAGGAAATAACACGTGGAAGTTGGTGTTTTCATAAACTTCAACCTTCAAACTTGGTTTTAAAGACGAAAGGCTGAATCCCTGAGACGTCATTAGCTCAGACATTTTTTTTTCGGAATTGCCATGTAGGTATTTCAATTTTTTTTTTTTTTTTTTTTTAAAGTGCCTTAAAACCTTAGTAGGTACTTTCCATGTGCTTGCTAGAAAGAATGAGTAGGGCACATACACGAAACACCATTGTTGTCCTTAGGATGAACGCCCTGATCAAACCTCTTTTTTTAAATTACGCAGCGCCAAAATTTCAAAATTGGTATTTCAATGCCAATAGCAAGATGCATATCACGGCATAAGGGCATTGAAGCTCAGAATATCAATTTTTAAGATCTGAACTAAGCTTTTAAATTTACGGGTTTTACCAACCGGCTACATTCGAATAATTCAGTCTCTCTCGTTTTTCTCGAAATCGTGTTTGTGACGCTTACATCAGTTGGAAAACAATCGGTTCAATTTCATTCCGGGTTCTGTATTTGCCCCCGGACAAAATGTTTATTTACGAGGAAACCTGATCACCTTCCTCCATCGTATTCAGATCATGAGTTCTCAATGACATGACGCAGTAGTTTGGAAGCACTAATTGAAGGATCAATTTTCAGCGGTTTTCGTGTACTTTATTGAGCATTTTGTTGGAGAGAAGAGTGAACGATTTGGGCTGAAGTTTCGACGCATTAGGATGTTCTAATTCGTACGATGATATTACTAGTAATTTATTTATTGAATTTGGTAATTTTTGACCACCATGCTCATTTAGGCGTCCATACGAGTGCCATAAAAATTAGTGACCAAAACCACCAGCAATGAACATTGTTTCGTATTAGTTCCTGATTTGGTGGTAGTATTCTGTAATTAAACTGCCAAAAGCTCAGTGTATCATGCCAAACCTACCGCATTTTGCTAAATTTCAGCAGCAGGAACCGAAAGAGCTTTTTGGAGTGCAGATATTACCGCAAAAATATTCGCCTTGTAGCATACTTAGTTATTCCTGATATGCTAGACGTTTCACAACAGTTTCAGCACGTTTTCATATAGGATTCTCAGCATTGTGTTCGTTGAAGTGCACGGAGAGTTAGAGCACTCAATTTTTTTTGCGTCTGAATTTCATGAAAACGTAAAACTAAGCTTGGAAGCACTTATCTTCTCCCAACAGATACCCGCGTTGCCTGATAACGTAGCCGCGGTCTAACATCTGGAATCCAAGCCTTGTTACGTTCTACAAGGACGTATCGCATTTTCATCATGGTTTATTTAATAATTTTCCAGTGGTTCCAAAACTTTTTATCCACGCATCCGCAAAATTTTAGACGAAAGATTTTATTGCATGACTTTTTGGCTCGACCGAAAGTGTGGCTGAAACAAATATTGAAGCTATAGCAATTAATTGAAAAAATGTCGTATAGAGTTCAATCACTTTTCCCTCTCCATATTTCACGGTATTTCATTGGTTCGTTCATGTGAACGGGAAAATTCGCGTAAGTAAATACAGCAGTGCTGTTTCGCATAAGCGCCGAATCGCACCGTCAGATGAGCATCCATTACTCCCCAGCAAATCCATACGAGAGCTTTTTAGTTCAATTCGGCATCCCTGCTCGTCGGAAAATTGCGAGCTCCGTCGATTTTCGCAAATTTGCTGCCACGTCCACTCGTCACACAGTGGAGCACGCTTTGGAAGAGATCAGAAATGATGTGGAAAAAGTTTAAACTTTTATCTTCGTCAATTTAATACGAAATGTTAAAGCGAAAATGGTTCCATTGGTTTCCTCGCGAGAGTTTCTTTCCGAAGCTCCCCATAAACATTCGAAAGTAAACATGAAAATTTGCTGTTCTCTTTAAAAAATGTCATGTCTGCTCGCTCTCAATGGTTCGGTTCACTGTGCGCTACGGTGATCCGCCTTTACCTTTTGCCTTTGGCTGACGAATCCCGTTTTTCCACGTTGATAGTATCATGCCGAACCGGGCACAGCACCAGTCAAGTTTTAAACTTTTCGTAGTAATTTTCCCTCCGCCTGCTACGGCTTACCAATATTTAAGGTCCTTCTCCCCTTCCTTCACTTATTTGTTTTACCTATTACAAATGTGCCGTAGAAAAGTGAAATTTCAAGTTTTTTGAAAATAATATTTTTCTCCGTTAGAGCGAACTGACATTTCTTAATATCGATTAGTCAAAAACTTCAGTGTCCAGTACCGAGCCTCGTAAGTTAATAAATTGGCAACGCCGTTTTTCCTTCGTTTAAATCAATTAGATTACCTACATGTTACTGTAAGGAATTACTATTTCTGTCTCATCTATAAAATCACCTATGTTTACACGGAAACCGACAACATGTAATTTGTTTCTGAAATGAGCCAGAAATAGTAGTTCCTAAATGGAAAATGTCCTTGTAAATAATCATCAATCAATTCTATGGATGAGATAGCCTGCTTCAACGAATATTATTTTACATACATTCAAGCGGACATAATCTTGTGTTGTCAACTTCTTTAAGTCGTACATTTCTGGATTTCGTCTGGAAACCGAAAACCAGACCTGTCAGCAGGATTTAAAAATCAGCCACTTTTTCGATTTCTCGCGAACGTTTAGTCTTTATGAGAGATTGGGAACTTTATATCATTTTTGCTGTGTGCCGGAACGAGCCACGTACCACTTTTTGACCAGATTTAAAACTAAGGAGCGTCCGCATTAGTGGATGAAGAAAAAGGTTTACACGAGTTGTCAACTCTGGACTAGTGCTCTGGTCTATCTATTGCATTCATTTCGAATTATGCCCCAGAAATCACGTTCAGAAACGTCTGGCACAATAATTCTCCGCTAACTGCATTTTTATGCTCGCATAATATGACTCATGGAGTGTGCAGTATTGCAGACTGGAAGATATCAGATTTGCTCTGGAAGAATTTTTCAATATCATCATTTTTAAGTGCACCTGCCTCCAACGATCGCTGTGTCAGCCGTTGAATTTTTTTTCTCTCTCTCCCTCCCTATCACGAATCTAAAAATTTTAATGTGAATATTGAATATGAAATTGGAAAACTGTTTGTTTCCAGTTTTCACGATTGTGGCATGTTTTTCGTTTTTTCTTCGGTTTGATTAACGGAGACACAAAAATAACACTTTCATTTTCTTATGTGCAGGAGTTGCCTCTCTGAAAACGCGGCCGCCTTCCGAGGAAAACCGGTTTTGGAATCGGTGGAGCGACCGGCAAACCTAATCTGTAAGTCTTTACAATTTATTTTTACTCTATATTGTGATTTTCTCAAGGACAGTTGAATAGCTGGTGTATAATGAGATTTTTTTTCCACTCTAAGAAAAAGGAGAAGAGTTCTAGCATGACATTTATAACCTCCAAAGAATTCGCCCAAGTAACTGTCTTCAAAGATAATCCTTTCACACTGCTGGAAAAACAGTGAACTCGCTTTTCGGCGTTTTATGGGAAATTAAATGATTTCTACAATTTCTATAATTTTCTATTTTTTTTCCCCGCGATTTCTATGGTAGAGTTCATCCTCCAATTACATCGAAGGCGTGAGCCCTTAAAATCTGTATTTTTCCTCCTTTTTTCTAATTTTGAAAAGTTGACCCTTAGAAAGTTCGCATCATATTTCTCTCTTAAGTAATTGTGATAAGAAATGGTCTGGAATTAGAGTAACATCGTCTCAATTCTGTAACTAGAATAATGGGTCTTTTGACGAAGACTTCAAAAAGACGCCAAAAGACGTACGTCATATAACTAAGACCAAAAACCCCTTTCAAAAATTCTACCCAAAACAACATTAAGGCAAGTTCCAATTCAATTTATTGTCAGTCTGTATGATGCTGTGGAACGGCCACATTCAGCGCTTCATTGAAGCCCCTTCAATCCGCTTGGATACAATTTGCGTTACACGTATCCGATCTGCCTATCCCACGTTTTGCAGGCGTTTCGAACGCTGCCTCGCTTCGTAATAGAGGGACATCGAATGTTCACGAAGTTATTTCGATCCATCTCGGTCACATCCAATCAAAACTTCCCCCATCGGCTAACTGCAGAATAATGGACGATTATATATTTCATATTATTTTTTCATTTATTTTCTGCCGTCGAGTTCCTGGTTGATCGTCGTCGTATTTCTCCTGATGAAATGGTTTTCAAAAGCAATCAAGCCCCCACCTATGAGGTAGAGGTTGGAGATAATTAACGGTTTTTCTCATGTTTTTTATTTTTTTTTTATTTTTATTAACTTTTTTAATTTCCTAAATTCTTTATTTTGAGGGGGTTCTTTGCACAAAGCCGAGGGCAGCAGTGCCCATCCACAGAAATCTACGAGAATTCATAGCCCCCCAAAAACATAATAGCAATAAACTTCTACGCTAGAAAATATTTCCCTTCTAAGCCATGTGTGATGACTTGAAAAAACCATCTTTACTTTTCAGCGAACTTTTCAAGACTTACACTAACCAATAAGGTGAAGGAGCATACTTTCTTAGTCTCATATTGGAAAAATCCCAACTGTTGTATAAAGACTATCAAATAATTAGAATTAGATATTATTTAATTCTGAAGCGGCAGAGCCCAAAATTAATACAGATACACTAAGGAGTTCAAAACGTCAGCTCGATAGATTGCGGAAGTCGTATCATGGAACGTTAGACACGGAAGCTTTTCGGTCCTGGCGTCAGTGTAATTTATTAACTAGGGTCTTTTAAAGCATAAAAAATTCGCTGAATCTTGTTTTCCGTCCGAGATTAAAAATGAAAATTCAGTCGAAATGTATCAATGTAACATGAATCGAATGTCCGACAAGTTTGTAGACATCTAATCTTCATCGTCGGAACAAGTGCACTACAAGCGTAAACACGAATTTGTCAAAATCGCCTGCATCGAGTATCTCGGTTTCGCCAAATGAACTCTCTTGATGGAATTTCGGTGCCAAACTTAAAGTTAGCCAAAAAATGATCTGAATGACGCAAATTACTCTGCACGTGTCATGTATTTGCTAAGGTTTGTTGCCAAATATGAGATTGTGCAATTTAACCCTCCTGTTTTACAGATAAGAGTGTCAGATTGTTCTTGACATGTGTTTGGCACTCGACTAACTTTCATAACCTCTAAACTACGCATTTCCGGTCTCGTTATTCGCTTCCTGCACGCTTATTCGTCAGCCTGGGTCCATGTGCCTTTCGTACACTGCAAATTCTCGAAAAATCTCAAAGATTATTTTTATTCATATTTGAGGACTTATCTGTAACAATAGCGGATATGAAAAATTACCTTTTCGAAACACATTCTAAAAACTGTTTTGGCATTGAGAAAATTTTGTGAAAATAATTGAGATGTGATCTTCGAGATCTGTACATTATGCCAGAGCTAAACATATTAAATTTGTGTGTGAACAAAACAGTTTTTTAAGCGTGTTTCTAAAAGGTAATTTTTCACATCCGCCATTGCTACATATAAGGCCTCATTTGTGAACTATCTGCCACGAAAAATGTATCGACTGAAGCTCTGCCTATTACTTAGCAGTTGAAAAATTTTATCTATGCGAGGGTGTCATTTCATAAAATTATCGTAGCATTATTATATCGAACGTAGTAGGAGCGACAGTCCTCCTTCCACAGCTCCCACTTTTTGTGGTACACGTATTCACCATTCGACCGTTGAAACGCCTTCAGTTGATCTGTATGCAATTTGACCTGCAAGCCCTTGGCAAGACTGTCAGTGGATTTGCGATCGTACGTGATCGTATGCACTCACACTAATGAGACTACATTTTGCAATGACGAACCTAAAGCAGTAATGCAAAGCATCTTCCTAAAATCATCCGTTTCATGCAAACGCTTACCAAAATATTGACATAATCGCCACCGTACCAAGTCTATGGGAAATAAGATAGACTCTTTATTCATGTATCCTTGATTCCTTGTGTTGTTCAAAATAAATCTTGAACGTTCGTCTCATCGTCTAACTTTTTTTTTTTAAAAAAAAAAAAAAAAAAATTATCAGACTATTGTGGTTAGTGTTGGGTACATTAAGCTCTCAGCAACCATACAAATATTTGTACTCGAAGTTCTTCTTTACCTACATTGGTATTTTTTCCACAGTTCGTTATCTATATTCATAAGGATTTAATATTTAAGAAATTTAAACATGGTTCCCTTCACCACTTTCACTTTTTCTTCAGTAGAATGTGCACTGACCATACTGTTTCCATACTAGTTTTTACCTTTAATTTTTTCATAATTTCATCTTTTAGTCTCTATCCAATAATTATCAGAAAATAGTCTCTCATACTTTTTACGAAACATTTAGTAACTTGAGTAAACATCAAGTAAATTGAACCTGAACTACTGCAAAGGAATTCTAGGTTTACGACTCGGCTGTTTCAAACGCCAGGTTCGTTATCAGGAAATCAAAATCTTACAAGCCATAATAATTTAAATTAATTTTAATTACATTTTATGCGTCAGAAGAGCCCTCATGCCTTTCTTTGCCGCTGATATCCTGCCATTTTGACCAAATTCTTAGTGAAAGTATTTTTTGCATATCTGTAAGTAAGTTCTTTTGAAATCGTTATCAATGTAGTCCCCAAAAATTGCAGTAACCTTTTTAAATTTTTTTTTTTTTTTTTTTTTTTGCTTTTAATAAGGTTATTAGATAACATTTTGTGGCGCCATAAGCTTTGCCTGGCATTCGAAAATATTTTTAAACTTATGCGACGTATCTTCAAGCACGCTCCATCGGTGAAGTTGAAGTGTGTCCTCAGCTCGATGCGATGAGCCGTCAAAAACGCCTTCAATCCAGAGTATATGCAACAGGACGAGCAACCACTGTCCGACGGACCCGCCTTGCTGTCTGGTCCGGCTGTTGTCTGCGGCGGTGTTGGGGACCACCCTGAGTTCACTGTTTCACTTTTCCCAGTGAACACAGCTGGTGGTATCTCAGCGTCATCGCAGAGCCCTCTTCACCCACGCTTCGGAGTCAGCGCTCGCCGCATCCTCTCCTGAAACTCAAAATCGAAAAAAATCACCTCTCAAAAATGCCGAAGACGAACGGTATTCAGTTCAGACGGACTGAATCTTGGTTTTCGAACGGTCTTGCGTTCGTCTCACCTAATTATTTCAATGCATTATCCGCTTAGTGGCACTTTTACGCTGCGCAAGAGCTCTAGTTATTTTGGTACTTGAGTCTGCCGTTCGCGAGTTCTAAGCGTGGAATTTGTGATTTTATTGGTGGCGCAATGGGGTCAGTCCGTTTGAACGTAACACCGTTTGATTCGTGAGGAAGCTCGACTTGGGATTTTCAATGTCCCATCGGAAAATTGCCGAAAGGAACTTCCAACTTTCGCCGTTTCCTGCTCTTCTTCTCACCCGCTGGAGTCATATTTACTAACACTTAAGCCTCGTAACTAGTTCATTTTGAGAAAAATTTTAAATACTCAATTAGATTTTAATTTTATCAAACCAAAAGCTAAAATAATGCTTATTGAATGAAAGGCTTCGCTATGAAGCAGAAACGAATTGTTTTTTCCCAGGGACCATGAATGTCCTCTCGAACATCTAAGAAAGATATGTTTTCACTTATTTATTTTCCGTAACGTTTTCTGGAAACGTATTAAACGTAATTATAAATTCCATTCTTGAATCAAAATTATCAAATTTCAATTATTTCCTAGGTCCATGAATTTCTTTCTTGTAAATGCAGTTTGATTTACTCAAAACTTCATATTTTCCACATCCATGGGAATTACGAATGTTTCTTAAATGTGTTAAGTATTTTTGACGTTCCTTAAAATATCATTGAAATCTTTTTTGGCACTTATTTCCCATTTTCGAAATGCAGTTACATTTAGGATGCTTTTAATATGTATTATTGTTAAAATATCCATGCCAAGTCCATTCTTGTTCTTGGATGTAATTTAAAGTCGCAAACTATATTTGTATTATAGGGTTGACCATAAAGGATCTTGACTAAAAGTGTGATGTTCAGGAGATAGATCTCTAGAATAGTTGTATTTATGTTTATCGCTCGAATTTTCCATTACTCCTTAAAGCGCGTCTTTAAGAATTTTTTCTTTTCAAAAAAAGTGTCGTCTTTATTTTAAGACTACGAAAATCATATTGCAATGTATTAAAGATAATTGACATTTCTGAAGTGTCAATAGACGAACATTTTAGTATTACTGACAATAAGATAAGGTTAGTAATACGAGTGTTAAGAAAGAGTAAGAAAAAATTGTGAGAAATAGCAAGGTCAGTGAGTCGTTGCATGCGCAGTTTGTGTTACATAATCGGCATAGAGTCTGTTAAAATCATCTTATCTATTTGATATCTACAATCCTTTATTTACTTATTTACTTGTTGTTATATTCATCAATCAATTTGTAACTGAGAGTGTATGGCAACACAGCGGATACAAATAAAATTAGTGTCCCTTCATCATCATACTAATGTCGCTTAGTTGCATGAATATTTCAATTTTTTTTATTTTAAGAATTAATTAGTCATTACACTGAAAAGCTCACTTTTGGATGATAGCTTTTATATTCTTACAAACAGAAAAACGAGCGAAATATTTGTTTTAACTTTCCATGTTGTTTTAGAACTTTTCACAAATTTACAATATGTAAATCGCATTTCCTATCGAAGCTCCAGTACAACTGATTTGTCTCTTTTGCTTGTAATCGCACCTTGCTTTGATACATATTTTGTTTCTAATTCTCAATAATATTAGGTCCCACACATGTCTTAGTTGTCAAATTTCCATCTGACTTGTGAATTTTTATCATTCAGTCTGGAAAGGCGGCCACTAATTCTAGTCGTTAAACCCATTTTGTTCACCTATTCTTGACAATGTCAGACCAAATTAATGCATGGTAGATTCCCTTGAATCAGGTAATTAAAATTTAGTTCATACTTGGATATTTATTGGGCTGTGTGCATCACAAAAGATTCTGTAATTTGTATTTATGGCCAAGTTTAAAAAAAAATTGAAGTTATGAAGACCTTTTAGAGAATAGTGTTCACATTCTTAGTATGTTGCATCGTAAGTTCACAAATTTGCACAGTTTTTTGGAAATCTTATTCTTCAGTAAGCGGAGGCAGCGAGAGGAATGATTCACTCGGAATGTGGTTTAGTGACCGATCCAAATGCATGTTTATTTGAAGTTGCTAATAATGTACAACTCTGCTCAGTTCCGAATGCTTTTTCTGGCGCATACTTCATCCTAGTCGAGTAGAAAATCATGAAATGTATTGCCTGTGGTGCCAATTTTAAACGGAAAATGAGCTCATTTTTCCTCAAAATGATTTCTAGTCATTATAGATCTAGATATTAGAAAGTATTCCACGTATTGTCACTAAAATTCGTTCAAAGCTTTTCAGTAGAGTCAGATGAACGTTTGATTTAGTTTTATACTTGAATAGAACTTGAAATTTTGTGAAGTTTGCCCAGAAAATTAGACCTAACTTGAACTGTCAATATTTTTTTAAAGAGAGAACATTATCAATTGCCCGAAAATGATGGAAAACTATGTGTACACATACTGTGTGAATAGATGGAAAACTATGTGTACACATACCGTGTGAGTAGGCAAAACTTTCCGTAAACGTTGATCGTCTAAAATTACAAATCAAAAGTGATGTTGCATAATGTGTGTGTTTGGATCGCATGTAGAACTAAACTTTTTTCAAGCATCGTCTATAAATCACGATATTGTAGAGCTAACTTATTACTTTTGTGCACTGTCTCAAAGATTTTGAACATATTTTTTTTCCTTTCCTCCATCAACTGATTGCAGCGTAGTTATTGAGAAATTTGTTCTGCAGGTATTTTTAACTACATATACTCTCTGTATTCCATTATAAACGTAGGTATGTCCATATCATTGTCACAGATTGAACATATGGTTTGTTGCATGCAATATCTGGAGTTGATCATACCCATTACTAGAATTGTAACAAGGTCGTAAAATAGTGCTGGGTCCACAATATTTGAATCACTTATTTTTACACTTATTTCACACGATGTATTCTTTAGTTTTAGTTAATCTTTTGAAATTCGGCCTCTATTAGTAACAAAGCTCTTATAATTCGAAAAAGAGTGTATTATAATCATTGCCTCTATCTCTGAGTTTTAAACGTTCAGCAGGGTTATGTACCCATGTATATGCGATTACGTCGAAAACATGCTCGTAATCTATTAGCATTTACCAAGTTATTTTAAACATAATTTTCTCAGCTTAATAATCTAATCGCAGTCGCATCTTTTCGAACTATGAATTTAAAGGGCCCAGGTTTTGTCTATATCATCATTTTTCCTCCTTTTCTCTCTTCTTTTTTTGGGATCCAGGTATCATGAATGAAAACTTTACAAAATAAATAGATCTCCGTAGATTATGCTAAGTCCTCAACGTCCAAAAATAGCTTTATTGCAAATACATTGCTCTACACTGGAAAAAAAAGAATGTTAAATTTGCCTCCAAGAAGTATTTCTTCTTAAATCAAGGATTTTGCTGGTTAATATAAGCTACTTTTTTGCTTAACCCAAGCATTATTTTTCTTGAATCAAGAAAAAATCCGCTTAAAGCAAGATAAAGAAAATTCTTGGCGGCAAATTCAAGAATTATCATGCTTGATCCAAGCTACTTTTTTTTTCAGTGTAGAGGCACAGACTGATTTTAAATATGTGGCGATACAACTTGGCAATAGTGTCATAGTAGCGTACGATTGCAGCTGGATCGGGCGTTTTAAAATCGAACATGTGGAATATCTGATAACCTCCAGAGCGCATGTATTCATATGGAGCTCAGGGTTCTGTAAAAAAATAAACTTAGTAGGTTTAATATCGACCGGTTGAGTCGGAGACCGCAGTTAAGTGACCAAAAAAGACACGGAAATAGTGCGTGAATGGTGACAGAGCGTACGGAATTAACGTAATTACGGCCTACACAAATTTTCAGCCGGACGCAAACGCTTTCAGCCAACTCCGCAAACGCCGTGTAAATACGCTCGCCGAAACAGAATAAAATTGCTCTGTTTTCTTTAGCATCCTCCCCGCCCATTCCACCCTCTCAACATCCACATTGTACCGTTTCATCTTTCCAGCAACGGTCTTTTACCCTATTAACTGTCTCCTCCCCTGAGAATTAAAATCGGGGTTTTTGCTACTCAAATTTATCTAGCGCCATCCTACTGAAATATTATGAAGTGCAAAAAAGAAGCGTGGGAACGTTCAAGTCAAATAATAAAGACTCTCAATTTCAAGTGATTGTCCACCAAAAAAATGTATTTTAAACCAATTCAATTGAAAATCGCGTAAATAAAACATTGAAAAATTATGGAAAAGCCAGGAAATTTTGAGGTCCAAGATAACTTTTCACCCTCAAGTGAGGCAAAAGTGAAATTTGGAGGTCTACGATCTGTAAACGTATTCATGCTAAAAGGAACTGTGTCCCCAGAAATCGAGTTCGTTATACATTTAGGGAGAATAGTCGTGCGGAAATGCTAAAATATATTGTAACTGTACGTAACATTTGGTTAGCAGCATTCATCGCTATGAGATAGGAAAGCCGGTGCGCCTTCAATTTTCTGCATACTTCACGCACGTCCACAGAGCTCGAATAGTTGCATCCAGTCGTTGTGATTGTTCCGTCGCGTTTGCGTTGTATAAACTGATCGCCACGATGACTATTTGATTTCTTAATAAACACATTACATAAACTTTTCATAATGATGGCTGAAAAATGTCGATGCGAGCTTTTTTACATAGCGAGCTTACGCCCATTGGGTTGGAATCGCCGAATCGATTGTTCAACTCTTTTAAGTTATCAATCGGACTGCATTGTGCAATTTGGAACTATAAATTCTGGCTCTTCTGGAAAAACACGTATGTGCATAGGGAAATTAATGCCACATACGTCGTTTTTAAACCGGGCTAGAATTTATAATTCCTAATTGCAAAATGTAGTCCAATTCGTCACCTTCCGGCTAAAGTATCATAAGCGCCATGCGACGTTTCATAAATTCTGCCACCATTTTATTTTCTTACAGAGAAATTATTGGTTGAACCTGTTTGGAAAGTTCACTGAATTTTACCGACAGCTTAAAGAGAATTCAAAGATATCTTTAGACAGCTTTGTTGAACAATATCTCTGTAAAAAAATAAAACGGCGCTGGAAATTTTGAAACATCGTATAGCGCAGCGCTTGTGCAGGGTGTCTACAAGTCCGGAATTTGCGGAAAGTCCGGAAATAGTACTGATTTTTTAAGGGCGGTCCGGAAGTACTGAAAAAATGCACAAGTTCCGCAAAAAGGTTCGGAATTTGTTTAATTTTTCGTCATTTTTGTCAAAATTTCAAATTTTTAAAATTTTTTGAATTACTGCGAATGGAGTTTCTAAAAAAGTACTGTAAAAGTACTTATTTTTGACCAGCCCGTTCTAGTAGACACCCTGTTGTGATACTTAGCCGGATCAGACAAATCTAAGCGTCGACTTTTTTAAGTAACTTATAAATAAATAATATATCATAGGGAAGATAGCAATGCTGGGTCTGTAAAATATATCGTCTCCGTTCGGAAAAGCGAGGGAGGAAGATGGCGAGACTTGGTATACATGACAGGAAGCAGGAACAAATCGCATGAGTTGAACTGGAAGCCACTTAAAAACGCTGAGCCATAGAATCGGCGGCGGTTAGGTCATGATCGCCCGCCTTTGGCCGGACAGCGAACGACGGTGGCGACCAAATTCAATTACCTCGTCTCGCGGACTCATAAGGAGTTTCCTTTAAGATGCCCCGATAAATTTCACCCTCCAAGTGGCATTTTATCAACGTTGCCCTCCTTCCACCCCCCGCCACCGCGAATCCCGCCCTACTGAATCCTAAACAACTTTCCAGAAGAGGGCCATTCCGGTTTCTCACGGTGACTGTACACGTTGTATGGCATCTTGAAGTACCTTCACGGGGGAAGAGATAAATCAGAAAAAGGAAATGACAGGGTTGCCACAGTCAGGAAATACCGGGAAACCGGAAAATGTCAGGGAAAAATCGACAAATCACACTGGAAAAAAAACACATTGGATCTAGAGACCAGACTCTTACAAACATCGACAAGAAAAAATACTCTAGATTCAATCAGATTTAAGCTTAAATCAAGAACCAAGCCGCTTAATTTGAGCGGATTTCCTTTTGATTTAAGCTTAAATCTGATTGAATCAAGAGTCCTTTTTCTTGTCAATGTTTTCAAGAGTCTGGACTCTAGATCCAATGTGGTTTTTTTTTTTTTTTCCAGTGCACCTTCATTTGATGTCCCGCGTGGGTTTGACGTATCGCACAACAAATTTTGCCTGAAAACTAGATGAAATTATATATTTTTAACCATGTGGCGTATCTTGAACTCTTAGGGAATTTTACCAATATGTGTCTGGGAAATCAGGGAAATGTCACGGAACTTCAGTTTCTAAATTCTGTGGCAATCCTGACTTTCGAGAAGAAGGCCATTCCGGTCTCTCACAGTGACTGTTAACGTTGTAAGGTATCATGGAGTTTCTTCACGGGGAAGAAGATAACCTAGAAAAAAGGAAATAAAGCTGATAATGTAATGAAGTAGAAAAATGGAACATGACGGAGGAAATGAATTAAAGGCGGAAAGGGAAAAGCGTAGTAAAAATGGGTAACCTCTAAAGGAGGTCTCCTAGATCCTCTTTGTGGATTACGTGGCACAGTATTGCCCTGCCGAGTAAAATGAATGCAACATCATATAGACTGTATTTTTTGCAATTTAGACCTATAAATTCTGGCTCGTCTGAAAAAAACACTTATGTGCATAGGGAAACTAATGGCACACAGGTTGTTTTTAAACTAGGCCGGAATCTATAGTTCCAAATTGCAAAGTGTAGTCCGTATCATAACATGCACAAATCTTCACCTTTTGGTCAAAGTATCACAAGCGCCATGCTACGTTTAAAAATTTCCGGCGCCATTTTATTTTTTTTTACTAAGACATTTTTAGTTGAATCTGTTTGGGAATTTCACTGAATTTTATCGGAAGCACAAAGAAAATGCAGTGAAATGAACGGACAGCTTCGTGGAACGATTTTTTCGTAAAAAAATAACATGGCAGCGGAAATTTTGAAACGTCAGCGTGGCGATTGTGATACTTTGGCCGGAAGGTGACGATTAATGAGATCGCCGCCGTGTTACTAGTGGTAAGGCGTGAATAATCGACTGTCGATATTTACCATTCGAGGCGATGATGTATAGAAAAGACTATCACGGTGTTCGTTGCGATCACCCCGATAATCGATCGTTTTCTGTAGGTTTGAATGGCAGATCGATCGATTAATCACAAAGCATGCCACGCCACCTGCAACGCGCATAGCCTGGGATAATTATCAACCCAAAGGGGTTATCAAGAGAGGAAGGATTAGCCCCACGGGCTCACTTCACTTCAGACCTGCCGTGCATAGAGGAACATCGCTGCATAAGCTTTTGTATGTTGCGTTTCTCCCATGCATATAGTATGTATTTTTGAGGCACTTCATGGAAATTTCTTCATCGATTTTTTATGTACCTAGTTTAGATTGTAAAATTCTCTGAAAAATCGGGGGAAAAAAACAGTCTCGAATTTCCTACAGATAATACGTCCGAAACCGATCTGAAACGGAATAAGATGTTTGATGCGGACTATCTTTACTGTGAGATTACAGAAAGTCGAATTAATTCAGACTCAAGACAACATCCATCCCAAAATGACGTCAGTTTTCTCGAGGGGTAGGACCACCAAGTGGCCAGGATCGCACCCTCCAGCCTAACATGAAACCTGCTATGTCTTAATGAAGGAACTGTTCTCACCTAACCGATGGAATAAACGCCTGCAATTCGCATTTGCTGCGCAGACTTTCCAACACAAAGTTGGGTTTGAGTAAATAATGTGGTTCGCCTTCATCTGATCGTGTAGGCAAAACTACATCCTAGACGTTAAAATAGTCGCATCTCATCAAAATGTTTACTTACATGTTCTACCATCGCGCTGAGCTGTCATCTTTTAGCCATTCCAGTGAAATTCGCCTCAATTCTCGCCACTGCGATTGTGCTTTGTGCGCAGTTGTTCGTGCTATAAATTTTGATTTAGGAGCATGTGAATCTCTGGTGTACTCATTTTTTCGTATTTTAATCGTGTAAGAAGGATCTAACGAAATGTCAAGGTGCATAGTATTCGCAGTCATTTCTTAAGAGCTTCTTTCCCAATGCGAAGATCTCATCGACCCCCATACAGCTATTAGTGTGATTAAGAAAGGCTTAGAGGCTTTAAAATCGCATCGTAGCAAGAATAGTTTTCACGGTTCACGGGTAAAATTCATCAGTATAATTGCGAAAATTGTTCTTCATAACTTAAAAATCGGCAAACCGAAGAAATGAGGTAGAAGAAGGAGAGAATGAATAATCAAAAGAAGACATAGATTCCAAAATCAAAAGGAGACAAAAAGGAGGTCAAAAACAAGGAGGAGGAAGAAAAATAAGATGGGAATAAAGTAGCTGGAGACGAGGAAGAAGAAGTAAGAGGAGATAGTGAAGGAGAGGGAGGAGAAAATGAAGAGAGGGATGAAAAAGACGAATGTAAATAAGCTCTCCTTATTCCTCCTCCTTTACTGTATCTGCTTCCCCATTGTCTCCCTCATATTTTCTTTCCTCTTACTCCTATTTTCCTCCCTAACTTCTTCGTCCTTTTCTTCCTATCTTTTCCTTCCTCTTTCTCCAATTTCGTCTTCATATGAGTTAGGTTCCATACGATCTTAGTCCGTGAAACTAGAGCTAAAGAACCGTTTATAAAAAACGCAACACTTAATATCGGATTTTTCGATCCCTCCACACCCCCCTCATGCCTTGATGACGCTGGTCTGTATTATTTAACACGTAAAAACAAAACGGCCTAACGCTCTCATCCACCCCATAGCAAAACGTTTTATTTCTACACTACCTATGCTTCCGTGCTCTAAAAAAACGCCGTAAGAGAAATTCACACATTGCCATATTTCCTTCAATAAAAATCGAATTTTCCCGAAAAATTTCAAAATTTTCCAGACAATTTTGCTCGGAATTTTATCTAGAATGTCTGAAAATCTCAAGGGAAAATATGTTTAAATTGCGTCAAAAACATATGTTTCATCTTGGGAAATTTGGCCACTCTCGAATGTTCATACGGCGTTCTTCCTTACTACGGCAGTATGGGAGCCTGTCGGAAAAGCGCTGTGAGTTTTCCCGGCGGAGGGCTGGCTGCCTTATGAGCTCCCGAGCTGAGGGGACAGCGCAGCAGGCGTGGAATCGGGACTCCGGGCTCCACCTCGATGCTGGATGTATAAATAGGTGATCGCCGCCGCCGCCGGCCCAGTCGTCCCCGTAGCCGTATCATTTTATATAATTTCTCAGTCCCTGCGAAGTGCCCACGGGGGAGGGGAGAGGGAGTTATTGGCAATGATGTCGACACATGCCAAGCCGAGGCCTAAACCTGGATCCCAGTGCAGCCCCCCCCCCCCCTTCACGCCTCCCAACCTAGATCCGCAGTGTTGCACTTCGCAGTTCGTCGCTCAGAACTTCAGGGGAAGGGGAAAAATAAATAAAGCATTTTCCCTGAAAAAACAAAATTTGGTAGCTTTTACCGTACTCTGCCGTGATAGCGAAGAAAGCAGCGAGTGCATTTCTGTATGAGCCATGATTAGCACATGCTTTTATGTGTCTCGAGGTTCATCCCAGCATGCACTTACTGCTTTCTTCACTATCACGGCAGATCTGGCACAGTGATACGAGTATGGTAATAAACACCAGACTTTATGGTAGCATTTACTCAATTATGGTAAGTATCACCAGAGTTTTAGTAAAAACTACCATAGTTTTGGTTATTTTCACTGAATAGTATCACTCAGAATAGAATAGTAAAGAATCAAGTAGACTTATAGTAGATGTTACCATACTTTTTTCTAAGTGTACTTAATACCTGAAGAAATGAGGTTCACACCTCTCTGCCATTTGTAGCGATTTAATGTAAAAATGCCTCTTGATCAGTTCTACGCTCGCATATTTTCGATGTGAAAAGTTAAGAAATTTTTTTACCATGTAGGTAAGAGAAAACATAAATAAGTCAAAGCTTCTTCCTGTCGAGTTCGTCGGCACCCTAAATGCGCGTCCAATACGTCGTCATCTTGACATAAGGGCCTAACTACAAATCTACCATGAACGTCCCGTCAGTCCCTACAGTCAATGTGTTTCCAGGCTCATGCCAATGTGTAGTTGCGCCCTCTTGTCATCCGGGCGACGAAAAGATCACTTGACAGGGTAAGAAATAGAGGACCAAAACACATATTACCGCATCCGAATTTAACGTGGAACAGAGTGAATTCACCGAAAAAGTCCAATTTCTGCTCATTAGTGAGGAAATATCGTTTTCTGTATCTTTCATCCAAACCTCTGCGTCTGCCTCACCGAAAAACCGAACTCCAATTGAGGCGCATCATGTTTTACGACTTTTTCAAAGCGCGATATCTCTTTTAATATTGAACGAAGAAAGTTGCTGTGTAGGCAAATCTTATCAATTTTAGCTGATCTACCAGAAGTTTGCATCAAAACATGTTTCTGAAACCACTGCAACTGACCCATTTCACAGAAAATTTTGCTCGGGTGCACGGAGGAAGAATCGACTGTCACCGAAATCATAAGCATAAACAATTGTCTCGAAATAGATATATGACTTTACGCTGTTTCGTTTCGGTTTACCGAGCAAAAAGCAAAAAAGTCGATGTCTTGATTTTAGTTTTATTTCAGTATAATTACGTGAACTAATTTTCCTAGTTAAATATGAAGGTTGAACTCGGAAATTTTTCAAAAAAATGCATCCAGAGTCAGAAATCTTCCGTCGAACCGGAACCGCTCCCGCGTAAAACGGACCGGAAGTTGACGTCGAAATTCGCATCGACTCTAACGAGAGCCCCTTTCCGACCGACGGCAATATTTCGCAACGCCGTCGAGCCGGTCAAACGGACAGGCCGAAATTAGTGCGCCTGAAAGACCTTGCCCCCCGCCCCCCGACCTGGGCCCCCCCGGCCCCCCGCCTGCGATTCCACTGCAATATTTGGCACTAAGCGCGGTTTTCCCGGAGCACTGCAGGTGATCTTTATTCTTGTGCTCTGTGTATGTACATTTTTTACCCTTGTGACATTTTCCGACTTGGCTTGGAAAACGGCACATGCCCCCCTCTCCCGTCCTCCCTGCGCCCCCCTGCCCCTCCCCCCGCGGGTCATGCATCCTCCCAATCTCAACCCCCAGCCGATCCTATCGCGCGCTGCTCCACGGGCCAAACGTGGACGCCAGGTTGCTCGCATTATTCGCTCGGCTACGTTCGTAGAACAAATAAATATAACTCGATTGATACATGTGCTCGTTTTAAAACCTTCGCTCATGGTATATTTTATTTAAGAAAAACTAACGAATATTTTGGCTCGAAATATTTATGTGATAATCGTGACAGGCTAGGATCAATCAAAGAAAAATTCAAGAAAGGATCACGAGTTTTCTCTCTTTTTAACAATAAAATATGAAAAGAATTTGCAACAACGCATTTTAAGATTTTTTCACAATTCAGCATCCAATCAGGAATGAAGGATCTGAAGTCAGCAAGAACACGAAATTGAGTGATAGATAGATATCACAGCATTAAAAAGTGTTCTAAGAACATTTTGAAGCAGGCAATGACTGACCAATAATTTCAAACCAACCCTTGTCTTTGGTGGTTTGAAGTTTGCAGCTCGTATAATTAGTTTCGTGAAAAACTATTTGAAATTGCAATCTGTTATATTTCTAGGGCACAATATTGCGGAATTACAATGCAACTTTGTGTCCAATTGGCAAAAAATTGACCAGCCCACATCGTAACTTACCTATTTTTTTTCCGTCGAAGTATCAAAATCCGACTAAATTACCCTCCTCGACAGAAATTGCCGTTATAGTAAAGTTTACTTGCGTGGACTGAGGTTGTTTTCCCCGTGACGGTCTCATTTCGAAAGATTCTGTAGAATATTTTGGACCTAGATGATCGATGTAAGGCTTTAGAGTTGTTCACTTGAACTACAGCTAGCTTCGTTAGAGTCGCATAATATTGGGTCGTAAATCATCATTAATATATCATTAATATAAACTTCGAAGGATTCTGCCTTTTTCTATTTCACTCGAGGGGAAGTGTCCCCTCTCGGACTCTCTTCCCCACCCGGTGACTGACGCTGCGCTGTGCTGAACGGTTCAGCCTGAACCTTTCCCCTACGTCTGACCGTTCCCCACTCCTCTGTCAATCGAACCATATGCCACCGCTTACGTATTGTCGCTCGCCCACCCAGGTACCTAGCGGCCAGCGGTCAGTTGATGATAAATCTCGCTCATGCTCCTATGCAGCTACGCATTGATTACGCCAGCTAATTACTTTCTAACAATTAGAATTTCTTCGATAATAGTTTTCTTTATTTATTCGACTGTATTTTTTTCTCTGTTCTACTGTGATTTCCTTGGTTCTCTACTGTGTTTTTCCTAAATCTCTGAGTCAGAAATCTGAAGCACTTCGGTATGCACCGAGTACTTCAGATGTGTGACCTGAAATCTTCGGTATATACCGAACTACTTCAATTGTCTGACCCGAACTTCGGCAGATGGACCTTAACTTTTCGGATGCGTGATCCGAAAACTTCAGAGATCCATATGATCTCAGCTTCGGGTTCCATGCACAAATTTTTTTCTCCGTGTTTCCTTTTAGGGGACGCAACTAAAATTTCAGTAAATTTTTTTCAGAAAAGTAAAGAAAAAAAAAAAAAAAAAAAAAAAAAAAGTGGCTAACGATGGTTCCTCACCTTCACGTGGTGTTGGCTGTTTTTACTAAGTGGGAACCGTCCATTTTAAGATATAGTCTATTTCTTGCCCTGCCATTATTATTCTACAAGTTAATTGTGGAGTGAGAATTTCATAATGTTTTCTATGAAATCTTCAAAATATAGTGATAAAAAATTTGCAACTACTACAAAATTGGCTCGCGAAGCGAGCCGAATGTCACTCGCGTAGCGAGTGACCGGGGGTCTAGGGGGCGTAGCCCCCGGCTAGGCGTGACGGGCGCGCGAAGCGCGCCCAGAACGGCTAGTAATCAATAAAAAATCGACCCAATTTCACAAAAAACAGAACAAAAATGGTTTGGCGCCCATTTCCTGAATTCACTTATTATTTTTGAAAAAATTAGTAGGTAAGTGTATATTCTGACAGATCCGCAATATTTTTTTCTTTCTTTTTTTGGGGCACGTTTTGTCGCGTGTTTAAGAAAGGGCCGCGGTCATCTGGAAAGTGTCAAAACCATGACATTTTTTTTAAGGTGTTTTGCAACTGACCCAGCAGAAGATAGCAAAAAGTGTCTAAAACTTGGAAAGTGAGAACATAAGCCCACAAATATTTTCACGGCAAGCGGAAACCACAACCTCAATCCCACCTGATGATTTAAACTAACTTTTTCTTTCCCCTCTTTTTGGTTCTTTTTCTCAAGTATCAGAAAATAAGACCATTGCAGCCAGAAGGAACAAATTCTTTGTTGCATCATTTACAATATGTTTTCCATCATAGCTCATGGAATGATCCTCTATTATTATTCAACAATTTCCTTAACGTTCCCGTAAAAGATCATCAAAATGATCGGCAAAACTCGCCTGCTTGTAGCAAGGAGGCAGGATACAACTATTTTAACTTTACTGTCGGTCAAATTGCATACACACCAAAGTGCAGGAGCACGACTTGCTTCAGCAGTTTTCTTTTGCCGATGTTATTTTTCATTAATTCGTATTGGTCAGGGAAAGCAGGGCGGATCTCAGATTGTCCGAACCGGATTGGAAAACCTTGAAATTATTGCTAATCATCCTACAGTATCTTAAAAAGCAGGGAATCTTCTCAAAATTAGTTAAGGAGAACTCGGAAAAATCAGGAAGTTTCAAGGGGTGAGTTGCGCTAGTCTCAAAATCTTCTTTTCATGGTTTAAGCGTGCTGATCATCAAAAATTACCAAAATCTGTTCACACAGCAAATTTCTATGTCAAATTAACGTAGATTTCGCCATTTCAAAACACGGTGTATGGCATTTTCCACTTTAGGAGTATATACCGTGGTTTTCCCAAATGAGTTTCATACGTATTTTACGTCAAGCGACCACTGCAAATGTTTGCATTCCTGATTGATGAATCTGAGGTGGAAGAAACCATGTCAGGCACCACCGCAATTGATGACGTCATACGCCGTGTTTTTCGATGAGCGCTTTTTTTGCTAATATTGAACGTAGAAACATAGATCTTACTATTTTTTTGCAACTAGAAGCTCAGACCATCAAAACGCATTTTATGACTAATGCAACTAACCCAGTCTATATTTCTGTACTCACCTCGGGGGCAGGCCATTTAAGCACTTTTCCGGCATTTTTAACCCCCTCCCTCCCCTCTTTAACACTTTTGTGACGCAGGTTCCTATCCTTTAACACGTAGAAACAAAATAGCGTAACGCTATCCTCGACCCCCCTTCCCCCTGGAGCGTTCCGCAATTTATTGACGGCCCGCCAGAAGGAATAGCACGCTTTCTTGATCAAATTCGGAAGGGATTTCCGCAACCCCGGAAAATTTCGACGGGGATTTCTTTTTGGCCCAGCATGGCGACCCTGGGAGGAAACCCGGTAGCCGCTATTTGCTCTGTGCTTATTATCGGCCGGCACGCTCAGCGGCATTGTTGCCAGACCGGGATTTAAACTCGCAATTTTAAACGTAGCCCTTGCGTCGAATTGGGGTTATTTGGCAAGAGGGGGGACGGATGCCTCTGCCGTCGGCCTAATTCACCTCGACGACATCTCTAGGGTCCCCGATTGGGCGGATCGGCAGACGCGGCGCACAGGGGATCAAGCCAATCATAGAAGTCGGACATGGAATACAATTTTAACTTTTAATGTTTATTTCGTCACAAATTCAATTTCAAGGGGTGTCTCTGAAAGGAAATATCACGAAAAAAAGCAATGGAACCTTTTTTAAACTTTATTCCTTCATATTTTCGAAAGTATAAGCTTTCAAAGTTTCCAAATTTTGTCCGACTTCTCTTATTGAGTTGGTCCAGTGTGCGGCGGGGCCAGATCGGTGAAATGTGGAGGGTCCGCGGAAAGGCTGACGATGCATGCAATCAGAGGCGCATTCCAGGTTTCGGATAAACAAGTCCCCGTCACCCGTTTCCCGTTGCGCATGCAGCCCGCAGTGCTCCGTCTATCGCAGTCGTAAATAATCGCAAGGGATCGCATGCGACCGAGCGGCCTTTTAGTATCGAACTTTATTGTCCCCTGCCCGGGTGCAGCGCTGGAAATGCTGGAATTCAGGCCAGCAGCCTCTATTCAAATAAAATGAGACAATCGTGTCGAGCCACAAATTTCTATCGCTCGCCACCGGGAAAAAATGTATGTGAGCAGTGTTGCGAGGGTCAGGGAAAATTGAGAAAACTCAGAAAATTAGCAGGGAAATTTGGAAAATGTGTAAGGAAACCCGAACAATGCAAAAACTGAAAAGGATGGGGAAAATGTAGGGATTTTTTTTGTTTTGTTATGAGGTTTGCAAAGATCGGCGAATACCATGGAATAGTTTAGAGTCGTATTAAAGAAATTTGTATCGAGGGAAAGTATGGAAATCGATCTCTTAAGTGTCGCAGCGCTTTTACTGTGTAAAATTTTACCCTTCTGTTTTTCCGGAAACGAAAGAAAATGTATGAGCATTGTAGGTTTGAACAGAGGAAAGGAAACCAGTTTCTTTCTAGTTGGGAGTCTCAGTAACGATTTTGTTTTTGGTTTTGTTTTGTTTTTGCTGAAATGTAGGACGCAGGACATTTTAGAGCGCGTAGCCAAAGATGGTTTATTTTCTTGCACAGCCTAAAAAAGTTAGAAAATCGGCTTTTCTTTTCAAATGTTACCAAACTAGCAACCCTGGTGAAGAAAGTTCTGAAGACCTAGATAGTAGGCATTTCACTGTAGAACTTCTCTTCTCTGGAATTCAGGCTTTAGATCGTTATTGAGAATGGTCACAGATTAACAGTTGAGCTTAGCAAGAAACTTTAAAAAGGTAACTAATGACCCAGAAAATAAGTAAATGCTGAAGTATTTTAAGAACTAGAAATGGGTCTTCGAATACGAGACTTAATCGACACGGTACTTTGGTCTGCATTTTGTCGCAGTGCTACTCAGTTTGTCTTATTCATTCAGTCATTATATGATTTCTAGAAAACCCAAAAAACAAGCATGCTGATAATTTTAACAGAAAATTAAGCAATGACACCAACGGCTTTTCGAGAATGACCTGCAGTTTTAGAACTCATCTGTCGTTCAGTCGCAAATGTAGCACGAAGTTGGACAATCTGAGCACCATTGGAAAGCTTGTACTTTTCTCCACAACAAATAGCTCAACCATTCGACTCTTAGGCGAATTAACGCACCTCTATTCCAAAGTTGCAAAACTTACGGAGGAGTGTCCGCTCTATTCAAAAGTTCGCTGATTTCTATGCGTGATCAGAGAAATAAATCAGAAATTGTCAGTCGCAACCTTAAATTTACGGTAGGAAATCTTGTAATGTTGAAATGCATTTACACTCTCTCCTCGAAGAACCGACAGTATCGTCGTTTTTTAGACGGGGGAACGTTATTTTTTTCTAATGTTGCAAAATTGTCTAAAAAAAATTGAATTTTCTCAGAAATATTACTTTGCAACTTCTCGTCGAAAGTTTACTTTTGAGTGTGAATAGAAGAAACTAGGGAGCTATGCCCCCTGGCCGCTACGCGGCCCAACCCCCTTAGGACGCTCCGCGCCAGCGGCGTGCTGCCAGCGCAAGAGGCTCACTGGCGCCTACAAACCTAAGTGGATACTTCTCGCATTGCACAATGCTTGAAGTATCCACTTAGGTTTGTAGGCGCCAATGCGCGTTTCGCGCTACCCGCCGTGCGGCGGCGCCTGAAGCAATTATTTCACAACAGAGGTGTTGCACAGTATTATACGAAATTAGAGCGGGCTCATGTAGGGCCTATCACCTTTCGAGTTACACAAAAATCATGGAAATCTGTCCAGTAGAACGCTCAAACGAACTATGACAAAAAATATAAATTTACATTGTTTAAATGGGAGAATTCGCAACTTTACCACGTAAACCTGGGACATATTTTGAAAAACTGAATAAAGCGAGCTAATCTAGAGACAATTGCCCGTCGATAGCCGCAAAAATCATAAAAATCGGCCCGGTAGAACGCTGGAACTAAGCGTTACCAGTTACGCAAAATTAGGAGGTCTCGGAGCTTATACATATCGACGGTGAAACTATCAATTAAACCACGTATCTCGGTTTGCGACGTCGCAAACTTCCTGTCATACTTTATTTTTTAAATGAAAAACTACTTAACGTCCAGTCTTGAAAATTTCTGTGATTTTTCCTCTTAGTGCGGAGAAAATTCTGTGAAAATTTCAAGGAATGATACTGATTTGGTCTACTTCAAAAAAATAAAATGTGAGCGTAGATTTTTAAACACCGCAAACGGGATACGTGGTTTGGTAGTTTCACCGTCGATATAGTATAGATATTAGCGCAACTTTTCGTTATCAATGCCCAACCGTCTCCTAGTCAAAATACAATTCGCGAGAGGAAATTTCCCAACGTTGGAATGCATTCGTGTTCCCTCTGGAAAACGGCGAAACGTCACTCCCAACAACCGCGGAAGTGACAACAAGGTCTGGCGTGTTGGGGACACAACGCAGAGTCCGTTTGAAGTCGGGAAGAGACAACGTCATACCCAAGACTAATAGTTGCTTTAATGTCCATCACATCTCATTTCTATAAAGCCCGTCCGAATTTCAGACGCACCCCCCCCCCCCCCCGCCCCCCGCCCCCTTCGTCGGACTTCGCGTCGCTTTCAATTAAGCCAGCCCGGTAACTCCGCAGTTTCCTCCTCCCTCCATTTTTTAGCCGTTAATCGAAGATTCCCCCGCTTTGGCTGTGACAAATCGTCCTCTTCTCCAGCCTCCCTCCCCCCGCCCCACCCACATTTTCGCCCGAAGATCCGCGCAAAAAAAGCGCGGCGGGATTGAAGGCGATTGTTTCATTTGTGTCCTCTTTTTGTGTTGCAGGATGACGTATGGTCAATTGCATCGCTGCAGCCAAGGACGTCTTCGGATTCCCTAAGGTATGTGCAATTTGCCTCCGCGAATCATGAATGAATGGGCTTGAATGAGCGAGTCAGGAACCAGTCCCCACGCGGGCAGCGTTGCCGATTAGAACGAAAGATTATTTATTTTTAACGGGATTCTGTGATCCTAGGTGAAATTTGGCGTCCTCAGACTGTTCTGTTGTCGGATGGCGTGTTCTGCGTGGTTTTTTCTCGCGAAAATGAAGGGTTTATCCTGGAAACTGGAAACTAGGTTGAAGGCGACGCCGTAGGATGGAGGCTTATCCCGCTGATCGTTTTGACGGGGAGACGGCCTTAGACGACATTTGTATCAACGTTCAATTGATACACTGACAATGGTGACAGATCTATACGCGTTTATCCGCGGTAAAACACTAATAAAACTAACTCGTATCGATAAAAGAGCACTTTACGAATCGCCTGAATTATTTTACGAGGCGAATATCCAAAAAATGAGGACGGAGGCTAAAATGAACTCAAAATAATGCCCTGAAAGTTTCGAGATTGTTTCGACCCTTTTGTCAAACAGAAAACTAAGAGCTACTGAATATATATAAGGAACAAAATAAAACATAGATCCCCTATTGGGAGTAACACATTTTTATTCTTTAGACACATCAGACAAAATATCCTCGCTTTCCGGCCAAGGTGTCACAAGCGCCATGCGACGTTTAAAAATTCCAGCCGCCATTTTATTTTTTTACAGACAAATTTTTCAAAGAAGCTGTCCAAAAATTTCACTGAATTTTTTTGTGCTGCCGATTAAATTCAGTGAAATTTTTAAACAGATTCAACCGAAAATTTCTCTGTAAAAATTAAAATGGCGGTGGAAATTTTTAAACGTCGCTTGGCGCTTGTGATACTTTGGCCGGAAGATGACGAGATATTTCGTCTCCGCCGTATATATCGTGCCTTAAAATTCCTAAAATTGAAGTGTCCATCGAAATGAGGCGATAAAAAGTATCTTACGAAAAGTTCTATAATTTAATAAAAACGCGTCGTGCAGCACTTTAAGAAGCCAGGAAATGGTACAACCGAATACAAGTGGGAATGGTCAGGAGAAATGAAGAATTTCTGTCAAACTTTGAAATTAATTCGTCCGAAAATAGCGCTGCCAGTTTTACCTTTTTTTTTCAAGTTCAAGGGATTCGTGCTGTTCCGTGCCAGAACCTCGGAAACTCATATTGCCCGAGAAAAAAGAGCACTCGGGCAGTGTGAACGTCAGGGCGAGGCTTATTGTCCGTTAATAAGTGGTGAAGCATGTGTGATATGGAGGCAGTGTCATGGTCAAGACTCGTGAATCACGTCGAGCTGCACAGCCGTGCTGAGGAAAAACGCCGTATGAGCCTTCGGACGTTGCCAAATCCACTTTGAAAAACTACGGATTTTCCGAGAAACTTGTGAATATATTCCTTTCAATTTTTCAGGTATTTTTATCTGCAATTTTACTTAAAATATCTGAAAATTTCAGGAAAAACTATTCATAGCAACCCTCAAAAATACTCAGTTAAGCGCGAGAGGCTTGGCAACATTTGCCTGTTCACACGGTGTTTTCCCTTTGCACGGCTGTACAGTAAGGACAAATATGCGGGGTCTGGGTCGCTGTTGGTTGGGTGTGGACTTCGCGAGGGTTGGACGAAGGTAAAGAGAACTTCCAAAGGTCCGGAGCAAGCGTTTTGTGCCCACTAAAAAAATATTTCTAAGTTCGCAACTACAGTGAAATCTCGCTAAGTCGAACTACGGTTACGTAAGAATAAACCCCGCTTAAGTCGAAATTCGGTCCGTAGACACTGGCATAAGGTACAATGTATAAAAATCATGATTAAGACGAATCCGTGACTTTCGTTGCGAAGTAAAAGCTGCTTAAATATAAGAAAAATTATCGGAAAACCTGAAAAAATTCGATTTCATACCCACATGAAAAATCAAAAGAAAAGAGCGATTTTATGTAAAGAAATTTTTTCAAAAATTAGGTTTACGATGACGTATTGAATTTTTTAAGGAAGCGCGGACGTAAGAGGCTGAACATCTGTTACTTTCGATGTCCTTCGATGATTTTTTGAAAGTAAAGAGGTTTTGAAAAATCACCTAAAAAAATTTAGATATATAATCGATTCTTGAAAAATTTGTCAAAGTTCCTAAAAAATCACTTGAAAGTTGCTTGAAATCGCTTAGCTAGAACTTTCGAGCATACTGCACGCTTACAAAAAGTGGTAAAGCGAATAAGACGAAAAACCAATCAAGTCAAAATTTCTCTTGGTCTCACGACAATTCGGACTGATTGTGAGCGAGATTTCATCCGTTGTTATTACAACAGAATCTCTCCTTCATTGACGTTGATTCGCAATGTTTTGATGATTTTTGAACGCATCTTGCGATATGCTTTAAGAGGAACTTCTGGAATTTTTACCAATCTGCAGGTTAAATCTGATCGCTGATAAGACTGCTGAAACCGAATTGAACGGAACTCGAAAGAAAATCCGAACTTCGACATAAAATTCGCTTGTTCTCGAAGCGAATCATAAAGGAAAGGGACTGGAGGAAAATAAAGTGGAAAAATAAATAGATTTGATCGTAAATAAGAGGGGATCGCCCCAGGACCCGGGCCCGGGTGACTTCATGCTGTATTAAAATTTAACATAATATCTGTACTGTAGCTCTCAATATCCAAACCATTTAGAGCTATGGTCGTTCCTTTAACAACTCCTTTTCTTCAAGTAGCTAGCTTTGTTCGTTGATAACGACCCTTTTTTCCGTACCACTGAGCGGGTTTGACCCCTTTTTATCAGAGTACTGCGTGCTATGGAAAAATGACCTACGAACATTCGAGAGTTGCCAAATTTCCTTTGATAAAACGTTGATTGCTAAGGAAAGTTATGAATATTTTTCCTTGAAATTTTCAAGAATTTTGGGTAAAATTACGAACATAATTATTTAAAAAATGGAAGAAAAAAACTTGTAATTTAACCAGGAAATTCGTGTTTTATCGAAGGAAATTTGGCAACGTCTAAAAGCTCTTACGGCGTTCTTGCGTAGCACAGCAGAGTAATCAAGGCTTGCGTGTGAGTTTTGCATTCAGGTAGGCTTAGGTACCGCACCATGCAGTCAGAGAAATAGTATACGGACAATTAATTGATTACCTGCAACACGTAAATGCTCATTATACGAATAAGAGCAACTGGGGGAAGTTTCACGCCTTAGGGAGGCACTCTTCTATGCCTTTGCATAATTGGAACCTAATTCATAACTAAAGATCTTGAGAAAACACTCGGAAATAAGTTATTTTAGAGACTTCGCACTGATTGAGAAATGCAGTCGAGTGAGACAGAAGTTAAGTTAGGATTCAATGATATTTTTTGCCTAATTATCGTTGATTAGATCAATTTGTCGAGCAAACAATGAAATATTATTCGCCCAATTACTGGTAATTGATGAGTGTCAGGTTGACCACTTTGCTAGAAGAGTTTTTGGAAATTAGATTAGGATTGGTAAACTGATGGCTCAATTCTTCGGTCATGAGTCATGATCAGGCGAATTTAAGCGTTTAATTTCCCAAATAATTCTTGCAATTCAAGGAAGATTGCAGAGCCCAGTCTTAAAAATATATTGTATTTGATTGTGAGTGTAAAATTTGGCTAGCAGCAATCATTTACTGCGCTGCGTGCGAAGTGCCGAGCGCATCTCCACAAGGAAAGGAAATACGTGAAGCCGGAGCGCCTTCAATTTTCTGCATGCTTCATGCACGTCCATAAAGCTCGAATAGTTGCATCCAGGGGTTATAAAAATGTTCCGTCGCGTTCGCGTCGCATAAACTGACTACAGCGATGACTTTGAACTTCTGGGCAAGAATTAAATAAAATTTGTCTATTATTTGATTGAAAAATACCAGAGTGAGCACTTTTTCCCCCGAGTTTTTGCAAATTAGATTAGAATCGCTAAATTGATAGCTCAATTTGGTCACAACGTTGCTCCTCTGATATAAGGGCGTATTTCGATCCCCGCATGAGCCACAAAAAGCATGGATTTGTATGTAAAGCGGACTTCAAATAGAAATTGTGCCACGCCATTTCGTCAGAGGAGCAATGATGAGTCATCATTACGCGAATCTAACGGTTGTCTTCATCGAGTAAGTTTTACACAAATCGGAAGATATCTTTAACATACATTGTCTCCGTCGGTAACCCAGACTGAAAACTTGAACAGAAATGAATACAGCAATTTGGCAACATTGGATTGTCTTTGCTTAAACATATGCTAAATAATCGATTCTTGTCGGAGCACCTGGTCCCTTCAAGAATCGATACATTTCCATAGATTTAAATGGAGAAAATACAATTTTACCAATTTTCTGGATCCGCCGATAAACCTGGGTGTCGGACACAAAGCGTAGCTCTTCCCTGCGTCTAATCGGTTCGGCCTCCAAGAGACACGGGTCGGGACAATCCGTCGCTTTCGTGACGTAACAGCGTAACTGCTCTTTCGATCTCGTCCTATTTTCCACGCTTCCCGGGGCCGGAGATGCGGGATTTTTCCCCGGGCCGGGAAACGCGGAAGCGGGATTGGCGGCAATTAAGCAGGAGTGCCGGGCCCGACGAAGGTAACCGGAGATGCGAGGGCTCATCCGCGGCGACACCCAGTTGCAGTTGCAGTTGCAGTTGCAGCGGGGCCCGCCGCCCGCCGTGGGCATGTCCAAGGCTGCCCCGCGCCCCCGTCCGGCCTTGCCCCCCTGCACCGGCGCCGCGACGCCGTGTACCACTACGAATTGCACCGATGCGCCGATGCGCGCGGCGAGGCGCCGAGCAGAGTCCGTGATGCAAATGGGCGCGGGCGGCCCCTCTAGGCCGGACATCGTAACGACCGACCGTCTCAGAGGAGAGACAATGAATTTTATCGAGTGAGGAGGCTGCCGGCCGATGTTAAGGTCGAAGATGATATATTTTAGAGACCCAGCACTGCTGTATCTACCCTATGATGCAAAAAGTTACTCAAGAAAGTAAGCCCTTCAGATTCGTCTAATTACAACTGAATCGGGAGTCGGGACGTGCAAAACCCGCTAATGTCCATTTTTCCAGTCTTCAGTTTTTCGAGTTGATAATACTATTGAAGAGGTAATACAACCGTTAAAGTGATGAAAGGACATGTTTGGGATGAAGGTAACCCGGTTACAAGAGTTAACGCCACTTTCCTGGTTGCATCAAACTCCGAAAAGTATTATCAACTCAAAAAAACTGAAGACTGGAAAAATGGACATGAGCGGTTTTCGCACGTACCGATTCAATTGATGTCCGAAGAGTTGAACAATCGGTTTAAGCAATTCTTATCTCATGTGCAAAAACTCGCAAAGGTAAAAATCATCCCCCACGCTTCACTTCTTCAGTCATCATGAGGAAGATAGTATTTAATTTTTTGCCCAGTAAATCGCAGTAATCGTCATAGTCAGTTTATGCAACGGGAACGCGACAGAACCGTCACAACTCCTGAATGCAACTATTCGAGCTCTATGGACATGCGTGAAGCATGCAGAAAATTGAAGGCGTTTCGGCCTCTCTTCCTCATAGCGATGCGCTCGGCACACCGCGCCGTTACTGAGTGCTGCCAGCTGAATTTTTTGCTCACAATCAGACAGAGACAATATATTTTTAAAATTCCGCACTTATAACGTCCCAATACTGAAATATTTTTTTTAGCAAGTAACCGCTTAGATTTGCCTGATCATGACTCATGACCAAAAACGTAAACAGTCCGTATCGCATTCCCGATCTAATTTCTAAAAACTCTCGTAGCAAAGTGCTTGACACTCATCAATTACTATCAGGCGAATGTTATTTTATTGTTCACTCCACAAGTTGCTCTCATCTACGAGCACCATGCAATAGATACCGTTGACCTCCAAAATTAAGTACGTACGGTACAGGTGCAAAAAATAGAGAGAAAAAATACACCATCAGTGAAACATGTTTTTTTCACGAGGTGTCGCGATTGCCTAGAACTTTGCTTGTACAGGCTATGCAACACTCGGCGGTGGCGTTGATTGGGTTTTGAATTTCCAATCTTATTCTTCTTCTTTCTGCATCCGAAGGAAGAAGGTCAGGAATTTCTCCTCGGTAACCGTGGACTCAGTGAGCCGATCAGTGGTCAAGTGACCATCGATACCAATATTTACACAGTGCAATCATTGAGTGACCCGTGGTCCGTGGTGTTGTGATTGTCACTTAGCTATGCCGTCAGATTGCCACAAAATGTAAACGTTTTAGGCACTCGCATATGTAGGTCCGCTGACGAATTGAAGACCTACAGACAGACGTAAGATTCCTTGATTTTGATTTCAAAAGGCTACTATGATCCCTGGTCTTGGATCGTGTGCATGTTTTGAGTTTGAATGCTGCTTGTGGATGGAAAAATATTGAATAACTTCATCTTTTTGATTTCGCTTTTTCCTATAAATTGAGAACTCAAATCTTTTTCGAGCTTTTTATCCCAAACGAGCGAATTCGCATGATTCGCGAGTTCAATTTTAATAATAAAATGTTAAACTTATAAAGCATCAAATTTTTCAAGGTAAACAGGGTCGCCACAGTCAGGGTATACTGAGAAACAGGCAAAATGTCAGGGAACTTTAAAAAGTCAGGGAAAACCTAGAAATGTCTGGGAAAAAGACAAAAACGTCAGGGAAAAATTGTTAAGTCATTTTTATTTGCTCATTAGAACGAGTTGGACGTTTCGAACAACAAATTTTGTGTGAAAACTATTACTAATTATGTACTTTTAAACATCTAACATTTCCTCGAATGTCAGGGAATTTTATTAACAAATTCTGTGGCAACCTTGGGTAAAATTCCCCAAAAAAGCCACAATTGTCAAATTTTCGTTAAATTCAATTATTCTAATTTATTTTCGATTTTGACGCAAGTACCTTCATATGGATTTTTCAATTTTTGATCAATCGACCAATGAAATACAATCGTTCACCCTTTAAGTTGCCTCCGGATTTGGCATAAGGGATGATAAGCACGGAGGATCCCTCGGCCGGAATTCTTGGCTCTTGGCATGGCAAGCGCAGATCACGCGAGAGGAGGGGGGCGGGTAGCGAAGGGGTTGGAAGGAGACGGCGGCTCCAGGGTGGTGGTCGTTGCAGGTGCGTCTGTGTGAGTGCGGCCGCGGCAGCGGTGTTCCAGTTCGGGGCGTCCCATTTTCGCGCGCCGCGGGAACGAGCGTCGCCCGCCGTCGCAGTGGTGCACCGTGCACTACGGCAGTGTGCGAGGGGGTCTGCATTCGCTCACAATGCAGGCGCTCAGTGCACCATTCGCTTCGACCGGGCTCGGACGTCCCCGCCACCCGCCGCCCCAAACCACGCTTCCCCCCGCAGTCGACATGCCCAGTTACGCGGTTCTACCCTGCGCCTTAGCACCGCGACCCCGCAACCCGCCCGCCGTCGCGTGGATCTCTCGGCATTGCTCTCTGCACTCCGCTCTGCTGCCGTGATAGCAAAGAGAGCAGTAAGTCCATTTGTGTATGAGCCGTGGTTAGCACATGCTTTTATGGGTCTCGAGGCTCATCTCACTGTGCACTTACTGCTCTCCTCGCTATCACGGCAGTTTGTCCCTAAACGACCGCGTTAAAGCTCCAACGACCTAACCCTCGTAACTTCTAATCGCCCCTCTGATTTCTCCCTGTGACTCGTCGCCCACGCTGATTCTTTCTCCGTGTTTACGATTATTTTCATTCCTCGGAATCTCATTCGCGGACACATTATTTTGGTTAGCCTAGGTGACGTCAGGGTTCGCGTCAACGACACTATAATTCAGAGACCCTGCACTGCTATCTTTCCTTCGTGTAAAAATTACTTTCAGAGGTCACCGCTCAGATACGCCTTACTATGACCCATAACTGAGGAGCTCAGCAATTAGTTTAACAGTTCTAACTTAAATTCCAAAAACTCTTTCAGAAAATCGCTAATTATGATATTCATCAGTCATCATTTGGAGAATTTGTTTGATTTTTTGCTCAAGATCCCTTTACGAATGCACATGCAGGGCACTAGAGCAGCCATAAAACCAGGGAAAATTTGGAAATAGAAGGGAAAATGAAAAGGTCAAGGAAGATGGGGCAAAATCAGAGGAGAAAATGAAACTACCCTGAAGACAGCAAAAAATTTCATTTTCATAAGTAGCAAATTTTTAAGTGTCGCGTCATACAGCCTCTTCTTTTCTCACAGCCGAATTGTCTATCTTAAAGTCATCCTTTTTCATCTCGTACTGTCTCAAAAGTGAGAAAACTTTCTGAAAAAGTAGTAAAAGACTTAATTCTAATTCTAAATTCCTGTCACCGGTCAGTATGCAATTAAGGGGAAAACTGTTTTTAAATGTGCGGTTGTCAAGATCTGGTGAAGAATTTAAGTTGGTAATCACGTCAAATTTAAGCAAGCAAGCAAGAAAAAAGAAGGAAGAAAGAAAAAAAACCAGAAGAAAAAATTCTCCCCTCCCCTTTCAGTCTCGCACTGAAACCTAGTCATTAGAGTTCACATTTTTGACTCTATTTTTGACTCGACTTGAAATTGTAGTTATTTTGTATTAATTATTTCCCCAGCAAAAAATGTGAGCCCAGCACTGTTTTACCACCATGTTGCATTAAAGCAGGATATTTTTGAAACTCGAAACCCGCGCTGGCTACTCAAACACGCGAAGAACCCGGAACGCCAGAATCTTATAATTTCCATCCTAGGCGACTTACTACACGGCGGGGACTCTTATTTACCAGGGCGGCCATAATTCCCCAGATTTCATCGTCTGCCCTGAAAAAGTTAATCCTCCCGAATCGGCGAGTCATATCGTGCCTTTCCCGGGGGTCGAATCAACACGCTCGGCAATTTCAACGCCGCACAAAGGGTCGAGTCAATAGGAGAAGTCGGACAAAATCTAGGAACTTTGAGAACTGATTTTTTCGAAAATATGAATCAAAATAGTTTTTGTATTGGTTATTTTGTGAACTTTCCTTCCAGAACCACCCTTGGAAATTAAATTTATGTCGAAATAAAATTCAAAATTTGAAATTATAGCCAAAAATGTCATGTCCAACTTCTCTATTTGACTCGATCCCTCGTGCGCCGCAATAAAAACCGCCCGAGAAATAATATCAAGCGTCAAACAACGACGGACCACGGAAACTCGAACCGGTGCCCCAGTACCCCCGTGTACCATCCTCCCGAATCCCGCGCTTTTGCAGCCGCGGCGGCTATAAATAGGCGGGACCTTCAAAAAAAAAAAAAAAAAATGTCATCCCGTCAACCTTTACTGTCCGAGTAACCGATATTTCCCCGATACCCATTGATCCGACGGCTTTAAAATTAAATTTGGCGGGGACATCGCTTGTATATTTGTGTCGCGAGTAGTCAAAACGTCTTAATAAGGGGCGCCCCCCAGAAACCGCGCAACCGCCGGCGGTTTTCAATTGCCCTTGCGTGGTTTTAGCCCAACGGGGGTGGGGGCGGCGAGGCGCGGGAGTTTGGCACAGAGAGGTATTTAAAACAGGAAGGTTATGTGATCGATATTGTAACCCATATCGTGGCAATGCCGCAGTTGCAGTTCCCGCGACGGCCGCCAGGCGGGCTGCGGTCTCCTCCTGATTCCTTATCATAGTCGAATAGCACTCCTCTCCCGACCGCAGTGCTCAAGTGATCGTCCAATCATTTTCCCGCGCGGACCCGGGTTCGAGTACGCTTTTCCCGCGAGTGAATCCTCAGTGATAGTCTCCTCTTGTGTCAGTGTTTCTCCGTGCTTTCCCTCAGTTTTCCCGGCACGTCCCCCTGTCAGCAGTTGTCCCTTTTCCTGTCGCCTTTAACTCTAAGCCCTTTTGTCTTTTCTATTCTGAAAAAAAATGTTCGTTTTTCTTTAACCCCCAGTTCGAATTTTTCATCGGTGTGTTTGTATTCAGACTATAACTCAATGACCAAAAACAAATAGTTTTTTTTTTTTTCATCAATTACCACTTTTGGATTTGCACTAGTACTTTATAGCTGTGATCTGGACCATCTTGATCGATGCATATAGTTTCAGAGCCGATAATTTTGGTTCTGAGTTCGTGATTTATTTGTGAATTAAGCTTGATTTCTACCCTTAATTTTTGCTCAGTTTTTCATTCTTCCAACGGCTCAGGGAAAAGGAAATATATCAAACGCGATTTCTACCTTCAATCGTTCCTCAGTTTTTCATTCTTTCAGCGGTGCAGGGAAAAGGAAATATAACGAACGCGATTTCCTCTTTTTAAAACTTTAAATTAGTTGGATTTTCGTAATTAATCCCGTACTTCTAACAATCGGATCGCCTACTAATCGAGGATTTTACCACCCTTGCACTTTTTGGAATTCAATAGTCGTGATGCTCATCTTTTCCGCCTTACCTGTTCTTATTGCAATTTTTTCGCGTCATTTTTCCTTCCGGAAAATCGTGTCTTCGTTGTAAGTAAAGTGCTCTATGCATATTTTTGTGGCGTAAGACGCAAATAAAGAAAGTAATTGACTTGACTCAGTTCCCTTGATGTTAGCAACGATTCCTCAATCATGTTGACTTCCGGTGCGCTTGACGCGGTGCACATAACCTCCTATTGGGCACATTACGCACTTCCGGATAATTTGTACTGAATCATGCTGTTGGACGACGGACATTAAAATAGGGTTCATTCATTATTCAAGTATCTAAACGGATATCTCGCTTGAGCCCATTGTAATGACGTTCTCTTCGAAAAAGAAAATGGTGGTAAAGTTTATCGAAAAAAATCGGTAGATACTCTTTCCACGAAAAACCATTACTATTTTTGCCCTGAACTTTTCAAAGTGTTATCTTGATCAGGCAAAGGTATACTTTTTGAAACTCTAGACCTTAATGAGAACATATTTCTCTCTGACCTAATCAGAATTTTGTTGAAGGGTTCTTCTATTCCGAACTTTCCTCTACTATTGGTATTCAATTTGACGATCAGTTTCTTTCTTGGAGGTCGCACTGGCTATAAGTTCACAATGCCAGTTTTGTGTCGTTGTTATTCCTGTTTAGGTATTTGTCCTTAAGGACAATCACTGAGAAAAAACTATGGTTATAATTAACATATTAGTAGTGCTCAATATGGACTCTTAATTAGTAGTGGCCATAACCAATAATAGTGATATTTTTACTGGAGCAATCGTAATTTTACAAGTGTGCGGTAGTAAAATTACCATTTAATGGTAAAAATATCTCTATTATTGGTCATGGCAACTACTAGTTAAGAGTTCACATTGAAAACCACTAATATGTTAATTATAACCTTAATTTTTTTCTCAGTGCGTCTGACATACATTAACGTCATCTATACGTCGGGGAATTCAAGTAAAGGCATTAGGCTTTGAACAAAAAACTTCTAGTCCTTCTTATTTCATTTCTACCTTTGTTGTAAGTCAGATCGGGGTAGATTTGACGCGAGAATCTGTCTCAGCCCCATAGAAAATTGTACTCCACTCTGATTCATATGGACATCGTAAGCAGTAAGCTCAATACATCGAATTGAAATCAGAAAATACAAGCAGCTTTCGACTTTCCCATTTTAGAAACCCTCTAAGTCCCAATCAAGTTTAAAGCGACTTTTTTACTTTAATCTAAAAGGGGAAAAAAGTCCGTTTAAGATGTTTAATGAATTAACTTACAAATCTTTGAGATCATGCAAACAACAGATTTTCATGGGAACAACCACCGGCCTCTTCATTTTTTCAGCCCTCTCATGTTTTCACGTGATCGGCGTTTTTGCACCCCTGGAAGAAGTTATTTACTTAGATCAATAGGACTAAATTTTGCAATTTGGACCTATAGATTCTAGCCCGGTTTAAAAACAACGTATGTGCCACTAGTTCCCCTATGCAGATAATTGTTTTTCCTGAAGAGCCAGAGTTTATAGTTCTGAATTGCAAAATGTAGTCCAATTCAATGTCGCTGTTTTTTTTCCAAAGAGCAGGAGACTTCGAACCTGTCAATGAAATCAAAACGGTCGTATATTGTACGCTCCGGACCCAGCTTTATAATGACGTCACCGTACCGGAATCGCACTCTAGAGTGACGTCACGTGTGAAAGAGCCTTATCAGGCGTGTCCAACGATGACGTCGAGGCGGCTGCCGGCCGGCCCAGCCGATCGGACGCAGACGCAGACGTTCCACATTCTCGTAATTAGGCGCACCATGCGCGCAGCTTTTTAAATTGGAAGTTCACTGACCCATCGCGTCGTGCTGTCCTAACCACTTGGCAACGTTGGTTTGTCCATTTGAACGTGTGTGAAACGATCTACGTCTACGCTCAGAATCGATTTTTATAATGGAGTCTAATGGAGCAGGGCATTCGTGACCCGTGTAAAGTCTTCGAGTATGTATGTTTGAGAGTTTTTTTTCGGGTTTTCAAGTCCTTGTGGACACCTTTGCAGTTAAAAAATTGCTGTCGAAAATCCTTGAATCTAAAAATTATATAGTTCTGGTAATTTCTGGCGACCGTTCTGAAAATTGTCTGTTTTTCTTGCGCTACAAGAATATGTGATATTTTACGTAGCTCGTCCCTGTAGTCATTCATTTGCTGTCTAAGTATATCTATGGTAAAAGTCGCAAAACCGGAAACATTGATAAATGTTAGGAAAGTTTAAAAAGTCAGGGAAAAACTGGACATGTCATGGAAAATGACAATATTGTCAGGGAAAAATCGTCAAGTCACCGTTATTTGCTTTCTCGGGTGGGTGTGACAGTTCAAACAGCAAATTTTTCCTGAAAACCATTTCTAACTATGTCTTTTTAACAATCTGATATTTGAACTACGTTTTGCAATTTGGAACTATAAATTATAGCCCAGTTTAGAAACAAAGTATGTGCCATTAGTTTTCCTATGCACATAAGTGTTTTTCCAAAAGAGCCAGAATTTATAGTTCAAAATTGCAAAATGCAGTCCATTTGTTCAACTGTCAAGGAAGTTCACCAAAATGTGTCAGGAAAATCAGGGAAATGTCAGGGACTTTAATTTTCCGAATTCCGCGGCAACCGTGAGAAGTTCAGAAAGGGCATCGGAAGGACTTTGCGATCCTAGCGTTTGTACCTGGCCGCAACTGGGCGGACGGCGCGGGCAATTACGTCATCAAGGCCTTCATCAGCGCTCGGTGCCTCCAACTTTGAAACTAGTTCCGTTTGATGCGCCGCGATTAGCCCTAATTTTTATTCGTGCCTTTGCCTTTGAACGCATCCCCTCTAATTCCGCCCTCTCGAAAAACTTCGCTGCTCCCATGGAAACCCTACGGTGGAACTTTTTCCTACCATTGGAGGCCGCGCTTGGAAAGGTCTCGCAGCCAGACTGAAAGTAGATTTCGTGTCCTTTCCTGGGTCATGTTCAATTCCAAAAGTTCGTTTGTCGAGGTCGGATTGAAATTCTTAACATTGATTGTCCACGAAAAAAGACCTTAATCCACAGAGGCGAAATTTTGCCCAAAAGTTTTTTTTCGAGGATGATCGAATATCCGAACTTTTGAGATTCCGCTGAAAAGGTCTGTTTAAAGAAAATAAGTTACAAATAGTTTAGTTTCATTTTCTCGGCTGAATTTCGGTTCTTTTTGCAACACCTCTTGTTGGAGTAAAATGATGATGATTTTGAGAGAGTTTCGATCTCAAAATATTCAAAATTTGATTACAATTCCTAGAAATTGCGGTTATTTCAACTGTAAAATCCAGCGAATTTAATTCACGAATTGATTGGCCGAGCAGTTGAACAATCGTGAGCTGATACTAGTTTATTTCCTGAGATTTCATTCCCTCGTTACAGAAAGTTTTAATTTCATTCTCAATGTGCTATAGTGTTTATTTTTCACATTGCAGAATTTCAATGTTCGATCGACGAAGGTAAAAATAATAGCATTCCACCGATATTCCAAATGAAACAGCAGCGAGACCGAGAAGTCGGTGAGAGTCAGTCACATTTTTTTTCGAGCCACAATTTTGAGGTTAGGCCGGCAGAGGCAAACGAGATAGGAGCATGCGGGCGTATCTGGGTTGCAGATCGTTGCATGATGCGGTTTCCGAGAGGCGTCCAAAATAAAAACGTACTATGAGCATTTAAACGTTGCCAAGTTTCCTCTTGTAAAATATTTATTTCCTAGAAATTTTTGAAGAATCTTCCTTGAAATGTTCACTTACGTAGAATCAAATTGCGAACGAAATTCTCCAAAAAATTCAAAAAGTATACATCATTATAGTACGTGTGAAAATGTGTGTTTTATCAGAGGAAATTTGGCAACGTTGGAATCTTCTTACGGCCGGCGCTCTTCCGCAGCACGGCAGTTCGGGAGGTTAGGTCCGCAGCATGGGAACTGAATTTATTTTCTGACAATGAAGTTAACATAACTTAACGAGTGATATTTCAGGTAGGCTTCTGAAAATAGAACGTCAAGCGTCTATTACGCACAGCGCGGCTGACACACGGCACTCCGTGTTTGTCAGCTCGCCGTTGAAATCCGACGTTTCGTTCTATTCAACGTGAGTTTTGACGTGAATTTTGGCAACCTCGGTGCACACGTATGCCACTATTTTTAGGTTGGTCTCTTTAATTTCTGAATTACTTTTACGTCTTACCGATCGTTCCCTGAGGTTTTCGGTCATTTGCTTCCAAGTTGAAAATTTCCTTCGGAGATGATCCCAAAATTATTTAAGCATTTAACGAAATTAACTCAATTTTTCAAAAATCGAGATGTAGAGAATAGACGAGATAAGCTCTCCTCTTGAAAGCTTTAATGTAGAAAACGATTCCCAGAACAGAATATTCGGTAATCAACTTCTTAACAAGATATTTACATGCATTGTTACCACAGATCAACTGGAGGTTAGATTATGAAAATTACGTCATCTGTATTTTTTCCAATGAGCAAAAGTCAATTGTAAGCACTTGAATCTTTTTAGGAGTTAATTTTCAGATTTTGTGTTGATTGATTCGCTTTACTCATAAAATTTTGAACAGAATACCTGTTTCTCAGTACTTTAATGCATACCTTGTCTGGTTGTCCCAACGGATTAGTAAAGACCCTTGGATCAATCTTCAGAATCGAGTCTGTTAATTCTGATTGGTTCCTCCAGAAAAATCCTACTTAACGTTGTAAATGCAGTTCCGTGGTTCAATGACAAATGTAGATTCATTTTAACGATATTGTTTTCCAATCCCTAAAAATAAGTTCTTTTTTGCTTTGTCCATAATTTTCTTTCGGCATTTGCAAATTACGAGCATTGTGACTCTCAAAATCAACTAGGGCTGGTACTTATCCTAAGTCTACGTGATGCCAATAGACCTATCTCCCTAAGCATGAGGACTAAAATAATTTTTTCGTGTTAATGATTTTCCATAATTTATCCTTAAATTTTGCAACCCCTCGTTGCAGTTTACCTGCGGTTACTCCATCAAGAAGGACTAACTGTTGACCGGTAAATTCTCACTCGGATAATGCAGTTGCAAACGTAAATACATACAAGCAGCAGTTCACAAAGGAGGAAAATAAGTGACGGCGTCTCGAACTTCGCGCCACTTCCCAAGTTTCCCGGGAAGCTTCGAAGTTTGGAGTTGAGCCGAGGGGGTTTCTTTCGGCCAACGAGCGCTGTGCACATAAATTTATTCCGAAACTAGACTCTAGAGTGGGAAATAAATTGGCACCCGCAGACAATGGAAGGCTAGACAAATTGTCGCATGACAACTTACAACGCGCTCATAAACTGTTTATTTTTGAAGCACTTCACAATGACGATTTAACCGCGTTAACTTCCGCGGGGCGAGGGCACCGGGGGTGGAAGAGGGGGGGGGGTGGGGGGCTCCTTTTCAAAGTTGGTGACGACGCGCGTAAAAAATGTTAATTCTCCTCCGGAAGATATTTCGGACTCCTCTGCCAATTTTCAGAGCATTCTTGAAATTTCTCCCCTCTCAACTGAGGAGGGCTCTTGCATGTCACATCCCAAGGATTTCGCGATTTAAGTAAATTTATTCTCAAGTGAAATCTTATGAAATATAGTGACATGCAACAGCCTAAGATCCCCGATCTCCTCCTTAAAAAATATCGAAATTTTTACTCCGGCATCTGGTAACCCGATGATTTGTGAGAGTGGTGACAGTCAGCGAAAAACTGGAAAAGTTAGAGAATTTCAAAAAACCTAAACTTGCAGGGAATTCTGTCGACGGCGAGGCATTTAAAACAAGAACTACAAAGAAGCGCGATGTTGAAATTTTAAGGAAAATTAAAAAAAAAAAAATTCGAGGAATTTCCTTTTCTCTGTCTATCAATTAGTGTCAAGTATTTTTCTCCAGAATGAACAAGGAATTTCCGGAAATGTCAACTTTTCAGTTCAATCGTCAGGTCTGTCGAAGCATAACTTTACGGTGCGGTTAATCAAAGCATTTAAATGCAAAAAGAGCACCCGCGTCGTGCAATTCTGCCAGGATTCTGCAATTTCGCAAATATTTTTCAGCGACTCAAACACTCCCTGCACAATAAAACGTTCTCGTAAAAAAGTGAGAAAAAGTAGAGGAAGAGAAACGAGCATCTTTATGGGCACAGGCCTCGGATAAATTCGCAATATCTATTATTGTCAGCAGCAGCTTGTAGCATGAGGGCTTTTATTGCAAATAATACATGCATTATTGCACTACATCTTATACCAAGGAGCCACGATTTTTGGCTCACCCACAAAATCACCTATTTGCACGGGAGAAACGAATGGTTCTTTTTTTTCTCCTTTTTTTCCGTACACGCACATACGTTGTTTCTAAAACGAGCCCGAAACATGGGTAGCTGCTTTTGTAATAATGCATGTAGTTCAATGGAGATATTGCATGTGTGAGTTTGCGGTTTGACTGTTGACTCTGACGTAAAAGTTCGCGAGAAACACGATGGCGCCACTGGTTTTCTGTGAAATCAACTTCCAAGCTCAAAAAAAAGCTCTCAAGTTGAGGCCAAAGTGGAGGGGATATCCCACGCTATCCTGAGAGTCCACCTCTACATCAAGACGAACTCTCCATGCAAAGATAGGGAGCAAATACATTGACAGGGCTGCCACTTTTATTTGGGGACTCCCAAAATGAGAACACATGCAGCCCTGCAATGTATTTGCTCCCTATCTTTGCATGGAGAGTTTGTCTCGATGTAGAGGTGGACTCTCAGGATAGCGTGGGATATCCCCTCCATTTTGGCCTCAACTTGAGAGCTTTTTTTGAGCTTGAGAGTTGACTTCAGAGAAAACCAGTGGCACCATCGTGTTTCTCGCGAACTTTTACATAAGAATCAATAGTCAAATCGCAAATTCCTCACACATGCAACATCTCCATTACGCCGGCTCAATGATTTTGAGGAAACGGAACAAATTTCCACGTTTCCCGTTCGGTTCCCAGTCGAAAGACTCCCAGGAGTATGCACGCGCCCCGCTCCAGAATTCGGTCAGAGCGTCTCGAGCCGGGGCGCAACTTCACGTTTCGAGGCGACACTCCGCCAAGGTGTGGGCAGGTTTTCCGGCATGACAGCCGCGCGCGGGGGGGGGGGGGGGGTGTCCCCTCCGAGGGACCGAGCTCCGCGAGGCCCTTATTCGAGCCTAGAAATATCTCGGTGACTCGGTGTAATGCAAGTGTCCTACGTTGCCGACCCGTCACGAATCCCCTTACCCCACAGATTGAAAAATACGATTTTACTATGGCATTGGCAACACCGCAAGTGTCTATTAATACGCGCTATTCGTCCGAGCTTCTGGCCCGGGCACTGCGCGTCGAAAACCGCGTATCTGCAAATGGTTTGCAGTTGACTTTACGAGGTTCTTGCCCGGCGATGTCGCGGGTCTAAGTGCATGCCCATTAAAAAGCAGAAAAACGACCGAAGAAAATGCTCGATTCGGCCCGCGCGGATCATCGCCAAAAATGGCGCATCCTCCCTCCTGCCCTCGGCTGTAGGTCAAAGTTCATGCGGTTGGAACACGTGCGAATTGTGGGTCAGTTGGGGAGGGGGCATACTTGGACACAACGGGAAACGTTCGCAATGTTTAAAACCCCTGCCCTTTCAAGATACAACTATTCGATCATCCGTGCGGTTTCGTAGTATACCCTCTTAATTGAAGGCGGAACTTGCGGAATGACCTGATTTGATTCACTTTATCGTTCTCGTTTTGTTTTTGGAAATCTGATACAACTATTTGATCATTCAAGTTAGTTTGTGGTATGCTTTCCTGATTGAGGGCGAAATGCCCCCTGCCCTGTGGCAATCTGTGATTTTTGCAACCATATCTTGGGAAGTTTTAGGTTCTCTCGTGACGTAAACGTATTTTATGAAAGAGCTCATTTACTCAGAAGTGTGACGAGCCATTAGTATAATGTAATCACAATAATTTGACGATTTTTTATAAAACGTGGATGATCCCCAAAAATCAGAACAAGCGACAAAAATCGTTGTACAGGAATTTTGCTTCCGTGGACTTTGTCATCTCGTTCAGGAGTTTAATTTAAGGACGTAGAAAGTAAGCTGTCAGACAAAGCCTAGCTATCGATTTCTGTATCGAATGCGAGGTTTTTTTCCAAACACTATTCTGCTTTCATTTCTCTAAATTTTTACGATTTTTGGGTTTAGAATGATTCTTTAAGCTCATGCGTAGGGGTTATCGTCCTTTTTTTTGCTGAAAATTCAAAATCTGCCAAGATTTTTGACCTAAATGTGCGATATATCGCATGCCAGTTCGACCACGTCACTTAAGCTTGACGAATCACCTTGAACCACCAAAACGTGAATTTTTGACCAGCGCATCAAAATTTTCATGGCCTCCCTGAGTCTGTATGTATCGTTGCCTCCGTTAACTGAGGTCCGCCTCCCAGTGAGCGCTGTCATTCGTTGGAGCGGCGGCGATTCCTCTGTCGCGATGGGTATCGGCTAATTGTATCTGAGGGCATGGAGGTATCGGGCGATGGTATTGACTGTTGAGAGCCGGGCATTACGGGCAATTAGCCGATGAATCGACGACTCAGATCGGCGATCGGCCGATCGGGGGCGCCCACCGGATCCGAGTCAGTGGCGTGGCGTGAATTGCGATAAATCGATTGTTATGCCATTTAAATCTATGTAAAAGGATCGATAAACAGGGTGACACCTTAATAATCGATTCTTTACCATAGGTTTAAATGGCATAACAATCGATATATCGCAATTCATGCCACCGGATCCGAGTCATCCGAGTGATCCATGCCCAGAACAGTAAACACGTCATAAAACGGGCTTGTCAGCGCCGAGCGGCCTTTACGACCTCTGCGTACTCCTACGGCCACCGCGGGGACACCGCCCCCCCTCCGTCCCCTCCGCATAGCGTCCCCTATGGCGTTGGAGTACGTGCATATCATGCACCTTGCACACGCCCTAAGTACCTCCGCATAGACGTTGCCAAGCGGGTCTCGTCCGGTGCCCGTTCGCCTAACTTGGCAACAGTGTTTAGGGGCTTTTAAAGTATGGGTGCACCCGATTTTGATAGGTAGCTTCGGAAGCGCTGAAAATTTACGGATCGTCACAGATACACTGGAAAAAAAAACACAGTGGATCTAGAGTCCAGACTCTTGAAAACATTGACAAGAAAAAGGACTCATAGTTCAATCAGATTTAAGCTTAAATTAAAAGAAAATCCGCTCAGATTAAGAGGCTTGATTCTTGATTTAAGCTTAAATCTGATTGAATCAAGAGTATTTTTTCTTGTCGATGTTTTCAAGAGTCTAGACTGTAGATCCAATGTGTTTTTTTTCCAGTGTACGAAAAACAGGAACTTAGAATATTAGCCTTAGAGGTGTACAATTTTTCTTGGAAATTCATTATATCGGTGGCTAAAGTCGAAAAATGCGTAACTCAAATCGAGGTGTTGTTGCAAGTTTACAAGCTTCATTTTGCTTTTGTTTTTTTCCTCCCTTTTCAAAGGAGAATCAACTTGAGTCTACATAAGAGGAATTTTTCGGAAAGTGAGAAAAAAGTAAGGATACGGTAATGGAATAGTAGGGATTTTAGGTAACTCTACAGAACCCGCCCTGCAAGGTAAATAATCGATTCTAGGAGAGATAGCTTGTTTCGATTGTGTGTTCAACTTTTGACTCTCGGTTGAATTTTACTATTCTGTTTTTGTTACTGTGCTAAAAATCTTCTCGTGAAAAATGACTTCTTTTGTTCCTTTTATGCGTTTCGTTTCTCTCGTCCTTGAAGGTAGAGAAATAAGTATTTTTATCTAAAAATTATTGAAATTCGCCGTGAATTAACAAGCATTTGAATTTTTTGTTTACAGATGGGCCTGCTTGAATCGATAACCTACTAAAATGTAGGAAAAAGTGAGTAGAATTTATTTTACCAATAAAATATTGGGACTTATGTTCAGAAAAGGGAAACATGAACTCTTATGGATTCTTGACGCTTTTTGACCGAGAAATAATTACGTGAGATGTTGGAAGTCTTGAACAATTTCCAAAATTATCGAGGAACTCAGCCCGTTAAAACTTGATGTCCGATCCTTTTCCTCCAACTATGGCAAGCGCCGATCAACTCACTTTCAAATTGCATACCTTTATTAAAGTTGAAGAGAGTTTCAAATAGAGAGACGGTGTAATTAACAAACACCGAAGTTCTGGAAAATTGAGTTTAAATATGTATCCCGCCGTTTTGCCCGCGTTATCATATCAACTTCATACATCTCGAAGCTAAGTGCCACGGTTTTCGCGAGGATATTGTCTCGCTGCTCAAGTCTCAATATTGTGAGCATTAATAATTGAAACTGCTATTACGTCCTTATTACGAGGTGTTGCCACTCGAACGGAACAATAACTGATTTTTGTCGCACTGGAGAAAAAACAAATTTCCTGGAAAAGTAGTGACCAAATATTTTCTCAAATCTTTTGAATCGTTCTGAAAGAAAATGTATGTTCTGAAGGAGGATTTTTCAGTTCTTAAACTTCTGGCTTCATTGCTAAGCTGATGTTTCAAGAAATATTCCGTAAGGAACAGGCGTTCATCGTTCGAGCAATATACGCGTTGCGCAGCTTTTGCACTTTTTAGGCACTTCCGGGTTGAAATGACAAGGGAAAAGGGTCATAAATTGGAAAATGTGCAGCGTATAACAAACGTTTCAAAGCCTGTAATAGACCGGAGTGTAATAGACGCCTCGTGGCATGATGCTTTTGAGAATGCGATATCACTTTATATAAATTTGAGGAAAGGATTCTTTCAAAGTATGCAAGACAACATTTTATCTCTCCAAATCTATGGAAATTGACCATGAATGAGTCATCAAAGATTATCGTCTTTTTGTACTGAGAGATGACTTTGAATGTCTCGCAGGAAAAATGTGAGGTTAATCAAACTCAAAACAGACTCGAACCCCGCCCCCCTCCCCCCCAAAAATATGATTTACAGAAATCCTATATACTTACCATTGATAAAAAAGGGGCTGACTTAACATTCTGGATGTAAAAAAGTGTGCGACAACTCACAAAACTCTAAATTAACCGCCGCAGCAGGTACTATAGCGATGTGAAGATGTAAAGCTAACTGCTGTGGCGATTAATTCCGCGTTTCACTGGGAAAAAAACACATTGGATCTAAAGTTCAGACTCTTAAAAAAATCGACAAGAAAAAATACTCTTGATTCAATCAGATGTAAGCTTAAATCAAAAGGAAATCCGCTCAAATTAAGAGGCTTGGTTCTTGATTTAAGCAAAAATCCGATTAAATCGAGAGTATTATTTCTTGTCGATGTTTTAAAGAGTCTGAACTCTAGATCCAATGTGTTTTTTTTCCAGTGCATCCAGAATGTTAAGTGAGCATCCTTTTTTTCGGTGAACCCGGACAGTATCCGAAATTTTTCGCCCTGAAATCCTGATTCTGACAGCCGCTCGAATGAAGCTGGCTCAGTTTTTAGGCGTGCCTGCGAGACCATCGTTGCCTGTTGGACGAGCGTCCTGCAGCGGAGGAAACAATTGACACAGTCGTGATAAATGCCGGCGGGGGGAGGGGGGGGGGGGGTTATAAATACGGCGGTGGAGTGCAGTGGAAATACCTCCGAATTGAATCGTCCAACCTCGGAATGGGGACTGCTCGGGCTACCGGGACAGTTAACGAAGATAGGTTAAGTGGCATGAACCCGCGATGCGCCATGCAGGGCGCAGGGACTCGGCCCACCTTTTTTCGCTCCAGTGACGCCCCCCCCCCCCCCTCCGCCCCCCCCCGACCCCGGGCCGCGGGCGATGCCCGCCGGGCAACAGAGATCCGTGCCCAGGGCTGCCAAATCCCACTATTTTACCATCCGGAATGGTATTTTTTCTGATCTTCGTCACATCCATGGACATTTGTCGTGTTCGTAATAGATGTTTGTGAGCAGTTGTGAGAAAGTTGCGTCTTTTGACTCTGTACACGGGAAAAAGAATCCTAGTACATGGAGATGGAACTTTGATCAACATCAATCTTACACTGAGAAAAAGTAGTTGCCATGATTGCCAAATTAGTTATGTTCCTTTCTGAGCTTTCACTTGCTTAACGATAACTGTGACCAGTAATAGTTGCATTTTTACTATCAAGTCATAATATTACCGTTACCTTGCCCTTGGTGAATGCGTTTCTTAGTTGTCAGAATGTTCGCAGAAAATTTCTCCAGTAGACTAATAACTCAATTTTGAGTTATGATAAAGCCTCTTTTTCGGTTGTAAATTGGCTAAATCTTGAACTGACGAAAGGTCAAATGTCCAAGCCCCACAGAACTTCTTTCAGTGTTTCGACCCGAAATATATTGATGGTTCGATACTCATCTTCGTCTTAAGCCCAACCCTGAGGATCAGTACGTTTGGCGTCATACAACTGTTTTGACTCTCGTGTCGCATTGCATAACCGCTAATATGAAGGCAAAACAAATCCGACCGATCACATCCTTGATCTTCAGAAATTTTTCTTTTAATATGACCACCTCACTTAACAACACGTGAGAATTATTTTGAACCAGTCAAGGTAGTTCCTGCCTATTATTTTTTGACAAAATAAAACTTTGTTGTATCCCTCGCTTGGTTATTCTGGAAACTGTAAGGCTGCGACTTTTCTTCGTGTTTCACTCCAATCGAGTAATCGAATTCTTTCTTACAATTTTGGGCCATTCAAAATTACCAATTTCACCGCTTTTCTGAGAAAAAAAAAATTACCCAGTTAAGGACGTATTGCACTTGAATCGAGTAGGAGAATTTTTTCTTACAATTTTGCGTATTCTCGTCGCAATACCGCGAAGTCTTCAATTTTTTTGTCAGACTTTTTCCATTCTCCCGTGGAAAAACATTATAACTAACGATATATGTCGGACATCAAGGATATCAATTTTTTTTCTTTTTCTTTTTTTCTTTTTTTTTCTTTCTGCGGTGCCTGCAGCGTTACGGTTGGAACGAAATTTGCGCTGCTTACAGGGACGCAACGGCAAACGGGCGATTTTAATGGAGCAACCCGGCTGAATCGTCGCTGCGGTGCGGGTCGGCACTCGGCAGTGGCCGTACCATTTACATGTCTCAATTGAACTTAATCAAGCTTACTCCTCAATCAATCAGCCGCTGAGCTCTCCTCTCATTAGATGCCATCGGAGGAATCTCCGGTGACCTCATCGGTGAGACGATAAAATTCGGTGCCGCTCCACACTTTTAAACTAATTATATTTTGAACCCGGAGACGAAACATTTCAGAGATCTCGCGCTTATCATCTAATTAAAATTGACGAGTTACTTGATTGTGAGTTGCTCGAAGATGGCTTAAATCTATATCTTCAGAGACAAATAGAGACCCTATTTTCATCCTAAGAAATTACCAGCTTGTTGGTTACAGAGCAACGCGTTGAGTAATCCGTTTGATGAACCAATCATGTCTAGGTGTTAGACTCCGTTCGATACTTATCTCTGTAACCAAGGTTGCGATCAGCATGCTGATAGTTGAAATTGATGGACAAAGCCCTAGACAAAGATGACAAGAGGGATATGGAGAGATCTTATTGGTGGAAGCGAATGGTTTCAATTGGCATAGGAGGTAGATAATAGACTATCCAACGGCAAATCACGAGATACCCTATATGGTTAGTCCATCATTTACCCCCTTATAGTCTACAAGAACCACCTATTTCTACCGATAGGACAGCTCCATACTCCCTATGTCTTCTTAGTCTATAACTTTGTTTATCTATTTCAACTATCAACTCGCAGATAAATGAAGACGCTTTTAAGATGATGTGGAGTTTCAGGAAATTAGATTTTCCACCACTATATCACGGTGCTTCCTAAAAGCCGCTATGTTTCTCCGTTTGAGATGGATATCTCGGCAACCTACACTGAAAAAAAATATAACACATTGGATCTAGAGTCCAAACTCTTGAAAACATTGGCAAGAAAAAATACTCTTGATTCAATCAGATTTTTGCTTAAATCAAAAGGAAATCCGCTCAAATTAAGAGGTTTGGTTCTTGATTTAAGCAAAAATCCGATTGAATCAAGAGTATTGGCGCGTATACGTAGTATACCGCCTTTGCGATCGTTTCGAACCTTGCTCGATACAATAACCGAGTCCCTTAGTTCCTTACCGAAAAGTGACTACCGCGAACTTCTGAGATTTTCCAAAGCGTGTAAAAAGTTTATTTATCCGTCAATAATTATGATTTAAAGTTGTTTCTCATTCTGGGGCTCTCTAGTTTATGTGCAGTGAATACCAAGAGTCTACGTTACTTGGTTTTCTTAAAAAAAGCCTAAGAGTACGACGCGCTGATTTAAAATATGCATATATAAGCAGAATCAAGCGAATTGATTCGAGGATGGCTGAGCAGGTCGGCACTCTCGGAATGAGAATTTAACTCCTCCGCTTTGTTCAGAACGTTGCTTTGACAGATCTCCAAACCTCTGTTATACTTTTCAAAAGTTGGTACCCGTGCTCTGATAGTGCTGTTCATCTGACAACAATGTCAGTGTCAGCTGATAATAATATTTTTATCATATGAGGTTAATAAAAAGTTTTCAGTCAGTCTTTGACATCCTGAATAATTGTCTTGGTATTTATTTACTAATTTTACAGAATTATATTTTATTTCTTATTAAAACTAAGAAATACAGTGCAATCTGTGTAAGTGCAATCTGTGATGAGCCTCGAGACTCATTAGACCATTAGCTAAACGTGGCTCATACAGGAATCCACTTACCCCTCTCTTCCCCACGCTCCTGATCACTGCGTCGGCGGCGTCTCGACGAACAATAGCTAATGACGGTCGCCAAGCTAGGCCGGGATCCTCAGCTCCTCGCCCAATTACTTACGCTTCATTAACCATTTCACCGTCACGCTAGGATTCGCCCAATTTTCGAAAAAATTATTTCGCGAGTTTTTAGCAATTTTTTCCTTACTCTCCGTTGAAACACGAATTAAAAGAGGTCTCATTCATAAAAATCGGCCAAATAGAAGAGAAGTTACAGTATTCGAAATCCGAAGAAATCAACAAAACTTCTCCAAACAAAAAATAAAATGAAGGGGAAAAAAAAGAAATGTATAAATTACAATTTAATATGATTGACCTCAGAATGTGACAAGCAATTCAATTATAAAAAGGAGAAAAAATTGAGTGAAATTACAAAAAATTAGCCTCTTGCAAGGGGCTTCCTTGTATGAGTTTTGACCTGAAGACAAGTAAATCCCGTTACATTATTAAAACGAAATTGACTCCATAGTTTAATGCCTTAGTTTCTTGAATACGATTATTTTAAGCTCTCGAAAATTTATACCAGCAATTTTACCCATGGGGTGATTTCCTGAGAGCTGATAATATCACGAATTTCTCATAGAGCCCTTCAAAAATGGCTTGCTTTTTGGGCAGCCGATTCGGCCATCAAACCGGGGTTTAAATGGAAGCTGATAATAACACAAAGCTCTGAGAAAAATTTTGAGATGAGTATAGGAACGGTTTGTAAATTACGAGGAGAGGCGGGCATTCTGTTCAGCATATCGATACATAAGTATTTTCACACGTAGAATTTAATTTTCACGTCAGGGAGTCGACATATTTTGATTTTTTCGATTTTATACGGAAAATGTATGGTTTTTCGGGATTGAAATTACTTACAATTGTTTCATGAAAAATGAATGCACCCAAAATGACTATAGCATTTTGACTTTCACATACGTGCACTCACTAAATCGATTGGTAAATTCAAAGAGTGGGTACATCGACCTGATATATCAAGTTTCTGCAATTTTTCACGGCAAATCGGTAGATTTTCGGGATGTGGATTGCTTACTTTCAATTCATGAATGAATAAAGCATGGACATGGTTAAGCTTCTTTGCATGAAAAGACGTTTAAAATAAAAAAATCAAGACATATTTAATACAATTGCATTTATATCGAGTATAAATCTCTTTTCAATAATATAACGGGATTTATAATACCGGTGATTTGGGTATTTTAGCCCAAAAATACCTTTAAATCGACTTTATCTTCTAGGAGTTCGACAGAATTTTTCCTTTCTTCGCTTAAATTTTTCCGTAGCACTTTTCTTCAAGAATCTGATAAGATTTTGCTTGAGGCAGATCAAAAAACTTAAATTTGTTCGAATAGCTTTCTAGATTTACAATACACGGTCTCGTCAAGGTGCCTCGTTGACCTTGCACTGTTGGATCGTTAATTCTCTTGTTGTGCTGCTTGCCTTTTTTGAAATCTCTGTAAACGAAAACTAAAGGGGTTGATATGTGCGAGTTAATGACGCGCCTTATCAACACATTGTGTTGGAGTTATGCTTGTTTTTCTGTCGATGTTTTCAAGAGTCTGAACTCTAGATCCAATGTGTTTTTTTCCCGTGTAGAACTACTAACAGTATAATCGCGAGAACTATGAGGTCAAATTTAAGATTAAGGGTAGAAATTATCAATTTTTAAAGCATATCGGTGGATCGTTGATGGAATTTTAATAGGAAATCTAAGTTTTGGTCATTGAGTTTTCATCCAAGTGTTCGTTTTCGACTCACTCCAAAGAAAGTCGTGAACTTTCGTGTGCGGTGGATTGGCCGAGATCCTTATTCCTCGTCAGACGGCGTCTTGGCAGGTGACCGCAAGATAGCGCTGGAGCTCATAATCCAGCCAAGTTCGTAACTCCAGTAAACCGCGCTGAAGTTGTGAGCGTTCCTAATGGAAGTCGACCGTGTCGGCGAGAAGTTTTGGGTTGCGGGCCAGAGGTGCTTTTACATTTTGATCCACTTTTTGTAAATGCACTATCTGGTACGACACTCCAAAGCCAAGTTTTTGCCCCATGATCATCAATCGCCGACCGAGGTGGAGCCAACTCTAACCTTTGCGCTCCGCTCAGTATCTGCCCAGAGCAATAACCAGGAAATCGTATTAAGTTTGTCTATTTTTTCGCTTGAACAGTGGTGAGTTTGTCGTAGATTTTTTGCCCTCTTCCTATTGCATCTTCAAACATTCCCTGACACTAAGGTATGCTCTTCCCAACCCCTTTGGCCGAAACGCATATTTTTGTCCACTTGGAAAAATTGAATTTTGCTTTAGATTTATAATGTTAAAAAAATTTCTGTTAACTGTTTTTTTCCTTTTCCTGAAGATGAAATTCATGTTCGTCTATGGTGCCTGTTTAAGTAACCTACGAGCTCCAAATAACGGAGAGGCTCTCCGAGACCCACTCCTTTAATTTTCTTAATAATTTTTTTGTTTTTGTTTTATGCCAACAAATATTTAACTGATTGTTAGTACAATCCACTAATTTCACATACTTTTTTTACTCTTTTACACTGAACTAAACTATATAGTCAGGAATTCTATCGGGCAAGGGGGGGGGGGGTGGAAGAGGGCTCATCTTAGATGTTCCTATAATAAATGCACGTCCATAACTTACGATCGCTTTTTGGGAACTGTAGAAGTTCAGTAGTTAAAATAGCTTGAAAAACTGTTGTTTTCAAATCTCATCATTATGTCATCAAATCTCATCATTTTTAAAAGCTCGAAAATCCAAAATTAATCACATCCAAACCATTTTTCCATATTATTACTGAGTTTGATCCTTATATTTTTACGTTGGTTGAATAGTTCCATTAAATAGTGGCATGCTTAGACACGATTTTCTCGAATTTCCCGCAAAAAATTCATCCGAACCTCACACAAGTAACTCATCTCAATAGTCGCATTCCCGTTCAGTGCTATACATCGATCGAAATATTTAGTTTTTCAAACCAAACTTTTGATTCATCGAACTAACTGTTCGTTTCATGTGATTGAATTTTTTTATTGAACCGGAAAGAAATGTAAAGCAATTCAAGTCATTTTCATCTCTCTCATTTCACAATGTAATAAAATTGGACTCAATTTTTCCGTTTCTAACTCATCCATTAAAACACCTAAATGCAGAAGGAAACGAAGGGATCATACGTTGCTCTGAAAATGAGCCAGAAACAGTCGTTCCATATTGCAAAATGAAGTCCAATTGACCTACAAAAAAACCATACCGTCTAATATTGATATCGATAGCCATGCTGAAGACACGGCTAATTCACATAATTCCGTAATAATGGATCCTCTTCGGGTGATTCCGCAAGTCTACAATTTATTCCAGTATTTAAAGAGCCTCTCCTGAATTATGGAAGCGTGCATTGAAGCATTCTAGGAGCTCAACCTCTGAGCCGTCGCAGAACTGGGTGAAATCAAAGATGAGCTCTGTCACCGGTACAACCGCGTGCTTACCACGGCTCACATGGAAATCGAGTTACGTTCTTTCGACGAAGAATGAGAGCGGTTTCCGCAAGAGCCCGTCAAACTCCAACCGGGTGCCTGGTACTATGCGGCACCCGGATATTCCCAGAGACGTCTCGAAAAACTTAAGTCCCAGAACATTACCGATCAATTTCCGCACTCCCATACTGCCGTGCTAAAGAAAAATGCCGTATGAACCTTTAGACGTTGCTAAATTTCCTTCAATGAAAACCTAATTTTCCTCCATTATTATTGGATATTTTCAATCGAGTTTGTCGAAAAATTTTGCTCGCAATTCGATCTAAAATATCTGAAAATTTCAAGGAAAAATATGAGAAATTCTCTTTAAAAATAGATATTTTATCCAAAAAAAATGTGGCAACTCTCGAATGTTCATACGGCGTTTTTTCTTAGCACGGTAGCATAGGTGCAGTCTCGTCTCATAATCAAACACTGGAAAAAAAAAACACACATTGGATCTAGAGTCCAGACTCTTGAAAACATTGAAAACAAAAAATACTCTTGATTCAATCAGATTTAAGCTTAAATCAAAAGGAAATCCGCTCAAATTAGGAGGCAGGGTTCTTGATTTCAGCCTAAATCTGATTGAATCAAGAGTATTTTTTCTTGTCGATGTTTTTAAGAGTCTGGACTCTAGATCCAATGTGTTTTTTTTTTTTTTTTTTTTTTTTTTTTTTTTTTCAGTGCTTGGCATTTGACCGCCACAGTACCATCCCTTACAGTCAAAAATGCACACAGACAAGAAAGATTTTTCAAATTTGTCCTATTTTTCTCAAGTGTGATCCATGAATCGATCAAACTCCATTTTAGTATCATCCCGTCACGTAAAATTAGATTTCATTCCTCCGTCTTGAACCAACGTACCATCCGTTTTGCACCTAATCCATGAAAAATGACCATCACGTCGCTGCAGATCTATCACGAGATGGGTGCTTTTTTTTTAGTGAAATTACGCCTTTGTTAACGCTTTTTACTGCATTAATGAATCACGAGGAAATTAATTGTAGTTTGTGAGCGCTTCTGCTTAAAATTTATGTTTCGGAGATAAGCGAAAACGTAGAGCTTGACGAAGAAGAGAGAGGAAAAACTGTTTCACTTTTTTGGCTGCGTAACTTTTCTCGTTAGTTGAATAAACAAAGTTTTAAATGCATCTAGCCTGCATTTTGACCCTCAGCTTTCGTCGAATGCTTCCCATCAATCGTCTCTCTTTATCGTTTTAAGTTAATTTTGCCGGATCCTCCAGATAGATCTGAGGCTGATTTACGAGGAAAAGTGGCGAGGTGCGATTAATCGTCTATCGATAGTTTCCCTGTTGAAGCTATGGTAATGAATCGATCCTCAAGGTGTTCAACCAGACAATCGATGATTTTCCATAGGTTTAAAGGAAGATCAATCGATATATCACAAAGCACGACACCTCACCGCGGAAGAGAACTATCGTTTTGAAGATTTATTAGGTACGTGTTGGCGACAAGTTTGAACTAAGGCGAGTGTGCCGACAACCGAAGAAAGTCTCAAGTAAGTTTGAACCACGAGGACGAACAGACCAACAGTTTCCCCGAAGAACTTCTCACTTCCGTGGAAATCCTTGGTTTGGAATAGAAACTTTCCTCTGGGATCTTGAGGCATTTTAGCTAACCTTGGCGAACCATCCTTGAGGATTGTTTCACAGAATTTTCAGCTGTATTACATTTTGTGTGCAGAGTATATGCCGTGCAAAGCAAGAAAGCTGTAAATCCATCAAGATTTTCCCGCGTTTTTTGGAGCTTAACACTTTAAAAATAAAAACGGTTCTACCCATGCACCTCAAATTTTCAGGCTAAGCTCTTATTAGTATTTGTAAAAGAATTCTGTAAAAACGTTGTCCCAAGGTGCACAAGTTTTTGTGTTATGATACGTGGTTTCCAAAAATTTCAAATGGCGTTTACGGCGTTTTTGCGTTGCACAGCACACCTTAGGTAAAACCACGCATTTCCCGATTATTCGATTTTATTATTTTTCAGTTATTCTCTCAGAAAACTCTTGATTGGAGTGTAATTTTTGTGTATCCGTGTATCAAAATCGGATATTCTTCCGATTTATTTCGCCAGCCTGGTACACGTGCAAAACAAACACGATGGCGATTGAAAAGAATTTCATCGTTCACATCGCAGTATAATTCGATTTACGTCGCAAAAAGAGATCGATGCCTTTCAATGCGAAAACGGAGGTCAGAAAAATGGGCTCCGTGCTGAATATGCACAGAATATGAATTTTCGGTTGTAAGTTGGGTGTTGTTCGCCTAAAAGGTCATTCTCGGGACAAAAAGAGCCAGAAAAAGCCGTTATATAAGAAGTCCATAGCTTCCAAAAAAGCGCGAAATACTGAGCTACGTTGCCTATTCAGTACAGTTACACTTCAAACAATTGTAAAGCCTATACATTAACTTCGGAGGAATGAAGAGGAAGAAGTGCAAATACAATAAACATAGGCAGGAAGGAATGTGCATAAGACATGGGGTCAAGTGCCTTTTTCCCGGAGTGCTTCCTTAATTTCTCCTGAAACTTATGCTTAAAAAATCTTCGAAAATTTTCAAAAATAAGATTCTCGATTTTGTGCTCTTGAAATTTCGAATTAATAGCATTCCTCGGGGGTTGAAAAAGATCGAGCTGACTTTTTGAAATGTTCTCTGCCCTTCTAAACATTACCGGAGGCTCCCTATTTACTGTAGCATTGTTTTAAGTTTCTCTCTTTCCCCCACTTGTAGATAGAGATAGGATTGTCAGCCCTTCCTTCACCCCTCCTCCAAATAAAACAATCAAATGAGATGCTGTAATTTTTTCTCACGTTTATTAGTTAGCCCGCGCAACTGGGCAACCCAGGAGATAATGACTTAGCAAAGAATTTATCACCCCTTACACTCTAGTCTTTGCCATTCGTCAGAGAAAGATACGAAGAAGGGGGAGGGGGGGCAATTGAGCGATCGGTCCTTGATGGATCGGGTAGCTTGGACGGGCGCCGTGCAAATTTGTCGAAGCGCCGCGTTTGGAGTGCTTTGCGATGAATCGATTGATCAACCATTTAAACCTATGCAAAAGGATCGATTATCGGGGTGTGCCCTAATAATCGATTCTTTACCGTAGTTAAAATGGGAAAATATCGATGGTCGATTATTCTCGCTTTGCCTTTGATTACGAATTCATGTATTGCCCACCGTGCACGGCCGCGGTCAAGTCCAAGCCATTGCGATGAATTATTTAACCCGAGCCCGAACCGAGGTGATTTTGAATTGCAAATCCCCCCCTCCCCCCGCTCTTTTAATCTCAGTCACTTGCTCCCCTTAATTCCCGTTTAATTTTCCCGCTTTTTTTTGTATTTCGGAGGAGATACTTAAAGCCTCTTCCCCCATTCCGTTTAACTCGTGATGCGCTCATCGGAAGAATTACGACTTTGCCAGAAGAATGGTAAAGTCTATAATGTGTCTACTTGATTTTTGACACAATGATACTGTAGAGTAAAGATAACCAGACATCTGGTGGCGGTTATCATAGTTTTGGTAAATGCGGTGAGAGGTACAATATTTGTTATAATAGAGTTTATCTGTGATTACCATACTCTGTCCCTCAAATCATGCTTTTTTCCGTACTATCTTCACCAGAGAGAAAAAAGTACTTACATTTCTTGTCCTATAAAATCCGTCTCGAATAGAAAATTAAATCCTTGGTTCCAGTAGGTTTCTCCTTGATATCAGCAACTTTTGTTTTGATATTTTGATACAAACATAATTTCCTCTATATTCGAAAAGAGTTTCTCCTTGGCGGTGAATGTGAGAATATTTTTACTTTAAGCAAGATACTTTTTTTTCCAGTGTCTCAAAAATGTGTGAAGGGAGAGTAATGCCACGGCTATTCCACCCTCTGATCGGTTCGCACCAAAAGATCATCCATTTAAAATATCTAACGGAAAATATTCGGATAGAATGTCCAACTATTGATTTTTTTTAAAATCAAAATTACATTAAGGTATTTAATGTCTTCATAAAGGTGACTAAAATCAGAAAATGAGTCAGGAAGGACTTTCTATACAACGGAACATTCTTTTGAAGGACATTTATCAATAGTGGACCTATTGCATATTGGACATCAATTCAGACCAGGCAGAGTGCGTTGGAATTTTATGCACTTTGGAAGAAGTGTGTATTTAACACTTTAAATTGGACATTATTACATCGGTTGTTTTTCATTGGACATTTACAGCAAGACATTAACACCTGTCCCCGAAAATATCGGTCCCTGCAGGGCCGGGTCATCAATGTATCACTGTAAAAGGGAGCATCGGACGTCAAAGAGACACGGCTGCATTTTATGCGGCTATAAATACAAAAATTAATCACCTCAAAGACGAGGACGACACGGTCGGAGGGGGAAGGGGTGGGTGCAACGTCGATTTGGCAAACCGATAAACTGGACGTATAAATCTCGCGGTAAACCCCGGCTCACGAGTAGACTGCACAAGTAAAAATATTCCGCCCCGCTGTCGAAGTTCCGATCGAGTCCAGCTTCTCCTCGGAGAAATGGGATAATTTTCCTATGACATGGCAACTGCGCGACCTGCTGGCCGGAGCTTTTCATTTTTCACGAAAAGCAGCGCAGTTTGCATTCTTTCCCACGCCGCCTTGCCGCTTTGTGCAATAATACGGACGACGTCGAGCAGAAAGGAACCAAGCCACATCAGATATTGCCAAAAACCGGGCAATTTAATTTTTTACAAGAGAATGATTGTGCAGATTCTTTTGAAAATGTTAAGGAATTCGCTTCGCACTATGCAGAAAGTTCACTAAAATTTTTACAAAAATCCGTGCAACCGTTTGCATGTAAAACAATAAATTGCCCGATTATACTCGGCAATAACTGATGTGGCTTGGCTCCTTTCTGCTTAACGTGGTCCTTATAGTCCATTTATTGAGTAGTCAAAAGCAGCGTAACTTGATGGAGAAAATTTTTCTCATCCGCCAAGCTGAATCGGTGAACCTTACAAGTCAAATTTTATGCAAGAGATGAAAAAAATGTACAGTCAAGGAGTCAAGCAGACGAATTAAAATGAAAAGTACTTAATCTGTTGTGAGTGGGGCTCAAATCTTGTTTTTCTGTGAGAGCAATGGTAAAGGGAATGTAAGTATTCTCACGTTCAAATAGCTCCTTTGTCATGGTTGTTTCTTTTAAAATATATTTCTCATAAGTCATGCTTCATGCTATGTAACTTGCTGGAGGAGATCAAAGTATTGGTACTTCTAGCATTAAGAGTGCACGCCTCGCGCCGTCGCGCCTTCAATTTAGCAAATGCAACACGGACATCCATCAAGTACGAATAGTTGTATGTCTGCGCCGTCATCAACGCGCGTCCTTTCCCTTGCTCTATTTCCATATCGCATTCTACGGTAAATTGGACTGCACTTTTGCAATTTGGAACTATAAATTCTGACTCTTCTGGAAAAACACTTATGTGCATATGGTAAACCGGGCTAGAATATATAGTTCCAAATTGCAAAATGTAGTCCAATTCATGTTCCACGATCAAATGAAAAACTCTAGGACTTAGTTATTTCACGGCGATCGAGTACCATGTGGACCGCGTTTGACAGAAAGGAACCTTGATGTTATTCATCTCCTTCCCTATAAAAATTTTGTATACTAAAAAATTTAATCCAAAATCAAAGGCTTACTGATAGGCTAAATGATATTTTCAAAATATTAATGATTGATTGATAATAATATTGATATTAATATTAATATTAATTATTATCACCACATCAGTTATTTCCAAATTTAGCCAGGCAATTTAATTTTTTACGAGAGAAGGTTTGTTCGAATTCCTTTCACAATTTTAAGGAATTTGCTTTGTACTGAGGAGAAAATTCACTGAAATTTGCACAAAAATCCGCACAACTGCTTTCATGTAAAAAATTAAAATGACCAATTAAATTTACACTGGAAAAAAAACCTTTTGGATCTAGAGTCCAGACTCTTGAAAACATTGAGAAGAAAAAGGACTCTTGATTCAAGCAGATTTAAGCTTAAATCAAAAGGGAATCCGCTCAAATTAAGAGGCTTGGTTCTTGATTAAAGCTTAAATCTGATTGAATCAAGAGTATGTTTTCTTGTCGATGTTTTTAAGAGTCTGGACTCTAGATCCAATGTGTTTTTTTTCCAGTTTAGCAAATGCTGATGCGGCTTGGTTCCTCTCTGCTTAACGTGGTCCATATGTTCTTTCGTTCATAAAAAACCGGTGCTTGTATCCTGCCAGTCCTATTTCCTCTCCAACGGCGTTGATTCAGAATCTAAATTCAGCGCTCCCGATATGTTTGCGGAGAGTTCCCCAAGAAATTGCAACCATCCACCACAAACAGAAGGCGCGGTAGGAATTTCGCCCGGGCAATGATCGGGGGGGTTTTAGTGACCCAATTTGGCCGCACTCGGCATTTTATTCGTGTTTGGCTTTGCACCGTGCCGAAAGCGCATCGTTGATCGTTGCAATGCGGATAGTCGTCTTTTGTCTGCAGCGCCAGCCCAGTTGCCACATCGAATCAAAAAGCCCCCGCTCGTAATTTTCAAGTTTATTTCGTGTTTTTTTGCGCGGGTGCATCAACCCCGGTGCTAACCTGTGTCGTGCAAGCATATATTTCCTTTTTTTCAGTCGCTCGGCTGCAGGAGTTCTGACAGGCTTTCAGAATTATTTCCAGCGCTATAGTTGCACGCCAGTCGCCAGCGAAGAGTGTTTATGCGGATCGTTAGAAACTCAAACACCGAAACTAAGCCCCCACCTCCATGTAATTTATTCTTTCGGTGGATATACCCTTGATCCTTCTCCGATCCCTTTTTTTTTGGAATATATAAAATTCTGCCTTTAACATACTGTCTCCAGGTCTTTTTTATGCGCCTACAAACAAGAAAGAAACTCTTAAAAAGTGTTTGGTAAATGTCAAGATACAAACTGTTCAAAGTATAATGTATCAGTAATGAAACTGCAGACACTTCCTGTCATACTTTTTTCGAAAGAGAAAACTACGGTACACGGACTTTATGTCCACTTTTTTTACGTCCACAGACTTTTCAGCCACAATTTTTTTGAGCGTTTGGTTGCGCTTACACCACGCTGCAGCACAGTAAAAGCCCAAAACATAAAAGAATAAATTTGAATGCTTTGGAAATCATTAAATTTGACACGGAACCACTATTATATTTACAAAAAAAAAACATTATATTTTCCAGTCGTACATATTTATTTTTCATCAGTTTAAAAGGGAATAATCAATGCAGAGAGTGCAAACATTTCAAAATCATGAGTTGAAAAACGCTGACTCCGCGAGTTTAAATATTAGAGCCTAACACAGAGCGGAGCGGCGTGTTAGCAGCGCAGAACGCGCACTGGCGCCTACAAACCTAACGGGATACGTCGCGCATTGCGCAACGCTTGAAGTATCCCGTTAGGTTTGTAGGCGCCTATGCGCATGTCACGCTGATTGCCTGCCGCGCCGCAACGCTTTAAGCAACTATTTCGCGTCAGAGGCGTTGCACAGTATCCTACAAGATTGAAGGCGCACGAAACAACTAGTTAAAGAGGACTTTCAATTTTGACTGCATTTGTTACAGAAAAATGTTTAATTAATAAAAAAAATGTGGACATAACATGTTCACAATTTGGAAAATTTTGGACACATTCATGGTTGGACATTAAATCATGTGGACTTAATAAAGACTGGACTTAACGTTTAGTGGACATAAATACCAGTGGACATTTATTTAATGGACGAAAGGTAGGTGGACGTACAGTCCTAGAAGCAAAACTACTTTACGTCTTCTATTAAAGACTTAAGTGCTTTTCCTTCTTCGAGAGAAAAATACTCCGTGAAAATTTCAGACCATGGCGTTGGTTTGGCCCTCCTCTGAAAAATGAAAAAGGAGGCGAAATTTTGAAACACCGCAATTAAGATACACTTTTTTGCAGTTTCGTCGTCAATATGACAGTCTCTCCACTTTATTGGGACTATATTGTAGAACTCGAATTCAAAAGGAACCAATGCGATGCATTTTTCTCTGCAGAGTATTAGGAGCGTAGTTTGACGTTAGGGTCGTCCAGAAAGTAAGTTTACCTATCAAATATTTGCTCAATTAAAATAGATAGAGAAAATCTATTATTTTACGTCTATTATTTTACCACCAAACTTGTATATTACAACAGAGATATATAGAAGGGGAACTACACAGATATTTGATATTCTACAGTGAGTTGCATCCCCGTTTTCTATTCGCTGAAAGTGCTGACCGTACGTCACACGATCTAGTTTTATGGGCGTTATGTTGCCAATTAAGGTAAGGAAATCGACGAATTATTCACCTCTTTTAACAATATTCTGCGTAGTTTGACAACGCATCCGAAGCTGCGCCACATGTTACCAAATGCTCATCAAGTTTCGTTTAATCGATGGCCGATCAGTTCACGGAGTGTTGTAAGATCCCAGCACATTTGCCGAATCGCCTTGATCAAGACGCACTCTCACTTTTTAATAAACTAGAAAAAGCGAAATAGAAATATTTTGATTTATACGGATCCTCCGGATCAATTTTTCATGTAACAAAATTGTGATATAATGGGTACGACAAGATGGCCTTAGTCAAGATGGGCCCAGATAACTGGGAAAAGTCAGGGGATGAACACAGAGACAATATATTTAAGGAATTCCGCACTTGAAGAAACTCGTCCAGCTAAGTTCTCCACCCCGACATCCATCTGTCACCAATACGCAAATTTTATTTAATTTTTTGCTTAACATAAGTCGCTCGCCCACCACTAATAGTGATGAGGTAGTGTTGACTTTCCGAATTTAGCGTTTGCCTCACTCTGCACTGGGAAAAAAAAACACATCGGATCTAGAGTCCAGACTCTTAAAAACATCGACAAGAAAAAGTACTCTTGATTCAGTCAGAATCTAGCTTAAATCAAGAACCAAGCCTCTTAATTTAAGCGGAATTCGTTTTGATTCAAGCAAAAATCCGATTGAATCAAGAGTATTTTTTCTTCTCAATGTTTTCAAGAGTCTGTACTCTAGATCCAATGTGTTTTTCCCAATGTGGGGTCTCTAAAATATGTATTCTCTGGATGGACGGGCGGGTTAGGCGCAATTGGGAAAAATTAGAGGAAATAGTGAAATTCATAAAATGTTCAATTTTCGGTTTGGAATACCGTATATCAAACAGGAATACATTCATGAAATTACCACATGCACAAGTATTTTGGGGGAAGAAATACTCTTGTCAATTTGAAACGTCTTTTATGGACTTTTTTAAGCGTTTTCTCCACTAAATTGTGTGCATAACATTACGATTGCAATATTTTGAAAATATTTTCCAAATATCGACTTATAACAGGCTTCTATTTTCTTTGCAAGCCAAATGTCTTATTTTTCAAGGATGATCTGGCTACAGCGTAGACGAGGAAGTGGATGCGCCCGATCTAGTGCCAAAATGCGCTCGCTATTATCCCATTAACATGACGCCTAGTCTGGGCAGCTGTACGGAAACCACCTAAGTCTCATCGAATCTAATCTGTAAATACGCTGTTTCTGCCCGTTTATTTGATACGTCACTGTCTCAACGATTCCTGGCTCCCGCCAGTCCCGGTCAGCATACCAAGGACTCCAAGTTAAATGAGGAACTACCATTTCTAAAAACATCGTAAATGAGTCATTGTTCACCCTGTGCAGATAGGAGCTTTTTCAGATGAGCCAGAAATTATCGTTCATAATCGTATAGTTTGGTCCAAATTCTTAAGGCGATTCTGCAGGAGAGACATCTTGTCCATCGCACGCATCCGTGCTGAAAGCGCTTGAGTACAAATTAATTTAATGAATAATCAAAAGGAACGAAGAAGCCCGCGAATCTTATGTGCATAGCTCTTTTTCATTTCAATCGTTTGAATTAAGTTTCTTTTAGTACATATTAACTTATCGTAATATTTGTTCTTGTACTGTAAGTTTTACCCTTTTTTTCTTGACGGAGTAAATTCCCTGTGAAATTTATGTTTAGAAAATGCTTTGAAAAAAAATCACATTGAAATTACGTTAAATTCTAAAAATTACTCATACTAATATATGCTAAACACAAGATAAACAGCAAACATGGAAAGCTAAAATTGTATGTATTAGTTTTGTTGGAATATACCTTACTAAAGGGATGAAAGACTTGAAAAAGTTCAAGTTTGCATTTTTATGTAAAAAGATTTTAGGAAGGGCTCCATATAACTCGGACATGTCAACAGTATTTTTTTATGAGTTTTCTTTAAAAAATTTACGACTTTTAACCCCTTTTTTGACAATCTGTGCTACTAGGGCGTTTTACGTTTTCTGCGTTTTCGTCGCGGAAACATGACTGGTTTCAATTCTCGCCGCGTCAAGTGGTCCATTTTCCCACGTCGAGCCCTGAGGCTCAACAATGGGACACCAAGTCCAACTGAATCGGTCAATGCAAAAATGACAAAAGTCCACCAACCAATGAGCCCTAGAATCCAGTAATTCTCACGAAGCTGAGAGCTCTTGCAGAAATCGACTTGTTCTGTTATACCGTCCACCGATTTAACTTGGAGCTCGGTTACGTAACTGCTGTCAAGTCGTCGCCGGGTCGCGGCGTCAAGAGATGCATCCTCCCATTGAAGCCATGCTAAATAATCGATTACTAAGGTGTTCGTAGCGATCGCTGCGATAATCGATCCTTTTCACGGGTTTAAATGGGAGAAGGATCGATTTATCGCAACCGAGCGGAAGAAGCCATGCTGCATGGCGGTGGCGGTGGGCAAGTATTAAGGTCGCGACCCAATTAACTTTCTTGTAATTACAATTACCCCCGGCCGAGTCGGCCAATAACGGCCGAGTACTGAGCGAGTACTTGCCCGCCCGCTCGGGCCTTTCATGAAAACAGTGCATACACGTAAAGCCTCCCGCTTGCCGCCCTTTTCACTAATTGACCGCGCGTTCGACTGGGATGACGAATGTTTGGCGCCATCTAGCGACGCGCGACGCGAGTCTCGTGGCGGGTTTCATCCGTCCTACTGGCTTCGTCTTGAAATGGGCCACAAGACCGGGACCCCAGGGTCCCTAAGGGGGTTGTATTCGGTTTAATTGGACCGCATTAAGTAGAAAGGAAACCAATGCATCTAGAGTGCCACTGAATTGAAAAATGTCGACAAATGGAAATTGTGAATACTCATGAATTTCAGAGTCGAGAATTCTATTTTCAGGTTAAGTATGAACCAGCCTCTTAATACACGCCAATGGGACATTCGATTTTGACTTTCAAACATGAAAGAAACCTAATTGATTCAAGGTATTTTTTCTTGTCAATGTTTTCAAAGTTCTGGAATATATTCACGTGATTTCCTTTTATTGTTCAGAAAAATGAACTGACCAAGCCCCATCATATAATACCAAACTTAATTCGGCAATTGAATTTTTTACATGAAAATGGTTTTGCAAATTTTTATGCGAATTTCAGTGAATTTTCCGCAAAGCTCGAAGTGAATTCCTCAAAATTTTCCATGTGTGCGGAATGTGGCTTGTGGGTGTCCTTTCTGCTAAACACGGCCCAATTGTCTATCGTATTATGATGCATTAATTGGATTACATTTTGCAAAAAGGAACCACTATTTCTGGCTAATTTTAGACAACATACATGCCATTGGTTTCCCTATGCAGGGAGGTGCTTTTATGGAAGAGCCAGGGCTAGTGGTTCCTTATCGCAAAATGCAATCCAATTTTGATCCGTATGAAATGAAATAGTAATAATTTTTATCTTTGTATTGGACACTTTGGCTAGTCTTCGTTTTTTATAAATTTTTTTTAGAAAGGTCCTTGAAAGGAGAAATAGACGTTTGAACAGCATGAATGTTTCCTCGTAGAAAAATATGCAGAACATATCAAAAATGTTCAAATTAACCTGTAAGTGAGAAATTAAAATACGTGATTTACATTAAAAGCAGGAAATTCAACCTCCCGTTTACAGTGGAAGAACAATGATAAGTCTAGATCAAATCAGTCATTGACTGTTGTGAGCGGTCGGCATGCAAGGTCGTTAAATCGTTTCGGCCCAAACCGCAAATTTCCTCAACGAGCCACCATCACTCCTGGATCCACCGTTTTATCTGCAATCGATTCGATGGTCCATTTGGCAATGAATGAAATATAGAAATGACAATAACAGTGTTGGGACGACTCAGCCGAATGTATCGACGAGCTGAAACAACACCAATGGATGCACCATTTTGACGAGCCCCAACAAAAATTTGGTCCCTGGAATAGAGAACATTTAAGCCCTCAGCTGCTCATCTACTTTTTCACATGTTTTTTACAGGCTTTACTCCTCAGGTGACGTGTCGAGAGAGCTCAAAGGATATTTGGGTCACATGAGCACGATGTATTCTATCTTTCTTATTGCCATCGTCTCAGTCGATTATTGTAGATGTTTAAGAAAAGCTCGAGGAAAACAATACGAAACACGATAGACGAAGCTGACAGACAGTTGATATCCGGTCTATTCGGCTGTAAGGCCTAGAGTTAATACAGCATTAGCGCATGTGTCACATTTCGGCCGAAATATTCGAGTTTTCTCTCTTCGATTTCATTTGTCCATTGTTGCCCTCCAAAAGTATAATTTCACTCACGATCGTCTTACATAGAAATAATTTTGACCGGTCTAGTTGCGCTGCCGAAATTGTTCAAGTAGGGGAGGGGTCTACGGTCGAAAATTTCTCATGGTAAAACGTTCCTCTAAGTTATGAAAAATGAGTTTTTCATGGTAAAATTTTCTAGTCATGACGGGAAAGGGATCCAGACTTTCCGGACTCGGACTCCCTTGATTAAAAGCCTTTACAATGAACAATGCAGAATTGCCACAGTCAGGAAATACCGGTAAATGTCAGGGAATTTTTTAGTGTCAGTTAAAACCTTGAAATGTCAGGGAAAATGACGAAAATGCCCGGGAAAAATCCTCAAGTCACATTTATTTGCCGTCGAGAAAAGGTTTGCCGTTTCAAAGAACAAATTTGCCTGAAAATATTTTTAATCATGTCTTTTTCACCAACCGGCATATCTTCAATTGTTAGGGAATTTCACAAAAATCCATCAGCAGGGTGTCTACAAGTTCGGAAAGTCCGGAAATAGTACTGATTTTTTAAGGGCGGTCCGGAAGTGCTGAAAAAGGGCGGAATTTCCGCAAGAAGGTCCGGAATTTTTTCATTTTCGTCGCAATTTGAGCGAGAATTTCAAAATTTTGAAATTTTCCGAATGAAGCAACTACAAAAGAGCTGAATTTTTCTGTTGAGGAGGTACTGAATTTTTTGGGAATATACTGAAAAAGTACTGTATAAATACTGATTTTTGGCCAGTCTGTTTTAGCAGACACACTGAGCAAGGAAGTTTCAGGGAATTTCTGCTTCTAAATTTTGTGGCAACCCTGACAATGGTAGAACCACAAATTTCCCTCGAAGTTCCCTACACAAGAATTTTTTCACGTGTGAAAAAAAAACCAACAAGAAAAAAACTGCATTTCTTAATCCCAATACACGAAAAAAGTCGTTGAGAATTGGAATTATTTGGACGTATTTCTGCCAAACGGAACCATGTGCATTATGACGTGAGCCCTGTTATACATTTATTCTTATGGGTCTCAAGGCTCATGCCTTAATGCACATAGTTCCGTTTGGCAGAAATACGTCCATTTAAACGAGCCCGTAAAGGAAAACCAGTCGTGAAAACCCGCCGGTCGGAAACGAGGAACCGGAGCACTCACACACGGCGGCGACGTCGGCCAACACCGGGATCGCGCGGGAGCAGCGATTGTGAATGCAATTGGGAAATAACCCATGACCTGCCCGTAACTTTTATTGTGTTTATTCAGTTGGGGAAGGGCGTTGTCGATGACGATGACATCTCCGCGCCCCTCCCCGCCCCCCGCGCCCCCGTCTCGCGCCATTCCCCTTTTCCAATTTCCCATTTCCTACTTCCTATCCTCATCCATTCCGACGTCCAAACCCGGGCCCCGACCCAACTCATCTCTGATCAGCTGATCGCCCTGTCCTGTCACACATACCGGCGCCCCTCTGACGTAAGGGCGTATCTCGATTTCCACGTGAGCCTTGTTATACATGCAGTGCGATGTATCGATATATCGGCCGTTTAAACCTATGGAAAAGTATCGATAAACAGGGTGTTCGCAGCGAACACCATAATAATCGATATTTACCACAACTTCAAATGGGGAAATATCGATAGATCGCAAAGCATGCTACGCTACTGTCTATACATGTTCATGCTTTCTGGGGCTCATGCGAAAATCGAATTACGCGCTTACGTCAGTGGAGCGGCGATACGTTCCGAGGGGTGAATGCCGTCGCCCCCCCCCCTCCCCTTCTCACCACCCCGCCCAGCGCAGTTGCACTACCGTGCTAAGGAAAAACGCACTATGAACATATAGATGTTGCCGAATTTCACTGTATGGAACGTTCATTTTTGATGAACTTTACGAATATTTTGTCTTGATACTTTCGGAAATTGTTGATTAAATTACAGTGAATTGCTCTGAAAAATTTGGAGAAAAATGTCGCTAAAAATTCGTAATTTATTGAAGGAAATCCGGCAACACCTGGAAGCTCACATGACGTTCTTACTTAGCACGGCAGAGTTGGAGGTGTCTGATTTAACCACCGATCGCTCGTTTCGTGTTCATCGGCCAGATTGAAATCTACGCTACGTGAGCCCTGTCCACGGTGAAGCTGCAAAAACCGCGTATCTCGGTTTGCGACGCTGTCGAGTTCCTGCCATAATTCATATTTTATGGGAACTACTTTTTAAAATGCACCCTGTCGCCGGTATAGCTACACGTTTTCCAGGGCTCAGGTGAAAATTGAAGTACGCCCTTAAATCAAAGGAGTGACGGAGGTACTTGACGCACTGCCGTGCTAAGGAAGAACACCGTATAAACATTAAGAGGTTGCCAAATTTCCTCCGATTAAATATTTATTTTTTTGGAAATCGATGAGCATTTTTCTTTAAAACTTCCACATGCTTCAGATTAAATTGCGAATAAAATGGAGAATTTGCATCCAAGTTTCTTATTGCTTTATCTGAAAGTGCTTAAAGCTGATTTCACAATATTTTTTATAATTTTTTTCTGCTATGGGAAATAGTATAAAAATCAATTTAAAAGTGAGAAAATGCACCGCCTAGAGACGTCATCTGGCGGCATTTTCCATTTGAACACATGTATTTCAACGGATTAGCACATTTTGTCATATCTCCTCCAATAATTGTTAAATTCATGAACCAAGGGTATCCTCCGTGTTCATTTCACTTAGTAGTTTCCACTCAGACACGAAATTCATCAAATTTCAGACACTTGCAAATTCTCTATTATCTGAAAAAAATTTGAAGAAAGAAATTCACTAGTTTCCCAGAAAATTCATTGTGTATTCCTGAAAATTTGGCAACGTCTGAATGCTCGTCCGTTGTTTTTCCTTAGCACGGCATCATGGAGTATAGTAGAGAGATGAGCGGAGTGGTTGTTGAAAAGTTGTGGCAGAATTTGCGGGTGTCGCGGCCGCGTAGCGTGTCGCCGGCGGCGCGGCCTCGAACAATACTGCAACTGCCCCGACCCCGGGCGGGGGGGGGGGGGGCGGCCCGGGGCCCAGCCCATCGCCCATCAAGTAATTGGGGCCCGTCGCCCCCGGCTACACCCTGCGCCTTTTCCGGACTCAATGACCATCGCGCCGTGCGCCGCGTTTATCTCCAAGATCCAATCCGTATCCAGAACCCTTACTCGTGTTTTTCATCGACTTATATCTTTGTGTAATTGCACGGAGTCAAGTATTGGGCTCGTACCTACATGAGGAGATAGAATAGGTACACAGAAATGGCCAAAAAGCTCTGCGGGCTGATTCTTGAAATTGATAGACAAAGCTATAGACAAAAGATACAACAGGGATATGGAGGGATCCTATTGGTGGAAGCGGGTGGTTGCAATGGACATAGAAGGTAGGTAATAGACTAACTAACGGGAACCAAGGAGATCCTTACAATTATAGTCCATCATTTTCTCCCTTATGCCGCAATCACACGCTGAATGAGGGAGCTGAATGTGCGGCTTGAATGTGGACGTCGACGATTCTCACGGACCATCGGATAATGTCGGATTTGTCTGAACTATTCGAATAGATTTGATACGCATCTGGATGAAGATAACTCGAATTTGCGGTATTTCAGCTGTTGAGCGATGACCGTTGACTTCCATATTCAGCCAGCTGCCAAATTCAGCGTGTGATTCCAGTATATATGTCTTTAGGAACCACCCATTTCAACCAATAGTATCACTCCATACGCCCTATGTCTTCTTTGTCTATCGCTTTGTCTATCAATTTCAACAATCAGCCCGCTGGTCACACGTTCAAAGTGAAGCTTCCAAGTGGTGGACACTCAGCCTCGTGTTTTCATTTTTCCAGTTTTTCGTCTCCGCTGGTACTTTTTTTTAAGTCAGCGTCTAGATTCGTCGACAGATATCGTCGGAAAGATAGATTCGCTCGAGCGTGCGAAAGCAGTTGTCGTTTCCGCGATATGCCCTTGGCTTTCAGCTCCTCCCATAAGCGATCCCAACGACAACAAATTCTTCAGTGAAATAATGGAACTCTAATCGACTCTATCCGTAAATCGAGAATGTATGAACCTGGTTTTAGAATACGTTTTCTGTCCATCCATATAGTACCAATCTTGGATACCGGCATTTTTACGAGTTCAAGGAAAGGAACGTACTTTGAATCATGAATAATTACCGAGTGTAACTGTCTTCCATAGGAAAATAGGCACGCCATTCGCATCTTCAAATTGAGAGCCGGCGTTCAAAATTTCGTTTCGCAAGGCGCCTTCATCCATTCGAGGAGATAACTATTGCTACACACAATATCCTTTGTTATATACTTTGTGAAATGAAGGCGTTACATAGACTAAATATATTCCCCAATCCACACCGTCTAACTTACGGTATAATGTAGATGGACGCATATACCCAGAACTAGCCCATTTTCCTTTCACGTTACCTAATTCGACGGTGTAAGTCGGCAATCACATAACTCGTTTGCGGTGTATGAAAATCTCCGCATCTATGTTATTTTTTTAAAGGAGAACAAATTGGCATCATTCCCTAAAGTTTTTGCAGAAGTTTCTTCCCACAGAGAAGAAAAATCACGGCAGTTTTAAAGAATTCCCGTCGAGCAGTTTGCCGTTTAAAAAAAATAAAGTATGACAGGAAGTCTGCGACGTCGCAAACCGAGTTATGCGATTGCCGACTTACACCGTCGAATTTTTTTAAGGGCTCCTTCATTTTCAGTTTCATCGTATTTCCTGTCCACTTTTAATTTTAATTTTTTCATGTATTTATTGATGTATTTGTTTTTTATCGTTTACTTAAGGGGTTGGTTTTGCTCTAGAATTCCCTTTGGAGCTGACGCGACAAAGTTCAAGAACCCGTAAGCCGAACAAATCATTAATTTTCTTCTTCCCTCTTTTCTGTTGCAGACGAGCTCGCGGATTTGCAGTCGGTCAATTTGTGCAAGTAGCAATTTGGTATCCCATCAGGTATGTATGAAACGAGGTCCCTGCGCCCTACGCCCTGACGCTCTGGGCTCTTGGGTCACTGGAGTTCGTGGGCGATACGTGGCATTTATTATGAAACCCCTTTCCTCCGCCAAATTGAGGTCAAATCGATCGATAAATCGATTCTTCCGGTACAAAAAACATTTATTTCGACAACACGTGCTGCTTGAAAATTTAGCAACGAATAGCTAAAAGTAGAGACGAAGGGCGTCCCCTTCGAGAAAGGGTGGCGCACAGTGGATCGAGTCAATTCGAGAGGTTGGACATGAAATTCTCGACTAAAACTTCAAATTTTGATGTTTATTTCGCCATATTTTTAATGTCAAGGGGTGCTCCCGGATGAAAATGTCACGAGAACTCCAATTAAACCAATTTTAGAACCTCAAAATTTTGCATAAATGGAGTTATAAGCGTTTAAAGTTTCAAAAGTTTGTCCGACCTCTCCTATTGACTCGATCCACTGTGTGGCGACAGGGGGTTTTAAATGAGATGGGGGAGTACACCGGAAAAAAGTTGCTTAGATCTAGAGTCCAAACCCTTGAGAACAATGACAAGAAAAAATACTCTTGCTTCAATCCGATTTTTGCTTGCATCAAAAGGAAATCCACTTGAATTAAGAGGCTTGGTCCTCGATTTAAGCAAAAATCCGATTGAATCAAGAGTATTTTTTCTTGTCAATGTTTTTAAGGGTCTGGACTCTAGATCCAATGTGTTTTTTTTTTCCTATGCAGGAGTTGATATTAGTAGTTTTTACTGCGCGAATCGTGTTCTACGTAAAATTCTGGTGGAATACTTCACGTATTGCGCCAAACAGTGCGGTCGGCGTGGCGCGCATATTAGCGCCTACAAGACGGCATGAATACTTCTCGCATTGCGCCAAACGAAGTGCACCGGTCAGATGTCAATGTTTTTAAGAGTCTGGACTCTAGATCCAAGCGGCTTTTTTCCAGTGTACCTACTCCCTGACGGGTTGTGAAAAGACCGCGTTTTGTGGCAATTAGGCGTCGCAGAACGCCAGAGAGCGCTATGAAAGCGACTCATATGTATGTATAGCTAAAAGTAACCGAGGGAAGAGACCACTAAATGAGAAAGGATTAGTCTACAGCTTAACCGTAATAAAATCTAATGAACCGAATTTTCTGCGACAAAAGTGAAGTAAGAAATGTCGGACTGTCGAATGCTTAAGATATCCCATCTTGAAAACCCCGTTTTAATGGTATGAAGATAGCTTAACTCCCTTTGCAGTTTGCTCAACACGTTGCTCATTGCAATCATCATTAAGGGGCTTGTTGATTGTCACGAAATGTTATTTCTTCAAATATGAGTGCAACACGCAAAGGCAACCCGTAGGTGAGAAGAGATTAATTCGACTCTCACTTTTGCCTCTCCATCGATGAAGTGCGATTTTAGAACTATTATTGCTACAAATTACTCCTTTCAAAGTCCGTGGCCTTTGCTGGAGCCTTTATTATGACATTCCGACGTCATATATCAGAACGATCAGCAAACAAAATTAAGTTTATTTTGCATCAAATACCAAAAAAAAAAAAAAAAAAAAAAAAAAAAAAAAAAAAAAAAAAAAAATATCTTAAAGCATGAAATAAAGCACACCCTTCACATAATTATTCTTCTTCGTATTTTTACATGAAAAGCAATAGACGCAACGGAAGTTAGGAAATTAACCCCCAAGGTGATTTATATTAACAATTACATTTAACACCGCTAAAATGCAACGAAAATCGTTGAAACGTTGTGACTTTTACTTTCTCCCCTTCAACCAATCTTAGTTACGAATAAATGCTTTACTCGTATTTTCTAGGGGCGTTTATCTCCTACAACTTCCCGGTGTAAGAATATTTTTGCGCACGTAAGATTTTGAAGTGGAAGCGTGTGATGGAGTGCTTTAGTTCGTACTTTGCCTCACTAAAATGAGTTGGGCTAATGCACGTTTCAATTGAAATGGAAAAGTTTAAACTTGTAGTCTGTCAGCTACACCACAAAGCACGCTTGGTCACAAAATTAAAAAGTTTCGACTCGTATTTACGAGAGGACCAAATTTTACTGGAAATATTCGAGAAATTTACAATTTTAGTACTTTTTTGCAACGTTGTAAATCTTGCGAGATCATCTGAAAAGTAGAGTAGCCTCTATCTCGACTTTCAAACGTCAAATCGAGTAGAAATTCACATAAGAAAATTTCAATTATCGGCTCGCTCTCAGTAATTTGTTTAAAAAACAAGAACTTCCGCAGATCTTGTTCCTATCTCTAGAATGCAATAAAATAATAGGTTATCGTTCAGTAAATTTTCCTGACCCATGTTTCTGAAATTTAAATAGCTCCTGATACAGGTAAGTGAAATTTTGCCACCAATTTTTTTTGTAATAATCGCTAAAAATTAAAAATCTGAGTCAATGAAATTACAATCTGAAAGTAATATCCGTTTGACAGTAGTGTCGTAAAATTACTAGGTTTGAAGGAGTATTAAGAACAAAGAAGAAATGAAAAAGGAAGAAATTAAAGAATTTCCTCTACTGGATTTGATAAAAAGTCAAGTGAATTACCTCACTAGTAGATTTTAATGACTTGCCCTCGGAAACAAACAAATCAATTACGGTTCTCCCAAATTTATGGTAGCTCTGTATCAATCTCAAATTTTGTAAAAACATTAAATCTTGTTTCCGCCGTTTAAACTCAAATTCAGCCGATGGGAAAATATCGGTATACTATGAATGTATCCAGACATGAAGCAACGCAGTTGAATCGTACTGTTTAGTTCAACTAATTCCCATTTGATTCGATGTTAAAGGCCCTCTGAAATCTCATTCAGTCGTTATTTTGAACTGAATCGGTCTTCTTAAGGGAAGGAGCTATTTAAGCGGCGACCAACAAAATGACCCCTAAGTATTAGTCAGAAAAACGCGTGTTTTAGTTTTTTTTTTTTTTTTTTTTTGGGGGGGGGGGCAAGCTGGGAATAGTTGAAATGGACCGCGTTTAACAGAAAGGAACCAAACCACATCATTGCAGCAATTGGCAATCAGCAATTCAATTTTTCACAAGAGAACGTTTAAGCGGATTCGTTTGACAATATTAAGGAATTTGCCACGTACTTCGCAGAAAATTCACTGAAATTTGCACTCAAATCCGCAGAACTGTTTCCATGGAAGAAAATAAAATGCCCAATCAATAACGCAATATAGCCGATGTTGCTTGGTTCCTTTCTGCTTATCGCGGTCCAAATATACGAAGAGTTCACTCAAAACTCAACTCAACAACTTTGCTGAGCACCGAAGGAGGATCGAGAGAATCCTTCCTCCGTTAGATCAAGAAGCAAGACCTCGTAAAATCCCTCTCGAGAATTCCGGTCGGTCTTGATTTTAACCCCGGCTCACGTATGTACAGCTTGTCGTATCGTTTTTATTTGAAGGCGCTTTATCCCGGCGCTCCTGCCGCACGTGAGCACTTCGCGACTCCGCCTCGGGTGCGATCGTCGGACGCAATTTCTCTCCGGCGTCGCTGCCGCACTCAGAAAGAACGTATCAGCATTCAAACGTTGCCAAAATTCACCCAATAAAACATCAATGGGCCTGTTGCATGCAAGAGATACAGCCGCGCTAATAGACTTTTTAGAGGTTAAATGACACGAAAATTACGATGGTCACATTAAAAAAGTCTGAAATACACTCCTTACTGCGCAATTTGCGTTGTTAGGAACGCGCTTTTTCAAATTTCCCGCGTCTGGGGGCAGTTTTCTAATCACCGGAAACGAGCAAACGGCGGGCTCGGTGATTTCGGAAGATGCCGAGTCGTTGTTGTTGTTGTTATTTTTTCCTTCAGTTTGTTTACAAACCCAACGTGATCTCCTACAGTGGTCCATATACGCTTTATGCGGTAACCAAATCGATCAACTTTTAAATATCCAACGCAATCCTTCTACATTTCATTTCACGATGTCACGAGCTCCGATTTTTAGGTTATGTTGTCAGTTTTAGTTGACCGGAAATAGCCGCGAGTTGCCGTTAATTGTTTCCGTTAGAAAACTGCCCCCAGACGCGGGAAATTTGAAAAAGCGCGTTCCTCAAAACGCAAATTGCGCAGTAAGGAGTGTATTTCAGACTTTTTTAACGTGACCATCGTAATTTTCGTGTCATTTAACCTCAAAAAGTCTATTCGCACGGCTGTATCTCTTGCATGCAACAGGCCCATTTCCTAGCAATGGTATGAATATTTTTCTCTGAATTTTTCAGATACTTTAGGTCAAAATAGCGTGTTAAAATATCTGAAAAATTGAAACGAAAAGTATCAAAAAGTTTCCCGGAAAATTCGTGTTTTATTGAAGTAAATTTGGCAACACCCACGGGCTCATCCCGAGTTTTCCCTTAGCACGGCAGGTTGAGTCGCAGCGTTTTTATGTTATTCGGCGAACGTGTCTTGGGTTCGGATTTGGACGGAGTCGCGACCAGCAGACTCGACTGTAAAAACTGCCAGCGACTCGGTTTATTTGCACGTGTGAATCTTCCTAATCGAGATAACAGTAAACCCCCCGGTTTTCTTTCAGTTTTCTGCGTTGTAGTAAATTGTTTTATCCTTTTATCCTTCTTTTTTTATTTTTTTCATGTTTCAATTTCAGCACTTACGTCTTGGGTCATTTGTGAATTGTAATACCCAAGTGACTCGGTACACTGAAAAAAGCGCTTGGCTTCAGTATGATTATTTTTGAATTTGCCAACAAGAGTTTCTTTTCGTCTCGATTTAAGCTAAAGTTCTCTAGGAACAAAGAAAAAAAAAATATTCGGGATAAGCGAAAAAGTAGTTTTAATGAAACAACACCGTTCTTGATGCAAGCAGAACATTTCTCGACAGCAAATTTTACATTTTTTTTCCAGTGTTTATTCCTCATGATGATTCTAAGAATAAGCTCATAATTTCTAAAGCATCACAAAACGGGAGATGGTGTTTAATCATCTCTGAAGAGATACATCACTTTTGCTTCGTAGTGTTCAAATAGTAGAGAAACCATGCAAAATTGAGGACTTTTTCGGTAAAATGGGGTATGAGGCTTGCAATGCTGCTAATATATTGTGACATTTTTCATATATGTAGAATTCGCAGGAGTTGAAAATTATTCACGGTCGACTTACTTCCTGACCATAGCGAGGAAAAATTCAGAGCAGATTATTCTGGGATAAATTCATAGCAGAACTGTCGTATAAGTTACTTACAACCAGAGAACTACGTTGCACAATGCATCAGATGCCTCTTACGCCCTTTTACCGATAAGTGCCTCGATTTATTCATGTAGAAATTTAAAAAAAAAGCGCGTTACAGCCAAAGCTTTACATCTTTTTTTCAAGTCCGTCATATAGATGGATCAGTTTAGCTAATTGATCACGAAATATTTCATAAATCTCCCCATTCTCTTCTCATTACGTCACCAATCGAAATCATCATCCATTGAGGGACTTGACTCTACAGTATGGACTTGCGGCGTGTACCTAATCCATAATCGCACTTGTATCACTTTTGCTTAATACCGTCGCATCGATTGTGTCTTGGTAAGTGCAGGAGCATGTGTACTAGGAGCAAGTCAAGGGAGAAGCGCTTAAATGCAGTTGCATGGAGACAAATAAAAAATAGCGGGCATCAACTTGACTGTCGGTCGGAAATCAAGTTATAGAGCTTCAGGCTTCACACTATTCACGCGAAAAATCTTTTAATCTTCTTACTCGGGCGTCATTCATGGTCGGGCGCAGTGTTGCCAATTTTCCGTTCCACGATGTTTACAGGCTTACAGCAATGAAGAAAATCCCTGGAGAAGTTATCCCAACTACGTCTAGGAATTTCATGGTCGTTTTTCATGTTTTATCCTTTCGAAATTTTTCTGTATCCTATGAGTTTTCACGATTGTCGGAAGGAAAATGCATCAGGATACTTCAAAAATCAACTTGATAGGGCAGGAAATTTCCATCATTTTCGTTAAGAAAAAAGCTTAGTGAAAAAACCATTTGAAAAGTGTTGGACGACTGCGAGTTAAATAAGAAGAACCGAAATCATCAGAAAAATTTCTAATATATGCAAATATTTCTCCAATCCCTTTAGATCACTGATAAAAACATTTAAAAATTCCTTTCGTGTCACGTGTTTCAGTGTAAATTTGGAAAAAAAAGTCACATGTTTCCTTTTCACTGCAGTACAACACTCCGGACAATCTCGGAATATTATACTTTAGATCGGGAAAATCGTAAACTCGGAGGTCAATTTCATCGTAACATTTGTGTTAGGATCTGTAAAACGGCACCTTACCTGCCAAAAATTCAAAATTAAGCAATTGGTACACTAGCGTAGAGGAAGAAAATCTGAAAGTTTTGACTTGAAAGCTCAAAAATTGAGGGATATATGACGTCATAGAGTTCCAAGACAAAAATTCTAGAATTTCGATCAAAGTTTCCGGATGAATTTTCAGGTTAAATTTAGGTGAAGAATTCTGACATGCCCTATGAAATGGGTAGCGAGCGCCCTCTGGGGTCAGAAAATTAAACTAAAACCGCGCGTAGCTTGTTCAAAAGTCTACCAAGAGCATTTACCGACGAGAACTCGAAATCGCCAATTTTGAAATTTTTTCCTAAATTCGGCTCTGCTGAACAGATCGCCCTCGGAAGATAAAGTCCATTTTCAGAGACCCTGCCACATTTGCGTCTTTCCGTTCCTGATCAGGAGGGCAAATCTACCCGGGAAACGGCCAGGATTTCCCGGCAATCGGCAACAATGGTCGGTCAGTCTCATGCCGCACTTACCTCGTGCTTGCGGTCTTGTCGGTGACACAACTTAGCTCACCCGATTTACCGAATAATATTGACCCAGATCGCTGAGGCCATAACTCGATCCACCGCACTTGTCTGCCTGCTCCGGGAAAATTGCCCCGCTCCACCGCACCGCCATTCCGGCAGGAAATACACAGTAGATCGAGTCAATTCGAGAGGCCGGACATGAAATTTGTAACTAAAACTGCAATTTTTCAATGTTTATTTCGTCATATTTTAAATCTCAAGGGGTGCTCCTCAGATGTAAATTTTACGTAGAAACCAATGAAGCCACTTTTAGAACCTCAAAATTTTGTATAAACGGAGTTATAAGCGTTTAAAGTTTCAAAATTTTGACCGACCTCTCCTATTGACTCGATCCACCGTGCGCCTGACGATGTGTGTGTATTCTTCACTTAAGGTGCTGTAAGCACAACACTTTTTCGTCACCAGGTAAGTGAAATTTTCATTCAATGTAAGTTCATGAAAATGAAAAAATTGCATAATGCAAGGCACAGATCAGTACCACGAACAATTGGGCGTATTTCTGTTAAACGGAACTAAGCGCCAAATTGAGTTCCTTTTGCCCTGGTAAAAATTGGCAGTAGAATGTGTGTTCCAAAATACTATAGACCTAAAGCCGGCTGTAAGATTTCCAATAGCTTCTGTAGCCGGCTGTACAATTTCTTTTAGCCTTTTATAGCCGATGGCGATTAAGCAACAGCCAGACGATAAAGTTTATGCTAAACGTTACTAATTACGGATACTAGGACTTAGTTAGTTTTTGGACTACCGCTCTCTTTTTGTGCCGTAGTATCTTGATTTATTTTGCGAGGAAAGCTCCGTACTTTTGAAGGATGCTTGTCATTCTTAATTTGTTGGAGCGCCTTCAATTTCTTATGATACTGTGCAATACCTCTGGTGTGAAATAGTTGCTTCAGACGCCGTGGCACGCTGCGGCGAGGCGGGCGGGCAGAGAGCGCGAAACGCGCATTGGCGCCTACAAACCTAACAGGGATACTTCACGCATTGCGCAATGCGTGAAGTATCCCTGTTAGGTTTGTAGGCGCCAGTGCGTCGCCGCTCCGCTTTGTGTTAGGCTCTAATATTTAATCTCGCGGAGTCAGCGTTTTTCAACTCATGATTTTGAAATGTTTGCTCACTCTGTATGGACTACTATTCTCATTTTAATTGATGAAAAAAAAAATGATTCAAAGGAAAATATAATGTGTGTTTTGTAAATATTAAGGTAGTTCCGTATCAAACTTAATGATTTCCAAAGCACACGAATTTCTACACAATTTCTTATAGCCTCTTATAGCCAATGGCGATAAAGTGTAAAGCCCGGCGATAGGAACTATAGCCCGACTGTATACTTTTCTATAGCTTCGTATAGCCCGGCTATATGATTTGCTCCGCTTTCTACAGTCAGCTATATGATTTTCAATAGCCATCTTTAGTCGGCTATAAGAACTCCTATGGTATTTTGAAACACAGCTCCTATCGCCAATTTTTACCAGGGTGAGGATTTTAGAATCCCGGATAGCGCGCTCTGTCAAACGGAACTAAGCGCCATGGAAAAGCATTGCGAGTATAGGACGGAACGAGCATCGCATTTCGCAACACCCGCCAATCCAAGCCCCCCTCCCCTTCCTCCCCCTAAGGCGCTTAGTTCCGTTCGATATGAAATACGTCCAAGTGAATCATCTGCTTTTTGCAAACGAGAAAGACAAAGATAAGTAAAGAAATGAGTTCTAGAACTAACAAAAAATTCTGGAGAAATCATTGCTTGAATGGGAGGAAACACGTCCAGATGTCATCTTCACAAAACATGAGATGCAAGTTTGATGCGATTCGGATTTAAAATGCATACTCAATTAGTGGAGGGAAAAGAGAACTAGATTAATTGGATACATTTCGATGCAAATGGACACTTTTTTTTTCAGTTGTTCGCAATCGTCAGACCTTAGAGCCCAGCAGATCTTGAGCTTAACGAGTTCTAAAATGGCCTTATGCGAGAATCCAGCGTTGACAGGGTTAGCCAATGACCTTTCAACCTCTCTTTACTGTCTCAAGAGTATCATGCCTCATCTCTTGTTTGCAATAAAATTTCGTACCATTATACCCAGATCGTCGCCCCTTTTACGTAAGGGCGTACATCTATTTCCCCTTGAGCCTTGTTGTACATGTAAATCAATGTTTTCTGGGGCTCATATGGAAATCGAGATAGACTCCTTCGTCCGAGGAGCGACAGGATGACTAGTCTTAATGGTGTCATTATGTGCGTTGTGTTGACTGACTTCGTCAGAGAGGAACCACGCACATTCCAAAGTTGCCGAGATTCTAATAAAAAAGATTCCGTCATTTTTTGTAGAATAAATCCAAAAGCTCGTTTTAAAAACGAATTTTTCTTAGAATAATAGCCTTTTTCAACCCTTCATATTATTTTTGGTGTAAACAATTTATGTGGATTAAAATTTAATTTTGAATAGATGAAGTTACACGTTCTGTATACCTCCTGATTTGTTCTTCCACTTTGAGGTCCGTCTCCAGTTGTTAGGGCAAAAGTTCAGTATCGACCAGTGGCGAGGCGTGAATGATCGATTATCGATTTTTCCCCATTTGAAGCTGTGGTAAAGAATCGATTGTTGAGATTTTCGCTGCGAACACTCTGTTTATCAATCCATTTCCATAGGTTTAAATGGCAGATCAATCGATATATCGCAAAGCACGCCACGCCACGGAAGAGAAAATTCCTTTAATATTTCTGAAAATGAAGACGGTCGTTCAGTGGCGTGGCGTGCTTTGCGATTTATCGATTGTTATACCATTTAAACCTATGGAAAAGGATCGATAAACAGGGTGTTCCAGCGAACACCTTAATAATCGATTCTTTACCATAGGTTTAAATGGCATAACAATCGATACATCGAAATTCACGCCACGCCACTGCGGTCGTTCTAGGTTTTCCTGAATTGTAGCAATTTTTTAACGTTGTAATGCATACGTGTTTTTTAAGTAAGTTTGTCTTAACATAAGCACCCTCAAACAATTTGGCATCGTTACTTTTACAACTGGCGTGACACTAACAAGTCTCTCGAGGGTTGAAATTTCTCCCCGGCTATTCGTGTTTGATTTGTTGCCCTAGCCACAGTGTTGCCAAGTGCGAGAGAAACGGAGAGATTGCGGACCACGACCTATTGATCATCGGAATATCTACACTGTTACCTACTGTTTTTCCCCCTGAGAATACCTGCATACATCCACATTTGAGGACTTATATGTAACAATGGCGGATGTGAAAAATTACCTTTTCGAAACACATTCAAAAAACTGTTTTGGCATCGAGAAAATTTTGAGAAAATACTTGAGATGCGATCTTCGAGATCTTACATTATGCCAGAGCCAAACATATTAAACTTTTGTGTGAACAAAACAGTTTTTTAAGCGTGTTTCGAAAAGGTAATTTTTCACATCCGCCATTGTTACATATAAGGCCTCATTTGTGTGTGTTTGTATGTTTGTCGCACTAGGCGATTTTAAAATTTCCAAGGAAACACCCAGATCCGTAGAAACATTTCGCTTAACAACAAAACTGCCCAAGAAAATTTGGAGAAGGCAAAATTTTCAGTCGATCGAATTTTGTCAACTTGGGTTCTGAAATCGAATTTTGAGGTTTCAACGAAAAACACTCTTTAAGGTTGCAAAGAATACTTTGCGAGCTGTTTTATTCATGTTCGCGCCAGTAGCTAGGCGTAAAGTTGCATTTTAATCCGGAAATTTCATGGCTTGAACGTGGCAGATTAGAATCTTAATTAGATTTTTCTCGAATCTATTTTTTTAAACCGCCACAACTACGGGCTTTCGTCGACATTCTTGCGCATTTTCAGTTCTAAATTGGACGCATTTCTGCCAAACGGAACTATGTGCATTATGACGTGAGCCCTGTTATGCATATATTCTTATGGGCGTCAGGGCTCATGTCTTGATGGACATAGTTCAACACTCCTCCAAGTTACTCATCCCGGCACCCTAGTTTTTGTGGATATTTTACCCTTGGCCTTCAATGATTGCAATTCTTGACTCTGTGAGTTAGTATTTGTGAGAACAATATGGACCCCGTTAAGTAGAAAGGAACCAAGCCACATCAGCTATTGCCAAATTTAACCGGGCAATTTAATATTTTACTTGAAAGCGTTTGTGCGGATTTTTGTGAAAATTTCAGTGAATTTTCTGCATAGTACAAAAAAAATTCCTTAAAATTTTCAAAGGCATCCGTACAAACGTTCTCTTGTAAATAATCAAATTGCCCCGTTAAATTCGGCAGTAGCTGATATGGCTTGGTTCCTTTCTGCTAAACGAGGTCCATTTATCCGTATTCTGCCGTGCTAAGGAAGAACGCCGTATGAGCCTTCAGACGTTGCCAAGTTTCCTCCGATAAAAACCGAATTTACTGCGGGAAAATTGTGAATATTATTTTCCAAAATTACGCAATTTAATCTAAAATACCTGAAAATTTCAAGGAAAAATATGCACGAATATTGTCAAAAATACATGCTTTATCAAGAGAAATTTGGCAACTCTCGAATGTTCATACGGCGTTCTTCCTTAGCACGGCAGTATTTTCAACCTCCCTTCTCTGCGCTAGCGTGAAAAACTTAAAAGCTCTAGGCAACCGCGCTGACTTGGCACTGCGTCATTTTCCCTCAATTCCTGCTTTTAATTGGACTTTCTGCCCGTTTATCGTTTCAACTTTTAATAAGTTTGCACCGCAGGTACAGGTCCGCCTTTGAATCCTGCTTCTCATCCCAGGAGTCCAGATAAGGAAATGCAATAAAAAATACTGATTTCGAACTAACTTTGCTCATCGTGTGCTCCCGCAGGATTCTTTTCCTCTGATTTTATGCATCCCTCTCTAGCTCTTTTCCCCATAAAACAGGAAGTCCAGATTAGCCTTAATAGAAAAGTTAACTTCAGGATTTTTAGTGATGACGTAGAAAAAATAGAAAATTAAGGAATTTTTATCGACGAACGAAAGAGTAAGAATTTTTTTTCCTACATCCTATCAACTGGGAAAGCATGGAGAATTTAAACCTCTTGGAAGCATAAATTACCAGGCGTTTTAGGGAGAATCATGCAGGGAGAAAATACATTTTTTTAAAATTAGAAATTGAATCGCACTCTCAGTGAGATTAAAACATGTTATTTTCACCCCATATCATTTTATGATTTTTTTTCCTTTTGCAACGACGGATGGAAATAAAGTTTTGGGGTCTTCAAAGTCGTTGTTATAATGTGATAGAGCTTGTCAAAATCTGGTCCTCTACGCGAGGACCTTAAGGTGAAAAATGAAGTGAATTCAAGATAGCTTTACCACAACTCAGAGGAATTAGTTTTGTATCATTTGGCGCAGAAAACACCCAAAAATTCGTCGTTTTTTCACTAAGGAACTTAACTAAATTTCAATGTTGCCAGACTTTCCCACGCAGATTGCATTTTTACCAGGTTTGGAGAATTTCGAACCAAAGATTTCCATGAATTTTATTCTGATTTCAAACAAAAATCAAACAAATTTTCTACGAAAATTATGCAGGTTTATCATCGTAAAAAATTGAAATGTTTGAGTCAATTTTGCAACATCGGAGTAGAGTTACGTCCCTTGTGCGGAATACGATGAATTGACCTTATGCGGCCCTTTGGCTCGTTTCTGATAATGATATCTTGTTTTGTCAAAGTCAATTTTTTTAAAAAATAAATAGTTTTTGAGTAATTTTTTTTCTTAATACGGAAGTCAATGAATTTAGATGTCGAACTTATTCACCCTTCGTGGCAAATTCAGAAATCCCTCTCTTCCCCACAGTCTCGCACAGTGGCATGGCGTGAATGATCGATTAACGAAATTTCTCCATTTGAAGCTGTAATAAAGAATCGGTTATTAAGGTGTTCGTTGCGAACACCTTATAATCGATCCTTTTCCATAGATTTAAATGGCAGATCAATCGACATATCGCAGAGCACGCCACGCCACTGGTCTCGCAGACACCACGGATTTTCTACGGGTTTTTTCTCCCCCTCCCCTACGCTGCATTACCCTCACTCGACCTTGCCCCTTCAATCAGAGCGCACAATGGACCTTTGCGGTGAAAAGACTGCAACTGCATTTTTCGCGACGTGGGAATTGGGTCAGTCGGGCGTGCTTCCAGGTTGCCAGATGGCACAATATAATATGGATATTTTACATGGGTTTAAGAGGGGGCAATGGCTCGATTTTTCAGCACTATCTGGCAACAATGGCGCACGTTTGAGTCGGACGGAGACGAGAATAAAGCGGATGGGGTGGTTTTTCGGGGTCACCTAGTGAGGGATGCGAGTCGTTCTGTTGGAGCAAGTGCGATTGGCAGCCGAGTGAAAACCCAGCTGTCGCAGTCTGCTTCATCGGGAGAGAATGTCGCATGAACATTGAAACGTCCCTTTTTGCCGAATGAAAAACTCTCTGCAAAGGAACACGTGGGAAGGAATTAATAATTTGGATTTTGAAATTTCTGAGGAAGCTCAATTGAACCGATTTTTCCCCAAATCACGTTAGCGCCAAAATTGTGAATGCGAGAAAAAACAAGAAAACCCGTTTGATTCGTTTTGTTGACCATCTTCGAATCCCAAGAAATGTATGTTCTTTTAGAGGGTTATTTTGAGATCAGGCATGATTGACTATACACCAGAGGAAACAAAGCAAAAAAACCTCAATATTACTTTTTACAGAAAATGGAGCAACATTCTGGCTTGTAATTTTGTGACTTCATTCATCATAATCTAGTAATAATTCACAAAACGCTCTGTTATTTGGTTCTTTGTTGAAAAAGAAAACCCAAAAGACAATCGGGCGATGTAGAATACAATTAGACCGATTCTGTTCGAGGCATCCAAACATTCTCAACTTTTCTCGATAAATTGATATTCCATCGGGAGAAACTTTTCAACATTCGAATGCTCATACGTCGTTTTCCCTTGCGATATATAGATTGATCTGCCATTTAAATCCATTGAAAAGGATCGATAAATAGGGTGTTCGCGACGAACACCTTGATAATCGATTCTATACCATAGCTAAAAATGGGGAAAAATCGAATTCACGCCACACCACTGTTTCCCTTATCCCGGAAACATTAGCCCCGGAGGAAAACTATTTATTAATCCAATTGCGGTGCGGGTAAATTTATTCAGGCAATAAAAGCGCGGCTTTTTTTCTGCCGCATGGGGAGGTCGTGGAGGAGGCGGATTTTGCTTGCAGACGCTCGGCAATTGAAATCCTTTAACTCAAGGGTGTATCTTCAATGCCGCATGAGCCTTGGAAGGAATTGAATAGTATTGCAATCAGGGCTCAACTCAGAAAGTAGTTACGAGCATATTTCAGAAGGCCCACGAATTGAATCCCGCTCCTTCGAGAACTGGTCGTATTTCTATCAAACGGAACTATGTGCATTATGACGTGAGCCCTGTTATGCACATATTCTTATGGGTCTCAGGGCTCATGTCTTAATGCACATAGTTCCGTTTGGCAAAAATACGTCCAACTGACTTGTACACTTGCAGCCATGCACTTGATGCAGCCCGGCCTGTTTTTTGACTCCTCTCCAATTAGGTCGAAACACCAATCCCTTTGACCAATCCCGAACTGCACTGTCGCGGAGCCTCCTATCCCTTTGTTTCCTCTTGCCAAATTCGAAAACCCCCATCGATTTTTCACACGCTACATGTAAAGCGAGATTCATACACTCCAGCCGGGGAATGAGGTCATCTTTGCCGTTCGTAGCATCCTCATCTCCTCATTGGTTAGAGATGCAACCACTACTTATAGGTGACCTAATTTTTAGGCACCAGTATGACTTGAGGAGTGCGCTTGTATCTCTCGTTCCGTCATCATTTGTAAAAGTCATCTTAAAAAGATCAGTGTTGCTCACCTGTTACCATCATATGGAAGTATTTGCACTGATAGGAACCGAGTAAAAATGAATTATATCAAAAGGAACCATATCAAAGCAAGTTTTTTTCATATAGTTCCATCTGATTGAATTAATTTTCACATAGTTCCTTTTAGCATAAATATGCCCATGCACAAGTCTATGAATGAAGAACACCGATGAAAGAGCAAAACTGAAAAAGGGAAAGTCCTTGCGCAAGACTAGACGCTTTAACTTTAATCTCGTATCAGGAAGTCAAGAATGTTTTTTAAATCTTGACACAGTATGCCATTTTATAGAAATTCATAAAACTGACGCAAAATGAACATTTTGAATTGACCATAACGTCTACAATTTTTTTAACGTCTAGAATTTTTTCCGCACTGCAAGAACTACATCGGTGCAAAAGTTACGAGAAAAAGCTGAACTGCTTCTAACTAATATAGCAGGATATTTTCTCATTTAATTTATTTCTCTTCCCGCAGAAACCCTATGAAGAAGGAATTAAAGTCGATTTTAGTGCGGAAAAGCAAAATTTATTATCGATGTTATCTTTTTATTTCTTAGTTCTTACCCATAATTGGAAGGTTTTGTATAACCGAAAAATTTATTGGATGCTCCTCTGCTCTGTTTGCAACTATTTACTTAATTTTTATGATTATTCATACATACTTGTACGAAATTTGTAATTTATCGGTAAAGTAGTGCAAAATCCTGTCATTGATTAATTCTCGTTACCCCGATAAGACAATTTGAAGAACAAAAACGTAGATTTAGAACATGTTTATGCAAATGTAATACACGTCCAAAAATGGGAAGGTTTTTAATTTAATGTTTACAATGTATTGTATATTTTTTGAAACTGTCCCACTCTCAAGTTCTGTTATGTGTATTTTTCTAGTTGTCTTTACAATGAATATCGGCTTATTTGTACAGCAAAATTCTGATATTCAGAGGAATCAAACGTATTCAATGTTAACTATCAATAAGTATTATTGTTCAGGCACTGCCGTTTTCTCCTCATGTTCTCTGGAATTTTTTGTGGTCTAAAAATGTCTCATGTGTCTTAGTTCTTAATGTTTTATACATTGGTATGAAATACCTCCAATCTGCATTTTATATGTATAGCAGTAAGAATGAGTAGAACGGCAAACTTTGATCGTTTCGCTTCGTTCATCGACTATCTTCTGAAATTGAAAACGGCGAATTTTTCAACAGTCCTATTTTTATCTACAACATCTAAGTGGCCCTTCATAATCATTTAATTTTGGCCCCTGGCCAGAAAAAGGTTCGGAAATTGCAGTGATTTTGCCGAAAATGCTGAAGTAAGTAAATTTGGGCATTTTTTTTTCCTTCTTCAAACTCTGTGGAGAAGCACTTCTCCTCCAGTACATCTATTTTTTTACTTATCTCTCGCAAGGTACATTTACAGAAGGTGTGTTCCAGTATTAACAGTTCAGATTCGTTGTTTTTTTATTATAACGCTTATTTCGGAAAGCAATTATTACATTGTTCAATTCTACTGACTTTCAACACTCGATTATACTCCCGGCAAATTCTGCAGCAGCGTTTCAAATGTTGACTCTAATGCTTCCAACAGCCATCCGATGTCTAAGAGTTTATTCCTAGATTTAGGGATTTTCCGGAATTTCCAGGGATTTAGGGATTTTTCAGGAAATCTAGGGATTTTTTTTTGATGAGGTAAAGTTACCAAAAATCAACTTTTTAACCTCAATTCTAGCTTCGACAATCGAAAACATTTTTTCATCTATATTTTGTAGGCCTTTTTGGCAACACTATTTTCCCCGCAAATAAGCCGGAAATTAAAACGATTGCGTCCTTCGATGTACTTGACATTCAACTGCATTCAACCTGTTAATAATAAGAAATCAACTAATATTCTTTCATTTTATTGGTCTGGATTAGCACTGCTTTCAGAGAGCGCCAAAATTCAAACGAGCCAATCAGATTTAAATATTGCAAATCGCTACATCGAATGACATCATGATTCTTCATAAAAAAATGGCGCTTTTTGCAAAATCTAGGGATTTTTTAAGTATATTTGAGCAAATCTGGGGATTTAGGGATTTTTAGCGAAATCTAGGCATTTTTTTTCTTCCCCGCTAGGGATTTAATATCGGAAGACTGGCTTCCAGTATCGTAGCGTTGATCGTCGCTGATGTCGAAATGGAACCTAATGCCGGACTTACTGTAACACCTCCATTCCTCAATTCCGGTGAGGA